>NC_140667.1:7550000-8800000 GCF_054131305.1 Coturnix japonica | reverse complement strand
ACCAGGGCTCGGTGCTGCAGCTCCACAGCCAGGCGTGGGTCTGCCGCCCTGCAGAGACCTGGAAATTGGATTTCACATTTGGCATTTTGCACTGGGGCTGCAGCACCTGGGATGGCTGTATTTTGCATTTGTGACTTTGCACTTGGAACCTGGCACTTGATGCTTTGCACTCAGGTCTTGCATTTTGCATTTAAGGTCTGGCATTTTGCAGTCATGCGTGGCATGGAGGGGGCCCAAATTGCCAGAGCCACACGCTGAGCACAGCGTGCCTGGGAGCCCATTGTGCACTGACACCTTCCCATGAGCTAACAAAGCTGGAAAGTCACTTCCAAAGAAAGAACCACTGGGAGGGAGCAGGAGGAAGGCACTGCCAGGCTGCAAGACAGCACTGTCCCACTGAGGCTCCGCTCTCACGATTGCAGCTTTTGGTTGGGAAGCTGCTGAAGGGATGCCAAGGTCTGTGGCTGATAAGCCGCCAGCCTCTGCTGGGCTGAGAGAGGCAAAGGGCTGGAGCTTAGAGACTGTGCAACAGAGCCACGATGTGCCTTTCACCCTTAGAATGAATGAACAGAGCAATCCGTGCAGCCAAAAGCAGAGGCAGTCATTGGGCTGCTGAAACACGGGGCAGCCCAGAGGGATCTCTGAAATTAGGGAGGAAAGGACCAAAATCTGACTCAGCCCTGCAAGAACAAATGGAGCAAAATCAGGCTGGAGAGGGAGATAATGAATAATGAAATATTCCAATTACCTGGGACAGAGTCAGCTTCGGAAGCCAAAGTTAACCCTGTGAGGTAGGGAGGTTGCAGCACTGCTAAAGTCAGTGGTGCTTGGAGGAATTAGAGATAAAGATGTTAAAACTCAATGTGTAAGTGTGATGGCTGCTAATTCAGGTTAAAGTAATAAGGGTTTGGGTTTTTTTTTTAAGAAGAAGAGACAGAGCTGCTCAAAACCCAAAGGCAGATAAAGCTGTTAGTTAATTATAGTTAGTTAAAATTGAATAAAATAGGGAAACCTTAAAAAAATAAATGCTAATTAGACCCTTGGTATTGCCAGGAATTGCTACAAAGGGAGATGTTCCAGCGTGGGGAATGAGGATCACTATTAATAACAATCCCCGCTATTTTTGGCTCCCGTGGGTAGCAGGGAACAGGTAACCCTTTCCAGCCTGCTTGCGTGCCCCAAAAGCAGCTGGGGACAAGGGCGGGGGGTGGATGAAGCCCCTACTGCACTCTGCAAGACAGCAGGAATGCAGCACATGGAGGCGCAGGGGGTTGCAGCAGGCACTGGACACTATCAGAGATAAGAGGCTGAGATTCCTCTGTAGCTTCAGTGGGGGGTGAAGCATGTGGCAGCCCCACCACCCTGATAAGGCTCATCAGGAGATCTCAGATCAGCTAATGGCTCCGAGCATTCCCAGGTGCACCACACGCAACCAGAGCTGTCCCTCTCGCTATGGATGGGGCAATGTCCCCATGCAATGTCAGTCATGCTTGTCCCAAAGTCCCCTGAATGCATGGCCAAAAGGGGAGCACTCACAGTGCCCAAAATCCCTGTGCCAAGAAGGGCAGAGCTTATCCACCTCAACGTGGGATTTGGTGACTTCCTCTGAAGTCAGCTGGAGTTACTCATATCCTACCAAGGAAGAAACAACTCCTTGGTTCCATCTTTCCATCTGTCTCCCCCTCTTTCCGCTAGGCTCAGCTGAGAATAAACATCACAGGGCAGGGAAAGGGCTCAGGGCACAGTCAGGTATTGAAGGGATCTAGGGGAAGGACCGCAGAGGCAGCCAGCATTTGGTGGGCGATGCTTCCTGGATTGTGTCAGGAAGAAAGGAAAGAAATCCCAGCCCTATGGCAGAATGTGGGATTAACCAGCTCAGCTCTGAGGGTTGGGTGGAGTCTGACACAGGCTTTTGCCTGGGGTTGCTCAGCTTGCCAGGAAGGTTTGGGGCCAGGAGCTGTCCCCACTCCTCCTCAGAGTAACCACAACACCCAGCACCAGCTCCCACATTAGGGAGGTGGGCAGGGAAGGGGCAGAAGGGCCTTGGGGCACAGGTTGGAGACAGGGCGAGCACAGGAGGCAGGGACTGAGTGTGTTCACATCACCAGCAGGCACACAGTCCCCGTGTGCAGGAGCATTTTTGCACTCCCACTGCATTTCTGTTCTCCAGGCAGGCAGCAGGGATATGGGGACAGTGGGCAAGGTGAGGGTGGCACCAGGCATCCCACGAGCACAACTGCAAGCTACCTCTATTCCAGCTGCAGACAGAGGGCAGAGAGCTCCTCCTGGTGGCAGTCCCTACACCAGGTTCCCTCTATGTGCCATGGGGGCAGGGAGACTCTCGGAACCAAGGATCTTACAGAAGAACCAAGACCCCACCAAACCAACCAACAAAGTTTTATTGTCCTGTCAAGTGGCACCAAAATAATGACCTGCTGCTCTTTGTCTGGAGGGTGATAGGAGAGCAGGGGGAGGGCGGGGAAGGGTGAGGCCTTGCTGACCATCTCCAGGCCCCAGGGGACAGGAGGAAGAGCAGGGACACAAAGGAATAGAAACTTTAGGGAAATGGGAGTGGGGAGGAATGGGAGAGGGGAGGGAACCCTGCGAGCATCATACAAAGTGCATAGATGTGTGTGTGGGTCCTGCTAGAGGGAAGAGGGTGCTTGATCCTGGCAATGCCAGCCATCAGCCTCCTAGGGACATGTCGGCAGGAGAGCGAGCCTGAAAGAGACATAGGAAAGGAGAAGGTATGGTGAGGGCCAGGAAGGAAGCGCCAGCTCTGGGGGTGACCCAGAGGTGGAGGAACATCCCCTTGAGCCCTCATCCCAGCTGCATCATCACTCTGCTGGCACTCACCCCATGAGATCAGCTCACGATTTCTTCTTTTTCAGCTTCAGCGCTTGCAGCCAGTGAGGCGGGGAGGCGTCTGACCTGCGCAGATCCAAACACGTGCTGGCACCACAATGCCAAAGCCCCCAGAAATGCACCCACTGCCCCGAGGGCTTCTTCCAAAGCTCTGGGGCTCAGATCCAGATCAAGCTGAGACGGTCCTCCTAGGGACAGCTGCACTCCCCAAGGGACCATCCAGCCCAAAAGCGGGAAGGAAACGGCTGCAGCTGAGTCAGCTATGGCTTTAAGGGCTTCGGCCCAAGTACTGTTTAGGGTGGAGTAGCCCGGCTCTCCCAGGCAACAGGGCTTGAGAATGCTGGTCCCAGTAAGCCTCACTTCCAGCTCCCAGCTCCAGCCCCAAGGTCCGTCCCAGCCTCCGGCCAACTGCCAGCACCAGAAATACCAGCCTGGAACACATGGTTCCTCAGAGCCAGCAGCTGTAGGACTTGAGCACAGCCCCCAGTACTTCCAATCACCCCACTAATACTGCTTCGCTGCCCACAATGCCTCTGAGACCTCCATTTTACCCACTCCTTCGCAACCCACCCCAATGTCCCCAGCACGTCCATAGTCTCACACCAACACCTGACCTGGCACATCCACCCAGCATCGTCACAACTGTCCCTTGAGCCCAGCACTCACCCTGAAGACTTCTCAGGCTTAGGGGGCAGCACCAGGGGTTTCCCACTCAGGCCAGGGATCTTGCAGGATTTGGAGCGCTGTACATGGGGATCCTTTGTGGGAGTTGCCTTGCTGTCCATTGGTGATGCTCCTTCCTCGACAGAGCGGTTTCGACCCCTCAGCTTGGCCTGGGAAATGAAGTCACATGGGTACACAGTGCTCTCACCCCCTACCATCCTCACATCCTTCTACTGCATCCTCTCCCTCTTTCTCCATGCTGCCTGACTTGGACTGTCCTTCAGCCTGCCTGTTGCTGCCCACCCTTTAGAAATCATGTCCCTTTCATCTGCTTGCCTGGAGTTCCAGCAGGCCTTACCTTGAGGGCAGACGTGGTAAGGCCGGGGAAGAGTGGCACCTTGACACCCTTGCCCGATGGGGATGCTCGCACCCGCCGGCTCTTGGGTTCTTCTGCTGCCTCCTCATCAGAGGATGCTGCTGCACGGGCTGGACGGGGCTCTGTGGGGGAGAGCATCACTGTGAGACATCTTTAAGAGCACAACACCCCATCCCACTATCCTATTGTTTTCACTGTCCTTCAGGCTCTCACCTGTGGAGTCCTGGAAGATCCAACTGTCCCCTTCTGAAGTGGCCCCAAGGCGGAGAACAGGTGCTCGGTGCCTCCGTTTGCGGCCCAGGTTGGCCTTGCTGCGGTACATGGTACTGTCCAGAACCTCCGTGTCCTGCAAAGCCCAAGGGACAGCTCAGTGCCCAGCACAGAGGAGTTTCAGGGTCTCCACTCCATCCACTCCATCCACCCACTCATCCATTCCACTGCTTTCTATGGATCCCTTATGGTGACTGCCTTCCTACAGTATACAGTGGCCTTGCATCTGCAGCCTCTCTCTGCATCCCCCTGACCACCGGGCTCCCTCAGGGCTGTAGGAGGGAGTCAGAAGCTCCCTCTTCCCCACTCACCTCAAGAAAGGTGAAATCCTGACCAGAGAGGTCCAGAAGTCCCTCGGGCTGTGAGGCACTTGCAGAGAGCCTCTTTTCTTCCCAGCTCACTGGTCTCTTCCCATCTGGGTGGTCCGAAGGGGTCTCTTCGCTCACTGTTTCTAGAGTCTCACCAGCAGCCTCTGGTGGCAAAGGGGCAGCAGCCAGCTCAGGAAGGTCCTGTTGCTCCATGGGATCTGTTCTCGGCAGCGGGGCAGCCGATTCACCCCAGAGGGGCTCAGCAGCTGCAGGCTCAGCCACAGCATCATCACCCAGTGGTGGGCTGGAGTCTGAGAGATGGATGTTTTCAGGGCTCCTGGTAGGAAGACAAGAAGACACAGTTCTTCCAGCCCCAGCAAGCAAGCCCTTCCCCAGCCCCAAATCTCTCCCAATTTCCCTTTGTCAGCCTTCAGGGGAAACTAAGGCACAGGGAAGGCCAAACACTGTTCCTGTGAATGTGGGTGAGCCTGAGACAAAACCCAGGTGTCTGGGACTCTCCCCCTACTTTGGGATGTCAACTGCCAAAGGCCAAATGAGATGCACACCAACAGGTGGCACTTCTGGGAAGTTTCCCTTAAGACCAGCAGAGAATCACACCACAGCATGTGAACAAGGCTGAGGCCTTATCCAGGCCAGCAGGAGTTTTGCCTTTGTCCTCCTGGCATCCTTACATTCCAGCAGCTTCTGGAAATGTATCATTTTGGAAATCCCCAGCTCAAGTATGGCTGAAATTAGAGCGTGGGGTTCCCCAGATCTTGGTAAGATAAAGGCACGGGGCTCATTCTGCCAATTTCTCAGGAGGCCAAGGGAATGCTAGCACCTCCCAGACTCCATCTCCACCACCCAGACCCTCCTTACCTGTCTGCTGAACCGTCATCACCTCCCAGGCTCTGCTCCCCAGCACTGAAGTCCTGGCTCCTGGCGGCACAGCGGGCCCCAAAGGCACTGGCCCACTCTTGGCGCCTGGCCTCAGCCTCACGCAGCTCCTCACTCCAGCCAGCTTCCTCCAGGTCCTGGCTCCAGCCTGGTTCCTCCACCTTGGCCTGCTGGGGCTGGGCAGAGCTGCCCACAGCTGTCAGGCCCTCATCCCAGGCCATTTGGTTTGGTTCACCCTCATCAGCTTTACCAGTTACACCTGAGGTGCTGAAGGAGAGATCACTGTGCCAGTCTCCCAGGGGCTGCCGGGACTCTTGCGGGACCTCAGACCTCATTTTGTCTGCCCAGGACATCAGGCTGTCCGCTGACACTGCAGTGCTGGAGGAATCTGACACTCGCTCTGTCCCAATGATGCCAAACTGATTTTGGTGTTCAGCTCCTCCAAGGTGCAGCTCTTCAGCCCAGTCCTTGGTGCCACTCTCCGACTGGTCAGTGCTGCCCCAGCTGGATTCATGGCCTGGGCGACTGGGGGCACACAAGCCAGGCAAGTCTTTTCCGACACCAAAAGCATTAGCCAGTTCGGTCTGGCCAATGCTGCATTCACCAGCCCAGCTCAGCCTGCTAGAACTAAACTCTCCCTTTGTGGTGTTCACAGAGCCATAATCGCTGGCCCAGACTGACCTGCTGGGGCCGAACTCCCTGTCCTGGCTCTCCATGTTCTTGGTGATGTATTCATCATCCCAGGCTGGTTTGTTAGATTTGAGCTCCCTGTCCTGGGTCTCCGCATCTCTGGTGCTGTATTCACTGGCTTCAGCCGGTCTGCTGGGGCTGAACTCCCTGTCCTGGGTTTCCATATCCCTGGTGCTGTATTCATCAGTACACGCTGGTCTGCTGGGGCTGAACTCCCTGTCCTGGCTCTCCATGTCCCTGCTGCTGTACTCGCTGTGCCAGGTAGGTCTGCTGGTGCTAAACTCCCTGTCCTGGCTCTCCATGTCCCTGCTGCTGTACTCACTGTGCCAGGTGAGTCTGCTGGGATTGAGATCCCTGTCCTGGGTCTCTGTGTTGCTGGTTCTGTATTCATCAGTGCAGGCTGGTCTGCTGGGGCTGAACTCCCTGTCCTGGCTCTCCATGTCCCTGCTGCTGTACTCACTGTGCCAGGTAGGTCTGCTGGTGCTGAACTCCCCATCCTGGCTCTCCATATCACTGGTACTGTGTTCTTCAGCACAGGCTGGCCTGCTGGGGCTGAACTCCCTGTCCTGGATCTCCATGTCCCTGCTGCTGTATTCGCTGGCCTCAGCCGGTCTGCTGGGGCTGAACTCTCTGTCTTGGCTCTCCATGTCTTGGGTGCTGTATTCACCAGACCAGGCTGGTCTGCTGGGGCTGAATTCCCTGTCCTGGCTGTCCATGTCTCTGGTACTGTATTTGCTGTCCCAGGCTGATCTGCTGGAGCAGAACTCCTTGTCCGGGGTCCCAGCGTCCCCAGTGCTGGATCTGCCAGCCCAGCCTAGAGTAAAATCCTTGTCCTTGGTCTCAGCATCCCTGCTACTGTATTTACTGGCCCAGTCACTAGGGGTGACCTCCCTGTCCTTGATGTCTGCATCACCGGTGCCATACTCACTAGACCACACAGGTGAAGCATCCTCACCATGGGCCTCCAGATCCCCAGAGCCATACTTGCCAGCCCAGCCAGGCTGTCTGGAGCTCAGCTCTTTGTCCTGCTGCTGGCCATGTCCCACACTGTAGGGACTGCCCCATTCAGCCTTCCCGGAGCTGACCTCCTCTCTGCTGCCTGCACTGTCCAAGCCATACCCAGTACCCCATGTGGGTTTGCTGAAGTCTTGATCCTGCAGGCAGCTTTCCCCCGCACCGTGAGATTTGGACCAGTCACTGCTGCCAAGCCTCGTATCACCCATCAGTTCTGTCCCTTTGTAATTGCTGCTCCAGTCCCTCTCAGCAGCACCAAAGGCTCTATCCTGCTGGTTCATATCACTGATGCCACAACTGTTGTTCCTGCTTGAGTTGGTCCTGAACTTTTGATCCTGCTCCATCTCACCAGGCCAGTCCCCCTGTCTGGCCACAGCCTTATGGCTCCAGTCAAAAGCACCAGCCTGATGAGATCTCCCAATACCGAATTCACTGCACAGGTCCTTCCGTGACCAGCCAAGCAGACCCTGGAGAGTCAAACAGAGGAGAAAGAGTTAGAGAAACACTGCAGAGGATAATCTGAAAAGGGTTGGGGGATATCCAACAAAACTCCAAAGGAAGGCCAGGTCCCAACTGCTCATCCCCCCCAGCTTCACGAGCTACCTGTACTTACAGCCACCGTGCCTGCCCAGGGCCTTTCCCACCCTGCAGCACTTTGAGCCCTCCCCAGCTCATCCCGCAGCTCCAGGTTGGCCAGCAGCCTCCGGAGGATGGCCATGGTCCCTGACTCGCCAGCCATGGTTCTCCAGTGCACACGCGGCTCCCAGCCCCACCCCAGATCTCCCCGCAGGCACCGCATGCTCCTGCACAGCCTCCACCCAACTCGTCAGACAGCTCTGCTGCACCAAAAGGAGCGCAACCGCACCGCTGCACGCAACCCGTTAACCCTTGGTGCCGCGGAGCCACGCGCTCCCTCACCTCCTGTTCCTCAGCCTTCAGAGGGTCACGTCCTGATGCACGGGCCCTGGGTGATGCCAGCAGCTCTGTCAGCCAGCGTGGGTCAGCGTGGGCATCGGGGCCCTTTGAGGAGCCTTCATCCTGGCCTGGCCCTCCAAGGCCCTGCAGGCTTGCAGGAGGCTCATCTGCTGGCTCCCAGGTGTCAGCTTCAGTGGGGGCTGGATCTGGTGGGGTAGCCTTGACAGGGGGCTCAGGTTCAGCTGGGTCCAAGATGGGCTCCACTATGTGGAGCTCGGTGCTGTCCAGCTCTGCCTCTTCTTCCTCCTCCTCTTCCGAGCTCTCAGATTCTTGCTGAGCCACAGGACCCCCTGGGCACGGAGCCCCCTCAGCTCCCCAGCTGCCTGTCACTGCAAAGCCAGGCCCATCTGCGTCCCCGCTGTCCCCATGGGATCCAGTAGCTGCACCCTCCCTGTCCGACTCATCTTCTTCAGACAGCCCAGAGTCAGCTGCCTCCTGGATGGGGGATCTGGGTGGGGATGGCAGCCCCCTTGCCCCCCGTGTGGGGAATGTCCATTCAAAGGACTGGGAAAGGCTCCAGCTGGACTCGCTGCTCAGCAAGTGCTCTGCTGGCTGGTCCCCGGGCTGGGGCAGGGCACCCAGTGAGCCCCCAAGCAACCCCATGCCCTGCCCTTCACTGGGAGGGGGCCGCAGCACCCCCTCTGATGAGCGCCGCAGCCCCGAGTCTCTGTTAGAGGGAGGAGGGCTGAAATCAGGACCTTCAGGAGTCCGAGAGGACACGGGGGAGTCATCAGGACCCCCAGGGGAGCCAGGAGGGCGAGAAGCTCTAGCAGGGAGCTCAGGGGGCGGGCTCGGGGAAGGCGATGGCTGGGTGGCAGACTCAGGAGAGCCAGGGGGGCAGGTGGCTCTTGGGGACAGCTGGGGTGCGCCCAGTGTGGAGGGGCTGGCAGGAGTGGGAGATCCCTCACTGGGGGTGTGTGGGGAGCCCGGGGAGCGGGAGGCACCAAGCCAGGGCTCAGCCACAGATGAGGGAGCACCTGGAGCCTGGATGGAAGTGGCCAAGAGCTCCTCAGTTGGAGGCTGAGCTGGAGATCTGGGGGATTCAAGAGCCATGGTCGGGGAGCCAGGGGCCAGCAGTTCTGGAGGGGCATCAGGGGAACCGGGGGCTGCAGCAGAAGGCTCAGCAGGCTGGAAAGGAGCTCCTGGGGGTGGGCAAGCAGGGGATCTTGGGGAGCCAGGGGGTCCCAGCTGGAGAGAGGAGAGCTGCAGGAAGAACAGGGAGGGGAGTCAAGTCACTCAAGGGGAACCTCCCAGGCATCACCCAGCCACAGCTTTCAGGTCCTCTCTGCCAGCACAGCTCCAACATACAGTGACAGTCATAGTCCCTAGCCCGATCTCCCCTAAACCCCATGGGCAAGAGTTGCCCACACATCCTGCCAGCACCAGAGCTGCTTCCTGTGTGACTCAGCCTTGGCAGCTCCCAGAAGCTCCCATTCCAGCTGCATGCCCTTCAGGACAGGGCCAAGCAGTGCCCAGAGCCCTGCTCCTTGCTTCAGCAGCCCTGCTGGTGCCCACCAACCATCAACGTGCAGAGACAGACATGGAGAGGAAGAACTGAAGCAAGAAGAAATAAAAATACAACCACCCCAATCGTCCCCGTGTGGGCCTGGGCACCCTCAAGACACTCCAGCATCACCCAGATAAGGGTGGGCCAAGCCTGACTAGAACTGTTAAGGGTTAATGCTCCACAGCAGTCCTGCCACCTTTGGTGTCTCTGTCATCACTCCAGTGCATGGGGAGGGGGCACGGCAGGGAAGCGGAATGGGCCCGCCTACCACATACCTGCCCGGTCACCAAATCTCAGCTGGTGACTCACAGCTTCTCCCTGTCCCCACCTTGGCACCAGGACTGAAACTCACTTCTTGTTCCAAGAGCCCAGCCCAGCACCTGGGCACCCTGTGAGGGAGCTGCGGCTGCAGTGGAGTCACCTGCCTTCCCCAGAGCAGTTGGCACCCAAAGGAGAAAGGAGAGACACGCACCCCGCAGAGAGGGAGCCCCGGAGGAGACAGGAGAGCCCCGAAGGAGAGAGCCCAGGAGTGGAGTGGCCGCGACGCAGGAGGGTGCGGCGAGAACTCACGTCAGGGGGAGATGGTGGCCTCCAGAGTCCACAGGGGTCCCCGGCACAGCTCGCGCCAGCTGGGGAGGAGATGCTGCTGGAGAAAAACAGGTAGGGGGGTAAATATGGCGTGCAACCCATTTTTCCTCCCACAAGCACACACCTCCCAACCCCAAACCATCCGGCTCTGGCCACAGAAGGATGTGGACGAGGACCACAACCAACCCTTAACTCTCTGTAAGGGGCACTGGAAACATGCCCTGAATTATCAGGGTAGGTTAGGATTGCAAAGGCAATTCAGCTACAACCCCTTTTCTGGAAAGTTTTTCATCCTTTGGAGTGCAAGTTTCTCACACTCTGGTTTAAAATAGCCCCTGCCCTGCTCCCAGAGGTGCCCGGCTTTAGGGAGCACAGCCAAGTGCTGGCTTCCAACCAGCCCCTCCTGCAGCCAGGAGTCCCACAGATCTGAGGCCTCTCTGCTCTAGCATGAACTAGCAGGAAAAAAAATAGAGTGGAGAAAAGGGGGAACATTTCCCAGGGGTAGTAACCCCCCGTTATTCCCTGCTTGGGCAGCGGAGTGCTGTCTGGCAAGGTTCCAGTCCCAGATGGCTGCAAGCGTGGAGGCAGTTCCTCAGCTGGGCCGGCCCATTCTTGTGGTTTTAATAAACCACCAGAGTTGTCGCGGGTGACCAAGCCTTCCCACGAAGGCGGCTCAAGGCACTGTTGGTTAGGAGGAACAACAGCCTTGTACTGGCGACCAGACCTCAGGTCCCTTCCAGCTCCATTTAGTTCCATCTCTAACTGCCCACCGATGCTTTCCCCATGGTTCCCTGTCCCTGGGACCGATCCTCTACCCCTCACCTCATCTCAACCATCGGGCATCTGTCACCCCCTGTCCCCAGCTCTCCCTCAGCCTGCTGGAGCAGCTGGCGGGCTTCACCAGGGGAGTCTCCATCTGCCTCCCCACTAGGGCGTCTCCGGAAGGCGGTGAAGATCTTGGAGCCAAAGCGAGAAGAAGAATCGGAGCAAAAGGGAGAGATGCGGGCCCGGTCAGGGCTTCCCTCCTTGCTGTCCATTTTGGCCAGAATCTCCTCCACGGTGGTGCCTGGAAATCGCTCCAGCTTGGTTGCCACAGGCACTGGTGTCACCTTAAAGGGAGCTGGACCTTTGCGGGAAGGTGTCGATGGGGCCGGGGGCACCTCATCACTGGGGGTTGAACACGAGTCCTCAGGAGTGAAAACTGGTGGGGATGGGAGCCCCTTCCCGTTGAGGGTCTCAGGTGACTTGATGGTGAAAGAGGGGCGTCTGAGGGCCACCCCAGAGCCACCCCCACTGTATGGTTGGGGTCCTGCCAGGCGGTTTATCTTCTCTGCGGAGGGCAGCTCAGGACGAGAATGCCGTGGTGCTGGTGGGGGGTGAGGCAGGCAGGGTTTGGCAGGCACGGCTGGCTTGGGCAGCACACGGGGCTTGGGCCGGACAGGAGGCTTGGGGCGAGGACTGCCTGTGGGAGAAAGACGAGGAGAAACATGGGGAGTTGGAGAACACAACAACCCCTGCAGACATCTCACTCTGGGTTAAAAACACATATAAGCCATTCGGGGAGATTCTCACCTTTCTCAGAGCTGCCAGCCGCCAGTCCGGTCCCCCCGGAGGCACAGGGCAGCGGGGGGTGCAGGGACTGGGGCTGGGAGGCCATGGTGAAGCCGGAGCTAATGCTCAGCAGACTCAGCGTGCAGTCAGCCCCTGCAGAAGAGAGAGGGGAGAAACATCACGGAAGGACCTTAGTCCACGCCGTCCACTGGGGCCTGCTGCCCCATTCACCCTTGTGCCCCCGGTCCCTGCTGTACCTGCAGCATGTTGCATTGTGCTGCTGGCTTCCCACTCTCTTATACCAGTGCAGCACACCGTGCCAACCCACTATCTCACCGCCAAGCCTCCGTTTGGCCGTACCACCCTTTGTACACTGCCCCAACCCGCCGGCAGCACCCAACCATAGAGCACACCGTGCCGGTCCCTTGCACACCTCAGTAAATATGTGCACCCCAGCCCTGTTCACCTGGGCTGCCTTCTGTGTGCGGTGCCAGCCCCTCGTCCACCCGCACCGACCCCCCATCCTACACCTGGGGCAGCCCCCCCCACCCGCTGCCCGTTCCCTCACGGAAGTGCTCCGCACACCACGTCAGCCCATACCGCTCCCACGTCCCGATCCCCAGCCCCGTCGGGCCCTATAGGGTCGCCCCCCCCTCACCTGCCCCTCGGTCGCCTCATGGCCGGGTCTGGGGCTGGAGGGGAGCGGGCCGCGATGCCCAGGCCCGGTTTGGCGTGGCCGCACGGCTCCCGTGACTCACTGGCGCTGCGGGGACAGGAAAAACTCGCTCGTGCCTCCTCCTCCTCGCGGCCCTGCCCTGCCCTGCCTTCCCCTCGCCTCCTCCCCGCTCCCTCCTTCCCACTCGCGATGCGGGGTCCCCCCTTTCCCCCCCCCTCTCCCCTCGGGCCCCTTCTCTCTCCGGGCTCCCCCCACCCCGGCCGAACGGAACCGGAGGGGGCACATCTGGAAGCCATCGTCCCCCCCCACCCGCCCCTCCTCCCCCCGCCGAGGCTGTTTCCCAACCCCTTGGCAGCCCCGGGATGCTGACGAGGCCCCGCTCGGTGACGAGGCGAAGGGAAGCGGGGCGGGGGGGGGGAGGTGTGGAACGGGGCTGGAAGGGGGAAGGGAGACAGGGATGCCCCCTCCCCCCTCCCCCCTCCCATCCTCCGGGGCCTGCCCGCGTTGTCACGGTAACGCAGCCCCCGCTCGAGTGGCCGGGCGGGCCCGGGAGCGCCGCCATGGAAACGGAGCCCCCCGCTCCATCGGCGAGGAGGGGCCGCACGAAGGGCCGGGCGGCCCGTTGTGCCCTTCGCAGCCCGAGCCTCGGCCCCGGCGGGCACGATGGGCTCGGCTGCCTCAAGGACCCCGACCCCATCGCCACCCTCGTGCTCAGATAACCCCACCCAGCTGCCCGCCGCCCCTCCCCCGTTCCGGTACCGTACCCGCGCCGCGCTCCCGCCGTGACCCCTCGCCCTACCCGCGCTCACCCGCCGCCGCCGCCGCCGCTGCATATTCATGAGCGATGGCCTCGCCCCCTCCCCACCCACCGCGCCCCCACACGGGCCGCGCCCACCCCACGTGGCCGAGCGGAGAGAGCGGAGAACTAGAGCGGCGCCGCGTGGCACCTCCAGCGGCCATAGAGCACGGGCTGTGCGGGGCCTGAGTGCGAGAGGGCGATAGAGGGGAAACCCGGGGTGCGGCGGCTCCATAAACCGGCTGTGACCTACAGAGGGGGCGGCCAGGCTGAGCCCCGTCTCCCCGAGCCCGTTCCCCTGCAGCCTTTGACTCGCAGCCAGGCCGCCATGCCGGGGTCAAGCAGGAACGCTGATGAAATGACTATCACCACCACCACCCCCAGGCACGGTGCGGCCCTCCAGGGCACAGAGAACATCCGCACGGCATCGGGATCGACCGCCGGCCCTCCATTAGGAGGCTGATGGAGACTAACAGGATTAGGGAGGCCGCAGGAAGGGGCTCCGGCTGCTAATGGATGGGCTGTGAGTGAGCTCAGCCCCTGGCTGCGGTTCAAGGAGGCCGAGGCGATGCCGGGAGAAAGGCGATGTTAGAAGGAAGGCATCCCAGCACCGTGTGCCCCTGGGGAAGGGGAGCCCGGCCCACCCCCACCTCCACACCCACACTGCAGTCCCGCCGCGGGTGTTTTTTATTCAATTCGAGTTGCCATGTGAACTGACCCAACATACAAAAAGGAAAAAAATAAGAGACCGAAACAAACCCGAGTATTTAAAAAAAATAAATTGATGAGAAACAGGGCAGAAGTGGGATCGAGGCTCCTTCCTGGGCCTCCCCTCTGTGGGGCTTCACTCTGTAGCCAGGCACTGAGGGGAAAGGGCTCAAGCAGTGAAGCTGGGCACCCTCCTGTCCCCACTCCGGTGCCTCCCCTCACCTGGCAGCAGAGGTAGGAGGAAGGGCGGCCAGGCAGGTTCGGAGCCAGCCAGAGCCCAAGAGCCAGACCCCTCCTGCGGGCCGGCCCACCCAGTCCTCACGCTGATCTGGGAACCAGCCTGGAGCCAGCGGGGACAGAACTAATCCGAGCCGGATCCAGAATCCTCTGAGCTTTGGGCCGGGCTGGCGCCTCTCTCATCCTCTGAGTCCTGTGGGAAGAAATGGGAAGTCAGGACAGTAGAAGCAGAGCAGCTCATGTTCACCTGCTCCTCTGCCAATAGCAAAGACCAAACTCAGTCCTCTGCTACAGGACTGGATGTACATGCTATCAGGAAGAACATGCGCCTGTAGGGATGAGGTAAAATAAGACCCAGCAAATCCCACCACCAAACCGCCCTACTACCTCCTTCTTGCTCTCTGCAGAGGAGCTCTCGTCGCTGGAGACAAATTCCTTGCTCTTGAAGCTCTCACTCATACTCTTGGCAGAACTCTTGGTGGAGGACGAAGACTTGGAGGCAGCACCCTTCTTCTCCCCTTTCCCCTTCATCTGTTTCTCCTGCTTCTTCTTCTTTTTTTTAGACCTCTCCCTGTGTGTGTGTTGGCAGGGTGGAAGAGACAGAAGCATTACCTTGCTGACAGCTCACTGGTCCCATCTCACAATCACCCAGCCTTGGAGAGGCCCAGCCACCACAGCAGCTGAGGACAGACAGATTCCAGAACAGTGAAGCCCTGCCACATCCCTCTTGTCTGCTCAGCATACTCACATCTTGGAGCTCTCTGACTTATTGCCCACGCTGTACTCTTTCATGGCCTTCTCATAATCCCTCTTGGCATCTTCTGCCTTACGATCCCATTCCTGCAGCAAAAGCAGGTTAGTGGCACTTTGTTCCCACACCATCCACCATCATGAGCATCTGCACCACCAGAGCCCAACACGATCTCCACCCATGTCCCTGACCACCTGGAGACCATACTCACACACCAGCTGAGATGTCAGCTCCCCACTGCCACCCTCCCTTCCTGATCCGTTAATGGAGCAGCAGGATCCCGAGACCAAGCAAGAGCATCCTGACATCCACCTTCCCTTCCTACATACGGCTTAGCAATCCACACTGGAAGAGCAACCCACCTCTTTCTTCTCCTTAGACATGGCTTTCCAGAGCTCCCCAGCCTTCTTAGACAAGTCTGTGATGCTGATACCAGGATGGTCTGACTTGATCTTCTCACGGTTGGCATTCAACCAAAGCATGTAAGCTGACATGGGTCTCTTGGGCGCGTTGGGGTCTTTGCCTTTCTTGCTCTGGAAAGCAGGAAGTGGAAAGAACCAAGACTTGAAATACCCCACACACTAAAGTCTTAATTGGTTACCCCAAGATGATGCCTCCTGCATCCCACCCGTAACTCAGCTACTTAATCAGACAGATGAGTTGTCAGCTCACACACACACAAAGGTGAAAGCACCCACAGAGTAAGTGGAGTGGATGTGGAGGACCTGTGGGGGGCAAGTCCTCCAACAATCAGAGGGTACTGCCAGGCTCAGACACCACAATATACTTTGGAAGTGTTTCAATCTAGACTCATCTGCAAGATGAAGTAAAGCCTGCAGGAAGCAGAAGAGCCAGGCTTGGACAACCCAAACCCAGCAAAGCACAATGAGGTGGTGGGATTGGATCAGACCACAGCAGAAGGCTAACGGGAAGCAGCTCGGCTGATGTGCTGTGACCTGGATCTGGTGTTGCTCCAAACATAGGAGCAGCAATCCATGTTCCAAGGGCAGTGAGTCCTGATCTACACAACTCTACCAGCAACAACTTCTCACCTCCATATGCTTCTTACGGGGCTTGCGGTCTTTGACAATCTTGGCCTTCTTGGCTGGCTTCTTCTCACCTCGGTCACTGTCACCGTCCCCACTGGAGGAGCTGGCTGAGGCATTGCTGTCAAACCTGTGTGAAGAGACCTGGTTTCAGGGAAAGCTCAAGATCTCAACTCCAGCAAGATGAAGCAGGAGGTAAGGGAGTCATAGCAGTGGCAAGCACAGAGCAAGACTTGCCACTGAACTCTCCCATCCTCCAGCAACTTGCAGATCGGAGACTTCCTGAGCTGAAGCTGTTCTGCTTGCACTTAACAGCCCTCAGGGGACTCTCTTTCCACGAACATGGCTGATCATTTTGAGTTCCCGTAAACTTTAGGCATTTGCAATGCCTCACAGCTGAACGGCACCAAGATCCACCCCTCCTCTTGGGCTGAACCTGACTCCCATCAGCACACACGATGCCCCTGAGCGCTTGTTCAGACTGCAGTTCTCATCAAGAGAACTCGAGAGACAGACCAGAAACGCACCAACTTACAAGGCCATTTTCAGTGATACTGTCTGCATCAGACGCATTCCTCAACATTCTCACGGCCCCATCCCACCCCACACAGTGCCTACAAATGGCATCTTCCAAAAGCTGCCCATAGTTAGACTCCTGACCAGCCCCTACTACTCACTCTTCAGCCACATCGTCATCCTCTTCCCCAGGGTTGAACGACTCATCTGAAAGGACAGAGTGTGGGGTGAGCATAGACAGCCAAGGAACACAGCAGGATTCAACCAGAGGAGGAAGTAGCCTGAGCACACCAGGCAGCCCCTCAGACAGTGAGGCTCACATGCAGCCCCAGCACGTACCTGTCTCCTCTCCAGACCCATCGCTGCTATCGTTGGCGTTCTCTTCCCGGATCTTGCCCTCCTCCTTCATCCTCTCCAGGTAGGCATCATGCTGGTCCTCATCAGAGTCGGCATATTCGTCATAACTCTGCTTCATACCCTGCAGGAGGGACAGAGTGAGAGCTGCTCTCCATGCTGCCCACATCTGCATACAGTCCATTCTCTAGAAACTACAAGCATGCATGGCCAGGCTGGGAAACACACAGCGTCCCATCTGTCTCCCTGTCTTCTCATCAGGGATGCAGAGAGAGGGGCAGGAAAGGTTCCCCAAAGGTGTTATCTGAGTTAGGTGGGGGCCCCTCTTGCAAATCATGCTGCAGTTACTGAGTTTAGTCAGAGACCAACACAGCCATGCAGAGGAAACCTGCACCAGGAGGAGGAAGGAGAAAGAGGAAGGGGTATCGCACGGACCTTTTTCCTCTACAAGGGTAAGGAAAGAAAAGAAAGGTGAAAAATAATAATAATAAAAGGAATAAAAGCAGCAAAACTTTGGAGAGAAGAAAAAAGGCCCCAAGTCATTTCCCCACCCCAGCCTGCAGGCCACTGATTCTAGCAGGGCACAGAAAACCAGCCCTGTGCAGCAGGTACCTCCTTGAGGCCTCGGTTCTTGATGTTCAGTTTCTTGGCATTGACGAAATCAAAGAGCTTCCCGTACTCCTCCCTATAGCAGAGACAAAGTGGTCAGGGACAGGTTGAGCTTTTTACACCTTGTTACATCAGTAAGGATCCACCACGTGTAACCAACATGGAGGACACAGGGGCAAGGGGGCTGAGTGGCAGGACAGAGAACAGCCCTGTGTTACAGTAAGAGCTCGCTCCATGCCCACCTCTCTATGCTGCTGAAGGTGTACTGTGTGCCCTGCTTGGTCTCGATCTCAAAGTCAAAGGAGCGGGTGGTGGTGGTCCCACGGGCAAAGTTGACAAAGGAGATCTCATCAAAGCGGATGTGTACTGGTGGCTTGTGAACGTAGATGAAACCACGCTCCAGTGGGTAGAGAAGTCCTGAGCTGGCCTTGTAGGAGCAGGTGATGCACTGGGCTCCAGAATGTCTGTGAGGGCAAACATTGCCATGTCACATCAACAGGAAGCAAACAGCCCCACAGTGAGACAGCAGCTTTGTTAAGTCCATCAACCACCCCCACGGGGTAAAATTCTTGCAAAACCCCTTCATCCTAACTACAGAAAGAGATGTTGGCCCTGCTGTCCAAGTCAGGAGGGGCTCTCAAGCAGCTGGCCTGAGACCATAGAAACAAGAAGAATGTCCTTTCCTAGGGACAACAAGGCCAACTTTGCCTCTGCCCCTACCACCATGCATGCCCTTAGTGTAAAAAGGTCCCACATTCCCTCGCCCAGCCAGAAGCAACAGCATGCCTCACCCCTGGAAATTGCCAGGCACAGTGATCTTGCGGTTCACCAGTGCCTTCATAACCCGGCTGACCATCTCATAGAGGGAGCCTGACATGTTCTTGGTGAGCCGCCCCTCGAAGCGTTTCTCCACCTCTTCCCTGTGTGGCAAAAATAGAGGATAATGACAAAAGTAGGGACCAAGGAGATTCATTACCTGCACTCCTAGCTCTCCCCACAGCCCCCAGATCCAGGGAGGGGGAGAAGGGAGTTGCCTGGAGAGAACTCACTCATTCATGTTGAGGGTCAGTGAGATGTCTTCATCCTTTGAGAAAAGCAGGATAAGGAAGTGGTAGCGGGTCTGGCCCTGCTTTATCGGGGGATCCAGGCTAATCTGAAAAGAGAAGAGGAGATGAGGACCCAAAAACCCTCAAAACAGTTTCCTGAGAAAGGCAGGACCACTCAGCCCCTCACCACAAAGAACATCTGCCTTTGGTCCTTGTGTGGGAGCAGGAAGAGGCGCAGCACAGTGGTGTAGGGGATTTTGTAGTCAAAGGTCTTGCCGTGGAGGTGCAGGAAGGTGGGGTAGATGCGGATGTCGTATCGCCCGCGAGGCGTCAAACACTGCAGCTCCCGGAAGATGCAGATGGCATCACCAGTTGCCTGAATCACATCCGCCTTGGAGAGGACATTCTGAGCAAAGGCCTATAAGGAGAAGGAGCTGTGGTCAGGCACTAGGCAAGGGCAGCCAACTAGCCCTCCTGTGCCTCACTCACCTCCACAGGGTCAACACCATCCTCCTGGGTAGGGGGGACATAGAAGCGAACCTCCATGAGCGAGACCTCAGCGTCATCGTTCTGGTGGAACTCCAGCGTCACTTCGTTCTTGCCCGTCGTGCACTGGGAGACATTGCTGAGGGGGATCTCAAACACCGGCTGCTCCCCGATGTCAAAGGAGAGAAGCTGCCCTACAGGAAGTGGGGAGGGATAAGAACCTCAGGTCAACCCTGCTGGGCAGACCCAAGGTGAGTTCCATCCCAGATCCAAACTCCAGAAGCAGCATCGTTCTTCTCTCAAAACCCAGCAGTGCCTCCCCTCTCCCTCCCTTCTTTTCAATGTTTTCAACACAGATATCCAGGCTTTCTCCTCCCAGCTACAGTAACAGAGAATTATATTGATCAAAAACAAATAGGCTGTTTATTCCCCTCTTCCTCCTCTCTCAGAGCAGGGAGGGGCATTCACCAGCTCTTCTGGCTCCCTGAGGAACTGGCAGGCTCTATTAGATGCTCACAGCTCCCATGCAGATTTCTCTTTTACATTGAGCATTCTCTGCCTACCCCCACCCCGAACATGCTGTGCTGCCTGCAAGTATCTCCTGCTTTCCTGGGATGACCAACTTCCATACTGTATCCAAAACCACCACTAAAAAAGCGAGCAGTTTTCCAGAGGAGCATCTAAAGCTGTCAACAGCCAGGGGCTGGTGGGATGAAGACACTGACCCACCAGATGCCCACCCAGCCCCACCACCTTGGCCTACACACTGCAGACTCCCTTGCTCCAGCAGCAGCATCACCGCTCTGTTCCTGTCTTACCATAACTCACCTCCAAACCTCACTGTGCCCCAGTTCCAACCCTTCACACACAGGTCCTTCTCAGCCAGCTCCAGGCGATAGTGTGCCTTGAAGAAATCTGAGAGCTTATCAAACTCCTGTGAGGGGTGGGAAAGAACAGAGAAACAGTGAACACTCATCAGAAACTGCTGTGTACGCATCAGCACGACCCAGAGCCTGTAACTGGGACATTGCCCATGGTACGAGAGAAGTGATGAGAAAAAAAACAGACATCAGCTGCTGTTAAAGGGAAGGAGATCAGCTCTGTGAGATATGGCAGATCCTGCAGGCAGTGTAACCCGATACAGAGCAAGCAAAGAGACTGTGGCACAAGCGAGCTGAAGAAAGGATGGTCAGCATGGCTCAGACAACAGTCAGAAACGGCACGGACTCACCGATTCCCGGAAACCATCGTATTTGTAGACATGGCCATTCTTGGTGAGAAGCTTGAGGCCGTGACCGAGCGCCACACGCCGCCACACACCCTCTGCCAGCTCTGAGGCCTGGATGTTGTCCACCTTCCCTGTCTTGCTGTTCTTGAAGATGACGCCCTGGCGGCTCAGCCGCAGCCGGCCATCGTTCTGGTGGGAGGTGGGTGTGAGGTACAGGCAGCTCACCCCATGCACATGGAGGGGAGCAGCCCAAGGGTGGGAACTTCCACGCAGCACAGACAGCTGCTAAGCTCTCCCAGGGGACGCGAAGCGAATTCCCCAACCACCCACCAGTTTCTGTTCTCCATGCACTCCTTACCACCCTCCTTTGGGATTCAGGCAGCCGGGTTGCCAGCAGCCTCGGTACTAGAGCTCCATCAGGCATTTAGGAACAATCTCCCAGATGCCACAGGGTAACCCAGAAATGCTCAACATCACTGCAGCATGGCACTGCGCCCCACCCCCCCAAGCACTGGAACAGGCTGATTTACAGCACCCAGCTGCCCAGCAGTAGCTACTGCATCAAAGGGTGAATGCTTGAAGCTGGCATCCCTTCCCCTGGACACGTTCCCAACCACAACCTCGCTAGCTCCGCAACAGGCTGCTACTAAAAGCCCCTGTTGATGCTCCAAAATGCTTCAGCTCTGGAAACAAGGCGCCTCAGCTCCCATTTCCAGTCGAGCTCAGCAAAACAAGCTCTGCCAGGACAAGGCAGCAGAAGAGCTGCAGGGATGGGGGGGGGGGGCCATACCGCACCCCTGGGTGTACAGCTGAGACCAGGCCTCAGAGCCACACCGTGTGCCTCCAGCCTGTGAGATGGGGCGAGCACTCCTGGCATCAGGCAGCACCCCAGATAGCTGCCCCCAGCACCGAGCTGCTCACCATGGATCCCTTCACCTCCTGGTAGATCTCGTTGAACTCCAGCGTGTCAGCCATGACGAAGGGGGCCGTGCTGGCAGGCAGGCAGGAGGAGGCCGGAGTTCAGCTCCGTGCCGAGGTCGGCATGCCCTGCTGCCACCGAGCAGCGACGTGCTGGGGGCGGAGGAGGGGGGAGAAAGTGAGTACGGACATGGGAACCCCAGAGCGATCCGTGAGGGATGTGACCCCACAGCAACAGCCCCCCCTTAACGCCTCCCCGGGGCTCCCAGGGCCGTTGATCCTCCCGTCCCACTATAGAAGGGGTACAACAGCCCTGAGCAGCCCCTACCACCCCTTGTTCCTAGGCCCCACGCCCCCATCCGCCGCCCCACAGCTCACACCGGCCGCCTCCCCCCCCATCACCCCCCTTCCCCCCCCCCAGCCCCCTCCCCACTCCCCCAAATCCACCCCCCCCCCCCCCCGCACCGACCCCTCGTTTCCCGCCTGCGCAACACGAACCTCGCGCGAAGCCGCCTCCCCCCACAACCGCCTCCCGCGCCGCGGCCGGAACCCGCCCCCACTTCCGCCATAGAGACGAGCCGCCGCTCGGCCGCTCTGGCATGGAGGCGGCGGGGTGGAAGGAGGGCGGGCTAGAGCGGCCGCTCCCCGAAGCGGCGGTCTGTCTCACCTGGAACCATAGAGAGGAGGGAGGCCTCCAGCCGGAAAGTGGGGGGGCTGCTTCCCATTGGCTGAGCCGGGTGATCCCCGTGACGTTATGGTGGCTGTGCCCGGCACATGGCGGGTCGGGGTACAGCTCTAATAGGGCACTGCGGAATGGGGGGACGGCCAACGTGGGGCACCCCGCGTAAAGGGCAGCCCTACAGCGGGACACAGCGATATGGGACCCGGCCAGGCGCTGCGAGGTGGCACACGGGGTCCGCGAGCACAGAGACACCCGGAGTGGGACCATCCCGAGTGCGGGGCATTAAAAACCAGAGTCACACTATTCAACACAGGGCACACAGCCCCAACAACGGGGCACACAGCCCCAATAGGACACACAGCCCCAACAACGGGGCACACAGCCCCAACAACAGGGCACACAGCCCCAACAACAGGGCACACAGCCCCAGCAGGGCACACAGCCCCAATAGGGCACACAGCCCCAACAACAGGGCACACAGCCCCAGTAGGGCACACAGCCCCCCAGGGCACCCGGGCAGCGCTGCCCCGTGTAGCACCGCCGCACAACCAGCCCTCTCTCACCGCCTCTCTCAGCCCTCCCCCCACCCACATCCTCCTCCTCTCCCTCCTCCTCCTTCCCCCCGTGCCCCCTCCCTCCATCTCCCCCTGCCCCCCCTCCCGCTCCCTCCGTCCTGTGCCCACCCCTCTGCACCACCCCGCCCGCATCCCTGCCCACATCCCCGCATCGCTGCCTTTATCTGCCCGCATCCCTGCCTGCTGCCTGTATCCCTGCCTCGCTCCCTGCGTCCGTCCCTTCCCACCGCCCGTATCCCCACCCGTATCCTTGTGGAGCCCCTGCTTGTGCCCCCGCCCGGCTGCCCATGCCCCCCCAGCGCTCCCAGTCCGGCTGCCTGGCTGATTTCTTCTCCTACGAGACCACCAAGTCGGTGGTGGTGAAGAGCTGGGTGGTGGGCGTCGTCAACCGGGTCGTGCAGCTCCTCATCCTTTCCTACTTCATCGGGTGAGAGACCCCCCCAACGGGACCCCGCTCCTCTGCTGGTGTCCCCCCACCCCTCGGCAGACGCTGCTCCCGGTGTACACGGTTTCCCTGATGCCGTGGTGACAAGCTGGGGATTGGGAGGGTGACACCGAGAGGGGACGTTGGGTGGGTGCATGATGTGGGGTCAGGAGGGTGTCGTGGGAATGGCAGCTGCCCGCTGGGTGTGGGGGTGGGAACCAGGCTGCGAGAAGTGATGACAGCCACGGGCAGAGGGGGACAGGTGGCTGGCAGTGTGTCTGCGATGGGGACACCAAGTGACACAAGGGAAGGTGATGGGAGGGTGGCTGTTGGCGTGGATGATGGAGAGGAGAGGAAGGGATGGGTGTTGAGGAGCATATTGAACCCCAGGGGGTGACACAGGCAGGTGACAAGTGGCTGTCGGAGGGCTGGTGACAGGAGGACTGTCTGCGGGTGGCAGGGGGCCAACCAGCTGTCCCCATAGCCTGACCCCTCCACCCCACAGCTGGGTGTTCCTGCATGAGAAGGCCTACCAGGTGCGGGACACTGTCATCGAGTCCTCGGTGGTGACCAAAGTGAAGGGCATCGGGAAGTATGGCAACCGTGTCCTGGACACAGCAGACTACGTCACCCCCCCACAGGCAGGAGACAGCAGGGAACCCACCCCAAGCCCTCCTACCTCGTCTCAAATAACCCCAATAGTCCCCGTGTGGCATGGGGCTGGAACGGGGGTGGTGGTGACACAGTGTCCCCATCACCGCAGGGCACCTCGGTGTTCGTGGTGGTCACCAAGCAGATCCTGACGGAGAATCAAGAGCAGGGCGTCTGCCCAGAGGTATGGGGACACAGGGGGTGGCATGGGGGGCACCGGTGTGCCCCGACCCACAGACACCCCCCCTCCACAGAGTGAAGCCACATACCGGTGTGCGTCCAACCGTGACTGTCAGGGGAAGGGCCGCACCACAGGCAGTGGTGAGTTTTAAGGGAGGGGGATCCCAAAAACCACAGGGTTTGAGCCCACCCGCATTATGGCCACAGGGGTGCTGACAGGACGCTGCATCCCCTACAATGTGACCCTGCGCACCTGTGAGATCCGGGGCTGGTGCCCACCCGAGGTGGACACTGTCGATGTGTGAGTGTGCAGCAGCAGCGGGAAGGGGGATAAACACGGTGCCCTCTGCCCCGTTCAGGACCACCACCTCTCTCCCCACAGCCCTGTGATGCTGGAGGCTGAAAACTTCACCCTCTTCATCAAGAACAGCGTCCGCTTCCCACTGTTTGGCTTTGAGAAGTGAGTGGCACTGAGGGCACACGGGATGGGCTCTCACTGCTGGAGGCTCACAGCCGTGCCCCCCCCCCCCCAGGGCCAACCTGCCCCCCCATGTCAGCGCAGGAGAGCTGCAGCGCTGCCGCTTCCACCCCGAGCAGCAGCCGCTGTGCCCCATCCTGCGGCTGGGGGACGTGGCACGCTTCGCCGGGCAGGACTTTGCCGCACTGGCTGCCACCGTGAGCATAAAGGATGTGGGATGCAGGGATGGGGAATGTGGGGACAACAGGGTAGGGGATGTAGTGACTGGAGGTTTAGGGCCGGGGAGACCTGGGATGTGGTGTGCATGAATGCAGGAATGGGGACATGGGGTGTGGAAATCGGGGATGTGGGGACATTGGGACATTGAGGTGTGCAAACACAGGGGCTTGTGATGTGGGGACATGGGGATGCAGGGATGTAGGACATGGGAAAATGGTATGGTGGGGATGTGGGATGTATATGGTGGGCCATGGGGCCACGTGGCATGGGGAGCATTGCCCTCACGGCCGGCTGGGCAGGGCGGGGTGCTGGGCATCAAGATCGGCTGGGTGTGTGACCTGGACCGCGCCTGGGAGCTGTGCCTGCCCCGCTACTCCTTCACCCGCCTGGACAGCGTCACCCAGCACAGCCCCGGCTCCCCCGGCTACAACTTCAGGTAGGGCCACGTGTCGCTGCCTGCTGCTGGGACGGCTGCGGAGCAGGAGGTGCCAGGTGGCCGTGTCCCACGCAGGCACGCACGGTACTACCGTGGGCACAATGGCACCGAGCTGCGCACCCTCACCAAGGCCTTCGGCATCCGCTTTGATGTGTTGGTGTATGGCAACGTACGTACGGGCACGGCATCCCAGGAACCTATGGATGCCATGGGTGGAGGCCATGCCGGCTCAGCCCTCTGCCTTCCTGCAGGCTGGGAAATTCGGCATCGTGCCCACCCTCATCAACACGGTGGCTGCCTTCACCTCCATCGGCGTGGTGAGTTGAGGCAGTCCTCAGCCCTGGGGCAAGGAGGTAACCCGCAGCCATAGGGCTGAGGGCCATGGTGATGCCCAAAAGTGGTGGGAAGCAGGATGGATGGAGGGAAATCCCACTGCCACAAGGCAGGGTGACGGGAAGGGTGATAGCAGCCTAATTCCTGGAGGTCTGTGGGGTGTCAGGGGGCACCCCGCAGCCCCTTCCCCATTACTGCTGCCCCCCAGGGCACGGTGCTGTGCGACATCATCCTGCTCAACTTCCTGAAGGGCGCCGAGCACTACAAGGCCCGCAAGTTTGAGGAGGTCAGTTGGCTGCTGGGTACCCCAAGGAGGGGCGATCCCAAAGCCCCCAGCACCCTGGGTACCACAGCTGTGGGACAGGGAGTGACCCTACGCCCATTCCCCGTCCCACAGGTGCCTGAGGCCAGCATGCCCCCAGCCTCCAGCAGCCCCTCAGGCTGTACCCCAGGAGCCCTGGGGGACCAGAGCCGGGAGAAGCAGTCCACTGACTCGGGCACCTTCTCCCTGGGCCTCTAGCTCTGGGTGCCATGGGGCAGTCCCTGTCTGCATTTGGCCCCACGATCTCTCCTCTCCAGAGCTCCCCAGTCCCACTCTTTACCCACGCTGTCACTGGGACAGGGCAGGGGGGCGTTTGGGGTGTGGGTGGGGTGGGTACAGTGGGTGGACACAGCCCCAAGCTGCTGAGGTTGGCATGGGAGTGGGTGAGGACTGGGGGGTGTCTGTGGGGATGGACACCAGGGAGCAGGTGGTGACAGAGGGGTCAAGGGCAGTGGGTGAGGGTCAGGAATGATGCTGGGGATGCAGGGACGTGAGAGACATAGGGTGGCACAGGGAGCAGGGAGCCATGGGGGCCACACAGGGGTGGCAGAGAGGAGAGGTACCTTCAGGCTCACCTCAGAACTGGCCGAGGGGATGTGGAGACCCCTCCTCCCAATAAAGCCTTGGTGTGCAGCCCCACGCCTGTGCCCTCTGTGTGTTGGGTTAATGGGGGGGGGGGACTCCAAGGGAAGCAGGAGCCATGAGGTGACCTGGGATGGGGGGAGCAGTCCCCACCACCACAAGATCACACTGCAGCCCCCAGCATCTTCCCTTTTCCCCCAAACACATGCTGCAACCACATGTCCCCTTTATCTGTGCACTGCCCCAGCTCCACTGCAGTGGCCCCAAGCCACTAACGGCCATGGGGTGGCCTGTGAGGGTGGGGGAACCAAGGACAGTTTGGCCACTTGCTCAAGGTCATTTCCCCTCTTTGCAGTCATGGTGCCCGCAGCAGCCCATAGCTGTTGTTGGCCCCAGATGCCATCACCCACTGGGGCAGCCCTGTGACTCTGTTTCTGCGTCTTGCCATGCCCTGAGCCCACAGGGAGATGCCCCTAACATTCTCCAGGCACTGCTGTACCTGGGAATGCAGCCCCTCCATGCCCACTAACATGGGCACGAGACAGCAGCACGCCCTTGCTGCAATGGCAAATGGGTACTCTGGGCTGTTGGGAAAACTACTGCCCCTTCTAAAGGGGCACATCCACTTTCCTGACCATCACATGACGGTCCTGTGCCCCAAGGAGTAGCAGGGTTGTGGGGCAGGGTGGCAGTGCTTGGGGACAGGGTGGCAGGGAACAGGCGGCATTGGAAAGGGATCGTGGTAAGGAATGAGGTGGCTGAATAACAGGCACAGGGCCACCCTAAAGGGTGATGGCATCTGGGGCTAATGACTGGCACTGGCCGCTGCAAGGCTCTGTGGACATGGGGAGAGGAAGTGGTCTTGGGCAAGTGGCCTAACTGTCCCTGACCCCCCTGTGTACCTCCAGGCCACCTTATGGCAGTTGGTGGCTTGGGGCCAGGGCTGGGGTGGTGCAAGGCTGCAGGGGACACGTGGCCCCAGCACTCTTATAAGGGCCAAGGCAGGCAGAGGCTCCCAGCCCCAAGGTGAGGAGTGGGGACAGGAACAGGGATGGCAGGGGGGGACACAGCCCTGTGCTGATGGGTTGGGGCTGGGAACAGGGGAAAGACAGCCCTGAATCTGGTACATGCAGCTCTGTGATGCTCTGGGGGTGTGTTGGGGGGTGCATGGTGGCACGGGTGGGCACAGAACCAGGGGTAGCCCCAGGGTTAGCAGGAGGCTGCAGAGCATGAGGGACGTGGGGGTGGCTGAGGGCCAAGGGGTGGTAACATGGACCTGGGGAATGGGTGGCACCGGGGATGGCAGGGATCAGGGACCCAGGGTGATGGGGCTGAAGGCTGGGCATGAGGGGTAGGGCTGGTGCTGGGGATTCCAGGGGAGACAAAGGACACAGGGTGGCACGGTTCTCCTGAGATTACTCCAAGGACCACAGGGCCCTGGGGCAAGAGGTCCTCCAGCCCTGCTATGTCCCTACAGCTCCCCACCATGCAGCCTGGCCTGCTCCTTGTCCTGACCCTGCTGAGCATGGCTTCTGCCCTCCGCCCTGGTGAGTAGCTCGGGGACCACTAGGGACACAATGGGAACAGCTCAGGGACACTCCTGTCCCCAGTCTCGGGGTACTGGTGCTGGCGGGGGTGCAGAGGGGACACTCTCCAGCCTGTCCCTTCCCTCAGCCCCGTGGCACACCATGAAGGTACCTGCAGGCAGAGAGGAGGGCAGCGGGAGGCGCTTTGCAGTGGTGAAGACATGGCGCACCTACAACAGTGCCCAGGTGAGAGGGGTGGGGAGGTCAGTGGGATGCCAGGCTCCCATGGGCACTGCCAGTGCCAGGCATCAACCTGTGCTCCTCAGAGCTACTGCCGGAACACATACAGGGGACAGCTGGCCTCGGTGCATAGCACATCCACTAACGAAGTGCTGAGGAAGCTGGCATCCACCTACACCCACTTCAGCCTCTGGATTGGGGCAGTCACCTCCTGCCAGGTAACAAGGCTTAGCTGGTATCCAGGGTTTGGCCAGGGGTGGGTGCAAGATGCTGAGACCTGTTGCCACAGAATGGGTCGTGGAAGACGTGTTGGGAGGACCAGAGCCCCTGGAACTATGCGAACTGGGCCACCGGGCAGCCCCAACGACTGTTCAAAACCTGCACCGTGCTCAGCCCCAAAGGTGAGAACAGCCCCACACCGTGGCACAGGGTGCTGGGGGCAATGGGTGGGGGCACCAAGGGCAGGGAAAGGTGCTGGGAGTGTGCCAACAGACGTGGGACACTGAGATGGAGCACTGGGAGAAGGGATTGGGATAGTGGGACAGTGGGATGGGGCACATTGAGAGGGGACATCGGGTCACAAGGGCAATGGAATGGAGCACTGGGACACTGGGGAAATGGGATGGGCAATGGGGGTTTGTGGGTCTCCCTGTGTCCCTGACAATGGGTCCTGTCCATAGATGGGCTCTGGAGAAGTAAAGCCTGCTTCAAGATACGCCCCTTCATCTGTGAGTACTGAGGGCTCTCAGGGGTCCTGCCATGGCTCTCCAGTGCCCAGGGACCCACAGTGGTCCATGTCACTGTCCCAATAAAGTGCCCTATCAGCTGCCTTGAGGCCACATGTCTATGTATTTTAGGGCTGGGGGAGAATGGGAGCAGTACGGGGCTCAACCCCACAGCAGATACTGGAGAAGCCCCTGGGGTATGGGGGCACCGGGTGGGAGCAGAACCATGGGCAGAGGCATTGGAATATTTATTCCATCCCAAAGCACACCCACCCCTTGCTGTGCCCCCCAGCACAGTCCCATCCCTCCCCCAAAGTCCAGTAGAAAAAAGCTGGATGGTAGTGCAGGGCTCAGTGGGGTGTCTGGGCGGGGGTCTCGGCACTTGCAGAAGCTTCCAGGCTTGAGGCAGCCTCCAGCTCCTTGGCACGCCTCCGGCATTCGCGGACCACCACCACAGGGCTGATGTAGGCCAGCAGCACCACGGCGATGAGCCCCACATTCATCTGTGGTGGAGTGACAGGGGTTGAGGGCATGGAACCAGGGGCTGATCCCAATCAGACAAGGGGCCAGCTCCTCAGTCCCCTAAAGGCTGCCTGTGCTGGGGTAGCAAACCACACCCCATGGTACTGCAGACGAGCATCATACTCCAGCACAGTGTGCCCCCAGTCTACCAGGGGGCAGAACCTCCTGCCCTTCACAGGGCAGCATCCCCACCTGAACTTAGATCAGGCCCTCCATCCCACCATAGCATGAGCCCCATCCTGCCATGGACCGTGGACTCCATCTCCTCATCGTCTGGTGTTTCCAACCCCACGTGGGGGAGGAGTCCCATCCAGCCTGGCACCAGGACCTGCATCCATCCATGGACTCTGACCACCACCCCACCATGGAACTGTCCCCCCCGCCCCTGGACTGTGGGGTATCCATAGGCTGTGGGGAGCACTTACATAGAAAGGGTCCCCCTGGAGTGCTCCACGCACCAGGGCAATGCAGGGATACTGCAGCAGGGCCACCAGTGCCGACAGAGCCATGGCCAGCCCATAGAGCTTCCCAAAGTGCTGCTGGGGAAACCTGCCAGGACAAAGTGCACGTCACCACTGTTCCCATCACCATTCCACCTCCACCCTCACCCTCCCTCATCATCATCCCCTGCCTGCCCCCCTCCACCCTGACCCCATTATCGTTGCCCCATCATCCACCAGCGTCCCCACTGCTCCCTCCCCTTCCATCACCACTCTGTCCCCTGCCACCACCGGCATCAGGGTGCACAGGACTCACGCAATGGCCAGGAAGGCGGCGTTGCCCCCGTAGAGGAAGGAGCGGCTGATCACCTGGAGCACGAATGTGCCAAACTGCACAGGCAGCATAGGCACGGCCGCACAGATGGAGAAGAGCACGCACTGCGTCGCCGTCAACACCAGTGACGGCACGGTTGCCCGTAGGTCAGCCAGTGCCCCCCGAGCTCCTGCAGGCATGGCAAGGTTAAGGCACAGTGGGGACATGTCCCCACGTAGAGCAGGAATGGGGAGTGCTAAGGACAAATCCATGGGCACAGTGGGGTCGGGGCATCATGGGGACACTTTTGTGGACACAGAGGAATAAGGACATTGCAGGGTCATGCACATGGTGGGGTCAAAGCGTGGTGGGGACATGTTTATGGATAGGGTGGGATCAGGGCATTGTAGTGTCACATCCATTGGCACAGTGGGGGGTCAGGGCTTTGTGGGGACATAACTACAGGCGTAGCAGGGTCAGAGCACAGTGGTAGCATGTCCCAAACAGAGCAGGGTCAGGGACACCAAGAGTAGGGGGATGGTGGGACAGGGACGGTTACCCTCAGCACGGTGGGCCTTGTTCCGCTTGTGGCAGTCAAGGATGAGGCCATTCCAGGGAGCGCAGAGAACCCCACAGAGCTGGGTGAAGGCAAAGGCGTTGGTGTAGATGCTCACTGTGGAGAAGCATAGTCAGTGCAGAGGGCCGAACCCCAGACCCCTGCCTGGCTCACTGTACCCCTTGGCCACCATGCCCTACCCAGGTGTTCATTGCCAAAGGCCAGGTGGTCAAGCAGTGGGTTGAGTGTACCAATGAAGAGGTAGTGGCGCAGCTGCATGACCGAGAGCCACACCACATGCCACATGAAGAGCCATGAGAGAACGCAGGGCCAGAAGGGTTCCACAGCTGCGTTGCCTGCACAGAACAAATGCATCCATTAGGGTTGCCCACGCCCACCACACTTGGCCAAGCCCATTCCCCAAAAGTCTCCACCACAGTTGACACATCCATCCACTTGTGGTTCCAAGGACCCCCACCCAGCCCATGGGCCAACACCCCAGATGACACTGCCACCACCCACATGGCCACCCCCACACCCAGATGATGGGTGCATCAACCCCAGCCCCAGTTCTCCCCCACCTTTTGGGGCACTGGGCTCCAGGGGTACTTCCTCTGGCCCATCATCTTCCGGTGGGCGCTTCTCCTCGTAGGTGCGGTATGACTGGGAGCGCCCTGGGCATGACAGCCTGCAGCATTGCTCATCTTGTCAACCATCACAGCATCCCAGTGCCACCACCACCTCCACCCGCAGGATGGGCACCATGACACCACAACCCATGGGATGGGCACTGTGACCACCACCACCACCCAAGGGATGGGCACCATGACCACCACCACCACCCATGGAATTGGTGCCACAACTGCTACCACCACCCACAGGACAGGCACCATAACCACCCCCACCACCTGTGGAATGGACCCCACGACCATCACCCACAGGATGGGCACCACCACCTCCTAAGGGATGGGTCTTGCCACCCTAGGAGTGTAGGCAGGGCGTCCCTTACCCATAGTTGTAGGCAGGTGGCAGTGGGTAGGGGATGTGCATGCGGGGCATGAGGAAGATGGTGCGCAGCAGGTGCCAGGCGCTGCAGGCTGCCATGAAGAGAAACATGGCCCGCAGAGACAGTCCATGCTCATGCAGCACCTGGGGACACATGCAGGTTGCCACCATGCCATGCTGGCCACTGGTCACTGCCCAGGGCCACCATAGATGTCAGACCCCAGCTGTGCCCCCATCCCATTTGTCTCCAGCCCACCGCAGTGCCCGTGCTTTGAATCTTGGCAGATCCAGTGCCTGTGGTGTTACCCATCCCATGCCCACCTTGATAATCAGGAAGATGGCAGATGAGGAGTCAAAGGCCCCGTTGTAGAGAGTGATGATGATGGAGCGGTACTTCCCAAAGAGGTTCCCCACCTGGCACACAGAACCCCCCCACAATGCCGTCAGTGTCCCCATCGCTAGGCAGGGTGCCCCAGCAGTGGGGTGAGGGTTCAGATGTGCCTCCCACCTGCATGTTGGTGAGGATGAGGAGAATGCCGCCCACCGACAGCATTGACATAGCCGGGAAGAGCAGCACTGCTAGGTCTGGGGACACAGGTGTCAGTGGGTTCAAGGGACATGGATGGGGTGGGGGCACCCCACATCTGTGTGGGTCTCACCTGGTGTGGAGAAGGCAACAAGCAGGGTCCCACCAGTGTAGAGGGAGCTGAAACAGGGGGACAGTGTTCACAAGGTGGGTACAAGATCACCACCCCGGTGCTCCAACACCCCAGCATCCCACTACTGGTCTCATGTGGCACCTCTGGGGTCAAGGAATGTGGGGAAGTGGCTGGCCCTACAGTTCCAGGGGTGCCCTGGGGGCATCAGTGGGGATGAAGAGCATCTGTGGAGCTGTAGGCAACGAAGGACAGATTGGGGACATTTGGTGGCACTGAGAAGCAAACACTGCTGTCCCCCCCCCAAAGTGAGAAGGGCTCCAACAGTCCCACCCTGCCTGGGAGCCCCGATAAACACCCCGCTCCTGATAACGCTCCCCCAGCCCTGCGTCAGCACCTAGTTAGTGGCCCTCCATTCCCAGCACCCCCTGCCACCCCCCGCAGCACTCACATGGCGATGAGACGGGCAACAGCAGTGCCAAAGCGGTCGAAGACGTAGCCCATGGGGAGGGTCATGAAGTTGTTCATGAAGGAGCCAATGGTGAAGACCAGGGAGAACTGCTCATCCTGCCCGCTGCAGTCTGCAAGGCAGCCATCAGTAGGGACAGGGACACCAGCAAGGGGGAGTGGGAAAAATGGGCAGCACCGGGGACAGGAAAAGTAGGGAGCCAGCAGACAGTGTGGATAATGGACACTGGGACAGTGGGGACACAGGGATGACAGCAGGAACCTGGGCACCGAAGAGCACCAGACAGTGGGAACATGGGAGGCACGCGGGGCACCCCAGGATGCCAGGGACAAGAGCTCAGCACTGATGAGGATGGTGACACTGGGGTCATACCGGGATACAGCGTCCCATTGGGGTTGATGTTGGCCGAGGACTCGCACCACTGCTGAAAGTAGCCCAGGTTCTTGAGGACATAGACGAGAGATGCCCAGCCGAAGATGATGCCACAGAAAGCACCGCACTCCAGCAGCCCCGAGAGCAGTGTGCCCAGCTTCTTGGCCCGCCCCGCGCCCCCTGCCATGCTGCTGGGCACAGGGCTCTGCTGATCCTGCAGGGGACAAGTGGGGCAGTCACAGCCCTCCCTTTCCATACAGTCCCTCACTTTGCATGTGACCAACCACCTGGACAAAGGCCAACCCGGCCCCCCGCTCCTCCTCTTGTCCCCCGATTGCCCCCCCACTGACACCCACCTGTACCCTGGTGCCGCTGCAGCAGCAGAGTTTGGACTCTGGTCTGGATCCCTGTGTGGGGTGCCCGAGGCACACGGCTGAACTGTGCACTTCTGCTGGGATCACTGGGGGGGAGCCAGGGCTGCTGGCACCCGATAGGCAGAGAACTTTTGTCCGCCCCCAGCACCACCTCCTTATCACCCTGCAGCACTCAGCCCTGGGGACCTGCAACCTCCCTGAGCACCTCCCTGAGCACGTCCCCTGGGGGCCTGGCACAAGAATGCTACACAACCCACAGCATGGAAGCACAGCCCTGGGGCTGCTGGCACTGGTGCTATGGGCCATGAGCACAGCACCTGAGGACAATGACACACCCGGGGACCTGGCACACACACACATGCCTGTGACCAGGCACTCTGGTACGCACCTTGGGGACAATGGCACACAATGACATACTCCAAGGGACCCTGACACCATGCCAGGCATGCTGACACACCTCTTGAAGACCCTGGCACCTCTCTGGGAACCCAGTCGCAGGCCATGGGTGCACTGGGACATTGGTAGGAAACCCAGCACATCCCACCAGCTTCTCTCAAGAGCATACAGCACCATGGAGCCCCAGCGCTCACCACCACCCACACCTTGTCACCAGGGCACCCTTGGCCCTGTGGCCAGTGTAATGGCTGCTAATGAGGCCTCATTACAGCTGACCAGGGGGACAGGCAGCTGGCTAAAGATTAACCATGCAGATGGAGATGGCTCAGCCCCGAGGTCAGCAAGGCTACACTATATATAGCTGCCCCAGCAGAGGCTGCGGGCTGGGGGCATGAGTAGGGAAAGCACAGGAGGGCTGTGGCAAAGAGAAACGCTAACTGCTTGGCACTGTCACTGTGTGCCACTGGGCTCCCTAGGAAGGAGATGGGGCTTCTCAAGGAGCTGCTGTGTGGCTGGGCTGCAGGGCGCTAGGCGTCCCTCCTGTCCCATTGAGGGGAACTGGAGCCCTCCCGGCCCCGTCGGCTTCCGGGTAGGGCTGAGGGTGTCCGGGACCAAGCAAAACCGCATCCCCATGACACAGCAGGCGGCCCGAGCAGCCCCCGCGAGGGGAATTTCCATGCGGGCGCGCACATGGTCGGGCACGCACGTGGTGGGGGGAACACAAGCAGCCCCCAGGTTCGGACCCACGCAGTCCCGACATCGCCACGAGCATCTCACGTTCCGGCCTTAGCCCCACTGCTCCCACCGCGACCCGCAATCTTCCTGGATCCCCGCGACCGCCCCAACACGCCGCGGAGGGTCCGGGTCGGACTCGGGGTACCCGCTCCCCGGTACGCCCCACGGCCCTCGAGAGCATCCCCGGCCGCCGCTCTCCTTGCCCGGCCCGGTTCGGCCCTGCTGGGCGCGGAGCCGCCCGCCCGCATCCACCGGGAGTGGCACTGCCGCGGCTCCGCCCCTGTTCGGCCCGGCGGGGCGGGGATGCGGCCAGCCCGGATGAGGCTGAGCCCCGTGGCCCGGCACGGCCCGGCTGGCTCCGAGGACCGCACACTTACCGTCACTTCGGCGGTGCCCGCTCGTCCTTCCAAGCGGGAGGCGGAGCGGAGAGAACCGACGCGGCCTCCGGGGCGTCGGCGGGGGCGGGGCGGGCCCGGAGCCGCCGTGGGGTCACTGGGGCTGCGGCCCCCTGACTTGGGGTCCATCCTTAGCCGCGTGCCCGACCCGCCAGCCCCGTGTCCTTCGCTGCCCTCTCTCCCATCCATCTGTCCATCCTCCCCCTGTCCCACTGCCCCCACGGCCCCATTCATCCCTTCACCCGTCCATTCATCCCTGCTGGCAGGCGCCGGCCGCCCCGCAACCTGCCACTCAGCTGCACAGCCATCCACCCATCCATCTGCCTGCCTCCCGCCCATCTGTCCCACTCCATCCATCCATCCATCCATCCATCCTGCTTTACACCCACCCAGCCCTACACATGTTCAACATCACCTGCCCTGCACTGTGTCCCTGCTGCCCTCACCCACCCCGTGCCTTCACCCCCTCCTCCCCATCCATCATTCCTTTTTCCCATCCATCCATCTCTCTTCCACCATCCTCCACCACTCTTGGTCCCATCTCATCACCCATCTCTTTCCACCCACATCTTGGTGCCATCGTCCCTCCCAGGACCTACTGGGGTACGAGGGTCTGTCCCACCCCCCCACACCATACCCACGGATGGGTGGATGCAAGTAAAGGACCAAAACCGGAGGTGCCCAACACCTCAGGCCCTGACCCCTCTGTCACTTTGCCCGGACCCATAGGACCCATAGAATAGGGACAGCTATGGCACGGTGGGACCGGGGGACATCGCGGGGGACAGCGAGCGGATGGCGGCCCCTGAGTCAGCCCCGTGCCGCCCGCAACGCCCACCGCTCCCCACCAGCGTCTGTCTCTCCAGCTTGTGATATTTCGCTCGCCGGGAGCCGCGCCGGAGACGGCACCGCAAACACGGCGGGTGCCAGATTGTGCCGCCGCAGCCTGGCACGGCCACGCGAGCCCCTCCCCACCCGCGCTCCGTGGGCTCCCCGCTCCGCCGCTCCCGCTGCGGGAACCCACAGCCCCCCGCCCCGCGCCCAGCACCGCGGACAGCGCCCGCTCCGGCACCGCGGACAGCGACGCGGTCCCGCGTGGGTGTGAGGCGAGGGGCGCCCACCCGCGACCGTCCCTCCGTCCCATCCGCGGGGACGAACGCCCCTGCCGAAGTGTCCGCCACCCTCGGGGACACGGAACCCCCCGCGAGGATCCAGAGATGCAGGGAGGGCTTCCCCTCGGCTCGCACCCCGGGCTCACGGTCCCACGCGCGAGTCCTCCCGTCCCCAGTGGGAGCCGACGGGAGGTCTCGCGTTCTCTCCGAGACGTTTCGTGGGTCCCTGGGGACGCGCTGCGGGGCGTCCCCGTGGGTACCCCCCGGCCCCGCACGTCCCGCAGGAGCTCCGCGTTCCTCCGTGGAGTTCCCCCACGCGCGGAGCGGGACGGCCCGGCCCGGCCGAGGAAGGGTTAAGCGGCGGGACCGGCGGCGAGGGGCGGAGCGCGGCCGCCCCGGGATAAGGCGCGGCGCCGGGCAGGGCTCAGCCCCTCCGGGAGCCGCGGGTAGAGCCGAGCCGAGCCCACCCGTGCCATGCCCCGGGGCGGCGGCTGCCGCTCCTCCTCCCGGCGGCACAGCGGGGGGTAAGGGGCGCGCACCCCCCCCGGCACCGGCCATGAGCCGACGTGCAGCGGGCAGCGCCTGAGCGCCCGGCCCGGTCCCGCCATGCGGCCCCCGACGGCTCGGGACCTGCCCCGAGGTAGGCGTGGGGCGGGCCGGGGGCACGGCCCCGAGACCCCCCCGCGGCGGGGCGGGGCGGGGCGGGGGTCCCGGTACCCGCGGCGCTGCCTTCGGGGCGCAGCCGCTGCCCCGGGTGCGCGCGGAGCGCTTCGGGGTTAACGGGGCGCGCGGTGCGGCGCAAAGGGTACGCGGTGACACGGAGCCCCGCGGGTGGGTGCCCCGTGGGGTCGCCGCAGCGGGGCAAAGGGGAAGCGGGGACGGTGCGGGGCAACGTAGGGAGGGGGGGGAGGGGTGGAGCCGGCAGCGGGACCCTGCGAGCGGGGGGGTGGCTGCGCGGGGAGCGGAGCTCGGGAGCCGGTGACTTCAGCTCCGAACTGAGTCAGCCCGCGGCGAGGGGGAGTGACAGATGGGGCGCGGGAGGGGGGCGCCGGGGGGGCGCACGCCGGCACGGGGCGCCGGGGGAGGGGGGCGGCGCCGAGCAGCTGCGCCGGACGCCTCCGTGCGTCCCCCCCCATCTCCAACCCCGCCGCCGAGCACCGGGGGGGCCGCCTCCCTCCCCCCGCAGCGGGCCGCGGAGCCCGAGCCAGGCCGGGCTGAATTATGGATGAGGCGCTCGGGTTGCAGCGCAGGGCACCGGGAAGGCGGAGCGGGGGGGGGGGGGAGCGGGAGAGGAGGAAGAGAGAAGGGGGGGCGGGGGCGCGAACACCCGGAGCGGCGGCGGCGCGTGTCACCGGGGAGAGCGTCAGCCCGCGCCCACGCGCGCACCGCCCCGCACGTGGCCGCGGCACGCGCGCACGTGGCGCCGCCCCGCCCCGCTATCGGGGGCGCGCGTGGGGGGGACAGTCCCCCCATCGCATCCCCAAAGGGGTCCCGTAGGACTACAGCCCCAGGGGGACAAGGGGACATCCCAAGGGGTAAAGCCATGGAAGCTCTTTGGAGCGCCAGTCCCAGTGAGGTGCTGGACTCAGTGGGGTCGGCAGTGTCATGGGTGTGCGTGGAACCCGAGGGCCCCTATGGGATCCTGGCCCTATAGGATAGGCATGGCCATGTTGAATGGTGCATTGCCCTACTGGCTTCTTACGGGATCCTTGACCTTATGTCATGGCCCTAATGGTTCCTATAGCATGGCTCTCCTGGTGAGATGGATGTGGCCCATGTGTAGAGTTCTTGGGATACCTGACCTTAAGGGATGGCCGTGGCCATGACCATATGGGGTGCACATAGCCCTGTAGAGCTCCTGAAGCTCCTGGCCATGTGGAATTGGAGCAGCCATGTGGGATGGGCACAGCTCAGGGGCTGGGGGGGTTCCTAGGGTCTGGTGGCAGCCAGTAACCCGGGCTGCTCCTCGGGGTGCTCTCCACGGGGTCGCTGGGGAGGGTGGTGGGTGCATGGGGCTGGGCCGGGGGTGCGGGTGCGGTGCCCCAGGTTGAGCCCCAGGCTGACGCCCCGCTGTGCCCGCAGGCGGGCGCCTGGCGGCCCTGCTGCTGGCAGCGCTGGCGTGGGTGCCCGGTGGGTCGCCCGCCTGCCCCGCACTCTGCACCTGCTACGTCTCGCCGCCCACCGTCAGCTGCCAGGCCAACAACTTCTCCTCAGTGCCCGCGGGGCTCCCGCCTGGCGCCCGCCGCCTCTTCCTGCAGAACAACGTCATCAGGGCGCTGCGGGCGGGCACCTTCGGGCCCAGCACCGTCACCCTCTGGCTCTACTCCAACAACATCTCCTCCATCCAGCCGGGCACTTTCCGCCACCTGCCCGCCCTCGAGGAGCTCGACCTGGGTGACAACCCGCACCTCCGCGTCTTGGCGCCCGACACCTTCCACGGCCTCCGGCGCCTCCAGGCCCTGCACCTCTACCGGTGCCAGCTGGCCAGCCTGCCCAGCGCCATCTTCCGTGGCCTCCACAGCCTCCAGTACCTCTACCTGCAGGAGAACGGGCTGCTCTACCTCCAGGTCTGACATGGGCCGAGCTGGGTCCTGGGATGGCCCTGTGTGGCAGGGCTATGGGGTGTCTCTGGGGAGAGTATGTGGGGTGGCAGTGGGCAGTGCTTGCAGGCATGGGAACGGGATGTATCTCAGACAGGTACAGTGCAGGGTGGCAGGTGATGCTCAGAAAGCAAAAACACAGGGCAGTACAGTGGCTGTGAGGCAAAGACGTGACAGAGCTCTCTAGGTGCTGCCCATGGGGCAAGGACAGGAGATGGGTGACACTGTAGAGGAGGACCATAAAGCAGAGAGATGGATGCTGCTCATGGAGCAGGGTCACAAGGCAGGGTGATGATACCTGTTGTACAGAAGAGCTCTTGGTGGTGATAACCCCAAGGCCAGGACATGGGGCAGGGTGATGGGTGGCACAAGGATGGGGGGTGGCAGAGGACTATCTGTCCAGCAGGGCGATGGCTGTAGGGCAGAGATCTGTGTGACATCCACGAGTTACAGAGGTGATGCAGGGCATTGGGTGGCAATATGGAGTTGGGACCCCATCCCTCACCCACCCCATCACCCACAGGATGATCTCTTTGCCGATTTGGCCAACCTGAGCCACCTCTTCCTGCACGGCAATCGGCTGCGAGCTCTGTCCGAGGGCGTTTTCCGTGGGCTGCCCAGCCTGGATCGTCTGCTGCTGCACGCCAACCGCCTGGCCACCGTGCACCGCCGCGCCTTCCGCGGCCTGGCCCGCCTCACCATCCTCTACCTGTTCAACAACAGCCTGGCAGCACTGCCCGGGGACCCACTGGCCGCGCTGCCCTCCCTGCAGTTCCTGCGCCTCAACGCCAACCCCTGGGCCTGCGACTGCCGCGCACGCCCACTCTGGGCCTGGTTCCGTCGCACCCGTGTCTCCAGCTCTCCCGTGCCCTGCGCCAGCCCCCCGCACCGCCGTGGCACTGACCTACGGAACCTGCGGCCCCGTGACTTCGACGGCTGCCCCGAGGAGGACGAGGAGGAGCACGAAGGCAAAGATGAGGATGACAGCGATGGAGGTGGTGGTGGTGGCGGGGCAGTGGCTGTGGTGGGCACCCCCGGGCGGGCGCTAGGCCGCCCCGGCACCCTGCCTGCCGCACCGCCTTCCGCCTTCTACCGTGATGGGCTGCCACCCCACGACCTGCGGGGCTCCCAGCCCCGGCCACCCCCTCCGTCCCATGACTCCCGTGGCCCTTCCGGGGAAACCCCTGTGGCTGCGGCCCCCTGCCCGGCCCCCACCCTCCTGCCCCTGCTGGGCCTGCTCCTGCCCCGTCTCTGAGCCAGACCGGGGGGGCCTCCGGACCCCTCTCGGTTCCTCCTGAGGTGCTCGTGGCAGGAGGTGTCCCCAGGACTCTGCTCCCACCCGTCCCGAGTGAAAAGAACCCACGCAGGCAGCGCGCGGTTGGGAATTCTTTATTAAAAATGGTCTTATTTTGGGAGCGTGGGGCCCAGCGGCTGCGGCGCTGCCTTTCCAGGTCACGGCGCTCTCTCCTCGTGAAATATTGATGGCCCCGGCACCGCTGCTGCCGGCCGCAGGGCCCCACGGCGCACGCACCGCTCGCTGCGGCACGGCTGGACGGACACACCGACATTACACTCAGCAATGCCACCCCGTTGTCACGCCTGCAGCACCTTGCACACCCACTGCTTGCACGACAGGCTCACGGTGGGGCGTAATGCGACCCACAAGCTGTGAGGACAGTGAGTGTGCGCGCAGCCTGACCCACTTCCAGCCAGCCCTGGGGACACACCGGCACAGGCGCACTGTGTGTGTACGGGTGGATGGACACACAGTGCCCACCCCCAGGCTGGGGTGTCTCTGGCTGGGTGTTCCCATCTAGTAACCCTGTGCAGGCCCTCCCTGCACATGTGTGCACATATGTATGTGTGGCTCTGGGGTTGCCTCCATCCAGGTTTCCCCCCCTAAGTGTCCCCACGTGGGTGTCCCTGTGTGGTCCTTTTCCAGGTGCGGAAAGGGCACTGTCCCTCTCCAGCCATCCATACCAAATGTCTCTGTGCCTGTCCCCATGCAGGTATGCTGTTTTCTCACTGCCCCCCTGCAGGTGTCCCTTTGTGGCCATTTCTCCAGGTGCTCCCCAATGTCCCCCCAGCAAGCAGAGTGAGGGGCACAGCCCTGTCCTGACCCCATAAGGGATAAGGAAGGTCTCAGCCTATCCCTGAGGCTGACGTGGGCACGGCAGACACCCCGGGGTGCCCCCATCTCCAGTAGGTTAGTGGGACACCCCCTGACACAGCACCACAGACGGGTTTGGGGGGCCGAGGGAAGCACACAGCTGGCCCAGAGCCTCCAGTTTATTGGTACGATGGGAAGGGGAGTCCGAAGGGAGGGCTCAGGCGGTGCCCGTGCCCTGCTGCATGCGCTTCAGGAGCTCCTCGTCCTGCAGCGACAGCTCCGTCAGCTTCTTGCCCATCCGCTCGTGCACATCCAGGTACTTGGCCACGCAGCGGTCCAGGCACACGCTCTCGCCTTTCGACAGCTCCGCCTCCTTGTAGTGTGGGGGCACGCACTTGAGGTGACACGCCTGCGTCATCCTGAGGGACAACACCGTCACCCCACGGCTCTGCCCGGCACCCCCCAACCCCCGGGACCCGCACAGCCCCCACCCGCGACACCCACGCGCCTCTCGCTCTCCCAGCCCCTCCCTGTCCCGGGCACTACCCCCAGGCCCCGCCTGTCCCCTCAGGCCGCGCACCGGTTGTACATGTCGGCCATCATGTCCACCTCCAGCTCTGCCGCCAGCTGCTGTGCCCGCAGCGGGTCCATGTCGCTCCCGCACCGCGCTCCCGCAGGATGCACGTGGGACGCGCTTCCGCCCACACGCTCAGGCGCTCCGCCCCGCCGCCGCTCTCGGTCAATAGGAGACGGATGGGGGCGGGGCAACGGCTCGTTCTCAGCGCTGATGGGACGTGGAGTGCGGTGCGGAGCGGGGTGGGCGGGGGCAGGCGATGGAGGGCAGGGATGGATCGGGGTCGGGCCGGCCCACGCGTGACCTCCGCGTGTCCCCGTGGGTCTGCCCTCACGGCTCTGCCCCCGCGTGTCTGTGTCTGCTACGGGTCTATGGCCCCGTGTCCCTCTATGTCAATGTGTCCCCCATGTCCCCCCACAGATCAGGGCACTCTGTGTTCCCTTTGTCACCCTTCTCTCCCATATATAAGTGTCCCTCGTGTCCCCTCGTGTCCCACGCATCACCCATCTCCTCCATGTGCCGTGTCTCCGTGCCCACTCGTGACCCTCATATCCCCCCGATATCGCCTCCACGTCCCCCCATGTCCTCACGTGCACGAGTCCCCCCGTGTCCGTGTCCCTGTGTCCCCGTTCCATCCCGCAGTCCCCGCTATCCCCAGGCCCCGCCCGGCCTCCTCTCCCCCCCGTCCCGTCCCGTCCCCTCCCCGCTGTGCCCCTCTCCGGCCCCCGACCCGCCCCGTCGGCGCTGACTGAAGGCGGCACCTGCGGCGGTCACACGGCCGCAGGGAGAGCGGAGAGCGGTGAGCCGGGATATGGGGCGCCGGGGGGCTGGGGGGACGTCGGGGGTTTGGGGTGAGAAACGAGGATAGGACAGGATGGGAGGGAGGGAGGGGGGTCGGGGTTGGGGGTAGGGAGTGAGTTGTGGAGTTGGGACTGAGCTGGAGGAGCTGGGAGGGGGCAGGAGGAAAACATGAATGGGGAATGGGTTGGGGTGGGCTGTGCATGGGGGCGGGAGGGGTTTGGGGACAGGACTGGGGGGTGGGGGTTGGGTCGAGGTGGATGGGATGGGATAAATAATGGGGATGGGGGCTGGGAGCTGTGTTGGGGCCGATGGGGTGGGCGGGCAGGAGGAACGCTGAGGGACAGAAGTGCAATGGGATTGCATGGGGTGGAAGGCACGGGATGGAAGGCACGGTGGATACTTCAGTGACAGCCTTGCAGCCCACAGTAGGAGCATGGAGTCCACAACAACCGATGGAGCCCCAACCCCAAGTGACACTGCCCTGGGTGACCTCGCACAGACATCAACAGGGCCCACAGAGGGGATGGTGGGGGGGGACAGCGGGGAAAGTGCAGCACAGGAAGGGCAGGGGGAGGCTGGGGGGGATGAAGGGGGCGCTGGGGGGGAGAGCGCAGGGGATACAAGGATTGGGGGCGAGGTAGAAGCAGAGAAGAACTGTGGGAGTGAGGCTAAGGGGGAGGCAGTAGGGGATGCTGTGAGTGAGGTCAGCATGGCAGGAGATGCTGTGAGTGAGGCTAATGGGGAGGATGCAAGGGATGCTGTGGGTGAAGCTAAAGGGGAGGATGCAAAGGATGCTGAGAGTGAGGCTAAGGGGGAAGCTGCAAAGGATGCTGTGAGTGAGGCTAAGGGGGAAGCTGCAAAGGATGCTGTGTGTGAAGCTAAAGGGGAGGATGCAAAGGATGCTGAGAGTGAGGCTAAGGGGGAGGCTGCAAAGGATGCTGGCAGTGGGGCCAAGGCAGCAGGGGATGCTGTCAAAGAGCCCACAGCAGGGCAGGCTGCAGAGCACGAGGCCGAAGGGCAAACCAGAGGCAGTGCAGTGCCACAGGAGGAGGCTGAGCCGGGGCCCAGGCCAGAGGCAGCAGGCAGCAGCCAAGGCCGGCAGGTGAGAGGAGGCACGGCTGGGGTGGCATTGCCAGGGGCTGGGTACTGGGTGGCACTGGTGGGGTGGGGGTGGTGGCACAGGGGACAGGTTGTGGCTGTGGGGTGCAGGGTGGTGGTAGCAGGTTGGATGGCAGCAGTGAGGTGGTGGTACGGCTGTGCAGCCATCATGCCTGTGCCCATAGGAGCCCACCTGGCTGCAGGATGAGGATGATGAGCTGTGGCCTGAGTTCCCCCCCTGCTCACCCACGGAGGAGGCCACCAGCCCCACCAGCCCTACCACCCCTCTTTCCCCTACCTCCCCCGTGTCTCCCACGTTCCCCATGTCTCCCACATCTCCCTCATCTCCTGTGTCCCCCACATCCCCCACAGGTAAGAGCTACATTGGGCAGGGCCCTGAAATGAGCACAGGGATCCCCTTCCAGGGCAGGGGAGGCGGGAGGGGGCCTGGGATGAGGAATGGGGGGTGAGGTGGGTCCTCTCCCAAGCTCTCTTACAGATCCCCATACACTCTGTAGAGTCCCTCTGTTCCCAGTCCCAGCTGCCCTATTTGGGACCCCCTGTAGTTCCCCCAGGCACTATGGCTGCCCCAGGGGGGTAGCTCTATGCTGGGTGCCCCCTCTTGTCCTACTGACTCCTCTGCTCTCCCCTGCAGCTGGTAGCACTGAGAGCTCAGGTGGCAGTGAGAGGTGAGAAAAGAAGAACAGCCAGCACCAGGGCTGCCTCATAGCCCTGCCCCACTGCTGGCATCCCCATACCCTGTTCTCATAGGTGATATCCACAGTGGTGGCCCTATCCCTGCTCACAGCCACCACCCTTGTGTTCTACAGTGGTGTGTCTGCAATGGGGCCACGCAGCCGGGTGCCCCCTAGGGTGGCAGCTGTGGGGCGGCCACGAATGAGCAGCCGGGCACATGGGCGCAGCGCCATCCTGGAGAAGTTTGGGGGGTGAGTGGGGCCTGGGGAGGTCAGGGTGCGATGAGGACAGCTGGGGGCATGGGGCAGTGGGGGGACATTGCCCACTGGTGAGTCCCTGGGGGGATATGCACCAGTGGGTGACACTGGGTTGGCCACAGGGCAGCCACAGGCCCAGCTCCACACCTGAAGCGCGTGGGGGCCACGGGCTCAGTGAAGGCCATGCTGCTGGAATGGTGCCGTGCCAGGACACGTGGCTACCAGGTGAGTACTGGGGGACTGGGGGTGGCAGAGGGCCAGCAGCATCCTGATCCACTCCTCCACCACTCCTCCACCACCCCCCTCCCTTCCCACCCACACAGCACGTGGACATCCAGAACTTCTCGGGGAGTTGGAGCAGCGGCCTGGCCTTCTGTGCCCTCATCCACAGCTTCTTCCCCGATGCCTTTGACTATGGCAGCCTGGAGCCCCAGGACCGCCGGCATAACTTCACCCTGGCCTTCACCACTGCAGAGTGAGTATGATTCTGTCCCCATCCCCATCCCCATGTCCACCTCTGGGGCAGCCCTGGTGATGCTGGTCCTGCAGGGAGCGTGTTGACTGTGCCCAGCTGCTGGAGGTGGATGACATGCTGCGGCTGGCAGTGCCGGACTCCAAGTGCATCTACACTTACGTGCAGGAGCTGTACCGCAGCTTGGTGGCCAAGGGGCTAGTGAAAACCAAGAAGCGCTGAGGCCCCCCCAGCCCTGTTCCCCACTTTGTCCCTCACCCCTTAGGAATAAAGGTTTGCAGTGCCGTGCTGTGATGCCTTGTCTTTCGCAGGGACAGCATAATGCAGAGGGGTCACAGGCATGAGGTAGGAGCTTTATGTACAGGGCAGGGGACACTGAGGTGAGGGCTCAGGGCCCGGAGGTGTCGGGACGTGGCTCAGCATAGCGACGGGTGTGCTCCTGTGCCTGGTGCAGGAAGGACTCGGGCCTCTCGCTCAGCTCACGAGCCAGCTCAGGGCGCAGCACCCGCTCGGTGCCAGGGTTATCGAGCAGCAGCAGCAGGTCCTGCAGCACTGCGGGACACGGGGGGAGCATCAGTGAGGGTGCTTGCCATGTTCCCCACCCCAGCCCCCTGCACCTACCGTGTGTGGCGCAGGTGACGGGCTCCCAGCTCTCGGGAGAAGTGAGGGGCTGGCACACAGCGCCGTCAGGGCTCACACCGGGGTGGTGGATGCTGGTGAGGAGCGTGACACGGGGCGGCTCAAAGGGGTGATGTGGGGAGAAGGCCAGCTCGAAGCGAAAGGCACCCGTGTTGTAGGGGGGATTGTTCTGCAGCGGCAATGAGAGTGCTTCAGCCTCCAGCTGCCCAACAGGGGCACAGCCCCATGACTGCCCTGCCCCATGCCCTCCCAGGGTGAGTCCCACCATGTCCCTCTCCCACCCTTCATGGTGCCTCCTAGGGAAGTTTGCCCCAGCAAGGACTCTCTCCATGTCCCCAGGGCCTCCCCGTGCCCCCGGGACCTCCCAGTGCCCCTTCCATACCCCTTCCCCTAAGGAGCCCCCCCAAGACCCTTCCTATACCCCCCGTGCCCCAGCCCCCTCGTGCCCACAGGCAGCAGCAGTCCCCTCCAGCGCAGCACGTCGCGGTCCACCAAGTGCAGGTCGCGGACCCCTCCCCAGCGCCGAACCTCCTCCAGCTCCTGTGGGTGAGACCCGGTCAGGGAACGGGGACTCAGCGAGGACACGCCTCCAGGCTCAGCCCTGGGGCGGAGCAGCCCACGGTCCCCCCCGAAATGGGCCGTATCAACCAGCGGATCACGCCCCGAAACGGGCGATCTCACGGTTCGGGACACACCGCCTCGCCGTGCGGTCCCCGTCGGGGAAACGAAAACGAAACGGCCGCACAGATCCCCGTGGGATGCTGCGCGCCCCGCTGCTGCCATCCATTCTCCCCCGCACGGCGCTACCCGCACCCCCCGCCCCGAGTAGTGCCACCCCGCACCCCGGCACCGCATCCCCGCACTCCGACACCCGCACGGTCCCGCTGTCCCGGTCCGGCCCCGCAGGCTGGGTGCCCATAGCGGGGTGTTCCCCCCCAACCCCGCGCCCTACGCACCATAGCGAGCCGCCTGTTCATGGCCACTGATGTCCGGTGCCCGGTGCCGCCGCTGCTGGATGGGACACCCCGGGGCTGCCCGGTCCGGGTGGGGCGGGGCAAGATGCTGATGCCCCTCCCCGAGAGGGTGGGTGGGTGGATGGGGCGGGTTGGGTGCTGAAGGCCGGGGGGTTGGGGGGGTTAGGTCCGCCCGCGTGGGGCGGGACCGTATGGTGCAGGGAGCTGCGCTGCAGCCGGGTGCCCCCGCCAAGCCTGGCCCCACGCACTTCCCTGCTGATTTACGGGAAGCCGCTATGGCCTCCCGCCCTCCTTAATCTTTAACCACACAGGCCTGGGGCCGTCCAGTTCCCCCCTGCGGCCGGCCGGACACTTGGGGAGCGGACCAGACGGGCGTCAGGTGGGCTCGGGATGCTGCCCTTCCATCACACGGGGCGGGTGGGGGTGTCGCGCAGGTGCTGACAGTGTGTGGTTTGTGGGCTTGGGGAACGGGGTGCTGGATGCTAAGGGCTGTTGTGCTAAGGGGGGAGCACCGGGTGTCCGCTTAATACTTTGACCAATGCTTGCCCACCAGGTTGCTCACCATGAAGCTCTGCCTGCTGCTGGCGTGCCTGGTGGCCACGGCCACTGTCAGCCCGGTAAGCGTGGCACAGGGATGTGGACTCCCTGCAGCCAGGTGCCCCCTGCCACCCCTCACCGTGTCCCCACGCCCAGGTGTCCATGCTGGAGACCACTCCTTCTGGAACGATGAAGCCAATCAGACCGCATCCAACACAGATGGTGTTCCCACGTCCCACTACAAGCCCACCAGGGGACGTGGGGACACCAACCCAGCCTGTGCTCAGCTCCAATGCCAGCTCCAGGGAGGAACCCAGCCTGGATGCCGTGTTGGAGGCCTTGCAGCCTTTGGGCCCTGCGGAATTTGTGGCATCACCTGAGGATCCTGGCACAGCTGCCAATGGGAGCATGGCCACCCCTGAGCCTGGGACCACCACGGGTCCCCCCAGCACCCCTCCAGGCACAAGCACCCCACCATGCCCTGGGGACGAGGAGCCGGCCGAGACCTGCAGAGCACCAACAAGGGAGCAGAAGGAGGAGGTGGCAGAAGCGCTGGGCACCTTTGCCCTACGCTTCTACCAGCACATGGCAGAGTCTGCCAAACCCAACACGAACCTGCTCTTCTCCCCCCTCAACATCGCCCTGGGGCTGTCACATCTGCTGCTGGGTGAGGAGCTCCCCGTGGTGCAGCCCACACACCCCGGCCCTCCCAGCTGCCAGGTCCCTCTGAGCCTCACCATTGCCCCCAGGTGCCCGCGGTGAGACCCAGCAGCGCCTGGCTGCCATCCTGGGATACCGGCCAGGGCTGGCCTGCGTGCACGGTGCCCTGCGGCAGCTCACCAATGTGTCAGGGCTGCACTCCGCCACAGAGATCTTCCACCATCCAGGTAAGACAGACACTGGCAGGGAGGAACAGTGGGGTGGGCAAGGGGGTGACATTATCCGTGCTACCATACAGACCTGCACCTCCGACCCCGCTTCTTGAACGAGTCATGGCTCTTCTATGAGGCCCAGCCACAGGAGCTGAGTGGTAACGAGAGCCTGGACTTGCAGCGCATCAATGAGTGGGTGCACAAGGCCACACGTGGGCTTGTGCCCCAGCTGCTGTCCCAGCTGCCTGATGAGCCTCGCCTGGTGCTTCTCAGCGCAGTCCACTTCCAGGGTATGGCACGATTCCCAGGGTCTATCCAGAATCTGCTCTGAGATCCACCTTGGGATCTACCAACCTTCATTCCTCCATCCCTTGGTGGCTCTCAGCCCCACAACACCCCCACCCCATGGGCACTGTGTCCCTGCAGCCCGGTGGCAAAAGCCCTTCAAGACCAAGCATACGGTGCTGCTGCCCTTCATGCGCCATGGGCACCTGCCAGTGGATGTGCTCACCATGACCAGCAAGAAGTACCCTGTGGCCTCCTTCATTGACTCCCGCCTGCAGGTGCAGGTACTGCATCCCTGTGCTTGTGGAACGTGATGTCACGGCGTGATGTCACTGCCGTGGCATGGAAGGGATGTGCCAGGTGGTGACATCATCCCTGGAGCAGTGATGGGAAACCAGGCTATGGCATCGCTCCCATGGCACTGAATGAGGATGCCAGGCTATGATGTCATACTGCAGGTGGGGCGCCTGGAGCTGAGTGGGGGGCTGAGCCTGGTGGTACTGGTGCCACGAGGACCCCCAGAGGCACTGGGGGCTGTGGAGCGAGCGTTGGACCCCCCCACCTTCCTGGCATTGCTGCAGCGGGCAGCCAACACCCCCATGCGCCCTACTACTGTAGCCCTGCCACGCCTGCACCTTGACCTCGCCATGGATGTGGTGGCCAATGTTCATGACATGGGTAAGGCATCCCCCCTACCCCTGCCTGTGCTGGAGCAATGTCACCTCCTGCACATAAGGTGACTTTGCTCCCTGCAGTAGGTCCCCTGCACCTTTGCCTTGCAATTTCAATGCTCCCAGTGATACCAGTGCCCCACATGTTTCTAGTGTTTTCACATATCTGTGTCCATTGGTTCTCTGTTGGCCCCCATGTCCCTCCATGTCCCCTACGTCTTATTTAATCCCCTGCTGTTTGCCATTCCCCCCTTGTTCCTGGTGTCCTTTGGTTTCCCCTTGTTCCCGATGCTCCCCATCCCCTGCTGTTTCCATGCCATGGCAATGGCACTGAGGCTGATTGCTGCAGACTTTGGGCTGTTCCTGGATGCGGAGCTGTGTGGGCTGGCACAGGGCCCAGCAGTGGCAGTGGATGCAGTGCAACACCGGGCTGTGCTGACGCTGGACGAGAAAGGTGTGGAGGCAGCGGGTGCCATGGCCATCTCGGTGGCCCGCATGGCTCTGCAGCTGGAGGCTTTACAGCCCTTCCTCTTCGTGCTCTGGGATGAAGGCAATAGCATCCCCCTCTTCATGGGACGCCTTAGTGACCCCCAGGCCTGATGCCCAACCCCTCCTTCCACACCTCCATTTCTTCCCTCCCTCCTTCTCTTGTCCCTATCTGTCTTCTCTTATTACCCCTTCCACCTCTCTCCCCCTCTTCCCATTCCTCCCTCCTTGCTCCCCTATATCTTCTCTCCCTTTCCTCCCTCTTCACCCCATCTTTCCCTCTTCCAACAACCCTCCAGCCACATCCTTCTTTTCTTTCTCCTCCCTCCCACATCTCCCAAATCCCTTGCCCCCATTGGGTCCCAAAATAGCTCCTGTGCCTCTCTTTTCCCCCTTCAGCTCTGGGCCTGAGGCCCCAATAAAAGCTCTGAGTCACTAACTGGCTCCTGTTGGAAGGGGATCACTACTGCTGCTGGTGAGACAGGTGCCATCCCCCCGGCGCTGCCACATCCCCCTGGCACTGCAAGGTGACACATGACAGCTTCCTACAAAAAGCTTTTATTCTGCTAGAAAAGCTGCCCGCAGCCTCTGTGCTGGTGACGGGCCCCATGCCCCCACCCCAGCGGGTGACACAGGCTGGCATGGGGTGCTTCCACTGAAGAGCAAAGTGGGGAGGGCCCATGTCAGTAGTCCAGTGCCAGGTGCCTGCCAGGGTAGGTGTCGTCGTGGTGTCCCTGCCGTGCTGCTCAGTCCCAGCCGTTCTCCTTCACCATGTGTGACATCTCGATGATGAACTTCCCCTCCTTGTACTTCTGGCTGCTCTCGAATGCCTGCTCCTGTGGGGACAGCAGCCTGAGCCCCCCCAGGGCCCAGGTCACAGGACACACACGCCATGGATCTGGGGTCCCAAGGCAACCGTTGTGGGTTTGGGGTGCCCACACGGTGGGCTGCAGCAGGGCTTTGGGTAACCCAGTGGGATTTGTGGTGCCGTGGGCTCAGAGTGCCTGTATCATGTCTTTGGGACGCCCAGACCAAGGGATTGGGGTGCCAGGGTGATGCCCACCCCCATGTTGGGGGTGCCAGGGGCACTCACGTATTTCCAGCCCAGCGTGGTTTTGCAGCTCTCGCAGAAGATGTCAGCCACAGAGTGGAGCCCAGTGAGCAGCAGGCGCTGTTCGGCCGGGCCGCAGCCCACATTAACCCTGCAGCAAACAGGGTGCTGTGGGCACGGCTGGGGATGTTCCTTCAACCTTCTCCAGGACGAGCAGCCCTGGGTGGGTGAGAGATTATCCCATCCCCCCCCTCCCAGCATCCCGTCCACCACCGCAGTACTCACACCGAGTTGAACAGGTAGGCACGGCCATGGCTGCCCTGGAAGGACTGCAGGGACACAGCGTGACTCAACCCAGCGTCCCCTGTGCCACCCTCACCCCCTCCTCCATCACCACCACACCACCGTGGGGAGGCACTGTCTGCTATGGAGATGCCGTGGGGAGTGTGGGCACAGGGACACCTGGCACTGGGGACACCACGGAGGGGACATTGCAGGGGGGATGCTGTGGAGGGGACGCTGTGGAGGGGACAGCATGAAGGGGACTATGCAGAGAGAGGACAGACACCACTGCCCTGGGGGGGCTCTCACTGTTTCCCAGGGACACGGCAGAGGGGACAATGGCCACCCCAGGGCCCCGGGGAGGTAACGCGGGCGCAGAGGGGGCACCTTGGAGATGAGCTCCTCGTGCCTGGCCAGGTGTGCACGGCAATGTACGCAGCTGTAGGTGCGGTGGGAGCGCGGTAGGTAGCTGTGGAAGGTCCGGGGAGGCAGACGAGGGGCGGCGGGGACCCGGTGGCGGCGGGCGGGGGGCACGGCGGGCGGCAGCGCCCCGGGGGGTCGCGGGGGTGCGGGGGGCATGGTGCAGCCCCCGCACAGCCGCTCGCAGGGGAAGAAGCAGCGCAGCAGCGTGCTGACAGCCGTCGTCCCCCCGGGTGAGAAGCGGGCGGTGAGGGGGGGCGGCCTGCGAAGGGTTAATGGGGATGGGGTGAGGAGGGGGCAGCGCTGTGCCCCGCAGCACCGCCCTACCCCCCCCCCACTTCCCCCCGTCCCCGGTGCCTCTGAGCTCACCGCCTGCCGTGCTCCCCAGTGCCGCTGTCCCCGGTGCCGGTGCGGGGCGGGGGCAGCAGACGGAGGTGGGGGGGGAAGGGAGGGGAGAGCCGCGGTACGGGCACTGCATCACGGCGCCGTGACTCACTGCGCGACGTCACCGCACGGCGGCGACACGGCACCGGTACGGCACCGATACGGCACAGATACGGCACCGATACGACACCGATATGGCACCGATACGGTACCGACACGGCACCGATATGGCACCGATACGGCACCGACACGGCACCGATACGGCACCGATATGGCACCGATACGGCACAGATACGGGAGCGACACGGCACAGATACGGTACCGACACGGCACCGATACGGCAGCGACACGGCACAGATACGGCACCGATACGGTACCGATATGGCACCGACACGGCACCGCCAACACGGGCAGAGCTGAGGCCGCTCTGCCGGCTCCGTGCGCTTCCGAGCGGCCCCCGGGGCAGGAGGGGAGCGTGTCTCCCGTTGTGCCCGCGGCACACAGCGGGGCCAGGAGCGGTGAAACGGGGAGAGGCCGCGGGTGCGGCCCCCGATAGGAGCTGTACGGTGAGATACAGGCAGCACCGGGGGGCTGCCCGCAGAACCGGGCCCGGACTGCATCTCCCAGCACGCCCCATCCCGGTGATGGAGAGGGCTGCGCTACCACCTCAGTTCCGTCGCGTCCTGTGACGTAAGACGGCCCTGCTGCAGTCCGGGCTCCGTCCCGTGCTGCCCCGTCCCGTTCCCGGGGTCCAGCCGTGCCGCACTGCGCGGTGCGGTCGGGCCGGGCCATGGCGGATGATGGCGGCGATGAGAAGAAGCAGGTGGCAAAGTTCGAGCTGGAGCGGGAGACCGAGCTGCGCTTCGAAGTGGAGGCCTCGCAGACGGTGCAGATGGAGCTGCTGACCGGCATGGCCGAGGTGTTCGGCACCGAGCTGACCCGCAACAAGAAGTTCACGTTCGATGCCGGTGCCAAGGTGGCCGTGTTCACGTGGCACGGCTGCACCGTGCAGCTCAGCGGGCGCACCGAGGTGGCCTATGTCTCCAAGGACACCCCCATGCTGCTCTACCTCAACACACACACGGCCCTGGAGCAGATGAGGCGGCAGGCGGAGCGCGAGGACGAGCGGGGACCCCGCGTCATGGTGGTGGGCCCCACCGACGTGGGCAAGTCCACCGTGTGCCGCCTGCTGCTCAACTACGCCGTGCGCCTCGGCCGCCGGCCCACCTTCGTGGAGCTGGACGTGGGGCAGGGCTCCGTGTCCATCCCCGGCACCATGGGAGCCCTGTACATCGAGCGGCCGGCTGACGTGGAGGAGGGCTTCTCCCTGCAGGCCCCGCTGGTTTATCACTTTGGCTCCACCACACCCGGCACCAACATCAAGCTGTACAACAAGGTGAGTGTGTGGAGTCCCTGCTATGTCACCTTGTGCTTAGCCCTGCTTGGAGCTCCAGGGTGTCTTGCCCACCCCTGTGAGTCAGGGGTCGCCTATTGTTGTATAAAACCGTGGTGCGATGCACCAACAAAAGCACGAAGGGTAAAAAGCTGGTCCAAATCCCCAGCGTCCTTCTCTGTCTGCAGTTTGGTGATGGTTAGGAGCCCCTATTTGGCTGAAGGTTGCCCTCAGCCACACGCTTGCCCTCGTCCTGTCTGTGCAACATCGGGATCAGCTCTGCTGATGTGGTCAAGCAGCCTTTAGTGCACGTAATGCACTTTATGGGCAGCTTCAGCACCGAATGCGGCTGCTGCCCCTTTGGGGCTATTAACTGGGAGGTGGGCAAGGAAGGATTTCAGCTCAAGTGACTGACTGTGGCCCAGGCATTGCTTCTACCTCTTAGCACTAAATAAACCCGCTGAGTGAGTTAGGAGCATTGCCTCTGATTGCTGTATCCCTAAGAATGGGACAGGTCCTCATCACATGGCCTCCAGCTGTGTGGATGCCTTGTGGGAATGGAAACATCCCTCTCAACCCCACATGCTTTATCCTCGTGTCCCAATATCTGCCTGCAGATCACATCCCGCCTGGCTGACGTCTTCAACCAGCGATGCGAAGTGAACCGTCGTGCGTCGGTCAGCGGCTGCGTCATCAACACATGCGGCTGGGTGAAAGGCTCTGGTTACCAGGCGCTGGTTCACGCTGCTTCGGCTTTTGAGGTAGATGTGGTGGTGGTGCTGGACCAGGAGCGGCTCTACAACGAGCTTAAGAGGGACCTGCCCCACTTTGTGCGCACTGTTCTGCTCCCCAAATCCGGTGGGGTGGTGGAGCGCTCCAAGGACTTCAGGCGGGAGTGCCGAGACGATCGCATCAGGGAGTATTTCTACGGCTTCCGGGGCTGCTTCTACCCCCACGCTTTCGATGTCAAGTTCTCTGATGTTAAGATCTACAAGGTGGGGGCTCCCACCATCCCCGACTCCTGCCTGCCGCTGGGCATGTCGCAGGAGGACAACCAGCTGAAGCTGGTGCCGGTGACTCCGGGCCGGGACATGGTGCATCACCTGCTGAGCGTCAGCATGGCCGACAGCCCCGACGACAACATCTCGGAGACCAGCGTGGCCGGCTTCATTGTGGTCACCGGGGTGGACCTGGAGCGCCAGGTGTTCACCGTGCTGTCTCCTGCCCCTCGCCCGCTGCCCAAGAACTTCCTGCTCATTATGGACATCCGCTTCATGGACCTCAAGTAGCTCCAGCAGGGATGGGGCAGGGGGGACGTGCGGGATGGCCATGTGTGTCCTTGTACCACTTCTCATTGCCCAGCAGCTTCCATGCGCTGTGTTAGTGTGGGCACAGCTGGAGCAGGAGGCCATATGTTGTTTTTATATCCTTTTGTAACATTTGTTATTAAATTCATGTCTCTTTGGCTCTGTGCTGCTTGTTGCCTAGGGCTCAGGATGGAGGGATGGGTCCCTGGGTGCTGATCCCCTCTCCCCTTCCCCCCCCAACCCCAGTGGCGCATGCGCGTGGCCGCTTCTCTTTTGGCGCATGCGCAGCGCGCTCCCCCGGCTCCTTCCAGTGTGTTCCCAGGCTCCGACCAATGAGGAGCGGCGGGCGGGACGCGCTGCCGACGGGGCGGGACGCGCATGCGCAGCCGTGACGTGGTGCCCATCCGCCGAGCGCCGCGCTCGCTCCGTGCCCGGTAGCGTTGGGCGCCGCCCGGGCCGCGCCGCAGTGTGGGTGAGTAACGCGGGATCCCCGCACGGCCCGTCCCGCTCTCGTCGCTCCCTTCTCCTCCCCTCATTGCCGGCCGTAGGGCCGCGGAGCCCCGGCCGCGCCGTGCTCCGGTGCCGCCTCCGAGCCCACGCCCGCCGCTTCACGGCTCGGCCTCTCCCCGCGGTTCCGCCCCGCCGCTCCCGGCCCTGCCCGCCGCTTCCTCCCGGGCCCTGAGCGCTGACCCGGGAGTTGTTCGCGTCCTTCCGTGCGCGGGGCCGCGGAACAGCGGCGTGTTGTGGGAGCGGCACTAAGGCCCGGCCGGTTCCGCCGCATTCGTAGGCAGGGACCTCGGTACAGCCGCATCCAGCCCGGCTGGGGGCACCTGCCGCACGGCCTTCAGAGTAAAGAATTTCGCCTTATACTTAATCCAAATCTCCCCTCTTTTAGTTTAAAACCATCACTAGTCACACTCTGTCCTCACTGAAAGGCCCTTTCCAGCTTTCCTGTAGCCTTTGTAGGTACTGGAAGGCCTCCTAGAGCCTGCTGTTCTCCAGGCTGCCCAACCCATCTCCTTGCAGCCCTCAGCATCTGTGTGGAGTCCCCTCTGACAGCTCCGTGTCCTTCTGGTGCTGGGAGCCCAGAGCTGCTTTGGAGGGTTGTGTGGTGCTGTGTTATGGAGGCTGTATGGTGGGGTAACAGTGCAGTTGTGCTCCTGAATGCCATGAGGGTGGGCAGGGTTTGTGATTGAGGAGCAGACACTGGCACAGCAATGGCCTGTGTCAGGGTTTGGTTCTCGTGGCCCGTCAATGAGCAGAGGTTCAAGTCTCTGTGGCTGCAGGGCCCCGGCCCATGTGTTGCTGCCTTGTCCAGTGTGAAATTCCTCCTTGAAACACGCTTCCGCACGACGTTCTCCGGTGTTGGTGATGTAATGGGCTGTGCTGGCAGGTGTTCAGCCTGACTACTGCTAAGCAGCTCCAAATTATCAATGTGAAACGTGTTAATCCCAAGTTGTAGCTGAGCATTCTGTTACATCTCCCTGAGATGACAGCAAAACCTCACAGTTCTTCCCTGCTCATCTCACTGGTTTAATGGGGAGACTCTGCCTTCCTGGTATCCCTTTCTGGTAGCTCCTTAGGATGTGATTGCTCCGCCATATGTCTGAACTGGATGCTTTGTAGGATCATCCTTCTTGCACTGATCTTTTCTGGGCTGTAAAACATGACTGCAGCCTTGTCTAGTTGGGAGTGAGGAGGTTGATCAACTTAGCGGGCTTAATCTAATCATCACCTCCAGTGAGGCGTTGTTCCTTAGCAGAGGACTTTGTTCTCATGGTTCCTGAGGTCAGGCAGGAGGTAACTGGGTGGAGCGGGGCCATCAGGAGACCTTCACCTCTCATTTTATACAAGGCTTTTTGTGGTGTTCCCCCCCCCTCTCCTGCTGCTGTTTCTTCTGCTGGTTGCTCCCTCTGAGCACCGGTGGTGGCAGGGCTGGGTTTGTACATCGAGGAAGGTGCAGACACATTGGATGAGATTCTGTTCTTCCCTGCTTTGTCCGCAAAATGGGGCTAATCCCATGTAAACCGCTGAGATGGGCAGGGGAGGAATGGGAGCGATGTAAGCAAGGCCAGAGATAAGCACCGAGGGGTTGCCAGCCATGCTGGCTGCCTGCTCTGATGGCTTTGTGCTTTCCTTGGTAGCCTGCATCTCAGCAGCTGCTGCCTGGGTTGTTGTCTGTTGCAGGGATACCTCTTGCTCCTTGCTGTGCAGGGTTTATACAATGAGCTCAGTGCAGAGGTGAGCTGGCTGGGACGTGTTTCTCATCCTGTGAGTAGAAGGTGCCAAGGTGACTACGGAGCCGGCCCTGGGATCACCTGCTTCATTCAGATCCTGTGTGCAGGCAGTGAAAACAAGGTGGGACCAGGTAGAGCACATCTTGTCTTTGTGTCGTCCCGGATCTGCCCTGATCGGGACTTGCATCACTCGGAAGGAATTGTTTGTGTCTTTGACCCGTGCTGGGGAAACTCAGCAGGACTGGTTTGGGGCAGGGAGGCAGCTGACGCACCACTGGAGCTCATAACTGAGAGTGAACTCTCTCCGCTCCGTGCCAGCTCCTTTCCCCGGGCGGTAACGAAAGGCAGGGTCAGGAAACCTTGTCACGTTGAGGCGCGCGCTTCCTTCTTCAAGGCTGGGAGTGCTTAGAGGAGCTGCGCTGCTTGTTGGCAGCGTTGGATGGCTCACGCATGGTGAGGAGTGTTTTCTTGTCCCATCTGATGCTTTGGAAAGATCAAGCCCTAAAGCAATACAGACTGTTGAGGCTGCGTGTGGATAGGTCGCTGGAAAGCAATGAGGTGGGGCAGTGGTGAGAAGGACAGGAGGAGCACGGAGCTTCAAGGAGCGAGTGCTGGAAATCAGATTCTTCTGGTTCTCAGCTGAAGAAAAGGCAGCGTGGACTAAAAGAGAAGCGTAAGGTGGCAGCGGTGACATTCGGAAGCATCCTGAGGGAAGGAATGGAGGATTTGGTGGAGTCCTCAGAAGCTGAGCGGAGATGGAGGTTAGACCCTCACATGGATGGAGGGAAGCACATAAATGGGGAATGAGAATATGGGTGTGGGGAAATGGGGGCATTGGGATGAGCTCAGGGAGCAGCTGAGCTGCCTTGCCAGGCAGTAAGGCCGGCTGTGGGATGGGAGTATCAGTGAGGCAGGGGCTGACTTGGGGACCCTCTGATGAACCTGGGCTCTCCCTTGGGTGTGGGATGCCTGGGGTTGTTCTGGATAATATGAACCAGGGGGAAAAACACAACAGAGGAAGAGGTGCCAGGGTTGGGAAAACAGGCAGAAATGCCAGAGGAGAGGGAAAATGGAGTAATCGGTGACACACAAGCCTAGTAAAGCTTGAATGGGAGGAGGAAGGAGTAGGGCAGGTCCTGAGAAGTATGGAAGGGAGGAGCTGCTGGGCTGGAAGAGGCGGAGAAGGGATCAGGATGGGAGCAGAGCACATACATTCCTCAGGTGAGTTGCGGTGGGGATAAAAGGTTTGGGAGGAAAAAAGGAGAGACTGAGGGTGGGCAGAGGTATAGCAGGAGATTGTCTGTTTGGGGTAATTGGTGTGTTACATGGTCTGTATCGGTATAATCTGTGGGAAGGCAGGGTGGGTCCTGCATGTAGTTTGTGTTTCTCCAGGTCATCAGTGTAAGTGACAGGAATGGTCAAGTTTCAGCATCATTTAGCCCTCAAGAAAAGAGAAGATACCTTAAGATTACGCTGCTGAGATCCCAGTCTGCAGTGCCACACCACACAGCGATTCAGGTGCAAACCAGGCTGCAGGAGGGCTGGACCTTGGACACGCAGGTGCCCAAGCTGTAGTTTGCATATAAAGACAGGATTCTTCAGCAGAGAGCATTTGGGCACTGGAACAGCCTCCCCTTGGCAGTGGTCACAGACCCAAGCTGCCAGAGCTCAAGGAGCATTTGGACAACGCTTTCCAACACAGGGCCTGAGTTTTGGAGCTAGGACTTGGACTCGGTGATGCTTTTGGGTCCCTTCCAACTCAGGATAGTCTGTGTTTCTGTCTTTACTCGTGCATTGATGTTGGGAGCTCTCTCCAGCGCTGCCTGATGCTCATTTCTGCACTAAGCTGAGCCCTCACATGGGCTTTTGCAACTGCCACAGCGTGCCGACTCACCCCGTGAGAGGAGCTGGAGCCCTTTAATATAGGCACCCGTCATTAGGTGGTGCCTTGGGAAGGGTTCAGGCAGAGCTGAGCAGGACTTTGAACTGGGGAAGGCTTTAAGGGGAACTTCTGTGGACAACGTCTCATCTTGGACGAGGAGATTCGTCTGCGTAAGGAATGGGATGGAGGGGTGAGGAGTAGCATGGGGGCAAACTGAAATCTGCAAGTATCTGTTTGGATTTGAGGTGTGGCTGTTCTCATGGCGGAACCTTTCAAAGGGCCGGGGTGTCCTGTTACAGCTGAGGAGCACGTTAACAGATGGTTTCTGCTAAAGCAATTAGCAGTGATGTCATCTTTCAACTTGGGGGTAGCCTATCTCCAGCACTGCTGCCCGCCCACCCGCAGAGCCACAGCGGCCAGCTGCCTGGAGGTGAGAGCGGGGCTCCCAGCCAGCAGATCTGGGGCACTGTGCTCATGTTGTGCCGTGCTGTCTTTCCTCTCTCTCCATCACAAAGCCAAAAAGTTGGTTTCGGAAGTTACTGTGAAAGAAGGGCCCTCTGCAGTGGGAGTGGTGCCTTGGTTAGTCAGCCCTGACGCCCTGCTTTGGGACTGAGTTATCTAAACCTAATAAGTTCTTGTCATTAACTAATTGGACCCTTAATTTTGTGCCGCAGTTCTCTCGGCTTTTCTGAGTGTTTGGTCAGCACTCAGAATTTCTGTCTACCTCTATGAATAAGCTTTGGGAAGAAAAGAGGGTTATTATGGCTCTATATCTGGGGTCAGTGGTGTGATGGAGACCTTGTGATGGAACACTGAGCCAGTGAGTGTGTGACAAATGGCCCAGAAGGGGTTCCAGCAGTGACAGTCAATGAAATAGAAGCTGTGCTCAGCCCTTCCCTGAGCTGCAATGGGATCGTGAGTGCTTGGGACTGGTTGGTGCCTCCTTCAGTACTCACAAAGGCACATTCTCCCCTGCAGTTTGCCTTGCAGCAATCTGATGCTCCCGCCTACACCCTTGCTGTCAGTCATCAATCTGATGACGCTCTTGAAGGCACCATAAAGCCATCAGGGCTCTCTGTTGGGATCCTGGCCCTCTGAATCCCTTTCCTGGTTAGGACGCTGGTGTTTTCCACTGGCTTCTCTGCTTTGTGCCCTTGGGGGGAAGAGGATGAGATTCCAGCTGCCTCTTCCTTCTGCAGCCTCCACCCAAATATCAATTCTGTAAGCCTCTGATTGGCCCCTTCACCTCGAGCCTGCAGGCACTTTGCAGCATTAGAACTTGAGTTACAACTGGAAAATGTACGAGGGTTGGGCAAGCACTCTTACGGTCCCTAATCTTATTCCAGGCTCAGTGCAGATTTCCTGCACAGTCCTTGGCATGTTGCTTAGCTTGGGCTTCTCTGCAGTGAATGGGGCGCAGAGGGCCTCAGGGATGGGCAGCGATGTGGCTGGCTGGGTCCTTGCTAATTACAGCCTCCTCTTGCTGCAGGCTCTCAGCTGTGACAAGGGACGCCGCTGGGAGGTGACAGGCCTTGGGCTGTGACATCAGGCTGTGTCAGAGCTGGGCTTGGAAGTCGCCTGCAACAGGGTTCTGCATCTTCCTGACTCTGTTTCCTTCCTCAGATAAATGCATTCTCACTGTTCTGGACAGCTTTGTGGTGTTTCAGGGATTGTTTCTCTTGTTAATTTATTTCTGTCCTCTTTTTCTAGGTAAGGTGCGGCATTCTCAATGTTCCTGAGTTTTTTGAACGAACAAATGGATTAATGAAGAGCAACTTTACCTCCCTTCCACTCAGTAAAAATGGAGCGGTTTGGAACATACTGAGACCTGCCCACACTCTGCTCAGGCCATGGGCAGTACAGACTTTTTCAGCGCTGCTTCCACCATTGCTTGTCTTTTGGGGGTATAAAAGCCCTCCCTGAAAGCGTTCCTTCAGATCCCTGCTGTTGTGCTGCTCAGGAATGGTTGCCACAGTGAGGATTTGGTGCAGTTCCTGTTGATTCACAACAACCGAGTGACAACGAAGCCCGTGGAAAGGCCCAGAGGGTCAGGAGAAAGGAACAAGTAGGAAGAGGGTGAAAACGCACAATCCATTGGACCTTCCCCTCCAGCCCCCCTCACAAAGAAAGGATTTACAGCTCAACCTTGCACCAGCTGTTCCTCGGCTTTAACAGTCAAGAGAGAAATAAATAAAATTAAATGGCCACCGCCAGGCAGCCAGCCTAGATTCTGGTGAAATCAGGGAGAGTGCTTCTCTACCGCCTCTGGGGAGGAGGAGGAGGAGGAGCAGGCACAGCAGCGCTGCAAGGAAGCTGGGCAGATCGCTTGTGAGACAGCGGCCGGAGGGGGCTGTGGATATCAGATTGAAAAGGAGAAGTGGTTTCCCCCGAGTGGCTTTTTGCAAGAAGTTTACCGCTATCTTGCTCTTTCCCAGGGTGCTCGCACGCGTTGTGCTTCTTGCCTCGCTCCTGTCCTGCCTGTGTGGAAAGCTCATCTTCATTTCTGGTGGCCGGTGCAATCCACACGGGGAGCTGCTTTTTGCATGCTCTCAAGAGCTCGCAGCATTCCTGCCCCGACAGCTGTTTTAAATCCAAATCCGGTTCTCTGTGCTGAATTTTTTAATGGTTTTAAGTCTCCCTCCCTGCACCCCTGAACTTTCGCAGGGCAGAGGATAGCGTGGACTCCTCAGAGCCTCTTGTTCTGGAGACTGTACTGGACTTCTGCAGACAGCCTGCTCTGCTCAGAGCCCGCTCCAGGACTGACCCAGGAGGCTGGGTCGTGCTTTGGCCCCTTCACTCTCCCCTGCCCTTCTCGCCTTGCTCTGACTCCAGCTGGGCCTGGGCTATGCTGCAGGGCAGATTCCCCACCAGAGCTCCAACATGCCAGCAGCATCTGGAAAAAGGTTCAAACCCAGCAAATACGTTCCGGTCTCAGCTGCTGCCATCTTCCTAGTGGGAGCCACCACCCTCTTCTTTGCCTTCACGTGAGTCCCAGTCGTGTGGCCAAAGAGCAAGGAGGGTGGGGGGAGGTGTTGGAGGTGTGATGCTGGGTGATGGGTGAAAGGCAGGGACCGAGCAGGGTTTTCCTGGTGGAGGAGCTGGCATAGCGGGTGGGCTGTGACACTGTGGGATGGATGTAGGGTATAAAAGCACCGCAGCACCCTGCGTTCCTTTGGAGTGGTTCAATCCCAGCTGAATTTTGCTTGGTTTTCCCATGAGGCAAATCAGAGAAGGGAGCTGGGCAGCGAGGCACCTCACCACTGTTCAGCTTCAGCTCCTGGCAGACACTTCACTGCTGCCTTCGGATGTTTGCATAACTCGCTCGTCTCGCTGGCAGTTCTCAGCCCCATCTGGGCTGGGAATTAACTTGTGACCTGTATGAGGAAAATGACAGAGATAATTTTCTCCTTTGGAACTCTCCAAAGTGTTTTGTCAGACTGGGGCAGCCTCTGTTATTCTTTAAAGTTTCGTAACCAGTTTGTGAGCATCTAAGGAAAGTTGAAGGAGAAGCACTATGACCCCTGCCTGCATCTTACTGCTGTCGGTGCCAGCCTGAGGAAATGGGGAGGGTCTGGTGTTTCTGGAGAGAGCCTGGAGTAGCTGGTCTACCTAGGAGCCAGCAGGGCCTGAGGCCAGCACTTGGGGGAAGCCTGTGTTTGGGGCAGTATCATTACCCCAGCATGGTGTCCTGCTGCCCCATGGATTGCTGCCACTCCCTCAAACACAGCTCTCGGTGGCCGGAAGGTCACTGCAGCTTTAACACGTGGCAGCAACTGGGCAATAAAAGAGTAATTTGAGGACCAAAGGACAGAGCTGGTGTGATTTACTCCTTCCAGGCAGCTGGTGCTGTCGTTCAGCAGGGTGTACCCAAGCCAAGACCCAGCACATCCATCAGTCCGGTGCTGTGGCAGCTTTGAGGCTGTCGAAGGAGATTTTGCTACTTTGGGCTTGCAGAAAGCAGCAAGTTTTGCAACACCAGTTCAGAGAGCTGGGGTAGAAGAGGGAGTGGGTGTGCCTGATGCTGCACTTGGGGTGACAAGTGCCCTCCTCCCTTTGCACTACCATCAGGACACGTTGAGCAGGGGCAGCCGTGCCCCACAGACCTGGTCCTGGCTGCTGCCACCCCGCAGTGCCAGCTGCGAGCTATGGGGCTGCTGGGAGCTGCTTATCAGTGCAAGGAACAGCTGCGGTCAGGCTGTGTGCTGCCAAGCAGGTTTGTTCAGAGCAGGAACACCTGGGCAGAGTCACGTTAATTGTAGGTCAGTGGATGTTATTTAACCTACTTTAAAACACCAATTTAAATCTCCAGCAGAGTGGCAAAGCACGGCATGCTTTCATGCAGGTTGTTTGGCGGGGCTGGGGGGGTTTGCTTTGTGCTTATAGCGCTCATAGGGCTGTTCTTATGAAACTGCTGGAGCAGGGAAGGAAGGAGAGGAAAAGAAATTTGCACAGAGCTTGAGCTTGTGGAACTGGAGGCATTTTGTGCCCTGCTCCTGAAGGGCTCCACTCGTGTGCCTCTCTCTAGGCATTGTTTCTAGTATGTCAGCCAGGCACCTTCCTTCTGGTCCATCCTGGCCTAGGGTTGGTATCTCTGGGCCAGGAATGAGCACATTAATTTCATTAGAATGCATCAGGTTGGACTGAGGTTTGCGTTGCTGAGTGAGAGCTGGCAGGGGCAGAGGTGTTCCCTTCTCAAGGGATGAGCTTGGCTTGGTGGCTTGGACACTGCTGGTTCCAGCCTGGAATTCCCCTGGGGATCAGTTATTCCATCCCACACCTCTTCTCTTGCCTGGGTCTGGTTCCTCGTGGCGTGCTCTGCTTTAAAGCAGTTGACCTCGTGGAGCACTCATGGTTTGGGGATGTGTTTGCAGTGAGGGGCTACAGATGGGTCTGCAGAGGGGAGGAGCAGCACAGCCTGCCCCAGTTGGGCTGTGACTCAGGTTGTGGCAGGCCGAGACTGCTGCGTTCTCCGAGTTCTCTCATGTGCTGCCAGGGACAAGTCTCGACAGCTCTCTGAGATGGGTGTACTCCACGCCTGTGCTCTGACTGCCAACTCTCTGGGTTCTATGGGAGGTGCATGAAGCAGGGGGCAGCTCCATGCTGGGATGGGGCACGCATTCCTGCCGTGTCTGTCCTAGAGAGCAGAAGGCAAGGACATGGTGATGCTGAGATGGCTGCGCAGCCTGGGCCTGCTGCATGGGTACAAAGTCCACTGGGCACAGCCTCTGGCAGCTCGCCTGTTTTGCTGCGGGCATCTGGCGAGGCCCAATAAGGCCTGGGGCTGTGAGCTGGTCCCTTCCCAAAGGCTGACACTAACCTGCCATTGAAGGGCAGCATGGAGCTGGTGGGTCTGCCCTTGGGGTAATGGTGCTCACACCTGAGAGCTCGGGGCTGCTCAAAATGGAGGCTCCTTCCCTTCCCAGGCTCCCCACAGCTTGCCCTCAGCACAGACCCGTCTCACTGGCTCTCAGGCTGCACAGCAGGGCCTGCTGCCCCAGGAGGCCGGGCCGGTGCAGCTGGTGCTGCATGGCTGCAGGAGCCACTCCTTGCCCCCGAGAGCTCTTTGAGCAGCAGTGGCAATGCCATGGCAGGTAGGCTGAGGCAAGGAGGCATCGCCCAAGGTGAGGCTGCCATCGCAGTGGTGTGCTCGGCAGACTCCTGTTGGCATGGGAGGGCAAGTGGTACCAGCCACACTATGCCAGGAGGTGGGACCCACAGTCTGACTGAGTGGCAGCATGTGGTGGTGGAGGAGGGATGGGGCAGCACGTGCCCCTTCACCACTCCCTGCTCGAGGGCTGTGCTGGATTATGGTGCTGACACCATATGTCACCCTGTTCGCCCAGCACTGCGCTCTGCCCCCTCCACTCACTGCCTAAATCCATCTGTGTTTATCGCTGTGGGGGGAAAGAGAGGGACAGATGCTGCCCTAGATCCACGGGATTAAACTCCCAGCAGCAAAGCAGATTAGGGAATTACGCTGGCGCCTCCAAGGGGGAAGCCCACTGCCCTCAGCCTGCACCCGGCCTGGGCAGGGCAGCGGGGATGGTGCACTTACCCCATTCCCTGCCCTGTGAAGGAGCTGGGTGCCAGCTGGGACAGCGGATGCCTCAGGCAGCAGCTTTGGTCTGGGTTTAGGCTCAAAGCTGATGGTTTTGTGTCCCATTGTGGGGTCCCCAAATGTTATTCATGCTTGCTAATGAGACAAAGGAATAGTGTCACTGAGGGAGCGAGATCCATCCTGCGTCCCTATGCCAGTGCAGCTTCTCACAGCCCACATGGCATTGCCAGTCTGACAGGCTCTTCCTGTTCTTGCCGCCATTAAGAAGGGGCATGTGTTGTACCTCAGTTGTCTGCTGGAGCACTTTCTGCATAGATACCCCTGGGCAGGTCCACAGGGCTGGCTGACGCACTTGTCCCCAAAGCTGGCAGAGCGGCCTCCCCATTCGAGAAGCCCCCTCTGCAGGGGGATTTGGCCACTGCTCCTGGAGGGAAGCTGGGCTGTTGTGACCATTGCCAGGTGCAGCAGGCAAGCCTGGACCTGGGGTGCTCAAGGAACTCCTTTAGGACAGGTGTTACAGAGCCTTTGTGTCTGCAGGTGCCCTTGGCTCAGCCTCTACGTCTCCCCAGTCATTCCCATCTACAATGCTGTCGTCTTCCTCTTCGTGCTGGCCAACTTCAGCATGGCCACTTTCATGGACCCAGGCATATTCCCACGAGGTGAGTGTGTCTCAGCTTGTGAACCATCTGGGATAGAGCTAGTTCCTTCCTCAGCGGGAAAGAGGATTCCCTGATCCCAGAGCGCTTGGGGAGAGCTCTCCTTGCCCTGTCTGGGTGGGATCAGTTGGTGACAGATGCTGCTGGGAGGTTGCTCCGGGTTCATGGCCCTGCTGGTTGGTAGGATCAAGTGGTGAAAGTTGCCTAAGTCCTGGCACCTCATATGGGCTGCCTTGGGCTCAGATGGGTGCTGTGGTTTTGGGGCAAAGCCTCTTCTACCTGTATATAGTGGTCCCTGGGACAGTCTAGGGGGTTTACAGTGGGACAGAGGAGCGTTGTGCTGGGCATCTCCAGGTGGGGAGGAAAGAAGGCCAGCTGCAGTTTGGTGACTGTCCCAATGTGTGTTGTGGTTGTGCTTGTGTTTCCTGCTAGCTGAGGAAGATGAAGACAAGGAAGATGACTTCCGAGCTCCACTTTATAAGACAGTGGAGATCAAGGGCATTCAGGTGCGCATGAAATGGTGTGCAACCTGCCGCTTCTACCGGCCACCGCGCTGCTCCCACTGCAGCGTCTGCGACAACTGTGTGGAGGTGAGCAGCTGCTGGGCTGTCTCTGTGTTTTGGCACAGAGCTGCGCCATCAGTCCCAAAAATCCTCGTGCAGGCACAAAGCACTGCCAGCCAAACCCTTCACTGTCTTCTTCCCCACCAACAGGAGTTTGACCATCACTGCCCCTGGGTGAACAACTGCATCGGGCGACGCAATTACCGTTACTTCTTCCTCTTCCTGCTGTCACTCACTACGCACATCATGGGAGTGTTTGGCTTTGGTCTGCTTTATGTCCTCTACCAGGCAGAGCTCTCTGGTGTCCGCATGGCCGTCACGTATCCTCTGCGCTCCCAGAAGGCTCGGGAAGGGACTGGAGGGGGAAGAAGTGTTGTGGGGCTGAGGGGTGTATGTGGTGCAGCAGAGCTGTGATATTCATAGAGTCGTTTGAAGTGGGGGGGGCCGTAAAAGCCATCTAGTCCTATACTTCCCTGCAATGAACAGGGACATTTACAGCTACATGTTCCTCAAGCATATTCCTTAGCTGCCTGCTGGCAGTATGGCTGTGATGTGTGTGGCCAGCTTGTTTTTCATTCCCGTTGCTGGCCTTACTGGGTTCCATGTGGTGCTCGTGGCAAGGGGCCGCACTACCAACGAGCAGGTACGTGTACTGGCTGATGTGGGGTGCTTAGTTGGTGTCAGACAATTGGGATGGCCTCTGGGGCTTCTTTCCACAAGGTAGGTGTAGACAGGTGGATTGAGCAAGGGAATTCTGCCTAGATAGTTGAGAGAGGGGTGCCACCAGTGAGTGAGAGGAGTTTGAGCTCACCTCATTTGTGCAGCCTGAAGAAATGGGATCTTGCTGCTGCTGTTTGAGGGGTAGTCATGGGTAAGAAGGAGCCCAGCAGGCCCTTAAGAATGGTTGGTGGAAGGGCAGGAAGCGATGGGTGCAGCTTGAACCGAGGCAGTTTCCAATCAGATGTTAGGGAAAGACCTATTGGCCTTGGTGAGGGGGGGGTTGGACCATAGACTTCCCATGGCTGCCAATCACACTGATGTGATGCTTCCCATTCCATAGGTGACAGGCAAGTTCCGAGGTGGTGTCAACCCCTTCACTAATGGTTGCTGTAAGAACGTGAGCCGGGTCCTGTGTAGCTCCCCAGCCCCCAGGTAAGCATGGTGGCACCTCCCCAGCCCTCCAATACCCAACTTCAGCACCCCCAGCTATGAGCCTTCACCACATTCTCTGCCCCCTCTCTCTGGGTTCTGGCAGGTACCTGGGGCGCCCGAGGGCTGAGCAGACAGTGCTGGTGAGACCCCCCTTCCTGAGGCCTGAGGTATCAGATGGCCAGATTACTGTCAAGATCATGGACAACGGTATCCAGACAGAGCTGAAGAGGACGAAGGTGAGGAAGGGGGTAATTAAGCACTCCCCACGTTGGGGTCCTCCACGGAACCCAGGGGTGCAAGCCTGCATCTGTGAGTAAAGAACCGAGTGAGCCTTGGTCACATTCTGCCTCCTCCGTGTTGTCCTGTTCTGTGTCCCTTCAGGATAGAAATTACATCCCTCCCATGTGGCAGTGACCACATGAGGCTTTGCACACTCCATCGCCCTTCCCTATCCTGTTCTTCGCCCTCGCAGCATTGTTTGGAGGTTTCCCTTTCCACAGCACTTCCCAGCACGTGGGGCATGTGCTGCCTTTGAGCGCTCAGGATGTTGGACGGGCCCAGGGGCACCAGCGGGCACCGTAACACCACTGCATGCCCCCTGCCTGCTAAGGGGAGGGCTGAGGCCTTGGTGCCCTGCTGACCCTTTGCGCTTTGTCTCTGCAGTCCAAAGGAAGCCTGGAGGTGACAGAGAGCCAGTCTGCTGATGCCGAACCGCCACCCCCACCTAAGCCAGACCTCAGCCGCTACACGGGCCTGAGGACACACTTAACCCTGGCCACCAATGAGGGTAAGGAGGGCATGCAGGGTCCCAGCCAGCCGCTGGGAGGGAAGCCCAGGGCTGTGCCCGGCAGACCAGGAGCCAGGGCTGCAGGAACAGGCTGCGGGGTAGACCTGAAGCACGTCAGCACCACCGCATTGTGGAACAGGGTGCGCCCGTGTCTCTGGGCTGCTACACATGGCCCTTGTGATTGGAAAAGCCTGTGGGATGCTTCCAACTGGCTCTACTCCATCAGAGAAGAGCAGGAAGCCAAGCTGAGGTCACTGCGCTTGTCCAGAGACACTGAGATGCTGTGGGCAAGCTTATGGGCTGTTGTGCTGTAGGTGGGCACAGGAGTGCAACCAGGATAAAGGAGGAGAAGGAACGGCAGGCTTGGCTTGGTGGCAAAGGTTGTGTTTGTTGCAGCCTGCGTTGACATGCTTGCCCTGCTTCCCTGAGCGCTAGTGAAACAGTGCTTGGAGATACCTGCATTGGCTTTGCAAGAGAGGTGGGATGTGAACAGGGCCGCTACAGGGACAGGGAAGTGCCTGCCTGGAACGCTGTGCTGTGGGGACCCATTTTCCATCCCACTCCATTTCATCCATTCCTGGAGTGCTCCCCCCCAGCCTGTTCCTCTCGCCTTCACCTCCATGGTCTGTCCTCCTAAGGCTCAGAGCCGGTTCTGGGGAAGGGAGGGAGGACTCCGCGTAGCATTTGTGTTAGTGGCCACACGTGTGAGTGTCTTTCTCTCTTCCCCTGCCCGCAGACAGCAGCTTGCTAGGCAAGGACAGCCCCCCGACACCCACCATGTACAAGTACCGGCCTGGATACAGCAGCAGCAGCAGCTCAGCTGCCCTGCCCCATTCCACCAGCGCAAAGGTAAAGCTGTGCACGTGGCTGGCTGACAGGCAGCACTCATACGGGGCTGCTTTTGTGCTCTTTGCTTTGGCTTTCTGGGTAGTGGGTTTGGGGTGGGCGTTAAGAGTTGTGTGGGGCCCCTGCGTTCCTGGGAGTGACTGCTGTGTTCCTGTCCCATAGCTGAGCCGAGTAAACAGCCTGAAAGAGCCCAACTGCATCGGCGAGGGCGGCCGCAAGCCCAGCTACCGCTCAGAGCCGAGCCTGGAGCCTGAGAGCTTCCGCTCACCCACCTTCGGCAAGAACTTTCCCTTTGATCCGCTGTCCAGTGGCTCCCGCTCCTCCAGCCTCAAGTCAGCCCAGGGCACGGGCTTTGAACTGGGCCACTTGCAGTCCATCCGCTCCGAGGGCACTACGTCCACCTCCTATAAGAGCCTGGTGAACCAGACGCGCAACGGGAGCCTGTCGTACGACAGCCTGCTCACACCTTCTGACAGCCCTGACTTCGAGTCGGTGCAGGCCGGCCCCGAGCCCGACCCACCCGTGGGCTACACGTCGCCCTTCCTCTCGGCCCGCATCGCCCAGCAGCGAGAGACCGACCTGCACGGCCGCTTTGCTGCCACCGTGTCACCCAAGCATGTGCCGCCCCGCGAGCCCTCACCCGTGCGCTATGACAATCTCTCCCGCCACATCGTGGCTTCCATCCAGGAGCGGGAGAAGCTGCTGCAGCAGCCGCCCGCAGCGGGCAGGGAGGACGATGCGGGGCTGGCAGACTCGGGCATCCAGTCGACGCCGGGCTCCAGCAACGCCCCCCGCACCAGCTCTTCCTCGGACGATTCGAAGCGCTCGCCTCTGGGCAAGAATCCGCTCACCCGCCCGGCCCCTCCCCGCTTTGGCAAGCCTGAGCCCTCTCACGTGCTGCGGGTGCGCTCCCTGGGCTCCCCTGAGCAGCCCGCCGCCCCCCACTTGGGCAAATCTGTGTCTTACAGCAGCCAAAAACCAGCAGCGTCTCAGGCCAGCGTCCCCGAGGCTGAGGAGGTGGCCTTGCAGCCGCTACTGGCACCAAAGTGAGTTTTGGCACCGTCTGCCCCGCATGGCGTGCACTGCAGCTCACCGGGGTGGATGCGGGGAGGGCTGGGGAAAGTCCTGCTGGCACAGAGCTGGCGTTGTCCCTGGGAGAATTCATGGGCATCTCGGTGGGCTTGAGGGACGTCTGGCTGCTTTGTGTCCCTGGGGAAGGCAGGGCTGCCTCTGCTCCGCCGTGCTGGGATCCCACTCCCCCCTTTCCCTCTGCCCCGTGCTTTGCCACACTCTACCCCCGTGCTCCCACCTTCTCACCCCCGTGTGCTTGCTTCCCTCCCCAGAGACGAGATGCAGATGAGAACATCTTACAGCAAGTCCAACGGGCAGCCCAAGAGCTTGAGCTCAGCCACCCCTGGCTCAGGATCCGTGCCTGTCAGCAGCCCCACACGTGGAGGAGTCAAGAAGGTCTCTGGTGTGGGGGGCACCACGTATGAGATCTCGGTATGAGGGGCAGAGCCGCTCGCCCGCTCACCTCCTGGCTGGGCACCCGCTTGCACCAGAGGGCTCCATGGGCACAGACGCTCTGCAGTCCCCAGCTGAAGACGGGGATGAGGAGATGGGCTGTGGAAGCCCCAGGGGTTTTTTTCCTCCCTCTTTCCACCCCTCCCTGGGACTCAGGCGCTGACTCACACCCCAGGACTGTGTGGGGCAGGGATGCTGCCCTGGCCAGGTGTGGGGTCGTGGGGGGGGACCATGTCCCGCAGCCTCGTGCCCTGCCAGCATTGGCCGGGCAGCCACTTGTGGGCCTTGTGCAATCAATCGCTCGCCTAGCGTGGTAGGAATGGATTGTTTTTAAACCAGAATAACTTTTTTTTATTATTATTGTTACGGATTCTATTTTTTTTCTCTTTCTGAGTTACCAGGTGTGTGTATATATAAATATCTATATATATAAATATAAATATTAAAAAAAAGGAAAAAAAAAAAGAAAAAAGTAAAAAAAAAAAGAAGCAGAAATTATATATCTTACCCAGAGAGAGGAAGAAACCACCCATTCCCCTTCCCCACCTGGGCCACCACCTCACAGGGTCCGTACCCAGGGCCCCTGTGCTCGAGGGATAAGGGGGGGATTCGCTCAGGGGCTCCTGGGGGTCACGGGGTGCCCATGTCACACTGGGGCCTACAGGATCCTGGACCCTCCTGCTGGGTTCTGTCATGCTGTGGACCCCCCTCCCGTGTGCTTGGATCTGGAGCCCCTGTGCCTGGCATCTCCCACTGGCTACAGAGGTGGCACGAAGCAGGCGATGACCGGGGGAGCTGCTGGTGTGCAGGTGAGGGCTGCAGCCTTTCTGCACCTGCACATTTTGCTCTATATTTTGTTTTTTGTTTTTTTTTAGCATTTCCCCAGGGTTTGTGGTTTTTTTTTCTATTATTTTTTTTTTAAATGGGTGATCAGGTTTTTTTTGGCTGTCACATGGTTATTTTTATCTCCATGTGGGGAAGAGGCACATCCCTGTCGAGCAATATTTTCTCATCACATGCCAAAAAACGCAGCCAAGGAGCCCAGTGCTGCCCCGCCACCCCCAGCCCCATTGGGGAGCCCACCCCGCACCGGGCCCACGCAACTTCACGCACTACTTGACTCTTTCTCTATGGCAATATCTCTCCTGTGGCCTCCGCAGAGCCATGCCATTGGTTTTTTGTTTTTTTTTTATTATTATGATTAGCCATTTTAAAAACGAGGAATAAAAGGATATTTAATGAGCCACCTCAGCGGGCATGAGTGTGCTTTGTGCGGTGTCCAGGGATGGAGGAGTCCGTGAAGGATCCTGTCCTTCACTTCTCAGCTTTCCCTCCCTCGTCTGGAGTGGAAAGGAAGGGGACAAGGAGAGCCGGGCCCAGCCTTACAGGGCTGCCAGTGCCTCAGTGCCCCCCTCACAGCTGGGATGTGCTTCCTCAGGGCACTTTGGGGCACAGCGCTCTCAATGCAGGTAAGTGGAGCTGTCAGGGTTGGAACATGTCCCAGGACTCAGTGAGGCTCTGGCTCTTCTGTAGGAGCCCCCACAGGGGCAGCCCTGGGGGACACGGTGCTGAACTGGGGTCACTTGTGTCCTCCTGAGCCTTCTCTCACAGCCCAGAGAGCTGCAAGGCCTGGAGTATGATGGGACAGGCCCAAGGCCTCTGCTCCTTGCCCTGCCCCGCTGGCCAACAGTCAGAGCCGCCACTGGCACCAGCTCTTCCTCAGAGCAGACTTTAATTAAAAGGTGAATAAAAAAGTGAGATCCCAATGCACCACGTTGCTTAGGTGTGGTAGGAGCCCCCATTCCAGCAGCGTCCGCGTCACCAGGTCCCCATCAGCCACACAGTGCAAGCAGGGGGGTTGCAAGGCCACGTTCTCTGCAAGCGGGGGCCATGAGTGCCCACACCTCCCCGCTGTGCTCTGTGATGGGACGAGTCCACAGCTGGGGCAGGGAGCTCCATAGAGCAGCACACCGCAGCCTCACCGCAAGCTGCTGCTGCTGCTGGCCTGCGAGCTGCCCACCCCGGGGTGCTCGGGGCTGTGTCGGTTCTGCAGAAGAAGGACAGGCGTGAAGCCTTGTGAAACCAAGTGCCAAGCCCTGCTGGAGGCCTAACGTGTGGTGCTGCCGCGGCCTGGCACGGGGCTGGTGCAGGCAGAGCAGAGCAGCACGCTGCCTCCTAACCTACCTTCTTTTTCTTTTTCTCCTTCTTCTTCCTTTTGCGCTCCGGATCCTCCTCTTTCTTCTTCTTCTTTTTCTTGTGGTCTGAGTCCGAGGGGGTTTCTGCAGGAAGCAGAGGAGGGGTGAGAGGGGCACAGAGTTACCAGGACACATGGGGTGCAGAGTTACCAGGACACATGGGGTGCAGAGTTAACAGGGTATGTGGGGTGCAGAGTTAGCAGGGCACGGTCCTACCTGGGGGCACGGGGTCCTGCGTGCGGCTCTGCTTGTGCTTGTGCTTGTTCTTCTTCTTGGGCGGCTGGATGTGCATGAGGCGGCACTGCTCCGGCAGCTGCAGGGGCTCATGTCAGCGGGTCCCTCCTTACCCCCTATCCCCCCTTCCTCCCCCGGGTGCTCACCGGGCCGGCGTGCAGGCGGAACCCGGTCAGCATGGTGCCGGTGAGCGGCGTGAAGGAGCTGCCGCAGATGGGCGGCTTCTCGATGAGGGAGCGCAGGCTGCTGTTGTCGTGTGAGCCGGGCAGGTCGATCATGCCGGGCAGGTCGGGCAGGAAGTTGCTGAGCTTCTCCTTCACCTTCTTGCCGCAGAACTTGTTGTACGCGTGCTCCAGGCTGTAGTGTGTGATCAGGTTGCTGCTGCCCGTCAGCTCCGTGCCGCCTGCGGACGGACCGGCACCCTCAGCGCCCCGCCCCACGCCGGCACCGCCCGCGCCCATTGGCCCGACGCGCCGTCACTCCGCGCGTCCCGCCCGCTCATTGGCCCCGCGCCGCCCCCCCCTCCCCCGCGGCCCGGCCCGCACCCGGCAGCTCCCGCAGCAGGTAGAAGGGGCCGGTGGCGGCCTTGCGCGCCGCGTCGTCTCCCGGCGGCGGCACGGCGGCTGCTGGAGGCGGAGCGGCCCCCGCTCCCGGCCCCTTGTTGGGCCCGAAGCCCAGCGCGGCGGCGGCGGCGGCGGGAGGCGGCTCGGCCCCGCCGAACAGCGCCGAGAAGTTCTCCATCTTCCCGCCCTGCCCCGCGCGGGGCCGCCCCGCCCCTCGCGGACGTACGTGCAGCTCCGGCCAATGGGAGCGCGGCGGGCGGCCGGAGGACAAGATGGCGGTGCTGGCCCCGCTGCTGGCGCTGCTGTACTCGGTGCCGGGGCTGTGCCGCTGGCTGGCCCGGCCCTACTACCCGCTGTCCGCGCTGCTCGCCACCGCATTCCTGCTCGTCCGCAAGGTCCCGCCGCTGTGCCGCGGGCTGCCCTCACAGCGGGAGGACGGCAACCCCTGCGACTTCGACTGGGTGAGCGGCAGCACCGGGCCGGCCTGTGCCATGGCCTATTCGGGTATCACCGGCGCTGGGTGCAGCCCCGGCTCCTGATCGAGGGCAGGTGGAGGCTGGAGGCTGGAGCGGCCTGGAGTGGCTGCTTGGCCTTGTGGTTGCTCGGTTGTGCCCGAGGTGCTGGCTGTGGCTGTGGCTGTCACGGTGCTCACTGCGTTTCTCTCCTGTGCAGCGGGAGGTGGAGATCCTCATGTTCCTCAGCGCCATCGTCATGATGAAGAACCGGCGCTCCAGTGAGTTGGGGCAGTGCTGGGTTGAGTATAAGCTGCTGATGGGGTGTCTCTGTACTGGAAACAGTTGAGGGATGAGAGAGAAAAGAGACGCGGTCCCATCTCTGATTTCTTCCCTCCTTCCCAGTCACTGTGGAGCAGCACATTGGAAACATCTTCATGTTCAGCAAAGTGGCCAACGCCATCCTCTTCTTCCGTCTTGACATCCGCATGGGCCTGCTCTACCTCACGCTCTGCATCGGTGAGACACGTGGGGAAGTGGGGGGGGATCCATAATGCAGGGGCTGTGACAGTGCTCCTGTCAGGCCTTGTCTCTGCCCATCCTGTGCATTGCCTTCCTCAAATGGGGCTGGAGCCATCTTGCCTTGTGCTGTTGGTGTCTTTGTAGCCATACAGGCTGCTCTGGGGAAGGAGGAGCCTCCCTCAGACTAAGCCTGTGTCTCTTGGGCATTCCAGAAGTGGGAAAAAGGGGGCAGAGGCCTCGCTCCAGGTGGGTGCTGGGCTCAGGGATGCTGTTATTGCAGTGTTCCTGATGACCTGCAAACCACCCCTTTACATGGGACCTGAGTACATCAAGTACTTCAACGATAAGACCATAGATGTGAGTATCTCCTACCCAGTGTGAGTTGGCGTGGGGTGCCGGGCTCCCTGCCTACCATCCCCTGTTGACTCGCGTGGCAGGAGGAGCTGGAACGAGACAAGCGGGTGACCTGGATCGTCGAGTTCTTCGCCAACTGGTCCAGTGAGTGCCAGTCCTTTGCCCCCATCTTCGCTGACCTCTCTCTCAAGTGAGTGCTGCCTGCTTTTGAGGCCTTGCTGAGTCGGCTCCAGCACAGTGCTCACTCAGAGCTGTGTTCTGTCTCCCAGGTACAACTGCTCGGGGCTGCACTTTGGGAAGGTGGATGTTGGCCGATACACGGATGTCAGCACCAGGTCTGCGGGGCCAAGAGGGTAGAGGAAGGTACCAGGCCTTCCAAGTGCCTTGGTGTCATTGTCTGCCTCTTGCCTTACTCCTGCAGGTACAAGGTGAGCACCTCGCCCCTCACCAAGCAGCTGCCCACCCTCATCCTCTTCCAGGGAGGGACAGAGATCATGCGTCGCCCACAGATTGACAAGAAGGGCCGGGCCGTTTCCTGGACCTTCTCTGAGGTACATAAGGGGCAGGAGGATGTTCCAGCCCATGCCCTGAGGATGGGATGTGCTCAGCGGCTCTGAGGAGCTGTGAATAGTGGGTGTTAGCAGGTCACTGCTGGTGCTAATGCTGTGCTTTGACTGCAGGAGAACGTGATCAGGGAGTTCAACCTGAACGAGCTGTACCAGAAGGCCAAGAAGCAGTCAAAACCACGGGATGAAGGCAGCGAGGAGCCGCCCGAGGGGCAAGGAGCGGCCGGCCTTGCCAACGGGGAGACTAAGAAGGAGAAGTAGGAGCTGCTGTGTTCTCACCCATCACCACTCCGCTGTCCCCTGGGGCTGGGGACCATGCAGTGCCGGCTGGTAGCCCTGCACGTAGCGCTGAGCCCGGGGCCACCGCTCACTCTGCCCGCGCTGAGGGCGCCCTGCCATCCCCCGGCCCCGCCGGTGTCCGGTCTGGGTCCAGCCGGTTCCCGTTAGTGGTACAGCCGGGTATAGCCGTGCTGCGTGTCGCGCCGTCCTTATGCTGACAATAAACCTGCTGTGCGCGTCCCCGTATCCGCTCCGTGCTCGTGCTCGCGGGGGGCGTGGCTGCGTGCAGCGTTCCGTGCGCTGATTGGCTGCCTCAGCGCAGCTCGGTGGCGGGAGGTGGCGGCGCGCCGGCGGGAGTTGTGATGGCTCCTCGTGGTCGGAAGCGCGGCGTGCGGCGCCCCGCACAGCCGGGGAGTGAGGCCGACCCTGCCGAGAAGCGGCCCCGCACTGATGCTCAGGGCGATACTGACGGCGCTCCCGGGGACGCCGTTGGGCCCCGCGTGGTCATCGAGCACTGGTAGGTTAAACCCCCCGCCCCTCTCAGTGCCGAGGCCGCGGGCCCGTCTCAGTGCCGCCTCCCGCAGCCGTAGCTGACGAGTGTACGGGCGCAACGCGTTGGCGCTGAGCGAGGCGCTGCGCGGGGCCGTGTCCGCCCTGGCCGTGGAGATCAACCCGCGGCAGCCCCGCAGGAACAGCTTCGAGGTGTCCCTGGTGAAGGAGGACGGCAGCAGTGAGTACGGGGCCGGGAGGAGCTGGGGGGGTGTGTATCCCGACCACCCTGACCCGCGTCCGTATCCTCCCGTAGCCGTGCAGCTGTGGAGCGGCATCGGGAAGGGGCCGCCCCGCAAGCTGAAGTTCCCCGAGCCCCAGGTCGTGGTGGAGGCGCTGCGGAGCAGCCTGGCCTAGAGGCGGCACGACGAGAACGGCGTCGCGGAGGGAGCGCTCATGAAGAGGCGGCACGAAGGGAGGGCACCGCCCCCAGTATCGCCTCCGACTCCGAAGCTCCCCCGCGGAAACGCCGGAGCTCAGCGGCCCCGGCCGGCACCCAGCAGCGTTACCCCAATAAAGTTCCGCGGCTCCGTCACATGGCGTTAGTGCTTTATTTCAGCGACACCCGACACACGGACACCGCGCTCTTTCGGTCTCAGGGGCGGGCGGTAGCGGCTCCTTAACCGACTACATCCACCTCCCCACCGGACTCGGACTCGGGGCTGGGACAGACGCACACGGTGCCGGGGGGCAGACAGGGCTCCGCCATCCCCACATCCACCTCCTCCTCCAGCTCGTCTTCCGTCAGCCCGCCCGCAGCCGGCGGCGGCCACGGCTCCGTTCCCGTCCGGGCCTCCACGGCGACGGGCTCGAGGGAGAGCTGCCCGTCCCGCACCACCTCCCAGCCGCGCCGCCCTTCCATCCTCCTCAGCTTCAGCCGCCCCACGGCGTGGGCCGGACCCGCGGTCTCCGCAGGGAGCGGCCGTTCCCGAGGGGCGTCCGTCAGCGGGACGGTGCCGGACCCGGTGCCGCTCAGACAGCTGCGGTCGAGCTGCCAGCGGGGCCCGGGTCGCAGCACTCCGTCCTCCCACAGCTGCAGCGACTCGAGCGCGGCCACGCGGAGCCGGCGGGCGGCGGCCAGCACGTCCCGCAGCTCGTCCCGGGACGCGTCCAGCTCGGCCGTGTACAGGAAGCGCAGCACCGTGCGCAGCGTGGCCATCTTCAGCCCGTCCAGATCCAGCACCACGGGGCGACCCGCGGGGGGCAGCTGCCGGGCCAGGCGCTCCATGAACAACGGGCTCCACGCCGCCAGCACGCAGCAGTGCGCGGCCACCACCTGCCCTGCAAGGAGTGCACGGTGCCGGCACTACTCGGGGACGGCACGGGATCCCCGGGGGGGGGGACACACCGAGAGAGCCACCCGCTCACCTTCTGCCCGCAGCAGCACGTCGCAGAACACATCTGCCCGCTGCTGCTGCTGGTGCAGGCGCAGGAAGGCGGAGCGGAGCAGCCGGGAGCTGCGGTACTGCAGCCGGGGGGCGGCTGGATGCGGGCAGCACGACGGCATCGCGACGGCGACCGACACCGCGGCTCCCGGCTGCACTCGGCCGGCAGGGGGCACCGCTGCGATGGCCGAGGTGAGGCAATGGCCGTGCGGCAGCGCCCAATGCGGCCTGCTCTCCACCGGGCCCGGGCTGTCGGACGGACACCTCGCCGCCTACCTGCCCGCCTGCCCCGCGGGTGCTGGAGGTCGCCGCCGGGGTCGAGCCAACAGGGGACGGGGCTGAGGCCTCGGGCGCGGAGCCGCCAAGCTCGGCCTAAAGCCACACGCGGACAGCAGGGCGACAGCTCCGCATGCGCCTCGGCCCTGCCGCACGTGAGCGGCTCGCGTCGTGCCGCATCGCTCCGGCGTGTTCTGCCTAGCAACAGCTCCGCTATTGGCTCGACTCCCGACCAATCGCAGCGCGGCGGGAACTTCGTCGGGAAGGTCGACGGCAGGTGATGGCGGCTGCTGGGGGTGTGGAACATGGCGGCGGGACGGGACGGGCTGTGACGGGCTGTGACAGGCTGTGACAGGCTATGCTGGGCTGTGACGGGCTGTGCTGGGCTGTGACGGGCTGTGACAGGCGTTGATGGGCTGTGACGGGCTGTGACGGGCTGTGTTCAGAGCTGGCGCTGACAGGACGGGCTGTGGAGATTCCTGGGGGTGAAGACTGGACGCAGGGTAAGTGCCTGCCCCAGCCCGTGCCATCTTAAAGCCACCACTGCCATGGCCCCGACGTGGCGCCTCGTACCCCTCGGGGCCTTGTTTTGTGTGTCACAGGCTGCTGATGGCTGCAGGGACACAGACACACAGCTAAACACTGGGCAGAAAGGGGAGGATTGAGGATGGGTGTTTGGGAAAGTGGCCTTCGTGCAAACGATGCCGCCTGCTTGGAGAATTGGAAATGCATTTTGCTGTTTTATAAAGCATCCATTGTAAAAACAGCTGCGTCAATCGCTCCACACACACACACACACACTAAGAGCTGTAATGATCCCAGCCCATAGCCTGGAGATACCGCCTGTCCTCACAAACAAAGTGGGTGGAAGTTTCAAGGGCTGCAGAAGAACGAGAATCAAAATGATGCTATGGGTTTTAAATCTACAAAGCTTTCTGCAACTAGTTAAACGTGGTATCATCCCCTGTGGCTTTACGGATGGGTTTTCCTGTGTTTCAACATGTAAGTGTGCAGAACTGGAACAAACCACAAAAGAAAGTAATGATGGGTCTAAAGCAGAGGCTCTGAGGTCGGTGGCAATCTTTCCACTGACCTCGGGTGGCTTTGTGTCCAGCTGTACATACCAAGGGAGACAGTAAAGCACGTAATTTCATATCAGAGCGCTATCATGTGCTCATAAAAATAGAAAAAAGAGAGCCACGCTCCTCTGCCCACTGCAATCTTTTGGAATTATAGTAATCGAAGCTGTAACTTGACAAGCTTGAACTCACTGGGGACAGATGGATATGGTTATTGATTTAGGGGCCTCTATGGATTTCAGAATATGCTCTTAGCCTTCCCTGCTGCTTCGTGATGCTTTATATTGTGCCTGGACCACGCCAGAGCTGTGGCAGCGAGGAGGCTCGTCAGCAGCCAAGCCTATGGAGTAAGCAGAAGCTGTGACTGGGAGCCTGCAAGTGGGAGGATATCAGTGGTGAAAAGTGCTTTTCAGCTGGGTGAGCCAACCAGGGCAGAGAAGTCAAAGGAAAACCGTGGAGCCAGGACAAAGCTAAATTAAAACATTCCAAGACGCTGATATCAGAGAGCTTCCTCTTGTGACCAGGAGGCTGATCAGCAGGTGAGGCCAAATCCCAGTTCCTGGAGATGGCTGTATCTTCCCTGCATGCTCCTTGCTGACTCAGAGGCAGGGCTTGGTATCACCTTTCTCCTGTGCTAGAGGAAGGAGCTGGTGCTGCTGCGGTGCTTGCTCACCCACCCTGGGGCAGTGACCGAGGCAAAGCTGGGCTCTTCCCTTTCCTCTGTGTCACTCAGTGCAGAGCACTCTTCCCTCTCCTGCAGCCACCCTATGGGCAGGAGTGATAAAAGGGCGAGTAATCTGGGTCTGCCCCAGTCCTGGGACGCACTGAAAGCTGAAAGATAAGAATGCAACCTATGGGGCTGGCAGGCAGCTTTGAAGGCTCTGTGAGTTCTTGAGCTGCAGGTGACGCAGGATGGACAAAGGAGCATTCAGGGGCATTAGTTACAGTGTGCAAAACAGCTCCTGCGCGTCCTACTGCTGCTGCTGGCCAGGGAAGAGGAAAGCAAAGCATGAAAGGGCAAAGTCCGCTCTCAGTGCGTGATCTGCTCCAGCCCACAAAGTGCTTTTCATGCGCAGCGTGGCACAAACAGCCTCTTGGGCCCAATGTGGGCGATGGGAACTCGATGTTTTGCACAGGCCGCCCCGATCAGACCGCAGCCATCTCACAAACTGCTGTGTGTCTTGTGACAGCGGCTGAGACAAGGGAGCCCAGCAGCAGCTCTGGGAAAGAGTGGAAATTGCATTTCCTGGAAACAAAGGAGAGTACGTGAGTGGTCTGGAGGGTGGAAAAGCTGATGCAGGCCCCTTTAGTCGCACTCGTTGTTCCCTGTGTGTCTCAGAAGGGTTCTCTGTCCTGACAGACCCACAAAGTGGCACAAAGCCTGGCCCAAGCACAGGTGGCAGCCCTTTGCTTTGAGGCATTTCTAGTGTTTTGCAGGGGCAGCACTGATCCCTGTCATGTCTCCTCAGCTCCAGCAGCCCCTGGTGCTGCCACCCCTCCCTCCCTCCCTCCCATGGCCTTGTCTGCCCTTAAAAAGTTACTGATACAGGATCAGGTGATAGCAACAAACACTCCCACTGCAGATAGAGCCTGCACACAAAAGAAGCATTTTACGAGTGCAACTTTTACTAGTACCTTTTGTCCCATTCACAGGATCCTCTCTATATACCAGCATCCACATTTGCTGCCAGAATTTGCTGGCTATGTCTTGCCAGCAAACTGCAAGAGCATGATTCTCTGCTTTAGGTGCTCAGGAATTGGTAGCTGGGGCTGTACGTGTGTTGAAGGGACCTTCACTACTGGCAGCAGCCTCAGTACAAGCTGGTTATCCTGCCTTGCTCTATAGTTTATGGGAAGACTAAGTGCAAGCTGGTTCTCCTGCCTTGCTCTATAGTTCATAGGAAGAGAGGCCCTGCCTCTGAGCTAGTCATATCCTTTCCCAAGTCTCCCAATCAGCAGAATCTGAGCTGATTTCTTACAGAGAAGGGAAATTCCTATCTTAGGTCTTACTCAGAGCTGCAATCGTTCTCCATTAACATCCCCTTTTGCTCCTGTTACTAAACTGCAGCGCTGTGCTTTCTCGTTTCTCCATTCTTAGGAGGTATCTTGCACATTGCTGGCATCTACCATGGAAGGGGAGGCTGAAGAAGTGAAGGCTGCACCCGAGACCAGGAAGAGCACCCAAGGTGGAGAGAAGACTACGCTGCTTAGTGCAGCCATCTGACAGATGGGATGTTACACTGCACGGTGCCACACTTCCCCTCCTGCAGGGGGAGGACAACGACCTGTTGGGATTCCCACAGGAAAGGGGCTGCGGAAGCGCCTCGTTATCCTGCTGGAGAACAATACGGGCCATCTCTGAACTGCCCACGCTGGGCCTGGAGGTGGCAGCCCCCTCTTCCTTCTACTGCTGAGGAGCATTGCTGTGTGTGATAAACAAGTCGTCTTGCTGTGTTCCGGTGGTAGCTGCCTTGTTTGGGCGTCTCGTCTGGAAAAGGCATCAACAGCGCTGCAGGATGAAAGGGGACGCATGAGATGTTATTACACCCAATTACTGCAAAAGGGCAAATTTTCCCATGTCAGTAACAGATCTTTTCTTCCCAGGAAGCAGTAGGGTGGACTCATCCGCCACGATACTTAACATGTAAACGAGCACTATGTGCTGCGGGCTGAGCCCAGGGAGCAGGGCACAATCTTCCTTCAGAAGTGAGCACACATTACCGGCTGTCCTGGCTGCTGCTGGATGAGGATCTGGAGCTGACACTGCACTATTAGACCCCGTCCAGCTCAGCCCCGCAGCCTCAGGACAGGAGGTGCTCACCCAGCTTCAAAGCGACACAGCTCCTGCTCATAGGTGTGTTCACAGCAGCGTGTTTCAGCTTGGAAGAAACTCACTAAAGACTTTAAGGGCTGTGGGGGCAGAGCATCCTCCTGCTCGTGCCCTCTATGCTCCTTGCAGCCAATGAGCCGAACGATGTGCTGCATTGATCCACAGGGAGGGTCTGGGGGTCTGCCGCCTTATAATCTCACTAACCGCGTCCCTCTCACTCATTTAATCCCATTGCTCTTCATTACGCCGTTTTGCTCTCAGCAACCCCCCCCCGCCCCCCGGCCGGGGTATGACCTGCCTCCAACACCTGCAGGCGGCTGTAGGCTCCCCCACCTCTCCTTGCCCAACGCGCATATTTACCCCTGAAATCACCCGTCCCCACCCAAACCACTCGTCAATCCTTTTCCTCATTATCTCGCACAGCACTTTGGCAATCGGGAGCGGCAGATCCTCCCCAGGGCCCAATCCCGGACCCGAGGCGGAGCAGAGGAACCCCCATCCTCCACCCCGCCCTGTCGCAGGTGAGCGCAGCGCAGTGCGGCCGGTTCCCCGGCACGGCGGGGCAGAGTCGCAGCAGCTGTGACTCATAGAGTTCAGTCCGTGTGTTCGCAGCCTTGGCCGTGCTGAATCCTTGCAATACGTTTCGCTCACGGTGCTGTACCACAGACCCCCGCCCCCCTCCCGTCCGCCATTACCGCGCCGCGCTCCGCTCCGCGCTGCCGCCATTGGCCGCGTCGTTCCGACGCCGGGGGCGGTGCTGGCGGCCCGTCCCGCCCCCGCCCCGCCGGACCAACTTCCATTTTAGGTGCGGGAGCGGCGCGGGGCGCACGGAGCGGATAAGTCCGGTCCGACGGTCTCCGGCTCCGCGTTGCGGTGCGCTCTCCCGGCCCGGACGGCCGCAGCTCCGGGCCGCCCCTCGGCGGGGCTCCTCGCGCCTCCAGCCCTTCGCCCCGCCGCTCCTCTCCCGCCGGAGCGGGCCGGGCGGCCGCGGGGCGGGACCGCCCCCTGTCCCCGAGGAGCCCGGCCACGGTGAGTCCCGCTCGCGTTGTCCCGTCGTTTTCCTGGCTCGGAGGGCTGTGGCCGGGCCGCGGCCGCGTGTCGCCCGTAGCGGGGTGGGGGCCGGTATCGGGTCGGGTCGTGCCGTCGGAGCCGGGGAGCGCCCCGAAGTGCGCGGCGGGGGGAGCACGAAGGTGGGTCGGTGGCGGTGCCGCCCTGTGCACGGGGCCGGGCCGAGCCGCGCGTGTCGCCGCTCCCCGGGCCGCACAACAAAGGGCGCCGGCGTGCCAGCGGCGCGGGGAGCTGGCCCGACAGGCGCGGCGGGTTGGCGGCCCGTGTAAACGAGATCGGCGGCCCTCGCCCTGCCTTTGTGCGGGAGGAGGGCGGGATGGGGCCGGGCAGGGCGCGGGGACCGGGCCGCCCCCCCGCGTGCTGGCAGCGGAGTCCTCCCGTGTCCTTCTCCTCGTCCGCGCCTTTGTTCTAGCGGGAGGGGACTCCGGTGGCTGGGGAGGGTCAGGGGCGGGTGCGGCTGTTCCCTTCTTCCAGGCGGCTCCGCTCGGCAGCGCGACTCCGCTCTCACGACAGCGAAAAGCGGCGAGCCCCGGGCTGACAAGTGGCACCGAACGGAGCCGGCCCTATTGCAGCCCGGGCCGGGCCCTGCAGGCAGCCGCTCAGTTCCTGTCAGCTGGCCGTCTCATGCCTTTGTGCGAGAGGGCGCTGACCTTCCTGAGCCGCTGCTCGGAGTGCCAAAGTGGAGACTGAACTTGGGGTGACTGCACTGAAGTCCCGGTGTCGGTCCGTGGGAGGATTCCCAGGACCCCTGAGCCTCGAGTGGGGGAGTGGGGATGGCTGAGCTTCCTCTGATTGCTGCGTGGTGCTGGGTCTCTGAGGGGTGACTCCCTCTGTGGGCAGGGCCCATTGCCCAGCTGGGCTGTGTGGTGGGTTCTATGGGGACGGGCCTGTCCCTGCCCTGCTGGGTGATCCCCTGCCAGCTCTGTGGTGCCTGGCCTTGTGGAGGGCTGTTCTGCTCAACTGCTGGGTGCTAATGGGACACACCTGGTGCATGGAGCCAGGTACAGCTGCTGGTGGTTCCTTCTGTGTCCTCTCTCACTGTGGAACTGGAAGTATGAATGTCCTCAACTTGATGTGGAGAAGGAGCTGAAACTTGGCACCAGTGTGGTCCAGGATTGCAGGGGGCCAGGCACCGCAGCTCATGCCCCAGCCTCTTTGCCCATGTCTTGTCCTGGATGTGGTGATACAGGATGAAGGCTGGTCTCTGGTGGCTGTGGGCATTGCTGTTGTTGTGCTCCTGTGCCTGGTACCTGTAGCACGCTGCTGTCTGACCATACACGGCTCCCTGTTGGCAACAGGGAAGGACGGCACCCTTACTTCCCAGAGGCAGGCTCTGTGACTTGACAGGGCTTACTCACACGTTTTAATAGGAAGAAATAAAGGGAGCAGCTGGGTTTTTTTGTTGTTGATTAAGCTGTTCTTAAACCAAATTTGACTGAACCTGCATTGTGTACAGACAGCTGTCTTGTGGTATGTAGCCCTTGCTGGGATCGTGTGTGGAGCCTCCCTGAAAGGGTGGGAGGATGGAGATGCTCAGTGCCGCATGGCTTGGCCACAGCGGGGTGAGCACCTCTCATACAATAAGGCCGCCCTATGTCACTGTGTTCAGGAGTCCTCATGGTCCTCTTTCCCCTACAGATGGGCTGGGAGTTGGAGCTCCGTGATGGGGATGCACAGAGCTCCCTTCTTCCCCTACAGACACAGGTCTCTGCACTGTGCTGCTCTCACTGCCTCAGCTCTGCTTCTGACAAGGAACAAAACCACAGAATTGATATGAGTCCATAAAAAGCAACAGGTGTTGCTTGGTTGTGGTGACAAGACCTAAACCCGCTGAGTGATTCAGGCAGCCTGAGAGCTCTGCGTGTGACACAGGGCTCGGCTGGTGGAGGAAGTTGTCCTCTGGCACGGCATGCAGGAATGTGCCTCAGTGTGAGGCTGCTGGGAAGGGGCTGGATCTGTATTGCTGCAGAACAAAGTGTTGGAGTTCCCCGAGGTGACTTCAGCCTTCTGCTGGCTCTCCCCATTGTGCAGGGGGTTGCTGGGGATGGAAAGGACACAGCACTGTTTCTTTAGGCTTGGGTTGTTCTTGTCCTGGAGGCTGATGAGTGTTGGGTCATGAGTGTGTCTGGCTACTGCATGTCTCATGTCTGTTGCTGAGCTGCCCACCTTGCAGTCAGAGCTGCTGTGTTCTCCTGCCTGCTCCGGTACCTGCGATAGATGGGAATGGATCGATGGGGGGTGACTGTTGGGTTCATGTTTGTTTCACCTGGGTGTGGTGAGGCCCTCCTGTACTGCAGTGCACAGTACATCTCCCCACTTTATTTCTTTACAGAGGAAGCAGTTTTCCCACTGTATGGTACTGCTTCCTCATTGTGGCCCATGTCTAAACCACCCAGCACGGAGGGGTGGGATGGATGGTGGGGTGTGGAGGGAAGTTGGTGACTAAGCACCATAAGATGCCAGGTGTGGTGCTGGGATGTTCAGCCCTTACCGGAGCGCTTGCCTTTTTTTCCCTCTGCTCTGTGTTCCTATTAAGGTAGTGGCTGGTGGTGTAATGCCTGATGTGATTGTGGTGCATGTGGGTGCTGGGGCTCAGGGAGGTGGCAGTAGGTTCCACGTTTCCTTTCCCTTCTGAAACACCAGTCACCCTCCAGGGGATGGTGACAGAGGGGCTGGTGGTTTGTCCTCCTGCCTCTACATTGTGTTCTGCAGCTCCATGGTGACCTCATGCAACAGCACCCTGTCCTCTCTCCTACAGAAACGTCTGTGGCTGTGTGGGCTGGGGGTCTGATCTGTGCTGAGCACTTCTTTCCTCTGACCATGTGATTGCTCAGATGCTTGTGCTGATGAGAGCAGGATTTCTTCTGCCTGCGTGGCCTAAACAGGTTGTGAAACCACAGCCCAGCCTGTTGGTGATGCAGAAGGAGGGGGTGACTCTGTGGGGTGCTGCAGTGGTGTCAGTAGGTGTGTGGGTGCCTTAGCTCTGCAACACAGGAGGGAGCTGAGCAAGCAGGATGGAACAGTGAGCCCTGGGACTGGCTCTCCTGCAGCCTGTCTGGGTGCTCTTCTAGAATGTAGGTGACCCCAAGATGGGCTGGTGGCAGCAGCAGCTTGCTGGGCTCCTATGCAAGGGCAGGAGCTGCTCTCATGTCTCCTTTCTGGCCCTGATAGCTCCCGTTCCTATGGGCGTTGGCCCCAATTGCAATGAATGCTGCTCAAAGTTCACTGCCTTCCTGCTACTGGCCTGGCCCAGGTGTGGGCAGCCTGGAAGGCACGGACTTCACCTGTGTCAGCTTCTGAGTGAGGGCTGGGGGATGAGCTGCTTAATGCCACTTGTGCAAGTGCAGAGTTACTGGTAGAGACCAATGTATTTGGGGTGAGGCAGGTAGGATCTCTACCAGTAGTTGTAGAGGAAATGAATATGGAGAACTGATTCCACCCAGGCCAGGAGGAGGAGGAAGGTGTCTTTCTGTCCTCGGATAATGAATGTTCCTCTCAACCCCCTTTTACATGGGGCCTGGGCCTTAAATTCACTCTTGTGTCTGGGCTGCCTCTGCAGCAATGCTCCCGGCGCTGGCCTGGCAGGCCGGGGAGGTGGTGCTGGCTCTCTATGGGCAGCGCGTGGGTAGCTGCGCCGGGTGGGAGGGAGCACGGTGAACTGCAAAGACGAGTTTTTCCGACCTAGGAGGGTGGGTCACCGTGTTTGTGTGTTCCTGGCAGGCCCCTTGCCCAGTGGAGTAACGCATTCTTCCAAGCATGTTGCTGCATGCGCAGCTGTTTGCCGTGCCTGGCTCCGGGCGGGCTGAGTTGCTTCAAGGTGTGTGTGGGGAGTGGTGGGGGGGAGATGGCCTTGCCTGATGCTTAAAGGAACTGCTGGGGGAGCAGGGGACAGCCTGGATGTGCTGCACAGCCTCTCTTATAGTCCCAGCAAGCAGGTGTTACGGTCCTATTGCTTCCTCAGCTCTGCAAATACCGAGCCCGTCTTCAGAGCCTTCTGGGTACAGTTTTATCCCCATGGGAGACTCCTTGAGGCTGGGATGTGGCACCTGCTACCTTTTGCTTGTGAGATGCTTGCTATCCCAGGCAGGAGTGCGTAGCCACTGTGTATGGTAGGTCCTCACATGCGGTCCCTGGAGGTAGGATGCATCCCTTGGGGAGTGTGCCCAGTTAGGCTGTGCCGGCTGTTGGGGTTGCTGTGCCCATGCCGTGTCCCAGCCTGTGTGCTCTGTTGGGGCGGTGGGGAGCAGCCCTTGGCAGGACGTGGTGTTTAGAAGTTTACGGGAAAGGGAAGCCACGATGTCATTTCCCGTCTGACCAGGAAATGCAGGTTTCCTTCCCTTTGGATGGTTCAGGAGCCTGGGAAGCTGCCTCTCGGCAAGCAGGCTGAGGGGATCTGCAGCTAAATGTAGTGCTGGGGAGCAGCTTGAGCTGCGGGCTGGGGTAGGATGCTTCCCCCATGGTTTTCCTTCACCCATTCATTACTCCTCTTGGCAGGGTCCTCTAAATTCACTCGGAGTTGATGCATACGTGCAATTAGGGAGCGGGGGCATCCGATGAGGTCATGCTGAATGGAGCTGGGCTTTTGTTGGCTGCCTCCTCCTGCCCAGCCCTGGCTGATGGGTGCTGTGACTCAGCCCACTGCCTGCCCACGAGCTGAGGCTGTCCGGAGTGAGGGGAGGACAGGAGGACGTCCTATTGCTGCTGCAGGGCCATCTCGGAGATACCCTGCGTGCCGCTCCCACCCCAAGTATGAGCTCACCGCCTGCTTGTTTGCTCTCTGCGGGGAGAGGTGTGTGACCGGCCTGGCTGTGGATGTGTGTGTGGGATGGGCAGTGAAGAAAGGAAGCTGCCTTTGTGTCTGTATGGACAGGGAGCCTGTTCATGAGGCTGGGTGGGGGATTTTGTCCTGCTCTTCTCCATCTCTTTTGTTTCTTAGTGGCTTTGGAATTCCTGATGGGGCAGGCAGACCTCCGTGGCTGGCATTCTATGGACAAGGCAGGTGCAGTGCCCTCCTGGTACACAGTGCTGTTGGGACAATTCCATGTTAGTCCCAGCCCCCCTGTGCCTTTGTGCCCTGGTCAGCCCTCAGGCCTGAGTAAGCCATGTGGAGGCTGCAGGTGTTGGAAGAGGAAATGATCTCAGGTGGCTTTGCTGGGAAAGGGAAAGGATGGCTGTAGAGAGAGCTCTGCCTTAAGAAGAGAGTGAAATCCCCCTGTCTGGTGCTGAGATGTGCTGTTTGTGCCCTGAGCTTTGCTGACCGTGGATGCCTGTGCCTGCAGCTGGATGGAGGGAGGTTTCCTTCAGTGCTGCTGGGAGTCCTGGTCTCTCCACTGCATCTTCCTTCTCTATGCAGCCAGCAGTAGATGTGAGCTCCCAGCTGGGTGCTGTCCCTTGCCCCTCTGCTTGGGCTCGGTGGGGGCAGCTCCCGCCATGATGTAACCTCAGATTTAATTGAAAAGGGACTTTGCTCCCTCTGCTCTGTAGTCCAGCTCTTATCTCAGCAGCTCCAGGCTGGTGTTTGCTTTCCCTGTGGGAGAGAGGCGGCTGAATGTGAAAGTTCAGCCTGGCGGTGGGTGGGGGAGAGGTGGAGTGAAGGCCAGCGATGTGGTGGCATGGAGCAGGGTGGCTGAAGCTGGGGTGCGGAACTGGGGGGTTGGGAGCATCCTGCTTGTCTGGGGGCTTATGTGTCCCTCATCCTGGTGGCTGCTGCCCCTAGAGCGAGGCGTGGAGCCGGGGAGCTGCCCTGCAGCTCGTCAGGGTTGGGAGCTGGGGACTCCCCCTTCCCTGCAGGGCCCAGGAGCCTGCTGGTCGCCCGAGTGCAGCCTGCCCCAGGAATGCTCTGGCCCCGTTCCCAGAATCCGGCACTTGGTGTTTGTTTGTTGCTGTGCCCCTGAGGTCTGGTGCTACTGTGACAGGAAGCGGGAACGCCGGGGGGAGGGAGGCTGGCCGGCTGTGGATGTGCCTGTGAAATCCCTTTGTCCCTGCAGAGCGCTCAGCTGCAAATTCCCACAGAGAGGAGAGAGCTGCCTTTGTGCTGCTAAAGGGCTCCCAACATGTGAAACCCCTGGGCTGGGGGGGCTGGGATGGGAGCTCAGCACAGGGGCTGCAGGCTCCTGCCTTTTTGCTGTCCTTGGGCACGTGGGGGACATGCGGGAGGGGGCCCTAGGAGTGATGTGCTGGGTGTTGTTGGCAGGAAAGGGGGGGGGGTGGGGGGCAGGACCCAGCTCTTTGAACCTACCTAAAGGTCCTGCCCTGCCTGGGTAGGACGGTGGCTCTGGAGTGTGTGGCAGCCCCCACCCTGTGGAGCACCCCGGGACAGCTGCCCTGGGGCTGGATTGCTGGCATACCAGCGGAACAAGCCGTGCTCTCTGCGGCTATAGCCCTTTCTTTCTGTGGCCGGTCTCGTGCTGTTGCTTTCTCCTTCCCTGGGGGCAGCCCTGACTGCTCCGTGTGGGCTGTGCCCAGCTCTTTGCTCCCCGGGGCAGCAGAAGGCACTGAATGTCTGCCCTGTTCCTGGTGGGGCTGGTCTCCTGCCGGGGGTTGCCCACCGTGTTTCCCAACCTTTGTGTCCAGGCTGGTCCTTGGAACTTGATCTCTGTCGTGCATTCCTGCCCTTTTCTTTTTTGGGGGGAGTGGGGGGCGTGTGCCACGTCTGCTTCCTCACTCCAGCCTGCTGTGCAGGCCCCACCCTGCTCTTATCTCTCCCCTCTTATCATCCTGCCTTGGCTGCTGGCCCTTTCCCTTATACGGCCTGCTATTGTGTCTGCTTGCATCCCTACAGGTAACTCCCTCTGCAAGGGAGGCTTTCTTAACAGAGACTGCAGCCCTTGTGGCAGTAACCAAGGCAGGCTGGGCTGCAGTCCTGCTTGCAGGTTGGACCAGCTGTGTGCTATGAGCACTGAGTGGCTCTCCACCATGGCTGCCACTCGTGGTTCCTCCTCCCCAGCTCTTTCCAGGGCCTGGCAGTGTGGGCTGGGCTGCCCATGGGGCAAGGAGCAGCCCCGTCAGCAGAAGTAGCTCCTAGGATATTGCCTGGCCTTCCAGCATGAGTATTGGCCTTTCCAAAGTCCTTTCTGTGTCCTGTGCAACCTCCAGGCTGCTGGATAAGGATCTGCCTTGGACAAGGCTCTCCTGCTCCCATGTGGGAGCTGTAGGTCTGCCATATTGCTTCCTTTTGGCTGTTCTCAGGGTGGGCTATGAGCTACTATGGTGTTGGAGATGCATCCAAAAGATTGTTGTGTTCATCTTGTGGTTTCTCTACCTCAAACAGTGCTGCCCTACTGCACCTTGACTAGTGTTAGTGCTCACCTTCCTGTGCACATTGCTCTCTGAGCCTGGACCCACTGCTCAGGGGTGTGGTAAGGATCCAGAGATGTTGGTTCATTTATTTTTTAGCTAATTGAGACTGACCGGGAGCCTGTGGTGAATTAGTGGCGATGTGAACCAGTGCAGAGCATCAAATGTAATGTGCAGTGAGAGCTAAGACAATTGCAGGCTTCAATTATTGATGGGACTTCTGTTTTTACTAGGTACATCACGATAGGTAGATGGAACCCAGAGAATTTGTTGCTTCCTCTCCAGAGAGGGCAGGGTCCTGGTTCTTAGAGCTGTCTTGCGTTCCCTGCTGAAGGGCAGGCAGCCAGCTGGCTCTGAGCCCCTCAAATGGATGGGGCAAGGCTAATTACTGGGGCAATGTTGCCATTTTTCTTGTCTAGTAGTTGAGGCAGTGTGCCTGGCAGGCCTGCCTGGCCTCAGCCCTGCTGTCCCTGCCACGTCGCTGCTGGTCAAGCCTGCTGTCTGTGTCTTATCTGTAGGATCTTTCCTGTGCTCTGCCCTTGGTGTCCTATTCTGTCTGTCAGCTCAGGGTCAGTCTCTCTGGCCGACAGGAACCTGTCCTGGTGGGGAGCCTTCAAAGCTTGAACTCCATGGTCCAGCATAGTAGGATGTGGTGAACTCCAGGTGGGTATGGCTGTGGCTGGGCCCTCCAAGTTACTTTCACAGGTGAGGTATTTGTTCTTGGGGCAGGTGGCCATTCCAAGAGTTGGGAGCAGAAGGGTTTAGGAATAATGTCCAGAGTTCTTCCACTGGGCACTTCAGCACAGAGACAGCATCTTCAACATCCCTTTTGAAGGCTGGTTTCAGGAGCTCAGAGTGCAGCATGGAGTTGTCCTAGCACTGGGAAGTGGGAAAACGAGGCCAGAAGGACTGGGATGGCGAGCTTTCTGGGTGTGTGCATTGGTCCATGGGGCTGTGGGATGAGCACTGCGGTGTTCCTCGTGCCCTGGGGTAGGAGCTGCTTGGGGATGTGCTTTATCTTCAGGCTTTTTAGTTTTACCCTGAATCAAGTCAGCTGAAATATTTTTGGCTTGCTGGGTTTTTTAAGTGATGGGTGTGTCACAGAGTGCTTCTCATGATGAAAAGGCTTTCATGCAAAGATGGTCACGGTCTGGCTTTGGAAAAATGCTCTGTGCAGTTGTATCTTCAGAGATGGGGGATGAGGAGAAGGAAATGGGTGCAAAGCAATCCCTGGAATTTCGTCCTTTGCTTTGTGGGATGCAGCATGCTCAGCTTGGTGCTGTCACAGGCAGCTTGCTCCCTCGCCTTCCGTCTTTCTCCGTGTCTCAATCTAAAGATGGCTGTAGCCCCGAGTTGCCAAGGATGGGCAGCAAAGGGCTGTGCTGTGCCCAGGTTGTGGTGTGGGAGTCAGCAGGGAGTTGGCAGAAGGCAGAGATGTGGGGCAGACAATCAGCAGCTGGGAAGGCTGGGTGGCTGCTTGGGGTGTGTGTGGCAGCCGGTGCTGGGTTGTGCTGTAGCTTCTGCTGGGGTGGATGTTTGTGAGTGCAGGCAGAGTGGGCGAGGGACCGGTCCTGTTCCTTCCCCTGCTGCTGCGTGTTTACTCCCTGTGGAAGGGACAGGAAGGAAACAGCCTCATGGCTGCTCCAGCCCCTTATCTGGCTCCCTTAACAGCCCTGCAAGTTCCATTGTTAGCATCCACATTCTCTGGGCTGTGCACCCAGGGGATGTGTGGAGGTGGGGACGTGGGCTGGAGTGGCACTGCTGGCTGTGTGGGGCCTGCCTGGTGGCTGTGTGGGGCTGAGGGACCTCCTGGGGTGGCTGTCCCTCTGCATACCTTCCAGCCTGCTTTGCTAATCTGGTCATGGTGGTGTCTGATAGCGTTGGGGCTGACGGGCTCCTCAGGTATCTGTAGGAAGCTCTGGGGCAGGCAGAGCCACAGATGAGCTTTGGACTCACTGGCAGTGGGGGAGGCATTTCAGGAAGTGTTTAATCTGAGTGCTTTTGAGTTAATGTGGAAAATAAGTAGGAATTAAAAGTGATGGGGGGGGAACCCAATAGAAAACACCCGCTCTACTCTTAGTGCCTCTTAGGCAGCATCTGCATCGAGCTGGAAATGGAGGGACTGGGCTGCCCTGGGGTGAGGGGTTGGAGATGTGTACTGTGTGAGGGTGGTGGTGCCCATGTTCCTGGTCCTGTGTTGGCACTGGGAGAGTGGGCAAAGCTGGTGCTGTGCTGGAGACCGTGGGAAAGCAGCTCCTGCCCTGGCTGCCTGGCTCGAGCGAGTCCCCACACGCCTGCCGTGACTATATGGGTTTGGGAAAACCTCTTGTGGGCCTGCCGGGGCTTGGCTGGGGAGGTGGAGGGCCGGGCCGTGCTGTTCTTCGGCAGCGAGGAGCACTTGGAGGGGCTGAGGGAGCTGTTGCAGAGAGTGCCAAGCCTTCAGCTGTCCCAGCTCCATCCTTCAGAGGGACAGGAGACCCTTCCTCAGCCTGTGTTCCCTTCCCTGCCTTCTGATTTAAGTTTGCTCGTGATTTGACCCTGTTCTGCTGTCCCTGCAGCTCTCTTCCTCCTGCTTCCTCCCTGTGGTGGCTGGGCTATTTCTCCCATGACTCTCTACGTCTAGACCTGGCTGTCCCGTGCCTTTGCCAATCACACCCGAGCTTCCTCCTCTAACAGGTCTGTATGGAAGAAAATGATTTCTTTATCAAAATGTGTTCACTGCGGTGTGCTGATTTACTGTTTTCCTTTGGGAGGGGATGTTGATGGGTCTAAACCAGTGCCTGTCCCATATCAGTGGGCTGAGGACCTCCTAGGATGGCTGCAGGTCTGGGTACCCTAACAAGGACCTGAGGGTGGTGGTGGAGTGGCAGCTCTCAGAGGGGTTCGTGTAGTCCCCTCCTGGGGGTCCTGTCTCACTTTGCTCCTTTTTATGGACCGGGAGCAGCTGTGAATATGTCTTGTTATTGTTTTTCCCTTGTTCTGACAATCTGTCTTAATGAAATCAGTCTCTTCTGACTTTTTTCTTTTTGTTTTTTTTTCCTTCCTCCTTTCCTCTGTCAAATCATGCACAGTGCAGAGTGGGGCTCCTCCCATTCTGGGTCACTTTTCCTCCTCTCACCTTGACACCAAGCCAACTCTGCTTGTGCCTCCCTGTGCCCTTCGCCCCTTCCCCGCCCGTCCTGGGTAACCGTCACCCATGGACGACTCGGAAGTGGAGTCAACCGCCAGCATCCTTGCCTCTGTCAAGGAGCAGGAGGCGCAGTTTGAGAAGCTGACACGGGCGCTGGAGGAGGAGCGGCGCCATGTCTCAGCCCAACTGGAACGAGTGCGGGTCTCCCCACAGGACGCCGGCCCGGGCTTGGCCAACGGCACACTCTCCCGGCGGCACCAGGTAAAAAAGGCCCTTGGCAGAGATGGGCAGGGGGCTCCCAGAGCCCCTGTCCCTGTCAGTTCCGTCTCAGTGGGGATGGCCCTGGGCCTGGCTCCCTTAGGCCCTCCTTGGAGATGAGGTGGAAGAAGGCTCTGCTGCTCTCAGAATGCTGGTAGTGCTGTATGTGGCTGGGGCTGACATGAGCTGGGATGTGCAAACCTCTCTGGGTCTGTCTGGGGAGAAGGTATTGGCCTAGAGAGTCTTGCTGCCAGGTCAGCTTTGGTTTTGTTCTTCTGTGAGCAGTTTAGGCTGTCTGTGTTCAGTACGTGGGTATCCCTCCACATTTCATTTTGCTTGTCAGAAGATGGAATATGAGTTGATGTATTATCTGTGAGGGTGTGTCTGTGTCTCTTCTGGTGTGGCAATGGGCATGTTCCTAGCATCTTAGTTTATCCCTGGAAGAGCCATGCCAGGGCTGTGAGAGATCTCTTCTCTACAAGGCTTGAAGTGTGATTTAATCTGTCTTGGCTCAAGGTCTCTGTCCTGCTCTCACTTTCCTGGGCTGTTTTGGGGAGGGTGTCCTCAGGGCTGGTGGCAGGCACAGCATCATGTAAAAGGCGTCCACCTTTCTGGCTGTGAAAGCTGGTGCTGCCAGGGGAAATGTGGAATGGGGAAAAGGGCAGCTGAGGGGCAATGTGAGCATGTAAAGCTGCAACACCCAGCAGTCAGCTGGGTTACCTTTGCAATCCTTGGTAGCATCTGGGATGTCGCTTGTAGCTCTTACATCAGGAGATAGGAAAGGTCTCCATGGCCACTTTGGGGAGTGGGGAGACTTTTTGCTTCTCTATAAGGGCATCTGAGTGAGGTGCAAGTAGTGTGGGGGCGGTGGGCTTAGTGCCATGTGCTATAACTTCCCTCAGCTCAGTTGGGCTGGGTGCTGGCTTGCTGTGTGCTACACAGACCTGAGGAGTGATGTATGGCATGTGCTGTGGCTGTCAGAGTCGGCTTGGGACCTGGGGCTGCCAGGAAGGTGGGGATAGCTGCAATCCTGATATGGATGGGAGAGTGGTTGGGTAACAGGCCTGCAATGATGATATGCATTTCAGAACGGCCGTTTCTTGGGTGATGCTGACCTGGAAAGACAGAAGTTCCCAGATCTGAAGCTCAACGGACCACAGGTAAGAGGAATGAAGCTGTGGGCAGCCTCCTCGCTGTGTGGGGTTGTGGGGAGACCTAGCTGGCTGAGGGGAACTTGTTTCTATTGTGGGCACCTTGGCTGAGTGTGCTCGGGGCATATTTGGTGACTACGCCCTCCTGTGCAAGGGGATATTGGGGCTCCCTGGGGTGTAACACCTCCTCTGGCTCTGTGTCAGCTGTGCTGGTGGTGAGGGCTGATTGCCTGTCCCTGCTCCCCCCAGGACCACAGCCACCTCTTGTACAGCACAATCCCCAGAATGCAGGACCCAGGCCAGATTGTGGAGGAGACATACACCATGGAGGAGGACCCAGAAGGGGCCATGTCTGTTGTGTCTGTGGAGACATCGGATGATGGGACAACCCGACGCACAGAGACCACGGTACATGCCTGGGGAGGGCATAGATGGATTGGTCACTAGCTAGAGATACAGCTGTGATGGTTGCCAGCTCATTGTTTGTGTGAAACCTGCCCAGAGCGAGGTGCTGGACTGGAAGGGGCCTCAGAGGGTTCAGGGCTGTGAGGTGGGGCAGAATTTCCTGATGCAAATATACCTTATGTCCATCTCTAGGTAAAGAAAGTGGTGAAGACCGTGACCACCAGGACAGTGCAGCAGGTCCCCATGGGGCCTGATGGGTTACCCTTGGAAACTTCCCCTGTCACCAGCAACTACGTGCAGACGATGGACAGGAACTTCCGCAAGAATGGCAACGGTGGCCCTGGAAGCTACCTGAGCCAGCCAGGCACAGCCACGCTTCCTCGCAACTACCATTACCCCGATGGCTATGGCCGCCCTTATGATGACAGCTACCCGGGCAGCGATCACAGCTATGGCAGCCTGTCCCGTGTCACCCGCATTGATGAGCGCTATCGCCCATCTATGGACACTTACCGGGCCCCCAGCCGCCAGGACATCTATGGCCCCCAACCTCAAGTGCGAGTTGGGGGCAGTAACATGGACCTCAACCACTTCCACCCTGAGCCGTATGGCCTGGAAGATGACCAGCGCAGTGTGGGCTTTGATGATGTGGACTACGGGCTTATGTCTGACTATGGCACAGCCAGGAGAGCAGGGACACCATCTGATGCTCGACGTCGGCTCAGGTATTGGGGTACTGAGTGTGTGGCAGCGCACGCTGGGGCAGGGGGTTGCTCTGGAGTTCCTTTAACTCAATTCTTTTCAAAGGAATCATAGAATCACTTAGGTTAGAAGAGACACACAAAATTAAGTCCAACCTTGATGTAACAAGATGTAATATAATAGGTTACTTTGAGCATAATTTGTGCTGTGCTGCCTTAAAATTCTTCACGTTCTCTGCCACAGCTTATGCCCTTAAATCTCCCAAGTGTTTGGTGCAGCGTGAATAGAAAGAGGGACAGTTCCACAAGCTGAGTCAGGCGTGGCTTGTGCAGGAGAAATCTTGTATCTGCTTCAAATTAATTTTGTGCTTAATTGGTGGTTAATACTCAGAGCTAATTGAACCAGTTGTCCTGCAGCAAGGAGTTCCATGAGTGGCTGGACATGGCTCTGGGCTCTTTCCCCTGCACTACCTGTTCTATTAGCATGGTAAGAAGTATCCAGCTGCTCTGTCACTGGCTGAGGTTGGGCACTGCAGTATTCATCCTATGCCCCAGTCTGGTTTATCTGCTGGGAAATGTGCCTGATGTTTGCTGGCTGGAAGCAGTGGCAGCCTCACCATTGCATTCTTGCCAAGCTGAGAGCAGCAGGCAGCCTTGGAGGAGTTGTGCCGAGCCTGGGGCTGAAGCAAACCAGGCTTAGTGCTGCAGTGCCCTCGGGAATGCTCTTGCAGGGTGGGACAGGCTGCTCGACCTGTTTGACAGTTGCAGCTTCTCCCCTTCATTCTGCTGTGGGTGATCAGCAGCACTTTCAGCCTGACTGCTGTGCAGCTGCCTCGGTCAGGTAGAAGAGGGGTTTGGTGGTCCTTAATAACTGCCCTCCAGGTGCTTGCAGGCACCTTGGAATGTTACCTGCCGGAGGCTGTGGCTGCCAGGGACTGGTATCTTGCACAGTTATCTCATACAAATGATGGTGGCTGCTGGCTGGCTAAGCCTCTCAGCTTGCTCTGCTTGCTGCCTGTGCTGCCAAGTGCAGTTTGGGGAGGTGCTGGAGTGAATTTGAAAGGGGCTGAGATAGGATTGGAGTGAGGAGCTGAGCCTGGACCCCCAGCAGTGGTGCGTGGCTGCCAGTGGGCTGGAATGCACATCCATTCCTGCTATGGGGGCAGTCAGAGGGATGACCACAGGCTCCTTAGGTGCCAAGGACAAGAAGCGGAGGCTTGAGAGGAAGGGAAAGGGAGGCATTTGCTGGCCACTGTCAGGGATCCACCCGTTTCTCCTGTAAATCCCCAGTAGCTTTTGGCTGCTGCAGAGACTAAAGGAGGAGCTTTGTCTTTTTGGCTTGTGCCAGCACGAGCGTTTCTGTTGCTGTGTTAAACCAGTTGGGGCAGTTGTTCTCTCAGATTGATTTCCCCAGCTTTGTGTTGTGAAGTTTGTGCTGGTTAAAGTAGAGCTGGTGAGGCTGACTTGAGAAGCCGGCTTTGGCAGACCTGAGCCCCTGACTGGCCCTTCAGCATGCCCCTTGGACAGAAGGGATAAGGCAGAGTCCAGAAGAGTGGGGATGTGTGCAGCCCTTTCCTACGGCCCCATGAGGAGGCTCTCCCTCCCCATGCAGACCGATAAAGATCACAGCAATCTGTGGAATCCAGGCACTGTTGAGCTTGGCTTGTCCCCTGCCTTCTCAGTTACCATCTTGCTTAGCTGACTGGCTCACTGAGATGGCAACAGGCAAGAGCAACATCCCACCCCCTGCCTCCAAGATGTTTGTCTTGAGCAGGGGCCTGGTGTTTAATGACTTCCTTCGGAGAGGCAGCTTGCCAGGCACGTGGGGGACAAGGGAGCATGTTAGGCAGAGAGTGCGGAGGGTGTGTGTGTGTGTGCTTAGTGGTATGTGGCCTTGTACCCTCTGTATGACTCTGGAGCTCCCTGCCTGCAGGAGGGTTCAGCAGCACCACGGTAGTCCCTTTGCCTTCCCCTGCCTTGCTATGCCATCCCATACCCCTTTTGGGATGCTAAAGGCTTCTTATGGGGATGAGGCCAGCTGCAGGCTGTGCTGGCAAGAGTTGAGATGTCTCTTTTGTAGTGTTGGCATTGGGCAGCTGTCTTGCTCCTGCTTTGTTCTGCTGCAAGGGCAGTGTTGATGGCCAAAGTGGTGTTCTCAGATGCCAGACTGAACAGCATTCTTTGGTTGCCAGCCCACGTGACTGTGCCCCTGGAGCTTGTGGTTTGGGCGAGTTCTATACCAGAGATAGTAGGGGAGGCTGTGTAGGGAGCAGAACATGTCATTGTCCTTTCTTGCATCTTTCTGTACCCGCTCAGTTGGTGACAGGGATCTTCCTGTGTCAGATTTGGGAGCTTAGAAGTGGGATCTGAAGGTGACTGAGCAAATGTGAGCCAGGGGACACAGCCTCATCTTGGACCTTGGTTGTGCAACCACAGTGTGTAGCACAATGGTCCCGATGGATGTAGCTTTCAGAGTAGCACAGCCCCCTGCTCCTTCTGTCCCTTTCTGCTGGAGGCTTCCAAATTCCTTTGCCCCAAGTAAAGGGAAAACTATATTTGCCATGCAGGCTTGGCAGTGACCTAAAAGTAGGGCTGGAATCAGGGATTTTGTGTGCTTTGTGTGTAGTGGGCTGTGTGCACTACTGCCAGATAGAAGACTTGCTTGTACCAAGGCTGGGTGTGGAGGCCTGGGGAGCTTCTGTGTGATTTGCACTCACCAGCACTTTGTTGTGGGATGAACTTGCCCTCTAGTGGCCATGGACCTGAGTAGTTGTTTGTGGTGTTAATGTGTGCTGGCTCAGCATCAAAGCTGGGCCTTGCTACTGTAAAGGTTACACAGAGAGCAGGACTCTGTGTCTGACCCAGAAGAGATGTGGCGTGTGGGAAGTGACCTTAGTTGCTACTGGGGCTGCTCAGGAACCTCCTGTTTCCCAATCCATCTTGGTGCTGTCTGGGGCTGGCCTCCAAGTAGCAGTGACTTTGTACCGTGTGCGTTATCTCCATCCTCTACTGATTCTTGCTGTCTCCTCTCCTAGGAGTTATGAAGACATGCTGGTCGATGAAGTGGCTCCCGACCGGTACTACTGGGCCCCTCTGGCTCAGCATGAGCGGGGCAGCTTGGCTAGCCTGGATAGCCTGAGGAAAGGAGCACCAGCCCCAGGCAACTGGCGTCAGCCAGAGCTGCCAGAGGTGATAGCGATGCTGAGCTTCCGCCTGGATGCTGTCAAGTCCAATGCAGCTGCTTACCTGCAGCACCTGTGCTACCGTAATGACAAGGTGAAGACAGAGGTGCGCAAGCTGAAGGGCATTCCAGTGCTGGTGGGATTGTTGGACCACCCCAAGAAAGAGGTGCATTATGGTGCCTGCGGGGCCCTCAAGAACATCTCCTTTGGCAAGGACCAAGACAACAAAATTGCTATCAAGAATTGTGATGGGGTGCCTGCTTTGGTGCGCCTGTTGCGAAAGACCCATGATATGGACCTCACTGAAGTCATCACAGGTAACTGCTCTGGGGAGGTGAGGAGGTGCTAACCTGTTGGGTGAGATGTAGGGTGCAGGCATTTAAAGCCCACGTGACCTGACCGAGCACCTTCTGTGTGTGGCTTTGCAGGAACACTGTGGAACCTGTCTTCACATGACTCCATCAAGATGGCCATTGTGGATCATGCACTGCATGCCCTGACTGATGAGGTTATTATCCCCCGCTCAGGCTGGGAGCGGGAACCCAATGAGGACTCAAAACCACGCCACATTGAGTGGGAATCTGTACTCACCAATACTGCTGGCTGCCTTAGGTAAGGGAGGGGGGCTACAAATGTCTGGCAGAGAGCTGTAGTGGGCTGGGGAGGAGTCTGCTTCCATCCTGGAGTGGGAAGTGACTGCTTTGTTGGCTGTGGAGAAGCAGCTCCTGGGACAGCTGCTGTTTATGATGTGATGATGCTCCTTGGCACTGGAGGACTTTCTCTTTGTAGAGAGAAGCCAGAGAGGAGACTTCCTTTGATTTGAGCTCTTTTGAGTGTGGACTGCTCCTTGCTTGCCCTCAGCTGTCTCCCTCATGCTACATCTCTCTTGCTTGACAGGAATGTGAGCTCAGAGCGGAGTGAAGCCCGTCGGAAGCTGCGAGAATGTGATGGGCTGGTGGACGCCCTTATATACATCCTCCAGTCTGAGATTGGCCAGAAGGACTCAGATAGCAAGGTACTACAGAGGGGATGCTACCTGGGCCAGCACAGCAAGGCAGGATATGCAGTGTTCTGCTGGTTATGGATTGTTCCTGGGTTCATTCTGATAAGGTCAAAAGATGGAGGGGAACCAAGGAATTTGAGCTGACAGGGCTATTTGAGGAGCACCCAAACCTGGCACCTGCCTTTCCACACTTGGGAGGAGAGCCTCTGTGGGATGTGACCAGGTGTTGGGCTCTCAGCCAGCAGTTGGAGTACTTGACCCTATGGCAGGGCTGTGACTAAGTCAGTGAGTGTAGCTTTTGCTCAGGGATGTGGACTAGGCACGTGCCGATCTGAGTAGAACTGTCTGGTTTTCCGTAGCTGGTGGAGAATTGCGTGTGCCTGCTGAGAAACTTGTCTTACCAAGTCCATCGTGAGATCCCCCATGCTGAACGCTACCAGGAGACTCCTCTGGCCACCACCAACAATGCTGGGCCCCATGCTGCAAGCTGTTTTGGTGCGAAGAAGGGCAAAGGTTCGTTGGCTGGTGACATAAAGAAGCATTTATTTCAGTGGGGCTTGAGGGTGGTCTGGAATCTTTGTGATCCGTTCTGTCATCTCTCGTGTGAAGGCTAAGTTGTGGCTCTCTCTGGAAACACGGTGTCTTGTGCCTTCCCTTGCTTTGGGAAGTTAATGCTTGGCTCACTCAAAGCATTTGACACGAGCTAATGGTGCCCTTGTGGGTTTCTGTGGTGATGGGATGGTGGTGGATGGATAACCACTAACTTCACATCTTCCCTTTTCTTATGTGTTGTCCCTTCCCCTTCCCTTTGCTTTCTTGCCAAACGATCTGCCCCATGATGCTGTCGGCACTTCTCTCCTCATGCCTCCCCTCTCTCCTGTCCTCTCCGCTTCGCCAATAGACGAATGGTTCTCCAGAGGTGAGTGTGCTCTTGATTTTAATTTTTCCTTGGTGAAAATGATTGGGTGCCTTTCTGAGCTTTTTGTTCCCTGCAGCTGGCCTTGTGCTGCCTGCAATGTGACTAATGTCCTCGGTGGCATGTAGCTTCTGCTCACCTCTGGGCTTGTTCTTGTAGCAAGTGGCAAAAAGCTGCTGGGCTGATGTGGATGGGAAAATGAGATGTCTTATGCCTCTGTGCTTGCCCTTTAAAGGTAAGAAGCTCCCCGAAGACCCTAGTGCAGATACAGTGGATTTTCCCAAAAGAACAACTCCAGCCAAAGGTATGTTGTCTAGCGCACTCAGGACTCTGATGCTTAGGGCTGCCTTCCCACAAGCAGTCTGGGAATGGCATGCATAGCTTTTTGTTTTCTCACTGAAAAGAGCCTCCTAAATGGGCAGAGGTTTGACTTGAAAGTAGTTTGTTTCTGGTTGCCCAGGCTCACAAGCTCTGCTGCAGGCAGCCCTGAGGAGGCCTGCTGGTCTTGGTGGATGTGAGCGCTACCTCAAGACAGGCTTGTTGTGGCTGCAGAGGGAGCTGTTGCTCTTGGAGCTGAGGGACAGCATGGTGGCACAGCCCTGCAAAGAGGCCCCTTCTGCTGTGTTTTTAAACTTGTTGGTGTCCTGCCTGCTCTTCTCTCCTGGACACAAAGGATGGGCAGGATTTTAAACTAAAATGCTCTGCCTAGAGGAGTGTTGTGTAGTATGAATTTGAGGAAGGGGAATTCCAAGGCAGGCATCTTACCTGATTCCAAGGATTCCAACCTTGAGGGCAGCAAATCACAGCCCCTCTGTGGCCAGCTGAGCAGCAGCTATTGGCCATGGGGTTTAGTTCAGCTACTTTTGCCCCCAAAACACTGTATTCTGAAGTCTGAAATAGATGTCTGGGCTGATTATCTGGGGTTTCTGTTGCTGAGGGACAGCTTGTCCTACTGTGTACCAAAAAGCAGACAGTGCCTAGCAGTGCTCCTCCGAGCATGTCTGTTGCTTGGTCTTGGGTACTGGCAGAGGTTATAAGTTCTTCCTCCCTGTGTCTCTCTGGCAGGCTACGAGCTCCTCTTCCAGCCAGAAGTGATCCGGATATACATCTCCCTGTTAAAAGAAAGCAAGACTCCAGCCATCCTAGAGGCTTCAGCAGGAGCAATTCAGAATCTGTGTGCTGGCAGTTGGACGGTGAGTGCCTTGTAGAGCTGGGCACGTTGGTATTCATCAGTGTTTAAGGGAAAGGGGATCATCACTTTTTGGTGTCAACAGAGCTGTAAAGTGTCAAAGCTCTGGCATTCCAGGCTGTTGCACTTTATGTGGCTTGCTATTAAGAAGAGAGAATTCGGCAGCACCACTCAAATGTGGACCACATCTCTCCTTTGCTGTTGAGTGTTCTTTGCTTTCTATCAGCCGTTTCTTTCCAAGGGCTGCATGTGTCTCTGTCTGCAGCCTGTTCTCTGACACTTCTTCCCTTCTGCAGTCTGGAAGAAGGGAGCGTATGTTTGGGCCCGCTCTGTAGTCCTACTGTGCCTTTGCTCTGTATTCTCTTTCTTTGTATGGAAAGATCAAACAAAGTCATGCTTACCTGGCTGACACAGGGGCTTTGACACCTGTGAATCAGTCCTCTCCCATTCACAGGCCTTGCCTGGGATTACTTGGAGATGGTTCTCTCCCTATGGGCATACTTAGGGCACTTGGTTTCTGAGGTGGGTGGGTGTTAAAGCTCCCAGTAATACACCCACATTCAGGAGCAAGGTGAAGCTGCGTGTGCCTGTGTTCCACCCTGGTGTTCTGCTCTCCCTGCAGTATGGCCGGTACATCCGCTCGGCTCTCCGCCAGGAGAAGGGACTCTCTGCCATTGCTGACCTCCTGACTCATGACAGTGAACGTGTAGTGAAAGCAGCATCCGGAGCTCTCCGCAACCTGGCTGTTGACTTGCGTAACAAAGAGCTGATAGGTGAGAGCTGCAGACATACCTCATATCTATCTGGCTTAACACTTCCTCTAGACTGAGTGGCTGAGGACATGCATGGGCACAGTGGCTGTGCAGGGGGTGTCTTGTTCACTTCCCAGAAAAACATACAGTGGGCTCCTTGGGAGATAAATCAGAACTGGGGACCAGTCTCTGATCCTTTTCTTTGCTCACTCATGCCTGACTATTTGCCCTTATTAGGTAAACATGCCATCCCCAACCTAGTGAAGAACCTGCCTGGAGGCCAGCAGACTCCAGCCAAAAACCTCTCTGAGGATACAGTCGTGTCCATCCTCAACACCATCAATGAAGTCATTGTAGACAACCTTGAGGCTGCCAAGAAGTTGCGGGAAACGCAGGGGATTGAGAAGCTGGTGCTGATCAACAAAACTGGGTAGGCTCTGCTTTGAAGGGTAGTGAGGGGCTTTTCCCAAGGCTGCTTTGAGTCTGTGGACATTGTCCAACATCTCTTGCTTTACTGCTTTCTAGGAACCGCTCAGAGAGAGAAGTTCGAGCAGCTGCCCTCGTCTTGCAGACAGTCTGGGGATATAAAGAGCTGCGGAAACCCCTGGAGAAGGAAGGCTGGAAGAAGTCAGATTTCCAGGTATGGGGAATGGTGAAGTACCCTGTTGCAGCTTGGGTCCTGCTGCATGGAGAAAGTGCTCCAGGAACTCAACAGTGTTTGATTTCAGCTCTTACTGCTGTCACTAGAGACCCTTGAAGGTGTCCCCTCTGCCACTTCTCAGTGGGTGGATAGGTAGCAGTGGAGCAGAAATGCTCTGCAAAGTATGCAGCCTTGAACATCAGATCTACCAACAGGGAAAGTCTGTAGCACTAAAGCCATTGTGGCAGCGCTGAGGAGGGGAGGGGAAAAAAAAAGGTCCTCCAGTATTTGCTTCCCTTCCTAAAAGCTGCAACTGCCTCTTCAAGGCTGGGTGCTGCTCTGACCCAGCCTAGGTAGACTACCTCCACCCTTTATTGTGGGTACACCCAAGGATTTGGGGTGTCTTCAGGTCCTTTGCTCCAAGGGCTGTGGGAGGGAAACCCTGCTGGGGCTGCTGTGTGCTTGGTGTATGGAGTATGAGTGGTTGCTGTCTTGTGCTCCAGGTGAACCTCAGCAGTGCCTCTCGGACACAAGGGGGAAACTCATTTGATGACAGCACCTTGCCTCTCATCGACAGGAACCAAAAAACAGGTATGTGCCCACCCTCCCTTTGGTGCTTGTCCCCATTTTAACTTGTGGATACCTGTGTTCCCTCTGTACTTTTCACCCCCAGCTTCCTTGGGTTCCCCAGGGGCTCATGCAACACCATCAACCTAGGGAGTTTTTTTTCTCAAGGCTATAAAGGTTGCTCAGAGTTTACATAGGTTCTATAGTATCCTTGGGCCAGCAGTGCTGAGGCTGGAGCTCCACCTGTGCTTATCCAGCAGTGAATCCACTGCTGCTCTTGGCTGCAGAGGATATGTCTGATCTGTTTTCTCATCCTTGTAGACAAGAAATCCTCCCGGGAGGAGATCCAGATGAGCAACATGGGACCAGGTAGGAAAGGGACTGGAGGAGGGGCATCTTCACTGATGTGCTGGGAACACCTTGCCTCCTATGGGGAGGATGCTGGCTCACAGAAAGGCAGCATGACTGATGGTCTGCTGTCTTCCTCCAGACAACTATTCCACACTTAATGAGATGGACCACAGCAGGACACTGGACCGATCTGGTGATCTTAGAGACACGGAGCCAGTGAAGGCAGCACCGCTGATGGTGAGCAGCTTTTCTTAATGCAACTTAAGTGGGCGGAGGTGCAGGGAATGACACTTGGAGAACTGGGCTTCTGTGACTAACCCCCGCCTGCTCCTCGGCCCTACTAACCCCGTGTGTCTGCAGCAGGAGGAGGGGCAGGAATCCCAGCCCGAGGCAGAGGAAGATTCTGCTGTGTTTTCCCCTGTGTCGGTATGTCCTGCAGCACCCTGTCCAATGTGATGAGCGGTGGCAAATCCTGCTGTGCTGTTGGGGTGCTTTAGGCAGTCAAATCATGCTCTGATCGCTGCTGTCTGCAATCACCATCTGATCCACGGGGGCTGAAAATGTATCTTCACCGATGGTTCCTGCTCTGGATATGCTAACATTTCTCCCCCTCTCTCTCCACAGCAGAAGATTTAAGCTGCTATTCCTGCCTCCGCTCAATTTGGTTGATAATATATTTTATATATATAAATATATATAACTCTTCGTGGTGGAATGGACCCAATTTTTTTTCAACTCTTTTTTTTTTTCGCTGGACTGTTAGTGCCAACTCGCCAGCCAAATGACTGGGCCTGGTCCCACAGGAGGCAGCCCAGGCCGCTCTGCCTCCTCTCAGTGGCTGTACCTCCCTGTTCTGGGACAACTATCAATAACTCTTCCTCCCTGTCCTCCACCACTTCCCTTCCTTCAGAGAGGAGGCCCTCCTGCCTGACTGCCTGCCACAACTGGCAAGAATGCTGCAAAACAATTCCAGACCTCTGCCTTGACCAGGAACTGCCTTCTCTGCCGCGCCTTCCTTCTGCTCGGAGTCTACTGCGGGGACAGGGACCAAGACCTTACTTGCCACCTTCCTTTGTTGCCTATAGGATATTTTTCTGTGTGTGGGATCACTCTTCAGCTGAGGCTGCAGGGACAAGAGCATCCCTCCCTGGTGGCAGCGGGACTGGGGTGCGAAGGAGGCTGGAGTCACGGGGGTGTTGGTGGAAAGGAGAAGCAGCAATAACTCTTCTTGCTTTGATCTACGTGAGGCTTTGGGGGTGTGGGAAGAGGGATCTATCTTAACTCTGACTGTTTGGCCTGGTTCTGGATCCTGCCAGGGAGAACGGGGGGTCTGGATGGGGCAGTTGAAAAGAGGGATCCTTATGTAGGGAGAGGGTCTGCGTGGTGTGGTGGGACAGGTCTCTGCCCTGGGGTGATCCTTCCCTGGGGGAGGAGGAGAAGCAGCAGGGCTTTTGGGGCCGGCTTTCTTTGGGAACTGGCTGAAGTAGCGGTGGGTCTGTGAGGGCATGCGCAGCAGGTAGGGCCTGGATCCCATCCACCCCCGTGCACCAGCTGCCCGTGGCAGTGCCCCCTCAGACTTCTCTTGACATGTGCCTTTCTTTTGCCACTGTGAAATAGCTCTTTGAATTGTACTGTCTGGCTTCGCTATGGGAAGCGGTGTAACAGGCTCCTGGTGGGGCTGAGCTGGAAGTCCAGCGGGGGAGAGGATCCCAGCCCTGCTGCCTTTGGCTGCCACTACTGAATAGGGGCAGGGCTCTCCCCTCCTGTCCTGGAGCATCTCTGTGGTGGTGGGGCCGTGTTTGGTGCTGTGATCTTTGGGGTGAACAGGGGGAGGCTTTTAGGCTCCCTGTGCAACTGGAACCTCCTTGCAAGGCTGCAAACTGGAGAACGGAGCCCTCCCCAGTACACACACTTGTGCCTCGCTCTTCCAGCTCCAGCCACACCTCAGCTCCGTTTGGTTTTGTTCTGGGATCTAACTTCTCTCTTTCCTTTCAATACGTAAAACACTAATTCCTTTTAATTTTTTAATTCCAGATGAACCAAAAAAAAGCCCACCACACAAACAAAACACCAACCACAAAACCAAGCTTCCCCCTTCCCTCCTCTCCTGTGCAGGGCAGGGGAGCTGGCTGCAGGGTGAGGGTGGAGGGGGCAGGAGCACCCCGCTGTTCCTTGTCTGATTCCTGTGCACACTCTTGTAACGCTTTTCAAACAAAATGATTTTTTTATATAAATAAAGTTTTTAAAGTGTGACCTTTTGTCGGTGCGTGTTGGACGTGAGGCTGATGCCTCTCCTATCTTAGCCTTACAGCTAAGCACAGTGGTTTGCCACTGGGGCTGGTGTCTGCTGAGACAGTAATGGGAGGAGCTGAAGTGTGATGTAGCACTGGGATGGTGTTTATTTATTTGCCCAAGTTAAGAAATAGCAAACTCTAAGAAATACAGTAATTCTTTATCTGGCAACAACAGAGAAGTGGCCGGGGGAAACCTGCTCAAGTGAAAGCTGCGGCTTTGTGGGTGCGATGCCAGGGCTGTGGGGTATGAAAGGAGCAATGCTGTGGTTGTGGAGGGGTGGGACCGGAGGTGGTGTTTGCTGCAGCTGGGGATGCTGAGGGATACAACCCGAGGGGTTTGGGGCTCAGCAGGGCAATGCTTTTGTGGTGCTGCTGCCAGGGAAGCCAAGCAGAGCAGCAGCTCCTAGCAGCATGAAGCCTGGAGCTCAAAGGAAGAGCTTGTCGTGGCAGGGCTGGCAGTACATCTTGTCCCCGCGCTCACGGAAGGTGCCTTTGTGCAGCTGGCCCAGGCAGTACGAGCAGATGAAGTGCTCGGGGTGGTACTTGCGCCCGGCGGCTGTGATGCAGCGGCCGGTGATGGGGCGCCCGCAGCCGTGGCACACGCTGCCCTGCCGCTGGTGGAAGTGCTGCTCGCAGTAGGGCCGGCCCTCCAGCTCGAAGAAGGAGCCATTGGTGAAGCTGCTCATGCAGTCCTGCAGGGGAGAGTCATAAGGTTGGTAAAGACATCTAAGATCATCTAGTGCTACTGCCAACCCACGCATGTTCAGACATCCCCAATGCATCTATGTGTTGAACATCTCCAGGGATGGCGATTCCACCACCTCCCTGGGCAGCCTGTGCCAGTGCTGCACCACCTTCTGAGAAGGAATGTTTCCTAATAGCCAGCATGAACCTCCCTGCTGCAATTTGAGGCTGCTCCCTCTCACCTTTTCAGTGTTACCCAATAGAAGAGGCCAACCTCTACCTCCCCACTACATCCTTTCAGGTCCGTGTAGAGTAATAAGGTCTCCCCTGAATCTCCTCCAGACTGAATGAGTATTTAAAGGGAGAAGGCTGCCGTGGCTTTGAGATGTGCCAGCCCTGCACCCCTCTGACTCACTGCGCAGACGAAGCACTCGGGATGCCAGACGCCCTGCAGGGCTGACAGGTAGTTGTCGGTCAGTGGCCGCTCGCAGCCCTGGCACTTGGGGGCAAAGAGGACCACGAAGTCCTGGAAGCAGTAGGGTTTCCCACCGCGCTCATGGAAACCTGCAGAGAAGGCAGTGAGATGGGAACTGGGCTGCAGGAGGGCTGGGATGGAGATGCAGGTGCCAGGCTGGGTTATGTGGTGTGGAGCAGGGGATGTCCCCATGAGACAAACCTTCATCTCCAAACACCTTCCCGCAGTGGGCACAGAAGAAGTGCTCGGGGTGCCAGGTCTGGTCCATGGCGGTGAGGACTCTCTGTGGGCACAGGAGAGGTGAGGCACTGGGTACAGGGACAAAGAGGTGGGCAGGGCTGTGCTTACCTCGCGGATGGGGCCAGCACAGTAGGCACAGCGTGGGGAGAAGGCCTGGTGGTAATCCTCCTCACAGTACGCCTGCCCCCCACGCTCAAAGAAGGGCTGCCCGCCCAGCTCCTGCCCGCAGCGGGCACAGGTGAAGTGCTCGGGGTGCCAGGTTTCACCTAGTGCAGTGAACATCTGCGGGACAGGGATGAGTGAGGGACCTGGAGGCTGCTGTGAACCCCAGGCCCCCACCCCGTGGCTCACCTTGCCGGCAATGGGCTTGTGGCAGGCGGCACAGACGGCAGCAGGAGCAGCAGTGATGCCCAGCTCCTGCAGGTCCCGCGTCAGGCCACCCAGCATATGGTCCAGAGAGTGCTCAGGGCCCACTGGCGCTCCAGCTCCTTGCCCCACCGCTGCCAGCTGCGGGGATGGGGGTGAGTGAGGGACTGGCTCCACCCTGCTCTGTGCTGCCTGCCCCTGGATGCAGCTCACCTTGCTTTGCATCTGGCCCAGGTCAGCCAGCAGCTCATCCAGCTGCCGGGCGGCCGCTGTGGGTTCAGGCGAAGCAGACAGAGGTTGTGGGGTCGGCACAGGGCTGCTGGGCACAGCAGAGAGCAATAGGTGCTGCAGTTTCAGCCTTGAGACTGAGGAGCACATAGGACAGAGCATCTTCACCCTCAAAATGCTGCTCTTTCCCCACGAGCTGTGGTAGGGGACAGGGGCTCTCCATGAGGACAATGCTGGAAGCCCACCCCTCACCCTGGCAGTGGGCACAGCAGGATGTGACCCCTCACCCCAGCTCGCAGAAGGACCTGGTTTTGGTGGGGACACTGAGGAAGCCAAGTGAGCCTGTCTGAACTAAGGAAGGGGTAACCCCGACGGCTCTGCCATCTCATGGCTGTATTTTACCTGTACACGGTTTCCAAACGTTTGCCTGCAGGCTGAGACCGAGGTGGCAGTGGCACCTGAAAGGACAAATCCCTGTGGCTGAGCTCCCGGCACCCTGCAGCATCCCACCCCTGTCATGGGATGAGCAGGGCTGCAGTGCGAGCCCCGTTCCCAGGCCCTGGGCATTACCTTCGGGGCTGTCGAGGCAAGTGGCTTCTGGCTGCCTGGGGCTGGGGGTTTGCCTGGAGGTGCATCCTGCTGCCTGGTGCTGGCTGTCAGCAACGTGCAGTTGGTGGGGGCCGGCTGGGAGCTCTGCTCCAGCTCTGCCAGCAACGCATCTGCATGGAGAGATGCGAATAAGGAACCTACTGCCCATCTCCGTGCCCCAGGCAGAAGCTGTTTCCAGTTTATGCAGGAACATCAATCACCCTGAAGTTTCTCAGAGCACAAGCCCTGGCACAGGAAGGCTCAGCCTTGATGCTTCCTGTGCCCCAGGGCGGTGGGATCCTTACAGAAGATCAAGTCCTTTCTCCTTCTACTTTAAGCTCCCCACCCTCATGGTAAGACATGGTGATGGGCACCCCTTGCTGAGCAGCTGCCCCATCTCCCTGCCTGGGGTGAGGGCAGCCCTGCTCACGGTGCCGCCTTTCTCAGCAGGCTGCTGGGCCCCACAGCGCACAGACACACTGCACCGTCACCGCTGCCCACTTCCTGCCCTGCAAGTAAGCTCCATTTTTGGCAAAGCCCAACCGCCCGTCTGTCCCCGAGATGGAGGAGCAGATGCTGCCCCCTGTGCTCCAACCCCACCTGCCCCAGCCAAGCACAGCAGCACCCGCAATGAGCTCGGCCACAGGCCCGGCTCAGCCTTCCCGGCACCATAGGGACTCGTCTTACCCAGATCCTCCATGCTGCCTGTGCAGTGCGAGCAGCCGGGTGCACCGCGCTCAGTTCCGCTCCCAGCGCTGCCTCCACCCCTGAAAGCAGCGCCCAGCGCTGGGTGCTTCCTTTGTGGGCTGTGCATCGTGTGCAACGAGTGATGGGGCCACAAAGGGAACGAACCGAGCAATGGCTGACCAAGGGTGTCACATCCCTGCAGCACCACCTGCATCCAGCCCCGTGTTTGGAACAGGCCATTGGGAATGGACTCAGCAATGCACGAGGCCCTTCTGTCCCAGGCTGAGGCACCAAGGTTTGGTTATGACACGCCGTATGGTGACAGCACTGCTGGTACCATCCCATAGTGAGAGCACTCAGCCAGGCCCCGCAGTGTGTCAGGGTGAGGGATACGAGAGGTTCCCAAAGGCAACATCACAGTATCACGGTATCATGTGGGTTGGAAGGGACCTTAGAGATCATCGAGTCCAGCCCCCGGGATTCGAGCCTCTTGTGTAGCAGAGCGGCACTTCTACCACTTGTGCCACAGGGGGGATTCGAACCCAGGGTTTCCAGTGTTGCAAGGCGGCATTCCTACCACTGCGCCACGGGGCACACAAGATGGCGGCGCTCCGTCCCATTGAGCTCTATGCCGGGAGCTGTATCAGCCTTCGCCCTCAGCGCCACTTCCGGCCCAGCCGCACTACAACTCCCATCATGCCGAGCGCATGCGCGGAGCCCCGCCGGAAGTGGGCGGAGCTCGGCGCGCTGTCCCCGCCCCCCTTGCGCCGGCCGCCATTTTGTCACCGACTTTCACCCGCCGCCCGACGGGGCGTTTTTTTTTTTCTTAAAGGAGAAGCGACAGCCCCGCAGCGGGGCCGGGCCGCACCGAGCCGGGCCGAGCCGTGCTGAGCCGAGCCGAGCCGGCACACAGCGCCGCATCCCGGCTGCACACAGCGGCCACACGGCACACAAAGCGGGGACACTGCACCATCCCGACCAACGGGACTCGGGGGCGGCCGGAGGGGCGCGGGGAGCGGCGGCGGTAGGAAGGAGCGGACGGGAGGCGGCGGGAGCGGGAGTGCGGCCGGGCGGGCGGAGTGAACGGCGGAGTGTAACGGGAGTTGGAGCGGGAGCGCACGGAGCGGGGCAGGCCGGAGTGAGGGGGGGGAGGTGGAGGCGGGAGACCGAGCGCGGCTGAGCTTGCGCGGGGAGGCGAGCGCCGATTGGCCGCGCGGCTGCTCGGGGGCGGGTCTTGCCGCAACTCGGGCGTCTATTGGCCGGTGGGCGCGCGAGCGGCGGAGAAAGGCGGGAGGGCCGCGGATCGGTGGCCGCCCGCTGATTGGTCGGAGCCGGGAAGGGGCGGGGCGCGGGGGGCCCGCGTGAAAACGGATACCGGGCTGTGATTGGGCGAGAGCGCGGGGCGGGGCGGGGCCAGCGGAGCGGGGCGGGCGGGAGCGGCGCCCAGACGCGGCACCTCCGTCTGCCGCCCCGATGCCGGCGGGCACCGAGCAGCCGGACGGAGCCGAACAGCAACCGGAGCAGCAGCAAGAGCAGGAGGGGCAGCCGGAGCTGCAGGAACAGCCCGCACGGAGCCCGTCTCCCGCGGCAGAGAAGCCCCCGCCGCCATCGGGACGCCGCCGCCCGACTGCGGCCACCGCCGAGCAGGGGGAGGAGAGCGGCGGCGGCCGGGTGCTGAGGGGCGGCCGGGAGCGGGACCGGGCCGCAGGGGGAACCGCCGCCTCCCGGCGCCGTAAGGCTGAGTACCCGCGGAGACGGAGGAGCAGCCCCGGGGCACGGCCCGGCAACGAGCTGCACGATGCGGGGACAACGACCGCAGCCAGGAGGGCAGCGCCACGAGCAGGGTGAGTGCGGACATGGCCGTACCGTGACACCGCCGGCCCCGCTGGGAGCTGCCTCTTATGCCCGGCTTTTGTCTCCCCAGGTGCACGGATAAAGCGTCCGGCAAAGGTAAGAGCCACGTGTCTCCGCTGTGCTGTGTGATGGAGCTGCTTTAGGAGGAAGCCCTGTGTGTGTATGGGGCGTGCAGCTCCATTCCAAGGTGTCACAGGGCTGTGGAAGTACCCACTGTACAGGAACTTTGTTCTCCCAATTAACCACCAGGGTATCTCTGTGCCGGCCCCGAGCAACTGCTGGCACAGCTGGGCTCACATCTGTGCTGGGCTGTTCTGAATGGAGGTGTGGGTTTGCAGGTGGATGTGCAGCTATTGATCTTCTCTGGAGACCCAGTGTGTAGCAGTAGTGAATGGTGTGCACTGCGGCTCCCTTAGGGATCATAGTGCACTGAGCACAGAGCCCATGTGTGTGTATGTGCTTAGTGCTCTGTGAGGAGCTCCTGGATTTGGGCAGGTGAAGTGCTGCGTGTTGTTTCCAAAGGTCCATCTGTGCGGGTCTGATGGAATGATTGTGGAAGGGTAAAGTCAAAGCTGCGGTGTGCCAGGGTGTGTGTGTGGTTGTTGCCCATGTGCATGAGGGCAGCTGTGTTTCCTGGCTGCTTAGTCATGCAATTGCAATATTTCCCTAATGTGTTTCTATAGAAATATTACTTTCAGAAGGGGAACGTATAATCTCAGCTTCAAAACGGACTTGTATAGCTGTGCAGTGTGTGCCACGTTGGGTGCTCTGTGACACCGTGTGCTCTTGTGGGAATAATTCTTACTTTTGTAAGGCCTGAATAACTTTAATTATTGGAACGTATGTTTAATGAATGCACTTCATGGTCTTCTATTACCAAACTGAGAGCTGAGTGCTTCCTGTGGTTCTTTGAGCCGTGGCAGCAGTTGGTGGTACCCACTGATTCTGAGATAGAGATGCTTTCTTTGGTTGGGTATCCCTGTGTGCTGTGCTCCAGGGACATCATTACACCAGGGTGTGCTTATTCCCAAGGCTGCCATGAGCTGTGATGGCCCACGTGTTGAGTGAGGATGGATGGTCCTGGGGTAAGCTCCTCCCCAGAGCATTTTCACTTGCTTCTCCAAGCCATGACAGCAGAGCTCTATCTCTGCATCTGGCTGCCTCTCAGCTTTCCCTCCTGTCGCTGTCTAATGTTTTCTTGAGGGATCATATCGTGGATGGATGGTTGTTGCCTACTGAAGTGAAGGTCCGTTGTTAATCTGCGTGTTTTCCGCCCTAGATGCTGTTAGTTGAAAGTTGGGGAGGATCAGAGTGGTGAAAGCACCTCAGCATAGAACTGCTTGTCACAGAGTTACTGTTTAAGGGGAGTTCAACAGAGCCTGATGATCTGTAATAGCAACATGCATTCCATTTATCTCACTTCTTGCTCTAATTACCCAAATCCTGTTAACTGAGGAGCACGTGGCTTTCTGCTCAGGTACATGGGGGGGAGGAGAGGGGTTTCACCAGGTTAAGTGTGGTGTCCAAGACGGGACTGGAAACAGCAAGGTTAATTATTGCAAGGTATCATCAGTCAAGGGAGCAGCTCTTACTGTGTTTTCTCAGAGGCACAGAAGTATTCACAGCATGTATAAAAAAGCAACAAATCTGCCAGACAGTGCTGAAGTGGGGGTGAAAGTGTCACAGGAAAAGGCTCATTCACACCTTCACTTAGAGAAGTGGAGCAAAATTGCTGGGTCTGTGGTGTGCTTCATAGGAACGAGTTCTGATGGGGGCCGGTTTCAACTCTGTATTTGTAATGTAGAAAATATGGGCTCTGAATAAGAAATCAGCCAAATTCCAGATCTGCTGAGGGGATAAACATCTTTTGAGGGCAGCAGTTGGTGTGTAGAGTGGTGGTGCTCTGTGGGAAGAATGCTAGAGAATGGTTTCCAGGTGTCTGAATTTGATTTAGTGTTCAAAAAAACTAAGGATTTTCAGAATTAGGGTTAAAAACATAAAGCAAATGTAGTTGGTGCTGAGATCCACGCAACCAGGAAGGCAGAAAGAAGGCATAGTTCGTGTTTTGTAATGAAGATGGCTTTGTGTATGTAAAACATCAGATTTGGTTGCTGTTTTGAGGCCTCATATCCTGTATTCCAATCAGATTTATCAGTCAAAGGTTGGTCACTCCAACTGTTAATGAGGGACTGAGGACGGGGCCCCAAACGAGCACCATACCAGAAGTTCTATCTCAAAGGTTTGGTGGAAAATGAGAGAAGAGCAGAGGGGGCAGGGGACCTCAGGGGGCCTCTGGGCCCTGCTGAGTGTGGGTTCAGTGTGGAGCTCATGTTTTGAAGCCCTCTGGGGATGCACAGCAGCACGGCTTTGGCATCCAGCCCTACTCCCCGTGCCTGGCTGCCCTCTGGGGAGGGCCACACAGCCATGCAAATGGATGTCAGTGAGAAGGAGTGTCTCAGAGCTGAGCCTGGAGCTCAGGCCCCATGCCAGTGTGCTAATGCAGTGACAGAGCTGGAGCACAGAGCCCGGCCAGCTCCTCGGGATGGATTCCTTTAGCACATCGTTTGTGAAATGTCAGAAAGCATTTGAGTGTGTTAAGGCCCGGTGTTCCAGCAACCACCAGGAAGTGAGATCAGGTGAACTGCACTTGGAATTTTAATTTTTAAAGAGATGAACTTGCTCATATACACGTTTTAGTTGGTTCTGTTCTCCTGCCAAAACCTATCTGGAGGTCGGCCATCAGCTAAAGAGGAACCACCTGTAGAAGCAATAAATGAGTGCACAGACCTCTGGGTGGCAGTGCTTGTGATAATTTTTGCTCTAGCACAAGACTAGAAACAACCAGCTTGGGTTCCTCAGGATTGTTATTAAGGGTCCCCTTTGGATTAGGCATGTCTTTAGGGGGTTCTCCAAACATGACTTGAAATATGGGTCGGTTTTGAAGCTGGTCTTAGATTAACAGTGAGATTTCAATGGTGTTTCAGATCCCAAAGAAGAGAAAGAGGAGGAGGAGGTTTCTCCTGCCCTCAACCAGGGCTCTCCAGTCAGCACAGCTCGGCCCAGCAGGAGCTGGCGCAGCAGCAGATCAGCCACTGCCACCCGCCAGCGTGAAGCCGAGAACTCACGTGCCTCCAGGTCCAAGACTGGCTCCCTGCAGCTCGTCTGCAAGTCGGAACCCAACTCCGACCAGCTGGAATACGGTATGTGGGAAGCACTGGTGTGAAGTGCCTGAAGAGAGGTAACTCGTGGGAACCTCTGAAGGGAGCTGCGTGTGGGTGTCACTCAGTGAGCTGTGTGCTGACTGTGGCTGCTCCAGGCGTGGTGCTGCTTTGTCACAGGTACCTTCTGCCACCAGCACTCCTGGCGCTGAATGTCGGCGGAGGTATCTTGAGACAGATGAGCTCACTGCAGCGAACACAGATTGAAACCTAATGGTGACTTTTCCTTTCAGAGGTCACAGATGAGCATCGGTCTCCAGCTGGAATCAGGTAGGAAACTTTTTCTGGGACAGTTCTTTGCATTTAGTGTCAAGAAAACACCATATGTGAACAGTTTCTCGAATGCTTGTGACATGGTCTGTGAGAGTGATGGCAGCTGTGTTCCCACGCAGTCCTGGCCCTTCGCATTTTCAGCTTGGATTGCTGATGGGCTGCAGGTGTCAGGAGATATTGGAGAATTGGGCTTGGTCAGCATGGGCCTTTCAGTTGGAAGCCTTGTTCCTTCTGCAGCCGATGCTGTAGTTGGGTGGGTTCTCAATAGGACGCTGCTCTGCCTAGTTGTGCTTCTTAGTGCAAACAAGGGATGAGAACTGCTGCATGTCTTTCCCATCCTATGGGGAATTGCATGATTATTCTTGCAGTAGTGCTTCAGTTGTCACTGCATAACTCCTCTGTTCTCCTTTTCTCCTGTCAGTGATGATGAGGAGGAGATCCTTGCCAGTGAGGAAGAAGTTCCCTTCAAAGATGATCCAAGAGATGAAACCTACAAGCCCCATCTCGAAAAGTATGATAGATTACCTACTTAACTGTGTCTTTAGGTTAAAGAAGCAACTGTGACCTCTTAGTTGAACTAGCTTAATGTGACCCAGAGAAACCATGCCGGTTGCTGACATGGAGTGGCTCCCATCGGGTGTAGTGTTCTCCTCATCTCCCAAACCTCTTGGGAACGTTTTCTCTCTGGTGGTCTGAAGCTTTTAGAGCCCTGTCAGCAGCCAAGTGCATCCTTAGACCTCCATTCCGCTTTGTTTAGAAGTGGGATTTGATTAAAACATGAAGTCCTATCCAGGTTTTGCCTAACTGTAAAGAGTGGACAGTGCTTTTTAAAGAGTATGGAAGGACAGGAAGCTCTTGGTGCTAATTTAGTGGAAACCCAGTCACAGCAAGCCACTGGTGTAGAGGCTCAGAGGAAGACAGAGGCATGGGGGTATCGTTAAATAGATACCACTTGACATTGGACTGATAGATTGTATTTGTGTCTTTGTAGGGAAGCTCCAAAGCAAAGGAGAAAAGCTGGCAAGGGAAAAGAAGAAAAAGAGAAACAGAAGGAGATTAAAGTAGAGGTAAAAGAAGAGAGTGAGTTTCGGGAAGATGAAGAGCCACCAAGGAAGTGAGTAAAATTCTGCAATTATCTGTACCAGCGTGTACAGTGTATTACACATTCTTGCTAACAACAAAAACACTGTTGTATGCTGTTTTTCCCCTCTGGGCCTGTAAGATAATAGGGCAGAGCCTCTTGTTCTGACTGAAGTACTGTTTCTTAGCATCCTGCTTGCGATTGGCGAGGGAAAGCAAGAGGTGATGTTTTCATTTAGTTGAAGCAGTGTTTTTCCATGCTGGGGTTTAGTCAGCCTGCCTGTGAAATACTGTAGAGAGGTTTTAAAAACAGGGCTCAGCTATCTGAAGTGTGTTGTACTTCAGTGTTAGGCTGTGTTAGAAAGCCAGTCTGGGAACGCCAGAGCTCTTGCAGTGTGTGTCCAGAGGTAGAGTACTTCATACATGTTGTGTGGAAAGCTTCCTCTTGGTGCATTTGGGATTAATGCGCCAGAGCTCAGGAAAAACAGCTGCGTTATCCCTCCTTTTGGAGAAGCAGAGAGAAGGGACTGAAGCTGCCTGGTCATCATCGATGCTTGGAGTGGAGCCTCAGAACACCTACCTGGGTGTGCTTTAGTGCTGCAGCTGAGGGGGAGCGTGTTTGTGTGTTTGGGTCCAAATCATTGTTTGGGATAGTGGAAAAAAACAGCTTTTGCACTTGATCTCCTCTATTAGAAATGGGAACAAAAGGAGCTCCCTCTGCTGGCAGCAGCGTGGGGCTTTGCACACCTTTGTTTTAATTTCTCACGCTGCTTCTAAGCTGCAGCAAGGCTGATTGACATTGGAGAGAAGTATTTTTGTGAAGATCTTTGTTTTTTTTTATGCCACATGGGGCTTTCTGAGGGTTCTGGTTGTGTGTTTGGAATAGATGCTTTTTTTGCATATAAGAAAAACTGTGCTGCTCCTGAAGGTTTGGCTTGGATGCTGAGTGCCTGCTCAGCTTGTTTACTGGCATGGTCTCACCATCAGTAAAATGTCTCAGTATGGGCTAGAAAAGAATTAATCAATCTGTGCGAAGAGTCTTGGTGCAGTGGTGTGATCAAGCAGGCACAACCTTCTGGGCAGAGCTGTTGCTTGGGAGGGTACATTGTACATGTAAACACAGGTCTGATCAGGGCATAGATTTGTCTTGGCAGGTGTGTAAGCTGCTCTGGTTAGTTCAGAGGGCTGAAAAATAGCTGCTAGGTCATCAATCCTTCCTAGCCACGCAGACTGATATTTTCCACATGGCACGAAATGTTACCCAACAGAGCAAAGGAAATAGAAGGACACCATCATAGAAGGACTGTGTTGGCAAAATTATACGTTTATTAAAGATGCATTAGGAAATGGGAGGTCTTGTGAGAGCAAACCACATAAAGCACTTATTTCTCGAGAACATTGTCTTCTTCTGAATCTGCATCAAACTTGTTCTCGATTGATTTTTCTTGGGCTTGCAGGTAATGAGGCAATAACTCGCTAACTGTCTACAGCAGGAACTTAGGAAAGCAGAATCTCGTGTGCAGCTTGGAAAGGCTGGAATTTAATCAAGGGTTGCAAATGATTTGGACATTGACAAATTTAAAAGAAAAACATGAAGCGTGTGATGCCTGCTTGAGGGGAACCTGCCTGTCTATTGCACAGGTGTTTGCTCTGAAACTCTTGAGGCATTTTGCTTCAGAGTGGCTGGTGGTTAATTTTGAGTTGCTGGGTGCAATGTTACCTTTCAGCCTAGAACTGTAGAAGAGTTCTGTAGTGTTAAATGGCACTCAGCTGAAAACATCTGCCTAGTGCTGATGTAAAGAAGCCTTCTCCACTTTTGTCTGTAACTCTCTTACGTAGGAGAGGAAGGAGAAGAAAAGATGACAAGAGCCCGAGACTACCCAAGAGAAGGTAAGTGGTCCCCTCCACTCAGTTCAGTTCCTTTGTGTCCTGCACAGAGCTGTCAGTTGTTTCAAAGACACGTCTCGTTCACACAATAGAAAAATCAGCCTTAAAGGAAATTAGGAAATAGTGATATGTGTTGGCTCCCCTGCTTTCATTCCTCTTTTTCCCTGTGGGTGTTGGGTTTGCTTTCTTTCCAGCTGTTTTTCCCCTTCTGGCTTGATTCCTGCCATGGCAGTGTGCAGGAGTTTTGAGGAGCCTGGCATCTCCTGGGGTTTTCTTAGTCCTTGTGTGAGCCCCCAAGTCCTGCTAAGAGCAGAGGGGGGCTCTTGGTCAGAGTCTGTCAGCACAGCCCAATGGGAGTACTGGAGCAATCATCCCGTGCTCTCACATTACTGAGCTGCACGCACATTCGCTCGTCTGGCTGCTGTCCTCCCTTCAGATGTGTCAGCTGATCACTCTGTTTGTTTTCTTACTGACCTCCTAGGAAGAAGCCTCCGATACAGTACGTCCGCTGTGAGATGGAAGGCTGTGGCACAGTCTTGGCCCACCCACGTTACTTGCAGGTATTTGGGATTTTCCACTTGAATGCTGTGTGTGTGTGTGAGGGCAGGGAATTGTAGTTTGCATCAGGCCACATGTCTCTGTCTGTTCTGTTACTGGATGTCTACATTCATTGGGCTTTCTACTCTGCATGTAAGGGTGTCTTGTTAGCGACTGGAGTTTGATGCCCTGCCAAGGGGCTGCCTGGTATCAGTGTGCCTTAGCCATGCAAAGAGAGAGCTTACAGCCTTTTGCTTTTCTTTTTCAGCATCACATCAAGTACCAGCACTTGCTGAAGAAAAAGTATGTGTGTCCCCATCCCTCCTGCGGTCGGCTCTTCCGACTGCAGAAGCAGCTCCTACGGCATGCCAAGCACCACACAGGTATGGGGAGGTGGGAAGAGGATCTCAGCTTCTCACTGGGATGGTGAACAGGGCGGGGAGGCAAAAAGAATAATGCCCATGGCTTGAGGTGGGAGTGAAGGTGAGGTTAGATGGCATGGATGCGCAACAGTGGCAGGATAGTATTCCCTTCTGCGTTACCATTGTCTAAGGAAATGACAGAAATGGGCTATAATGTTCCTGATTTACCCACTTGCAAGTGTCGTTGCAAGGACTGGCAACAATCGAACAAGCCAAGCTTTATCCTAATTTACCACTCCTTCAGTATTGGTCAGAATGGATTAAGTCTCTTCTAGAAGTTAATCATCATGCCTTAGCTCTCCAGATCAAGCCACTTTGGTGTCTTGTGGGACACCTCTTCCTTTGCTGTGCCTGTGGGCCTCCCAGCACTTCTGCTTCTGCTTCCTGGGCAGCTTTACCTGCAGCGTGTGAGAGCAGGGGGAGAGAGCAGGTCTGCAGGAGAGTAATGCTCTGTCTGGTGTTGCTTTTCAGATCAAAGGGACTATATCTGTGAGTACTGTGCCCGGGCGTTTAAGAGCTCTCATAACTTGGCGGTGCACCGAATGATCCATACAGGCGAGAAGCCCTTGCAGTGAGTACCTTTGTCACTCTCCTCCTTTGAGTGACCCTTAGATACATGCACACTAAGTGCAGGGACAGCTCTGAAATCAGGGCTGGAACCTATTTGTGGAGTCCTGGCCCCCTTGAAACACACCTCTGTGGGAGTGTTTGAACTGCTGCTTGGTCCTTGAGGCAGTGCCTGAGCAGAGATCTGAGGAGCGTGAGTGATATAACTGGAGGAGCTGGCACTATGGTGACAGCCCGCACTGATGAGAGCCCATTCTTTTCCTGGGCTGCCTCATTACTCCAGCTGTCTCCACAGGCATGTGTTGCTGTGTTGTGACCTCCCCTTTCTCCCTTCCCCTTCAGGTGTGAGATCTGTGGATTCACGTGCCGGCAGAAGGCTTCCCTCAACTGGCACATGAAGAAACACGATGCGGACTCCTTCTACCAGTTCTCCTGCAACATTTGCGGCAAGAAATTTGAGAAGAAGGACAGTGTCGTGGCCCACAAAGCCAAAAGCCACCCAGAAGTGCTTATTGCTGAAGCACTGGCGGCCAATGCGGGTGCCCTGATCACCAGCACTGACATTCTGGGCACTAACCCTGAGGCCATCGTGCCACCCACCGATGGCCAGGGCCTCCCTCTTCTTCCTGACCCCCTGGGCAGTGCTGCCCCGGCCGATTGCCTGCTGCTGAACCCCGATGGGATGCCGAAGACGTACTGTGGCGGGGCGGAGCGTGTGAGCCTGGTGGCTGATGGCAAGCTCTTTGTAGGCAGCGGCAGCAGCGCCAACCCTGAAGGGCTGGTGATGAACACAGAGATCCTGGGAGCCACCACGGAGGTGCTCATCGAAGATTCAGACTCGGCTGGACCCTAGTGGTTGGGGAGCACCTGGGTGCTGGGACTGTTTGGACTCTATTTAAAAGGAAAAAAAAAAAAAAAAGGAAAAAAAAAGAAATGGAGACACTTATTGAAAGAGAGAAAAGTTAAACAAAACTTAAAATACTAGTAAGTAACCGAAGGGGCCGCTCCCCTCAGCGTGGATCACAGCACATCCTCTTTCTCCCAAACACTTCAGTCTCCCACTGCTCCTTTGCAGAAAAGGGGCACGCGCTGCCATTACCAGAGCAAGTCGGACTGAGCGACAGATTCCTCTGAGGGAGGGAGGAGGCTGAAACCCTTCGCTCTACCCTGAAGCAGATGCCTTTCTGGCTCCTTGACCTGGCCCTGTTTGCAAGCTAGAAGGCATTTGGTGTGCTCTGGACAAGTTTCTTAGGACTCCCTTTTTGCCCCGTGGTCCCACTTCTATGCATTGCTGCAACTCTAGTCCTCGCAGTCTCACTCTTCATCCCGGGGCTGGGAGTTTGGCTCGGCACTTTAGGCCCCCTCGGCGGGGTGGGCTGTGAAGGAGTCCCTGTACCCCGCCGCGCTCGGCCCCATCCCTGGCAGGAAGCAGAGGGAACGCCCTGGCTCATAGATCATGTTTGCTTGGAGAGGCCCGGGGGCTACGGGAGCCCTGCGTGGGAGAGGCAAGGAGGAGCATCCCGGTTTGACGACAGTAATTTGCACTTTGAACATGTTTCGTTTTTGTGTTGTGGTAACGAGATTCCTTATTTATTGATAAAAGGGTCGGTATTTTTTAGTTACGTTCTTGGCGGGTGGGGTGGCAGGGGTTCAGGCCGCTTCCCAGTAGGCTCCTTCCTACTGGAGGGCCGTAGGGAGTGCTCATGCTATGTAACAGCAGCTGGGAGAGCTGGGGTGGAAGCAGAGTGCTTCAGTCGGACCTCACAGCTTTCCAGAGCAGAGGGAGAGCCCCAGAGAAGAGCAGTGGAGTCCTTGCGGCAGCGTTTTAGCAGGAGGATGAGGTGAGTGATGGCACAACTGCCTCTCGTCTCCCCCCTCCCAGCTCAGCTCTTTTTGCTCCCCTTACTCCCTCACCTTGCTCGAAAGGACAGCATTAGCCAGGATACTTGTTCTCATGGCCCAGGAAAGTGGTGCTCTTCTGAAGAGATCGGGTATGGTTGTCTTTAGTTCATCTATCCAAGGCAGTGGGCTGATGAGGGAGTAGAGGCTGTCAGTTTGTCCACGCCTGTTATGGATTGTGCTGTGCTGAGACCCTCACTTGTGTGCAGCCCCCTCTGCTCCACGGGGTGATTTGGCCACTGCCCGCTGGTGTGTTAGGACAGCTCAGAGCCTGTGGGAGAGTTTACATAGGAAATGACGTCTGGTCTTTAGGCTCGGATCTTTTTGCTCTGTTATCTGAAGTTGTGTGTGGAGACTCGGTGGCCTTGAATTCTTTGTGTGTTTGGAAGAGGTGACCAATAACCTGGGCTTTCTGTTCGTTTACTTTGTTTTTTCAGTTGTGTTTATAAGCTGGGAACAGAGCTGAAGTGCTTTGTCCAAGCCTGAGGTCAGCAGAGCCAGTCTGTAACAGCAGCCAGGCAAAGTCAAGTATCTGGGGTCTGGAGATCAGCTATAAAACACGGAATTGAATTGGAAGGTTTTCACAGGAAACTGACTCCAAACGCCCACTCTGTCGCCTGTGCTGCCTGGAAATCCAGCTGTAGCCAAAGCCTGACAGCACTTACTGGGTCGCTTGTCCTGATTTCCCCTTTCCCTTCCCACTGACATTGAAGTCTGTGTTGGAGCAAGGCAGAGCGCTGCTGTTGTGGGGATGCTGTGTGTTGGTCTGTGCCCTGGGTGTGGGCATCTGCCGGTCCTGTGCTGTGGCTGCTGTGTGTGTGAGCTGGAGGGTGAGCAGAAGGCCGAACATAGGACTCCTGGCACAGTGGTGTGGGAGCACACTAAACTAAGCAGTGGCTTTAGCTTTCTTGCTTGGGTCAAATTGGGGTTCCCTCTGGGGAGCATTGCTAACTGAAGGGGCACCATGCAGTGCACAGGGGTGGGTTCTGCAGCGTGGCTCTTCTATCCGGGGGAATAAAGGAGGGGAGCATGCAGCTTGTGCTGTGGCGTGCCTGCTGGCAGCTACGGATCAGTCCTCCAAGCTAGGAGCTGCTTCTCGTGCCCTGCCTCCACCCCAGGGAGTGCTGCGTGGCAGACAGAGCCTTGCACAGAACACTAAGCAAAATGGGAGAGATTGGGGTTTGCTCTCTGACACTAAAATGAATGCTTTTGGGTCAGGAGCTTGCTTGCAGCTGGTGACGCAATGCTGGGCTGGGCCAGAAGGCGAGGAGGCTGCCTCATTTTTCCCCTGCCCCGAGCACTGCTACGTGTTATGGGGTGCAGGACCAAGCAGCTCATTTGCCTCCTGTGTTGCTCCTGGCCTGAACCCCCTCTGGTCTCTGCCTTACCCTCCCATGCCCTCATTGCTTCCCTTTTTTTTTCCGTCTCAGCAAGTTGCCTGTCTGTCCTCTGACCACAGCCTGCTCACCCTTACTGTGGGAGAGTCTGGTGTAACTCCTTTCCCCCTCTCTCTGAAACCCTACAACTGACACAGCCCTCCTGCAGCTCCTCCTCTCGGTGTCTCTCCTTCACTCGCATGCAGTTTGCTTCAATAAATTATTGTAGTAGTTTGCAATAAACTTTTTTTGTATTTTTTTCCCCCTGTATTTATTTTATTGTTCTCCCTGGAAGGGAGGCCCTGAGATGTAGGATGAGATGGGTGCTGGTTATGGGGGCCCTGTGGGGGCTGTGGGGCCTGGTGCTGGGTGGTGGTGCTGCGGTGGCCAAGGGAAGCTGCTTTTCTATTCTGTTTTTTCTTTTCATCTGGGTAACACATAACCAAAATAAATGTATTGAGGAAAACAAACCAACCCCAAGGGCTGTGTTTGTGTGTGGTACTTGTGCTGTGGTTGCTGCTGTGGGACATACCCCTGGGCTATGGGTGTTGGGGGGGCTCCCTTGAGGAGGGGTGGGCATGAGGTGGCTGCTGTGGTCAGGCTGTAGGCTGAGGGGTATCCTGGCCCCCGGCTGGGCCTCGCGCTGTGCCCAGCTCTGCGCCCTGCTCCGGCCCCAGCCTGCAGCCTGTGCTGAGCTGTTGAGCAACGTCCCGGCTCTGCTCACCTCTTCCCGGCAGTGGTTTCCCGCGCTCCGGCCTGAGCCAGGGATTAGAGTGGGGCTGGTTGTGCCGCAGGGAAGGAGCCTGTCACTGCCGGGTGAGAGCGTTTTGGGCAGAGAGCTTAGAGTGGCGAAGCATGGGGAATTAGGGAAATAATCTGTTGCTGTTGATCCCAGAGGCGGGAATCTGCAGCGTCGTGCCAGGCCCCAGGCGCGGAAGAGGGGGAGAGCCGGGCCAGCGGACGCGTGAGCGGAGCTCCCGGCTGGAATGCACCAGCTCAGCAAGGGATTGTCCTCCCTGGGCCGCGCGGGCACTGCGCCGTGAGGCTGGGACGGCGCCTGGGCCATGGCGGCGGCAGACACCCCTTCAGCCACCCTCCGGCACCACGACCTGTGCAGCCGCGGCATCCGCCTGGCCAGGAAGATGCGCTCGGATGTCACCGACCTCCTGGACATCTACGTGAGTTCGCCCTGCGCTCGGGGCTGGGAGTGCGAGCGGGAGGTGCCCCTTGTCCCAGCACCCATCCTGGCTGTCTGTCCCGCAGGTGCAGCGGCAGGGCCTGGACGCCTCCATCAGCGTGGCGGCGGTGGATGGGGTGCCGGCAGCGGCAGCGGAGCGCTGGGCTGAGCAGACGGGCACCCAGCGCCTCCTGGACAACCTGGCAGCCTACCGGGCTTTCCACTCACTGCTGGCACAGATGCTGGAGGAGCAGCGGGAGCAGCTGGGAGATGCCGATGCTGAGCTGGGCCCGGCGCTGGCGGCTGTTCTGCTGCAGGTCTCGGCCTTCACCTACCACCTGGAGGAGCTGCTGGAGCTGGAGAGCCGCGGGACCCCCGCTGAGGAGGGCTCGGAGCCCCCCGCACCCCCACGCCTCAGCCTCTTTGAGCAGAAGCTGCGGGGCCTGGGGGTGCTGCGGGAGCTGGCCCAGTGGGCCGTCAGGTCGGTGCGGGACCTGCGGCAGCTCGCCAAGCACGGCCCGGGCAGCGGCGCAGCACTGGGTCTGCCTGAGAGCCAGTGATGGCAGTGTGTGGATGGGGCTTAGCTGGGGGGGCCATCCCTGTGCAGGGCTGCTGACGGGCATGGGGACTTCAGGGAGTGGGGGGGCCCATGCTACTAACCCAGGGACCTTCTGCTTCCTAATGGGCCCATTTCCCTGCGATGGAAACTGAGGCACAGGGAGGGAACTCGCAGTGAGGTGGGCTTTGTGGATGACCTGCAGTTCTGCTATGGCCTGGAAGCCATGACCCCCGGTGTGCTGTGCAGGGACGGCCTGTTCTGTGGGGCCGGGTTGCTACCTGGCTCCTGGTGGCCGGGTGATGCTTCTGGATGAGGGGAGCCGCTTTAGGGTTATTGCAGAGGTGAGAGTGACGTGGAAGCATCACCTGGTGAAAGGTGGCTTAGGAATTGTTCCCCCTCTGCAAGGCCTGTATTGCCTCCTTCAGGTGCTCCCTTTTTTCTCTGTTCCTGCACAGCTCCCACCCTGCCTGTGTGTTCTGTGTGCTGAATTTCTGCTCTGACCGCTTGGGGTCTTTCTCAGGAGGGGGGTGGGATTTTGAGCTGGATGGCATCTCTCAGCTGGTCGGACAGGGTATAGAGAGGGTATTTATACAGGAGGCTGACTCGAAAGACCCTCTGCCAGGGGCTTTGTGCCTCTTGAGGCTGTTCTAAGACTGGAGAGGGAGAAGCAAACAGCCCCAGACACTGTCAGCCACTGTTTTCTCCCTGCGTGGCTGTGGTGGATGCTGAGCAAATAAAGCATCTGGAGAGACACTGGGGTGCTGTGACTTCTTGGGGGCTGGACTCAGCAGGCTGCCTTGTTCCTAATTAAGTACTTTTCTTTGTGGCAGGAGGGTGAGCGGTCTGGGAATGGTGCAGGTGAGAAAGAGGTGAGGGAAAGCTGCAGAGGGCTCACAGGGGATGTACAGCTGCAGTGTTACCCCCTGACCCCGTGTGGCTCTGCCTTCTCCTCAACCCCAAGAGCAACACGCTGCAGGGGGTTCCTGTTCCCTGGGGCACAGGCGTGAGGCACGGCCATGCCACTGGCCCCACACAAAGCGCCTTTGTCCCAGCGGGTGCTGGAAGCTCCGGGCACAGTGCCCAGCCAGCAGTGTCTGCACAGCCTGAGGGGGCTGGAGGGCGAGGCTGGGGTGCTGCTTGTTTGGCATGTGGGACAGGGGCTGCCTATGGGGTCGAGGTGGGCACGCCTGGCACATAGGGTGGAAGTTGGAGTGGAAGGACATTCACCTCCCTGCTGCTGGCTGTCCAGCTTCAGTTTTGCAGCTCCCATTGGATTACTTGCACGGTTCTGCTCCCGTGCACTTGTGAGTAACTATTTCTGGCCTTTATTTTTTTGAGGGGGATTACTCCAAGCATTGCTCTCTCTCACACGGGGGTTGTACTCGATGATCTCTAAGGTCCCTTCCAACCTGCACGAGACTATGATACCTCGCTATGTGCAATAACACACCCCTCAATACGCCCTGCATCCCCAATATAACGCACACCCCAGTCCCGCTGTTGGGACAGCAGGGAGAGGGCAGGAGCACAAACAGGAGGAGACCTGAATGTCAGCGGGGCCCCAGCAGCCCTGGCACTGCGCCCTGCAACCCGATCGGGCTGGGGCAGCTGCCGGCAGCCATGGCAGGGCCCAGCCTGGGCGAGGACATCACACATCGCCCGAGCGGCTCCCCAGGGTCCTTAAGGACCCTTCCAACCCAATCTGCCCCGATTGAAGGCGGCATTTCCAGCCGCACAACGGGCACGGTTTTCCTGCAGCCACTCTCGTGCTTCTGCCCACAACGGGTCCCGATGGGCGTTTAATAGCAAAAATGAACAGCGCTGGAAGCCCAGCGAGCAGAGCTCCGGGGGGGGCTGGGGGCGTGTGCTCGGTGTGGGGCGTGTGTTCCCCGGTCGCCCCGTCCCGTCGCGGTTCTCGCCCCGCCTCCCTTGCGCGCTCTCGGCCGTGGCCGCGCGGGGCGGTCGGTGCGCGGTGCGCGGGCGCTGCGATGCGGAGCCGCCCCCCGCCGCCGCCCGCCGCCGCCTCGGGCCGCTTTCCCGGGGAGAGGCGCTGCAGCCCGGAGCGGCGCTGAGCGGCCCCTGGCGGCCCCGGTGCGGGCAGGGCAGGGCCCCGCGGAGCATGCGAGAGCCGGCGGGGCGGGCTGCAGCGGCCGCGGGCAGCGGGAGGAGGCGGCGGCGGCGGCGGGTCGGTCCGGAGGAGCGATGCTGCTCGCGTCCGCCGTGGTGGTGTGGGAATGGCTGAACGAACACGGGCGGTGGCGGCCCTACAGCCCGGCCGTCAGCCATCACATCGAGGCGGTGGCCCGCGCCGGGCCGCGGTCGGGAGGCAGCGTGGTGCTGGGCCAGGCTGACAGCCGCCTGGCGCCCTACATCATCGACCTGCAGTCCATGCACCAGTTCCGCCAGGACACCGGTGAGTGAGCCCGGCCGGACCGGGGCCGCCCCCGTTCCCACCTTGCGCGGCGCGGTGCCGCCCGGCCTGGCGTCGCGTAGCGCGGTGCCGCCCGGTGCCGTGCTGCATTGCACTGCCCGAGCCGGGCTGTGCCGCGCTGCTTTCCCCGGTCCCGCGTTGCGTTGTGCCGCCCCGCTCCGTGCCGCGTCCCGCTGCCCGCCCCGCGGTCGCGCTGCCGTGCTGCGCTGCGTGCTGCTGCTGCTCGCATCGCTGAGCCCTGCGTTGCATCACGCTGAGCCGTGGCTTTGCCTCGCACGGCCTGACCTGGAATTGCACAGCTCTGCTCCTCGCTGTCTGCGTGCTCCGTGCGCTGCCCGAGCCCTGTTGCAATCACAGCCTTTGGCCGTAGTGCCGAGCTGACCGGAGCCTGCAGACCCTTCTGCTGTGTGTCAGGCTCCCCTGGCCCTATGGGGTGCTGTGGGGACAAATCGTGCCCCGGGGCATGGTAGGGTACAGCTGGGGCTGCACGGGGACACCAGGTGGGGAGCACGGGCAGGTGCTGGGGCTGAGTGCAGGTGTAGGAAATATGGGGTTATGGGTGTGCTGGCACAGGGGTGTGTGCCCCTTCCTTCCCCCGGCAGCCCCTGCCTGGCCGTAGAAAAGGGATGGCAGCGTCCCTTGTCCCCAGGCTGTGTCCCCCCGGTGGTGCTGCCTTCTCCAGCCCAGGGCTGGTGGGAACCGTGGCCCGCCCGGGTGCTCGGGGACAAGGGACCTTTGGTGCCGGGGGACAGCATTCAGCGCCATGTGTCTGAGGGCTATTGTTGCCCAGGGGAGGAGGCCTGAAAGGGGAATTGTTCTGCCTCTCCCCGGGTTGCCGGGGATGTCGGTATTTTGGGTCATTAAACAGCTCTGATTTGGGGGGGTCGCGACCCTGGCAGGCCCTGAATAGCTATTGTCCCCTTTCTTCCCCTGCTGAATGGGAGGCCAGCCGGCCCGGCGGCCGGGGGGGACACGGCACTTTCCCACAGTGCCGGGCCGCCAGATGCCGCATGCCATCGCTGCCGCCCTCCTCGCCTCTCGCCGGATTAGGATAAATCACTGCGTGCAGCGGGGCCCCGCTCCCCTCCGGCCTCGGCACTGCTTTGTGCAGGCAGCTTTTCCCCCACCAGGTGCCCCCTGTGCGTGATGGGGCGGCGACCCGCTTCTCTGATCTCCAGCCTGCTCAGGGGGGAACCCGGTCTGGCATGGGAGCTGATGGTAGTGGTAGGGGTCGGGATTAAGGGGGACCGACATTCCTGCGGGCTTTAGGGGGACACGTGGCCGGTCAGAGCAGGATGATCGTGTTCTGCTGCCGTGCCAGGCAGGACCTGGCTGAGGTGTGCTGTGACAGTTGACGGGTGTCACGTTGGTGCCGGGGTGGCCTGGGGAAATTGAGGCACGCTGTTCCCGTGGCGGGGCGGGGACGGTGGCTGAGTCAGGAAGCTGTTGTCCCAACACTAGTGCGGCCGGTCGGGGCAGTTCCGTGGTGCTCCCTGCCCACAGGCTGCTGAGTTCTGATGAAACCTCTGTCCCCTCCACAGGCACCATCCGCCCTGTGCGGCGCAGCTACTATGACCCGTCCTCGGCACCGGGCAAAGGTGTGGTGTGGGAGTGGGAGAATGACAGCGGCTCCTGGACCCCCTACGACATGGACGTGGGCATCACCATCCAGCGTGCGTACGAGAAACAGCACCCCTGGGTGGACCTCAGCACCATCGGCTTCTGCTACGTGATCGACTTTGCCACTATGGGCCAGATCAACAGGCAGACCCAGCGCAAGCGCCGCGTCCGCCGCCGCCTCGACATGGTGTACCCCCTGGTGTCGGGCACCCTGCCCAAGTCGCAGTCGTGGCCGACCAGCCCTGGGGCGGCAGCGGCCCCCTCGGCCCCCGCCTGTGCCTGCCCCCAGTGCCTCCTGGTGATGAGCGTCAAAGCTGCCGTGTCGGCCGGCGGTGTGGGGGCTGCTACCCTGCAGCCTCGCAAAGCTCCCCCTGCTCCTCCCGTCGCCCCCAAGGCCCCTGGTGCCAAGGTGCCTGACAGCACGGCTGCAGCGCGTGGATCGCTGAAGCCTCTGGGCTCACAAGGTGTGCGGCGGCAGGCAGCCAGCACGCCTGCCCTCAGCCCAGCCGGCCCTGCCCCGAGTCCCCCCGGTGCGGGCAGCAGCAAGGCGGCCCGGCCCAGCCTTGGCACTCTGAACCGCAGCCACCTGCAGCGCCTGGCCATCGCACAGTCCCGGGTGCTTATTGCCTCGGGGTGAGTCCTGCGAGAAGGAGGTGTGGGGAGAACAGGGGACCGCATCCCTGAGCCGTTTAGCATGGTGGGAGGGAGGGCTCAGCACTTCCCCATGGGCAGAGGGCTCTGCTGGCCTTTCGCTCCCCCCATGGATACCCCTAGTTCCTGCGTGGGAGAGGAGGCTGGCAGCACAGAATGCTCTCCTGCATCTCAATGAGGAGGCTGGGCTGCTCTTTTTTCAGTTCTTTTTCTGTCCCCCACCCTTCTCCTGCCACAGAAAAGTCATTTAGGGCTCCGTGAGAAGTGGCCCTTCCCCACCCTCTGAGGACCATTTTTTGTGGCGGGGTGGGGGCCGCTCAATGCGCTGTTTCTCCCTTTTGTCTGCTCTGCTGTCGGCCTCCTGTCACAGCCTGGCCCCTTTCCTTCCCTCTGTCCTCCCCCTTCCCTCTGTGCTCCTGACCCACCGGGAAACTTTCCCATGGAAGAGAGCCCTGACGCGGGGTGGGGGGAGCAGCTATGCAATGGCTGTAGGAGAATGGAGGGGAAAAAAAACACCAACCCAGCCACAAAAAGAGGCTGTGAATGGTTTGGAGATGCAGGCGGAGTTTCTAAAGAGTGAGAGAAAAGGCAGCAGCAGGGCGGGGGGCACGGGGCAGGGTGGGGAATTCTCTCCTTCCAGCCAGGACCTGCTTGGTTGCTTGGGAAACTGCTGTCTGGTGTGGGCTGCAGGCCCTGATGTAGTCCTGTGCTTTCTCTGCAGGGTCCCCACCGTCCCTGTAAAGAATCTCAATGGCTCCAGCCCTGTGAACCCAGCTCTGGCAGGTGAGGATGGCCCCACCAGGAAGGTCTGTGGGGGTCTTCCTCATTCCTTAGTGCTGTTTTGCCACTTCCCCCCCCCTTAGGCATCACAGGGATCCTGATGAGTGCGGCTGGGCTGCCTGTCTGTCTGACACGGCCCCCCAAGCTGGTGCTTCACCCCCCACCTGTCAGCAAGAGCGAGATCCAGTCCATCCCCGGCATCTCCCACACCTGCCGCAAGACCACTAAGAAGCAGGCCAAGAAAGGTGAGCCCCCTCCAGCCTTCCCACCATCCTGGCTGCGGGACCACCAGCCTCAGCCCTGCTGACTCTCTGTCTGTCCCACAGGTAAAGCTCCAGAAGAAGTGCTGAAGAAATACCTGCAGAAGGTGCGGCATCCGCCAGATGAGGTGCGAGCAGTGGGGCTGGCTTGGGCTGTCCGTAGGGTGGGAGGTGGCGGTGCCCCTGGGCTGTGCTATGTGCCTGCAGCCTCTCCTCGTGGCTCCTCTGAAGAGGGGCTGCGTGCCCTGGGCATGGTTCAGCAGGCCCCATCTACCCATCTCCCTGCAGGACTGCACCATCTGCATGGAGCGGCTCTCAGCACCATCTGGCTACAAGGGCCCTCAGCCGGCCGTCAAGCCCGACCTGGTGGGGAAGCTGGCCAAGTGTGGCCACATCTTCCACCTCCACTGCCTGGTGGCCATGTACAACAACGGCAACAAGGTATGAAGCTGCAGCCTTGGGGGCCTGGACCCCTAGCTCGGTATCCTGGGGGGCCCTGGTGCATGACATAATCACGTGTCTCCATTAAAATGATCCGTGGTGGGCAGATCTTTGCTGGAAACGTTGAATCACAAACTGGGCTTGTATGGCTGTTTTGTTTCCCCACTGTGGTTCCTCTCCTCGCTTCCCTCCCAGGGCTGGGGAGGTGACCTTTGGTCAGTGCACACACCACCACTGCTTTTCCAGCTGCAGGTGGACTTCTGAGCCCTCTGCACAGGGCTGTTTTGTTTGGCACGCCTGGGAAATTGCATTCCACGTTGCTTAGAGATTGTTTTTCTGCCATCTGTTTCTCTCTCTGCCAATCCAAAACAAAAAGCAGAGGTAGGGCTCGTGAAGCTGATGAGGTTCAGACCTTGGGTGTTTCGTTCCAGTTGGTTTCAGGCCCTCCCAGTCCCCTCCTGCTTCCTGAGTGCTTTGGAGATGTCTGTGTGTTTGTGCTGGGTGGTGCTGGGGAGCACTACTTTCATTACTAACCTCTCTCAGGATGGCAGCCTGCAGTGCCCAACCTGCAAAACCATTTATGGGGTGAAAACAGGGACACAGCCCCCAGGGAAGATGGAGTACCACATCATCCCTCACGCGCTGCCCGGCCACTCTGACTGCAAAACCATCCGTATCATCTACAACATCCCCCCGGGGGTGCAGGTACGTCCTGGGGAGTGCCTTGGTGGTAAGCCATCCTTGTGGGGACCCGCAGCCCTGCCGCTGCTGTGTCACTGTGACCTAAAGCTGGGGGTGGTGGTTTTAGGGCTGTTGTTAGAGTGCAGCTGCTCCGGTTAAGCCCACCCCATGTGGCAGCAAGTGGCTCTGCCTGTGATGGAGTTTTGGTGTTTTGTTGCACCCAGAGTGTGCTTTTGAGTTCTAAACTGTATTTTATTTTTCACTTCCATTTTATGCTGTAGGGACCGGAGCATCCAAACCCGGGGAAGAGCTTCACTGCCCGTGGCTTCCCACGGCACTGCTACCTGCCTGACAGCGAGAAGGGCAGGAAGGTGAGAGGGGCTCGGGCTGGCAAAGCATCACTGTGAGGGGGAGAGGGATGAGAACAGGGATTTAGGGCTCGGATAAAAGCAGGCTTGGCTCTGGCAGACAAATCTGGGTGAAGATCTTCCTTGCCTGTAGCCTGTTGTACTAGAGAGCTCTGCTATTTTGGTTGGTGTGAGGGATAGGACTCTGCTCCTGGGATCTCTGGTCAGCCTTGGTGAGGGTTTGTCTGGGTGGTCAAGTGCTGAGCAAAGGCGGGTGCTGCCTGCAGTTCCTGTGCCCACCTTGCTGCCTGCCTTGTCTCCTCCTCCCCAGGTACTGAAGTTGTTGCTGGTAGCCTGGGACCGGCGCTTGATTTTTGCCATCGGGACCTCCAGCACCACGGGTGAGTCAGACACAGTGATATGGAATGAGATCCACCACAAGACGGAGTTTGGCTCCAACCTCACCGGCCACGGTTACCCTGACATCAACTACCTGGACAATGTCCTGGCTGAGCTCGCAGCCCAGGGCATCACGGAGGAGAGTCTGGCGCAGGAGAAGGACTGAGAATGATGGTGGGGAGGCCACGGCAAGGGTTCCCATTGCTGTATCCAAGGATAGAAGCCACCAGTGAACCCAGCTGGGGCATTGGGAGGGCACTGGGAGCAGCTCCAGGTCAGTGGCAATGTGGGAGGGTGTCCTAGGGCTGTCCCCTCCCTGCTGGCAGAGCCAGCTGGTGCTGCGAGCCACAAAGGTGACCCTGGCCTGACCGTCCCCAGCAGCCAGTCGCTGCTGTGCATTGTCCCACACAAATGTTGTGTGCTGCTGCCAGGGCTCTGTGGGAGCTGGGGAGGGCAAGCCAGGACCCTCCCCTCCCTAATCGACCACATCCCAGCCTGACTTGGTGCCCCCTGATACCCATCTGGGCCTGGGACCGCATCCTGGTGCTGGGCAGTGGGTGGGAGCTGGGCTGTGGGGACTCTGGTTGTGGCCCTACCTCATCCCTCACCCATTTCTTTGTCTGTCTGTCCTGTCTGGCACATCCCGACTGGTCTTCTTTGTCCACAGAGGTTGGGGGCTCTGGTCCATCTCTACCAGACCCCCTTGTCCTTCCTCCTCCTCTTGGCTGTGTCTGAGCTGTGCCCTATGGGGTCCCATTGTCTGGGCTGCCCCTGTACTGGGAAGGGCTTGGAGGGTGGTAGGAAGCTGAGCGTGGGGGGGAAGCATGTCTCCCACCCCCGTTCCCCCCAGTAGTGGGTTCCTTGAACTGTTCGTATGGGGGCGTCCCCGTGTTAAATTTTATATACCTCGTGTTTTGGGGGTTTGTCGTATATATGTACATATAGGTGGTGGTGGTTGGGAGGTGGCCAGGGGAACGTGGTGCTGTGGCCAAGCCTGGTGGTGCTCTGGATGTGTGGGGGAAAGGGGATGCTGACCCAGAAGGGCTCAGTGTCTCACAGTGGAGCTGTCACCCATGGATCTCTGTGAAGTAGGGATAGATGAGAAGCCATTACCTTCCTTCTGGATTCCAGCCGTGTCCCATGGCTCAGGGGTCCCTGGTGAAGTCTCAGTGGGGTGGAGGTTGGCCGGCAGTGTGTTGGTGCAGTGATTTTGGGCTGGGCTGGGGGGGTTGGTGTGCTAGGGGGTTAATGTGGCTGGGGGAAGGGGAGGGGATGGGGTTTGCATGGCATCTGGTGACCTCCACCAGACCCAGGGACTTCCCAGGGCCTCTTGGAGCCACATAGGGTAGGAACAGTGGGCCCTATGGCTCCATAGGGATGCTTTAGGGGACACCCTCCCCACAGGCTGTTCTGTGCCCTCTGCCTGATCCCATCCTGTGAGATATCCTGGCTTGGTGATTCGGGCTGGAGCCCTGCCCAATCCTGTGTCTCCCCCTTTCCCCCACCCCCCTTCCGCCATTGTTCCTTGTGGGGTTGGGTCCTCGTAGCCCCTTTTCTTTAGTCCCCTTCTGGTTTTCCTTTGGGGTTGGTTCACCCTCCGTCCTGGGGGACGGTGGCGTGGGAGGGTTCCGTCCTGATGTGCATCATTCTGTCGTCGTTGCTGTTTCTCCTCTCCCCTGTCCACGGGGTCCATTGCTGCCAGCTGGCTGCACCCCAGGGCATCAATAAAGCGGATGGTGGAGGAGTGCTCACTGTCCCTATGTGGCCTGGCCTCTCTGTTGTCTTCTGTCCGTCGTCTGTGTGACCAGGCGAGGGAGCGGGCACCCACAGGGAGGGCCAGGCACCTCATCCCCCCCCCCCCCCATCCTTCCCTTCTTTAGCACGGGCTGTCATCTTCTACCTCAAGGGAAAAACCCTCTGTCCCTAGGAAATCCCCTTCTGGGCAGCTCTGCAGCAGGGGAACATCACGAGTTCTGCATGGCTGCACCCGAGGTTGCCCTGCTGCAGAAAAATCTGAGCTGGAGCTATGCAAAACCCTCATGTGATCCGGGGGAGGGACAGGGCCCCCCACCCCCAGGGTGCCAGATTGATGACTAATGTGACACAGCTTTTTAACAACGTTCTTTTTTTTTATTATCATTATTTTTTAATGCTGTGTTGCCTATGCAATTATTGGCTGGCTGAAATAAAAGTGATCCGTGCCTCTCTGCATGTGTGTGTATATCTATCACGATAGATATACATGGAGGTGTGGGTCGCCCTCCTGTTCCTGCGGGTGGGAATGGGTGCTGGCTGTGTGCAATAGCTGGGGGACTTCAGGGGAGCAGGGTGTTTTCCAAGGAGTTGGTCCCTTAGTCAAGTGCTTTTACATGCAGTGAATCTCTGCGATGGACTTGAGTCTACCTGGTGAGTCGGCAAGGGGGGTTTGCATGGCTTCCCCTTGCTCTTTGAGGTTCTCTCGGGTACTCCAACAACCTCAGCAGCTTTTTGATGGGCACTGGATTCCTCTTTCCCAGGAATGGGGAGGAAGAGAGGGTGGGCATGGCCTGTAGTGGGGTATGGGGACTACTTTATCTCTCAAGCAGCAAAGCTGACTGTGCTGGCAGAGAGATGTGGTGGTGGGATGACCCCAGGCAGTGGCCTTGGAGGTCAGTCAGGAGGCCTGGAGAAGGGGAAGGGTGGTGGAGCCCTGCAGGGTGGCTGGAGCTGCGGAGAGGTGAGCCCGTGATAGGAATGGGGTGTGGTGCAGGGGCTGGTGGTGCTGCACAGCTGTGCCTCGGGGAAAGAAGTGAGCCAGGAGTCTAGCCTAGGTTAGGAGTGCAAGCGGCTGGGCAACACTTATTCTGTGAGCCCCACTGGCTCTTGCTGGTGCCCCTCACCCATGTTCACTGCAGTGCTGTCCCCTGGGCTCTCCACAGGTAGCCTGTCCCCTTTACCCATAGGCAGGTACCCCCTTCTCCTGTACCTCCAGCGACCGTAGCAGACCATTGCCAGGAAGGTCACAAGCCCCACCACCACTGCTGCAGCCACGCCAGCCACCTCACCCCCCGTCAGCCCCCGGCCCCTCACCATCTCTGCTGCCTGCTGGATCTCAATGGGCTGTGCCAGCCGCCACGCGCGGCCTGTCCCATCCCGCACCCAGGCGCTCTCCCCATCCCCACTGCTCACCAGCACGGTGTCAACGGCTGGCAGGTTGGCAGGGGGTCGGGTGAAGGGTGGTAGGCGCGCAGGTGGCAGCGAACCCTCCGTGAAGATGCCAGCCCGGACGCAGTACTCCACCTGGCAGCTGTCGCTGATCAGTGCCAAGTGCTGGCTGAAGCCTGCGGGGCAGCGCTTGGCGTAGGGGTCCTCAGCGGTACCCTGGTGCTGACCCCCTAAGGGGTTCCCTGTCTGGCAGCTGAAGAAACCCCCAAAAGGCACTGCGTACTGGCTGCCTCCCTCATAATCCTGACTCACGCACAACCTGAGGTCGTCGAAGAGCTTCAGCATGAAGTAATGTGCAGGGCAGGACTGGGCACCGGTGAGGGGGTTGATGCTGTGGCTGCTGAACAGCCCCCCAAAGAGGTAGCCCGAGTCTGGGGGCACTGGGCCGCTTGCAACACACCAGTAAGCTCTGAATTGCGCCCGGGAGAGCCAGAAGACGTCCCTGCACACACGATGGCAGAAGATGCCCAGGGTGCACTTGTTGTGGCACTCCAAGTGGCTGTGGCCTTCCTCCCGCTCCTGCATGCCCAGCAGCACGGGGCTGTAGGAGGTAGGACAGGAGAAAGCCCCGGTGAGGGGGTTTTTCTGCTCCAGTACCCGGCACAGTTCATTGGTGTCTGGGCCGGCCAGCCCGGTGCACTCCTGGAAGGCTCCCCCAAAGGTGAAGTTGGTCATGGTCCCTGCACAGGAGCCGTCGTCAGCATTGGCGTGGAAGTTGAAATTGGGTGAGGCAGCATCAGTGCAGCCGGGGTAAGTGTTGAAGGTGTAGTAGCGGCGGATGGCCAGCTCCACACGCTTGGCCAGCTTCTTCACTGTGGGGCTGGGTAGCTCCGGCAGGGTGCTGGGGGTGATGAAGAAGTACAGAGGCAGCCCTGAGCGGTCAATTGCCACCAGCTGGTTGCTAATTCCCTCCTGCCAGGTCTTAAGGGTGATGCCTGGGTAAAAGGGGGTCCCGCCAATGCTCTCTACCCTGGAGTTGGTGCGGTTCTCCAGGTACTGCTTGGTGATGGCAGAGCTGGTGCCATGGGACTCCTCAGTTTTCACGCTGACTATGCTGTGGAAGGCCACAGCGGCTGAGGCGGTGATGGAGCTCCGCATGGCCCAGCTGTCCTTCAGGAAGGTGGCCTTGATCTGATCTTCCTGGACCAAGCTGGCTCCAGCATCTACAGAGGTGATGGTGTGGGTGCCGTAGTTGAGCACCAGCACTTCAGACAGAAAATCAGCCATCCGAGTCTGGTTGTTCTCCAGGTGGCTGGCAATGGTCAACAGCTGCTTCTTGAAGCCCTTGTCCAGGCCTGCTCCTGGGTTAATTTTGACAGTGTAAACCAGGTTCCTGACCTGTACGCGAGTGGTGATCGCCTTGTCCTGCACTTGATGGGTCTTGGTCTGCTGGAAGTCATATGAGAACTTGCCGTTGATTGCAGAGAAGAGGGACAGCTCCAGGTTGATGGAGGCAGAGGTGATGCTTTTGTAATCCTTCCAGGACTCAATGATCTCAGAGTTGATGTCCAGGTTGCTCTGCTTGCGAGGAATGGTAAAGATGTCATCTGGGATGATGTAGGACCCATCTTCAGTGGTCTTACACAGCGAGTAGCTCAGATCTATGACCCTGCCCATATCTAAATTCCTGAGGTTGTCCCAGCCTCCCCCGGGGAGGACTTCTAGGCTTGGGATCTTCAGGGTCTTCTTGCAGTCCTGAAACCCCACAGAGGACAGTGGCTCCTGGGGCCGCTCGACCTCTGCCACTGCCACAGCCAGGGCCTGGGCGAGGAGGACCACCCTTATCACCCAGACCATGGCTGAAGCGCTCCAGACGTCCCACGAGTGAGGACGTGGCTGGGGAAATGAAGAGGAGGGGGTGCAGCCTGTGGGTGGTTCCTCCTCTCATGGTTGAATTAAGAGAAAGGAAAGGAGAAGTGAAAGCTGGTGAACATGAGAAATGGCTGAGTGGAGATGACTGGGTGAAGGGCAGGAAAGCCTGGAGCTCACTGCCTCCCTGCAGCAAAGGCTCCCTCTTAGTGTGGAAGCTGCTCTGCTGGGATGAGATGGGGAGAGCTCTTTTTTGCTGGCATCCACATGGTGCCACCATGTGCATCTCACTTCAGTGACTCTCTCCCTTCACCCCAGCTCTACCATACCCCACAAAGCTCTGGAGGGTCTAGAGGAGACTTCCCACTGCCCCTTGCAGCCTTCTGTACCCCATCCCTGCCCTCCCCTCAGTGTTCCAGGCTGGGAAGGGCACCTCCTGTGTGGAATTGCGTCATAGCTGCATGCTTTGGGTAATAAACAGTTAAACCTGTTTCTGCTGCAAAAGCTGCTGAAATAACCATGGCTCTTTCCTTATGGACAGGTTCATTTCCCCTATTTTTACTGGTTAGTTCCTCTTCCCAGGATGGTTCTGGTAGAGAATGGGGTTGTAGTGATCAGTGTGGTGAACAGCCAAAGGAGCCAATGAGAGCACCTTGTCCCTCACCAGCAAGAAGAGCCTGTCTCTACCTCTTTAATGCCCTCCCCATCAGCTGCCTTATTCTACAGAACAAAGGTCTCCTCAGGATGAACAGTCCCAGATTCCTCAGCCTTTTCTCATAGGAGGCAGGCTCTAATCCATCATATTCATGGTACTTCGCTGGACTCTCTCCAGGATGTCCACCTCTCTCTTGTACCAGAGAGCTCACTCAGCTCTCCAGGTGTGGCCTCATCCATGTGGAGGAGAGGAAAAGGATCACCACTCCTGGCCTGCTGAGCTGGGGCTGCCATCTGTGGAGGGCTTAAAGACAACAGGAATCCCTGGGCAACTGGGCATTGAACCTCCAAATCAGGAGGCTGGAGATAAAGACCCGCAGAGATGCCTTCCCAACAGAGTTGTGGGCAGCGTGATTTTACGGTCACATCTGTACGGGATGAAGAGCCCAGAACACTGTAAGCCTCCGGGTACGACACGGAGCCATGAAATCAGACGTCGCTGGGGCGTCCCCACCGCCAGGCGTGGTGCTTTGCTGTGCTGCCACTGCTCTCTGCTGGCACTGGGACAGCACAGCACTTCTGGGGCCAGGCAGTTTACTGGGTTGGAGAAAACTAATGCTATCCCAGCAAAAACCAGCAGAATATCCACCACAGTTCTGTGACATCTGCATCATGCTCGGGTTTTATGCTTCAGAAAATATCTTCATGGGTCCCCACCACCCTTCCCACCCACTGATATGCTGAAATGTTACTATTGTAGGTGTGGGCCTTTTCTTCAAAACATCCATTGAAATGTCCCATGAAAAGGTCTGTTGAGTTCATTTTAGTCCATGACTTGGGTATCCCTTCATGGTAGCTGCGTGCTTCCCTCTTGTGTTTTCCATCCTTGCTCCATCCCTGTAGGTCTCCAGTTTGTGTTAGAGTTTGGCCAGGAGCTCCTCATTAACCCATGCAGGCCTCCCAGTGTTTTTACTTGAGTTTCTCTACATCAGAATGTCTTGCTTCTGAGTTTTGAGGAGGTGACCCTTGGATACTAACAAGGGTCTTTCCAGGGCCTTACCACAAGGGACTATAGCAAGAATCTCCCTGTGATGGCCAACCTCTGCTGTCCAGAAGCCCAGGGATGTGAGATTGCTGCGTGTACTCATCACTACACTAAGGATCCCAAACTCCACAGTTCATTGGCACTGCAGTCAAGGCTGCCCTTGAGCTTCTCGTTCCCCACCTGAACCTCTGTGTGGGTGAGAGCGAGCTTCAGTACAACACCTCTGACCAATGGCTCCTCTATCACCTTGAGGAGAAAAGCTTCATCAGCATGCCTACACAGCTGTGTGCCACTGGGGATGTGCAGTTGTTACTCTCTTTATGTTGCTGCACAGCAGTCATGGGAACCATCCCAACTCATATCCAGGAGATCTCGCAGCCGTCCTGTTGTTTCACCCATGCCCAGAGCCAATGGGGATGTCTCTGTAACTCAGTTTTACCTCACGCCCACTCAGAGTGGCTGACAGACTCAGGTACAGCAGCCAATGCTGGCAGTGAGATTCCACATAGTCTTGGAGTTTTAATAAGCAAGAAATACTCATAAGGAAAGAGTTACAGAAAAACAATTTAAAACAAACAACAACAACAACAACAAAAAACGATCTGCGTCCCAGCTTCAGGAAGGAGAACGGAGCATTTTGCTGCTGTTCTCTGCACCAGGCTGGGAGAGGCGATGATACCAAGGCCAGAACCACCCCTCACAGGGCACACAGGTCCCAGTTCCAGCCATGTCCCCACTGTTTGCTCACAGCGATGTTCCCAGGGTGCTGACACCAACATCATCATAGCCCATGTCCTCGGGGGACTGTGCTGGGGCATCCCCGGGGTGGGGAGAGGGAGACGCCTCCGGCACAGCCACAGCATCATCGTAGCCATGTGAGGGGCTGTGCTGGGGCTGGGCAGGGGACTCTGTGACAGACAGGGAGGGGATGCTGGTAAGGACAGTGTTGGAAGGGATCTCTGATTTCAACTCTGCATGAGCCCCATGTTTGGCTGGGTTCCCACAGAGGGGTGCCCTGTGCCTTTCTGTCCTCATAGTGCAACTCTGCCTGTGCCCCTACCTGGGGACACCTGGAGGTCACTCTCCTCTGCACCATCCCCACTGTGATCTGACACTTTTTTCCCTGAGCCCTGGGACAGGGAACCTGGAGGGGAGGAAATGTGTTGTGGACATGACAGGGGATGGGGACAGCCCCGGGGGCCATCCTGCTCCCACCTGTGCGGCTGGGCACCTCCTGGTACTCAGGGATCAAGTTGTAGTCAAGCTCCTCATACACAGCCTCGGAGGCTGCATCCTTGCTGCGGCCTGCAAGGCAGCACGCATGGCACCGGTGTCACCAGTGTTCCCAAGGCGCTTCCCCATGATTTGGGACTCAAAGAGAGGTGCCCACCTTGGCACTGGGCCCGTGTACGGTGTGCCAGCACAGCCAGGGTGGCCAGGGCCAGGCACAGCAGTGTCCCCAGGATCACGCACAGCACCGTGAGCGATGACACGGTCCTTGGTTCTGCTGTCAGTGGGGCAGTGCTGTGGGTGAGAGCTGTGGGCCAGTGATGGGAAGGGTGAGGCCCCATGGGGTTCCAACGGCAGGAGTTAGAGTACAGTGAGCATGGGCAGAGCCATTTGCTGAGGCGTCTCTGTCCCAGTGGTGGCTACCTGGGGCTGGGCTGGTGGCCTCACTCCTGTCGCTGGTGTCCTCGTCACATGTGATGTGGGTGATCCCGGTGGGGCTGCATTCCTGCAGCTGCCAGGGTGCCGAGGGGCAACGCCAGAGGGAGCGAGCCCCCTCCTCACAACTCACCCAGCTCAGCCACGCGTGGCCTGAGCCCTCTGCAGGGAAGGGGCCTGAACCCTCTGCCAGCCTCCCCCCAGTGCCACATCCCAGATGTCGGCAGACGGCAGTGGCTGTGGCAGGGCTGGTGTCATTGGCACAAACATGACCCCACGTCCCCTCATGCAGCACCTCCAGGTGCCCACTGCATCTTCTGCTTTCCCCCGTCAGCCTCAGGTCCAGCAGCCCTGCAACGAGGTCAGGGGATCGCTGCACCCCAAGGGTAGTGGGGCTGCTCCCATCCAGAGCGATGGTAGCACTCACCTGAGCACACAACGCCTGCACCGCCACCACGCTGACAGCCACTCTGCACCGGGGCTGTGCAGTGCCAGAGAGCATCCTCTGACCCAGAGCAGCGCCCAGCACCCAGCCACAGCATCCCAGTGCCAGGCCCAAAGCGCTCGGATCCAGGTGCCTCCAGGGCCCTTCCACAGCCCAGCTGGGCGCAGGCAACGTTTGCATCCTGCAGGGTCCATGTGTCCTGGCAGACGGTGCCCCAGCTGCCCTGGCTGTACACCTCCACCCTGCCGGCACAGCGCCTGGGGCTGCCCGCCAGCCTCAGCTGCTTGCTTCCTGTGTGGGAATGTCAGGCTGGGGATGGGGATGGCAGCGTGATGCCTGCGGCCCTTCACAGTGCACTCACCTGAGCAGGCGATGGCCAAACCCACAGGACTCTTGCTGGGCTCCGTGGCCATCACCGATACGTTACACTGTGCCAAGAGCTCCTCGGTGCCAGCGCATTGCAGCTCCTGTAACTCCATGGGGCTGGAGCCATTGTCCGGCACAGCATAGATTTTCTCAGGCACACCGCAGCCCAGCTGCCGGCACGCCACAGTGGCAGTGCCGTTGTCCCATAGCCCCACAGACACACGGGCCCAGACTCCAGGGCTCACGGCCACCTCCAGACGTCCATCGCAACGGCTCTCCCCACCGTTGAGCTGCAGGGGCTCGGCAACACCTGCAACAGTCCAGCTGTGTCCTGGGGACAGGCAGTGCACCCTACCCGTTGGGAGTTCCCACTTTCCCCACACTCACCTGAGCAGCTGACACCGGCTGTGTGCCCGGGGAGGCAGGCGGGCTGCCCCAGAACCTCCACAGGGCACTCGCCTGGGTGCCGCTCGCTCCCACTGCAGCTGAGGGCGTCGCTGCGCAGCCTTCCTGTACCCATCCCAAAGTGGCCTGGTGGTGGTATGGAGATGGCAGAGCCACATCCCAGGTGGTGGCAGAGGACATGGGCATCAGGCAGGTCCCAGGCAGTGGCACACAGGGGCCCCCACACACCTCGTGCTTCCACCTCCACCCTCCCAGCACAATCTGAGCCTCCGTCCACCAGTCGGAACCCGGTGTAGGCTGCAGCAGAGAGAGAAGGGCTTATGGAGCAAGGGACCCCTGTCACCACACAGTACATGGGATGATGCAGATCCATGGACCCTGTACTTACGGGAGCACATGATAGTAGTGGTTTGTGTGCAGGTCTGGATATTGAGAGGCTGCTGTGCGCAAGCGGACAGGAGGGGCTCGGTGCCATTGCACTCAAAGGAACCATCCCAGAATGACCCCTCTGCTGGTCCAAATTGCCCAGTGCCATATAGGGCCAGTGCTGTCCCGCAGCCCAGCTCCCTGCAGACAACCTGGGCAGCCATGAGGTTCACATGGCCGTGGCAGACGCTGACCCAGGCCTGGCCCTGCCGCACCTCCAGCCTCCCTGAGCACTCACTGTCCCCTCCGACCAGTCGGGAGAACCCTGCCAGGAGAGGTGGCTGCTGGGCTGAGGGATGTGGGCGAAGGACTCCCACAGTGCTGCATGTCCCCAGCTCTCACCTTGGCAGACAACAGCAGTGTCATAGTCATGAGGGCCATTGTAAGGACCCCAGCCTCGTATGTCACAGTACCAAAGGGCTGACTCATTTCCACTGCATTTGATAAAGGCTAACATGATGGGACCGCCTACTAGCCGAAATCGTGAGGCAAAATAGGCGCCAGCAGCTGAGCCACAACCCAGTTGCTGGCACACCACCTCAGCATCGGCCATGTCCCAGGCATCATCTGTGACTGTGCCCCAGCGTCCCCGCAGCTTTGCCTCCACTCTCCCCTCACAGGGTCCTCCGCCGTCTGCCAGTCTCAGCTCCAGTTCCTCTGCATAAGGGACTGGTCTCAGCCCTCCCCAGGAGTCCAGGCATGGTGTCCCAATGCCAGCCATCCCACCTTACCTGAGCAGATCACCCCAACATCCCATTCATGGCCACAGAAGTGGTTGCCCCAGCCAAAGTGGGGACAGTCCTGTAGGGTGGCCTCAGTGCCACGGCAGAAGAAGGGATGCAGCCAGATGCGTCCCTTGCCCTGCCCAAATGGGGAATATGGGGATGCATGGACCACTGTGCCACAGCCCAGCTGCTGGCACACCACACCAGCCCCTCGCATGTCCCAGTCGAAGTCATAGCTGCAGACGGAGCCCCATTCGCCCTCATGCTTCACCTCCACCCGACCGGCACAGCGCCCACCGCCATCCACCAGCCGCAGCTTCTCGCTGCCTGTGGACACCCCGGGGATGTGGCTGAGACTGGGCGTGACTGTCCCATGGCTGCAGCCCTGACCCTCCGCTTGCCCCCTATCCCATGGCCATCCTCCTGCCCCACAACTCACCCTTGCAGAGCTGTACACAGAGGAGCAGTCCCAGCACCCTGGCAGGCACCATCATGACCCAGATGCACAGCCTGCAGTCCAGGATGGGGAGGGGGAGATATAGGCAGCCCCTGCTGGCAGGAGCCAATGAGGATGGTGAGATACGGTGGGAGCCGTTATCAGCAGGGTTATCAGCCGCCTGCCGGGTCCCAGCCTCCAATTACCTGCTTCGTGCCCAAATATGAGGCTTGTCTCCGTTTCTGGCGTCACACAGCCCTACAAAAGGGCTTTCTGCCTGTTTGTCAGCAAGGAGAGCCAGCCTTCCTGGGTGCTGCATGTCCCTGAGCTGGGGCTCTGGCTATGCCCATGCAGAAAGGGTCCCCACAGGGACAAGAGTGACCCCGAACATGGACTCCATCTGCACTCTCATGCATACCACTTTATAGTGGAGTCTGAGAGCTGCCATTGTGCTTCTGCAGGTAGCAGTGAGGTGAATAAACTCCCCATGCTGGGCAGGATATTGGCAAGAGGGCCACCACCAGCCCCTGACATCAGCCAGTGGGACAGAGCACCCCCTGTATCTGAGCTCACACGGACCCAACACCCTCCCCACAATACAGACAGGAGGGGATGTTTTCTGCAACTCGGGGACACAGTGTGAGTACCAACCTCACACAGCTGCTGTGCCACCTGCACAGAAGCGATATACTGCATAAGGTGATGCTCTTCTACTCAAGCCTGCAGCATGCAGGAAGAGGTCTTGCTGCCCCGCTTTGGTATCACAGCTGCAGTGGCAGATACAGGGAAAGCAGCAGATTGTAGCAGTCCCAGGGCTATCCAGCTTCTTTGGGAACAGCACAGCAACCCCAGCTCCACAGGGGAAGGCTGCAGGGCTGAACCGTCCCGGCCCATGTCCCCTCGTGCAGCCGGTGCTGGGGAAGGAGGAAGTGTGCGATGGCTGTGCAGCCGCTTTCAAAAGCGAAACCTGCTGTACACAGGGCTGGGACGTGGGGCAGCGCACGGCCCCGCTGCAGGGTCAGTGCATGGCGGCACAGCTCGGTGGGCACCGGGGGCTCCTGGGAACACGGCTGCAGGGCCGGGCTCCTGCTGAGGCTGTGGGGATGCAAGGTGCAGGATGGGGATGCCAGCATGGCCCGGGCATTGCTCCCGCCCCGCTGTACTTGCATTGCTGAGCTGCGGCCCTGCCCTGCTGAGAGAGGGGCCCAGGAGGCCGCAACAGCCCCACAGCAGGGCTCAGCATGGCCGGGCCTCCAGCTCTGCCAGCAGCACCAGGCAGCTCTGCAGCCACAGCTCCATGCCCAGGTGAGGGGCCCTGGCAGGAAGGCCTGGTCTGCGCTGGAGGGACGAGCGCTGCCAGCCAGGAGGCTGCCATTAGTCCTGGCAGCAGCACACAGCGGTGGCACAGAGCACATGGGGAAGGACAGCCCATTCCAGGACATGAACTGAAACCCCAGGGACGGCTGCATACAGAGACATACACGTACAGTTATCGTCTCATTTATGTAACTGCTTTCCTTTTCTGCCCTTTTTGGTTTGCATCTCCCCCATGAGTTTGTTTACAGCTCTCTCCCCCATGGCACACTGGGGGCAGGGGTGGAGTGAGTGAACGGCCGGGTGCTGCTCAGCTGCCTGCAGGGTGAAACCACAGCGCGTGGCAGCGTGCCTGCACCTGTGTGCCTGTGGGGGCACACGATCCTTGTTGTCCTTCCACTGCAGCGCAGCACGCCTGGAAGCCATCCCACAGCCTCTCTGTCCACTTTTAGACTTTTTCTGTTGTTACCCCTGTGCTCAGAGCCAATGGGGATGTCTCTGAAATACAGCTTTTCACCCCAAACCCCAAGGGATGGCCCACGGGCACAGGAACAGGAGCCAAGAACGGAAGTGAGTTTCCGCACAGATTTATGCTTTAATAAAGAAGTGATAGTCAGAAGGAAAGAGTCAGAAAAATAATGTTAAAACAAGGAGATTATCTGTTGCATCCCAGCTTCAGGAAGGAGAACGGAGCATTTTGCTGCTGTTCTCTGCACCAGGCTGGGAGAGGCGATGATACCAAGGCCAGAACCACCCCTCACAGGGCACACAGGTCCCAGATCCAGGCATGCCCCCACAGTTTGCTCACAGCGATGTTCCCAGGGTGCTGACACCAACATCATCATAGCCCGTGTCCTCGGGGGGCTGTGCTGGGGCATCCTCAGGGTAGAGAGAGGGAGATGCCTCCGGCACAGCCACAGCATCATCGTAGCCATGTGAGGGGCTGTGCTGGGGCTGGGCAGGGGAGTCTGTGACAGACAGGGAGGGGATGCTGCTAAGGACAGTGTTGGAAGGGATCTGTGATCTCACCAACTCATGAGTCCCGTGTTTGGCTGGGTTCCCACAGAATGGTGCCCTGTGCCTTTCTGCAATCACAGTGCAACTCTGTGCCCGTGCCCCTACCTGGGGACACCTGGAGGTCACTCTCCTCTGCACCATCCCCACTGTGATCTGACGCTGGTTTCCCTGAGCCCTGGGACATGGAACCTGGAGGGAAAGAAGTGTGTTGTGGACATGACAGTGGACGGGGACAGCCCCAGGGGCCATCCCGCTCCCACCTGTGCGGCTGGGCACCTCCTGGTACTCAGGAATCAAGTTGTAGTCAAGCTCCTCATACACAGCCTCGGAGGCTGCATCCTTGCTGCGGCCTGAAAGGCAGCACGCATGGCATCGGTGTCCCCAGTGTCCACAAGGTGCTTCCCCATATTTTTGGAACCAAAGAGAGGTGCCCACCTTGGCACTGGGCCCGTGTACGGTGTGCCAGCACAGCCAGGGTGGCCAGGGCCAGGCACAGCAGTGTCCCCAGGATCACGCACAGCACCGTGAGCGATGACACGGTCCTTGGTTCTGCTGTCAGCGGGACAGTGCTGTGGGTGAGAGCTGTGGGGCAGCGATGGGAAGGGTGAGGCCCATGGGGATCCAATGGCAGCAGTTAGAGAACAGTGAGCACGGGCAGAACCATTTGCTGAGGTGTCTCTGTCCCAGTGATTGCTACCTGGGGCTGGGCTGATGGCCTCACTCCTGTCCCATGTGTCCTCGTCACATGTGATGTGTGTGATCCCGGCAGGGCCGCATTCCTGCAGCTGCCAGGGTGCCGAGGGGCAGCGCCAGAGGGAGCGGGCCCCCTCCTCACAACTCACCCAGCTCAGCCACGCGTGGCCTGAGCCCTCTGCTGGGAAGGCTGCCAGACTTCCCCCAGTGCCACATCCCAGATGTCGGCAGACGGCAGTGGCCGTGGCAGGGCTGGTGTCATTGGCGCAAACATGACCCCACATCCCCTCATGCAGCACCTCCAGGTGCCCACTGCATCTGCTGCTTTCCCCCATCAGCCGCAGGTCCAGCAGCCCTGCAACGAGGTGAGGGGATCGCTGCACCCCGAGTGTGGTGCGGCTGCTCCCATCCAGAGCGATGGTAGCACTCACCTGAGCATACAACGCCTGAACCGCTGCCACGCCGACAGCCACGCTGCACTGGGTCTGGGCAGTGCCAGAGAGCATCCTCTGACCCAGAGCAGCGCCCAGCACCCAGCCACAGCGTCCCAGTGCCAGGCCCAAAGCGCTCAGATCCAGGTGCCTCCAGGGCCCTTCCACAGCCCAGCTGGCTGCAGGCAACGTTTGCATCCTGCAGGGTCCACGTGTCCTGGCAGACGGTGCCCCAGCTGCCCTGGCTGTACACCTCCACCCTGCCGGCACAGCGCCTGGGGCTGCCCGCCAGCCTCAGCTGCTTGCTTCCTGTGTGGGAATGTCATGCTGGGGATGGTGATGGCAGCGTGATGCCTGCGGCCCTTCACAGTGCACTCACCTGAGCAGGCGATGGCCAAACCCGCAGGACTCTTGCTGGGCTCCGTGGCCATCCCCGATATGTTACACTGTGCCAGGAGCTCCTCGGAGCCAACGCAGCGCAGCTCCTGTAACTCCATGGGGCTGGAGCCATTGTCTGGCACAGCATAGATTTTCTCAGGCACACCGCAGCCCAGCTGCCGGCACGCCACAGTGGCAGTGCCGTTGTCCCACAGCCCCACAGACACACGGGCCCAGACTCCAGGGCTCACGGCCACCTCCAGACGTCCATCGCAACGGCTCTCCCCACCACGGAGCTGCAGCAGCTCGGTGACACCTGCAACAGCCCAGCTGTGTCCTGGGGACAGGCAGTGCACCCCACCCGTTGGGAGTTCCCACTTTCCACACACCCACCTGAGCAGCTGACACCGGCTGTGTGCCCGGGGGGGCAGACGGGCTGCCCCAGAACCTCCACAGGGCACTCGCCCGGGTGCCGCTCGCTCCCACTGCAGCTGAGGGCGTCACTGCGCAGCCTTCCTGTACCCATCCCAAAGTGGCCTGGTGGTGGTATGGAGATGGCAGAGCCACATCCCAGGTGGTGGCAGAGGACATGGGCATCAGGCAGGTCCCAGGCAGTGGCACACAGGGGCCCCCACACCCCTCGTGCCTCCACCTCTACCCGCCCAGCACAGTCTGAGCCTCCATCCACCAGCTGGAACATGGTGTAGGCTGCAGCAGAGAGATGGTGTTGAGGCTGGTGGAGCAAAACACCACACCATGTGCACCATGCTGCAAGGGGCTGATGCAGATCCATGGCCACTGTACTTACGGGAGCACATGATAACAGTGGGTTGTGTGCAGGTCTGGATGTTGAGAGGCTGCTGTGCGCAAGCGGACAGGAGGGGCTCGGTGCCGTTGCACTCAAAGGAACCATCCCAGAATGACCCCTCTGCTGGTCCAAATTGCCCAGTGCCATATAGGGCCAGTGCTGTCCCACAGCCCAGCTCCCTGCAGACAACCTGGGCAGCCATGAGGTTCACATGGCCGTGGCAGACGCTGACCCAGGCCTGGCCCTGCCGCACCTCCAGCCTCCCTGAGCACTCACTGTCCCCTCCGACCAGTCGGGAGAACCCTGCCGGGAGAGGTGGGCTGCTGGGCTGAGGGATGTAGGCGAAGGGCTCCCCACAGTGCTGCATGTCCCCAGCTCTCACCTTGGCAGACCACAGAGGCATTATAATCATATGGAATATTGTATGGACCCCAACCCTCAATGTTGCAGTTCCAGATGGCCTTCTCATTCCCATTGCAGTTGATATTGGCCAACATTAGCGGAATGTGTTCTTGTGAAGTTCGCAAGGTATACATAGTGTGAGCAGCTGAGCCACAGCCCAGCTGTTGGCACACCACCTCAGCATGATTCATGTTCCAGGCTTTGTCAGCCACAGTGCCCCAGCGTCCCCGCAGCTTTGCTTCCACTCTACCCTTACAGGGTCCCCCGCCGTCTGCCAGCCTCAGCTCCAGTGAATCTGCATCAGGGACTGGTCTCAGGCCTCCCCAGGGATCCAGGCATGGTATCCCAATACCAGACACCCACCTTACCTGAGCAGATCACCCCAACATCCCATTCGTGGCCACAGAAATGGGTGCCCCAGCCGAAGTGGGGACAGTCCTGTAGGGTGGCCTCATTGCCATTGCAGAAGTAGAGTTGCAGCCAGATGCGTCCCTTACCCTTCCCAAATGGGGAATATGGGGACGTATGGGCCACCGTGCCACAGCCCAGCTGCCGGCACACCACACTGGCGTCTCGCATGCCCCATTGGAAGTTGTAGCTGCAGACGGAGCCCCATTCGCCCTCATGCTTCACCTCCACCCGACCGGCACAGCGCCCACCACCATCCACCAGCCGCAGCTCCTCGCTGCCTGTGGACAACCCGGGGGCGTGGCTGAACCTGGGTGTGCCTGTCCCATGGCTGCAACACTGACCCTCTGCTTCCCCCCTGTCCCATGTCCATCCCCCTGCCTCACAACTCACCCTTGCAGAGCTGCACACAGAGGAGCAGTCCCAGCACTCTGGCAGACACCATCATGACCCACACGCACAGCCTGCAGTCCAGGATGGGGAGGGGGTAATATAGGCAGCCCCTGCTGGCAGGAGCCAATGGGGTTGGTGAGATACAGTGGGAGCTGTTATCAGCAGGGTTATCAGCCGCCTGCTGGGTCCCAGCCTCCAATAACCTGCTTCGTGCCCAAATATGAGGCTGGCTCCACTTCTGGCGTCACACAGCCCCACAAGCGTTCTTGGTGCCTGCATGTCCCTGAGGGAGCCAGCCTTCCTGAGTGCTGCATGTCCCTGAGCTGGGACATGCATCACCTGAGCTGTTCCCATGCAGAGGGGATCCCCACAGGGTCAGGTGTGACCCCAACAATGTCTATCTCGTCACTCCAGTGCAAACCCCAATCTGGTGGGGTCCTGGACTGCCTTTGTAGTTCTGCAGATAGTAGTGAGGTGATTAAGATCGCGGTACTGGTATGGACATGCACAGGACAGCCACCCCCAGCCCCGCACATCACTCAGGAAACAGCACTGCCTGCACCTGAGGACACGCAGCCTCCACTGCTACCCTGCACCATGAGCAGGAAGGAATATATTCCCCCACATGGGGAACCAGCGTCAACACCAACCACTGTAGCAGTCCCAGGGCTGTCCAGCTGCTTTGGGGACAGCACAGCAAAGCCAGCTCCACATGGGAAGGCTGCAGGGCTGAGCCGCCTGGCCCATGTCCCCTTGTGCAGCCTGGTGCTGGGGAAGGAGGAAGTGTGCAATGGCTGTGTGGCTGCTTTCAAAAGCGAAACCTGCTGTACACAGGGCTGGGACGTGGGGCAGCGCACGGCCCCGCTGCAGGGTCAGTGCATGGCGGCACAGCTCGGTGGGCACCGGGGGCTCCTGGGAACACGGCTGAGGGGCCGGGCTCCTACTGAGGCTGTGGGGATGCAAGGTGCAGGATGGGGATGCCAGTAGGGCCCGGGCATTGCTCCCTCCCCGTTGTGCTCGTGTTGATGAGCTGCGGCCCTGCCCTGCACACAGCAGAGCACCAACACGGCCTCCCAGCGGGCCGCAGAGGGGCCCAAGAGGCTGCAGCAGCCCCGCAGCGGGGCTCAGCAGGGCTGGGCCTCCAGCTCTGCCAGCAGCACCAGGCGGCTCTGCAGCCACAGCTCTGCGCCCAGCTGAGGGGCCCTGGCAGGAAGGCCTGGTCTGCACTGGAGGGACGAGCGCTGCCAGCCAGGAAGCCACCATTCCTCCTGGCAGCGGCACACAGTGGTGGCACAGAGCACATGGGGAAGGACAGCCCGTTCCAGGACTTGAACTGAAACACCAGGGACGGCTGCCCGGCACCTTCCATCAGGAACATACATCAGGGGTGGGAATCCCGACCTCCTTCTCTGCAGGTCCTTACAGGGTGAGGTAACAGACAAGCGCAGGAGGTGGCTCAGACCCCTGACCTGATGTTTCTCGTGTCAGAGGGAGCTCTTCAACGTGTGTGCTCTTCCCACTGACAAAGGAGGTGTCCTCAGAAGGGGAGATCCTCCCAGCAAACTGCAGGGTGATAGTCAGCTTACCCAGGTTTGCATATCAGAACGTGTGAGAAAAGGTGGTGAATGTGTGCAGAGAGACATACACGTACAGTTATCATCTGCATTTCTGTAACTGCTTTCCTTTTCCGCACTTTTTGGTTTGTATCTCCCCCATGAGTTTGTTTACAGCTCTCTCCCCCATGGCACACTGGGGGCAGGGGCGGAGTGAACGACTGGCCAGGTGTTGCTCAGCTACCTGCAGGGTGAAACCACAGCGCGTGGCAGCGTGCCTGCACCTGTGTTCCTATGGGGACATGCGCTCCTTGTTGTCCTTCCACTGCAGCGCAGCAGGCCTGAGAGCCATCCCACCGCCTCTCTGTCCGCTTTCAGACTCTTTCTGTTGTTATCCCCGTGCCCAGAGCCAATGGAGATGTCTCTGAAATACAGCTTTTCACCCCAAACCCCTAGGGATGGCCCACGGGCACAGGAACAGGAGCCAAGAACGGAAGTGAGTTTCCGCACAGATTTATGCTTTAATAAAGAAGTGACTGTCATAAGGGAATAGTCAGAAAAATAATGTTAAAACAGGGAGATTATCTGTTGCATCCCAGCTTCAGGAAGGAGAACGGAGGATTTTGCTGCTGTTCTGTGCACAGGGCAGGGAGAGGTGATGATAAAAAGGCCAGATCCACCCCTCACAGGGCACACCGGTCCCAGTTCCAGCCATGTCCCCACAGTTTGCTCACAGCAATGTTCCCAGGGTGCTGACACCAGCATCATCATAGCCCGTGTCCTCGGGGGGCTGTGCTGGGTCATCCCCGGGGTGGGGAGAGGGAGACGCCTCCGGCACAGCCACAGCATCATCGTAGCCATGTGAGGGGCTGTGCTGGGGCTGGGCAGGGGAGTCTGTGACAGACAGGGAGGGGATGCTGGTAAGGACAGTGTTGGAAGGGATCTGTGATCTCACCAACTCATGAGTCCTGTGTTTGGCTGGGTTCCCACAGAGGGGTGCCCTGAGCCTTTCTGTCCACACAGTGCACCTCTGTGCCCGTGCCCCTACCTGGGGACACCTGGAAGTCACTCTCCGCTGCACCATATCCATTGTGATCTGACACTTTTTTCCCTGAGCCCTGGGACAGGGAACCTGGAGGGGAGGAAGTGTGTTGTGGACATGACAGGGGATGGGGACAGCCCCGGGGGCCATCCCGCTCCCACCTGTGCGGCTGGGCACCTCCTGGTACTCAGAAATCAAGTTGTAGTCAAGCTCCTCATACACAGCCTCGGAGGCTGCAGCCTTGCTGCGGCCTGCAAGGCAGCACACATGGCATCGGTGTCCCCAGTGTCCACAAGGTGCTTCCCCATATTTTTGGAACCACAGAGAGGTGCCCACCTTGGCACTGGGCCCGTGTACGGTGTGCCAGCACAGCCAGGGTGGCCAGGGCCAGGCACAGCAGTGTCCCCAGGATCACACACAGCACCGTGAGCGATGACACGGTCCTTGGTGCTGCTGTCAGCGGGACAGTGCTGTGGGTGAGAGCTGTGGGGCAGTGATGGGAAGGGTGAGGCCCAATGGGGATCCAACGGTAGCAGTTAGAGGACAGTGAGCATGGGCAGAGCCATTTGCTGAGGTGTCTCTGTCCCAGTGGTTACTACCTGGGGCTGGGCTGGTGGCCTCACTCCTGTCGCTGGTGTCCTCGTCACATGTGATGTGGGTGATCCCGGCGGGACTGCATTCCTGCAGCTGCCAGGGTGCTGAGGGGCAGCGCCAGAGGGAGCGGGCCCCTTCCTCACAACTCACCCAGCTCAGCCACGCGCGGCCTGAGCCAGCTACAGGGAAGGCTGCCAGACTTCCCCCAGTGCCACATCCCAGCTGTCGGCAGACGGCAGTGGCCGTGGCAGGGCTGGTGTCATTGGCACAAACATGACCCCACGTCCCCTCATGCAGCACCTCCAGGTGCCCACTGCATCTGCTGCTATCCCCCGTCAGCCGCAGGTCCAGCAGCCCTGCAACGAGGTCAGGGGATCGCTAGACCCCGAGTGTGGTGGGGCTGTTCCCATCCAGAGTGATGGTAGCCCTCACCTGAGCACACGACACCTGCACCACCGCCATGCCGACAGCTATGCTGCACTGAGGCTGTGCAGTGCCAGAGAGCATCCTCTGAACCAGAGCAGCGCCCAGCACCCGGCCACAGCGTCCCAGTGCCAGGCCCAAAGCGCTCGGATCCAGGTGCCTCCAGGGCCCTTCCACAGCCCAGCTGGCCGCAGGCAACTTTTGCATCCTGCAGGGTCCACGTGTCCTGGCAGACGGTGCCCCAGCTGCCCTGGCTGTACACCTCCACCCTGCCGGCACAGCGCCTGGGGCTGCCCGCCAGCCTCAGCTGCTTGCTTCCTGTGTGGGAATGTCATGCTTGGGATGGGGATGGCAGCGTGATGCCTGCGGCCCTTCACAGTGCACTCACCTGAGCAGGCAATGGCCAAACCCGCAGGACTCTTGCTGGGCTCCGTGGCCATCCCCGATGTGTTACACTGTGCCAAGAGCTCCTCGGTGCCAATGCAGCGCAGCTCCTGTAGCTCCATGGGGCCGGAGCCATTGTCCGACACAGCATAGATTTTCTCAGGCACACCGCAGCCCAGCTGCCGGCACGCCACAGTGGCAGTGCCGTTGTCCCACAGCCCCACAGACACACGGGCCCAGACTCCAGGGTGCACGGCCACCTCCAGACGTCCATCACAACGGCTCTCCCCACCGTGGAGCTGCAGGGGCTCGGCGACACCTGCAACAGGCCCGGCTGTGTCCTGGGGACAGGCAGTGCACCTCACCCTTTGGGAGTTCCCACTTTCCCCACACCCACCTGAGCAGATGACACCAGCTGTGTGCCCGGGGGGGCAGACGGGCTGCCCCAGCACCTCCACAGGGCACTCGCCCGGGTGCCGCTCGCTCCCACTGCAGCTGAGGGCGTCGCTGCGCAGCCTTCCTGTACCCATCCCAAAGTGGCCTGGTGGTGGTATGGAGATGGCAGAGCCGCATCCCAGGTGATGGCAGAGGACATGGGCGTCGGGCAGGTCCCAGGCAGTGGCACACAGGGGCCCCCACACCCCTCGTGCCTCCACCTCCACCCGTCCAGCACAGTCTGAGCCTCCATCCACCATCCGGAACCCAGTGTAGGCTGCAGCAGAGAGAGGGTGTTGGGGCTAATGGAGCTAAACACCCCACCATGTGCACCACGTGTCATGGCGCTGACGCAGATCTATGTCCCCTGTACTTACGGGAGCACATGATAGCAGTTGGTTCTGTGCAGGTCTGGATGTTGAGACGCTGCTGTGCACAAGCAGACAAGAGGGGCTCGGTGCCGTTGCACTCAAAGGAACCATCCCAGAATGACCCCTCTGCTGGTCCAAATTGCACAGTCCCATATAGGGCCAGTGCTGTCCCGCAGCCCAGCTCCCTGCAGACAACCTGGGCAGCCATGAGGTCCACATGGCCATGGCAGACGCTGACCCAGGCCTGGCCCTGCCGCACCTCCAGCCTCCCTGAGCACTCACTGTCCCCTCCAACCAGTCGGGAGAACCCTGCCGGGAGAGGTGGGCTGCTGGGCTGAGGGACGTGGGCGAAGGGTTCCCCACAGTGCTACGTGTCCCCAGCTCTCACCTTGGCAGACTACAGAGGCATTAAAATCAAAAGGAGAATTGTATGGACCCCAACCCTCAATGTTGCAGTCCCAGATGGCCTTCTCATTCCCCTTGCAGCTGATATTGGCCAACATTAGCGGAATGTGTTCTTCCAAAAATCGCCAGGTATGTGTAGTGTGAGCAGCTGAGCCACAACCCAGATGTTGGCACACCACCTCAGCATGATTAATGTTCCAGGCTTTGTCAGCCACACTGCCCCAGCGTCCCCGCAGCTTTGCCTCCACTCTCCCCTCACAGGGTCCCCTGCCGTCCGCCAGCCTCAGCTCCAGTGAATCTGCATCAGGGACTGGTCTCAGGCCTCCCCAGGGGTCCAGGTATGGTGTCCCAATCCCAGACACCCACCTTACCTGAGCAGATCACCCCAACATCCCATTCGTGGTCACAGAAGTGTTTGCCCCAGCCAAAGTGGGGGCAGTCCTGCAGGGCAGTCTCAGTGCCACGGCAGAACAAGGGATGCAGCCAGATGTGTCCCTTGCCCTTCCCAAATAGGGAATATGTGGATGCACGGGCTACTGCGCCACAGCCCAGGTGCCGGCACACCACTCTGGCCGCTTGTACATCCCACTCGATGTCGTAGCTGCAGACGGAGCCCCATTCGCCCTCATGCTTCACCTCCACCCGACCGGCACAGCGCCCACCGCCATCCACCAGCCGCAGCTCCTCGCTGCCTGTGGACAACCCAGGGAGGTGGTTGAGCCTGGGTGTGCCTGTCCCATGGCTGCAACACTGACGCACCGCTTTTCCCCTGTCCTGTGGCCATCCCCGTTCCCCACAACTCACCGTTACAGAGCTGCACACAGAGGAGCAGTCGCAGCACCCTGGCAGGCACCATCACGCCCCATATGCACAGCTCATGGACCAGCACGAGGAGGGGAGATATAGGCAACCCCTGCTGGCAGGAGCCAATGAGGATGGTGAGATACAGTGGGAGCCGTTATCAGCAGGGTTATCAGCCGCCTGCTGGGTCCCAGCCTCCAATAACCTGCTTCGTGCCCAAATATGAGGCTTTCTCCACTTCTGGCGTCACACAGCCCCACAAGCATTCTTGGTGCCTGCATGTCCCTGAGGGAGCCAGCCTTCCTGGGTGCCTGCATGTCCCTGAGCTGGGGCTCTGGCTGAGCCCATGCAGAGAGGGTCCCCACAGGGAGTAGTGTGACCCCAAAAGGGTCTCTCTCGTAACCCCAATGCATACCCCAATCTTGTGGGGTCCTGGACCTGCCTTTGTAGTTCTGCAGGTAGTATTGAGGTGAATAAGGTCCCAGTGCTGGTATGGACATGAACAGGACAGCCACCGCCAGCCCCGCACATCAGTCAGGAAACAGCAGTGCCTACATCTGAGGATACGCAGCCTCCACACCTACCCTTCATCATGAGCAGGAGGGATTGTATTCCCCCACATGGGGACCCAGCATCAACACCAACCACAGTTGCAGTCCCGGGGCTGTCCAGCTGCTTTGTGGACATCACAGCAAACCCAGCTCCATAGGAGAAGGCTGCGTGGCTGAACTGTCCCGGCCCATGTCCCCTTGTGCAGCCCGTTGCTGGGGAAGGAGGAAGTGTGCTATGGCTGCGTGTCCGCTTTCAAAAGCGAAACCTGCTGTACGTAGGGCTGGAACATGGGGCATCGCCGGCCCCACTGTAGGATCAGTGTGCAGTGGCACAGCTTGGTGGGCACTGGGGGTTCCTGGGAACACGGCTGCGGGGCTGGGCAGCTGCTGAGCCTGTGGGGATGCAAGGTGCAGGATGGGGATACCAGCAGGGCTTGGGCATTGCTCCCGCCCTGCTGTACTTGCGTTGCTGAGCTGAGGCCCTGCCCTGCACTCAGCAGGGCACCAACACGGCATCCCAGTGGGCCGCAGAGGGGCCCAGGAGGCCGCAGCAGCCCCGCAGCAGGGCTCAGCAGGGCTGGGCCTCCAGCTCTGCCAGCAGCACCAGGCAGCTCTGCAGCCACAGCTCAGTGCCAAGCTGAGGGACCCTGGCAGGAAGGCCTGGTCTGCGCGGGAGGGACGAGCGCTGCCAGCCAGGAAGCCGCCATTCCTCCTGGCAGCAGCACACAGCGGTGGCATAGAGCACATGGGGAAGGACAGCCCGTTCCAGGACTTGAACTGAAACACCAGGGACGGCTGCCTGGCACCTTCAATCGGGAACATACATCAGGGGTGGGAATCCTGACCTCCTTCTCTGCAGGTCCTTACAGGGTGAGGTAACAGACAAGCGCAGGAGGTGGCTCAGACCCCTGACCTGACGTTTCCCGTGTCAGAGGGAGCTCTTCAATGTGTGTGCCCTTCCCACTGACAAAGGAGGTGTCCTCAGAAGGGGAGATCCTCCCAGCAAACTGCAGGGTGAGAGTCAGCTTACCCAGGTTTGCTTATCAGAACGTGTGAGAAAAGGGGGTGAATGTGTGTGTAGTGACATACACGTACAGTTATCATCTCATTTCTGTAACTGCTTTCCTTTTCTGCCCTTTTTGGTTTGTATCTCCCCCATGAGTTTGTTTACAGCTCTCTCCCCCATGGCACACTGGGGGCAGGGGCGGAGTGAGCGAACGGCTGGGTGCTGCTCAGCTGCCTGCAGGGTGAAACCACAGCGCGTGGCAGCGTGCCTACACCTGTGTGCCTGTGGGGGCACACACTCCTTGTTGTCGTTCCACTGCAGCGCAGCACGCCTGGGAGCCATCCCACTGCCTCTCTGTCCGCATTCAGACTTTTTCTGTTGTTACTCCCATACCCAGAGCCAATGGGGATGTCTCTGAAATCCAGCTTTGCAACCCAGACCCCAAGAGATGGCTGATGGCCTCAAGAACAGGAGCCATGAACAGAAGTGAGATTCTGCACAGATTTGTTGTTTAATAAAGAAGTGACAGTCATAAGGGAAGAGTCAGAAAAATAAAGTTAAAAAGCTGATTAGCGGTTGTGTCCCAAATTCAGGAAGGAGAACGGAGCATTTTGCTGCTGTTCTCTGCACCAGGCAGGGAGAGGCGATGATACCAAGGCCAGGACCATCCATCGCAGGGGCACACAGGTCCCAGTTCCAGCCATGTCCCCACTGTTTGCTCACAGCGATGTACCCATGGTGCTGACACCAACATCATCATAGCCCGTGTCCTCGGGGGGCTGTGCTGGGGCATCCCCATGGTAGGGAGAGGGAGACGCCTCCGGCACAGCCACAGCATCATCGTAGCCATGTGAGGGGCTGTGCTTGGGCTGGGCAAGGGAGTCTGTGACAGACAGGGAGGGAATGCTGGTAAGGACAATGCTGGAAGGGATCTGTGATCTCACCTTTGCATGAGTCCCATGTATGGCTGGGTTCCCACAGAGGGGTGCCCTGTGCATTTCTGCCCTCACAATGCAACTCTGTGCCCGTGAACCTACCTGGGGACACCTGGAGGTCACTCTCCTCTGCACCATCCCCACTGTGATCTGATGCTGGTTTCCCTGAGCCCTGGGACAGGGAACCTGGAGGGGAGGAAGTGTGTTGTGGACATGACAGTGGATGGGGACAGCACCGGGGGACATCCCGCTCCCACCTGTGCGGCTGGGCACCTCCTGGTACTCAGGAATCAAGTTGTAGTCAAGCTCCTCATACACAGCCTCAGAGGCAGCATCCTTGCTGCGGCCTGCAAGGCAGCACACATGGCATCGGTGTCCCCAAGGAGCTTCCCTATGTTTTGGGACCCACAGAGAGGTGCCCACCTTGGCACTGAGCCCGTGTACGGTGTGCCAGCACAGCCAGGGTAGCCAGGGCCAGGCACAGCAGTGTCCCCAGGATCACGCACAGCACCGTGAGCGATGACACGCTCCTTGGTGCTGCTGTCAGCAGGACAGCGCTGTGGGTGAGAGCTGTGGGGCAGTGATGGGAAGGGTGAGGCCCCATGGGGATCCAACGGCAAAGCCATTTGCTGAGGTGTCTCTGTCCCAGTGGTTGCTACCTGGGGCTGGGCTGGTGGCCTCACTCCTCTCCCCGGAGTCCTCATCACATGTGATGTGGGTGATCCCGGCAGGGCCGCATTCCTGCAGCTGCCAGGGTGCTGAGGGGCAGCGCCAGAGGGAGCGGGCCCCCTCCTCACAACTCACCCAGCTCAGCCACGCGTGGCCTGAGCCCTCTGCTGGGAAGGTTGCCAGACTTCCCCTAGTGCCACATCCCAGCTGTCGGCAGACGGTAGTGGCCGTGGCAGGGCTGGTGTCATTGGCGCAAACATGACCCCACGTCCCTTCATGCAGCACCTCCAGGTGACCACTGCATCTGCTGCTTTCCCCCGTCAGCCGCAGGTCCAGCAGCCCTGCAACGAGGTCAGGGGATTGCTGCACCCCGAGTGTGGTGCGGCTGCTCCCATCCAGAGTGATGGTAGCCCTCACCTGAGCACACAATGCCTGCACCGCCGCCACTCCAACAGCCACGCTGCACGGGGGCTGTGCAGTGCCAGAGAACATCCTCTGACCCAGAGCAGCGCCCAGCACCCAGCCACAGAGTCCCAGAGCCAGGCCCAAAGCGCTCAGATCCAGTTGCCTCCAGGGCCCTTCCACAGCCCAGCTGGCCACAGGCAACGTTTGCATCCTGCAGGGTCCACGTGTCCTGGCAGACGGTGCCCCAGCTGCCCTGGCTGTACACCTCCACCCTGCCGGCACAGCGCCTGGGGCTGCCCGCCAGCCTCAGCTGCTTGCTTCCTGTGTGGGAATGTCATGCTGGGGATGGTGATGGCAGCGTGATGCCTGCAGCCCTTCACAGTGCACTCACCTGAGCAGGCGATGGCCAAACCCACAGGACTCTTGCTGGGCTCTGTGGCCATCACCGATACGTTGCACTGTGCCAGGAGCTCCTCGGTACCAATGCATCGCAGCTCCTGTAGCTCCATAGGGCCGAAGCCATTGTCCGGCAAAGCATAGATTTTCTCAGGCACACCGCAGCCCAGCTGCCGGCACGCCACAGTGGCAGTGCCGTTGTCCCACAGCCCCACAGACACACGGGCCCAGACTCCAGGGCTCACGGCCACCTCCAGACGTCCATCACAACGGCTCTCCCCACCGTGGAGCTGCAGCAGCTCGGTGACACCTGCAACAGCCCGCTGTGTCCTGGGGACAGGCAGTGCACCCCACCCTTTGGGAGTTCCCACTTTCCCCACACCCACCTGAGCAGCTGACACCGGCTGTGTGCCCGGGGGGGCAGGCGGGCTGCCCCAGCATCTCCACAGGGCACTCGCCCGGGTGCCGCTCGCTCCCACTGCAGCTGAGGGCGTCGCTACGCAGCCTTCCTGTACCCATCCCAAAGTGGCCTGGTGGTGGTATGGAGATGGCGGAGCCGCATCCCAGGTGATGGCAGAGGACATGGGCGTCGGGCAGGTCCCAGGAAGTGGCACACAAAGGCCCCCACACCCCTTGTGCCTCCACCTCCACCCTCCCAGCACAATCTGAGCCTCCGTCCACCAGCCGGAACCCAGTGTAGGCTGCAGCAGAGAGAGGGTGTTAAGACTGGTGGCGCAAAACACCCCACAGTGTGCACCATGCTGCAAGGGGCTGATTCAGAGCCATGGACCCTGTACTTACGGGAGCACATGATAGTAGTGCTTTGTGTGCAGGTCTGGATGTTGAGACGTTGCTTTGCGCAAGCAGACAGGAGGGGCTCAGTGCCATTGCACTCAAAGGAACCATCCCAGAATGACCCCTCTGCTGGTCCAAATTGCACAGTCCCATATAGGGCCAGTGCTGTCCCGCAGCCCAGCTCCCTGCAGACAACCTGGGCAGCCATGAGGTCCACATGGCCATGGCAGACGCTGACCCAGGCCTGGCCCTGCCGCACCTCCAGCCTCCCTGAGCACTCACTGTCCCCTCCAACCAGTCGGGAGAACCCTGCCGGGAGAGGTGGGCTGCTGGGCTGAGGGACGTGGGCGAAGGGCTCCCCACAGTGCCTTGTGTTCCCAGCTCTCACCTTGGCAGACTACAGAGGCGTTATAATCACGAGGAAAATCGTATGGACCCCAACCCTCAATGTTGCAGTCCCAGATGGCCTTCTCATTCCCCTTGCAGTTGATATTGGCCAACATTAGCGGAATGTGTTCTTGTGAAGTTCGCCAGGTATGCGTAGTGTGAGCAGCTGAGCCACAGCCCAGCTGTTGGCACACCACCTCAGCATGATTCATGTTCCAGGCTTTGTCAGCCACACTGCCCCAGCGTCCCCGCAGCTTTGCCTCCACTCTCCCCTCACAGGGTCCCCCGCCATCCGCCAGCCTCAGCTCCAGTGCCTCTGTATCATGGACTGGTCTCAGGACTCCCCAGGGGTCCAGGCATGGTGTCCCATTCCCAGCCATCCCACCTTACCTGAGCAGATCACCCCAACATCCCATTCGTGGCCACAGAAGTGTTTGCCCCAGCCCAAGTGGGGACAGTCCTGCAGGGTGGCCTCATTGCCATTGCAGAAGTAGAGTTGCAGCCAGATGCGTCCCTTACCCTTCCCAAATGGGGAATATGGGGACGTATGTGCCACTGTGCCACATCCCAGCTGCCGGCACACCACACTGGCCCCTCCCGCGCCCCATTGGAAGTTGTAGCTGCAGACGGAGCCCCATTCGCCCTCATGGTTCACTTCCACCCGACCAGCACAGCGCCCACCGCCATCCACCAGCCGCAGCTCCTCACTGCCTGTGGACAACCCGGGGATGTGGCTGAGCCTGGGCGTGCCTGTCCCATGGCTGCAAACATGACCGTCATCTTCCCCCCTGTCCCATGTCCATCCCCCTGCCTCACAACTCACCCTTGCAGAGCTGTACACAGAGGAGCAATCCCAGCACCCTGGCAGGAACCATCATGACCCACACACGCAGCCTGCAGCCCAGGATGGGGAGTGGGTAATATAGGCAGCCCCTGCTGGCAGGAGCCAATGAGGATGGTGAGATACAGTGGGAGCTGTTATCAGCAGGGTTATCAGCCGCCTGCTGGGTCCCAGCCTCCAATTACCTGCTTCGTGCCCAAATATGAGGCTGGCTCTACTTCTGGAGTCAAACAGCCCCACAAGCGTTCTCGGTGCCTTCATGTCCCTGAGGGAGCCAGCCTTCCTGGGTGCTGCATGTCCCTGAGTTGGGGCTCTGGCTGTGCCCATGCAGAGAGGGTCCCCACAGGGAGTGGTGTGACCACAACAGGGTCTCTCTTGTCTCCCCAGTGCATACGCCATTATAGTGGGGAACGGGACCTGCCTTTGTAGTTCTGCAGGTAATATTGAGATGAATAAGGTCCCAGTGCTGGTATGGACATGAACAGGACAGCCATCCCCAGCCCCGCACATCAGTCAGGACACAGCAGTGCCTGCATCTGAGGACATGCAGCCTCCACACCTACCCTGCATCATGAGCAGGAGGGATTGTATTCCCCCACATGGGGACCCAGCATCAACACCAACCACTGTAGCAGTCCCAGGGCTGTCCAGCTGCTTTGTGGACATCACAGCAACCCCAGCTCCATAGGGGAAGGCTGCAGGGCTGAACTGTCCCTGCCCATGTTCCCTTGTGCAGCTTGGTGCTTGGGAAGGAGGAAGTGTGCTATGGCTGCATGTCCGCTTTCAAAAGCGAAACCTGCTGTACACAGGGCTGGGACATGGGGCATCGCCAGCCCTGCTGTAGGGTCAGTGTGTGGTGGCACAGCTTGGTGGGCACCGGGGGCTCCTGGGAACACGGCTGCGGGGCTGGGCAGCTGCTGAGCCTGTGGGGATGCAAGGTGCAGGATGGGGATACCAGCAGGGCTTGGGCATTGCTCCCGCCCCGCTGTACTTGCGTTGCTGAGCTGCAGCCCTGCCCTGCACACAGCAGAGCACCAACACGGCCTCCCAGCGGGCCGCAGAGGGGCCCAAGAGGCTGCAGCAGCCCCGCAGCAGGGCTCAGCAGGGCTGGGCCTCCAGCTCTGCCAGCAGCACCAGGCAGCTCTGCAGCCACAGCTCCGTGCCCAGCTGAGGGGCCCTGGCAGGAAGGCCTGGTCTGCGCGGGAGGGATGAGCATTGCCAGCCAGGAAGCCGCCATTCCTCCTGGCAGCAGCACACAGCGGTGGCATAGAGCACATGGGGAAGGACAGCCCGTTCCTGGACTTGAACTGAAACCCCAGGGGCGGCTGCCTGGCACCTTCAATCGGGAACATACATCAGCTGTGGGAATCCTGACCTCCGCCTCTGCAGGTCCTTACAGGGTGCGGTAACAGACAAGCGCAGGAGGTGGCTCAGACCCCTGACCTGATGTTTCTCGTGTCAGAGGGAGCTCTTTAACGTGTGTGCTCTTCCCACTGACAAAGGAGGTGTCCTCAGAAGGGGAGATCCTCCCAGCAAACTGCAGGGTGATAGTCAGCTTACCCAGGTTTGCATATCAGAACGTGTGAGAAAAGGGGGTGAATGTGTGTGTAGTGACATACACGTACAGTTATCATCTCATTTCTGTAACTGCTTTCCTTTTTTGCACTTTTTGGTCTGTATCTCCCCCACAAGTTTGTTTACAGCTCTCTCCCCCATGGCACACTGGGGGCAGGGGCGGAGTGAGTGAACGGCTGGGTGCTGCTCAGCTGCCTGCAGGGTGAAACCACAGCGCGTGGCACCGTGCCTGCACCTGTGTGCCTGTGGGGACACACTGTCCTCCTAATTAAGCAGACATGTCAGTCTTCTTCATTAATTATTATATTTGGGCTTCTGTTTTCTGGTAAACTTATTTCATAAGGATCTCTTTGTGAAGGCCAGCCTCTGCTGTCCTGAAGCCCATGGCTGTGAGCTGTGAGCTACCCGTGTGCTCTCCTTGCTGCCCTAAGGATCCTGAAGTCCACTGGTAATTGGACTGCAGCCATGGCTGCCCTTGAGGTTGTCATTGTCTTCTTGCCCCTCCATGTGAGTGAGAGAGAGCACCCTCACAGCACCTGCTTGTTGGCTTTTCAATCACTAGGGGGAGGAGCATTTCATCAGTATATAGGGACCTGCTGGGATGTTTTTGCCTGGCTGTTCTGTCCTTCCTACAGGTATTGGGCTTTGTTGATGTCCCCCAGACCTGCTTCATCCCCTGAACCTGCTTTCTGCTGCAATATGAGTTTTGGCTCTATTTCTGGTAGCCCCAGGATGGGACCTTGGTACAACATGTCCCCAAGAAGAGCCAGCCTTCTTGGGCTCTGTGTGTCCTTGAGCTGGGTCTGGGGCTGTGCCCATGGAGAGTGGGCCCCCAAATGGAAACTTTCCCCTGCACGGGGACCCTTTGTTGGCATCAACTGCATGCGGCTGCTGTGCCACCTGCACTGCTGGAGATAGCACTGTGGCTTTGTGCATCCGTAGGGTTGCAACCGAGGGAGCTTGGGGCCCTAGCAGGGCCCAGGGACCTGAAGAGCTTTGTGTACACTGAGCTGTGGCACATTTCTTGAAGAGAATGTGCCACCTGCAGGGAAATGTTATAACTGTATGAAGTTATGCTTCTCTACTTGGGACTCCAGCATGAAGGTAGGTGATTCACTTCCCCTGCTTTGGTACTCCAGATGCCTATAGACTGAAGGAGGAGACAGGTGCAGAGATGTCTTGGACCTCTGATATGGTGTCTCTTGCTTCTGAGGGAGCTCTTTCAGATGTGTCCCCTTCCCGCTGACAAGCAGCATGTTCTCAGACCTGGTGATCCTACTAGCAAGAGTAGGGTGAGACTCAGCTTGCTCAGCCAAATATGCTTATCAAAGCACCTGGCTGTGAGTTTGTGCTGGCCACCCAGCCTTCCTTTGCTGGCAATACATCAAGTGAAACAGGTGATTGTAAATGATCTAATGATTATAAATGGATTTCAGATGACTCAGACTGGCATTTTTGGCAGTTAAAAGGAGGTGTAAATTCTTTCTGTTGTGGGAATGGAGGTGTAGTTGGATGGTATTTTCTTGGTTTTTGGTTTAGTGGGACAAAAGTCACCTCAGCAAATCCTCAGGTTAGTGGTAAACTGGGCAGAGGGAGGAAGAGAAAGGCAGTTCATAGCCACGAAGGTGATGCATCAGCATTTGTGTTAAGAGAGTGCTCTTTTAAGGGTTTCTGATGAAGGGCCTTTTCCAGTACAGCAATGAATACTAAACGCAGGAATTGATGGGATCAAAGTCTGATCTGTCACACTCATCAATGAGGGTATGTGAGCATGTGGCAGTGTTCATTCCATCTGGGTTAACTGATTGAAGACTTCTGCATTATAATGGTAAGAAGAAAATACAGGAGAACAGTGCTGAGATGGAGACTTGACAAAGTGAAAATGGAAATGATTATAAGAAATAAACCTCTGGCTATGTTAGTAGTTGAGCTATCAAGGTACAGGTGCCGCTTCCAGAAAGGTAAACCTGGACTTTGCAACTGATAAAACTGTGAACAAGGGCAGGAGCTGGACTAGGAGGAGTGCAAGAAAACTGCACTGCTCTGGGAGCCCATGGTGGGAGCAGGAGGAATAAAGCAGGGAGACTGGTAGAAAGGGTATGAGTGCACATGAGGATCTGAGGCTGCTGTTTGCCTCAAGCACGAGGTTCTGTGCCTGTGCTCCCCAAGTCCTCTGTTCTTGACCTCAGGAATAGGTCTGGTGGGCATCAGCACAGCCAAAAACTGCACTTTTTTTTTTTTCCCAGAGGGGCCTCTGCATTGTAGCTGTTGGTCACAGGCTGGACTGGGCTGGGCCTAAGAGTGGGAGATGCTCTGACATTACAGATAGCCTTAGGCAGTCAGGTGAGAGGGAAGTGTCACTCGGATTTGTTTTGCTGCAGAAAAGAAGGCTAGGATGAATTATGACACTGCTGTACATCCTGAGGAAGCAGAGCTAATGTATATGAAGATCAGCAGAGTGGAAAGTACTTACAGGAAAATGAGCCTTCTTGCTTTTACAATGACGGGATTAGGCAGGTGTGTTAGCAGTGCAAACTGTAATGATCCTGGAAGATAGCACTGGCATCTCCCTGCTGTCCTTTCTCTCTCTTTTGAATTCTGACTTGTATAAAACAAGGAAAACCCCCTGATTTCCCACAGTAACAAAAAATTTGCTCATGGCAAGTGAATGCTGTGCTTCCTTGTTTGGTTGTTGCAGACCTCAGGCAAAATGTGTTGCCTAGAAATGAAATATTAACCCTTCCTCAAAGAAGAAAATGAGTAAAGGTTGCATGCTGGCTCAGAAGAGGCTCTTCTTCCCAGAGTTTGGTTGCTGTTACAGATGGTGTTTTACTCAATTGTGATATTCCTGCCTAAGAGGAAAACAGGACCTAACTGAGACTAAAGGTTTGACTAACTGTAAGGAGACCTGTTGGTGGTGACACAGGGGAAGTAGAACTGCTCCTACCGTGTCTTGCCAGAAGAAGACGCTTCTGAGAGACCTGGTGCCAAAAAAATAAAAAAATCTGGTTGATGTGAAGCGGAAATGGTGTTATTTCTTTTCTTCCTGTTTCTCAGTCTCATGATGCAGTGGTGTTTCTTGGGCTGGATGTGGCTATAGAGACAAATAGTTCTCGTTGTCCTTCCTTCTTCCTTTTCAGCAACCCGAATTTACAGTTCCTTTCAGGTTTGTTTTGATAGGCTTCTGTGTGACTATCACTGTGATGTGACAAGGGCAGTTCAGGCTGAAGTCGTCTAGGAAGAACTCCTTTCTCTTGAACTGATCCACTTCTGGATCAAGCAGATTTCTGACCTCTACAGTAAAGCAAGTAGATACTGAACCCTTCCCACCTGAGGAAGTTTGTGATGACATGGGGCCTTGCAGGCACTACAAAGCTCAGGATGCAAAGGAGAAGGGTTTTTAGAGGCAAACACTGGAAGGGAATGGTCTCCTCTTTCAGGGCTGGCAGCTGTGGTCCATTCTGCTCATCTAGAAATGTTCATGTTTACAGAGGGGGAAGTAGACCCAATTGATTCCAAGAATATGAGATGATGAAGAAATCAGAGAAGCCTCATCAACACCAGCTTTTCTTAACAAGTGAGTCTCTGGACAAATGAAGAAGGTAGATAAATGGTGGAGTTATTTTGTGGAGATTCATATTCTGCCCAAACACTATTCTTCAAACAGTATGATCAGCAAATGTTACTTGTCTGTATTTAGCACCAATCACAATTGCTGGTGAACTATGTTTGAGTGGTTCTGGCTCATTAGATTTTGTAAATCCAAAGGTGTTTTTTAATAGGGCAATAGGACAGCCTGTTCCTTGACTGCAGGTCTGAATCGACTGATCAGAGAGGCAATGTGATATGGGAGTAGGTGTTAAATGAGAACAAAGTTTGATGGAAAATCCATTTGACCCTTCTTTCTGAAACTGAGGCACTTGGGATAACGAGTGAGCAAAGGGCTGGTGTGTATGCTTCTGGCTGAGCAGGGTCCTGGGCTCAATGCAGCAGTATTCTCAAGGGAGCCTCTGCTATAGTGAGGGCATTAGGGGCAGGGAAAGAAGCAGGAATTGCCTGTGTCAGGCAGTATTCAGTGCCAGTTAAGATTCATTATGCCCAAGAATGCAGGCAGTTATGAATTCCAGTAAAAGACTGTGTGATCATGCGGGGCTAGTTCCTCTAGTTGATTTTACTGACAGAGTTTCCTGGATTAAGTAACAGTGCTGCAATTCTAGCTTATTTTTCTTCTCAAGCAGGGATTTTGTGTCTTACATGGTGACCTCAGTAATATCCACATGGTTTAGCATCTGAGCCGCTCCCTCCACCACCCCGTGATTTTAGCTGAAGTCAGCCTGTTGCTCAACCTGCGCCTCCTGACCGGAGAAATGCTTTGTAAGAGAAATCAGTACAGTCACTTCTGCTTTAGGGCTGATTTAACATCTTCACAGATCATCATCTTTGGCATCTTGGCCAAGTCCTAGGTGTTTAGTGGGCAAAGGGGAGCTGCACAGGCAGTCTACTCAGACCATAGGAAGGTATATGCTCCCCAGTGGCATCAAGAAGGGCTGTTTCTGGCATTCATTGGGGGAGTCAACTCCAGTTGTGGCCGAAGAATGCAGAGCTCATGCCAATATCTGCAATGGTCAGCTCTATGAAGGCACCTGTAGGACAATAAGGAGCTTCTATATGGGGAGATTTTCAGTCTGCATGTTCCTGAAGTGTTCAGCCTTTGCCAGTCCGTGTCTGAGGAACGTTTGAGAGCTTTCAGAAGCAACCAAGTGCACCAAGCAGAGGCAAAGAGCAGAAATCTGTTTTCCTGTCTTACTGGGAAGTTCCTGATTTGACTGGTTTCAGTCTTGGTCATCTCTGGCCTACTGAGACAAGTTTGATGAAGTGTGTCCATGCATGACTGAGCAGGCCTGCTTATAAGGCTGAGTAACTGAGGGGAGGGAGGGATGTGTTAGGTCAGGTTAAGGATTCCACCAACCTTCCTAAACCTGAGATGAAGCTGGCTGCAGTCCTAGATAAGAGCCTGCACTACTTACTAACTCATGAGACTAATAGTAAGAGCATTTAACTGGAGCCTCTTTCCAGAATGCTGAGCTAAATCATGGGGCAATGTTATCTGACTGCCGAGGTATAAGAGTCTGATGGTCTGTCTGGGTTTCATGATTCCTCCTGATCTGTTTTGCACAGAAGCTGCCAATACAGCTAGTGCTATGTTGTGAAAAAGCCCAATGTGACTGCTAAGGAATGGATACACTCCTTTCTGTAGCACCACATGTTCCTGCAACTGCCTTTCCATTTAGCTGGCTGCAAGGGCTTGTCCTGAGAGTTTTTTTCTGGTTGCTGAAACATTGGACTGTGCCCACAGATAACAACGTCTGATGAATTTATGCACAGTCCTCATAATCGATTTAATAACACCAAGTCAAGCCTTGCCTCACTGTAGCCTGCTGACACCTTTTCCTTGTTTTATTTCCCCATCCAGTTAAAACACTAAGACCCAAACTGTCAAAATGGTGTCTCAGGGATGGACAGTAATTACTAATATGAACACACACAGGCAGGTGGGCAGCCTGATCGGGGTGCAAAGCCATGGGACAGAGAAACCTTAGAAGAGCTACATGGCTGTATCTCAGATGGCCTCAGCTGATAGCACTAGGGACAGGCAGGATGGGACCCAACAAAAACACATATTGTAATTAAAAAAAAAAAGGCATGTTCAGTCTGTGCATCCCACTCTTCTTCTTTTTTCATTCTTGAAAGCTGCCCGACTCTCCATGAAGACTTGAGCATCTATCCCGGTTTGGCAGTGGAATTCGTGATAGGATGAAGGTTTCCGATGTACTAAGAAATTTCCCACTGGCTGTTGACACAGGCTGTAATAGGAACCAAATCTAGAGCTTCTGACTCACCGCTCTTCAATTAGGATAAACGGGGCTGGTACATGCTAGTAAATGCACCAAATCTTGCTTCTGGCCATGCTGAGCAGGCAGAACTATTGTAATATTAATTAACATTGCTCTTCCTCACCCTCATGCCCCAAGCGCTTTTTCCTACCGACGCATGCCAAGGAAGACAAATTAAATTAGAAGGATATTCTGAACAAATTAGAGAAGTGACACCTCCTGGGGCAGTCAGTTCAGACTCTGTGCAAAAATATTTGGGGGTGGGGGGAGTTAAAAATTCTAACTGCATAGAAAAAGTGTCTGTCCAAAATGGGTCTTGTATTACTTGCCTTTAAAGCACAGACTTTTCTATGTCAGAGCTGCTGACCGTCTCCTAAGCACGTTTCCTTGAGTAACTTTCTGTTAGCCTTTGTGTTTCTGCCATTGGACTGTGCTTCCAGGAACTGGCAGTTCTGCGTAACCGGCCATTTGCATCCAGAGCTGCAAGTACTCTGTGAAACCTGTTGCCTAAAACCAGAGTTTCCCCAGGAAATTGCGCACCTAAGTGAGACAACAGAGGAACTGAACAGTGTTTTACTCAAGGGGGGCACGGGAGGGGTTTGCAGTCAGTGTTCTGTGTGTAGGATTTCTCACAGAACAAACGGAGCCCCGATGTTCTCAGTAAATGGCTTTCAAAACAGTTGAGATCAGTGTCAAATTTCCAGGCACGTGATGGAGCTTGGAGCCAAGTTTGGGGTTACTGTTGTGTTTACCCAAAGTCTGCAGGCTGCATTGCACCGAAGGCTGTGTGTGGGTGGAATAAAATTCTCTGTAACAAATATTTGACCGGACGTGTGGTTTATCTTATTTACAGGACTTTGAGCTTTGAAGAAAGGCTGCTTTGTTTTTGTTATTGTAATATTCAAGGCATATTCGGCTATCTCTCGCTCGCTGGATTTAGACCAACAGTTGTGTTTTTAACATAGATGTGTTAGGACTCTAACCATTAAGAAACCAAGTGTTTAAAAGCCAGAAGGGAACCACTTGTACAGATGATCAATGAAACACTGCACATTCTTCAGCACTCTGCCTTGCCTGACTGCAGTGACCTCTGCCCACATGGAGGAACGCCTCTTGTCAAAGGTCGACCTGGGTGCCCAAGTCACATGCCATCTTGCTAAGGCAGTGAATCAGCAAAAAATCCAACTCCCATTTTTACAAGCTCAGAATTTACTTTTGGTGTGTACTGTCCAGCATCACACACAGCGTGTGCCATTCACCCTGCTGAGAAACCCTGAGGTGTGTAGAAACAGCACACATATTTTTTTCTGTATCTAGACCTTGACCTCTGTCAACCAATTCTGACTTCATGGCTTCTGTATATTGTCTCTATATATCCTGTATATCTAAAGAAACACCTGTCAAAGGAGCTGGGATTATTTTTCCAAACTGAAGTTGATGTCTCAAGCTGTCACGTGAAGGAAACTAAGTGTTACTGTCCTTGAGATGGCTGACTTTCTGATCTGAGCTTGACATATAACAGTTAAGCTGTAAACAGAGAGAGATTTTGCTCCATTGTTTCAGATGGGATCTGAAACAGAGACTGTCTTCAACAATTTGAGGCTTGTGTGGGCAAACAGTAAACTGGCTTTTGCCAGTGGGCAGCAGGAAGAATGCTTCTGCTTCACACCAACAAATAGCCAAGAGGCGACACAGCTGCAAAGTAAGGCTGTGCATGCTGTCAGCTAAGCTGATGGATCAGCCCCCGGGCAGCTGTGATGTTTGTGTGCAAAAGGATACTGAAAGAAAGAATTTGGACTACTGGGCTCTTTTTCCTCAATACACCAAGATGTTTCATCTATTGCCTTTAAATGAAAAGGGCCAGGATTTCCCCGCTGCTTTGAACAGTTTAATGAATAATGGTCAGACATGCAACCAGCTAGTAGCTGCTGAAAGTAATATGACAGAAAGTAGTGTGCAAAGCATTGCTGGGTGCAGAAGATGAGCTTGTTGGTTAACAGATGTGAATGTCATTTGATGTGAAGCCCGGACAGAGCACGATAATGCTTCTGCCAGGCTGCTTCCTGAGCATGCCCATAACTGCACTCCTGGAGGATGAAAGAGGGCTTAACACAAGCCAAAGGAAAACATGATGGAACAAAGTTAAAGCGCTGTGATGGTAGTTTGAGACAGAAGTTTTGGTTATAGCTAAACCTGAACACTTTCAGACAAGAGTGAGAGACAGGCCTTCTGTTCGTCCCCAAGACGCCGTGATGCATGGCCTTGCAGCCCTATGTTTCCTATTCTGACCAAGCAAAATCTGCTGCTGTCGATGTTGATGTGTGTGTTTGTGCAACTTGCCATTGGTCTAAAAAAGCAGAATTTACCGCTTCCCTTATCTTACTGACATTTGATCACGGGTGGCACAGACTGTTCAAATTGCAGAGGACGCATTCCTGTTATTAATAGGGTATTTGCTCAGTTCCTTACGAATTGTGCTGTTGCGCAGCCTTTCATGAAACACCGTAATGAGGATTTATGCGTGCTTGGTCACAATGAGACTGGAAAAAACCAACAAGCAATGGTTTGCAATCTATAAGCTGCTGGGAAATCGTTTGGAAGTAGGTTCAAGGTTAGCCCTTCTGGAGTACTGAGCTGTACTCTGCCATCGGCTGGCAGTATAGAGGCCTACCTGATCATAAAGCTATAAAGGGGTTTGTGCTTTGAGAGGACAACTCCAGCCAAAAGCAAGGTTTCAGCTTCCAGCTGCTGAAAATACCACACTATGTAAACAATAATGCAACTCTGCCCAGCGGTTACAACTTTCTTCCTTTCTTCCTTTACATAAGCATTAGCGTGGGAGGCGAACAGGAGAATTCAAATGTAGCTGGCAGCCTGAGAAGCAAGAGGCACCATCCACCTTAACTTCACGATCTTAATGACTCCTGACTGTTAACCGACAGGAAAGCCGTGAGACAAAGGAAGGCATTGGCTGCCCGATTCTTTCAGATACCCAGCTAAAAAAGCAAACACACCCCTATGCATCACCCGGGGGCAATCACAGCTTCAAAGACCATAGTAAACTTTGCAGAACGGGGCATGTCTGAGGAAAAATGAAGCCAACCAGAGCTTGTAGGCTCAGTGATTCACATTGCCATTGCTTGGAGTGCTCCTGATAAATGTCAGCGTTTTCTAATGGTACATTAGAAAGGTGATGGCACAGCAGCAGGAGGCCATGCTTGGCGTCTCTATGTGTGCACACGGTTCCTTTGTCCATTGCCCTGCTGTTCCATGGTCCCTTTAGGCTTCTCCCATCTCTGACCCATTGCCCCCCGGTCCCGCCCGCATTGGAAGTGCCGCCCCCCGCTCGGGTGCTGAGTCACGGCGGCCCGGCCGGCGCCCGGCGGGCAGCGCACGGAGGCCCCGCCCCGTCCCCCCTCCCCGTGGGGGCGGCGGTATAAAAGGGGCGGAGCGGGGCGGGAGCGCTCAGAGCGCGTCGGCGAGGCTGAGCGGAGCGGGTTCCTGCGTCAACAGTGCTTGGACGGAACCGGCCGCGCTCGGACCCGCCGCCTCCCCCCACCGCCACCGCAGCAGCCGTCGTATCCATCGCATCGATCTCTCTCTATCTCGGCAGCGCCATGGCTACGCCTCCTTCCCAGGTGCGCCAGAACTACCACCAGGACTGCGAAGCCGCCATCAACCGGCAGATCAACCTGGAGCTGTACGCCTCCTACGTGTACCTCAGCATGGTGAGCGCCGGAGCGGGGCGGACAAGGCCTTAGCGGGGGTTGGGGCCCGGTATCTCCGGGGACAGGCCCGGGCAAGGCCCGGCGGGGGGCGGCTCCGGGCGGTGCCTCCCGGCGCAGCCGCGCTCAGTTCCTCCCCCCAGGGGAGGGGGCGGCCCGCGCAGCTCGCTGGATGCAGGGGGGAGGGAGGCCCTTATCTCCGGGCCGGCCTCGGCCTGGCGTTAACTGCTGTTATCGGCGCAGCTCAGAGCTGCCGGGCGGCGCTGCCCTTGGGGCAGGGCTGGGTGGCGGCGGTTGCCCGATGGAGCGCTTGGCAGCTCTCCCACTGGCGTTCTCTGGAAGCACGGCTCTCGGGTCCCGGTTTTGAAGTGAATTAGGAGGAATCCGTGGCATCCCCGGTTCTGTGCTTGGCACGCAACTCTCGAGCTGGTGCCTTCAGTTCAGACAGCAGCTCTGACCTCTGCAGGCAGCTTCCTACCTGTACTGTATTGCAGCGTGCTGGTGTAGAATTAAAGTGTTTGGTGCTGTGTTACTACGAAATGTGACCCTCCACTGCAAGCTCTTGGTGATAGTGGTACACAAACACCAGCGTCCTGTGAGCCTATGAGCTGCTGCTGCTAGAACTGAGAGCTCTGCAGGTTCTTCCCTGGTAGATAACTCACAAATACAAAGATACGAATAATACACAGATACAAAGCTTTCTATTCTGCTCTTTATCCTTAAAGGAAAAGGAGTTGTGGGATGGCTTCTAACAGTTGTCACAGATGTGGCTTTCTAGAGCTGTTTATGCTATTGAATAGGTGTTCTACATGCCGTTAAGCTTCTGGGTTTTAAATGTAGTACTAAAGGCTTTCTCAGAAGTAGGAAGCATTTTGCTGGTCTAACACCTGCTAAATCTGGTGGAGTATGCACGAAAGCATTATTGGAGAAGTACTTCAGTGTTTCTGCTCATTCTTTACATACTGTTAGCAGGTGTTACGTTTAGAACTTTGACTTGAGACCGTTGTCAATGAATTTGAGCCAATGAAAAGAGTAGGAAACAATCCTGGAAAGCAAGGTGCTCAAGGTGACAGAGCTTAGAGAGCTTAGTGGTGTGTGGGTTTTCACGTATTCATAAGTGAACCACAAATCCAGCTAGTTGTATTTACTAAGAAGGACATGGGTTAAAATCAAATAAAGCTTAAATATATCAGGGAAAGCTGAACTTTCCATAGAGGGAGGATTTTGGTCATGTTACCCTGCTGCTTGTCGTGCTGCTGGTTACCCCCCACTTGGGCTCTAGTCTTCTTGAAGGGCTGAGATGTTTGAAGTTACAGCATAAATGTTGCTTTGTGCAGTAGCTAGAGCGAGACTTGAGTTTCTGAGTGCACAAATTCTTATTTTTCAGTCCTACTACTTCGACCGGGATGATGTGGCTCTGAAAAACTTTGCCAAGTACTTCCTGCACCAGTCCCATGAGGAGCGTGAACATGCTGAGAAGTTGATGAAGCTGCAGAATCAGAGAGGTGGGCGCATCTTCTTGCAGGACATCAAGGTGAGCTCTAGGTCTCAGGGTTGTTATGCCTAATGCAGTACTAATCTTAGGGCCTGTCTCCAGGCTGTCTGGGAAGGAATTTCCCTGAGAGGCTTCATGTAGAAAAGCAGCAGCAGCTGCCAGTGGTTGAGCACGTGTTGCTGTTATCTGTGTGTGGTGGCCAGTCTGGGCAAAGTCTAGGTATGCACATTAACTTGCTGACCTACTAGGAATCACTTCCTCCATAAGAACAGCTGCATATATGTAGCTTATAGTGGTTTTAGAGCGTGGTGGTGGTGGTGCTGGGAATGGTGAACTACAGTGTAAATGGTTCATTTAAGTTGAACTGCATGTGCCTTCTTGGATCTCTAGTCTTGTGACTAGAGCTGAGATGACAAAACAGTCTTTTCCCAGTTGTTAATTAGGACTTGCTGCAAAACTTCATGGCATAATTTGCTCCCTTTACTCATTTTTCCACTGTTTTGATTTACTACTAGCATGTTCAGTTTGATACATAGCAAATCTTTATGGAGAAAACAGTAAGTGATGGTCACTTAAGAAAAATAGTTTTCAGCTTCCCTGTTTGGATATCTTAAACAGTTTGGTTTTCTTTGAGGTTGTACCTATGCAATCTCATGTTCACTCAATCCCCTCAATCCTCCCCTACTGCGATGGGGGGAACATTAGAGAAGGGATTTTTAGAGGCTGAGGACAGAAATGAAGGAAATATAAGGGATATACTAAAGAAGTGATGTGTGATGCAGTTGCTGGCTGGTGTTCAGCTAATCTCAAGGTGGCAGCCCACCCCTAGCAAACTCCCCCAGCTTTATTATTCAGCCTGATACCATATGGCATGGGCAATCTCTTGCAGTTTTAGTCTGCTGCACTGCTTCTGTGCACCCCCAGCCCCTTGCTGGCACAGCAGTACAAGGAGCTGAAAGGTGCTTGATTTCTAGTGTGAGCTCTGCACAACAACTAAAACATCAGCGTTATCAGACTGTTTTTCTTCTCAGTGGCATCATGCCAACCACTATGAACAAAGCTTAGCATGTTTCAGCCAAAAACTCGGCACCTGCTTAGATGTTTAGAGCATGAGATTAGAAGGGGAAAAAGAAAGGTAGTTTTGACTTTTAACCTTTAAGATTTCACAGAATGTAATGTAAGAAGGTCTTGGAGAACAGATGTATGTCTGCTTGTGGCTTTAGTCTGCATTCAGTTCTGTCCTAAGTGCAATGTGAGTGCCAGGTTGTTTGGTTCTTTTTTATGCGAGACCCAAATGCTTGAGCTTGGTTGTGTTTAAGGAGTTTTGGGTAGAAGAGCCTTACTGGAGAATTGGGTAGTGCAGTGAGTTGCTTTTTTAGATGGACTTTGAGACCGACCTAAAAGACTTTGCTTTCTATTGATTTGTTTGCTTTATGAAAACATGGCTGTGGCCTTTTACCTTTTAGAAACCAGATCGTGATGACTGGGAGAATGGATTGACTGCAATGGAGTGTGCCCTGCACCTGGAGAAGAACGTGAACCAGTCGCTGTTAGAACTGCACAAACTGGCAACTGAAAAGAATGACCCACACGTAAGTGGATGCTGAAGCTGAGAGCGTAGCTGTGCAGTGAGTGGGCAGTACACGCATACGTGTGGCTGTGCATGTGGGTGTGAATTGTATGTACCTGCTGTTCCTAGTGGTGAAAGAGGGATGAAGTAGTGCAGCTCTTTCAGAAGGGATGTCCTGGTGTTTCTGTTAAGCAGAGGACCAGTTGTATTAGAGTGGCAAAGGTCTGTCACAGAGCATGGGGTGTGTAGCTGTGCTCAGACCCTTCTGTTGGTGCTTTTGAGAACAGGAGATGCTCGTGTGAACGCCACTTTGCAAAGTATGGCTTTATTCTATGGGGGCTTATGCTGCAAGGTTCCAGAGTCACTTTTTGGGATGATAAAGGCTGCTGCCACTTTAGGCTGCTGCGATTCAGACACATGCTATGAACCTCTTCCTGTTAGTTAAAAAAGCCTCAGTGCAGCCTTGGTAGTGATGTTTGTAGTGAAGCCTCCAGCTGGGAATTAACTTGTTCTCAGAGTACTATTGAAAAATATCCCATGCAGCTAGAAGGACTTGTATTAAAAGGAGCAATGTAGCTGACTGTTCCACCTACATATGGTATAAAGGCTCATGAGGTGCTGCACCATGTACTTCTTAGATACATTCAGAACCTTGATTCATCTTTTCTTAGCATGATTTTTTTTCAGCAGGTTGAGCTTTGTTCAGCCCTAACCTTTTCTTCTCCCTTCCAGTTGTGTGACTTCATTGAGACTCACTACCTGGATGAGCAGGTGAAAGCCATCAAGCAGCTGGGTGACCATGTGACCAACCTGCGGAAGATGGGGGCACCCAAGTATGGCATGGCAGAGTACCTGTTTGACAAGCACACCCTTGGGGAATGTGACAACAGCTGAAGGCTTGCCAAGAACCACCCTGTGGGTTTCAGGGGACTTCTACTTTACTGGTCCAGCAATGCATGCGTCTTCAGCTTTCTAGATTAAACAGTTCTTATACTCTGTACAAAATATCAGCTATCTTTTCTTTTGTGTTTTGTGTACTGCCCTCCATCCAATAAAGTGACTTGGTTCAAGGTGGCTTCTTCTGCTTTATTTTTTTCCCCTTTTAGAAGAGTACATGCAGGGTTGTGGTCTTAACTGAGGAAGTTCTCTTGAGCAGAGCATGGATGAGGAAATGAATTGGAAGGGTGGAAAAGACCTGTGATATTTGTGAAGGACCGGAGGTATGTTTCAAAACACCTTTGCCACCAAAGCTTCTGTCTTAATGTACAAGAAGAGGAAGGCTTGAGCCTTGATGCTTCCTGCACCTGTGGATTTAGGTGAGATTGTGCTTGTCTAATGGAAATGGCTCTATGCTTGTGTATAGAGACATGACACAGGGCTCCTGTATTCTCCTTCACAGTATAAGCTAGACAAGCAGCATTGCAGGTCTCAGAAGGCAATGCATAGGGTATTGGGTATGGACTGTAGTGCTGTTTGCCCAGTTCAAGCAACTGTGCCTGGTAGACAGAGGGTTGGAATATTGCAAGAGGTTATTGCAAGGGAGGTGGGTGGACTGAATGTGTCATGTGCTGCATGTGATTGAAGGGAACGTGCAGATTTTTGTGAAAAGAGGAAGAACTTAATGGTTTCTTTAAGCTTTTATTGTGTGGGAACTAAAATGAGGAAGCGCGTGGTCCTGGCCATCTGCCTTGCTTTTAGGGTTGGTTCCTTTTTTTTAGGGAAGACTTATTTAAAATCTTTGTGTTGGGTGCCACCATCCGGATGATTTCTTTGAGTGCTTTCAAATCGGCAGTATGTGACAGAAAACTTGAAGCAATGTAAATACCATTGATGGCAGCCATGTGTTTGAGTGGCTTTAACTCATTGCACCCCGTTGCTTTACTGGTGCTGCAGGACATCAGCTGGGCAGGACTTGGTGAAGCACTGCGGCTCTGCATCCCAAATGCTGTGCCTCAGTCCCTTTCTTTCCTGGGAGCAACTTGTGCGAGTCCTGGGCCTTATGGCAGAAAGTCGTGTAAACTTGTTTCAATTCTTGCTGTAACAAAGTACCCTTAACTACAAACCTCTTCTGCTTAGGCTATACCTGTGCTTCAGGTATCTGTTCAGCTACTGTTCTACAGTTAGGCATTGTGATACCTAATGCTAGAAGTCTTGTTTTGCTAGAGTGTATAGAGATTATTTCCTCTTTTCTTGTTCTTGTTGCAGCACTGAAGTCAAGTGCCTGCTGCTATGCCTGAGTCCAGTAGTGGTGAGTCACTGGTGCTGGGTTGTAGGTGCTGCCCTTCTGTTAGGAGGCTGAGTGCCAGTGTGGGCCAGGTGTGGAAACACTGTGGTCTCACTTCTCAGGTACCTGGCATACGTGTGCGTCAGTCCCCTCTAGCTGCACTGATCCATCTGCTCTTCACATACGCTTTCACTTGTCTCCATGATCACCTCCATCAGCCCCACATAGTCACCCTCAGCAAGAGAGATGCCAGAGTCATTAGTGGATGGACTTTCTGCCCTTCTTGTCTCTCTCATAGGAGGAGCATTACTGCTTCTGTTCGCTGTATCTCTTGTGCTCCTGGAAACCTCTGATGGATGCTGGTCTGGTGCACTTGCCATGTCCTCCAAACTTAAGCTGTGAGTATCGGGGCCTCTGTTCCCCATGGGGGATCTCTCCAGCACTGGAGATGCGACAGGAGTGAATGAGAAGCAGAGGGAGGTGCTGCTGCTGGGCAGTGTGTTGCTAGGTTGGGGGAAGGCACTTGGTTGCTCAGAACTGGGAGTGGTGGTTGCTGTGTTCTCCAGCGTTAGCCAGGGTGGGTGGGAGCCTTTTAAACTCTTCAGACTTTTGAAGCTGCCCTGCTGCTCGTGGTCTGGGGACTCTGCTAGGAAAGGGAATTTAGGGCTGTCTGATGCTGTGGATGGAGCTGCTGGACTTCCAGTTATGGCAGCTTCTCTGCTTTTGTTGTTAGAGTTGCTCTTTTCCTCTTCCACCATTACAACCAGTGAGTCGGGACCTTTATTCCGTTCTGTTGGCCAAATAAATGTTTCCTTTGCACCTGAGCCGAGGGAGCTCTGGCTTTTGTACATATCACTCATCCTGGAAGGTGAGGAGTTGACAATGACATCCTTAAGAGAATTTGAGCACGCAGCTATGCTGGAGAGTGCAGGGGGCTTCTTGCGCCCTTGGCGTCTAGAAGGGAAGATCATGGGGATGGAGCTGATGGGTGTCTGTGGAGCACTGTAGAAACCAGGTCTCTCATAAAATGGGGTCGATATGAAGGCATCAAACTCCCTTAGCTTTCCATCCTCTCCGTCCCACTGCTCCTGTGAGTTGGTGTCTCCCCTCGGCTGACTGATGTTCCCCGACTTGCCCATGTCATGGTACGTGTAGTGGGAGAAGGGGGATGTGGGCTCCCCTCGCCTGCGCAGTAGGTTCATCCGGGAGGAGGACCTGGAGAAACTTGGTGACTGGACACCCAGGAGGCGGCCCAGGTGTCCCAGTAGTGGTGTGGAATGGTTGGCTTCCTCATTTTCTTTAATTTGCTCCAGGGGCTGGAACTCCATCTCTTCTTTCTGCATGCTGGGGAAAGGCAAAACAGGGTGTTACGAAGCCACAAAAGATGGTGCTTTGTGGTGGTGAGGCTGGCAGCACAGGGAACATTGCTTCCAAAGGCAAGCTTTTCCTGTGCTGCCACATCAGTTACGTGTTAGGCCCTCCGCTACAGGGATGCTTGCTGTAGAAGAGGGGGGCAAGAGATCAGATGTATTCTTTGTGAAGAAAGGTACTGGCTGTCACCTTTGGACAAATCTGTGAGTATTTTAGAGCAAGGTATCACAGACTAGAGAGGAAGACAGTGTTCTTTCTTACTTGAGTATAATATCCTGCACTGCACTTGCTCTAAGGTGTAAATGCTGTCTGTTCCGACTCTCTGTAGCTGCATTCACCTGATATCAAAGGTTGATCCAAGGAACGATGGGCGCTTGTACTCAGCGGTGGCTGCAGTATAAGGTGGCTGGGGGTCGGGCTCATTCCAATATAGGTCCTTCTCCAGAATGGGCAAATCCTGATGCATCTCATCCACTGCCATAAGGGAGACCTGGGGGGGACAGCAGGAATGTTGAGGTGAGCAGCCTGTTCTCAGCAGACAAAGGAATGCAGGGCAGAAGGCAGCAGTGTAGTGTGGAAGTGAAACAAGCAGCTGGATTTGCTTTATGGTTTCCTGTCACTTCTGGTTTTGTTGTTGTTGTTGTTTGATTTTTGTTTTGTTTTTGCCATGGAGAGATTTGATTAATTAGAAGGAAAGTGGTACAGGAGGAGAAATGAAAGCAATATGCTCACTAGAAGCAATGAGTTTAGTGTTAGGGAGTTCTGAAGGAGGAGAGTTATTGCCCAGAAGAAACCAGAGGAGGTGATTATAGGTATAGGCACAGTGTGGGAAAAGCCAGGGAATGATGTGTCATTGAAAGGCAGTGAGGGTCTGAAACAGAATCTGGATCCATCATGTGTGCTGGAAGATGGACCAGGGGGGCAGATGAAACCTCAGGTGCAGCCCTTGGTGTTCCTCTGCAGGTCAGGAGAATTCTGCCTTCACTTTACCTGCAGGTTCCTGTCGATGAGCCAGTTGGTTTCAAAGTCATCATCGTCCTCCCCAAAAGGGTTAATTAGTTGCTCAGCCACCTGCACACGGAGAACACACAGCAAAGATAGTGGTCATACCCACCCCTTTCCCTGCAGGGAGAAAATCTATTGGACAGAGATTCCAGAGTGCCTGGAACTGCACTCAAGGGTGACATGCCCTGAATTTTTAGCAATGCTGGTTCTCCACAAAAAGGGGTGGCTTAAAAACAGAAGCTTGCCAGTTACTAGGAAGCATCGGTATACAGGTAATGCAGTCCACTGCCTCTCTTATCCCCCAAACTTAGGAAAGGTGAAGCTGATATTCAAGTGAGATGCTCAGAGCCTGAGAGCCGCTGCATTGCCCTTAGCTCCCGTTGGCTCTCCATTTGTCTACCAGCAGCTGGCACGTTGCTCGTAGGCCACAGTACACAGCTGGGTTCTTTGTGAGCATAAAGTGGGAAAAACCCAGTGGGTCAGATTTCAGCTCCGGGCATAATTTCTCAGACATACCTTTAACCAGCCAGCATAGAAGAAGAACTGCAAGAACGTAAAGACAGGCACGAAGAGATCTAGCTCATGGCCAGGGTATGCTTTTTCAGGATCCAGGAACTGCCGCCCGATCAGACAGGCCAGGAAGAAGCTGTAAACAGCCACGGTCACCACCTGGGAAAGATGCCAGGGGGGGACACAGCAGAGAAACTTCAATTCCCAACTTGCCTCCTCAGCATCTTCCTCTTCTCTTCCCACCCCCCGCTTATATCAGAACTGCAGTGCTGGCTCGGGAGCCTTTTGAAAGCCTTGTATTCAGTTACAACAAGCTTTCCCTCTGTTGTGTTTTTTTGTTTTTTTGGTTTTTTTTTTTTTTCAGGAGGATTAATTTCCACTGCAGGTAACTAAGTGTATCCTCTGCCCTTCACCAGTTATTTATACTGCATTTCATTCCACGCTGTCCCTGGAATGACATCTGTGTCCTAATAGTTCTCCGGAGCCCCTCATGATCTGCTTGGTGCTAGTAAGATACCTGGGATAGGAACCCTGAGCATTAGTGCCAGCTGTGGTTTGGTCCTAATGAAGGATGTTTTAATATTTGCCTGCTTGCTTGCCCGAATTTCAGGCTACAGTTAACTTTGTACTTTTTCTCTGTAATCATGAGTCTGGAAACTTCCACTTTTCAAATTAATAGCAGCTGAGACTGGTGTCAAGCAGGAAGGTTCAAAACAAACAGCCAGCATCATGAGATTCTAGAGTTAGCCCAGCACTTCCCAGCAGGGAATAGCACAGGGCTGCCTCAAGATGCACAGGTTACGGGGTGCCTGCAAAGACAAACATTGCAGTGTGGATGGGCAACCGTAAACAAAAAGGTTATGCACTGCAGAGAGGAGACTGTTCCAGATCATCTGGCAGATCCTGCTCACAACTCCAAGACCCAACTGAGGCGGCCAGAGGAGCTGCCAGTTTGGGCCCAGTCTTTTCTACAACCTGGTATGGCTCTGTTTTGTGGATCTAGACTACAGTACTATCTCCCTCTCTGCAGGACATGGGTCTGCATGTATCTGTGTATTCTGTGCTCTCATATGGAGCACATTATAGGTAACTAATTACGCTAAGGGAGTGTTTCTGTAGAGGTGGTTGTGTATTACAGAACTAAGGCTGGGTGGTGTGTGTGCCTATGTGTGAGTAAGAGCCAGCACGGGGCTTGCACATGCAGGCATGGATGAGAGGTCCAATTATATGTAGCATCAGCATGGTCTGTGTGTAGGGCAGGTACAGGATCAGGGGGGACTCCGGAGCAGCATGTGTAGGCAGATAGTGCAGCCATGGATTTGGGGGAAGCCTCTCTCACCTGGGTGTAGACCAGGGGAATGCTGATCCAGTCGTACCCATAGAGCCGCCCGCACTGGCTGCGCAAAGTGTTGAGCTCCTGCAGGGAGAAAAGGAAAGACCTGTTGGCACTACATGTGTGTGTCCTTGCCCATCCCCTGCTGCTCTGAAAAAACATAGGTCTCTCAGCACGTGAATCTTAGAGAGGATGAGCTGCTCCAGAGTTGTTATTTTCTCTGCAGCTGTGCAAGGACCAATGCCAGGTCCTGCCTGTGGAGCATGGCCTGCGTCCCAGGACTAACCAAGGGTTTTCAATAGTGAAGTTCTCTATAGGGACCTTGGTTGTTTAATATGCTTTTGACTTCTCCTGCTTTTTTTCTGTGGCTTTACAGTTGTATCCTACAGACCTTCATTTGGCACTGGAATGTGTGAATGCTGCAGGAAGGTTGATTCAGAACCTGCTACATAGACGTCTCATATGACTGCACCTAGATGTGAGTCAAATGGTTCCTCCCAGTCCCAGTTTTGTGAAAGGTGTTACATTCTTTAGCCTCTTCTGTGTGTGGCATCACTAATGTGTCAACAGGCCATGAAAAACTCTACTTTGCCATCAGCTGGAGAGTGGCAGTGGAGGTATTTCCCATTAAAATGAATGTAATATCCCCAGGGACAGACATGGCTCACTATCTGGACATCCTACCTCAGTGTTCCTGTTTCTTGCCTGACCTCTGGAAATCCCTGCTGTTCCACCTGGAGGACTGGATGAGGATCTCAGTTGCCTATTGATTGTCACTCACATTCAGGATGCCTTGGAGCAGCACGCTGTCTCGGATCCTCCCCTCATTCCTTGCTTTCACAGCCAGGTTGGAGAACCACACGCACGGGATCCAAAACTTGTTGTGGGGGGAGTTCAAGCTCTCAAACTTCTTGTGCTCTTCAGGTGTCATGAGGCCTAGGTTCAAAAGAATAGGTGAGAGAGGAATGGCCATAGAGAGTAGGAGGTAGTCACTACAGCTCTTTTTATATTCTGAGAAAGACTTCATTCAGCCTTTGGAAGATGCAGAAAAGGATGGTGAGTTTTGTTAAAACACTGATTTTTAAATAAGTGCAAGAAGAATTTCTCATTTCATAGAATAACCCGAGTTGGAAGGGACCCATAAGGCTCACAGAGTCCAACTCCTGGCTCCACACAAGAGCATTCAAAATTCAAACCCTCTGTCTGAAAGTGTTGTCCAGAATCTCCTTGAACTCTGTCAGCCTGAGGCTGGGCAGCCTGTTCTACGTCCACTGCATTCTGGTGCAGACCCTTTCCCTAACCCCCAGCCTGCCTCTCCCCTGACAGCTCCATGATTGGGTCCTGTCCCTCAGCTCTCTGCCCCCCACTCCCCTTGTGAGAAAGCTGTAGACTTTGGATGTCTGCAGCATGTCTGACCCAATCCCAGCCAGCAGGGAGATAGAGAAATGCTGAAGGTGCAGTTACAGAGCATATTTAGACAGTCACTGAGAACGTGATAACTCATGTCCTAGAATTGCACTATCTCTGCTCCAGAGGAGGTCAAGTGGCAGGGTGCTGCTGCCCGCCTGGCCCAGAGCTGTGTCGAAGGCAATACTGGTACCGACCTGCCCTCACCACATGCTCCATGCTGGGAAAGCGCTTGTAGACAGCAGTGCTGACAGAGCGCAAGATCAGCACGCTGCACAGGTTGCTGTAGCGCATCAGGGTGCGACGCAGCAGCCGCCCATACTCATCCTCCCCATCCACGTTGCAGGAGACCAAGTTCATGATGCGGTCAGGCCATGGGATGCTCTCGTACTGTGCCCACCAGCGGGACACCACCAGGGCCACGTAGAAACCTGGAGGTGAGCCGAACAAGTTAGCCATCCTGAAGGAGGGGAGGTGTATGCTCTTGTATAGAAAGGCTGGCACTGCTCTTAAGGGGATGAGGGAAGGCAGACCTAGAGGTAATTTGGATCTCCGTGCTAAAGCTAACGTTTGGCTTTCACAGCTTATTTAGAGATATTTGGTCCTTTCCCTCCTGGTAGAACCCAGAGCATGTCAGTGTATCTGTGCAGTGAAAGCTGTGTGCATACCTCACAGCTGCAGCATTAACTGATGTATTTATAACAAAGGCAGAATGAGAGGACTGCTTAGTGAATCCTGCCTGCTTGAAGAGCTGTATCAACCCAGGGTGAGAGAAGAAACGCTGCCTGCTTCCCCTCCCTGCGTGTTCACAGTCAGAGCTCCTTACCCAGCACAAAGGACACAGGGATTAGCTCAGCATAGCTGTTGCAGTAGAGTGCCAGCTTCTCAAACATCAGCCTTTGGCTTTCGCTGAGGATCAGCCTGGAAGGGAGGAACAGAGGCATCAGCCTTAAGGAGGAGACTGTGCCTTGTTGGGCCTTCTGGGTAAGACTCTGGCAAAGGAAAACAAGGGCACGGACCCATGGCACAACCACACTGTGGGCATGGGGTGATGTGGGGAGCACTCAAAACACCCTGCTGACAGGTCCAAAGGAGCCTGAAGTGGTTGTTGAGTGGTAACTGCTGCAGCCTGATTAGAGAGCCCTATGTTTTCAACCCAGAGGAGAGTGCTATCTGGAATCAGGGGTTTGCCATAGTGCTTAGATGTGCAGCATGTTTTATTTAATACCCTGCGAAATATTCCAAGCTCTGCTCACTTCAGTGGTACCCAATGTGAGTTCTTTCTTCTTAGAGCTGCTTTCCTGCTTCCAAGCTGCATTCACCCAACCAGGGGAGCTCTGTGGCTTTCCCCACCCAAATCAGACCTACCCCAGTGCATAGCTGCCTTCTGACAGGTCTGCAGTCTGATGTCTGCTTTCAGAAATACTCAGCCACCGCAGCAGTGGGGAAAGACTGGAGAGTGTCTGGCTGGCTCCTTTTTCTCAGGACTGCTGTTCCAACCCTTGGTTGTCCTGCTTTGGGACTGGCTGAGAACGAGGGGCTGTGGTGGTGCTGGTGTAAGGATGCTCACCTGTAGACAAGGCTGATGGCGAAGTAGAGGGAGATGAAAATAAGGAACTCAGAGTAGAGGAGTTTGTAGATGCTGCCTTTCCACTGGAGCAGGAGCTGTGAGAAGGTGCCTAGGCGGGCATCTGCCACGCGGTTGGTGTATGTCACTGTCATCACAGATCCTGGTAGAGACACAAAACGAGCAGATGTTGAAGCTGCCAAGCAAACCTGCACAGAGGGAGGAAACACAAACCTCAGGCGTCCCAGCAAGGCGGAAAGGAAGGAAGAAAGAATGAGCGAAAGAGCTGAAATCAAAAGACAAATCTGTTCAAGTCATTAAGGTAGAAAACCAAGAGGAAGCTTATGGTGGGCATGTAGCGTGATGTGCTTAGCAGCTTCTTCCTGTGTTTTACCTGCACATGAGCTGGTTGCAGTGGCAGAGAGCACACTTTTGGTGAAACCCTATGTTTCTAGCATTGGACTGTCAGTGTTCAAATGGAGCAGCTCGATGGCAGTGGACAGAGCCCATGTGCCACTGTTTTCCACACATACAGTTGTTTGAGATTAATGATCAGTCTCATGAATTCCAGAGTTCCTCATTTATCTGTCTTTAAATTAAGGCTGATGTGCACAACCAGACTATGCCAGCCCTGGTCCTGTAAGCAAAACAGCCTTCACTGTCAGAGAGCTGAAGGATGGATTTTGGCTGGGCTTGCAGAGCACAAATTCCGGTAACTCCACCTCCCCAGTCCTCATTGTGAGATAAACGGTGCTGAAAGAAAAAAGAGCTTTTATCCAATCATGCAGCATCCTCACTGCATTTATTGCTTTCTAACCCTGTGTAAATAATTATTTATCATCAGTTAATTGTTGGTCTGACATTCAGATAAACCTGAAGTTATATATAAAAATAAAAGCCAGCGTAATCCGTGCCATTCATGAATAATTATTCAATGCAAAAAATGATGGAATTTCTAAGTTGAATCAAAACACACTGCATAGTTGTTAGGCACTGCTTTGGCAATGTGGTTAATAGTAGAGGGGCCTCGGGCTCTTTACTGAGTTATGGAGATGGGGAGGTACGTCCAGGGCTGATTCAGCCCTTGCTGGTCTGCAGCAGCAGCTGCGGGCAGGTGAACTTGTGTCCATCCTCTTCATTTACGCATCCCAGTGAAAGACTTATAGTTAGGTGGGGAAAATTCATGTCCAAGACAGCTGGTGCCGTGAAGATAAACTGCAACGTCTGTTGGCTGATTCAACAAATAACATCTTTGTTCTGACTTTGGCTTCTTGGTTCTGCTCTTCCTTTGGGTTTCCTTGTTGTAACTCTCCCTGAGGCCCCCAGTGATTCTATCAGAGGGGCAGAGCTGGCACCTGCCCTGCCAAGAGCTCCCCAGCTGCACAAATGCCCCTTTCACTGCAGTCTCATACACATTCATGCCTCTCCCATGTGTATTTCTGGTCAGCGCACAGGATTGAGAAGTGTTTTGTAACTGCCCCGAAGGCATCACACACATGAGCTGTACAGATGAGAAATGTATGGAAACACATGCAAATGTGCTGGGGGCCACTTACAGAGAGCAGAGTGTTTGCTTTAGGCTTTGGGTCTTGAAAGTGCTCAGGGAGACTCTTCATTGCGTAATTCAAATGCAGATTCACTTTTTACCAAACATGGAAAACTTCAGCTCTTGTCTGTGTAAGTAATGGATGTCACCCACCTCTGTGCAATTCTGCTCAGGCACGGGATGTGAGGCTCTTCCCAGTGCTTCTGCCTGCAGTCCTGTGCTCTTAAGGCAGCTCCCTGCCTGCCAGCCTGTGTGCTTGGCCCTGGCTGTCTCTTGGCAGCTGGCACACTTGCAGTGCTACGTGGGGTTGAAGTTGGTGGTGTGAGGCAGCTCACTACAGCACCGGCACAATGGTGCTGGTGAGGCAGAAGACCCGTCCCTGCACAGAGCCCACAGAGCCCAATTCCCCATAGGGAGATGGGGAGCACGGCACTGCCTGTGCGTCTGCTCCCCGTCTCTGCTGGCATCAGCTTGGCAGGTCCCCCTGAGCTCACTGCTGCACCTGGGGATCAGCTGACACTGACCAGCCTTTGGGAGTCCCCAGCAATGAGGATATTGCAGCAGCAAGCCAGATTTGTCTGTGCAAGTTGTGTTACCCGCTGCATAATGCTGCAAGTGGACACGAGCGCCTATTGCAAGTGCAGGGAACAAAGAGATACAGTGGACAGAGAAAAGCCAGGGGAGTGATGAGCGCAGATGCACAAGAAGATAGACAGACTGATCAGCTAATCTTGGAAGGAATCTTTCCGCTCTTGTGAGGATACTCACAGTCACGGGCTCCTGAGCTGCACTGGAGACGGTGGAGGTTTGGTCCTGCATGTGTCCTCGCTGGGTCCTTTGTGGCCAGCACCACAGCTTGCCTTTCCTTGCCCCCTTGGCTCATGGGGGGATTGAACCTGACAGACGTGGTGTACTAAGGAGCCTGAAACCCACTTGGGAGCTGCAGCCGGTCACTTGATGCCATAATCCTTCCTCATTACAAAAGAGACTCTGTTGTCTTTTGCCCTGTTCCTTTCTAATCTTCTGAGTAAGCCCTGCGTGTTTATAGAGGCGGCTGAAGGAGGGGGAGGCAGGGCTGGCTGCTCCACACTGCTGCTGCTAACTCCTGGCACAGCCATGGTGGCTGCCAGAGGAGAAGCATTTTCTGCTAATTCTTTCCTGTTTGGTCCCTTTCTCTGTCACAGTCTTCCGGGAGCCCCAGGAGATTAAGCAGAGCTGGAATTTTACACAAATGCTGTAACGTGTGTCCCCCTTTGGGGCTCGCACAGCCCTCTCTTCCCCAGATGCTCCTGGATCATTTGGTTTGCAGAACACCTGGCCCATGCTCTGCCAGGCTCTCAGCAGAGGTTTCTCTGTAATTCACTGCCCGTCTCCCTGTCCCTGCTGTCCTTGAAGGAGGGACTGATCCATTGCAGGGACAGAATCTGGCACTTGTCCTTGTTAAGCTTCATGCAGTAGAAGATTGCACAGCCATCCAAATTGCCAAGATCTCTCTGCCAGGCCTCTCTATTGCCAATCTGTTTTAACATCCTAATTTAATATAACACACAAACTTATTTAGTATACATCTGAGTCCCGTATCTAGAGCACTGATAAAAACATTGAAGAGAAATGGCCCCAGCATGAAGCCCTGGGGAACCCCACTAGATACTGACCACTGATCTGGTGTAACTCTGTTTTCTGTAACCCTTTGATCCTGACCCATCAACCAATCATTCACTCACCATATCCATATTATTTTTGTGTCTAGTTGTATTGTGGGCATTTCATCTAGAAGCATAACACAGTATTGAAAGCTTTGCTTTTCAGCTAGGTCCTCTACAGATTCCCAAGACCATAGAAAAATAATTGCAGCTCCTTGGCCCTGGAGTGAGGGGTGACACTTTTGGGGCTGAAAGGAGGGCAGGGCAGATGAGAAGAGACAGCACGATGCTTCTGCTGTGTGAGATATAGAAGAACAGGCATGGGGAGGGCCATGGGGAGAAATTCACATTCACGGTGTGGAGCAAGATAGAGCTCTTATCAGTGGCCAGATGCTGGTAAGTAAGGGGTTGCTTCACTGGCCCAACCATAGCAAAGCCAACTGACTGACTGATGCAGCACACAGCTTTGTACCAGCCCTATCTGTGAGTATCACGAGCAGTGTTCACCAGGACGTAAAAGCCCAGCTGTCCTGCCCTTCTGAAGCCTTATCCCTGCCAGCAATGAGGCAGTGTGACCGTGGTGTGGCTGTTACCCCAGTGTGAGCAGCATCTATCTGTGACAGGAGGTGAGGTGCCTTGGTTTTGCAGATGCTCTGGGCCAGTGTCATTCCTGAAAGTTGCACTGCACTGCCTGTATTAACTGCTTTGTTGTGGGGCTGAGCTTGCTGCAAGGTCCCTGAAACACTGCTGCTGGGTTCCAGCTGCTCCCAAAGGATTTTTATAGCAAGAATCATAGTGCTGTCATCCCAGCAGGGTCCCTGAATGACTCAGGATGATGAAAATGTCTCTAAACACCCAAAGAGTTCCATGTATGGGGGAAGACATGAGAGAGCACAGGAGTGGGCTCTCTCTGGAGGCAGCGTTGTCCACATGAAGGGTCAGGGTCTGGGGAGGACACATGTCTTTGAGATACCACTTTGCATACACATGTAGAGAGAAGGGATTACTAGGCAGGCAGACAGTTCTAGAGGGCCCCAGTGCCTGAGTCTATGTCCTTTTACATGGCAAGAACAAAAATGGTTCTCTTGATAGATTTTCTGGAACTGTGGGGATTTTCTGTGATCGTGGGGACTCTAAGGAGGAACAGCAAAATCTTGAGCATCCAGCTCTTGATGGAGGGATATGTCCCTATCTGGGGGACTCTGCTGCCCTCCTCTGAGAGCAGCTCATCCAGCAGTTCATATGGCTCAGAGTTACTGTTAGGACAGCACCAAACATCCGTGGCATGTAATAGGAAAGTAAATAACTGAGGGACTACCAGTGTGGCAGCAATACTTGGATCACTTTCTGCATTCCCCAAGGCCTCAGTTCTTCCAGGCCTGAAGCAAACTGCCAGTCTGAAAGCAGCAGAGGAGGAGCAAGGATGCACTGACGTCCATCCTCAGTCTCGCTGCCTTCCCACTGTCCTTGCAGGCCCTGGAATCCTTCCCATTTTCTCCATTTTGCAGATGTGCAGATTGGGTTACTATGACGGGAAATGAATCCCTCCCCCTGCGCTGACTGAAATTCATTTGCTGCAGCTGCCTCTGGGAAGGGGACAGAGCCCTCCCTGCAGTCTGACAGAGAACAAGTGCTTTTCTCAGGACACCACGGGTGTCAAAGCCCAGTGAAACCCCTCTCCCATCTCTGCTTTCAGTGCCAAGATAGATGCTGATGGGTTTTATTTTTTCAAACTAACACTCTTCCTCGGAGTGTGATGTAGAAAAAAACCACCAAAATATGAGAGTATCTGAGGAATTGCTGTTTTTATAGACAAGACTGACTCTGATGTTTGAGCTTGCCATGAGCCTTTGGAGAGGATGCAGTGACCATCAGTGCTTTTGTGAAGAACCTCAGGCCTCTCACCTTTACAATGCAGGATTTGTGGCAAAAATCCATCTCATTTGGGACCCATGGAACTCAGGACAGGCTGAGGGTGCTCAGTGTGTGCTAATTGCTGTCTTTGAGGACCATGTACTGTTTGGACAGTCCTTTCCAGGTTTCCCAGCTGCTCTTCTTTTTCCTGTCTCAATGTCTCTTCCTCTGCGCTCAGGCTGAGCTCTTCCAAAAAACACTGCTGTCAGCAGGGAGCAGCAGCCGAGATCTGGCAGGGGTCAGCAGTGCTTCCAGTGCCACAGCAGGACTGTGCCAGGCTGCATCTGCCTGAGCAACACAGCTCTGCTACCCCCAGACACAAGCCTTGTTGCTCTTCTTTCTCTGCTTTTTCATTCTCCTTTTCCTCCCTGTTGCCCTGGGAAATGGGCAGCTGTTTGTTTGGTGCTTAAGGCAGATCTCGTCTGTGAAACTGGAGATCTTAGCCCCAGAGATCCCAGAGGAGCCTTGCTGGAGCCCTCCTCACCAGTTGAGCAAACATGCTGCATGGCTGGAGGGAGGGGAGCGAGTGGGCGGATGGATCCTGGAGTGTTACACTCTTGCAATAACATCCGCTCTGAGTTTGCTGGGTCAGGGCCCTACTCCTGCTTTTCAGCATCTACAGCCTCCCAGCCCTCCATCAGACAACCCGGCTGGAAACATTCTCTTGCTGCCTTTTGGACTCTGGAAGCAATCCTGCCTTTCTAACCCGAGGACCCTCCATGCTGGGAGTTAATCATTACAACTGATTAGTTCTGGTGCTGCCTGCAGAGCTGCGGATCTCCCCTTCCTCACAAAAGCTCCCAGCAGGTAACAAAGGTTACAGCCACGGATGTGGCCACCTCAGACACTTTGCTCTGGCACCTCAGATGATTACGGACCAGATGGGACTGGGCTGTAATATAAGGGAATGGCCTCCAGCTGTGCCAGGGGAGGTCCAGCTTGGATATTAGGGAGCATTTATTGACGGGAACAGCGGTGATGCGGTGGCACGGGCTGCGCAGGGAGTGGTTCGGTCACGGTCCCTGGGGGTATTAAAGGACAGGGCAGCATCAGATACTCATCCCACAGCCCCCCTATAGGGCGGTACCCCCCCAAATCACGGCGTGCTGACGGCAGCGCGCACGCGCATCCGCGGGGCCGCGCTTTAATCACGTGTCGCCTCGCTCTGCCCCCTCCCGTCGGGGCGGCCCCGCGGAGCCGGGCGTGCTGCGGGAATGGCGGCGGCGGGCGCTGCTTCTCCGTCCCCTCCGCCGCCGTGATGCGCCGGAGGCACGAAGCGGGGTAGGTGTGCGGGCGGCGGGTCCGGCCGAGGGTCGCTGCGGGGCCGCCCGGGTAGAAACGCGCCGCGTCCGTGCGTGCTGCGGGGCGCCACGCAGCGCTGTCAGCCGCCGCTCCCGGTGCGGGACGGGCAGCAGCCCGCAGGGAACGGCCGTGCACGGAGCCGCAGGAAACCGCGGGGTCGGAGCGGCAGGAAGCTGCAAAACTGCCGAGCCTGCACTTTTTTTGTTTGGCTTTTTCTGCGGAATCCAACTTGGGCAGTTTGTGCTGTGCTCGGCTTTTTTTGCTTGCCTTCCTTTTTAATTGCTTTTTTTTTTCGGTTCTCCTTTGCCCTTTTCTCGCGCCTGGAGGACGGGTAGGACCCGGCCCGGTTCCCGAGCAGCGCAGCCCATCGGGGCAGAGCGCAGGTGCACCGCTCCGTCGGGTGCCGTCGGGTCGCTCCTTCCTGCCGTCCCTCCCGGTGCAGCAGCGCAGCGCTCTCCTGTACTGATAACTTTCCTCCGAGAGCTCGAGTCACGAGGAAACGGCTCTTATCTCTTTTTTCCCTTCCTATTCCATGCGAATAGCTGGACTCTTAGTAGCTAAGCGGGCTGTTGTGGTGTCCCTTTCTCTCGTCTCTTTCTTTCGCATCTGTTTGGTCCTGATTTCGGTTTTCCCTTTCTGCTGTTTCTTGTCCCCTTCTGGCCGTAATGCGGGTGGTCCTGTTGGGGCCCTCCTAGGGAGCTTCCTGGCTAATGCGGGAGTCCCCGAGCCGTGCGCTCGCTGCAGTTTGCCTGTCTGATCTCTGCAGGGAGGGATTCCGCGGGGCCATCCGAGATTTGGTTTAACTATTGAACGAACGCCTCTGTTTGGAACGCTCTCCCTGCTTCGTGGCAGATCCATCGCAGAGAACCTCCCCTGGCTTCGTGCGGCGAGGATGAATTGGTTTCATCGAGTCTCCACCTTCCCGTGATGGGCTTCGTTCCTTTCCATTGGGTCGTTCCTTTGCTCGATACCTCCCCTTCCTGAGTGGAGCCCTTGGAGACCTCCTCATTCCATAGCAATGGCCCTCGTTAGGTAAGTGCTGCCTTAGCTCATCTTGACCTTTCGCTGATTCCCTGAATGTGTCCAGAGAGCAGCTTGACTACAGCCAGTGCTGTGCTGTCTGAACACCATGCAGTGTGCACCATAAGTGCTCTCTCTTGCACTTACAAGAGTAAGTGCTGGCGTGGTCTGGGAGTTTCCACTGGTTACAAGTTGCTCACTCAGATCTATGCATCCGTGTGTGTATATGGCATTTTTATCGGCAGCTCCAGCGTGCTGAGTAGCTTCAGATTAATTATCTTTGCATGGCAGTGCTGTCTGTCGTTTTCCCTCCCCAGCGTGCTCCTTTATGTTATTTATTATACTTCCTAATAGCATTTATCACCAGAACAAGCTCCTTCTAGACCTAGTAAGACCAGGTCAAGTCAACCGTTCCTTCTGAATCCTTTCCTCCCTTCTAGCACTGCTTAAGCTCTCTTACTTATTCTATAAAGAGACTGGCAAAATCTATGACACTGACTGCATGCTGCCCCTTCCCAGTTCTGTCCAGTTTGCATGGCATGGCATCGTGGATGGTCCTGTGCCCTTTCTCATCCCATGGCTCAAAGAGGTTTCCCTTTGTGCGCATTCACACCACTCCCTGTGGTACCTGAACTTCTTTGCAGGAGAAGACAGCTGGCAGACCACACTTTCTGCCACGTGGACAGGCATTCAGGCATGTGTTTTCCTCTTGTAACACACCAGCAGCTGCAAAACCTACCCAGCCTCTTCCTGCCCTGTGGGGTTGAAGTCTGGATCTGAAGGGAAGGGGGTCACGGTCTTTGTATTGCTATGGAATGTCAAAGCTGTACTGTTTTTTTTCTTTGCTCCTCCTGTGGTTTGGGGAGCAGCGTCCCTGGGCTTAGGCAGATGGAGTGTTTGCTGGAGTACTAAATAAGCCAGCTGTGGTCTGTTTTTCTCTGAAAATGCTCAAGAACGGCACTCCTGGAATAGCTGTGTTTAGTCTTGCTTTGTCCTGAGTTAAGTCTCTGAGATGTTCTGTTTGGGAAGGGTAAAACGAGGTGTTATAACTTTGCCTACTTATGTTTTGTGTGTAGAGAGTTGTCTGTGAGGCAGTACTTTGCTGTTGAGAAACAAGCCCTTCTTGCCAGGAGTGCAGGCATCTCACACTGTACTTGGTGCGATTATTGAAGATCCCAGGATAGCAGAGATTTCCTCCCAACTCATTCATGTCAAAAGCGCAAAGTAATCCAGTAGGGAAGCAATATCTGTGTGTATATCTGGGATCTTTTAAAAGAAGGAAGAGAAGAGAAATGGCCAGGTTGTGAATTTTGTCAGTCTGCTCTGCCTTCAGTGTTTGCTTAGGGTCTGTCTGAGCTATGAGGGATTTCAGGGCTGAAACTCACGGATGAGTGTTCCCCATCTTCATTTGTTCTGATTTGTTTGATGCTCGCGCCTGCAGCAAATGAATCTGACAAATATTTTTCCTGGCCTTGGCTTGTATTTAAGACAGAGCAATACAAGGAATCCAGTGAGTGGCTTGTTTAACCATGCTTGTAACAGTATTTGTGCATGAGCAGCTTATTCCAGTTACATTTCTCAGCTCTCTCAATCTCTGTTTGAAGAACTGGCTGCAAGAAGATGGTTTGTTTGACAAGGACTTACCTCCCTAGAAATTCTGCTGAGGGCAGGCAAGCCCATCCAGCAGGCAAAGGAGCTGGTGCAGCTCTGGGACACAAAAGAGGTCCTCTAAGCCAGTTTCTTTGTATGCCTTCAACCTCCCTGCTTCACTCCTGTGCTCTTGGGAGCCTGAAGGTGCAGCACAGCTCACTACTGAATGTCCTGTTCAGTACGGTACCCCTCAGCCTCCCTGAAATGTTGGGTGAACCCAGGCTGGTTTGTCTTGCTGTTGCCTCTGAGGCTGTTTCTGAGCCTGGCAGGTTTGCTGATCACCCCCACACACAGTTTCACTGTGCCGGTTCCCTACAGCCAGACCCATTTTGAGGAAGACAGCCAGGAGCAACCAGCTGTGGGATACTGGAAACCACTAAAGCCATCCAAAGGCAGCAAGGAGGAGCCAGAGACTGGATGCCAGGATGCAGGCTGTGGGGATGACAGCCAGTCCACTGAGCAGCGCAACGTCTCGCGTCTCCGCAGCTCTTCGGTGGAGATCCGGGAAAAGGGCTCTGAGTTCCTGAAGGAAGAGCTGCACAAAGCACAAAAGGTAAAGCCTAGAGCCTGTGAGAAGAGCTGAGTGTGGAAGCACTGAAGGACATGGTCTAGAGCAGTCACAGGCATGGGTTGGTTGTTGGGCTAGTTGATCTTAGCAGTCTTTCCAACCTTAATGGTTCTGTAATGTGGAGCCTAGTTGTAAACGAGCAATTCCAACCTGAAAAGCCTGCTGCAGCTTGTGGAGGGATGCTTCTGGTGGCACAGAGTGCTGTGACAGGAGTCTCAGGTCCAGGATCAGTGCAGGGGTATGGAGGGGAGGGGGTGTGATTTGTAGGTGAGCCCAGGCGGGCATCAGTACTGCTGGGGCCTGCTAGCAGCTCATGCATCCCTCTCCTATTTCCTCAACAGGAGCTGAAGCTGAAGGACAAAGAATGCGAGAGGCTGTCAAAAGTCAGAGAACAACTGGAGCAGGAACTAGAAGAGTTAACAGCTAGCTTGTTTGAGGTACCACCCTCTTCCTTTTCCCATCATTTCTTAAGCTAAGCTTGCTTCCAATTCCTTTGAGGTAGGCATTCTCTGAACTTCCAGCCATACTTCTGTTAAACTCCCACAGCTTCCTCAGTCTTTGTTCATTTGCATTTGGAAAGCTGCACAGTGCTGCGGGCAGACCCTCCCAGGGGCTGGTACTTGCTTCTGGGGAGGATTTGCATACGTTCCTTTCCCCCCCTCGCAGCTGTGGGGTGACATAAAGAGCACAGCAGGTTCCATGGTTGCAAACCTAAATGAAACCAGACATGGGGATGCCCAGAGCTAGAGGTGAGCGTGGCTCCCTGGCCTTCTCTTGCGCCTGCTCTGTAGTCTGAACAGCATCTGCTGTGGCTTGTTTTTTTTGTTTGTTATTGTTAATTTTTTGTTGTTGTTATTGTTAATTTGATTATTGTATGATGCGATCCCATGATCCCATTTACCAACAGCTTTAATCTGTAGATCTGACTGGACAGTGAGGGAAGCCAGAACCCAGCTGTACCTGTGAAACACAAGCTGGTGCTGAGTGTAAAGTGAACTCAGAAATTCAGCTGAGGGCTTCCTCCTTCACCTGGTGGCCTTGGGCAGAGTGCTTCCAGGCAGTGCTGTGGGGTGGTTTCATTGGGACTGATACCACCCACCTCACCCTTCCTGTGGGATGTTGCTTCTAAATTTAGTCCCTACCTGAGCTACCACTCCTGCTGCTGTGCTGCAGCTGTGCTCAGAGCAGTGAGGACTGGCTGCTCCATGCAGGAGGTAGGAACAAAATGCAGTAACGAATCAGGTAAGTGCAGCAGGGCAGTGACTGAATGAGGAGCTGGGATGTGGATCAGTGAGTCTGGATGAGGATCTGTGCCAGTGACAGTGATCAGGGTCAGAAACAGTCTAGTGATGAACCAGCAAGTCTGCAGTGGTGACACACGTCTTAAGTCATGCCAGGAAGCTAAGCCAGTGTGTTTGGATCAGTCATAAAAGTATTGGACTACACAATTATGATCTAGCATGGGTGGATGCCAATGTTAAAACCTTGGCTTTAAAGCATATCCCAAGGGCAGGAGGGGCAGGCCATTTCTTCTGGCTTTTTTTGCACCTCTTGTGATTGGAGAAGATAACCTTGGACTTAGCAGATGAACTGTTATGTTTATCCAGCTGCGCTGTTGGGAAGGGGATGCACTCCATGCCCTGACACCGAGAGCTCTTTTCTGGGAAATTATGGGGGGCCAAACTCTTCACATCTGTTAGAGTAAAATAATCAGATGTGGCAGTGATGTCTGTGCACCTGCCTGCTTGCACAGAGCATGAACAGGGCATAGCTTTGGCTGGCCCTAGTGACTGTATGACATGGGGCTGCCACAGACTAAAACTCTTTCTGGTCTAGGAGGCACACAAGATGGTGAGAGAAGCAAACACAAAACAGGCGGCGTCAGAGAAGCAGCTGAAGGAGGCATGGGGGAAGGTGAGAACTGCTCACTCTGTGGCTTGATTTCTTTGCAGGGTTGGTGTTGATCATCCCCTCCTCTTAGAGAAAAGGGTGTGAGGGGAACCACATAGAAGCAATCTACTGTCTAATTGCTGTGGCCATGTGGTCAGAGCTTGATGAGGGTGCATTACAGGGCTGCTGGATTGGTTCCATCTTGGAAATTGAAATTACTTCTGGGTTATCGTGTCTAAAAAGAGACTGGAGCAATATATACTCAGACAGAGGAGCAGTGGGTTCTTGTTAGTTCTTGTTTTCCTCTTTAAAAGTTTGGCTGACAGTGGGCATTTGGGAGGATGGGGAGCAGGCTTCATGAGTGTGCTTGCAGCTGGTTCCCTGCGGCCTTACAGTGTTGGGTGCAGTGCTGCAAGTTCAGCAGATGCTGAAGGTGCTGTTGACTCTTACCTTGTCTCTCTCAGATCGACATGCTGCAGGCAGAAGTAACAGCTCTGAAGACACTTGTGATCACATCTACACCTTCCTCCCCAAACTGGGAGCTCCACCCTCAGCTCCAGAGCCCTTCTAAAGCCGTCTTCAGGAAAGGCCATGGGCGAAACAAGAGCACCAGCAGTGCAATTGTCACAGCTGTCAGCCAGAGTGCAACTCCAGCACCAGTCAGTCGTGAGTGCAAAGAGGTGGGTGAGGGCTGTTCACTGCACCAGCCTCGGAGCCACTGCTGTTTCTGTGTCTGGGAAGTTTTGCTTGGATCTGACTGAGAGAAGCCATCCATGCAGTAGGCTGGCTTGCTCCCTAAACCGTGCTGATGAGGCAATCTCTGGAGGGTTTCTATTTGTGGAGATTTCCACTTCTGGGAATTAAGTTCAAAGCTGCATTAGGACAACTGCTAGAGGAAGGAGCTGAGGCACCACTGGAGGGTATGGGCAGACCAAAGAGTTAGCAGTGCTGAGAATGGATGTGGTGGGAGTTGCTGAGCAGCAGCCAGTTGTTCTGATGCATCTTGGCAGTTGAGTCTGCTGCCTGTTCTGGCGTGATTTGCTTTTGTTCTTTTTTCCAACTGGTTTGACTTTCAATGATCCAGGGCCTGGTTTTGGGCTCCAAGACTCCTCCACCAACTTCTGTCAACATCTCCATTGATATCTCTTGTTCTCTGTTCTTGGGTATGCCACTGCTTCCTTCTCTTTCAGAGCATATGTTTAATGTTTGCCTTTCTCACTGTGTGAGGATGTGTATGCAGAAGGGCAGCTGGTGAAATTAATATTTTCACCTAACAGGAGGACCGTGCTGTGAAAGGCTGTTTGCAATTTCAATGGATTTACTTTGCTAATTTCTGTGTAGTGCTGTTGTTACTAGTTTGGATGGAACACTTCAGGCAGTATCGACTGTAGCTGTTCTGGGGCCTCTAGCAAGATGATCCTTAACTCTGTTTGCAGGCAGAGAGGAACAAAGGCTATGTCCAAAAGAAGACTGAAGGAAAAATTAGTTCAATAACTGTGAAGCCCTGCTGTACTTGTTTCTCTTGATCAGAGAGCAAACCAGATATGCTGGAAGTTGTAGTCAAATACTTAGTTGGCTAGAAGCTAATTTGAGAGCTAGGGAGAAAGTGGCTTTAATCTTCTAATGCCCTTTGTGCTCTCCTGATGGTTACCATTCCTCTCAAGTTATTTAATGGCCCGTATGAGAGGTGGCATGAGGGAACCTGGCATTCAGCTTGGTGCTTTATGGAAAATTTGTCCCATCCTAAATTGTGCCTAGAAGTTGCAGCATTCCTGTTCCGTTTTAGCACATCAAGCTGAAGTTGGAAGGTGTAGTTTATGGCCTTGTGATGCCATAGCATCAGTTGTAGTTGCCTGGAAAAGAAGCCTTGAGTCTCTGCCTGTACCTTCTGTATTGTTATGGTTTTTTTACTTCCCTTTCTTGCCTGTCACTCTAAACGTGTTCCTTCACTGTCTGTCTCTTTCTCTCGCCTCAAAGTCTGGGGTGCCTGCTCTCCTCTCTCTGCTCCTTTGTGTCATCCCTGGGAAGGCCATCCAATTCACCTATGAGCCAGGCTGGCAGGCACTGGGGGCAGATGTTTCCTCACCCTTGCGGCAGGTAACTGTACTGGACAGGATTGGAGAGGGGTGGGACCCATCCAATTCTCACACTTTCAGCCTTTCAGTTCTAGCTTCCTTTTATGCTAACCTCCATTTTTGTTTTATTTGTTTTCCTGAATTTGTTTTTCCATGTTGTGGCTCTGAAGCTGTCTGCTGGTACGAGGTGAGCGGTCCCCATAGCATACAACAAGTGTGCTAAGTCTCAGACCTCTTTCTGTTTTGTTCCTTCATGATTTTTGTATTGTTTGGCATGTTTTTGTAGTTCTGTTTCTCCTTTCAGCATCTTTAACAGGATTTGCTGGCCTTTTAAACAGCTGCCCTGTTGGGTTGGTGGTCAGGCTAATACCTGGGGTTTAAACGTCAGTTCCAGAGAGTCTCCAACACTGATGTATTTCCAGTCAGGCAATGTAGGAGGGATCAACCTAATCAAGGCCCTGTCCTTGAGTACCTTGCTGCTGAGGAGTGATAATTCTTGCAAGCCCACCTGTAAAAGGCAGTGAGCAGTCGCAGCAATCAGGAAAGTTATTCCCACTCAGGTTTGATGTTCCACTTGTTCCTGCATGCCAGTGAGATTGCCCAGTATTCCCATTACTTCCTCAACTCCCCAGATACCAGAATTCTCAGTTGAAGTGGCCTTTAAAGGGCTGGCGTGCTCTGTTATTTGGTCTCTCTGGATGTAGTCCTGCTGATATTAATAGCTGCTTTTTTTTTTTTTCTTTTCCGTTTTTCATCCTTTTCTATAGCAGTCCTTTCTTAAGAAAAGCATTCTGTGTCTGGGTGTCGTTACACTGTGCTTTGCCATTCAGCTCCTCTCGTTGTTTCTGCCATGGGCACTTGCTCTGTTCAGCAGTTGTGTGGTGGCTTTTCTTCAGTTGTGGTGCTGCCTTGTCCTGGACAAAGGTGGGAGAGATGGGTCTCTGCAGGTTTCTGGCAGAATGTGCCCACCTTGGCTGGATGGGTCTGGCACATATCTGCAGATGGGTGAGAGACAAAAGATCCTTGGAGAGAGCCAGCTTCCCTCAGGCACTTCTGTCATACTTGAACCTTTCTAGATGCCAAAGTAGATGTTGTATAGTTAAGTTGCCTGTGCATTAGTTATCTTCAGACGTGGTATCTCTTACTCTACCTACCTTCTGTCTTCCTCCTTCTCCTGAATATTTACCGCAGATCGACTCCATTTTATTTGCTGAGTTCCAGTCCTGGAAGGAATCTCCAACTTTGGATAAATCCTGCTCCTTCCTGGACAGAATTTACCGAGAAGATGTAGGACCTTGTCTGGACTTTACTAAGCAGGAGGTGAGTGCTGGTAACTGAGGACAGAAACTGCATGTTCTGGTGGCATCAAAGGTGCACCTTTAGGGAGGTGACCTTTGCACATCTATATCTACAGTCATTTCTCTTTGCTGCAGCTGTCTGAGCTGGTGCGAGTGGCTGTGGAGCAGAATACACTTACCATTGAGCCTGTTGCTTCCCAGATGCTGCCTGTGGTGAAGGTGTCAGCAGAGGACTCTGGTGGGCCAAAGTAAGGAACCTTTCTTGTTCTTGTCCCCTCTTTGCTATTGGTTTTCTCTCACTGCCTCATGGAGTTGGCTGAGTCGGGTACCACGGCTCAGCTGAGTGTATTTCTAGCCCAAGATTAGTGGTAGTTGAGCTCCGCTTTCTGAACTCTTCACCAGCTGATGTAATTCTTCTTGGATATACTGCAGTCGAGTGGTTGGGAGATAATGTAATAATGTGCTAGTGCCCTCAACTCGGAGGAGTTTTATTTGTTTTCTTTTCCTCCTTAAGAGATGAACTTTGTTAATATTCTCTGAAAGCTTGTGCATAACATAGGGTATAAGGGCTGAGTTAGAGCTGTGTTATCTCACATTCTTGTATCTTTGACCCCCAAGCTCACCTTGTGCTGCTGACATTGCTCAAATCCAGGTGGATTTGAGCTTGGCTGAACTTTTCCTCGCTGCATATATGTAATCTTTCCCTCTTGATACTGTGTCTGTGTTTGATGTGACAGATGACTTAGATTGTTTCAAGGAAGAGGAATGCTGGCAGGAGTAACATCATCTTTCAGAGTAAGACAGGGGACTTTCAGTTATTGTATTTGGTTTCATTTGAGGCTCTGTCCCTTAGTTCTTCCCTCTTCCCTTCAAGCACAGCACCTTCCAGGCAATGGTGTTTCTGTAATGAATGTTGCTCATGTACTACTAATGAATGTTGCTACTCCTCTCTTCTTCATTTTTTTATTTTTTTTTTTCTCATCTCTAGACAAATTGTTCCCCCAGCATGTGTCAGAGCTCTGCCAGGACCAGCCCATCCTGTGTTTATCCTTGCTGGTTTCCTTTCAGGCTTTTTTCCCTCTTCACAATGTGTTCCAATCACAAATTGTGAAGTATTAGTAGGTAATCAAGTATGGCCGATCTGTTAACAATAGTTTAGTGTGATTAATCAGCTTTGAGGCTAGAGCTGAACTAACCAAACTCTTTAATTCTATTTAATTTCTACCTTGACCAGGTGTTAAGGAATCTTGCTATTGATTATAAATGGGTTTGATTTGTTCCCTGGATAAAAATGCAAGGTTTTGTGGCACCTTTGGTTGTGCTGTGTTGTAGAAAGAAGAAAGCTTGGTCCTTTTCACCCTATGGTACAGACTTCATTGCAGTGCTTTTAGGAGTGCAGGCAGCAGCTGAGCTTGATAGCAGTGGAAAGCAAGCACCGAGGTTTCTCAGAAGCTTTTTGGAATGTCTGCTCCTTTGTATGTTGTCATCCTCCACAGTTCCTAGAGTAACTTTTGCAGCTGAGGAATGGTGTCCCTCTTCCAGCCATGCAGCCATTAGATCTCCGAGGAGCCATGGTAATGACAATGCAGCCACAAATTCTGCTTTACTGCTGAAGGGGAGGTTACTGGCTGGTACAGGGAACTGTTTGTCTTCAGAATAATGGAAGGAAATGGCAAGAAAATAGAGGCGTGCTGCACCCTTGCTGGTCACATCTTTTTGTGATCTTTGTGGGAACCATGCTGTCTTGAAAAGGGTGCTTTTGTCATCCTTTGTCTGAAATCTCTACAGTAGTAAGGCTGAACTTCTCCATGCTAGCACAGGAAGGGACTGGTTTGTTCTTAGGGACCTGAAACCATATCCAAAATCCCCTGAAGTCAGCACAAAGTTACTCCACTTGGCTTTCAAGTCTGAAATAAGGAAGAGGAGCCTAGCATAAAGGCTGCATTGCAGCTAGTTTTCAGTTCTCAGAACGAGTTAGTGGAGTTTGTGCTAGTTGGTGGTGAGAAAGTGTGATACAAAATCTTTAGGCACTTTAGAATACCTGACAGCTTCCTCTTGTAGCTCATTCAGTCATTTCATTTTAAATGTAACACCAGATGAGTGGCTTCCCTTGGATGTGTTTTCCTGTGGTGTGGCAGACTTGTACGTTTCCCAGTAGTGTGGTGTGTTAAATCCATGCAGGGATACCTTGAGGAACACCTTGCGTCCTGTGTTGGAGGGCATTGAAGAAACGTGACAAGTCTGGATGAAGTTCAGTGTCTGGCCAGCAGGGGGATGATTATGCTCAAGCATTGGAATATCTGTTTTGAAACTTCATTTTGTCCCCAGCTGATAGCTATATATCCCACCAGGAGAGCTGAAACACCTGGACAGAACTCCTTCAGCAAAATCCTTGCATGGCAGAGATGCATGGAGCCCAGAGGACATGAGTTATATTCTGCTTTGTCCTCACCTCTTTCTGTGGTTCTGCCAAGGGTAACACCTTGGTTTGCTTGAGCACGGGTACCAGATTTTTAGCTTAAGTCTCCTAAACTCACTGTTTGTGGAATCTTTCTAGGTTGAAAGGCTAATTATCAGCTGCAGTTGGTTTGTTTTTCTTTTCCTTAATGCTCACTGATACGGGTCTGACTTCTGAGCTCCACCTTCCATCTCCTGGGGATGTACTCTGCTGTTCTGTGAGGTTGCTTTATAGCCTGGTCTGTTTTTTTTTCCCTCTCTGCCTGCAGGAAGTGTGCTCTAAGTGGCCTCCCCAGGACCTGCAAACATCGCATCATGCTGGGGGATTCTGGGAATTACTATTACATCTCACCGTCCTGCAGGGCCAGGGTGAGTACTCCACCTTCCCAGAGTGTATCTGGTGATATGTAGTACCATTTCTCAGGTGCTGAACACCAGGATCACTCCTGTTCTGTAGCTGATGCCTTTTTTTCTTTTCTTTATTCCTCAGATCACAGCGGTGTGCAACTTCTTCACATACATTCGCTATATCCAGCAGGGCTTGGTGAGGCAAGATGGTAAGAGGGGACAGCAGCTGGGTGCAGTGGGGCCTTTGATGGGCCAGTGGGAAAAATTCTGAGGCCATAAGGCTGAATCCTGTCAGCATGACAAGAGTGTGGCCAGCTTGGGATGCCCTGAACTCACTGGATCTTTGAGAAATGGTTAAATGGCAAAGAAGAGATGCAAGCAGGTGGGATGGCTGCACCCATTCCTTGCTCAGCAGTTTCTTGGACACTGTATCCTGAGGCAGAGCCAGTAAAGGGGTGACCTGCTAGGCCAGTCCTGCTGGACCCTCCAGCGTATCTGCTTCCCTCAATTTAGTGGGGAGCCTTGTCAGGCTGCACAGTAAGCATAGCGTAGCATGAGGTGGGGTCTAACTGTACCTTGCTTACTAATTTTTTTTCCCCCTGCTTTTTCATTTTTCTTCCCTATTCCCTTTTTACTTTGCAGTGGAACTGATGTACTGGGAAGTGATGAGACTCCGGAGGGAAATGTCTCTGGCCAAACTTGGGTTTTATCCCAATGAGATGTAAGCAGCGGCCTGAGCTTGGAAGAAAACTGCTCCTGTCTGAAGGATTCACCAGCTGTGGTCTGCCAAACAGATGAATGCAGTGTCTCTCCAGCAGTGGCCTTGCTCCCTCCTCTCCCTCCCTATGCCTGATGCTGATCATGGAGCAAAAAGCACAAGTTCTACCTTTGGCTGTCCCATTCCTCCCGGTGTGACTGGAATGCAGCTGCCAAGCTACCCTCTGAGAGCTGGGCTGGTCCTGGCTGCTTGGGACTGACTGTCTACAGACTGTCCCTTATGGAGATATGCAGTGTATATCCATTATTTTTAAACTTTTGTTTTTATATACAGTCTGCTTTGGTGTAGTCTGAGGCCAGCCCTGTGCAAAGTAGGAGTCCTGGGCTCCCTTCTTAGTAAGCAAGTCTTTCAGGACAGATGCTGGCGGTCTGTCTGTCTGTTCCACTCATTCTTTGGGGTGGAGGGTGCTGAAGTCTGCAAGAGAATCTTTCTTCCGGCCTGAGTCACAAGAGGGTTTGGTTTCTGTTTTTAGCTTGGGATTTGGTACTGGGTGTTTGTAATCCAGCTGTGGGGAGCAGCTAGGGCTGAGTCCAGAGCTGTGCACCTGGGACCTCTGGGAGAAGGAAGCAAGTAGGGAAATTGCATAACTTGCAGCTGGCCACAGCTTGGCTGCACTCAGTGCTGGATATTTTCTCCTGGCCTTGAGAATCTGCTGTTGCTGTCATAGGCAGATGTAGACCTTGTTAGCACATTACCATGTGATGATTCTTGGTGCAGAAGTCCCTGGTGGTACTCCTAGATACAAACCTCACCCACAAACAAATACCTTTGTTTTGTTCCTACCCTGAGGGTAGATTTGGGCACTGTTCACGCTGTTTAAATGGAAAACTATGTCCAGAAGGATCATGCTCATGCTGGGGCACAGCCTTGAGGCCCGGAGTTTCCCTCTCTGCTCTAACACTAGACTTAGAGATGCGTGTCCATTTGGAAAACCCAGTATCTCTCAGGCTGCCATACCCAATGAGGAAACGTGTGGTATTTTTGTACGGATGTGAGGGATGTGGCTGTATGCTTCAAAAAGTGCTGGGAAGGATATCACTATGGCTTTTGGAGAGTGGAGGCCATCTGTAGCTCAGGCCTGTTTGCACAGAACTGTACTAACACAGTGTTGTAGCTGATGTAGCTCTTTCTCAGTCACCCTCTCACTCCATTAGGTTCCATCCTCTCCTGAGAGATGCCACAGTGGGAACTTTCTGTCTTTGTTGTAAGAAAACTGAGCTGCTGTCATTCCGTTAACAACAGGATGGTTGCACCTTTAATGAAGGAAAAATAAACATTTTGCTGTTGGCCTCCTCAAAGTTCTGGCTGTAGTTCTGGGTTGGCCGAGGGGTGTGTGTGTGCTTAGTTGCCAAAAGGAAGGTCAAGTTGGGCTGCAGCAAAATACTCTTCTGAGCTGGCACAGGAATAACTTGTTTTCCCAGTGGGCTTCTCAACTTCCTCCCCTTGCTGAGCTGTGACTGAGTCTAATGCTGAGGTGACTGTGTTCTGTGGGGCTCGGGGAGGGCCAAAGTTAACTTAAGCTCCAAATGCAGCTGTGTTCCCACTGGACTCTAGGCTGCCCAGCAGCTGGGATTGAGTTCCGTGAAGAGGCCGAGTGAGCTGGGGTCCTGTCTAGAGAAGGCATAGCAGTCTATCAGTACTGAAAGTGAGCCTACAGGAAAGCTGGGAAGGGACTCTTTATCAGGGGATGTAGAGACAGGACCCAGGGGTAATGGCTTTAAACTGAAAGAGGGGAGATTTAGATCAGTTATTAGGAAGACCTTCGGTGTGAGGATGTGGCTCAGGCTGTCTGCAGGGTCTCTGACAATGGAGCTGCTCAAAGCCAGGCTGGCGGGAACCCTGGTCTGGTGGGTGGCAACCAGCCCATGGTGGAACTGGGTGGGCTTTAGTATCCCTAACAAGCCCAGCCATTCTATGAGTCAGTGAAATTACATAGAAGGAAAAACTGCTCAAGATTTTGTTTGGGAGTGTAAAGCAACCTCTGCTCTGACCCAGCCTGAGACCACTCTTTGCCCTCTCTTCTGCACCATAGGAGAGAATTCAGGTTCCAGCAGAGATGAGGACCACCCTCGGCAATGCCTTGAAGGGCAGCGAGAGGGAAAGCAAAAGATCTTTGGGGAAAGAAACAGGTACAGCTGGAGCAGCAAACAGCATGAGGCCACACGATGGTGGTTCTCATGGGACACAGCGTCACTGGTGCCCTGTGTCCTCCCTGTCCGGCACCACCAGAGGGCACAGGCACACCAGGCACGGCTGTCCCTGCTGTCCATCCTGTCCTCCACCCCGCGTTCAAGGTTACTCCAGGTTTGCAGAGTGCTGTATATCAGACCGTCTGTACGCAGCAGGTCAGACCGTCCTCTGAACACACTGAGATGAATGTTTCTGGGAACCAACAGTGGAATTATTTCAGGTGCTTGAAAGGGAAGGGGGGAGAGGTGTGAGGACGGCCTCTAAACTGCCCCCAAACTCTGCTATTCCAAGGCTTTCATGATGATTAGCGAGCCTCCTTTATGACAAATAGATCAGAACCGTCAGCCATTGTGCATTCATTGTGGAAGTCTGGGGAATGTGGCTCTGCCAGGAAGAAGTCAATATCCTCGCACAGCTCTGAAGCTGCACGTGACACTGAGGTGTAGGTTTGGCAGCTGTGCCAAGCCAGCACAGTCCTTATAGGAGCAGTCCCTGTGGTACCACTGCTGGAAGCCAAGAGGTCAGGTCTGCTGTTTATCATGTCGATATTTCCCTGTTTGAGTGAGGGCCATTGGACTGAGCTGAAAGGAGCTGAACATTGACTGTAGCCCACCTGTGGAGATAGGTGGACTTTGTGCTGGCTTACAAAACATCTGCAAGGACCATCAGGAACCAAAATGGCCCCCCCAGTGGGGTAAATTCTCTGGTTGTAAAAGAGAAGTCGGACAGCAGAGTGCATTCCAGCCCTGCTTGCTTTGCAGCTCTAATGATACCCTTTGGATTTTGGTCACCATTTAAATGCTACGGTTGCATTCCTTTGCTTTGTGGTCCAGCAGAAGGCTCGGTGTGCTGTTATGTTCTTTGTGGTGAGGTCAGAGCTCAGAGGGCAGAGGGGGGCTAGCAGGACTGATGTGAGCCCTGGTAGATAGGCATGGTGGACAAGGACAGCTCTTTGTCCTTAGTTGCCCTGGGTCACTGTTCTAATTCTGCTCTGCTAATCAGCTCAGGGTCAGCTTAAGATGCCTCATGATAATGGGCACGTATGTCAGTTTCAGCTGAAAGGCCTTTGCTCTTTCTGCATGGAAATGGTTTGTCCGTTGCCTTCAATGACCTTCCCATTTGTCAGGCCGCTTGCTGAATGCCAATTGATAAAAATGATAAGGAATGAGGCACAAATCAAGCTTTCAGTCAAACAGATGGCAGAGCAGTGAAAATAGAAAATGATGTTTCATTGGGAATTGCAGAAGTGCCCAATGGTCCCATGAGTGGCTGACAGGAGTGCTTTAAGGCAGGCTAAGTGTTTAGACAGCCTGACAGACTGCAGGAAGCCTAAACACTCTTCTACATTGAGGAGCTGTAAGGAATAAGACTCTTTAGCTGGGTCTGTTGTGATAGGACAAGGGGAAATGGCCTCAAATTAAGAGAGGTGATTTAGATTCGATGTAAGGAAGAAGTTTTTTATAGTAAGGGCAGTGAGGCACTGGGATGGGTCCAAAACTGCTACTACAGCGTGTGTGCTGTCACACTGTGACTCTGTCCTCCATGTTTGTCTATAGACAAGCCTTGGAGAAACAAGTTTGTAAGAGCCTTTCTGAAATTTGGGTATATTTATAAAACATCTCAATGGAACTTCTCATGTTGTCCTGACCTTTCCCTTGGGAGTTTGTTACAGAGACATAATGGGAAGGAAATTGCTTCTTAATCTCTCTTCCCCTTTCTGTGTGCGATTCTGTTTCATGTCCCAGAGTAGCCTGATACGACAAGTTTTTGCTTCTTACAGAGGGATTTCTAGTCACGCAGGCAGGAATGATAATGTGCTGAAGGAAAGAAAATTTAAAAGCAATATTTCCTTTGCTGTTCCCCCTTCTTTTCATGGGCCAGGATCAATAGCAGTGAACTCTGGCCTTGCAGTGCTTGAAGGCATCATTGAAAATTGTGGCTTCTTTGTGGTAAGACGTTTAAAACAAACAGCACCACCTCACCTCATGCAACTCAAAGCAACTGACTGACCAAATCCAAGCCTGTTCTGGCTTAAACAAATGGCACCAATGGAGCTCAAAGGATGTGACATTTAAATGGGAAATGAAGGAAGCAGAATACAGAGAAGAGGTGATTTGTCCAACCAAGGATGGAGATATCTTCATGCTGTAGTATTCAAAGCTTGGACGTTTTGTTTTCAGGTAAATTATTGATTTTTGCAGGCATGTGAAAGGTGCAGTGCTGCTGGAATGAATTAATCTAGACCCCTGTGCAGAGACTCTGGCTTTGTGCTGTCTGTGATGACGATAGCACACAGAGGCAGTGTAGTATGGTTCCTCTGTTTTACATAAGACCACTGCCCAGCTCGACAGGTCTGAATAACAATTAATTAAATCAATTAAATTAGCCAGATAAGAAAAGCAACTACACCCATTTCAGCGTGGATGTGTGCAATTGCAAGCAATTACTGTGATTAACCTTCTCATATAAATCCAGCAACTGGCCAATAAGGTGAACATGTGCCTCTGCTGAGGATTTTGCTCCCGGCAAGAGCTGTGCCCTATGTGAGGATCCTTTTTATTAGTTTCTTTCCCAACCGTTTCCTAGAAGCCTTAAATTTCTCCTTTTCTTTTTTGGCTTGACCTGAACTGTGTTTGCTATTGAAACATTTGTTGTTAGCAGTGGGTGGGAGAGCTCTGCTACAAAATCACACCATCCTTAAGTCAAAAGTTGCCATTCACATCAGTGGAGCTTCCCCATCTTTGCAGTCAAGCAGCCTCTGTAGGAGTCAGAAGGAATCCGTTCTTCCAATGAGCCCAGAAAAACACTGACTGAAGGCAAAAAGTTAGATAATATTGATGTTATGGTTCAATTTGATATGGCTGTGTACACACAGCGCTTGTTACCATAAGAACCAATGTGTCAGATCAATAATCAGCAGCCTTGCACCAGTATGTTTCAGGAAGCAAGCTTAGCTTTTCATATGCACAGCACTATTGTCATTTTACATTATATGTATAAGGAAAAGAAGTACATAATATATACATAGGAGCTGTTCTTCAGTATCTTTGAATTGCTGGATTGATATCACTAAGATTTTCCAATAAACCCACATAGAAGTGGGTGCCAGTTGTTTTTGTTCAGGATTACAGCAGCTTGTTTTTAGATTCAGCTTTATAAATGACTCACGTTCTCAGCTTGAGAGCACTGCAGCTGCCAACAGGAATGCAGTGAATTTAGACAATTAGTGAATCAGTCCTTAAGCCATGAGGGGAAGATTAAGATGTCAAAATGATCAGTCACCTGCACTGCTATCTCAGTGGTGTATTCAGTTGCAGTAAATTTCTCAGTTAGAAATAGGAAAAAAAAAATCCTCTTAGTGGTGTAATTGTTCTCATGCTGTCTCTGGTCAGTATTTGTCCACACCCATCTTAAATTGGTCAGCAAGTGGAATGTGAGAATATTAACTGCTGTACAAATAGCTTTGGTAATGGCCTCTTCTTCCCTGTGCCACTCATCTGTCTGCTAAGAGTTCTACCTCAGCAAGATGACAAACTCTATGCTCTGAAAGACCTCCTCCTCTCCGTTAGAGGGAGGTTATTTAGTCAGAGTTCTGCTATATGTTGCTGATATCTCTTGCTGAAACACCCCAGGGCTCAGGCTCTGTCCGAGATGATGAACCTCCAGCTAAATTATGGGATTTCTCCTGCTAAGGTATTACGGTGCATCTGAAAACATGCACTTGTAATGGAAAAGGACTTCAGACTGCTAAACATTATGTCTCAAAGTGGCTTTCTGAAGAAGAGAAACAACCTCTTGACTCTCAAGCCACAGTATGAGAAACTTCCAGGATGGTGGAATCACTGTACAGAGTTTCTACCACCATGTAAAGGAGGACTGTATGATGACAAACAGCTCTGTCCTATGGCAGTGTTCAATACACCATGGGTGGATTATTTACTTTCCAGCTTGCCTTTGAGTTCTGGCATTTTGCATTTCCCTCTTAATACTTCTCATAATACAGCTTTCAAGCAGATGATGGTTCTCTGTTCAGAGTTGTGCACTGTTTTCTGAGATATCTGGAACTGAGCTTTTACAGAATAATCAAGAAGATATTTTTTTGAAGCAATATTGCTAATGGATGAAGGCTTCTTTTTATATCTTGCCAATTACAAATCTCTCAGTTCTTAGGCCATTAAGCAGTTTAAAATAGAGTTGAATAGAGCACTGAGTAAAATCAGGAAGTGTTTTTGTATGGCTGTCATACATGGCTTGGGTGTAGGCATCTCAATCCAGGACATGAGCTCAGAATGACCGGGCCCTTGTTCCCCTTCAAGCTATATTGTGTTGGGATGCTTGGGGGTTCTGGGAACATCTGTACCAAGAAGGAAAGCCAAGTGCTATATCAGTTTGCAACATTTCATTTTTGTGTAAGAGCTTCTGTTTGTATTAAGGGAATGTGTTTATTTTAGGATCAAGTGAAAGTCCTAATAACAAGGCAAGGTAGGGTCATTTTCCCTTTTGAGTTCTATGACTTCTCATAGAATGCTTTCTGTGCAGAATTAGTTTACCTATGAAGCAATTAATGTGTACTCTGAAAAACAGTGTTGATAGAAAGCAGCAGATAACCACAGACTGTCCTTCCCTGACTTTGTGTCATAAGATCTAGGTCAGCCTATGTGATTCCTACTCATTGCCACTGTCTGCTGTGTGCTTCTGCAGCTGCCAGTGCAGCTCAGGTGGGTTTGTCTGCAAGGACAGGCTCCCGGTTCCATTACACGTTGCTGTGTGAAAGCCTCCGGGTGGACCTAAAGCCATTGACTCCATTGGACCATGCTGCCCATTGGACAAGCTGCTGGCAAGCTGCCTATTGCACCACTGGGAGAGCCATTAATGGGCAGCAAAACTGAGTTTTGACAAACTGCTGGAAGCTTTTACAGGTTCTGTATCCATATTGATCTCACCTGTCTCCTTGAAGTGCCCAGAGACTGAATTTGAACATTTGGGCCAATCTTTTTACATGAAAAAGATTTCTTTTGGTGGTGGTTCCCAAGACAAAGGTAAACACTGGCATCATTCTGTGAAGGCCACAAAGACATGTACTGTCAGTGCCATAAGAACCATTTCACCCTGTGCAGTGGAAAAGGGACCTTCCACTGAGACACTGCCATGACTCTAGATGTGGCTGAATAAAATACAGAAAGCGTTTTTATGGTCAACAAATAGTTATGATTTTAATGAGCAATAGAATACACTGGAAAAATTATTTTGAGTTTCTTTGTTTGTTTTTGAAGAACAAAATAAATAGGAGCTGTCTTATAAGTAATGTAGGTCTGATGTTTTAACAATTCTTAGGGAATGCTTGAAATGTTAGGACTCAGTTAGGAAGGCTTTCTTAGGAAAGCATCTTCTAGAAGAGGCTGTGGCTCGAAGGTGGCTGCTTTTAACCTGACTTGTGAGGGCTGATTTCTTCTCACTTTGTGGGTATCTGAGCAAAACCATTGTCCCTATCTCAGCTGATGGCCAATCAGGGACTAGCAATTAGTGGAGGAATGTAAGCACCTGGTTTCAAGGTACCTTTTCTTTCCTGTCCATGGCATTGGTGTTTGTCTTCTTGCTCTGCCTGCCCCCTTCCCATGTTTTTCCCAGCTCTGTGCTACTCCTTCTAAAACACTTGCTCATCTCTCTCTAGTCCAGAGTTAATGCCTTTCTCTTCCAAGCATCTCTGAACATGCTGCTCCTCCTACTTCGTTGGCAAACCCTGCTAGTGTGACTGAAGAGAAGCAAGCCAGCCCCCTGCTGCCTATTCTTCCATCATCTGACCGAAACAAATGCTGTTTCCAACTCACAGCCTCCGTACGTTGCCAAATGCTCATGTGGCCAACAATGTGGTTCAGGTGAGTTTATTTGCAAGCCCTGACAGGCTTCAGGTATGTTTGAGAGATTTTGGTGTGTATCAGCAATGCAAATTGCCTTTGTCAAGGAGGTTCCAACTCATTCTGTTTCAGAGAAATTAATTAGTTGTGGTTCTCAGAATGCTGGAGCAAAACTGTGCAGAGATGTCGATATGTATATCATTCTGGTGGCTAACTGGAACCTGCAAAGGGAAGCTTTTTTCTCTGGGAACCAAGCTCAGCGAGCTCATGTGAATGTTGCATCCTTTGGTGGGCTAAGTCTGCAATTTTACTGAAGCTTCTGGAGCACCTGAACTTTAGATGTCACTTTGGTGCTAGCGATCACTTAGCAAGATATATTTATCCAGATTTTCAGGCCTCTTTGCTAGTGTTGTGTTTGATTGAGTTAATGGATAGAGAATTCAAACATTAAGGTTCATGTGAAACACTGTGTCCCAAGATGGTGGGATGGGATTTTTTAGAGGGAGAGAAAGAAGCTACATGACTAAGGCTGTCAGTGAGACTTTGCCTGAAAAAGTAACCAGCTTCTTGCATTTTCACAAGGCAAACTTTCTGAACATGTAAGCACAATGATTAAAAGAATGCACTGCAAGGGGTTGGTGACCTGTGCTTTGCGAAAAAAAGACCTTTATATCTTGCAGAAGCAAGAACAGTACATGACGCTTGGAAGTCACTTCTTAGGATAGCATTACACAGATTTTATTTCTGGATTTGAGTAGCTGCACAATTCATATGAAAATGGGAGTCTTCAAGGGTCTGAAAGAGGAAATAGTTAGAAAACAGCTAATATCAAGATCTCTCCTGTCCCATCTTTCTTCTATTTGGTATCTTGTGCTAAGGTCTTGGGAAGAAAAATGCCCATTAGAGGAGTCAAAAAAAGATGGACATTTTAAGGCATTCTTAGCAGTGTTGGTCAGAATTCTGGACTAGCCCATTACTACCTGTCTGAGAAGTTACAGCATCCAGAAGGACATCACTGCTTGTGCTGTTAGAAACCAACTATAAAAACTGCTTACATTCTGCTCAAGCTTCAGATAACCTGGAGTAGCTTTTAATCCTAACAATTAATTGTGCTATTCAGGTGAGGGGTGAGCAAGAACACAAAAATAAGCCCTTCATAAATCTGAAGTATTAGTAGCTAGGTTAAATTACAGTCCTACCTATGAATTTCCTGTCTGTAAGCATAGAAATCTCAACCAGTTTTCCAAAGTGGGAGGTGACAATACTTCTTGTTTTGTTGGGAGGGCATTGCCACAGCTCTGGAGTTGTCTCTGCATGCAGAACCTTGCTAATTTGGTGGGGCTTTATTGGCATTGAAGGTTCAAAAGCGAAGATCCAATTTCAATGTTGGGCAACACAATGATACGTGCAAAGTAATTCCCTAATGACTAGAGCATCCCTTTTGTACTAGGAAATGTGTTTGGAGCTGAGAAAAGCTGTTGGGACCTAGCACTGCTGTTGAAACTATGGCTCTTCTTTGGAAAGAATGTCTCTTCCACTGTATTACAGCTGAATCCAAAGACCTTGATCTACCTGGAGTGGGCTTGGGATTGTGTTGCATGTTAGCTAAGCGATTGGAAGCTGTTCAACTATATCCTCCGGTCAAACCATTCATGGGTTTTGGCTATTAGACAGGGAATAGAGTTACAAGGAAATTGTAAGGTGTTTCTATGGGAGGTTTCACATCACCAGCACAGCCTGGTCAGTTCCGCCTTCAGCCACAGGGCCTGGCGTTAGGCTGAGTGCTTGGGGAGCTCCTCCTCCTCCAGGAGGAACCCATTTTCTTTGCTGATGGGTCTTAGGAGCAGGGCATGCAGCCCAGGGCTCTTGAGGATAGAAACAGCCCTGGTTTCTGCTAGGCGTGTGCAGACAGGTAGAACTGGGTGTTGCCAAAGCTCTGCTCAGGTGAAAAAAACCATTTGCGGTTACACAGGATTGACTGGCAATTAGTATGCTTTGCTTATGGGCAGGACTGAAAGCCGCAGCGTATGGCTGCTGGGCCCTGTGGGTTGAGGTTTGTGCAGCAGAGCTGGCACAGGTGTCCTAGGATTGTCCTTGGGTTTGCTGAAGTCTAATAAGTTGTGTGTGTGAATCAGGGGCTTGTGTGCTTTAGGCAGAGCAAGAATGGGTGAACGGCAAGGAGATGGAGAGCAGATGCTAAATGTCTCCTTTTTAGACACTTTTCTCTGTTCTCTCCCACCCTTCAGTTTGTGCATTGGGTCTTGTCCTCTGAAGGCTTTGCCCAGCACATTTTACATCTGTCCAGATTTAACAGGTTGCCTGAGCTCACACCAGTAGCAGTTCACAAGACAGGAAGCTCCCCTCAAACTGTGCACATAGAAATAGACTGAATTCTGATAGTAAAAGACACGTGTGATCTTCCCCCCTCACCCCCATCCCTCCCTGTGACTCACACCTCCCCATTAAGACTCATGTTCACTTGTGGAGGTAAGCATCCAGCCATAAATCTCCAGATTTCTTTAGTGACCTGGGGAAAGAAAATGGAGAGAGGTTTGTTTGTCTTGTGAACCTCTGTCACTTTGTTCCTACAAAGGAGAACTCTGATACTGAGTCTGAGCATGAACCCTATAGAATGTCCCCCGCAGAATACCAGAGGAGCTGCCTATTTTGCAATTTGGGCTCCTCAAAGTGACTAGTTTCAAAGTACTTTGGTTGAAGTGCTCTTGTTGCAGAAGCAGCTTTGGGGGACAGCATTTCCCCACTCTACCTCCCCTCCCCGCCACAATGTAGTGAAGTATTTTCCCATTCCCATGCCAGTTGTAACCTGGCATCGGTCCACTACATCAGTGGGGCTGTACCATTTCTGCTGAATTAACAAATCTGCAGGTATTCCTTGGGCTGCCATGTGAAGGTTGTTACCCTAGTGACACCAGGTTACAGAATACTGATATGCTATTTCTCAAAGTGTCCTGAATTATTTGTAGTAGAAATGATAGGATGCTTGTGTAACAGTGAACTGCAAACTGCTGATGGTATTACAAGAACCTTACCCAACGATATCTACAAATGCTTTTCCAAGAGGCTTCTCTTCGTACTGAACCCCATACTTGGCACATAATGACTTCACCAAGGGCTTGATTTTCCAGAAATTGTGCCGTGGCATTGTTGGGAACAGGCTTGAATAGAGAAAGAGAAAACATCTGAGAAAAATCTAGAGCATAACCCCAAGGGATGGGCATCTCCATCTGCCTTCTCATGGGGCCAATTATTAATGCCTTCTTGAGCTACACCAATAGACAAAAGAAAGAGAGGTAGAGAGAGATCTGTGCTTTACAGTACTCTGTTTCAAGAAGGCTTGTGAAAACAGAATGCATCGATTCTCCTGCTGCTCTGCCAGTCCTCAGAACAAAGCTGTGTTCAAGAGAGACAATCAAAGCCAGTTTATGCAGGAGAGGATGCTACAAGTGCAGTGCAAAGGAAGCAGGAGAGAGGAAGCAGCCTCGCTTTGCTGAGATAGCTCCCTGTTTGCTTTGCGCAATACTAATTGTTTCTTGCCAAACTGAATTATCAGTGGCCCCTTTTTCCATCTCATGGAACACAGAAGCAGGTAAAGAACCTGGGGTCACACTGATTATACTGTTCAATGAATATTTCCAAAGCTGACTTCCAAACCAGTCACCTTTACTCTAAATGTGGTCTCTATTACATTTTGCTCTAACAGACTGCCCTGGTTTTAATACCCCTCCTGCAGCCTGATACTCAGCAGTATGTACAGTCCCACATTTCCAGCCATAAGATGCTGATGACCTTTTATTTAGGGAAAGGACACTTCTGAAATATATCTTAAGATAACTTCTTGAGTTTTACTATCCAAATCTGTAGCCTTTGTATCTTGTAGTTTTGTACCAATGACTTAGCTGAAACCCAAATTAAAATTGTGAGAATGAAAGCTGAAATGGTGGGTAGCACGAGAGAAAGATGCTGTGCCTATAGTGACAACAACCCCCCAACAGTTTGGGACTGTCTTTGCTTGAAATATGGTAGTGCTCCAAAGAGGAAGTGGAAGGTTTGACTAGAGAAGGTGTTAGACAACCTTGTGTAGGCCTTGCCTTTACTATGAAAGTTTGGACCAGGTAATTTCTGAGATCTCTTTCAACCTGGGCTTCTCTGTGATTCTGTCCCCTCTCACACATATGTTTTTAGCAGGCTATCCCTTGCCACAAGTATGGTACTGTAACAGCCTGGTGATGACCAAACATTACTGGGTCCATACTCACTGGTGCTCAATTTGGAAGTTCAGGTGCCCGGTGAACCAGTCATTGAAAAACGACTGCTCAATATTGCAGGTGGCTGCCAGCTGTAGAGGCAAGAAAGCAGCCATGAATGCTAGTGACTCAAATAGCTGTGAATTAGTCACCCTAAAGTCAGCATGAAGCCTATCTTGACTGTGGCAGGGGCTGGAGGACAAAAAGCATCTTCCTCTTCTATGGGTAGTCATTGTGTAGGAAGTTGCCATTCTGAGACAGATGACTGTAGCATGGGAAACTTTAATCCTCAGTAATGGCTGGCTATCAGCTGTTGTGCTGACAATGCCATGAAGGTTTGAACAGGGATCAAGGGGCGATGCAGGGAGATAGTCATGTTTGGTGACATATCAGCAAGGACAGGGTCCTAAATCTCAGCATATCTAGCTGGAGGCCAGATGGTTAACAACAGGATCAGGATGGGAATTTGGAGAAGAAAACACCATGGTTACAGAAAGCCTACTTTTACTCCCGTCTAGTTATTGTCCAGTATGCCTGAACTTCTCTCAGCTCAGTTACACAGAATTCATGTAGTCGTTGTCCTCTAGGTCTGAAAAAGACTTGGGCCACCACAAATAAAAGGTGTGCATTTGTCTGACCAGGCCTTAAAGAGATTTATATGTAGAAAGCGGTACAGCTTCATTTCATCCCTTATTCCATTAGAAAACTACAAACTTTAGAAATATGCTAAAATCTTTCTTCAACTGGAGTTGATGTGTTTTCAGCACAGGGATTTAAAGTACCATTTTCCATTAGCTGATGATTTCCATTGAGACATTTCTCTTTGCTCATGCGTGTATGCCTGTATATACCACATGAGCACCTGATACAGCCTCAGAAATGAAGAAACAAAACATAACTTTCTGATTATTGAAATCAATACAGAAGTTTGGACTTCCATGCCTTGAATGACTTTGGGGAAAGCAAATGGTGGGGATTGCATGATGTTTGGACTAGATGATATTAAGAGGTCTTTCCCAACCTTAATGATACAGTAATTCTATTATCTTTATGGTAGAGAGGTCTTGGGTGGAGGCCCTATGCTATAACATCTTGTACCTTTACCAGGGGATAATTTGGTACTCCATCCACTCTTTGAGTAAATTGAGTAAAAAAATCCAGTTTGGGGTGAGTGAAATCAGAGGTTACCTGAGAGCTAAGCCAGTCTTTGTGCTTCTCACAATCAATTTCCATTGGAATGTGATTCATCTGAGTGACCCACACAAACCAGTGGCTCTCCAGAAACCTTCAAAAACATACAGAGGAAAAAATGGAACAATTTATATTGCAGACCAGGACCTGAGGTAAACAGATGATGTTTGCAGGACATACAGCATATGAGAAAAACATTTCCTCAGGATACAAAACTAAATGCCTCTTCCTATTGAAACCAGAAAGAATCACTTCTGCAATGAATTTCTCTTTCTCTCTTTATACCTCTGGGACTTATGCTTCTCCTTCCTCAGGAATGGATCGGTCTTTCACACTAATTTTGCCTTTCTCTAAATGAAGATGTAATACTGAGGGGGACCGATAGGACAAATAGCTTCACCAAAGGAATAGTGATGCAATGGCACAGGCTATCCAGGGAGATGGTGGAGTCACCATCCCAGGAGTTGCTCAAGAACCTCAGACGTGTGGCAGTGAGGTCAGTGGGATGGGTTGGCCATTAGACTTGGTGATCTTAGAGGCCTTTTTCAGCCTTAATGATTCTGTGATACTATACTTCCAATTACTTGAGAAAAAGGAGCCACAATTTAGAAATTCTGAGTTGATTTTCTTTGCAATTGCTTGCTGGATATACAACAATTTCAAAGTCCATCTGCTTATTGGTGTTAACTTTCTGATTGTCAGATTTAGCGCCTGGGGGCTCCCGGTTTCTCTTTGTTTTCTCTGTAACTTTACCATAATTCTGAATTCTGAACTTGAGATTGGCTTGTTTAATGCTTATGGTGTAAACCACAATTTTAGCCCCTGGAGAACAGCCTACAGAAATACACTTCAAAGCTGTTTCACTGTGCTGAGACTGAGATGCATGTTGCACGGCAGTTGTTCAACATCCTTTTCCAGAAAACAAGCCTATAGACTAAAAAAAGCAGATGATCTGATGCTTCACTTTCACCAGTAATTTCAGCAATCACTGTAATGTAACTAGCAGTAATTTCGTACAATCACTGACTGGGGTAAGCTAATTAAACAGAGCTGTCTCAGAGCTTTTTGGAAGTCTGGATTTTGATAGTTTGTTTTTTCCAGTGTTTTCATCTGTCTGACGAAAGTCTAAATAAGACTGTTGGTGTCATGTGTCAGCTAATTAGAACAATCTCAGCTTTCTACTCATTACTCACATCTGGGGTGAAAACAAAATGAAATGTTTTCATTTAACTTTATGCCTTATGTATTTAGATTTAGAGTGGTGGCCTTCATAGTATATTCTTATTGCTCTGAGCCATGGGAGAGCTGACTACAATGGTGCATTGTTCTCTGAAGCTCCCAGGGCTGCTCTTTAACTGACTCAAGTATAACAGAACTATAGTAATAGGGAACCATCTCCTGCTGAACTTTCATGAGGAACTGGAAACAGTTTAGCAAGGAGAAATGTTCTTCCTTCTGTATTTTCAGCTTGATCAAAATAGAAAATCTTAGGAGATACAAGGTCAGGTGGTGTCACTTGTTGAATCCAGATCAAATATTTTGGCTACAGGCTTACACAGGTGTCCATCTTTTGAAGTTCCCAGTTAAAAAGACAAAAGAAAACAGGACCGAATTGTTCTGAAGCTGTAAAAACTGAAGTTGTGAATGTTATGTTTTCTGGAGGCAAACCTTCAGATTTTGCGAAGGCTTTTCCATATCTGCTGCAGTTTCTTTTTGCTTTAAAAATGTGGGGTTATTTTAGAAAAATGTTTTTCACTCCGATAAAATGTTTTCTAAAACTAGTGCTGACTGTGGGACTAAATGCCATCCTTCAGTATTAGCCAAAGAGCTGCAGATATTTCATGCAAAATAGAAATACAAATTCAGTGCTACCATCTGGGATAGTGTAACCATGCAGTGAGTAAGCTTCCCAACCCTGCCATGCCTGATTCATTTTGGCAGCCCATGCTTGCAGTTCATGTTTTCAGATCTCTCACTGAACTTTCCACCCATTTATCATACAGCAGTAATGAAGAGCAGCTCGTTGTGGAGCTTGGTGACAATAAAGTGGAAGAAGACCAGTCAGAATCAAGACACACAGAATACTTTCTCCATAGGTGTAAGGAGAGCTGGGAGGTAGTTTTTTGGGGTCTATTGGAGTGTAGGGATAGGAACACTGATCTGTGGTGTGAAACAGCTTTCTGAGGCACTGACCTCTGCATGGGAGCAATGATGTGCATGTGTAGTGTACAAGACATGAGCTATTTTGCATGTGAGAAGTGGGGAGCATTTTCATTCTGGTGCTCAGGAGGGCTCACAAGGCACCTTCCAAGTTAGCTGGGAAGAGTTTGGCCTCAGGCACTGTGGAAGGGTCTGGCTTTGGCGAGTGTGGAAAATACAAAAGTGTTGGGATTGGGCAGTGTATGAGAATGGGGATTTAGGAAAGATACAAGATACAAGAATCCCAAGGGCTGAGGAAGGTGCTGAGCACCAGAATCAGCTCTGCTGTGAGGTGGTAGAACTGGGAGATGATAGGAAGAAAGCAAAGCAGTAGGAATGCCCAATAGTACAACACTGTGTGGCAGATGACTGCAGAGAACCATAATGAGGAAGGCCTGTGGGCCATAGCAGAGCTGGAGCTTGGTTAGCCCAGCACTGGAGGTCCTTTATCTCCTACCTGACAAAAGTGAGGAGAGACAGGGATCCCAGAATGCCATAGAATGGGATGTATGTGATGAAATAGCGCATGTAGTAGCTGATGGCCCAGGCCAGGTCCTAGGGGAAGAGAGAAAATATGAGGCATCTCTTAGCCTATTTCATACAGTGTAGCTCTGCTGGTAACATTAGGGGCATTAGCTCATTAGTGCAGCAAGTGTGATCCCTTCCCAGCCTCCCTCTGCCAGGTCTCTTGTGCTGGAAAGACCATTGGTCTCTCTCCCCACTCAAGTGTCAGACCCCACCAAGACTGAGGGAACATGTCACTCACCGCCCAGAACCTGCGCTTGATCATGGTTGAGATGATTTGGATTTGGAAGTACACAGGGATGAGCAGAGGTGGGAAGACTGCAAAGCAAAGGGAAATGTTTCGGACATCAGAGAGGCAGAAAAGCGCATGACATGATAGTGAGCTGGTGATTTAGGAACTGTTTCTGGGAAAGTCTGTCCAGCACTGGTAAAGGAAGTGATATGCTGGTGGCAGGGACAGGTGAATTCTCTGTGAAGGAGGCTTTGGTTCACACTTGTTCATCTTGACTCATCATATACAGGTATTTCATTGAGCCTCCCACACAGAGGTTACTTCCCAGTCTCAACCGCTTGTCTTGCTTTCTATAGCTGTGCTGGCAGTGCTAAAGATGCTTGGATATCCATGAGAATATACTGAATTGATTTTGAGGCCTGTACAGGTATGCCATTAATGAGATTGTAGTTCTTGGGAAGAGAAAGATGAGTTGAGACTTATGCATTTCTCTGCTAACACAGCAGGGCTGAAAACTGAACTGATGTTCAGTTCCTGTGATCAAAGAGAAAGAGGAAGAGCACAGTGCAGATACTCACTGAGGAAGAAGTACTCGTGCTGGTGGTTGTAAGGCAGGTACTTCAGCTTCTTCTTGCCATACTGTGGGACAAAGATGAGAAAGCTCAGTCTTGGACAATAGAACCCATGTGTAAGAGAGGATTATCTGCAATACTTCTTTATTGACTGGAGAGTTTTGACCAAATCCCCACACCATAAAAGCTAGAAAGTATTTTATTATGGATAAATATCCTGACTTCATAATTCTCCTGTATGTAAATTCCTTTTTAAAGCCTTCTGGTCTTGATTTTGACAGCTTCTTTTTATCTGTGAACCTGATGGCACTTTTATTCATTTCTGCTCTTCCTGCCTTGCCTATGGCTGTACTTAGAATTGCCATTTTTCCTTTATCACCAACACAAATTCAAGACTTTGATAGTTGGACCAGATGATCATGATGGTCTTTTCCAACATTTATGATTCTAAGGCATAGCAAAGTCTGACCAATGGTACATTCTTAGGTAGGATACTTTTGGCAGAGAATGGTGCTGAACATTGGCTTGTCTTCCACCAAAATGTCCAGCTACCAAGTCTTTCTGACTTCTGCAGCTATCAGCACGTGAGCCCTGCCATCTGCCAGGGCTTTGTAAAGTTGTACTTTATCAAGAGTGGAAAAACTAGTGTGGCCCTTTTCTATTTACACAGGAAGTCGTGTAGGTGTATTTAAGTCTACAATGCCTGTGTTGCTAGTTTGACATGATTAGAAGTAGTGTGCTGCCCCTGAGAGCTCTTCTGCACCAACTGCTATGTAACCATGGTTCATCTACACACAGCAGAAGCAGGTGTTCCCCCAAAGACAAATTTGGTCAAATTCAGTCTGTTTAGTGGGGACTGAAAGAAAAGGAATTGAATTTTTCCCTATTGTTCCTTGTAAACTGTTGGAACTACCCCATTAATCTCCACGACAGGACATTTTGAACAGACAGCAAAGAGAACTTCCTGGTGATCTTGAGTGCTGAGCATGGAATTGGCATGCCCAATGAATTCCCAGTGTGCCAGCTCTCAAGCCACGCTGAAGTGTTGTTGGCAGAGCAGATCTCATCCTGAGAATTAAGTACCTTCCATTTTTCCTTTAAGTAAACCACAGTCTGCTTTAAAACCCAATTATCAAGCACAACGTTTTCCAATGAGATGTACCAACACAGTGAAGAGCTAGATCCCAGTTCGTATTTTCTAGACTGTCTTTTTTTATGCTCCAGGGGAAGGCTTTCATTTTAGTTATATACAAAAGACATTTCTGCATCTTGAAAATACTATGTGTGCAATATACCCTCTATACATATTCATCTACCAGCATGTATGTGTCTGATGTATTTCTGGGGTTACTTTCTTAATAGGATAAAAGCTGGCTGAGAAAACATTAGATTTTTCATTCTGTACTTCCCTGAGCTGTACTTGCTGCAGATCTTTTTGTTGTAGTTGTTGCTGCTGTTTTTGACTAGAAACATTTGTTCAATTGTTAACAAAAAGAAAAGAAGACCAAATGTTTATTTTCTATAAGTAGGTTTTTATGAAATTCTAAGTATTTTGGCTCTATAAGAACAGATTGAATCAAAACTCTTTAACTGCTTACTACTCAGTGTGCAGCATGTTGGTCCACAGCTAATGTAAGAAAACTGTTTGAATAGATGACTGCAGTTATCTGGTATAACCTGAAGAGTTAACAGTTGGTCTGGCTCTCAGTCTTGGTCTTTGTATAAAATGTCTATTTCAAGATCAGGTGATGCCTGAAGATCTCTAGAGTGAGGTGAGAGTGCAGTCACTTGCAGCTAGCTTATACAAGCAGGAAGTTTCTGTGTGCCTTGAACTTCTAATTCAGTTTTGCTGGCTTAAGCCCTCAGATTGAGTCAAAATCTCCACAGATTTTGCCTCGAGAAACAAACAAACAAACAAAAAACCCACAGAGATGTCCTCCTGTTTCTATGCAAGCAATATCCTCCCACATGCATGGCAAATGTTCCAGTACGGAGGACATTGTCCAAAATATTCAAAGATATTTTCTGTGGAAACAGAAGATCAGTTTTGAAATATTCTTGGCAAAGTACTTAAAAACACCATATTTTCCCCCTTGTGTTGATATTTCAATACAGCAGAATGAAGTTTTCTTTAGCAGCTTTCTATCATCCCTTGTTTATTGCTTTTCCTAAGCTACCCCCAAATAATATTTCCTAGGGAATATATAGGAAATGGATGGGGAATTGTATAGTCAATCCTGCACTTCCTCCCAGTATGTGGGAGGGTGTAACTCCCAACAGATCTCAATAGATGTATGAAGTCCCTGGGAGAAGCATTTGCTTTCTTATCACTCTTGTAAAGAAAAGAAGACCAGCAAACTTCTGTTTTAGGATGACGTTCTCTGATGTCGTTACAGATGAGGATTTTCCTCTTTTTAACCACTTTGCCTCACCTCAATAGGCTGACTTTCTCCAAGGACAAAAACATGCAGCATGTTCACATCTGGGTCTTTCTTGAATATGTTGGGCTTAGCGTGATGTTGGAAGTGACGATGGTTCCACCAGTTTGCAGAGGCACCCTGAGCAGATACAAGAACAAGGAATTAATCCATGTAAAAGCGCAGTTCCTCTAGTGGTAGCTGCACTAAAACAGCGCAGTTCTGATTATGTCCGAACTACTGTTTGCATTTAATAAAGAAAACTCTCTCTGCATCTGCTCATTGCTGAAAGACTGACAAACGCAGGGTTCTGCTTTGTTGCAGTCAAAGAGACTGTAGCTATTTCCACAGACCCCCCTGTCCATAACAACCTTTACCTTCAGGTGTCCAATCACAAACTTGTGGACAATGTGGTTCCAGGAAGACTTCTTAAAGACAGAGAGGTGTCCAAAGTCATGTTGCAGCCAACCTGCCTGGGCCTGAAATGATGGGAAGAAAGTTAGTTGTACAGCTGCTTGAAAAGAGAATTGAGCATAAAAGAAAATAGAGACAGAAGACAAGTTCTGAGCATGAGAAAGACAGAGAGTGAACTGGAGAGGGTGAAAAATCTGTTTTGGTTCTGGAGGGGAGCATAGAATTGTGGAAACGCAGGATAACACTATTTGGAAGGGATACACAAAGATTGTTGAGTCCAGCCCCTGGCTCCAGACAGGACCAACCAAAATCCCAACCCTGTGTCTGAGAGCTATGTCCAAATGCTCCTTGAACTCTTTCAGTTCAGGGCTGTGCCCACCACCTCTGCTGAGGAACCCTTCCTAAACACCCAATCCAACCCCCTCCTGCCATTCCCTCGGGTTCTGTAGCTGTGACCAGGGAGAAGAGATCAGTGTCTCCATTTTCTGGAGTAGAAAAGGCAGAGAAGATAAGAAAAATGTGTGAAGCATAATGAGTGGTGTGTAGGGGTGGTCAGAAGGCACCATGGGATCTGATATGTGGAGAGTGTTTTTCCTAGTTCTATGGGTCTAACAAGAAAAGTTTAGCACACATTGACCACCTCTGCAGTGAAATGGGCAACAAATATTTCTGTGCCTTCTACTTCTTACCTGGGAAGTTGCAAGGATGAAGGCAAGAATTAGAGTTGTGATCCAGCCGGTACCGAAGTATGAAACCATTAGCCAAGCCAATGCTTCCATTGCAATGATATGGGCCAAGTAAAGGGAGAAGAACAAAGGACTGGCTCTGAACAAGTTCATGTCCTCTGCTGTCTTTCTCAGGGTCCGAAAATCCTCCACCAGCTGGGACTGCAAAATAGACATGCAAGACACAGCATGCAGTTTGTAAGCAAGTCTGAATGTATCCAAGGAAGACAAGGTTCCCTGCGAAGGACTCTGGTTATTTCTTGCTTTGTTTGGCTACACCAAAAGTAAGGAAGGATACAATTTTATTTCAGCTCTTCATAGCGCTTTCTATCTTAAGAGTAAACACCCTGGCTGGTCTGAGTCTGTGCCTTGACCCTTTGCACCCTGAGCTAGGAGAGTAACTTGAGCCTCATGCTGTGAACCAGGGCTACTTTGTTGTGTTGGGAGTTACATCATTTGGTGACTTGTCTGAATGAGCTTTATAGGTAGTAGGGAGCCATTAGTATCATCTCTTCCATTCTGAGTAAGACAAATATACCAATAGTCATGGCCAGCCATAAACAACAAGGTGGAATTAAGGGTTGGTTTCTTTTGTTGGTGGTGGTGTGGTTTGTTTTTTTTTTTTTTTAGCAAGAACTAGTCATGTACAGTGCCTGAATAATGAATGAATGAACTGTCTGGGATAGGTACAGAACTGGATTGAGGATATGGAGTGGGTAGAAATGGTACCTGCTGGGTTGCTGCTCCTGAAGCACAGGCACTGAAATGGAACGTTTCCTCACCCATGGGTCCCTATTGCTCCTACCACTTGTAACGCAATTGTGGTTGTTCTCCAGAGCTTTGCAGGTACTGGTCTCAGCTGGATAAGCTGCCTGTAGTGAAGGCCCCTTTATAATCTACCTGGAGAATGTTCTGAGAGGGAAAAAATGGTGGCACTTGTCCATAATAAACATCAACTCATTAACAAATACTCACATTTTTATCTCGGTCCTGGCTGGGTTCCCCTGGAGCAAGCTCTCCAATAAGTAATGGCTTGAGAAACTTCTGCACCAAGCTGGGGTTGATGTGGAAAGCCTGGAATGCATCCTGGAGTAGAAATAGGAGTAATTGAGATTCAGCAATATCTATTGCTTTCTGCCCATTGTTCTGTTCCTGCACATCTCCAGCACTGCCCCTCCTTGTAGTAGACCCCCCCACCGTGGGTGGAGTAACACTGTTACTGTGAAAGAGAGGTGTGATCTCTGTTCAGTGTGGTACTTCTGTGCTGATGGAAGCACCATCCATGGAGATGTTCAAGGTCTGAGCACCTGGTTGTTGGGAGTTGGACCAGGTGGCATTTAAGAACCCCTTCCAACTCAAACAATTCTATGATTCTACCAGAGAAACTTTCTGCTAGAGGCTGATATATGTGTTTATTTAGAAGGAAGTAAACAGTGAGGCCTGGGATGGTATCTAGATAGGTGGAGAAAGGCACCCCAAGAAATTTCCTAAGCAACTAAATACCTAAATCCCGCTTAATTCCCTGGAAGGTAGGCCGACAGGAATGTGTGCAAATTCCCTCTAGGATATAAATGCCCTATGGAAGTCTGCTGCCTGGAGGACGTTCAGGAGAGGGGGTTGACTTTTGTTTTCACAGGGCATTCGATTTGAGCAGAGTTTATCTCAGAGAGATGTAAAGATACAGTTCTGTGATAAGTTTACCACACTGAGCCACAGTTCTCTTTTTGAGATGCTCATCAGCATAAAAACTCCAGCTTCATCTGGAGCTTATTTTGCTCACTGTGCTTCTCCTTCTCTGAGATCCTATCACATCTGGGGAAAGCTTGACATCTTCTATTCCTCATGGAAGCAAACCAACTGATCTCACAGAGGCCAGAAGGCCTAAGATTTAAAAGGGAAGGTAATTAAAAGAAGCATGGGGTTCTAACTTAGCCAGTGACTAATGATCCTAGTGGTTGTAGTCTCCTTTTCTCATTATGTTGAAATCCCTATCTTCTTCACTTTATGAATAAATAAAAACAACCAAGATACAGCCAAAACCAGAATTTGGTAGTACCATACTTCAGCCTCTCTTCCTTCATCCCGCTGACTAACAATTAATTGCAAGGACCACCTAAAATCTCCCCTCTTGCTCTAAATTCTTATTATTAGGGGGAAAAAAAATCTTCTCAGTAAGAGTGGTGCTGCAGTGGCACAGTCTGTGCAGAGGTGGTGAAGTCAGTGACTCTGGAGGTGTTCAGAGTCAGTGGGGATGGGCAGGGGGCTGGATTTGGTGATCTTAGAGATCTTTTCTAACCTTAATGATTCTATGATAAATAGGAAGGGCAGATCAGAACACGCTCACTGTGCCTAGCTGACCTTGCTGGGAGCTGACCTCCATTCATAAGCTGGCTCTGGAGTTCCAAATTCCCAGCCAACAACCTTGGTTTCAAAGTGCACCAAAGTCCATGTAAACTTTCACCTTATTCCAGGACTTTGGGTTGAGCTTCAGTGTAATACTCTGATCACAGAAGTTCTGCTGTAGGAGGCATGTAAGGAGCGAGAGCTGTCTACCCAAGGCTTCCCTGGTAGCAGCATATCTGTTTTCTGAACGTGTCATGACATTTCCAGGGAGAGCTCTCCTCCATATCTGAACTTCACAGCTGTGCTTCTTTCAGGGTTGGATAAAAGGAAAGGTTGGAACAGGTCAGAAATGCAATCATGCATCTTAGAGCACAGTCATAAGCCAAGCTTCTTGTGGGAAGGGAGAATTATCCTTGCTGCTTTTGGTGGTGGAAAGAAGTTTTCTTTATTGGTGTATGTGCTGTATATAAACATCAAAGTACTTGGTGCAGTCAACATAAAGATGTTCTTTTACTTTCTCGAACATCATCTAAAACAGAGATGCTGCGAGATGCTGGGACATATACTAAGCCTTATCCATTTCTTGAAGGCAACTGTGCATGGTGTGGTGCCACAACTGGCTGTCCCTGTCCCAGGCTGGTGTGCCATATCAGTGTGCCTGAAGTGAGTGAGTGCTGAGCACTGCTGGTACTTGCAGGGGAAACTCACATGTAAGCTGTCCTGGGACAGGGATAGAAACAGTTTAAGAGCTGAATCTTTATCATTGCTTTTGCCTTCTCCAAAGCCCTCCCAGTTGTGATATCTTGCAACTCAAACTGAAGCTTTTTAGCACAGCCCTGACAGGCTCAAGGCCAAAGCTTTCTCACCCTGAATACAAAAGATGTTTTGGCAGTAAGACGTTATTCACCATGGGGAAGCTGGAAACCAGATGCCAACTCTGTGTTAGTGCTTGGGGCAGAGCACCCTTCAGTCTGTGCCTTCACAAAGTGCTTTCTCAGTATGGAGGGATGCTGTGCTGGGGAGGAGGAGCTGGAAGCAGCGTCACAACCCTGTCTTTCGGTCTGCCTTGCAAAGATCAGAGACAAATGCAACAGCAGATGCTTTTTGATTCCCTGTGGAAGAATTGCAGTGAATTCTCAGGGATAGGAAGCCATCGGAGGATCTCGCAGCTTGTGCAGCAGAGAGAAAACCCCACCCCTTTCCTTCTGAGGCAGAAAGCTACTCATTTGGGGCATTTATTGGAACTGGACAAGAACAGAATGCATTTCAGTGCTTCCAGGAAAATAGCAGGGAATAACCGCAGGCAGAGGGAGACTGAAGGAAAGCGTTAGTAACTCTGTGGCACCCGCAGCCTTCTTGCTCAGGTGTTAGAGCTGCGGCAGACCAGCAGCTAATGCTACAGCTCTGCTTACCACGCGTACAGAGCTGGAGGCTGCTGCATTTATTCACCCCGAACTGGGAACGTGCTCTTGGGATGTATTTCTGCAGAAGGTGGCTTAGGGGTAAAACGCAGACAGGAATCTCTGAACCAATTTGTTCCCACCCCCTCCTTCTTTTTTTTTTTTTTTTTTTTTTTTTTTAATTGCTGAAACAGGAGAGGTGTCTGAGACAGCCCAGCCATGGAGTCCAGGAGCAGCTGGAGCAGCAGCAAACTTTCCCCCCTCCCCCCGTAGAAACCTGTAACACTCTGGGGAATTCTCTCCTGGGAAAAAGCTGAACGGAGCCTTGTTCTGCTCACCTCTACTACAGAGCAGCAGTGAAACGGGCCGGGCTTTAACCCTTCCTGTGCGTGCTCTCCGGCATCGGCATGCCTTAAGCCGCTCCAGGAGGAGGGGAAGACCCTCGGCCCACGAATCCCCAACTCCCGGCACCGCACGAACGCAGACAAAGCCCCGCAGCGGAGCCTCTCCCGACCGCTCCCCCAGATGTTGCCCAGCGGAGGAGCCGCTGCGCCCGCGGGTATCGCCGGTGTGCGGGGAGATGATGTGCGGGGAGAGGGGCGGCACGGTGCGTGCCCGCGGGGATGTGCCCTTACCGTGGCATCCTCGCCGGCGCAGTGGCCGATGACCCGCTGGCCTCCCGGATGCCTCTTCGCCCACTGGGTAACATTGTACACCTTCCGCTCTATCACCAGCCACCTGTCCGTCCTCAGGTTGTGCTTCTGGATCTCCTCCCAGGTGTAGAAGCGGACCTGCGGCTTGCACTCGCCGGACTCCTCTCCTTTCTCACCCCCCTTCCCCATGGGGCCGGCCGCCGCTTTGTCCTCTCGATATGCGAGTCCCAGGGCCGTGCGGACGGGACGAGCTTCCCGTGCCCGATTTAGCTCAGCTGATCCCCGGCTCTCCCCCGCTTCCTCTGCTCATGTCCTCCCTTCTCTTTGTCTCTCGCTGCCCGGCCCCAGCGCTCCACCAGCTCCGTCTCTGGCTCCGAAGTGCCCCCTAGGCTACGTTTTTCCTCACTGATATACTTTCTCCTCGCACATAGCTCCGTTTTGAGGCAAGCTCTGCCCATTTCCACCCCCACACCCCCTCGTCCTCCCCCCCCCGCCTCCCCAGCATCCCCCTCCATTCAGTACCGGTGAGGCTTCCACAGGGATCAGCAGAGCCCCTGCACCAATCCCGGCCCTCCCGCCGCAGAGCTGGGCTCTGCCATTGGCCCCGCGCGATCTTGCGAAGGGAGCAGCCGGCGGCCGGCCAGACCGGGCTGCGAACCCTCGGCCCGACGGCACGGGGGGAGCAGCTCGTCTCCCACGCCTCCCCTGCAGCAGGATTTTGGATCCTGCTTCTAAAAGCTTTTATTTTCTTTCTTTTTTTTTTTTTTTTTCCCCCCTTTCTTTATTCTTCTTCTTTTTTTTTCTCTCCCCCCCCCCTCCTTTTTTTTTTTTTTTTTTTTTTTTTTTTTTTTTCCTTCTTCTTCTCTTTTAACCTTCCCCTTTCTTCTCCTTCCTCTTTTTGTTTCCTCCAGAATGACTGCCACCCTTTTGAACTTAGGAAGCACGTTTTGCTCTTCTGGCCAAAACACACATTGTTTTTCTCTATTTGCACACATCAAGTTGCAGTGTAAGCTGCCCCTTGGTCGCAGGAGCTGTTGCTCCCATTCACAAGGCAATCTCCTGCTTGGGGCAATGCTTCTGCTAAGCAGTGGGACAGTACCATCTTTTCTTTGCCGTTGGGCACTTTGTGATAACATAATCCTTGCCAGGATGTTGCACAAGGTGTTGAGGTGCAAGGGCAAAGCCAATGGAGCAGCATTTTCAATGGTGTCTATCCCATGCCTGAGGGTACCTGCAGCTGCTTTTCGGGATGAGGCAATCATGATCAATGGCTTTCTTGGCAATAGGCATCTTCCCCTGTGACTGTTTGTTAAGAAATGAAAGGCACATTTTTCCTCCAGTGTCTGTAGCTGATTTTAAGTGGGCTTCATACGCTGATGTTATTAGGGTACAGATTGCCTCTCTTGACTTGCAGCACAGAGGTGGTTTTCTGCTGCATGACCAAATCTTAGGTCAGTAATAACACTGGGTTTGTAGCTCAGACCCCATTCTCTGACCTGGTCTGCAAAAGGAGGGGTAGGAGCCCCTATGGCTGACCATCAAACACTTCAGTTCATGATGTTTGCTTACTCTTTAGCTATCCATTGCATGTCACTACTGAAGGAGGGAGCTCAGGCTAGATATTAGGAAACATTTCTTCTCAGAAAGAGTGGTGAGGTGGTGGCACAGGCTGTCCAGGGGGATAGGTGGTAAGAATCACCGTCCCTGGAGGTGTTCATGAACTGTGTGGATGTGGCACTGAGGGACGTGGTCAATGGACATGGTGGGGGTTGGACTTGATGATCTTAGGTGCCTTTTCCAACATTCATGATTCTGTAATCCTGCTATGAGGGGGTAGGGGGGTAGGGGGTAGGAGGTCATCCTCCTTTGGGGAAGCTGAGCAGTGTCTGCAGCCCTGATGTTGTTGTGTTCCTGGCCAACCCCAGGCTCTGTTTTTTTCCTGCTGCCTGTGGCTTGAAGGAGCTGAGAACAGGGAGTGGGTATTCAAAAAGCCATTGCTTCCCTCCCTTTCTCCACCCACACGCCATACACATGCTATAGGAATGGAGAGCAAAGTCAAAAAACATGCAGCACTTCCATGCCACTGAGAACCACCTGGTGCCATTCTCATGCCAAGGTATCCTAAAGACTCCTGCTTCTGCCTGGCCTTGCTGCTGCAGGAGGGCTTTGGACTGTTAAACAGTCCTTCCTGCAGCATGGGATGGTGGAAGTCAGAAATGAATGTTTTCCCAAGACTTTATTTAGTTCGGTTCAAAATAGATGTCTGACAAAGACAGTAATAACAAACGTCAGCAGGGCACTGCTGGTGCAATGGTGTAAAAGTGGACCTGAAGCTTGCTGCATGTCATGTGAGGAAATTTACCATTGTAACCTCTGTGCTGTGTTCTGGGAATGTCAGGAATTTAATTGCGTTGTTGATGCTGAGCAGTGCATGGGATGGTTTGACCCCCATAGGGTTAACTAAGGTTGTGCTTTCTGTGCTCTCAGCACCATGTAGCTGAGGCTGCCATGGCAGTGCTTCAGCTGGGTATGCTCCCATAGTGGTGACCTTGCACAGAAAATTCAGGCTCCAACTGGGAAAGTGAGACTGCTACAAGCTTTGTTTGCTAAATAGTGATATAGAACCCACATCAGAACTTGGCTCATGTTGGCCACTGGGACAGTGTGGTGGAAGAGCTGCTCTCAGCTTCATGCGTGGAAAGGAATCCCAAGGGGAATCAGGCTGACAGCCAAATCTATATTGACTAGTTCCATATGGCAGTAGTTTGCTGCTTTGATCTCTTATTCCTGAGGAGTTTCCTAGTAAGAGATCCATGCATAGTGAATGTGAATTTTGGAGCTATCTTTGTTGAACACTCAGGTCCATAAACACTGAGATGTCTACAGACCTCCATTGGAAAACTGCTTTTTTTTAGTACATATGAATATTCTTCATTTTAATTTTCTCTCTCTCTCTTTCTTTTCTATCAGCATTTAATTATCTTAGGATGCATTTCTTTGTGCTTCACTAAGGATATTTTACCACGGGAAAGAAAGTAGAAGGGATCCATTACAACACCAGGTATTTTGAAGGAAATTTAGATTTACAGACTCACAATGTATTTTTGCTTGTCCAGTGTCCTAATTCAAGGTTTTATCCTCCATGTCCAAAAGCAGATTCATCATTGCTTTCGACCTTGTAGAGATAAAGACACAGATTGTTTGTGACTCGCAGTATGGACTGATGGTCAGAGTCCATCAGGTCATTGGTCAGTGAAATAAATGTACCAGTGGAAACTGGTGGAAATGCACTCGTAAGAAAGAAGAATCAATTGGTCAGAAGCGGAATCTGTCGTTGTATCTTTTAGATGTACACTGATGTGAAGTCTTTAATGCAACTCCTCATTTGATGTTCTAGATGGTTCACATCGATAATTGTGTAATAATGTAACAGCAGACCATTGAAAGGTTCCTGTAAAAAGAACAGCCAAACAAAAAAGCCACCCAACAAAGGCACTATCATCTTTCTGTAGCTCAGGCTGCAATGCTGGCAAGGCTGTCTGTGGCACTTGTTCCAGGTTTTGTTTGGCTCTTGGGCACAAAACTAGCCAGGGCGATGGGAAGAGAACAGACTCGGTGCTGTGGCCAACTAGGTGAAAGGCTGTATTTGTTGCATGGCGTGGCTTTAGCAGCACAAAGAGCTTGTGTAGTGGACACAAAGGCCCTGGGTTTAATGGGAGAGTCAGGAGAGTGGCGAGAAACACATCGGGAAATAGAAAAGGGAGGCAAAGAAGTGTAGGGCAGAGGAGTTTTCATGGGAGGAATGCATTGAAGGGGTATATCTGCTCCTCTGAGCACTGCAGAAATATATAAGCTACCTTGAGTAAGTGAAGGCCATCTTGCTGAGATGGCATGGAATGGGGAGAGAAAGGGAATTTAGATATCTTTGCTGCATTGATTTTTTGGTGTTAAGGGAAGAAACAGTTTCTGAAGAAACTGAAAAAAACACAAATAAATAGAAAATTGAATGTTAGTGTTAGTTTTCTTGTCCCCTTATGGAGTATAATCTAGAGATTGGCAAGATAAGACTCTGAAAATATGCCTTTTGGAATGGAGTACCTGGAGGATGACTTTGGTGTTGTCCCATCAGGGCTTTCCTTGCAGTGGCATGCAGCTGCACCTCACCTGGCACCAGTGCATAGAAGTGTTTAAACTGGAATACCAGGCTATGGTGGTACACATAACTTCCTTTCTACATGGAAAATAGCTGCAGGACAGTGATTCCATTTTCAAAGTGATTTAATCATCTTCAGCTACTCTGCCCACCTGTTCGTGTGTCAACACGAAGCTCTCAAGAAGGTTGCCTTGTTGGTAATACTGTTTCTTAACGACTGTGCCCCCAGTTTTGAGTGTCAGTGTCCCTTCTCACACATCTGATCACCTCTGTCTTGTGACTACCTTCTTTCAGCAGCAACTGTCCATGCTCTCTCTCCTCTCACATACATTGATGTGTTCATAGAATTATAGAATATCCCGAGTTGGAAAGGGCCCATGAGGATCTTTCAAAACATGTATTTACACAGCACCTTGCCAATAAGGCCGTGCGCCAGGCCCGTAGGTGTTAATGTATGAAATGACTTTATAACAGTTAGAACGGAGGGAGATCGTTTCATACCAAATGCCACACTCTCTAACCATGGTTCATCCTGCTACATTACACAATTGTTTCCAGCAGAGCCATTTTGTTGCCATTTAGGTCCTTGACGTTTCTTACTGGACTAAACATTGTGTAAATGTACTTTTTAGCTCGGGGGTTTGGTTACATGTGAACGGGGACGGGGGATGTGGGAACTTCAGGGTAATCCACGACGCTGCCTGGAGCCAGGTGTTGGGCTCAATGGTCTGTGTGAGTAGCTTCCATACAGGGACATTCCGTGATCCTATGGCTCTGGGAGGTAGCATTTGGAAGGTGCAAGGAATACCCCTTGCTCTGCCATGGAAAATTCCCAGTGTTTCTTAATGTCTACCTGCATTTCTATTTATTTACTTATTTTAAAGATAAGAAATCTAATTGAATTTTCCTTTGACATATCCCAGCATTTCGAAGAGAGTTGGTGACACTTTTTCTAGCCATGGGACAGCGCTGAAGAGCTGACTGACTTTACACGGCAAACGAACAAAAAGATCCACAACCTCCTGTTACAGCGCTGTCATTGGCACCAATTCCACCCTCTGCAGAGGATCTTGGATGGGCCGTGGGGGATTGTCAGGTCTGGATGCCAAGGAAGCAGGCTGTATAATAGCACTTAATTAGTACAGGAAGCTGCAGACATTGCAAGTGCTCATCGGGGTGAGATTAAAGAGAGAAGAGTTCCGTTCTAACAGTGCCCTATCAGTGTGATGTCATTGGCGATAACTTAGAATGAAGACATTCTGCTGTTATCTGCAGCTGGAATCAGGGGGGTCTCGCATTTCCTCTTTCTGCAGATTTCTCCTTGGAAAAAAACCCAACAGTTAGCACCTCACTGGCTCAGTTACCAGCCTTAATTTACACATTCCTCAGGGCATGCTTGTTTTTATCTTTGCTCTTCCCTTCATATGCTGATTTCTGGTTGCTTTTTCTGGCAAGTCTGAAACCTCCTCCCAGATGACAGCCTTCCACCAGTAGTCCACCACATCTTATACTGGTTGTTACCCTCTGTCAGGTATAATTGTTGCCTCTAATTTTTAACAGTTAGCTTTTAGGATAGGACAAACACTCCATGCAGTTAATGTGGACTGAAGAAACGCTGTTTATAAGCAAACCCAAGAACTACTTGTTAGTGTCATTGAACTGTCAGTAACCCAAACAAAGAGGTCTGGGTACAACGCTAACTTTCCTTGTTCAAGCCATTCAGCTCTTGCGGCTCATTCCCAGCGATGCTGCAGCTGCTGAGCAATGTTGCAGAGAGCTGGAATGCAGGGAACTGAAACACCCGAGTTTCCAGCACTTCCCTGCAAGGGAAATGTTGCTAAATATGGTGCTTTCCTCCCGCAGAGCAGCTGCTGGAATTGCATTGGCAGCAGCCTGAATCATGTAACTCTTCCGCGTTTCATTCTGTTCAGAAGAGCGGCTCCCGACCCTGACGTCCTCTCTCCCCTGACTCCCTGGCCCTGTTCTCAGCCTCCCTGCTGGCACACCACAGCACCATGCACTCTGCACCTTGGGCTTTGCTCAGGGTGAGCCACAGCCAAGAGCTGACTCTGTTGGTGGGACTACCATGCAGGTTCAGACCCCGCTGATCCCTCTGTTATCCCGACTCATTTTCCTCTGCTTCAGGAAGGCTGGCAACCCTTTCAGTCCTCCTCCTCTGTTTCTCCACGTATCCAGCCTGGTCATGAGGTTCTTGTGAGCTCCGTGATGTGTTTTAATGCAATCACCTAAAGCAATTCAATGAAGACTGATTGTGTTAGTGCAGACAGCCACAGCTGGACGCAGGATGCTGCTATGTGTGTAACAGCAGCTGGCTTTCCCTTGCAGTCATTATAACAAAGCCTTCATTCTCTCCTGCGTGAGGCCCACCGAGATGCCCCGCGCAGGAGGAGCTGCTGGTGCAGAGACAAAGGAAATTGGGGGAAGCGGCAGAAGGGCGTGGGGCGCTGATTGCGCTGCGTGCTCGTCCCCGCACGGGCGGATCAGGCTTTGTTCGGGCAGCATTCGTGGCGCACGCTGCAGGGCTCCCCGCGATGCTCAACGCCCCGCGATGCTCAACGCCCGGCGGCCACACGCAACCCCGAGGGGGAGGGAGCGAGGCGATTCGAGCCAATGGCCGTGGAGCTCCGGCGCTGGGACGGGCTAGCGAGGAGGCTCGCAACAGGAGATCGCGGCCGGTCGCGGTGGGGAGAGCCATGGAGGAGCGCGGGGCTGAGCCGGGGATGCGCCGCTTCACATGGGAAGAGATCGCGCAGCGCACGGGACGGGGCCCGGCGGCGGACGAGCGTTGGCTGGTGATCGATAGGAAGGTGTACGACATCAGCCGCTTCCACCGGCGGCATCCGGGCGGCTCCCGCGTCATCAGCCACTACGCCGGGCAGGACGCCACGGTGAGGGGCCGCGGGGCCGGGATTGGGGCCGGGTAGGGACGGGGAGTGAGCGCTGCTGGAGCGGGGAGCGGGCACGGGGCGGCTCGTGTGCCCCCGCTGCTGCCTGTCTGCACCGCGCGCAGTGAGGAAGCACCGTTGTTTTCTGCAAGGAAGAAAGAAAGAGAGGGAAAAAAAACCCAAAGAAAAGAAAGAAAAGAGCTCCGCTTTGCGTGTGCCGAGCTCTGCGGCGGCGCTCTGGGCGCTGGCAGGGACAGGCGGCCGTCCCTCCGCTCCGCTGCTCGCCCCGCTGCCGGTGGCCATTGGGCTGAACGCGTGGGGCCAGCCCGGCACGGCCCGCAGCCCCCCCCCGGCCTGAGCTGACCGCCCCCGAGATGCTGCGGAGCTGAGCCCCGGGCTGCGCTGTGAGGTTCTGAACCCACCTCCGTCTCGTGTTTTGAACCCAGAGAACGAGCAGTGGTGTTTTTTTCACCTGGTGGTCTGGTTGCCATGTCGGGCCGGACGGTGCCCTGAGCACCTGAGGTCCCTATTCATTGCAGGGGAGTTGGACCAGATGGCCTTTAAGGGTCCCTTCCAGCTCAAAACAGTTCTGTGGCTGACATTGCAATTAGCTGATAAAAGTAACCGTTTTCCCTAATTAGAATCTTCAGCGTAGGAAGCAGGAAAAAGAAAGTTACTGGGGGTGCTCTGAGGGGAGCCAGCTGGGAGCACGGGGCACCAGCTAAAGAAATGAGGATATTCCAGTGAGGTATGGACACATGGACTTTGGAGATCACCCTGCGATGTGCTTAGAGCAATGTGAGGGTTTTGAGAGCCTGGTGTAGGTCACCAAGAGCTGCTACCATCTGTCTGTGGTCCCTCCCACCCCGTTTTTCAGCCAGCTGATTCTGCTTTTGTGCTGATGTTTTGTCCCTCTCCCTAGTCTGGCTTTCATTTCCTGATATGAAGTATGAGGACAATAAGACAGAAGCTAAAGACAAAAGAGGGGAGTATGTGGTTGAGGTGACAGATCTCGGGGCTCAGCAGAGCGCGAAAGAGAAGGGTGGACGTGGCTCCAGGTGATGTGCTTTAGTGGGAGTAGCAGTGAGTTTATAGCTCAGCTGGATGATCATGGTGGTCTTTTCCAACCTTAATGGTTCCATGAAATTTTAAGGTTAGATGGGAGTAAGCCTGTGTTCTTTGGTGTGCTGTGCTCCATAGCAACCTGATGGAAACTAATTCAGAAAGCTCAGCTACAAATAATTATTCACAGTGAGAAGAAAGCAGTAAGGTTTACAGCAGAAATATCAGATCCTGCCAACTCTGCTGATTGGTTTGCTTTTGACTTAATCCAGGATATCATGAAATAGCTTTATTTTGCTACTACCCAAAGTGTTTTTTGTCATTTTTCTCATCCCGTTCCTATGTCTGTATTTCAGGATCCTTTCATAGCATTTCATCTTGACAAGACGCTGGTGAAAAAGTACATGAGCCCACTCTTGATTGGGGAACTGGCACCGGATCAACCCAGCTTTGAACCCAGCAAGAATGTAGGTATCTCAAAAACTTTGGTATTTGGGTTGAAGCTGTGCTGGTTACTTAGTGGCAGCCAGAAAGCCCATCAGTCACCCATAGGTGGGAATGGAGGGAGCAGATGCAGTCAGCTAAGAAGGTATCCTAGAAGTTGTTGCCTACTTGAGGCCATGATGCAGCTGCTGATGTGTCTCTGAACTGACTGACCCCCAGCACTGCCCCATTGCCATAGCAGCTCCCTGAAGAGGAGACACAATGCTCCTCTTGGGGTTTCTGGGGTATTTTCAGCTCAGTGGGTACATGTTCTTGCATCTCCCCACAGAAAAAACTGGTAGAAGATTTCCGTGAGCTCCGTGCCACTGTCGAGAAGATGGGGCTTCTCAAACCCAACCGCGCCTTTTTCCTCCTGCATCTCTGTCACATCTTGGTGCTGGATGTTGCGGCGTGGCTCACCATCTGGTACTTTGGATCATCCACTGTGCCTTTCCTCTTCTCTGCGTTGCTTCTGGGCACTGTCCAGGTAAGCAGCTAAGCTAAGCACAGGAAGTGACTGAAGAAAAAAAGGCCCAGAATCCCCAAGCAGCCATCCTTTGAGACAAAGCACAGGAGAAATTCTGGTCTTTGTAGCCTTTCTGAAATTCTGCTTCTCCCTAGGGTTCCACTGGGGAGTCAAAACTGCGGTACCATGACATGAATTTTTTGGTAGAGCAGGCTTCATGCTGCTTTCTGCTTCCCACAGCCCATCAAAGCTCTCCTTATTTCCAGCTTTCCTCACGCAAAATAAAGCCATGCTGCACTTCTGAGGTCCCTTGTGCTGGAGCTCTAAGGAACTGCGCTCTGGCCAAGCCACCAAGTTCCCATGGGAACATACAGTGAGTTAGAGAAGAGGGCAGAACAGCTCTGAAAGCCCCAGCTATTCCTGCTGCAGCCAGCTGATCCTTTTGGAATTACAAGTACTCAGAGAAGGCAGCAGCAGGCTGCTCCTAAAAGGGGACTTTGTTGCCAATTTCAGTACAGTTTTGTAAGAGAATGAGTGCTGATTGTTAGCTCCATTAGTTTTTCCTTCCTTTAGTCTGGGACTAAAAGTCAATAGCAGAGTCTGAACTGCACTGCTATACAGTAAAAGGTGATTGTTTGATCAGGTATTAGTAACGGAAATGCTTCTTTGTGATTATGGAATGTGCTCTTGCTGACCAATGATGTCTTAAGGGGAACGTGGGAATGGTAAGTGTAGAGGAGAAACCCCTTTGTGGAAGCCAAGATCCCCCCAACTCTTTTTTTTTTCTTTTCTTTTTTTGCCATCCAGGCCCAGGCTGGCTGGCTCCAGCACGATTTTGGACATCTTTCAGTCTTTAGTGAGTCCAAATGGAACCACTGGGTGCACAAGTTTGTGATCGGCCACCTGAAGGTGAGTAGTCACTGCTGGGTGATCTACCAGAGAACAGCCCAGGAGTCTCTGCTGTCAAAAACAACTTCTGTATAAGAAGGAAGAAATGCAAAGAGCTGCTCGGGAGGGAGGACTAAGGGCAGAAGGTGCAACTTGTTAATGACACTGTATTCTCATCTCTGCCCTGAAAAGAGCCTGTAGTGAATGGGGTTGGCCTCTTCCCCTGGGTAACTGTGATAGGATGAGAGGGAATGGCCTTAAGTGCTGCCAGGGGAGGTTCAGGTTGGATGTTAGGACATGCTTATTCTCAGAAAGCGTGGTGAGGCATTGGAACAGGCTGCCCACGGAGGTGGTGGAGTCACACATCCAGGAACTGTTCAAGAAGCGCACACACGTAGCATGGAAGGACATGATCAGTGGGTGTGGTGTGGTGGGGGTGGGTTGGGGTTGGACTTGACATCTTAGTGGTCTTTTCCAATCTTAATGATTCTATGATTCCTGCAGGGAGCACCAGCCAGCTGGTGGAACCACCTCCACTTCCAGCACCACGCGAAACCCAACTGCTTCCGAAAGGACCCTGATGTTAACATGCACCCCTTATTTTTTGCTTTGGGAAAAAAGCTCTCTGTAGAGGTGAGACCTAGTGAAGTATGTGAGGTCGCAGCATGCAGTTTTGGAAAGCTGAAGAGAGCTGGGAGGCAAGAGACCAGCTGGTTTGGTGAATGGGCTGTCTCAGTATCTATTGAATGAATGGAAAATGCACCTTGCCATTAGTGGCCTTTGAATTAGTTTGGGTGCATACAGGGACATAATGGAGTTCCTTGGGGGTGTCAGCAATGTGATCTGTTATCTTCATACAGGAATGCTGAGATATTAGCAGTGTGGGGAGGATAATCTGTTCGCCCCCATTCCTGTAGGCACAGTTTAGTGTCTAGGTGTTTATTTCTGTGCCTTGGAGACTAACTGTGTGTAGGTGGGAGTTTTACACACTGTCACCTCTGTCAGTAATATCATAGGTTTCTCTTTTTAATGAGGCTCTGTACTGACAGCAAACTGTTCTCGGTGCTGTGTGGTATCCGTTCTTAAGCAATCGTGCCCTCTGTAGGACAAGAGCTTCCAGTGCACTTTACTGTTTGTGATGCAAGAAACTACCCAGCCCAATGCACATCCAAGGCAGGGAGAACAGGTTCTGTTCAGAAAGCATGGCACAGCAGTCATAGACTGAAGTTCCAGGGAAAAAATGAAGCCAATAGCATAGTGGAGTCTGGTATTGTTTGACAGGATATCTGTTTCATAGTCATAGTATCATAGTCTTGTGTGGGTTGGAAGGGACCTTAGAGATCATCAAGTCCAACCCCCAGGATTCAAGCCTCCTGTGTAGCAGAGCGGCACTTCTACCACTTGCGCCACAGGGGATTCGAACCCGGGCCCCAGTGTTGCAAAGCAGCATTCCTACCACTGCACCACCAGGGCAGGTATCTGTTTGATACGATGTATCTATGCATGCTGCTTTAGGAATTGATGATGTTGTATATGCACATGTCTTCGTGGCCTGTGTACTTTGCTTATTTTAACAGCTTGGTGAACAGAAGAAGAAATTCATGCCTTATAACCACCAGCACAAGTACTTCTTCATCAGTGAGTAACCCTACATTCTACAGTTCTGTGCCATGTTCTCAACCCCTCAGTTTTTCAGTTCACACCAGTGTGATTAAGAAGGCATGGCTGATGTCTCCGCAATCTCTCTCCATTACAGTTGGTCCCCCAGCTCTGGTGCCTCTCTACTTCCAGTGGTACATATTCTACTTTGCAGTACAGAGGAAACAGTGGGTGGTAAGCAAACTTTTGCTGGTCGTGGCTTTTTCTCGAGTTACAGAAGCATTTGAGTATAGGAAGTGCTGCATTAATAGAAAGATCTCTGAGCCATTCATCTCCCTGTCAAGAAGGTGAGGTTATATGATCAGGAAATTAATGTTTGGTGGAGGAGAGTGGCTACTTTCCATGCAGCCCTTCCCTGAAAAGTTCAGTTCAGATCTGGGTAACAAAAGCCGTTCCCTGAGTGAATGGTCTGATGTGGTTGTCCAGCCACCCTCCATTATATTTGGTAAGTCATGGCAGTCAGGTGGTGTCCTTGGTGACTGGAAAAAAGGAAGCACTGTTCCCATGTTCAAGAAAGGGAGAAATGAAAATCCTGGGAACTATAGACTGGTCAGCCACACCATGGAAGACCTGTCCATGTTAAGACATGCAGGAGCTAGGGAGGTGATTTGAGATAGCCAGCATAGCTTCACCAAGGGCACATTTTGCCTGGCCTATCTGGTGTCCTGTGATTGAGTGCCTGCACCAGTGGACAAGGAAAAAGAGCTGATATAATCTACTTTGTCTTCTTTAAGGCCTTTGACGTGGTCCTACATAGCAGTCTTGTCTCTAAATTGGAGAGAGACGGATTTGGATGCCAATAATTCTTCCTCTTGATAAAATTTTATATTTCTTCCCTTACAGGACCTGGCCTGGATGCTGACCTTCTACATCCGATTCTTTCTCACCTACCTGCCCCTACTGGGCGTGAAGGGTATCCTGGGGCTTCATCTGTTAGTCAGGTATCATTCAGCTTCAAATTGAGTGCATTACCTCTGCTTGGTTCCCTTTGTATCACCTCTTCAGCCTTCTGGCTATCTTTTGTTTCTGCTCCCTATTGCATTCCCTTATTCCTTTCAGCATGACAGAGCGTGTTTGTGTCTGTAGGAGGTCTGTGTAGGCCTGATCTGCCGGACAGATTTTTGGGGTTCCTGGCGTTCATTTTATCAATTGTTGAGTAGCTTATATAAATACAAAATTGTATCAATTGATGATTAGCTTGTGTAAGTACTGACTAGTTGAGGTATTGGTGTGGGATCAGTGATGGTTTTGTGTTGTTTCTGTATGCACAGGTTCATAGAGAGTAACTGGTTTGTCTGGGTTACACAAATGAATCACATCCCAATGCATATTGATTATGATAAGAACGTGGACTGGTTCTCTACCCAGGTAAGACCTTCTTTTTAGAGAGCTGTGTCCTTGAATGAGGGAAGGTGCATAACACCCAAAGAGCTGATCACAGCAGCAATGTGAAACCGAGAGAGGAAAACATAAGCAGCTTGCCCTCACTGTGTGAAGTTGAGTGATATGTGCAAATAAAGGGGGTGCAGAAGTGGGAAGGAGGCTCTGAATGCAGAATACAGATTTTGTCAAAGAAAAGAACCAAAGATGTTACAATGGTCTTCAGATGGAGATCTTCCAATGCACGAAGGGTGGATCTCACGCTTTGTGTTCTGTCTCATTTAAAGTCTGAAGGCATTACATAGTTTGAGAGATGTGAGGAGACCTGCACAGCAAGTCAGGGTTTTTCATCATACTGGGGAAATCATGTCTTTTCTCCTAAACAATATCTCTAGCAATCACATACCACAGTATGACCATCTCATGTTGACTTGAAATTGCTCTTGGAATTGCTGTATTCAGTGAGGAGGCACATGATAATAAGGAGCTACTGCCTGCTTACTGTTGTATTTGACTCATGTAAGTGAAGGAGCAATCCTCAAACTATTTTTATTTGTTATCTGTTTTTTCTCTTAGCTCCAGGCAACCTGTAATGTTCATCAGTCCTTATTCAATGACTGGTTCAGCGGACATCTAAACTTCCAAATTGAGCACCAGTGAGTTGAAGCGTGGGTTGGGGATATGAGAGTATTTCAGGGAGTGCTAGTTATGTGAGAACTGAGGAGCCACTGAGATCCACGTCTCTATCAGCTAAGGCAGGAACAAAATAAAATGTGGGTGATGTTTGTGTTGTTTATAAGGGGATGGAATCCCCACATGGGAAATCCAGATAATGGTCATAAACTTTTTGGAGTGCTGGTGAGCACCAAAACCACTTCAGGTATGATAAGCGTGGCATAGGAGTGAATGAGAATTGCCAGCTTCCTGTTGAGTACAGCTACTGAGTGAAGTGGCGTGAGAGACCGCTGCAGAATGATAGTGTCTGTAAGCACAAGGGGAGGCTTTGTGCTTCCTAAGCTTAGGTACAGATGGGGTAGGGGAATTCTGCAAGGCAATAATGCAATTCCCTTTGTTTCCCTCTTGCCCTCCACAGCCTTTTTCCTACAATGCCTCGACACAATTACTGGAAGGTGGCCCCTTTGGTGAAGTCCTTGTGTGCCAAACATGGTGTTGAGTACCAATGCAAGCCACTACTCACTGCCTTTGCAGATATAGTATAGTATGTATCAACAAACTGTGTTCTCTGGGTAAAGAGCTGTTCAACTTTAGAGTGAACAAGCAAGGGACGTAGAGGGGGATGTCCTCCTTTCTTTCCCTCCATCATCATCCCCAGTATTTCTTTTCTATTGATAAGTCATGCATCTCTCTTCTACCATGGTTGCTCCTTTTGCTTCATTCTACTCAGGTTGTTTTCTTAGCCTTTCAGTCTTTATCTGATGTAGAAGTGTGTCTTGCTTCTTTCTCACCTTTTCTAAGGAGCTACAGACTACACTGACTTGTCTCTAAAGATCTCCTATGCTTAGTCCATAGATGGGAATTCTTCCCACAGGTTTTTGGGAAAGTTTAGATGCCGTATTTCGTTACCTTGTTGCTAAGAAAATGTGGTTCTCTCTTGGCAGCTCTTTGAAAGATTCAGGGGAACTCTGGCTGGACGCTTATCTGCACAAATAAGAAGCAGTGGATCCTTACAGAGGAGTTCCCCACCCTTATTTCTTCCTGTGGAGATCACTGGAAGGACAATGCACAAAGGAGAGAGAGAGCTGGCTAAGCCAGAGGTGGGGAGGTGACACAGCTTAATTTCAGTGATGAATGTGATTTATACAATAATTTTTAAAGGCGTGTTCTTAATTCTTCTTGTGCTTCTTTCATTTCTCTTCTCTGGTGCTGAGATACAGGGAAAAGTAGAATGAAGGAGCTGGTTCCATCAGGCTGGAGGTTTCTTTGGGACTGGGAACAAAATTGCTTTCTGTCTGCTGACACTTCATTTGCTGAGTATGTAGGAGAGAAATCTCTTGTCTAACATAGGCTTTTTGAGGTGGCTTCTCGTTATGAATGTAGTAAGAAAGCTGAGACAATATGCGATGGGAGTAATTGAAATGTGAAGACAATAAGAAGAAATTGTGTATGTGCTATGTTTTCAAAAACCTGCGTGTAATCAGCAATGGCAGTAGAAGTCCCCAATCCAAGGGGCAGTGGGGAGCGTATGAGAGCTCATACCACTATTTTGTATATATGGTTGGAGGCGAAAAGGTGCAGGCAGCAGTTCTGTAGGGATAAGCGTGAGGAAATTAGAGACCTAACTAAGGCAGAGGAACAGGAAAGTGCAGGCCTGTCGATGTGAGAGCCTGGAGTGCCATTTTCTGTATGTTCTCCTGCACTTCCCTTCTGTGCTGAAGGCCACTGAGTTATTTGACCATTCCTAACTTCCTATGGAGTGTCTGCAAATGATTTCCACAGTGCCATACTTCTGAGTGTTATTGAACAGATTGCTGAAATATGGAATATCTGTAGTTAGGATCCCTACGTGGGTTGGGTTACTACAGAAGCAAAAAGCAGGTTGGGTTACTACAGAAGCAAAAAGCGTGTTGGCTTTCTGAAGCTTTGCTTCGTTCTTAGATCCAGGACTAAAGGGTGATTTGCTTAGTATAAATTCAGAACTTCTGGCCCAAGGAGTATTGTGGGTTCCTGTAGAAAAATTGAAAAGGAGTTGTAAAAACGTTATGGTTTGGGGTACTATTAAATTACATTTAACTCTTCAACCAGCAGAAGTCAGCAGGCTGCACATCCAGAGGCACGCATCAGCCAAACCATTACGGATCTTTCTCTGTTGGGTGATGTGCCTTCAAAACACACCCCAAGAGGGCATTACTGTGTGATTGATTGTAAAGTTGATTAGCCTTACTGTGTTCCCCAGTGCATTTTCCTTTACTGCACCAGTGCTGTAGATACCAAACAGGATACAGCTCTTGGCATAGCAGTAAATTAAGATGTATCCGTCACGTTCTTGTCTTTAAACATTTTAGGTTTTTTGTCCGTGTTCTGGGACCAATCCCTTTTTCTACCGTCTCTCAGGTAGACAAACAAGGTGTAGTTTTCCACCTGTTTTGTGCTTTCTTTTTTGCCCAGCTGCCTGATTTGTGTGCCTGATTTTTGAGTAAGATAATGGTGCTTTTTCTGGTCAACGTCCAAAAGGAGTGTGGCTTGTGAGGAAATAGAGGAAATGTGTCTTCTCAGGCTAAGATTATTTTTAAGCACAGAATAAAATCATAATGGGAATAGTAAAAATATAATTAGATCATCAATAACCGTTGATTTAAAAACTGTAAAGGAAATGGGCCTTAGTCACTCTTCTACCTTGTTTTTCCTGCTGTTTCTCTCCCTTTCATTATTAGAACTGTTGATGGAGGAAGTGTTAATAATAAAACTTCTTACTTTACCAATTATTGCTGTCATGAGAGTAAAATATTTCTGTGTATTTGTCAGCACTCTTTAAAGTGTGGAATAAATGTCTGCAGCTGCAGAAAGAGCTGTCATAGACTTCATCATTTGTATTTTGGAGGAAGGGATCGGGATGTAAGGATTTACATTCAACGAGCTATTAACTCTCAGATGAAACCTCAGAGTGGCTCCATTAGTCCCACAGCAGCAGGAGCAAGCCTTGTGGCTTTGGCTGTTCTCCTGGGCAGTATCACCCAAAACCATCCTCTTGGTTATGGAATGGAAGGTGGGGGAAAGACTGATGTTAGAGTGCATTTAAGGTTTTCTGCAACCTTGGATTGTTGGCACTAAGCCTCAAACAGCAGAAGTCAAGTGCACTGGTCTGAACAGCTGTGGTTTAATGTCTTAACTCCATAACAGATACCCCAGGCTAGGCTTTTCATGCATGTGAGTGAAGCTGGACAAGCAGGGAGCTGCTATGCTAGGCAAGAGAAAACACTGAAGGTAAGGACGTTTCTGAAGATACTCCAGAGAGGATCTAACTCAAGTGCCACAGCTTGAAATTTAAACTGCTGGATCAAACCACACAGACTGTTCTGGTAGCAAGGGGAGCTGGAATGTAAGAATTTTTGCTTTCATTATGTGGGCTAATGAACCTTCAATTCAACAAGGCTACTAGAATCATTGCAACGGGCAAGGAGGGCCCTTTTCCTACTTTGTCAGAGCAGGTTTTCAGTCATAGCTGTCAAAAGAAGGAACTGATCTTATGCTTCTCTGCTTGCTGGATATTGAGTTACCCTAGTTGTAGACATTCTTTATAAAGATCCAGCATGTTTTTGAAAGAAGGCAACTAGACTTCAGCTCAGCTCATGAAGCTTACTTTGAAAGCACTTACTAGATGGATTGTGACAAGTGAGGTAAGTGGGAAAAAATCTCTGTGTGCCAAGAGGGTCATATGCATTCAACACTTATTTTGGAAGTGCTCGGTATTGCCAATTTTATAGTAGTGTACTGCAAGTCCAAGGCCTCTTGCAGTTTCTCAATATGCTCTCAAGCACACCTTTTAGGAGCACCACAGGCCCCAATTTTACCATTGAGCAGAAGCCCTTTGGCTTCACATCCATCCTAAAAGCATGGAACCTGAACACCAAAACGGCCACATGGTGGCAGCAGGGCATCAGAAGGGATGCAGGACTTCACTGTCTCGGAGAACAGAAATGTGAGTATTTAAAGGCTGCAGTCTTGCTATTTATTCTACTACTTGCTTAAAGGAAGGAACTGTAAAATAAATCGTAGAACCATTTAGGTTGGAAAAGACTTTCAAGATCATCAAGTCCACCAGATCCTTTTCTTCTGGGTAAAGTTCCAGCCACGTTTTTCCAAGGCTTTTCTGCTGCATGGGTTGTTATGTCTCTGCAGAGTTCAAAGCAACTTTTAGTTGATGTGAGAATATCAGCCCTTCCAACCCAAAGGGTTCTATGATTGTACAGTTGTGTGACATATGTACCTGTCCATGTAAAAGACCTTTTTTGGGGGGTTAAGAATACAATTCTAATGCAAATCCACAACTGATAAACAGTCTGGATCCTGTATCAGCCATAATATTCAGTCTTTATCCTGACATTGACTCTAAACTGAGCAATGAAGTGGCTGATCCAAGGCTTAATCATAAAGCAACTGAAGGAGAGGCATGTGCCAGCCAGAATGTGTTCACTGAAATGGTTTGCTGGTTTTTTTTAATGTGAATTCTTATTTTCTTGGTGTGATTATAAGTTCAGCTGAGAAGGGCATGTGATAGATTGACCCTGGTCACTCAGTACCCCTCAGTGGGATGAGGGAGAGAATTAGAAGAGAAAAAGCAAGATAAAAATCTGTCTTAAAAAAAAAATAAAATAAAACAAACAAAAAAAAATTTAAGAGGTGAAGGAAAATAAGTGATGCAAAGGCAATCACTTACTACATCCCATCAGCAGCCAAATGTTCAGACAGTCCCCAAGGAATGTCAATCCTGGTACGACTGCCCCAGCAACACTTATATTTCTGAGCATCATGTTGTATGGTACAGAATTTCCCTCTGTCAGCTTATGCCAGCTGTGCTGGCTGTGTCCCCTCTCAGCTTCTTGCCCACTCCCAGTGTATGGGAAATTGGTAATCACAGCCTGAACCTTTGATTAATCAGCTGAGGCAAGTGTTGGGTCAGCTGTAGGAGCACAGGTGAGAGTAATTTAGCTGTGCTTCTGGAAGGGATGGAGCTTGACTCCCTCTCCACTAGACCCCATTTAAGGGCTGACCACCAAGGCAGTATCTCTTGGAGACTGCTCCTCAGTGGAGATTGCCTCAGTGGTTCCCAGCAGACTGAAGGCTTCCATACGGGTGAGTTTTTCCTGTAAATAACCTTTTGGGTATTTACAGCTACCATCTTTCCATTATTGTCACCATATACCCAGCCATCCATCTTGGTGGAGGCAGAGTGAGAAACAGAGAGGTCCTCAATGATGGACAAGCACTGTTTTTATCGCTTGTTAGCAATAGCAGAAATGTTGGGTCATTATCAATGATCTTTTGGTCACCAGGCTGAAACAGAAAACCACATTGGCTGATATGAATGAAATTAACTGTTTCAGGGTACATGATGTCATGACTTTAAGGAAAAAGATATGGAAGTCGTTGTCTATTATCTGTTGTATATGAGCAGTTGCATCGTGCTTTAAGAATGCTTAAAATAAATCTGTAAATACAAAGGCTAGAAAGGGAAAGGAATAAAGAGAGTTGCTACCTTCTATATGGTTATGCATCCTCTCCAGACGTTTTAATTGGATGTGGTGCCTGCTAAACAAAAACTTGTATTCTGCAATACAAGAATGTGAATCATTACCAGTTCAAGCTACAGAGAAAGTGCATATTCTTAGTAACAAGGTTAATTAGCTGCATGTTCAACATAACAAGAGCAATTTGTCCATTAAGGGAATACCAACATTCAAGAATAGTTTTCTAGAGGGTACTTCCTTGTAAACAGTGGCTGTTGCCTGCTTTCACTCAGAAAAAGGTTGGGGCAGTCCTGTGACCAGTATTGTGGTCATTGCATGACTGTATGATAGACTCTCTGGGATGCACTCGAGTGCTTCTAAAATAATCTTTCAGAAACATAACCGAAGAGAATCATAGAATGGCTTGGGTGGGAAGGGATCTCGAGGATCAGATAGACTTGTAACTTCTGGAAAACACGTAAATGTTGTAATTCTTTTCCAAGATCATCTTGCAATCATAGTTATGGAAAATGAACAAGATGAAGTAAAAAAGGCAGAGTTTTGCCCAAGTTCAAAAAAAAAAAAAAAAAAGTAGGGACAGGAAAATGAAGATTTTGCCATTGAGCTCAGTTTGTCTTGGTCAGTTTGATGTTTTCTTTGTTTCGTTCCCTTATTTACAAATGAGGTCAGAAATGTGACTTCATTTGAAACTAGAAAGCAACAAATACTTGTATTGAGCAAATATTCTGAAGTTACTGATACAGTGAATTAAACAATAAGAAAAAAGGTCTGTTGGAGTCTTATTCAGGTTTCAGACATTCTGAGTAGCTAGTTCTTATTATGGTCTGTATTTAATAGGCATCTCTTGAAGAAAGCACATCTTCTAAGAGAACATCACTTTAATGAAAGATAGTCACTGCCAGTAAATGCTGTGAGGCAGAACATGCTAATACAGGAATGGACTAGAACAGATTCCTGAACTTTGTGTCATCAGAAGCAAGACTAGAGGCAGAAAATGGAGGATTCTTTTTTCTGAAATTAGAAGAGGGTTTGTAAAGCTGAAGTCATACCAGGGCAATAGGACTCATCAGGATTCTCTAATGTCTCTGGAGTTTAATGCTCTTATAGCCAAACTCCAAGTGGGATCTTCTTGCAGGAAACTCCTCATCTGTGCTGGGTTAGAGGGCAGCCCTCTTGCCTGTCTAAACCTACTGCTCACCTGCACCTGTAAGGTCTTTTTCAGCATGCTTCCTTTGTTTTAAGAGAGGCATCGCTGCTTTCTCTCATTAACCAATGATAAGCCTGAGCACAAAAAAATAAATAAATAAAAATCACAACAAATGGGGCAGGAATGTGCCTATAGTTCCTATAATAGCAAGGGTTCCTATTTCTGCAGTCTAGGGTCCCTGGTCCTAAATGTGCTAGACTTTATGGTGTGATGGAGGTCATCCTCTGCTTGTGGGTAACAGGGATAGGACAAGAGGGAATGGCCTTATATTGCACTGAGGGAGATTTAGGCTGGATATGAAGAAAAGTGCCTTCTGAGAAGGACTGATGCACTGGAACGGGCTGCCTGGGGAGGTGGTGGAGTCACCATCCCAGGTGGTGTTCAAGAAAGGGTGGATGTGGCACTGAGGGACGTGGTCTAGAGTGGTCTCAGGTGTGGACTGATGTTAGGTCTGGATGATCTTAGTGGTACTCCCTACCTTAATGATTCTATGAACCTATGACTCTGTGAATAGCTGTTATCCTGTGATTGTTTCCAGCTCTCATTTCTATCCTCACTTCTGAGTTTCGCTTCTGTAGGTTGTGCAACTTCTAAGGACTCTAACGAGAGCCCTCTTGCTGTAGTACCAATTGTGGCAATTAACAAGCTACTCAAGGAGTCTGTCTCTCCCAGGCATGGGTACTTGGCCTTGTTAACATGTAGGTGACTGTCTGGAGTAGTGTATTCAGCTAGAAGAAGGAGCTCAGACACAACTGTGTGGGGAACCCTAGTATAGAAACCTTACAGGACTTTTTTCCCTTCTAAGGAGAGGAGAAACAAATTCAGGAGAGTATTTTACATTGAGGAGGAACTACCTGAATCAGATCAGGAATGCAAAGAGTAGAGAAAAGTTCATGAAAGTGCAAGAAGGCATTGCTAAACGTCAACTTTGCAAAAGAAATTAAAGTAATTAGTAAAAGCTTCTTCAGCCACGTATATTAAAAATATGAGAAGAAGTGAGGCCTCTGGGGAAAGGGTAGGAAGAAGTTAGTTTGAGTCATGTCTTCAGGTCAAAATACACAGAATGGAATCCTGGAATCATTTGAGCTGGAAGGGCCCCTCTGGTCCAACTCCCCTGCACTGAATAGTCACCTACAGTAGGTCAGGTGCTCAGAGCCCCATCCTGGCCAACCTTGAACTTCTCCAGGGACGGGGTACCCACCACCTCTCTGTGCAAATGTTGCCATGCCATGAATAAACTTGGTAATATGTGTCTAGGGAAGGGTTAGTACAGTAGGAGGTTGCTGAAGGTCTGTGTAAGCAAGTAATGAACCTATAGACTGGGCAACAAGTAGATGTGTCTGTTCAGAATGATAGCAGAAAATGAGTTTTGCATCTGGAAATCAATTTAACAAAACCAACTTCAGCTGTTTGTGTCACATCTTGGCATTACTGGTGCCAGTACAGTCTAATATCATCAGTGATCTGAGAGTGATGGATGGACGCACCTTCCTCAGATCCACTGCTGTTACCAAACCAGAGGGAACAATCAGTACGTTGGTTAACTTAGCTATACAGCCTTAGAATCATCTACGTTGGAAAAGACTTCTGAGGTAATCAAATCCAGCCACTAATCTAACCTACCAACTCCCATGAAGCCATAAACTGCATAGTATTTGAAGACTGAATTATGGCTCTGCAGCTGAGAAATCAGACACACCACTCTGAAAGCAAGGAAAGCATGAAGAGGTGCTCATTGAAGAGGTGCTCATGGATGCAGGTGAGCAGTGTGTTTCTGTGCCTGAGAGGGCTGCCATAAGGATCAACACAGGTAATTTGCCTGTAAGAAAACTCCAGCAGGGGCTTGGTTCCATATGGGGTAGGAGGCAAGTGATTGCAGGATCCCTGCCTCCTGTGTTGCAAAGCTGGAAGAGAGCCCAAGACTTGCAGGAAGGACAAAAGGATGGTGTTCTGTGTGTAGGCAGTAGAACTACTGTGGGTGTTTTAATCCTTGCTTATGTTGTGGTTCCTAATTGGTGTTGCACAAGTTGCGTATTAAAAAATGTTCAAGCTTGGCTGCCTTTTGCAGGATCTTTCTTTTTGTGGATGCACAATAGTGTTTGCAATCGGTGTGCTGAACTCAAACTGCTATAAAAATGCTGAGTGGTGTGGAAAAAATAAATCCCAAATTATAACAGTGGGAAGACAAAATGGTATTGACGCAGGCATTGGATCACTGTGTGTTCTAGTTCCTCTGTAACAGTATATATAGTGATTTTAGATTCTGATGGGTTGGGACCTTAAACCTTAGGGGCATATGTGAAGCTGGGGCATGCCAAGGATTTGTTTCTTAGGAACTGCAGGTTAAAGGAGATCCACAGCATAGGGATATGTGGTGATTGTCAAATAGATTATTACTGGCCCTCATTAAAAAGAATGTGAGCTTGCAGTTACAAATGATGCAATGCGAAGAGTTTTAGCTGAGAGTTTCACAGTGCTTAGACAGAACCTCACTTTGTGCTTCACTGTAACAGCATGGCTGAGTTCTCAGCATCTTTTTAAATTATTATTGCTCACCCATAAAATACAGCTGAGAGTGAAAGCGAAGTTTGCTACCACCCAAATGGTGAGATTTCATGGGTGCCTTTTCTCTTTTGAAAAAGATATTAAAATTGTTTTCACAAGTAAAAAAAACAATAAAAAAATATATAATAGCTTACTACTTATACCAGACTTAAGGAATGACTGAATCATAGAATAACAGAATCATTAAGGTTGGAAAATGCCTTTAAGATCATCTGGTCCAAACCATCTACCTACCACTGATGTTTTCCCACTAGACCACATCCCTCAGTGCCACAAATCCATGGTTCTTAAACATGTCCAGGGACAGTGACTCCAACAGCTCCCTGAGCAGCCTGTGTCACTACATCACCACCCTTTCAATGCAGAAATTCTTCCTAAGCTCATACAGACTTGGTTTGGACAGCCTGGATCCTGTACCACTGGGTTTCCCAAGCAGAAAAGCAGCACCCATGCAGGTCAAAGGCTTCTCACAGCCCTTCAGGCTCTTTTGCTGTGTGCTGGTTAGACTGCACATGGCTGTGCACATTCAGAGCCGGCCTTGAGCACAGACAGCCAAACCCGCGGGGAGGAGAAAGAAGCTGCAGGGCTCGTCAGGGCACTCAGGGCAGCTCAGACATTCCAGGGATGATATTTTCCTGGAAACAAAGTACTTCAGTGCTGTGTACCTTAGTGCTTCATTCTTTCTGGATCTAGGGACATTCTGTGCTGTGACAGTTTATCTGCAATGGGTTAAATGAAAATAGATGGATATACACTGTATATATACTGGATAAAAATGTTGTTGTAATAGCTATTGGTCCAGCAGTCATGTACTGAATTTCTGGAGATCTGGACAACCTCGTCAAGTGCTTATGCAAGGAGATGTCACAGACAGAGCTCTGTGCATCTGGACAAGCTCCGAGATGCGTACCATATAGATTTTGTGGGTGTGTGGGCTGTTGTTGCAGAACACTGTGGTGCATATTCACTTTAACAGATTTCTCAATAGCTTCTCTGGATAAACATGCCTGCTGTGGCTTTCACTATCTGGACTTTTCCATGCAGCTCTGGATTGAGTTTGGTGACCTGGATAACACAGCCAAAGTGCTTTTGCTTTCAGATAGGGAAAGGATGTGCTTGAGACATTCTATGTTTGTTAACTCTAGTATCTTCTTGGTTCTGTGTTCTCCATCTCCTCATAGACCAGAAACAAAACCTCCATTTTCATCTGTTCCTTTTCAGGTAGCTGCTAGGTTTGCAAGTGAATAAGGGCAAGTTGTGTGAATGAATGTAGAATAACTTGAATATTTGTGTTTTTTTGGAAGTGCTTAAAAAACCCCAAACAACCCACACTTGCAACAACTATTGCATATTTTACTACCACTACAAGTGTGGATCAGGCCTTATGTATGTTGTACTACTCCACACACACACCACTCTGGAATGTGAACACAATGTGACACTTTTACTTAGACCAAGATAAAGAGTTACAAAATGCCATGTGGCAGAACAGTGTAATTTTTTTCCTCTCATTCTTTTATCGCTGCCTTTTAATGAATATCAATAGTCCCATTTCTCTTTCAGCTAGGGTGGTTCAAGCATTGCTACACATTGGAATATTTAAATTGATGTTTTGGGCTTGAGTGATTAATTTGCAAGGTGTTATGTGATTTGAAGCATTAGAATTGCATCATTTACAGCTCTTTGTCAGCCAGAATGCTTACCTGCTCCATGCAGGGCTGAGGGTAAGGCAGATGTCTCTACTGTGTGTGATTTTTGCTGTCTCTGTCTGATGGTTCTTGTGCTACTATTACACAAAATAAAGGAAGACAAAAACTAGACCTCACATCTGGCACTGTTTGCAGTCTGAAAATTGCACAGAGCATACTAAGAAAGGTAACTGGAAGAAGCAAAACTTCATGATCCCTTTTAGCTCATACAGCCTGTAAACTCCTTTCCAGTTTCTTAAGCAGAAAATCTCTGAAGCTATTCGATATACACTAAATGAAGCCTTTGTGCCTTTGAACAACCCTTGCCTAGGCTTCCTGCGTGCTGTCTGTCTGGGAGAGAGAATACACAAGCGAAAGTGGACCTTGCCTTGCTCAAGAACACAAGCTGGGTGCATTCATCACAGCAATTATATTATCAAACAGAAATGTGTTTATAGTTTTGTTTTGTTTTTTACTTTGAACCTGTAGACTGTAACTATTTCTTCTTGTGCAGACTAAACTGTGTGTCAGGTGAGAGAGAGAAGGTGTGAAGAATCACTTTGAGGAGCAGCCTGTCTTAGTAATAATGGGGGAGGTTAGGACAACTATTATATTAATGGAGGTGTCTCAGTTAAGCATGTTAATGACATTTTTAACTCATTCTTCACCAGTAAGTGCTCTAGCTGTGCTGCCCAAGCTGCAGAAAGCAAAGCGTAGGACCCAGAGAATGAAGAACCTGCCAGTAGAGAAGACCACAGATGAGACCACCTAAGGTATTTGAAGGTGCACAAGTCCATGGGGCCTGATGAGATGTGTCTGTGAATCCTGAGGGAACTGGTGGATCTAAGCCACTATCTATCCTATTTGATACCTTGTGGAATAATCCTCATGTTTAAATATGGAAAAAAGTAAGATGTGGGGAACTACAGGTCCATCAGTCTCACCTTTGTGCCCAGCAGATCAAGGAACATAGAGCAGATCATCCTGGAAACTGTGCTAAGGCACATGGTGAATAGAGAGGTGATTGGTGAGTGCCAGCACGGCTTCACTAAAGGCAAATTATGCCTGAAAAGTTTTGTGGCCTTCTATGGCAGGGTTACAGCAATGGTGGATAAGGGAAGAGCAAGTGTTGTCATCTACCTGGACTTGTGCAAAGCATTTAACACTGTCCAGCACACCATCCTTGCCTCTGAGCTGGAGAGAAATGGGTTTGGGTGATAGATCACACAATGGATAAGGAACTGGTCACTCGAAGGCTTGTGGATGACAACAGCTCAATGTTTAAAGTCTTTCCCAATCCAAACCATTCTATGATTTATAGTTTCAAATTCAATGAATTAATAAATGCAAACAAAAAGTTTGGTGTAAAGTGGAAAGCTCGTAATTCAGGACTTAATTTATTATTGCCTTGTAAAAGTATAAGATGAAAATTTGATGAGGTAGACTATGCCATACCTGCATATTGCTTCTACCTTCCTCAAAAGCACCCATGGATGGTAATTTCAGATTAAAAAATCCCAGGCTTGGAAGATGGCAGTATTTCATATACTGTGGGCTTAGTTTTTTCTGGGTCAGGCATAACAATGATGTGACTCTATAGGAAAGAATTGGAGAGATCTCACGGAGAGATTGCAGACCTTGGAGCGTTTTGCTGTTTTCACTGTGTTAGTATAGTCATAAGCTCCATGTTTCGTTAGCAGGAACTACAATTGAATGAGATATGCTAGCAAACGTATTTATGTGCAACTTTTGGCTCACCGCACAGGTTCCCTTATAGTGGTTTTTTAAATTTTGATTCTGTTTGACATTATGGAGATCTGTTGTATGATAAATGTAGGATTAATTACATACTGAAGCATTACAGGGTGCTAACAGTGTTTCAGTTTTCTAAAATTATCACAGAATAGTACCTGTAGAACAGCCAACACACTTCCTCAGATTTCTATTCTGGCAAAGATCCACGTTCAATCAAATATGGAAACTGGCTAACAGCTTACCTTATCCATTTCCCCCCGCTCTGTGAAGAAGGTCACTTAATATATTGTTCTTTCACTATAATGCCATTCTAAATTATCTTCCTAAATCTTTCAGTGTATGTATGTTTGTATTCAGTGAAGTAGCCTACAGATCTCTTGAGTAATCAGACCTTCCAGTGGCAACTCAGAAAGGACAAGAAGAAACAGAGCATTTATTCATGGGTGTGTCAGAGTCTGGCGTGAACATGGAAGAGGAGGGTGTGTCTGTGCGAAGGGAGTCAACCAGCCCTAGAAGCACAGGGTGTGGTTGGGGCTGAGACTGTATAACGGGCAGGCTGGCATGGCTCATCTGTCTGAGCACAGTGCGGCAAGGCTGAGATGAGTGAATCTCAGTGCTGAATGCACATCCAGAAGTGCAGATGGCTCCACAGACTGGCTCCACAGAAAAGGGAAGGAAACCTGTTTCAGCCTTTCTACAGCTTTTCACTTGGGAAGAGATCAGAACCCACAATGGCCGTGGCCCAAATAAGGAGCAGTGGCTGGTGATTGACAGGAATGTTTACGATGTCAGCAATTTTTCCAAATGGCACCCTGGAGGCAGCCGGGTTATTGGCCACTATGCTGGACAAGATGCAACGGTAAGATCTAGGGATGGAGTGGAGGAGTGTGGTTCCAGTGCAGGGACAGGAGGACATGGTTGGATCCCAGTGGAGAACACCACACTCAGTCAGATAAGGCTGGGCTGGATGGGGCTCTGTGTAGCATGATCTGGTGGGTGGCAACCAGCTCACTGCAGGGGTTGGAGCTCATTTATCTTTGAGGTTCCTTCCAACTCAAGCCATTCTGTGATTCTAAGATAGGGTAGTGGGTGTATCTGTGCTGCCTGTAAAAGTACCTTTCAGGTTACCCTCAAGATCAGCGTTACCTGCTGCATAAGGTTCATTACATTAAAATGTAAATGCTGCACATGAATACAGCCTGTTTTGCCACTGGGCATAATGGGGCAGGCTGTCTTCCAAGTACCTGCAAAGCATTTCTTTTTGCAGCAGAATGAAAGAGATTGGGAAGTGGTACACTCAGTGCATACTACTGTTTTAATGTCTGAGCGCTTCCAGATATGATAGAAGCCAGGATAATCAAAGATAGAGCAAGGCGGTGAATAAGGAGGGGGTAATGTTCAGAGATAAAGAAGAATTAATTCTGTGGCAAGAGCAAGAAAAGGAAGTAAGCAAGGGTCCTGTTTTGAACAAGTGAGTGATGAGAAAGAAGGTCTTGAACAAAAATTCTGTTCCTAAGGAGGGGGAAGAAGAGTAAAATAGAAGAAAAACAACTGAGAAATCAATAGAATGACATTTGGCTGCAGGAGATGAGGGAACTTTTTACAAATAGTCCACCTGAAAGTAGATCTTCTACAGACACCCGCAAAAACCTTTGATTTAGAGGATCTCCCCGAGTTCTTGATTGTTGAAAGAGAGAATGATTTTCAAGCAGATTTCATAGATTGTTTGTTAAAAGTTGGTATTGAATTTCTGAATTCTCAGAAGCAAGACTAGGATTAGGACATAAACATGTGGTGAGGGGACTCAAATTTAATTCTTGTCATGACAGATATTTTGGCTTCAGAGAAGTAGGCTGTCCTTTCTGTTCCTCAATCTGCAATTTATAAAGTAGGATTACGCGTCCTAACTCACGGATCTAAACAGATCAGAGCAGTTATTTTTCACAAACCATTCCTTTCACTGTCCAAAGTTGAGGCAGAAAAAGAACTAGTGTTCTCAAGTGAAGGAAAAAGCCCTTCTGGCAAGAATTATCTTTTTCTATATGTATTACTTTGCAAATATAGACGATACTCTGCAGAATGTTAGACTCCTGTCTAGTATTGGGAGTTAGGTCCATTGCAGATGATAGTCCTTTAAGGTAATCTCTCATAGGGTGGTAAAGTAAGGTAAGAGCAGAGAGAACACAGACTCATAAAAGAAAGATTTCCCCAGACCACAGGTCTGGGCAGAATTTCTCATTATTCCCTGTGACAAAGGGCCATGAGATGTCTGCAGAAATCTCATCTGTTTAAAACATCACTTTTTTCTGACTTGCTTAAGTGCTCAGAGATGGGCCTTTTCTGAAGTCAGGCTCAAGAGGAATGACAAAGTGCACAAGGAAAGTCCTCTTCTTATCTGGAAGTGTGCAGATTGTTTTGTGTCATGACTAAAAGATTGCCTCAGTTTATTGCAGTGAGAAAATCTGCATGGATGTGACTAGTCAGACACTGAGGGGTTTGTAATATTGACTCTTTCTGGAAGATAAAGGAGTATGGTCAGCATCTTCACCTTCCTTCTGGGAAATCCACTGAGGAGATAAGCTGAAGAAGAGCTGTGATTTATCTGGGACTTCCTGTTTCCTTTGTTCCATAGTTTATATTTCCCTTTGAAACTGGTACTACGAATGGTTCTTGAACAAATATGTTTGTGTCACTTGTGTTACTCAGTTGCCCAAAATGTAAGTTAATCTGAATACAGGCAACTGTAATAGAAAGCTACATAGCCCTGTATATTTCCGTTGATACTACTGTGACAAAGGCAGGGTAAGTATGGCAAAGAGACATCTCAAGATGTGTTTTCCTACTCCTGGGTCCCATCCACAGGGCAGGGCTGCTGGCTGAAGCCTTCTGAGGAAGGACTGTGTTGAAAGAAACAGATGAAAGAGAATGTTTCCCTCTGCAAATAGTTTTTCATCAAACACTTTCATACTCATTACCAGCCTCACCCAGATACTTATATGACATCTAGTTTCTTGAAACTTCTCCAGCTTCCTTGGGCCTAGCTCCAGCTGATGGCAAAGCAGTACAGGAACAACTGTAGGAACAGAGCTCTGAAGATCTAATATATCATATTTATTCCACAAAATGGAAGAAGTCGAGACTTGGCATCTGGTATTTAGTAGGATATCTTTCTTATCCCATTTGTCTGTGTTTTGATTTGTAGGATGCCTTTGTAGCATTTCACAGTGACAAGGCTTTGGTGAAGAAATACTTGAAGTCTCTGCTGATCGGGGAACTGGCACCAGATCAGCCCAGCTTTGAGTCTAACAAAAAGGTGAGTGTCCTAGAAACTAAATGTGGAATGACTTGGGGTCCTGCATGGGAGAAGAAGAAATACAAAAGGGGTAGATATAATTTCTGGAGCAATGTAATTGATATTGTGCCCTATGCTGGGTGGGTGGATGGGGAGGCAGTTGCCATAATCATGCATGGAAACAAGTAACACTGTGCCAAAAAAGCTCAAAGATCCATGCCTGGGTGTGAGGAATAGGCTCCAGAGTACCAGTATCTGATCAGTTCTTCCCATTGTGACATCTTACTGACAAAGCCTGTCAGCAACTTGTTTTGAGTGTCAAAGCAAACCTAAGATCTGTTGATCTTGTGCTCACTCTTGTGAAGAAACCCCACTGATAAAGTATCTCCACTGACTTATAATTTTAGAGTCATAAAATCGTCTGAGTTGGAAGTGACCCTTAAAGGCCATCTGGTCCAACATCCCCTGCAATGAACAGGGACACCTACAGCTAGATCAAGGTGCTTAGAGCCCCATCTAGCATGAACTTGAATGTCTACATGGCCACTTCCATGGCCACTCCAGGATTCCTGGATCTGCTGAATTGGACTTTCAAAGTAGCTAGCACATTAATACTTCTTTTACCCACAGAAATCACTTTTAGAAGACTTCCGTGAGCTGCGCTGCACAGTTGAGAAGATGGGACTTCTGAATCCAGATTCCACCTTTTTCTTCCTGATTTTTTTTCACCTCCTGGTACTGGATGCTGCATCCTGGCTGACAGTCTGGTACTTTGGGATATCATTAGTACCCTTCCTTGTTGGCATGGCATTCTTCACCATTGCTCAGGTAAACTGCTGACAGCAGTTCAGTGGCATGGACATTTTTGTTTCATCCCACTGGAGAGGATCAATGAAACATTCATTTTCCAGTCACTGATTTGCTATATCCTCTTAGATCTAATAAGCTTGCTGAAGACAACAAGCAGTTTTCATTGCTTCCAGCGAGCCTGGGTTTGCTGACAACCCATTCACTCTGACTGGTGTGGTGTTGTGAGGTTAAGTAGGCAGATTTATAAGATGGGATGGGCTGATCTAATCACTCACCCCAGATGGAATAGGGAATATCTCATTCTCAGTTCCATTTCTGGTTCCAAGTTGTGTTTACTGTCTGATGGCTCTGATGTTTGGCCTGTCATTCACCAACCCCGCTCAATAATTCAGAACAGTTTTCTGCTGTGAAGTGCAATGAAGCTCTGGATTTGGAAATTATTACACTTTCAAGATGGTTATTTGGAAATTATATATGTTTTCAATGGGAACTAGTGACTGTATGCTCTAACAGTCAAACTAATTTTAATGATGTTTTGCTGTACAACAAAATCAATATCTGGCATTGAGCAACTTTAATGGGCAGTCATCTGAATGGAAGTTCTCAGCACTGAGCAGATAGGATTACATGTAGTCCTTCCTCCCCAGATCAGAGGGAGATGATGTCATGCTATGATGCTACGAAGACTCCCAGGTGTAAATTAGTACAACACTGCTATGATTCTGAATCCCTGGTGATTCTTTTGTCTTCTAGATCCAGATGGGCTGGTTCCAACACGATCTGGGGCACTGCTCTGTCTTTAGGAAGCCTAAATGGAACCATCTGCTGCAGATCATTGTGATAAATACCCTGAAGGTAATTGCCTTACTGCAAGAATATTCTCTGGGCCTAATCTGGACTAAACAATAAATGGGAGTGACTCTACATTCAGTCAGCATTACCTATGAGGAAAATATCGTGCAATTATCAATGATAGGTTGACAAATAACAGTCTCTGATAGAATTCTAATTTGAATCCTTGATATTTGGCTTTTCCTGCAGGGATTACCTGCCAGCTGGTGGAATCATCTGCACAATCAGCACCACGCCAAACCCAACTGCTTTCGCAAGGACCCTGATCTCAATATGCACCCTCTCCTGTTCAGCTTGGGAAAGACACTCTCTGTAGAGGTGGGTATGGAGCTGCAGAGCCTTTGGCATAAAAGACAGAACTGAGGTATGATAACATGAACTATGCCTTTTTGCCTAAACTCATAATAATAACTTGGAAAATGGAGAAATGGTTTAAAACTAAAAGAGGATAAATTTAGATTGGATATAATGAAGAAATTCTATTTCAGTAATGGTAGTGAGACTTTGGAACAGGTTGCCCAGAGAGGTGGTGGATGCCCTATCCCTGGAGACCTCCAGTGGTCAGGCTGGACAGGGATTTACCTATAGGTGTTGCTGTTCCTTGCAGGAGAGTTGGGCTAGACAGCCTTTCCAAATCAGATAGTTCTATGATTCTATAATTTCCAAAGTGTTAGATGCTTTGACAGCCTCACAGTCAGACTGTTCTGACTCTCACACTCCCAGTAGCAGATCCTTGCTGGATGCATTAGCACCAGGGTTCAAGTTCTAAGTAGCTTACTTAAGTACCAGCCTGTGACCTGGTTATCATGGTGCTTAGGCAGCAAACTCTTAAAATCACTAGTAAAATTCTCTGTGTTGCTAGAAGAGCAGGGTAAGTACCTCAAAGGCCATCCAAATAATGAGTCAGTTTACTTGGTTAGCGTTAGATAATTTTAGTGGTATTGTAGATACTGAGTCAGACATTCCCTCTGGGTCCTTTTGGTAGTAGGACCTGCTTGGCACCTAAATCCTTCAGCACCAGCGTATCTGCTATGCACAAAAGCACAAATATACAGATTAATTTTTAATCTCCTTAAAAAAAAAAAATCATAAAAATAAATCCATGAACACAGCTCCCCCTTTTTCCCCATGATTTCAGATATCAGAGTAGGTCAGATCTCCTGCCTTTTCTTTCCTTAGCAATTCTGTTACTCATGGAATGAAGAAATGACCTCTTGCTTAGATAAGCATTCCCTTTAAATAATGCGTCACTCTCCATTAGAGGGTCATAAGCAATGAAATCTTTACAGTGATTGTGGAAACTTCCAGTTCTGCTGTCTCAGGAAGACTCCGGGCAAGACAGCTTATACAAAGTATTTATTAATAGAAAACTGTTAGCTGCAACATGAAAGAACTTAGTGATCTTCTGAAAGATCTCTTATAGCATTAACTTGAGCATGCAGTGTCTAGAGTGAGGTGTCTGTCCCTGTGCTACATTAACTTGGATGGAAGTGAAAGTGCAGGAAAATAGTTCTCATCTCTTCCAGCTTTTAATGGAAATGAGTCTAGCACACTGTGGATGGGCAAAATGCATTTTAGTGGTTTCAATTTGTTGGATGTCCTCAGCCCATATCCCATCTGATACAGAAATTTAGGCGTAGTTTTCTCAGCAAACACATCTTGCACTCAACACCCCTTGTTTCCTGACTCAGTTTTCATACAAATAACTTCTTCTTCCCTAAGCACAGATGGTTTGAGTGCTCTGCAGTGAATGTCTGAACATGACTACACTGCATCTCATTGCTATCACTGGAATCTTCCCCTGCAAAAATCAAATGCCTTTTGAGTTTTTTTGTTATTTTTGTGTAATTTTGTATCTTATTATGAGTTTTGGAACTCTGCCTAAAAATTGCTGTGTTCTGGCCTTGGCACATATTGATATCTGGATATGGAGGCTCAAATGAGATGTTTCTTTTTGCCACTTTGGACCTTCAGTGCCTGCTTTTCAAAAGAAAGGTTGGATTAAAGAGATTTAATAAGTAGTTCTTGATGAGTTCATTAGATAAGAATCAGTATTTATGAAGGATCTCAGTTCTCCAATTAGGTCATTACAGTGTTCTTTCATTTTTATTTATTTATTTTTTTTCAGCTTGGAAAAAAGAAGAAGAAGTTCATGCCTTACAATTATCAGCATAAGTATTTCAGCTGTGAGTATCTCTGCTTTCCTATAGTGCTGTAGGTACATCACCCCAGAACTCCAACTTTATCTCCTTCCCAAAGTAGTAGGTTTAAAGATATTCCCATTGAAATCACAGCTTCAGAGATACTCACAACACTGGGGCGATTCTAAAACTAGGGACATTTCTTCATGTGAGGTGGAATTTCCCTTGACTATGTGATGGTTAGTACAACATGTGTGTTATTCAGGTGTAAGGAATGGGAAAGAAATGAAGAAGTGAAGGGTGCTGAAATAAAATGAACAAATTATATGGACACACGAAAGCTATTGCAAATGGAAACCAGCAGTTTCTCCTCTCACTGCAGAGGAGAATATTTCTAAAGGATTTATGTTGCAGTGAAGTTATAAACATCTGTCTGTTCTCATTCTTTCCTGCAGTATTGGCCCCACTTGCACTTGTACCCTTCTTCCAGTTTTCCATATTCTACTTTGGAATCAAGAAGAAAAAGTGGCTGGTAAGCACCAATTGCACTGTCTAGAAATCTTTTGACAATGTAACCACCTGTACTGTATATGCAGTTGGGTGGAGTTAATTTTCCTCATAACAGCTCACAAGGTGCTATTTAAGACTTGTGATTAAACCAGTGCTGTCAACACACTAATGTTTTAGCAAGGCTAAACATTTTAGCCACATAGCAGGTAGATAGCTAATAGAAAAGTATGGGACCTAGACAGAGTAGGATTACATATTTTTTCCTGGTGTTTAGTTAATGATTTTAAAGTTAATGCTCTGAGAATATATCAGGAATATACTCAGGAGGCAGAATGATGGCACAGAGCTTACACTTGATATGTTAGAGATCATAGGAAGAACATATTTTATGCTGAAGGGAAGAAGAGGAAATGAGGACTATCTTCAACAAAGGCATCATTATCTTCTCCTTTTTTTTTTTTTTTTTTTTTTTTTTTTTTAAACAGGAAATGTTATTGGTGGTGTTTTACAATGTCCGAGTCTGCCTCATGTATATTCCTTTAATGGGATTTAACAATTTCATGGTGTATTACTGGATGTCCAGGTAACACACAGCATACTCAAAGTACCCATGACTAATATCGGTAAACAAGTGTCAGTGGGAATAAATAAAGAAGTCATACTACTCGTACTTTACAAAATTAAAGTTTGCTCATAAATAAGTAGTGAGCCAAGAAAATCAGTGTAAGTTGGGGGTGAAGGGAGGCTGCTTAAGGACCACTGTAATGACAGATTTAGTGGCTCAAAAAATATTAGGAGGCAATTCCTCCAAAATTTAAGAGGCAAAGGAGTGGAATAGTAAATCCTGAATTTTGCAGAGATTCTCTGTAGGGTAAGACAAGTCTTACAAGAGGCTGGGTAGACAGATATTAATAGGCTATAACTTTTTCAAGTCTTCTTGGGAAATGCCACTTTCTTAGCCCCTACTCCCTGCCCAGCCCCTTTTTTGTGTCAGATGTCAAAATGTATGTTTTAATGGCATGTTTGGATGCAATCAGATACATTAAATGTGTTTCTATGTTTATCTGATCAGGTACCTAGAGAGTACATGGTTTATTTGGGTGTCTCAGATGAACCATATTCCAATGCACATTGATTATGACCAGAACAAAGATTGGGTATCTACTCAGGTGAGAATCTCCTTTCTTCTGGAAGCCATGGGTGTGCAGTTCTAAATTATAGAACACGGTCCTATCGTCTCATAGTATCAATCAGGCTTATGTGTATATCAGTGAAAAACCTGTTCTTCCTGAGGCAAGATCTAGCCAAATTAACCTATATTCCAAGAATCTATTTCAAGCTAGACTTTGTTTAATTCTTCAGGTCAATGAAGACAATAATCTCTGACACTAAAAGTAGTTTCTTATGCTAGACAAAGGTGATTGCTTGGGTGTAATTATCTAGACTTCCAGAAAGATAAAATCTAAATCATTGTCTTTTTTCCTCCCAGCTTCATGCAACATGTAATGTGAACCAATCTTTGTTCAATGACTGGTTCACCGGGCACTTGAACTTTCAAATTGAGCACCAGTGAGTATGGCTATGGGGAGATATGATGTGATAATAATGGGCACTTCAAAGTGAGAAAGGCTGTGTTATCTCAAATAAAACTACATTCAGAAAATCTTTTGCTCTCGTTCTGGGAGATGGCTGGGGAATAATTTGAGCAATGGGTACAGGGCATTTTGCAAGCCAAGCCTTACAATAACTGTACATCATTCAATTCTTCAGCCTTTTTCCCACAATGCCTCGACACAACTACTGGAAAGCAGCTCCTTTGGTGAAAGCCCTTTGTGATAAGCACGGCATTGAGTATAAAAGCAAGACTTTACTCAGAGCTTTTGTAGATATTTTGAAGTAAGTATCAATTAGCATATGTAGAAGCACTGTTTCTGTAATGAAAACTGAATAGTGTTTCCTCAGAAATGATGTTGTAACTTTCTGTTCTTGCAGCTCACTGAAAGAGTCAGGGGAACACTGGCTTGAAGCCTATCTGCATGGATAGATGCTGGCAGCTCTTGAAGAGAGCTTCTTCACAAGACAACTGCTGCAAAGTCGGCACAGACCAACAGAGTGTTTGTGGCTTCTGACATAGGAACTTGGGAGCTGGGTGAAGTTAATTGCAGTAAGAATGATGGGTGGGGAAGTGGATTAAAGATGTATTTTTTTCATTGTTCTGAACCACGATATCTCTATTTTTTGCTGCTCTCAAACTCAGTATTCAGAGCCATGACAGTCTGGGCCTTTAGATTTGGGTGTTGCAGCTCTTGAATCAGCTGGATCAATTTACTGTGTAGGTGGGCCTTAAAACACCTCAGCTCCTTTTTTATGGGAAAAGTTTAAATGGCATTTCTTAGTATTTTTGGCTTAATGGCTCGGTAAAAATGGAATTAGATAAAGCAAACTGCAGGAAGTCAGGACACGCTAGGATGGGAGGGCCTTCATGGGGTATTCCAGGATTGGTAATTAAAGAACAAGATGGTCTGCAGTATGTTGTCATCTCCAGTCATCACGTGTTCTCTTACTAGTTAACTGAAGTGCTGTAACTTGTGCTGTTCATGAAATGCATAGGGGAGTAGATAACTGGATGCTCCATGTTACTTCTCTAAGAGTTAGTTTGAATATGGTCCAAAAGGTCTGTATAGTATGTATAATTTATATTTATACATATATATAAAAAATTTGTGTGCTCTCTGATTAGCTTCCTAATTTGATGTGTTATGCATCTTTGCTGATGTTAGACTACTTTTAAAACCCTTAGTTTCAGTAGGCCAACTTGAATTAGGCTTAGAAATATAGGCATCGGGGGTGGGTCCAGATCACAAAGGTATACAGGGTTCTGTTACTTTTACTGAATTTTACATGTATTATTTTCCCTCTAAATACCTTCCAGTGATTTCAAGGACACATGAGTATTGACGTGAGCTGTTAGGCAACTAAGTACATTTGTGGTTCCATTACTATATCTGGAAAAACAATTAAATCATACCTAATTCTGTAATTCCATGCAGTTCTCTTTGGCCCTTACAAATTTTTTTCCTTCATTTCAGCATCCCAAAGAACCAACTCTTACTGGTTTTGTACCTGTAAGATGTTTGGCTCCTCCAGGAAGGAGGGGAAGGATGTAGCCCCTCCACACTTAGGGTTCTGCAAAGCTTCTGCTAGTGGGAAGCATAATGACCACCCGTGTACAAGGCATAGTAGGTCTCTTTATGAAGAGTATATGACTCTGATTAATGTGTTTGATCTTCATTTAATTATAACATTTTCTAATATGACCTATAATAAATTTAGTTCATTTTGAGACAGTTGAGCCTAACTAGCAAAACCTGAATTGTACTGTATTCACCTAAATGTCCCAAAACTGTGAATGTAGTCTGCAGTGCCAATTATAGAATTTGCCCATAAAAACAAAGATCAAGTGGAAGAAAAACGGTTCCTTTCCTCTGCCCTTCACACCCAGAATTTTATGCCCTAAGCTTTCAGTGGGCAAACCACTCAGGGGAGGAAAATGGGGAAGACCTTAAAGTGAAATGTTACTGTGGACAACCAGACAGATCTGCAGCCCACTGGTGATTAAATTACATGCACTAGAAACTTCAGACAACAGCAGTCCTCTTCCAAGTAACAAATATTATCAAACTCATCCCAAGAAAGATTTTGAACTTAAATTTCTTCCTTGCTTTTTAAAATTTTTATTTATTATTCTGTTTTAAGAACATTGGCTTTATTTATAATTCATGCTTGTATGTGCAGGCCTAGTAACACTGTTCTGGTTATTTCCTAATAGTTGCTGATAGATGTCATTGAAAAAGATTATGATTAAAAAGCACTGTTGTTCAAAAACTACTTAAATATACTTTGAAAATCTTTTCTAACTACTACAGTCTAAAATGGTTCTGTGTTCCCAACTCAAAGGTCAGCTATCCACAACTACATGCAGGAGTAGCAGTAGTTTTGTAAGTATTTAAGTGATAGCACTTTCTTAAGATGAATGCAGGGGGGTTTCATTACCTGCTCTATTGTTCTGGTGAAAGTGGTTTGTTTAGGTATTAAGGATTTTGGTGTTTTTTTTTTTTGTTTGTTTGTTTTGTTGTTTTTTTTTTTTTGTTTTTTTTTTTTTACCAGTGGAACATGAAAACTGTGGTCTTTCAAGAAAGATATTGATTTTTGCTGAAATTCTCTAAAGGCAAGATTGAAACACTGTAGTTCTTTCTGTTGTCTGCCTCATGAATCAATCTGGTTCTTTGTTCCATTTAGCCAACATTCTATTTGTTTGAATGTAGTAATTTATTGAGTCAATTTTTTGCAACCTCATTTAAATTAAGATGTTTTTGTCTCTTTAACTGATCTAACAGTGTGCTGATCTATGTGAATGTTGATTTATCTCTTTATCTGTTTCATAAAGGTTATTAGCATACATGAAACTGGTTTACCTTTGTCTTGTTCTAACATGGTTCACAAACTTCAAGGGTTTGGTGTAACCCTTGGTGAGAAGTTAGCAAGCCACCTTGGCTGGCATTAGAGTTCTTATGAACTCCAATGTTCCCTGAAAGCCAGCATGTATAATCAGGAATATACAGAAGAAAGAAGGAAATGGGGGAAACAGTTTGCACAGTATTGCTTTCTTTAGGAATTTATACTAAGATTCTATTAGTAGTTATTTTTCTTACACAAGTACACCAAAATAGTCAGCTTACTACAGGCATCTCAGAGGGTCCTTTCCATACAAGTCAGTGATGGCACAAATGGACACCCTGTTTCACAGTCAACAAGTACCAAGCTTCAGAGGGCCCTAACAGTAAGGAAGGCAGCAAGAACTGCAAAGCAAAAGAAGTGTGTCAACAGCTGTTAGAAAATTGAGTTCTACTTATATGAAAACAGAGTGTCATGCAGACTATGTGGTGTGCTTCCTATTAAACAGCAATCCGATGTCTCTATTCTCATAGGAATTCAAAGTTTAATTATATTTGAAAGAAAAATGGGAACAAAAAACCTTGTTATTGTCTAGTTTGTCTACCCAACTGTATTTTCGTTCTCAAAATTCACTTGCCTTAATCTGATCATTGCATGTACATTCAAATTCATAGTCACTCAGCCTGTTGCTAAAGAAAAAGGCTTGTTTCAAGGCACTGCCTTTCTGAATAAAGAAAATTTCAGAGAGTACAGGTACCTTAGAGACAAAACCATGGTCAAAAACCCTATGCTTCTACCAATATAGAGTAAAATTACTCCTGTGTAAGACTTGTTCACTGATTCCTTTCTTCTCGTCCCTAGTCTTGCAAAAAAATTGTGGGTATTGTTCAATATTATTTCATAAATTCTTAAATAATTGGCTGGAAGACAACTTATTTATTGCTTGACATGAAAGAAATCACAAAATATAATAAATATCCATTATGGGGCATTCAGAAAGAAACAGAGGGACAATCTCTGCAATAAATCTGATGACACAGGAGAATGTATTTCAGCTTGCCACCTGAACTATCTTTTCTTGAGGTGTTGACTCTACTTGGCTCAGTAGGTGTGTTCTGCTATTATTCTAACACTCTTCAGCTTCTGTGCATGTAGAGATCTGCCTCAGCCTTAGCAATTTTCCTCTTATCATCCACTTAAGGGTGGATCTTATTAGTTTTTCCTGTCTGCTGTGTTGCCCAAGAAGTCTGATCCATAGTCATGTTTGTAACAAGCCTGACATACTGGCTGGACTGTGCTTTTCAGAGAAGGCTTATGTTTATTTTCTTTCTAAAAGGGAGATAAAAGAGGTATTTTTTTCACTTTTTCATAATACAGTGGTTATGTCAGTACACCAACACACAGTTGCTGTGGCAGCGTAAGTGTCTATGTTCGGTTCTTTCCCTACCAAAAGTGATTGGGTGCCACAATGCCAGAAGGACATAAAACAATTAGAGAGCATCCAGGGGAGGGCTATGAAGATGGTGAAAGGTCTGGAGTGCAAGCTGTGTGAGGGGCAGGTGAGTTTGTTGCCTGGGTTTGTTCAACCCAAAGCAGAGGAGCTGAGGAGAAGCCTGATGGTGGCTGCAGCTCCTCACAGGGAGCGTAGGGCAGCGCTGAGCTCTGCTCTGTGTGACAGTGACAGGGCTTGTTTATTGCTGCCCAGTTCTTGTACCAACAAATAATGATGTGCTGGTACATGCAGTTTTAAGCCAGCACAGTATGGAGGACATTGTGTAAGAGCAAGCTAATTATGCAAATCAGCCTGTATACTCTACAAGACTTGCCACACTCAGAAATCTGTGTGACTGTAATTTTCACTGTGACTCATAATTTATCTTTTTTTTTATTTTGGTAAATGGTACAGCGCATGACAGTTGTATGCCAGTCTGTGTGTTACTGGATCTTGATTACATGAGCATACAACCTATTATATCAATGCCGTACAGGCAGGTTAAAGCTTCAATTATCTGTATCTTTAGGGCTACCTACAAAGGCATTTGTACTGTGCACATACACATCAGTCAGAGAACTTAGGATCATATAGGACATACACAGACTGAATGTGGGGTGACTTATCAATTGGGAAAGAAACTAATAGCAGTTCTGCCAACTATACATCAGCTATATATGTATGTGTATGCTATATACTTATATGTATATGTATATACTATACATCAGCCATGCACTTGAATGAGTAAAGGAAAGCAGACATGTACCTATCATAAAAATGCTCATTTAATAGCTTTAAATGTCAGTTGTGGCACACGAGCTATAAGTTTGGTATTGCAGCATACGTTTGCTCATTCTATGCAATGATGTAAGTTTCCTAACCCTATGAATAAAGCTGCAAGCTGTGGGTGTGTGAAAATGAAGAGAGATTCTCAGGGTATTTTCTAATCCTTATATATTAATTCATTTCTTTTGACTGTCCTTCCCAACTTCAAAAAAACAGCAACAATAAATCTTACGTTAGAAGTTGTGAGAGCTGACAGCTAGTGAGGTAACACTCAGCCCTCCATCACTTGCGTATGGTTGTATAATGAGTGTAAATTGTGTTTCTTTCTCTTTGGAGTGCTTTATTCTCCTCCTTCCCTCCCCCTCTCCATGTCATTCCCTTTCCTCTTAGGAAAAAGGCAACTTCATTTCCTGTGGAAGTTAAGAATTACAAATTTGTTCATAAAGAAATATACTTTAAGGCTGAATTCCTTTTAAAATGTCTTGTCATGCTGTTCTGGCACAACAGAATAATACTTTTTCTTCAAGGGATGTACTAATGCTGCCTTTTCCTTTTCTTTCTCTCTTGGATGCTTCTATGAAGGTCGTGGCAGAGAGAGGAGCAGAATACATTCCCTGTTGTAGCATTTTAGAGCCATACTTCTCTTGAGAGATGTGAAGGAGGGAAAACCATGTCCCTCTCACAGTTCTTGGAGATATATATCTACTTCTGCTCAGCCACACTGTCACCCAACACTATGAAAGACGAGCAGGCTGTTTAGGAATCCTTGGCGGAATAAGGGCCAATCCTAAGACTGTGATTACAATTAAGGGTTTATTATGACACAAAATGTTAGGAACAAGTGTAGCATGCTGTTTTTTGCAACTTGCGACTCTTACCATACCTTACTGTTACACAGAATTTCTTGGATTCTCAGGAACTTGTTAGTCACCCTGACCCTCTGCAGATCAAATATTTATTAACTGGAGAAATAACAGCAATCATAACCTGGAGTCTGGATGCACCTAAAAGAAGACAAGTTTCCCTCTCAGTCCTCAGAGGAAGTCTTCCTGTTCCATACCAGGTCTCAGGGAAACTTGAATTAACTGAGTTATGAATTTTTACAGGAGTGGATGAGAGGGAAAAGAGCTAACATGAAGCTGGTTTGTGTATGTGTGCATGTGTATGTATGCATATATATATATATGTTTGGTCAGCTGTGGGAGCACAGGTGAGAGTAATTTAGCTGTGCTCCAGGAAGGGGTGGAGCTTGACTCCATCTCCTCTAGACCCCATTTAAGGGCTGACCACCACTAAGGCAGCTTTTCTTAGAGGTTGCTCCTTGGTGGAGATTGCCTCTGTGGTTCCCAGCAGACTGAAGGCCTCCATACGGGTGAGTTTTTCCTGTAAATAACTTTTTGGGTTTTTACAACTACCATTTTTCCATTATTGTCACCATACAAAAGATAAAGGTAGCCTGTCTTCTTTTATTTTGAACTATGCTTGATTCATTAATTTTTCACTTTCCAACCTTATACACTATAGATGAGTTTATTAGTGTATTTCTTTTCCTGTTTAGTACTAAAGATAACACGGTTGGTAAAAGCAAGACAAAATACTTCAAAGTTGTAAGCAGCATTAGAGCAAAAAGGAAAAAAAAAAAAAAAAGCATATGTGCAGCATCTTTAACAGCTTTCTTTGGTCTGGTGGCTTTGTAACAACATGGGCTGACCCTACTATTTGCCTCCTGGCAGGTTTAAACTTGTGTTATGATAAAGTGTACTTGGTACTTATTATAGATCTGTGAAATAAAAATGTAGGACGAAAAGCTTTTAATTAAATTTGATTTAAGTTTCTGCTTCTTAATCCTTTGAGCTACACAGAAGGATTCAACTTTCCATTAGCTGTGATATATTACATAAGAAAGAAAGCTGGTGGATTGGAAGCATGCAGGTGCAATGATGACAACTCAGCCTCACAGGTTTTGCATTAGGTTGGAGAGTTTTATATTGTCTAGTAGTATCTATACTTACTAAGCCTAAGCCTTGTATATGAATTTTATTTTCTGTGCGGGGATATTTGCAAGCAGGGTTGTAAAAAAGTTAGGAGTCTACAGTAATCTCATTTTATAGCCTAATGCACACAGTAAAGGCCCAGGATCAGAATATTGCTAGGCGAAGCACCATGTGCTCACCAATGCCAATAAAGATCATGGCCACATAGTAATTAGTTGGGTGGAGAAATGTCAGCTGCTGCAATTCCTTGAAATAAGTAGAGCTCCAGTCCTGTTGAGCAATTGTCTTCGTTTTCTCTGCTTTTATTCCACATGGCCTTACAACCTTTCACTTAAGTAGTTTCCCCTTGAGTCCCTGAGTTGCTACTCATTCAATTAATTTTTCACTTCTGCTTCATTTTTACTTTTCTTGGCTTCTGTGACTCATATACTCACCTCCTTTGCATCATCAGCAACACTTTAAGTAAAACTGAACCAAGCAGGAAAAGCTGTGGTTCAGCAAACTAATGCCTGCATAACAAACAGCTTAGTCTCACAAGACCAAGGCATGGCCTACCATTTTTGGAGTCTGTATTTAATAAGCAAGTCATATCAAGGACATGTAATGGTAGAAGAACTACTAGGGGATAAACTGAAAATCTGATCAATGTATAAGTTTTTGATTGGGATTATGAAAATATATACTTCTAATGACTAGGAGCTGAAGACTAATTTCAGGTATGGCTGAAGTTTCTCATTTCTGCAGCTCTTGCTGCTTTGGGTATTAAACATGGTGCAATAAAGTGCTGCAACACCGCACAGTGAAAATGGAGACCTGAACCCTACAGTCATGGCTTTGCATCTTCTTAAATCTTGTAGTGACGTTTTTCTTGTGCTGTACAAATGACCTTAACATTCAAAAGCTGATTTCATTAGTGCTGAATGCTTGTTCTTCTTTAACTCCTAGCATTTCCATACAGCGTTCTAAATGTACATTTTTATTACAGCAATGATTGAATGTTATAGTATACTGGAGAACTTATGTATCATTCTACAAGCATCAGCTGTTTGTAATGACATTAGCACAGGAGCGAACAGCTGAGTACAGAAATATCTGTTGATCACTGATTATTAGATTTGGATTGATACACTGTTGCAATTGAGATCTGACACCAATGCACTTTTTTTTATCCATAGTGCCTAGGGCTAATAAAGTACTAAGCCTCATGATTAGCTCAGATTTTGCAGGAGTTATGGCTTTGATGTGGTTTTCCAAGGCTGGTAAGCTCATTGGACTTTGTCAACTGGCTTAATTGTTTTTTTATGTTTTTTAGCAACTTTTCTAAAGATTAATATTCTTTCACCTATAAACTAATTTGCCACCATCATCAGCTTCTATTGCCTGTTTCTGTTGCTGAGGCCTAACTCTTCTGTCTGATGAAGAAACCTTAAGAGAAAGCTTTGAAAGTTGCACTTTATAGTCTGACTTTCTTCTGCTAGTACTCATGCTCATCATGAACAAAGCCTTATCTCAATAACCACTCTGACTCTGCACCTCTCTTCTAAGTCAAGTCTTTTGCTCCTTTGCTTCTCACTTTCTTGTCTCCTTGTCTCACCTTTAGCCCACAGCACTTCTTGTTGGAGCCGTAAGCTCACCAGTGGTTGGAGTTTGAAGCTTGGTGACTTCTAATTAGAAGCAGTACGTGCTTCTGTTCTGCCTTCTGTGCTCTCTGAAAAGAGATGAAATGCAGCAATGTTGTAGTAATATATTAGAAAAAGTACTTTTCAGTTACTCAGATCATCTGTTCCTTGGACTGTGATGAATGGTTTGATCAACCTTGCAAGATGTGTTCTTTCTGAGGTACCAATGAACCTGTATTTCATGAGAAATCTCAGCTCCTTTAAGTTGCTTGAATCTTTTCAGTTCTCAGTACCATAGGCATGAGTTTCTCATTTAAGCTACTTAGAAAGTATTCAAAAATATTTTGTCACTGAAAAACAGTCTTTTAATTTTAACTACTGTGCTGTTTTTCTGTGTGGACTGTTAATTTGCACACTTGCTACACTTACCAGTTCAAAATCAGAATGTCCTAAGACAATTGCCACTGGATCTGTTGTGAAAGCAAATTGCCATAGAGATGTGAAACAGATTAGAGAACTTCAGAGATGGATATTTGAACTAATTAGAGATGAGGGCTCAATACAGTTTCCTTTGGTCACTGTATGACTCCTGTAGCATTATCCCCATCTGAAACTGGGTGCTAAACCTGAGTGCTCCAGGTACTCTCTAGCTCGTCATGTACATACTAAAATAGAAATCTTTAATGTCCTTTGTTCAGTAAGAGTTGTCCGGGTTTCCAATTGATTGGTATAGAAAGAAAATAAAGAGAAGAAGGCAAGAGATCTTCACAGATTTGATAAGAATGTGGCAAGAATTGAGAAGGTCAGAGTAGTGTTTGCATCGTTTTACTTGAATGTATTTAGTTGGATAGATTTGCTGCTGCTAAACTAAAGATGGACAAAGCTTGGCACTGTATATTATCCTTGTCTCGTAAGTGATAAAATGTATCATGGTTATGTTCATCAGGACTGATTATGCTCTTTCCATTGGATTGAATATCTAATTGATGGACTACAGTTATCTGTATTGGTATTTTTCAGTCTCAATGCATCTTCCACATTTTGTTTCACAGTGACAGTCTTGCTAGAATGCAAAGGACTTAAATTTTCAGTGTGGGAAGGAATGCACTGAAAAGTGGGGAGAGACAGCTTTGAGTGAGTTATTTAGTTACGAGATTATTACATACAACATAGATAGCTTCTCCTTAGCCTTTTTCTAAGACAGACTATGTCAAGGCTCTGCTGCATGTTCACACAACTTTTATACTTGTTAAAGCATCAGAATATATGGATGATTCCAACATGAATTCCACAGGAGAGATTTTTCTAAATATATTATTTGCTTTTGTGAATGGAGTAATCTGGAATGCTATGAATCCACTTTGTGCCAAGAGAAAGGTTCAGGAAAAATAATGCCAGTTTGCTCCCTTGTGGCAATGTCACGCAGTTACTTCTAGAAATAGAATCACAGAATCACAGCATCGTAGGGGTTGGAAGGGACCTCCAGAGATCATTGAGTCCAACCCCCCTGCCAAAGCAGGTTCCCTACACCAGGTCACACAGGTAGGTGTCCAGGCAGGTCTTGAATATCTCCAGAGAAGGAGACTCCACAACCCCCTTGGCAGCCTGTTCCAGTGCTCCGTCACCCTCACTGTAAAGAAGTTCTTGTGCACATTCATGCGGAACTTCCTATGCCCTCTAGATCCATTTTTTTGTTTGTTTTGTTTTCTTTGTATGATATCCTCTGGTTTTGCTGCTGAGGCTAGAAGAGCTGTTTTCACAGCATAGCTTGTGTATCCCTGCACTTCCAGGTTTCAGTTATCATTCTGGAAACTCTCAGTTCCAAACAGTGTTGTTCAGCCAAGGCAAAGATAGAATGAGATTTTGCACTGCTAAATATATAAATGTTCTGACCATAAAAATGAGTGAGAGTTGAATAGAATAGTTCAGTTGGAAGAAGCCTAAGAAGATCACCAAGTCCAATCACCTTATCACATCAGGGATAATCAAAAGTTAAAGTGTATTAGTGGGAGCATTGCCCAAATGTTTCTTGAACACTGATGGGCATGAGGCATCACCACCTCAGTAGGAAGCCTGTCCCAGCATTTGACCTCCCTTGTGATGAAGAAATGTTTCCTGATGTTCATCCTGACCCTCCCCTGTGCACTTTGGATGATTCCATTCTGCCATCTGTTCTCAGCAGCAGAGCCCAGCTTTTCTCTCTGTGTCTCCTCCTCAGGAGCTGCAGAGAATAGTGAGATCACCTCCAGACTGGACAGCCCAGGTGCCCCCAGCCCCTCCTCACAGGAGTGCCTCCAGCCCTGTCACAGCTTTTGTACCTTTCTCTGGATGCTTTCAAGAACTTTAACATCCTTGTTGTATCATGGAACTCAGAACTGTACACAGTATTCAAGGTGAGGCTTTACCAATGCTAAATATATCAGGAGGATATATTTTTGACCAGATAGCCATGCTGTGTTTAATGCACCTCAAAGTGTGGCTTGTCCTCATGGCTGTCAGGGCACACTGCTGGTGCTCTCCAGCAGGCATTAGGTGATTGAAGTTCCCCATTAGCACCAGGGGCTGTGAAAGTGAGACTGTTCCCATCTGTCCCTAGAGGGCCTCATCCACTTGTTTTTTGTCTCTGATCAGGCAACCTGTAGTATGCACACATTAAAATGTCACCCTTGTGGGTCCTTTCGTAATGCTGATTCATTCACTCAATTGACTCCTCAACCAACCCTAGACAGAGCTCCATGCATTCCAGATACCCTTGCCCCAGAAAGCCATTTTCCAGGTGTCAGTGACTTCTGAGTTCCTCTTATGCACTGAGGAAAAAAGCATCAGCATAATCTGAGTAAGCAGAAGGCAAGAATGTATCACAACTCTCTCTTCTTTCTTCTCCTCTATTCACAAATATGGGATTATACTCATTTTTGTGACAGCTGAAAGCTGAAATGTTAAGACAAATACCCGGAACTGCACAGCTCATGATATAATAGCAAGTGCTGATAGCAACACTGAAAATGCATCCACAGGAAACACAGCAACAAACCCAGAGGTCCCTATCTTGGGCTAAATGCCAACACGTTAGAAGCAGCAGATGTTTTTCATCACTCCCCTGATTAGGTTATGTCTAGTTTCATCCCATGGCCAGAAGGGATGTGATGCCTTGCAGCTTGCATCTCCTTTACTTCCTCTGTGTTATATCCTTTGACACCCCAATAGTGGTTGGGACAGTCTCCAATAGCCTAAGCTAATGAAGCTTATTCTTTTGCCTCAGTCTGCAGCTCACTAAGCCCTTGTATGCTTCCTACAAATGGAATTGCATTATGAAATTAATTTCATTACATTGCTTGCGGTCTTTTGTCCAAGGACACTGGGAGATCTTGATCTGTCGAAGGCCATATTTCAAGATCCAGGTTACCCATGTATAATTCCAGTTGCTGTCAAGCTTCATGTTTAATGTCCAAAAGACAGCACTTGCAGCACTGGACCAGCCAGTGTATTTGTTTGTCAGAGTACTTTGTTTGTCTAGCATCACCACCTACTTCCTTACGTTTATTACCTTAGAGCTCTTTGTATGCAAGCAGCTAGTAGCTGCCCAGGGCTAGGATTAAATAATAGTACTGTTTGGAGTTTTAGAAGTACCCCACAGGCATTGTTTGAGGGTGCTATTTGATTAGGATTAGGAGCAAGTAAGAGAACTAAACTGCAATACCTGCATGTTATCCATTAATATCCATCATGCTGGATTGGCACAATACACCTACAAAGTGTTGTTAAAATGCTGTCAATTTGCTTCCAAGGTTAACACTTCAGGTGGATCATAGCACACCTGAGGAACAGACTTTAGAACACAGTGTTTATACGGTCAGCTTGGATTTGAAAGAAAATGCAGTTTCTGAAGAATGTACTGCTGACAGAGTCGTTGTGACAGGTGGACTGTTTCAATCTGTATTCTATGGGCAAGGACAGCTTTCCAGGCTGTAAGGGAGCAGCCATTTAGATCAACAACCTTTTGGGTTTTGCCAGTACTTTCTTTTGGACCTGTGCACTGGGGATACCCTTCATGAAAATTAGGCTACAGAAAGTCAGTGCATGTCTGGACATTTCCCATGTCATTTACCCAGACTCGGGCAGTAGATGTGCTCTTAGATGCGTTCATATGGAGAGAGCTGTAGACTTTCCAGGTTACAAGGTACCTGTCCTGAACATCTTAGAAAACAAAGCGCCTTATGTGCAGCTCCAGTCCTCTTGTTGCCTCATTCAAATTTGCCTTCCCTGCTTTCTCTGAACCAAAGGAATTATCTGGTTTATTGAATATTGTGTACTCCTTGCATGTTGGACCTCCACATTTTAATGTAAAGGAATTATAATTATGTGATTATTTTTATGGTACCTCACCAAGAGGTTTTTAAAACAGCTGTTGCTTATTGTTAGATATATTCAAAGGCACAGATTAGGTGACTTGCCTGTGATTTATATCCCTAGTTGTTGGAATTATAGCACTGCTTTGTACTGAAGTTGCATTTAGCAAACTCATACCGCTTCCAGAGCTAGCTGAACTTATGAGCCTGGCTGTATGAAGTAAGTTGGCATATGCTGAATACGGTGTCATCTGTACAAATATGAATGCTGATATGTTATATTGTTTTATATTTCCAAATGCAATTGCATGCCAGGCTTCTCTGTTAACCTGAGAAGTTTGGTTTGGCAAGTGATAATGATTTGTGTGGTTTGGTTAACAAAGTGGTTACCATTTACTTCCTGTTTCTGCTGCTTTTCGGTTAGCAGGGAAGCAGAGGAGGAACATCCTAAAAGAAAGGATGAGTTGTGACACAATGTAAAACCAGTCACCTCACATGTAACACTACAGTGAGGTAACCTAGCAGGTGCTAAGTACAGGTTGTGCAAGAAACCAGTCCAGCCACAAAATATAGATCCTCCCTTTTAATCTTGATACTGGTTCCAAATTGATAGAATAAATTATGTTGCCCTACTTTGCTCCCCCTCATTTCCCTCAAACAAAGAAGTGACTGAATTGTTCTCGCAGAATGAGTGGGTGCTTGGGATTTTGTAAGACAACTCTAAGTGTGCAATGCACCAATTTTCAGCTGAGATTTGTTGAATAGCTGACCATGATTTTAATATTTTTCCCCCTAGGGAGGATAAAGAAGGATGACACAGACCCATTATTAAGGCTGAGGTGTAGTGAGTGCACATGGTAATGGTAAGAGGGCAGTTCTCCACAAGTTTGTTTGGTTTCCTATTTCACTTGCTTCTTTTGACTTTTTATTCTGAAGTCCGCTGGGGTTAGATGTGAAAGTACAGTTCCATACAGATCTCTGTGATTTCATTTATGAAAGCAAAAGTGAAGAGGTAAATTGTTCACTGAGCAAAATGAATGGAAGGAATGAGGAAGAATTCTGAGTTGATCTCAAGTGCTTCAGCTTTTCACAAAGCCTCAAACTTCTGCTGCCTCCAGCTATGACTGCTCAAGAATAAATAAATAAATAAGAATTTATTATCAATCATAGTAATGAAGGACTTACTAAATAGGATTCATCTTGCCTAACATTATAAGCTAGGCATTTAGTTTAAGCTGTTACCTAGGTTCTCTTGTCCATGATACAAGATTATCAGCTCTAGATCTGAGTTAGGTTGTCCATCTTTCTTAAATGATTACAGAGCAAGAATAAATAAATCATTTATATTATGCACATGTTAAGCTAATTAAATGAATTCAGTCGTTGCGTCTGAATTATTCCAATGCTTAACTTACCCTTTTCTGAGGCATGGAACACTTTCATTTATTATGATTTCGTAGTCACATTTTTCCACCATTTCATTTTCAGGTCTTTCTATTTCTTTATTAGTCATTCACAAACAGAGGAAAGAAGCTGCTCAAATTAACCTCACTCCATTCTTTTTCTTAGCCCGCTCATTCGATTTCATACATGTATGGCTTGAGCACCCTCTGCTGTTGGAAATTATCATTTTTATTACAACACTTGTATGTGTGGTGGTGTGATACTGAACCAATTAGCCCAAGGAAATGTTATGTACTATGCTGTTTTCAACGTTTGAATTATCTGAAGGTGTCATATGAGCTCAGCCCCACTCAACTCATTCTTATTCATATAGAGTGTCTAGAGTAGATATGCACACTGAGTTTTTCCCTACCAACGTGATCTGTTTGGAATTGCACAGGAATTCAGAGGCTGAGAAAGAATGTAATTTGTATTCTCCAACTTGGAGAATAAAATCCTAAATGTGATCTTTATTAATGGTATCTTAAGAGGGACAGTACTGCTGCCTGATACCACCTGAAAGCAGAAAGAAGGGAAAAGCTGAGGGAGTGCAGTGATGTCTGTGAGCTACTATGGTGATGTGCCTCTAAAACCAAAATGCAGACTGACAATCCTTATCAGACAAGGATTTATCAGTGGTGAAAGACAAATGCCAGGGCTTTTGTATACGATGAGGGAAACCTGTTCTAGATGATGTGCAAACTGTAGGTCCCCCAGTCTTCAGAGCTATTAGTTCAAAATGAAGAGGGAGGAATAATAGGTAAATCACAGAAATGAGCCCATGAGAGGAAACAAAAAGAACCAAGCAATTTTTCAGCTGATATAATTTTTTTTTCCCCAGCATTTTTTAGTCCAAATATTTTAAAGTATGTAGGTATGTACATTTATTTAAATTCTTTTGAATAACAATGTAATTGTCAGCTGTCTTTTGTGGGAGCCCAGTAGATGCAAAAAAATACTGCATTTACTTTTACACTTAAAGAGAGGAAGCTCCTTTCATGAGATCAGGTGAAAGAAGCACATGTTATGTCTTTACTGTAGAAATGACTTCTCATGATGGTAAATTACAGCCTTATGAAATATGTTTTCATCAGCTATTTGATGTGACTTGTCAGTACCTGCTGACATACCTCAGATGGGAAGGTAGGATAGATCTTTATCTTGTGGGTTAAGTTGTAATAATCAGTTTTCTCCAACTGCTAACATAGATAAAGCTTTCTATAAATGATATCTGAGAGTCCATACAGAGTATGGAGAGTCCATAAGCTCCATGCACAGGAAATATCTACTGGATTATTAGTGTTGTGCTTTTTCTCTTGATATTTACAATTCTTGTCCTTTAAAGAAAAAACTGTGGTGGCCTGTATATAAAGAATGCCACTCTCTTTGTTTTCCTTTCTAGCAGGTTAGAAAAGGAAATAATAGTGGTTAAAAAACACGTGTAAGATCCATTTCTGAAACCCAAGGACAAAGGAATTAACAACTGTGCAGTATCGATCACTCTCTCCCTTTTACAGACTGGCAGTGTGAGGGTGAAATCAACAGAGAATTTTCCAGTTACATCTTCAAATGGGCAGAACTCGATAACGAGACAGCATTTTAGCTGTGCTGCAATAAATGACTGTAAAGAAAGACTGAGACTTTCTATGAGATTTTAGCCCCCCTCTCTGATGCTTTGTTGTATGGATGACAGCATATCCTTTGAAACAGTTGTAACTCGTGTCTATGCTGCTTTGCATAGATTCTATCAAGTAGAAGGAAATAGGGATTCTCTTGCTGCAGAGATAGCCAGTTGTTTGGTCTGCACTTTGGATTCTAGGGAGGTGAGAATTGGATGCCAGTATCCTGATGAAGAGGATAAAAGGGTCCAAATTTTGAGTTAGTGTAGTAATGTGTGTGGCCCGCTAAAATAGTCACCCGCGTGAAGTATGCATCCAATTGCATTGGCCAGAGAGAGCCTAATCTCTTCATGTAGGAAGATAACTGAAGTTAGACACTTAGTATTAGATACAAGGAGTCTAGGCCTAAATATTTGTTCTGCTGGGGATAATATAGAAAAATCCTGTCCTAATACTAAAATGAAGTACACACATTTGTGAATGTATTGGAGAGGGAGAAAGAGAGGAGTTGCCAGAATGGGGCATCAAATAAATTATGGAAGGATCCAGGCATAACCTTAATTCTGTTTTCAATTTTTCTGATTCTTGATTTAGAAATACTCAGTTCCCTGATTTTCAGATGTTTGAGTCTGAAAAGCAGTTACTATTGAAATGGAAAAGGACACCACAAGATGAAGTTATTTAGAGTGATTTCAGTTGCTGAATTTCTGACTTGTTCTAAGAATTGGAATGCTTCCTGAGGGGATGGGATAGGATGGGACAGGATAGCTCATTCAGAAGGGACCTTCAAAGAAGATCAAGTCCAGCCACCTGATTACTTCAGGTTAAAGCATATTAATGAGAGCATTGCCCAAATGCCTTCTGAATGCTGGTAGGCACGGGGCATCAGCACCTCTCTAGGAAACACTGGTCTAAACCCTCGTGGTAAATACATTTCTTTTCCTCATGTCCAGCGTGGTGCAGATTTGTGCTGTTCTCATAAATCTTGGAGTAAGTAAACATACACTTAGTTTTACAGAGAGGTTCAAGCAGAGGTTGTGTGTCATCATTATGTCTATGTTCTGCTGTAGTAGTGAAGTAATTGCTCTCATGCATCGTAAAGTTTGAGATGTGAAAAAGAAGGCTGATAAGAAAAATCACATCCCCATTAATGTTACAAAATCTGTTCTATTGCACTGTGTCTTTAAATGTGACTACAATTATCTCCATAATTTGCTATTTGACTTCTTTTGCAGTTTATCTTACATTTGTCCTGTTATCACCTTTAGAACTTATTCCATGCTAACATGTCCTAGGAAGCACAGAGTTAGAGGGTTATCTGTATCTTTTGTTCTGTTGCATGAGGTGGAGAGAAACTTTCAGAGTGGGTACACTTTTGAGCTGTCCTTCCCCATTGGTAACATTTAGTGATAGCTCCCACCATGCCCCAAAGAATATATGTTTTGTACATTTTATTCAAGTTTGTTTCTTCCCCTATTCTTGCAACATAGTATGCACTGCTTGGCTCAGATGACTTCTAAATATGTTTTGAATTTCTATCACATCATGATACTTCTCCTTCTTGTTGACACTTTTATGTTTTTGTTCAGACATGTAGAGGCACATACTTAGTGCCTCTTCAGCGCTCAATTACACACAGGGAACTTCTGGTCTGATTTAGATCGAAATATGACAAGAATGTTTTAACTGGTGACTTGGTGCTTTGACAAACAATTAGAATAAAATGAATAAGAATATTGCAGGGTTTTCTGAAGAATTTAAGAAGCTGAAAGAGAGAATGCTTTCATGTGGTTCCATTATTTCTTCAAGGGGTTAAGACATCTTCCCAGAGCTTGTGGGTGCAGTTATCACCAAAACAGGGCATAATCAACTCTTCTAGCCAAAAAGGGTGTAGTATGGTGTGTCAGAAAAAGAGATGGTATCACTCTTTCTATTCAGCAAATCTCTTTGCACTGCAGCTGTTGAGTCATACTCTGATGTATTTTGGGGGGTGCAGAAGATAAGATCTGTTATTGTGAAAGAATGCATTGCATCACATGACAGTGCAAGCCCACGTTGCTGTCAGTAGAATACTTGAGCAGAACAGAGAATAGAACAGAATAGAGTAGAATAGAATAGATCAGGTGGAAGAGACCTAAAGAGATCATCCAGTGCAACTGCCTGACCACTTCAAGTCTAACCAGAAGCTGAAGTACATAATTAAGGCCATTATCCAAGTGCCTCATGATCACTGAGAGCACTGGGACAGGCTGTCCACAGAGATTGTGGAGCCTCATTACCTGGAGATATTTAAGACCCACCTGGACACCTTTCTGTGCGTCCTGCTGTAAGGAGCATGCATTATCAGTGCGGTTGGACTGGGGAATATACAGAGGTCCCTTCCAGCCCTTACAGTTCTGTGACTGACGGGCACAGGGAATTAGTCACCTCTCTAGGAAGACTTTTCCGGTGTTTAACATCACAGAGGACTGGACGGTCCAAGATCTATCACTGATACTTAAAAAGTGAGGAAAAATGCCTTAGAAGTCTATGTCTTCTCTCCATCCTCACTTGTTAGATGATACCAAGTATCAGCTCACTGTTGGCTTAGACTTTTCCTTGCTGTTGATTTACTTTAAAAAGCTTTCTTCATTGTCTGATATTATACTGCCCAATGTCAAATAGGTTGAGCTTTGGCTTTTCTTGTTTTTTCCCTGCAGACTCAAACTGCAGCTATATACTCTCTCTGTGAAGCCTGTCTTGATTTTCAGAGATATCACCCATCCATTCCTGCTGTAAAACCTTGTGTCTGTTTCAGCACAGATATCCCATGCATGTAATAAATTAGAGTCATATCACAACTGCTGATGTGACCATCTTGAATTCTGTGCAGGTGTTCAGGATGATGAACAACGTTAAGAATTTCTAAAGACTTATTACATGTTACTGTGGAAATGGCTTATAGTTCCAGTATTGTCTTTCTGCTGTGTGGCTCTGAGGAGCTGTTCTAATCAAGCTGCATGCTTGCTCTCTTCTCTAAAACGTGATCTTTGATTCATAGCAGTAAAGAGAGAGTTAATGGTTGTGGAGTTGCAACATTCTGAAGTGGAGGGAAACATGGTAGAAACATGGTACAGCCTGCCTAATACTTTCACAAAAGCTATGATGTTCTATTTTTAAATAAGCCCATCGCTATTGACATTTATCATCTTGATCACTGACCAATAAAAATGAAACCTGGAAAGAACAAGATAAGCATAGGCTGTCTTGGAGGACATAATTTGGCACTGAGTTATCAATGACAAGTTCTGTTCAACATATATCAATTTGTGTAGCAGCCAACAGGAATAGCTAAGTGGTTCTTTCTTAACAGAGATTTGTTCACAGCATCACTCACATACTGCCTACTTAGGGAGTTTATCAGTGTTCTCCTAAGACTTAGAAAGACTTTTAAGATTATGGTTTTTCAGCTTGAGTCCTTGATACTTGAGTTGTTTAGATGATGAGCAGATCTTGCTGAATCATTTGGTAACAGAAAGGATTCTGTGTTCAATTATGTGCTGGACAACTACCAAGTTTTTAGAAGTTACTGGCCTAAGAAACTCTCTCTTTCTTACTTAGAAACATTCACAATACTTGTGTTCTTAAGGAACCTTAAGGAGCCTAGACATAGTGTCTTGTTTAGCAGAAAACACTAAGACACTAAAGACTTCCATGCTTCTTTCTCCCCACCAGTGCTGAGTAGAGTGGAAGGATTGCCTGTCTTGATTTGCTAGTGATACCTTGTCAAATGCAGTCAAAAATACCATTAGCTTTCTTAGTGGCATGAGATCATTGCTGTCTTACATTCAGTTTGATGCTCACTGGGATTCCTAAGTCATTATCTGCAAAGCTGCTTTCCAGCTAGGAAGACACTAACATATATGTGCCTGTGCTTGGAGTACTGCCATCTGTACACACTAGCACAACTGCTGGTCCAGCCACCTAACCTCAATACCATCTGTGGACAGCAGACACTTGTTAATAGATGACAGCCTTGGTTTCCATAACACTTCTGGGCATAGGCTACCAGTGTGAAGATGTACAGGCTTTAGGAGATCCAAATTTATTTCAGCTCACGTGAATGACAGTGTCTTACCCATAGCAACAGTTTGGCTGAACAGGCGCATGTCACAAGTCCTCAATAAAGCATTAGCACCTTTTCAAGCCCGTACTAAAGCAGACTTTCCTGCTTGTTGCTGTCAACTCCAGTAAGTAGCACTAAGCTCTATTGCCTAATTCTCATTCCTGTAACATATGGCACCATGTGAATATGATGAATCAAAAAAAGAGAAACAAAGAAAAAGAGCTATAAGGCAGCAAATAGTAGTTCAGGGGTACAAGCTGCGTTTTTCTCTTATGTATTGCATTTTTTTAATGTTGGTCTGTTTGTTGTTTTTTTTTAGTTTCTATATGCTTTGATTTGGCTTACAGATAATAGTGCTTTTTTTTTTCCTCCTTTTTCTTTTGTTTATTTCAGTTAATACACTGTGTGCTGTTCTCAGAGATCCCTGTTTATGGAGATTTTGGTGTCTATGTTGAGGCTGGCTGCTCTGATTGTTACGTAAGGTACAGAGCGCTGTGTAATTATGTGTTTAACAACACAATAACTGATATCATTCTGTTTCTTGGGTTGTTACAATTCAGCATCATCTGTTACTGAAATTATTACTGTTGCCCACACAATTGTAATGAAAGAGGAAACTGTCAAAAAGATTTTACTCAGTTACAGTAACAAAGGAAGAACCTTACGCAATCCATTCAATCTGTTTTCTAGCAGTTCAAAATAGAAAACAGAGAAAGGAACATTGAGTCTTATGTTCTGATTATCAGGCAAATCAGTACCCTGCCTTTTTTCTTGTTGTTCAAACCAAATCAAAATATTTATCAGAGCATAATGTTGCAAATACATCATCAGTGCCCCTTCCGACAGGGTAAAAGAACACACCAAATGGGCAGATAGGGACACACTCAGTATAGAACATGGTAGCAATGGAAGCACTAATACAGCACCCGTCTCCTTGAATGACTTACTAGGACATTTTCCAAATGTGGGAACTGCTTTTGCAGGCCATCAGTAATCAAGCAGTGGAAATTAAACTAGTTTTTCAGTATTTGTGCGGGCTAAAGGATACTACAGCCATGACTTTGATGTCATTCATCCAGTTAATGTTTCTCTGGTATTCAAGGACTCCGAGCTGTCGATAGCCTACAGAAAGGTAACAAAATAATTTCCTCTGGTAGTAAGCAAGTATCTTAAGCTTGGTTTGAAAAATCTGCATTCAGATTCTAACCTATTTTCAAGATTCATTAATCAGGGTGCATCCAGCCTGACCCTGAATGTCTCCAGGGATGGGGCATCTACCACCTCTCTGGGCAACCTGTTCTAATAGCACCCTGCCCTTATTTTGAAGAACTTCTTCTTTATATCCAATCTGAATCTCTTTTAGTTTGAAACAATCTTTCCTTGTCCTATCAAGGACTATCTCTCCTTGTCCTATCAACCTACTACCTATCATGAAGGTAGACCCTTAAATAATAATTTGATGCTTATCTATTTAGCCGCTTGATCTTTTATTGTGAAAGGACAGATTGCAAAATGTGGCAACGGGAAGCTGCAATACTGGAAATGCCCGAGTTTAGTTTATTTGGGGAGGGGAATCCAATAAAAAATGGAGTAGCTGTCAATTTCATGTAATAGCCAGATGTTCAGATTCAATAACTCTTTGTTACAAACTATGTTGTTTTATTGTCTTGGTTGATGCAGTAGCAAATGCTGTTATCAGCATTTTTATCAGAGTAATGTGTACATGTTGGCACAATGGTGAAGTCATGAGTCTCATATAAGCCATATGGCAGTTCCTTCTCTTAATGGGTTGTGTGGCTCAATCTCGAGTCATTAAAGGTTCTGTTATCTAAGGGTTTAACATACATTAATAAAAGGACTTAATAGCTTGGCTACAATTTTAGGTGCTTGGGGGCAGTGTTTTGAATCTAAAGCTTCGGCTAAGATATTGCCTGTCTCCTGAAACAGCCAGGTTCTCAGTGCTGCTTAATGCCTCTCAGAGAAGACAACTGGTCACAGCCAAAATGGATTCACAAGGGGAAAGTCTGTTTAACAAATTTAACCTCCTTTTATGATGAGATTACCCACCTATTCAACCAAGGGAAGGCAGTCATCTTCTTGGAGTCGTGTAAGGAGCATCTGAGGTGCCTGCTTGTGCTCAGACCAGAGCAGAGGAGCCTCATGGCAGCTGCAGCTCCTCATAGGGAGCAGAGGGCAACATTGAGCTCTGCTCTCTGTGACAGTGACAGGGCCTGATGGAGATGCATCAGGGGAGGGTCAAGTGGGGGTTAGGAAAAAGTTCTTCACCAGAGGATGGTGGGAATGGAAAAGGCTCCCCAAAACAACAGGCAGGACCCCAAGCTGCCAGAGTTTAAGAATCAAGGAGTTGGACCTGCTGATCTTTGTGGGTCCCCTTCCAACTCAGGCTGTTCTGTGATTCTAAAGTTTTTAGGTATTGGTTTATGAATGAATCATGCTTGGTCTTCTATTTATTTATCTTTTTTAACCTCGCAGTATCCAGTGTAGGAGGAATGCTAGAAGAAACAAGTCCTGCTGTAATCCCAAAGATGTGTACCAGTGAACCAGAGATGGCTTATCTCAATGTTAGTCCACAAAAAGTATCAAAACTAAGACTGAGGGATGGCAAAGCCCAGGAACAAGAAAGTATACTTTCTGATTGCCTTCTATGAAAGGTGAGAAGCAAAGAAACACAATGGTAATGACTGTTAAGCTTTTCTATTGACTGTCACTGGTAGTTAAACTGAGAAACTGACTTTGGTCTTTTCACATGTTCCTGTAAAGGAGGAAAGACATTAATGCCATTTAAATAACTCAGCCGTGATAATTGTGAGATTTCTCAAGGTTATTTGAATCGACCTCTTTAACTCCAACTGCAGAATTATTACCAAGTGAGAATTGACCCTAGCAGACCCAAAACAATGAAAAAAAATATGAGTAGCTGTGTGAGAAATATTACAAATGTGTGGGCATTAGTTCAAGTGAAATATTGCAAATGATGAAAAAAAAAAACTCAGACAAATTAATTGCTCAGGTTTAGTCACATAATTTGAAAATCATACTCAGTGTGTGTTCCTCTATCCTGACTGATGTCAACAAGTGCTTGAACATGTGCTGTCTTTGTATGTAATAGTGAAATCACTGATTCAGGTGTGGCTTTAGAATAGTTTCAAGACTTTATAGTCTGTTCTTAAATTAAAGAATAATCTAACTGCTATGACTGCTTAAGGAAGTTCAGAAAAACTAAATCAAATTTTCTTTTGTAATTAACATCAATTTCCTGAAGTTAGTAGTTGAATTTTGTTGGTTTTTTTTCCCCAATAGTTTACATGCTAATTTTACAAGACAGAGAGAAAGGGAGAAAAAGCCTACTGTCAGAGCCTAGCATAACACTTTGTGTTTGCCACCCCGGTTTACCCACAATAACAGAAGCACAAAGTATGGAGCTCTGAGGAGCCTTATTAGTGCAAGGGGCACCATGAAAGCCTCCTCCTCCCTGCCCTGTTCTACACGATTCGTATTTCTCACCAAAGGGCTCATGGGCTGTAATAACAGCTGCTGACACTCAGCACCTGTAGTTACTGGGTGGTTTTTGCCTGCCTGCATTGCAAGTGGGTGCTGGGCTGCAACGAAGAAGCTTTGTTTGAGTGACTGATTGATTTGTTGAATGGGGGTTGGGAAGAGGGAAGCCCAGAGGAGCTCTGCCTACAGCTGTCTCTTTGCTAACACCACCTGTATTTCCTGAAACAAGGAGTGAGAAAATGAGGTGGGCGGGGGCTGTGTTGGTGTGTCCCAACCCTTATATACTGATACAGAGGCAGGATGGAGGTTCTGCTGGGTGAGCAGTGAGAGGAGCAGGAGGATGGCTCCACATCATGGGGACAGGAAGCAGGATGGGAATGCTGTGGCCGAACCAGTGATGCGATGGTTCACCTGGGAGGAGGTTGCACAGCGCACGGGCCGGGGTCCAGCACTGCAGGAGCGCTGGGTGGTGATCGACAGGAAGGTGTATGACATCAGCAACTTCTACCGGAGGCATCCAGGTGGTGCCCTTCTTATCAGCAGCCACGCTGGGCAGGATGTCACGGTGAGAGGTAGTAGGATGGGGAAGGGATGCTCACTACCAGCTTTTGCTGTGTGTGGGTGCCATGGCCAGCATCATGTGGCAAGAACATGGGGAATGATTGTGCTGGGAATTCAAGGGGGTTGAGGGGCTGCAACAGGCTCAGTGGTACTGTTATTATTTGCAAGCTTTCCAGCTTATGCTATGGAGACTGGTAGATCATGGAACAGGTTGGATGGGACCGTAATGATCATCTGGCTCCAATCCCCTGCCACAGATAGGGACATCTTCCACCATGATCCCCATCCAACCTGGATTTAACACCTCTGGAATGAAGGTGCGTAAGAAAAAGCTTAGCCTTGGGGCAATCAGGTTGTAACTGTTTATCCAGTCAGTGTCCTCAGTACTACTCTTATCTCTTGATCTTATTTTATAGCTGATATAACCGCAGTGGTTTAGAGCAAAGGTAAAGTGAGCAAGCTGCCTCAGAACCCTTAACAGCCATAAGGCAACTACAGTAATTGCTCTGTTTACTTCTAGGAAGGGTATCCCCTCCTAAGTGTCATCCCACATAATTGGTAGGAAAAGACAAGGCAGCATGTTTTCACAAGCAGCACTCTGGAAAAGTTTCTGCAGTTATTGCCCATGGGCTTTCTGATCCTTCAGATGAACAACATTGAAAGCATCTGCTAAATACCAACTGCTGGCATGTTTGTCTGTGGACAAAGAAAATGTCTACTCAGCACCATTCTTGTCTATTTTAATGCCATGGGAACCTGTGGGAATGCCCATCAAAACATTAAGCAAGTTCCCCGGAGTTTCTGCCTTCTGGCATATGCAGGAAATGTTGAAAAAAGTGATAAATCAAAATGTACACAAAGCTGTGACAAATGAGATTACTTCCTTAGTTTGTGTTTTGAAAGAGCAATGCAAGGCAGATGGTTCCTGGATCTCTTTTATCTACGGGATGTTTGAGGTTCATAAAAATTAGAAACGCTTTGCATTCTATATTTTCCACCGTTCCTTTGCTTTAGTTAGTACTGTCAGATTTCTTTCATCTCAGGCTGCTGGGATAGCCCAAGTGATGGATGAACCTGAAAAATACAGACACTTTATTTCTAGGATCTCAGTTGCTATTTAGTAATGGATATCATGTCCAAATGATAAGCCCTGACAGACTTCAGCCAGCTTTGTGTGACCCCAACTCAACCATCTTCACACTTGTGCATGTGAAATAGGCTGTGTACCATAACAAGGAATTCCTCTCCAGCACTCAGTGTGGTGCCATGTGACAGCATGAATCCCTTGTACTTTTTAGTTAATATGGGAGACAGAGAGGAAAATGTAGTGGATGAAGCATTTATTAATGAAATGCAGAAGACTTTAGTGAGGTTTGTGCCTCTTGGAATCAGTCAAATGGTTAAATCTTTTGGATGTGCATGATGAAAAATTAAGAAAGCACAAACAATTACTTTGACTGGAAGATGGTGCCAAGAGCATGCGGGCTTGAAGGATGATAACTGTGGAGGGCTTTGAGTAAGAAGAGGAATCTGAGGAATGGAAAATGAGTATGATTAATGTCAAAGTATTAGAAAGGCTCATGCTGTATAGAACTGTAAAGGCTCCTTTTATTGTTGATTTCTTTCTCACAAAGGAATAATTGCATTGAGACTGGATTTTTTTCTTCTGGATTACAGTTTAGTTAAACTTGCTTGCATTTTGTTAACTGTAAAAATGTCTACTAGTGCAACAGCATGAATTAGTGTTCCTTCCTGTAGATCGTTTTGCAAAGAAGCCGCTTGTTTGTTTGTTGTTGGAGCTGTGGTTTATTGCTGAATTTCATTGTGGGAACTGCTGGCACAGATTTACCTCTAGTAGTGATTATGCACTCAGTACTTAATGTGTTGCACACTGGCCTCAAAATTAGTTGAACAGGTGACGAGACTTATACAGTTTTGAAATGTGGGACAGATTCTGTAGCAAGTTGGGGATGGAATACAGTAAAGTACTAATTCTGGTATGGCTAGACTGGCAAAAATTAATTCAGGTGAAAGCTGGCTTAAAAGAAAGCCTGCCACAGAGCAGTAAGCTGAAGCCCTTTGTTTGGATGTACAAAAACAATTTTCCACAGGTGGAGGTGTTTTGCTTCTACGGACCACATTTCCAACTTAGTCTCAGCTGTAGTGCGTCCAAGTGTGCACTCCTATTCCCTGCAAGGCTCCAGCTGCTAATCCCTATGTGCTCTGGTAATGGAGTTGTCTCCTCCTGCAATTCTGCCCTTTTCTCCCCAGCCCTGCCTGGAAGCCATCACAACACTATTTTTTCATGCTTATATCTTTGTGAGAGATCAGTTAACACCTAACCAGGCCTGTTCATGTGAATTGCGTCCTTACATTCATTTCTGTATGAGTATCTCACAGAGTACTAGGAAAATGTTGCCTGTATCACTTGGTCTTTGATGAAATCCATGCTGTGTTAGTTAATCTGGGAGTTGATTTTATACTTGGAGCTGTTTGGAATGTTGTTCTGATCTTTCTCCTAAAGCAGACTTCACATTGCTATCACCTGTCTATCTCTTCCTTCAGAACTTGTATTACTTGTAATTTAGTTTTCTATGGCTATTTAGTGTTTACTTTTCAGAACTCTCAGTGTTCTGTATGTCTACTTGGGGAAAAGTAAGAATGCAGCCTCTGGGAAGGATGTATTTCTGAAAGGCCAAAATCTCTCATGCCTGTGAACAAGAACCGCCACAGCTTGCACATTCATAATAACTAATTGTAGTCGTGGAAATCAGACATCCCCAATTTACCAGCTGAAATAAAATCTCACTTTGAAAGCATGCAGGGCAGAAGTGACTGGGGAGGGGATGGGAGGTCAAAATAGGAGGTAGAAAGGTAAACCAGCAGTCTCTGTCATTGTGGTTCCTCCAAATGAATGTTTTAGTGTGCACAGCAGATGGAGGGTAGTAACGCTGTGGTTTTTCTTATCTCTCAACTTATCCCTCAACTCTTCTGCATTTGTAGGATGCTTTTGTAGCATTCCATGTTGACAAGTTGCTGGTGAACAAGTACTTGAAGCCACTGCAGATAGGGGAGCTGGCACCGGATCAACCCAGTATTGAGCCCACTAAAAATGTAAGTCCATCTTCATAAGTCAAAGACAAATATTCTGAGATTAGAACTTATTTTTCTATATCAATGTGGCTTCTAAATAGCACCCAAGTTCTTCAGATTTTTTTAATTATAATGTAGAAATAACACATTACTATTGGTCTAAATCCATTTTAGGTGGCTAAGAATGTCATTTCTAAGTTATTTTCCTTATCGCAGCAGCTATGTAAATTAGAGCCTTGGCTCTCATGAATATTAATTATCACCTATTCTTTTTTTCTGTTGATTTGAGAAAGGGCCAACCAACAGCTCAGAAATTCTCTTCAGCTGATGGTGAGATTTCAGACTGTATTCCCTTCTGCTGTAGGACTTTGTAGGGAGAGAATGCAAATAGTGTATTAGCCTTTACAATACAGACTATGAAACTTAATTCCTTGCCTTCTTAGACAGCCTTTGGTAGCAGTCTCAAGTTCAAAATTCATACTCATCTACAGAAGCACTGTTGATGGTGGTGTGAAAATAACCAGTCTTACATGTCAAAGGAAGGAGAGAGGTGCAGACAATAGAACAGGAGTAGTCCTGGAGTACAGTTGTCCTTGGGGTTGTACAGACATAATTTTTTCCTTATGTCCAAGTCTGTTTCCCATTCCTTTGGGCCATGGTTGAGGTTGTGCTTCACCTACTTTTTACAGCTGGCCTGCACTAGAGTATTTGTGTGCCTTACTGCTTGCAAACTGTTTCCCAGAATGGATTATCAAACTAGGCTGGCAGGATTCTTTAGGTTTCAGTTCATTGAGGAAGAGATCACGGTATTCTGTGTTCATGAGTGTTTTGTATGACTTCTGCTGGGTACTTAACACTCACACATGTATTTTCCCCTCCATTTAATGCTCTGTGGAGAGGTGTTAGATGTCAACCTCACCTACATGCCCTTTCTATTTCCTGGCAATGTCTGAGTAGTGCTGGGCTCTGCTGAGTGTGAACCAGTAACGCCCTGAAGATATTACAGTCTTAGACATCTCTTGTAAATGCCCTGTTACCTGCCCAAGAGATGACAGATGGAGCACCAAAGATGTAGTCTTTTGAGGATGCAGTGCTATACTCTGAGAGCAAGAAATTTGTAACACTTGTGCTTCCCACAGAAAATGCTGGTAAAAGATTTCCGTGAATTGCGTGCCTCTGTTGAGAAAATGGGACTTCTGGAGCCGAATAAACTCTTCTTCTTCCTGCACCTTGTTCACATTCTACTATTGGATACTGCTGCTTGGCTCATTCTCTTTTACTTTGGGACGTCCTTTGTGCCCTTTGTTGTCTCTCTGCTGGTGCTGACCATTTCCCAGGTAAGCAGCAGAGCCCACAGCATGTGCACATGCATTTCTATCAACTTTCATACATATACCATTGCAGTATTTAGTTCTCTGTTACTTCGGCATAGCTCTTCTTAAGTACAGAAGACATCCTCTATACATCCTGTGTTTACAGAAGGTGGAAAGAAGAAATTCTGCATGTGGGCAGCTCCCAGTATGCCTAATCTGTTAAGTTTTTTTTGGTAAGGATATATTCACAGAATTATAGAATTGTTTGGGTTGGAAGAAACCTTAAAGAACATCCACTTCCAGACCCTCTGCCATGAGCAGGAGCACCTTTTATTAGATCATGTTGCTCAAAACATCATTCCACAGCTTCTCTGGGCAACCTGTCTTGGGGCCTCACTGTTCTCATAATAAAGAATTTATACCTAATGTCTAAACTAAATTTCTCCTTTTAGTTTAAGGCTATTATCCCTTGTCCTATTGGTACACACTCTGATAGAGTCGCTCCTCATCTTTCCTGTAGTCCCCCTTTAAGTACTAGAACTTTGCTACAGAGTCTCCCTGAAGTCTTTATTTTCCAGGCTGGAAAAAAAAAAAAAAAAAAAAAAAAGAATTCAGAGCCCTCTTCATAGGAGAGGTGCTCCATTCCTTTGATCAGCCTCACAGCCCTCCTCTAGACCCACTCCAACAGCCCTTCTTTTGCTGAGGGTGGGGTGTCAGAAACACAGAGGAGAGAGGAACAGTCACCTTGCCCTACTGAGAAACACCACCTGCCACTTGTCTTTACCTGGATGTTGAGCTGTTGAGCAACTCCAAGTCTTTGAGTGTTACCATCCAGCCAATTACTTATCCGCCACATGGGCTATCTGTCAAATCTACGTCTCTCAAATTTACAGACAAGAATCTTGTGTGGGAATTAAGAGTATCAGGATTTCATAGTTCCATATGTTCCTAATGTGTTCATATGTGTCCAAGTAATAAATCTTGATATCTCAAAGTAAATATTAGCTACTTCATTGTTCTGGTTTTATTCTTATGTGCCACTCCCAGACTTTCCTTTTCCCTTTTTCAGGTCCAGGCTTCATGGCTACAGCATGATTTAGGACATCTTTCAGTCTTCAGGAAGACAAAATGGAACCACATACTACACAAGTTCGTGATGTGCCATTTGATTGTAAGTAACTGACCACAGAAAAACTTGTGAGATTTGATGGTCTTCCTGCAAAAGTGTGTGCCCTGAAGTCAGTGTTCAGCACTGGGTGAAGAAGGGGATTTAGTGGGAGTTTGGCACTGAGAACACCGTAGCTATCACGCTCTGTTCTTCACATAAACAGGGAGCATCAGCCAAATGGTGGACTCTTTTGCATTCTCGACACCATTCCAAACCCAACTGCTTCAGGAAAGACCCTGACATTGACATGCATCCTTTCTTGTTTACTCTGGGGAAGAAATTCTCTGTGGAGGTCAGTATGTCTGTGTGTGCATGCACATGTAGCCATGTACTAGGAGCTGGGAAGAACCAACTCACTATATAAAAAATATCTAAAGCCAAGGTGTGGTCATAGTTCCTGAGAAGATGTTGTTTTGTCTCCTTCAGCCTTCCTGAGCAGGTCACAGTTTTTACTATGTTCATTAAAAATGGCTTAAGCTGTTGGTAAGTCATTTTAAACAAACTAGATAAATGCATTTGCATCATATGTATTTCGCAGTAGGAAAATGGTTTCTATTGGTTAGTGGCCTAGTGGGTTGTATAATTATTCCTCAATGAATGATTAATAATAATCTGTAAAGATTAATATCAAGCATGCCTACATGGGATTATTACTTGATGCTAATGTTTGAGGCTTAGAGATACAGTCTGCTTTGGCATGCTTGCCTGATATGACAGGCAGCTGGCACATTAGAACTAAAGAACCAATAGCTCTTCTTGTAGCTCTCTAGGACTGGTTAGGGCAGATGTCATTTGTCCACATAAGACGTTTTCAGCTTGTGCTGATGAGCCACCACCAGAAGCAATAACCTGAGACAATGCTGCAACCCTTCGCTGAGCAACTTTGTTGCTTTTTGAGGCCCTGCTGAAATAGTTCAGAGCAGTGAATGTTTTTTCTTTTATAAGACCTTAGCCAACATGAAGCTGTCACTTAAGTGTATAGAATCAAATAAGAAAGTAGAAAATGTAAATACAGGGAAATGTATTACTATTTTTTGACTAATAGTACAACACGGACTTGAAGTATCTAAGGTTACACTAAATTAATTATGAATGTAGCAGGAATGCAAAAGCAAAGAAATCAAACAATCAAAGTTCACCTTTATTCACTCAGTTTTTATCATAACTCTCGCACTTATGAATTGCATAAAACATTCTGGTACAATTTTATTACATTATTCCCCTTCAACACAGATTAAGGTGGCATCTGTGACAGCAGTTTTACTTTCTACTGTGTATCAGAGCAAGTGCTCTGTCCTTTCTATGGGCTGTTACTTCTGTTTTGGTTTGTCACAAGTGTATTTAGAACTACTTTTCAGCAATTGCGTTTCACTTTTCCCCTACTGAAGAAGCAGCAGCTTGCTTAACTGCTCATCTCTGAAGAACTTTACAGAGCTATAAAGTATTAAAGAAGTTATCTGGAGTGGGAATTTATAGAAAAGGCATGTTAGGTTTGTAAATAACAGGGCAGGTACACAAGAGGGAGACAGTAGTAATAAGGTCTGTGGGAAGTGTGCCAGAATAGCATCTCATGAGGAGAGTCTGGGAAATGGCAAGTTAACCATACAGGTTGCTTATTTTCCACTCAGTATTTCATTGCTTGTTTTCACAGCTTGGGATCAAAAAGAAGAAATACATGCCATACAACCACCAGCACAAATACTTCTTCATCAGTGAGTATTTTCATTTTCCTGTGATACCACGAGGAAAACTAATGGGTGTTGGAGATGTTACTGCTGATCAGCAGCTAAGGTTGGCTGCATCAAAGGTTATAATCAGTTTGAGTCTAGTTTTTGGAGAGGTTGAAGACCTAACTGGAATATAATCCTGACTAGCCTGCTCTGACATCATAGCTGATGTTCTGAACAACTGATGTGCCAACCTGAATGATTCTATGTGAGATCAGGTTTCTGTACACTTCTTGACTGAAATATCAAGCCAAATTAATATATTTATAACCAACTGGCTTATATTTGTTCCACTCACCCTCTTTGCTGTGGGGTACATTTATCTTAGGTCATGTTAAAATTGTACCTTTACAAAGGAGGAGAAATACTCTTAACTGAATATTTAGAGAAGTTACCTGGAAGAATGAGGTGAGGGTTCTAAGGACTGTTTACGTCAGCTGTATAATACATAGCTATTAAAGTGCACAAGCAAAGCAAAGGAAAAATTCAGAGTTCTCACTTCTCCACTATCATTGCCCTGATCTCCAGGTTCTCATTTCTGCACACTTCTCCCATCTTAGCAAAGCTTTATTCTTGTTGCAAAGCAGCACAGTTATTATGATGAATTCTCTGTTACAGCTCTTCCTCCACTCCTGTTTCCTACCTACTTCCACTGCCACACATTTTATATTGCATACACAAAGAGGTACTGGGTGGTAAGTAACGCTGTGTTTGTACCCAAGGGGTTAGCTGTGGGCTTCCAGTTCTTCTCAGAGCTCAGGCATGACACAGTGTGCTTTTCTATTGGGTATAATACTGCAGACCATTTGGTGCAGCATTTTCAGTGGCTCTGAATACTTTCTGCTAGTCACGTGTTTCCCTACTTTGATGATAAAGGTATGAGCAACAGGCTATTTGGTTTGCACTGCTTTGCCTCTCTTGCAAATCATGAAATGTGTGTCCATAGCAGTCAGAAACAGGGGAATGTGGATTTATAGGAACTGTTATTCTTGATTTGCCAGCAGTATGAATGCATTTGGCATTGTTTCCAATGCTAGGCAGCCAGTGCTTATGCTTCGTTCTTCATTCTCTTGCATGTGTTATGAGTACAGAAAACTAGAGCAACTTTTAAGCAAAACAAAGTAGTTTGTCTAGCACACTGGAAGGGTCACAGTCAGTGATCTGGTACAAGTCTTAAAGCTGTGTTTTTGAAGGCTTAGCTATTTTCTAATAAATTAATCCGCTCACTAGGACTGATTGTTCAAATTCAATTATATTACAGCAAGCTGTGTAGAGAAACTGCTAGCTTCTCTTAATTTGGATTTCCTTAGATCAGTCAGTTTAGGAGAGAAAAAACACACAACAAAAGCCTACAAAAGTTAAATGTAGAAATTTTCCTTGTACATGTGATATTTAGAGAAGGATTTAAGAAATGCAATATCTAATGATTTTCTCTTTTGTTGTATTTGGCTTTGGAAGGACTTGGCCTGTATGCTGACCTTCTATATCAGATTCTTTTTCACTTATGGGTCATTATTAGAAATGAAGAGTCTCCTGGCATATTACTTTATATTCAGGTAATATTTCTTTACAAGTTTCTTTAGTCTTCATTTGTATGTTCCTTTAATCTCTCTGCCTACCTTTCTCTGCCTTTTTCTTATTCTTCCTCTCATTCCTTGTTTTAATTTGAAGTTAAAATAGAACTGTTTGATTGTTAACTCCAGTTTTGTGCTGCCTTGCTAGCTGTGAAAGCAGAGACTTTACTTAATGATAACCAAGTTGAGAAATACCTTACATACTGTTTAGAGCTTTGGAAATAAGTTCTGCTTCTAGTTTCACATGTAAGTTTCATAATTTCTTAAGAAATCCATAATTACTTAACAAGTTGTGTCTAGGTGGTGAACAGGAAGGTATGGTGTTCTAGCATCTATCCCCAAGTCTGGCCTATGCTGTCACTTTGGTGGCTCATCACCGACTTCCTTATTTGTTACTGAATTCTGACCTTTTGTCTGATTGCACAGGATGCTGGAGAGCAGTTGGTTTGTCTGGGTTTCACAGATGAACCATATTCCAATGGATATTTACTATGACAAGAATTTGGACTGGGTGTCTACCCAGGTAAGACATGTATTCAATAATTGTGGCCATATCGGTGCATACTCCAGCAACAAGAAACTTCTGTATTGCATTAAGGGTGAAACCCACTGATAACTGGGAGGTGAAGATTAATAGGATTATTACAAGAAAGATATTGAGTTACTGGAACTTGCTCAGAAGAGCAAAGAAGCTGAGGAAGGGACCAGGAAACAGCATTTGAGGAGCAGCAGAGGGAACTGGGGCTGTTTATTCTGGAGAAAAAGAGGCTGAGGGGGGAACTTATCAGTATCTGCAGCTACTTGAAAGGAGGATGTGGTGGGTATCAGTCTGTTTTCTCAAGTGACAAGTGATAGGAGGTGAGGAAACAACCTCGACTTGCATCAGGGGACACTTATACTATATATAAGGAAAACTTTCTTCAAGGAAAGGATGCTTTAATCATTACAGCAGAGTACCTGGGGAATTGGTACCATCCCTGAAGGTATTTAAAAGGCATGTGGACACGGTTTAGCAGTGGATTTGGTAGTTTGTAGATGGTTGGTCTTGATCATCTTAGGGTCTTTTATGACCTAAAGGTTTCTAGAAAAATGGGATGCAGTTATAGTAATGGAAAAGGAGAACAGCAATGAGCCATTTAAAATCAAATATAGGTCTCATCTCTTTCTTAAATGTACTCCCTTACTTACTGTATTATTCTGCCTTGAACATTTTCCCCTTCTGCAGAGACAAAAGTTTGTGTCCTGCTCAGGCTGAGCTCCTTTGAACCAATGGAGTGTCACTGTGGTGTCCCCTCTTTGCGCAGTAACTCATTGGAGTAAAACTATCATGGATGCACCTGCTTCTTCTGCAGACATAGGTTTAAGGATAAACGTTTGACTGTCTGTTCACACACATTCACAGGAGCACAGAGCCAGATCCTGGTTTTACCATGGTCCGTGTTAGGCAGTCTACATAACACTGCTGGACAACAAAGCTGAAGGAGGGATATGATTTATGCCTAAGAATAGCTCAGCATAGGCTAAAACAAAACAATAGAACAGAATAGTGCAGTAGTATAGCATGCTCTTAGGACAAATGAAAGGCTGCAGTCACCAGTCAGTACTGATTTTTGTTGTTCTTTTTCCTTCCCCCAGCTCCAGGCAACATGCAATGTTGAGCAGTCTCTGTTCAATGACTGGTTTACTGGGCATCTGAACTTTCAGATTGAACATCAGTGAGTACATAAGAATTTCTTATTCCCCCTCCCCCCCTCTTTGCATTGAATCCTACATTTAGTTGAAGGCACCAGTGAATTTGTCTTAGAGACTGAAAATTAAAAAGACCATGATAGTGTTGATTCAGAACCTCCACTGGAATTGCAGAAAGTTGGAAATTACCAGTGAAAAATGAATATGAATATGTGATCTGTTAAATAATTCAGTAGCAGCAATGTATGTCCAAAGCAGAAGCTTAAATATATGTTCCAAGGCACCTTGTTTAAAAATCTGATGAAATGGTTTAGGTGATAGAGACTACAGTGGAAAAATAAGGAAGGTGGGGAAGTGGGAAAATAACCGAGTTCCTTGTGCTAAAAACATGCCACAGGGAAATACAGGAACAGCAAAAAGTCTTGTTTTGTGTGGGCTTTTAGATTCTTAGGAAGTGATAATGAACAGGAACGTGTGAAAGATAAAGTTTCTGATGGGGCACTGAAAGAGAACTTGTCTCCTATTCACAGCTTATTCCCTACAATGCCAAGACACAACTACTGGAAGGTGGCTCCACTGGTGAAGTCCTTGTGTGCCAAACACGGCCTTGAGTACCAATGTAAGCCGTTGCTCACCGCCTTTGCAGACATTGTGCAGTAAGTAACCAGTTCACACACTGGAGACAAAAATGCAGAAGGATGTAAGGGAGGTGGGAGTTCTTAAAAACAATAACAACAAAATAACAAAACAAAATGGTTCACTTGTAAAAAATGAACAAGAATGAGTGGAAATCCTTGTTTGCCTTGTCTTCAGAAACCCCATCCTAAGCAACTGGACTTAATGTGCTCTTTGACTTTCTCCCAGCTCTTTGAAGAATTCAGGAGAGCTCTGGCTTGATGCCTACCTTCACAACTAGGAAGACAAGGCTTGATGGTACCATTCACAGACTGCCGTTTCTTTGTATCCCCAGCAAGGCTAAGAGCAGAAGCAATGAAGGACTCTAAGGAAGAATAAAATGGATAAGAATTGGAGGATCAGATTCCAATAGATTTGAAGTTATCTGAGTTTTTCTTTTGGTCTTTCCAGGTATTTTGATTCAGATATGTTACAAGAGAATAAGGCCTGCAGGAGCTGGATTGCTATATCAGGGAGGAATGTTTTGTAACCCTGTCTGAGTAGATGTGGCCAAGAAGCAATTTTGAGCATGTGCTTGAGTCAGATTATGGTCTGGTGCAACTGGACACGCTTCAGTTCATGCCAGAGTCTCCTCTGATCAGTTGTTTGTTGTTTGCTTGTTTTTTAGATACTCCTCTTGTGTATGGTTTAATGCTTAATATAATGCTTTCCTATTTGAAGTCATTGAAAACTGCACAGGATTTTGACTTAGCTCAGTGCCCCCAACAATGCACTTAAATAATAATAAACTACAAATTATGCCTGCGGTGTAGTAGTTGTTACATGCAATTGAATAACATCTTCAGTGTTTCTCCCATAATTGCTCCTATTTATTACAACACCAGGCATCCTCAGATGCCAGGAAAAAAATACCTCTCAATCTCACTGCTTTTTTTTTTTTAACTTTATTCATTTTTTACTTATCTTTATTCATTGATATCTTTTCATATTTTACTTATCTTTATTCACTGGTTGTCTTGTGGTGATAAGCCATGTATAGGCTTCCTATGCTGAGTTGTTTAGTATTTGTAATACCCATCTCTAAACAAATATCATTGTCAGTTCTGCTCCTGAGAAACCAGTTGAGAGATTCTTGTAGTGAATGAGCAGTGGAAACATGCACCATGCGTCATAAAAGTCTGTAAGTCAACTGTAGGTTTAGTACAGAGTCATCGCCTACTGCTCAGCTTTTCTTGTTACAATGAAGATAAGGGATTCTGCACTACAAACAAAGGACTTGGAAGAAAAGATGAGGAACAGAGATCATCTCCTACTCACCAATCCAACTGCAGCTCTGAAGGTTTAAAGGAGGACACAAAAAGGCACTCTGGAGGCCCTGAGGTGTGTGGAAGGACGTATGGATGTACTGAAAAGCAAAACAATCACTCTGGCTTAGATCAACAGGTTAAACAAGGACTCTGGAGGAGCCAATAAAAGAGGAACATCTTTGGATCCTAACTCCATACTTAGCTGAGCCTTGGCTGACGCACATGGTGATAACATAGGGAAAAATCTTTAGGATTTTTTTTTTTTTTTTTTTTTTTTTTTTGCAGCCCAGCAGCAATGGAACTCCTAGGATTTTACATTTTTTCCACTCCTAACTCTTGGCCTCAGCTGAGCCTTGGCATTAATTTTTGTTAATGACCTGGAAGATCGGGTAGAGTGCACCTTCAGTGCATTTACATTTACAGTACATGACATCAAATGGAGGAGTGGCTGACTCACCAGGGAGCTGTGCTGCTATCCAGAGGGGCCTTGACAGGCTGGAGAGGTTGGACTTTTTAGTTGAAGGTTAGAGTTAGGATTAGAGTTCAGGTTAAAATTTAGGTTTATGGCTTAGTGTTTGCTTTTAGGTTTAGGCTACGTTCTAGGATCAGCTTAGGCTTGAGGTAAATGTCAGTGTTAGGTTTTACCTTTAATGGCACCTGAGGAGCACTAGAGATTCTTTAATGTCAGTAAAAGACACACAGAAGGCTCTGTTTGCTTACATAAATGCATTTAGAGATCCCCGGCATACCCAGAACGTTGCTGGAAATCTTCCTGTGTATTGGAAAGCTCTAACAGACATGTACAGAGCACAGAAAGTTCTTCTAAGTCCATAGGTGCACATCACAAGACTCTTGTTGGCTGTGGAGGAGAATCAAAATGATTGCAGATGCCCCTGGTGTACTTCAGGTGAAGCACATCAAAGGCCACTGAGCTCCCCAGAAGGCACTCGAAAATTACTAGAAATAGGTCAGTTTCCTGGTCACAGGTAGGGTTAGATTTGAGTTTTAGGCATCAAGGATTAGGGTTTCATTTAGTAGTTCAGACATTTTTAAGGTTGGAATAAATAATAGGGTGTAGGATAGGCATTCTGAGGCCCTTGTGGTCTACCAAAAATACTTCCACTTTCTTATGAGTCAACAAAACACATAGAGACTTCTCCTCTGGCATCCAAACTGCATTCAGAGTTCTGGTATGTTTATAAAGTCACTTGAGATCCTGGTGTGCACCAAAATCCATTTTTAGACCTTTCTGGAGCGCAGTCTGACATAGGATTCTGGTGTCCACTAGAGGGCTCTCCTTGACAAATTCAGAGAGCCCAAACGCACACAGGTGCCCTTGATGCTCTTTGGAGTTCTCTAAGCTTCACCTGACGCACACCAGAAAGCATTTGGAGTGAGTCAGCGTCTGGGTGAGGGTTAAATTAGGAGTTCAGAAGTAGTTTGGTATTTGTGTCTCATTCAGGATTAGGGCCAGTGTCAGGGGAATGACTACAGATAGCAATAGGGATCAGCATTCCAGGGCACCTGGCTTTGGTTTAGATTTAGGGTTGGTGTTTTGTATTAGGGTAGATTTTAGGGTCAGGGAAGGTTTAGGATAATTGTTAGGAATAGGCTTTAGCACCCAGGGAACGCTTTAAAGTGTTTTTCATCCAACAAAAGCACACCAGAAGGTGTGCAATTTTTTTTTTTTATTTTTGTTTTTTTAATATTGGGATATGTCTCTGTGAATTCAAGTGACTTCAGCCTCTCAATCTTTTACAGCAACTGCTGCTGATTATGATGGCTTCAGTGTATTGCCAGGAGTGTGTAAGAGCTATTATCTCTCTCTTGGGCCTTAGGGAACTGTTGTACCTTCGGGCAAGGAGCAGGGGATCCACATCTAGTCAGTGTGCGTGGATTTTGTGTTTGTTTGATTGATTTTCTTATGAGACAACAAGATTGGAGCAATTACGTGGTGTACTTTTCCTTTCCTCACTGAAGCCTGGGGGTGGGAATGGCAGAGAGAATTGAGAATGTAATTGATTTATTCATCATCTTGTTTTCTTTTTGCATTTTCTTTTTCCATTTTAATCGCTTATATTTTTTTTTCTAATGGGGTAGGTATCCTATTAATTCTGTCTTTTGGGACTCTAAATCAGAGTAAAGCCAGGAACACCTCCTTTCTGGTAATTTACTTCTGTGGTTTATCCACAAATCATAATATTCTGTCTTCCCTTTCAGCTTGTTATTCTTCCAACTGCATTTAATGCCAGAATTACATCACTAACTTATTTTGTCTGAACAGCTTCCAAGCAGCATTATGATGTCTCCTATGAGATTTAAAGGTGCCCCAGATGACAGTCTGGATTGCATTCCCAAAGTAAGTACCTCTAAGTTGGTCTTAGTGAAACATCTTTGGACTAGCTGATTCTCTCAAATGGTGCCCCTCTATTTGTATACTTCCATGTCACCATTCTATTGCTCCAATCAAATGGGTGGGGTTGCTGTATGGTCCCCCACAACCACTCCCAAAGAGATTAAATCAATTTTCCATTTGCCTGTTCCATTTTTAAGTGCTGAGTCACTGCTGGGTATTGGGAAATCATTTCCAGATGTATCACTTGTTGGGGATTCAGTTGTACCCAATTCTCTCCTTAGTCCCATGCTTACAGTAGTCATTCTTCTAATCTTTCCCCAGGCTTCTTCCAACACAAATCAGCCACGTCCTGCAGCTCAGTCTGAGTGTAATCTTATGCTGCCATTGTATGTTACGGCAAACATTTTCATACTTAGACAGTCCTGTCCATTTATCAGAGAAATCCCAGGTACCTCCATCCCCAAATTCACTTGGTTACTGAAATACTTGCTCCCTCTGCTCCCCTTGCCCCATGTAGTTCCTGAGTGTGAGTGCTCAAAGCTCCAATGTCCCCCAGTTTCTGGGTTTTGAGTTGAGATAAATTCATTCAGTTCTTTGAAGTTTCCAATGTTGCCTGAAGTTCTCTTGCTTTCTTTGCTCATTTTACAGGATACAACCACATCCAGGTGCCCAGATTTTCCAGTTCTATTCATAATTCCCATGTTTTATTTAGCTCAAAACCCCCTTCTTGCATTTGGACCTCAAATTTATTTGAGCTCATCTAGGTCTTCATTTTTTTCCTTTCCTTTCATTTGCTTTCTAAGGTCTCCCCCTGCTGCTGAAGGTAAGTTAACAACAACAAGACACAATTTATATCTTGTTATCCTCTGCCCTGTTCTGCTCCTAGCTTCTCTAAATATCCTTGGGGGTGAAGCACTAGGTTAATTTCTTCTCAGATTCCCAAAGAACCAGGGCATGTAATAAATACTGCATGACTGATCCCCACACCTGTGTGTCTGGCCAGCCTGGTGCACTGACATTTTCCTGCTCTCTGCTCAAAATAGCATTTCCTACTGGAAGGCTCCAAGTGTGTCTTTACAGCCTGGGAGTTCTTCAGGAAGCTTTCTAGGGCTGCTTGGGTAGAGTAGCTGGGCATGCAGCAAATAAAATTGCATATGAAATTAAATTGGAACAGGCTGCCCAGGGAAGTGATGGAGTCACAGTTGCTGGAGGTGTTCAAGAACCATGTGGATGTGGCACTGAGGGACATGGTCAGTGGGCATGGTGGGGGTGGGCTGGGGGGTTGGATTAAGTGATCTCAGTGATTTTTTTCTAATCTTTATAGTTCTATGATTCTAAATCACAGCTACTTGAGACTGTTATATGAGTGGTTAGTTTCACATGGCAGTCTAGTTCTTCTCTATTCCAAAGCCTACTAGGTTTTGTTCTTAAACTGTGGTATTTTTCTGTTTTATAGTCAACCAAGTAGTTAAAACGAACTAAATATTTATAGGAACATTTCACTACTTCCAAGAAGTAGATGTGTCACTGACTAACTACCCCTGTAGACCGTAAGCACACCTTAGTTTAATAAGTCATCATTTATAGGTGATTCTTGCACAACTTTGTGCCTTACGTGCTGACTCTGTGCCACTCAGCAATCTGTTCTGTAACTTCCAGTGTGTTACTTCTTGTCCCCATGCCTTAATAGCACCTATTTTTGTGAAGATGATTGTCATGGCTTTTCTCCGTAGAGTCTCACTTGATGCTGGGTTTTGGGTTTTTGTTGAAAATAGAGGTGAAAACAAACCAATGTTTTGAGATGTTGCAGAGATGTGCTTAGACGGAGTCAAGGACTTTTCTGCTTCACGTGTTGTGCTGACAGCGAGGAGCTGGGGGGTCTGGATGCTGCCTGCCAGGTTTAAACTGTCACCAAGAGATTATGCTGGTGGAAGCAACTATAAGAGGAGGGTATATCAAATACCGCAACTGGAGAAAAAATGTACATTCTTGTACTTTTCTGTCTTATTTGTCACTCCTGCTTTGGTCATCTTGGAGATTAAGCCTCAGATCCCATTAGTTGTTGTGCATGTGGTAGACTCTTAAACCTAGAAGCAAATTTTAATATATGAGGTACTTCAGAATGCAGTTTTTTAATTAATAATTTATTTGCTTTCATGTGGATAAATTTGGGTACTGTCATTTGGATGGATAGCCTGAAAAAATGTTAAAAGTAAGGAGTTCAAATACAGTGTTTTGTATTTAAGCAGCTCTGTTAGAGGTAATACTTGGTATTGTCTCCAGCAGCCATCAAGGCCTGGCTGTATCTTTAAGCACATGAATGCTGTCACTTAATGCAAATGGAATTGGTGTGTTTTTCTGGGTTGGAGCCAGGGACTCAACCTCTCACAGAACTGATCCTTCTTTAGACTGGGAAAAATCCATCATTATAAATGGTAGAGTCGTGCCCTGGAAGTCAGATAGGACTATATTTGTTTAAACATAAATAGGGAATAGGTGCAATGAGAACAACCAGAAATTTTAATGAAATGCTGCAGATTCTTTAGGCAGTGTGTGTGTTACGTGTTGTAACCTAGAGGAACGTGGATGGGTTTGAATGAGCTTCTTGGGATACTCAAGGCAAGGAGCTGTAGGAGCTGGGAGCCCTAAATTAGCAGTTTTGCAGTGCTGGTGCATGTACTCTTGTGGCTTCTTCACTCAAGAAGCCAATGCCATTCAAACAACGGCCCATGTGGTAAGTTCACCTTAGGCTCTCATGTATTGCCTCATTGTGAAGTGAACTGAGTTGGATTTCAAAGGAGGTTCTACCAAAGTGCTGGCATTTCTTTGGAAACTGTCATTTTAATAAGATTCATGAGGTTGAAATGAGTCACTGAAATTTTATCACTACAATAAGGTAAAATGTTTTGCTTTCAAGTTAATGTTTTACATCTCTTTCTCTTGAAATTAAATGCCTTGTTCTTCCAGTAGCTACGTAGATACAGCATGGACTGTAGCCAGAGGTTTGTGTGTGTAGCTCTAACTTCTACAGCTTAACACTTCATGATGCATGAGGTGGAGCTAACTTAGGATCTTGTGGTCATTGGTGGGACTGAGCAGGCAGTATTCAGCCACAAATGAGCATCACTGGACCAACTTGTCAGTGGTGGAACCTATCTCATTTAATTTTAGATGTCTGAGAATTAACTATGTAAGTGTAAAATAGTGTTGCAGGTGCTCTACTTAGCCCTGAGAGCGATGGCAAAGCTTGCAGACTGAACTGCAGCTGCCTCTAAGAGGATCTGTTGCCACAGAGGGACCTGGGATTAGACTTAGGGAACTTTCGGAGAGCTCCTGTGTACATGAAACCATCCACATCCTGCTTAAATAGGGCAGACTATGGTCATGCAGGAATCCTGCACTATCTTGGGGCAATGATGCTTTTTCTTTACCAGCCATGCATGTTGCTCAGTTTTCTTTTTCTGTTGACTTGTGTAAACCACTTCTGATATATTGGTATTTGATGGCATTCTGTAGAACAAGAAATGATTGAGCCACGCTTGCCCACCCCATCTGCCAGAAGGCTGGAGGGTAAACATGAGAGTAGGTGATAGTGTCCTAGCACCAGTATTTACAAAAGGAGAGATAAATATATTGCTAAACCTTGAACTATATGTCTTGTCCAGTTCAAGAGTCCATTCTGGGCAATAGTACCAAGTGTTTTTGTACCTGTGTCCTTTTCCAAAAGGACAGACTGTTTGGAAAAGATTTCTTCCCTCTATTTGTCCTTACCGTTTGTTTTTAAGACTCAAAGGTATCCACCATTGCAGAAGCAAGTCTGGTAGGGAGGAGTAGGGATAGAAAATACTCCTGAATTTTCCCAGTAAAGTCAAGTCCTCCTGTCACATACCTAACATTTACACTACATGTACACTACCCTGTTTATACCACACATGCACCATACTACAAGCAGTATTTAACATGCTTCCCTTAGGTGAGATGTGTGGACTACTAACAGCACCCTATGTGCATAAACTGCAGGCACAAAGATCCTTGCTGGGTAATTGCCCTGCATGCAATGCTGGCATCTCATTCCATTACTGCAGGTTGCAGGTCCATTGTAGGAAGGACTGTGTGTTCACAGGGCTGATAGTGTTCTCGGTACTACCACTCCGTTAGAGGAGGATTATGAAAGTACGTGCTCTGTGGAAGAAAAACAGACTGTACAAGCTCATATGTAGTGATTATAGCTACTGAATAGTATGGATGGATATGGGGGCAGGAGCCCCTTCACAAAGTCTGTTGAAATGTAAGGCTGGGTCATCTAGTCAGGGGCCAGGGCATGACAAGTCACAGCTGCCTCAAAGGCAAGATGAGAAAGTTCTGCAGTGACAAAAATGTGCAACCTGTGCCTTAGGAAGGCCCATTTCTAGTAGTTATGTTGGATCAAATCCTGAAGTAAAGCCTTTTTTTTTTTTTTTTTCTCTTTTAATCAGTAGCCACACGAGGGCAGCAAGCCTTATTTTCTATTGAAGAAAAGGCTTTTTATTTCTCTCCCCTCCTTTGATTACTGAACATATTGCAAAAAAATCCCTATTCATTAACACACAACTGATACCATGGCATTTTTAAACCTGTAACTTTTAGAGCATGTGTTTTCCTCATTTCCCAAAGTTTCATTGCTACTTTGCTGCAAATATTTAGCTTGCATTAAGACTCCCTGATAAATACTGTTCTACTATTTCCACATACTTTAGTAGAAAGCAGTAATTCCTTGTTTTCTGTGTTGCTTAGAAATATTACTTTTCTCCACTATTTGCAATTGAATGTCGTTCTACGAGGAATACTCTTTGGAGGAGAGGTTCATCTTCAGCCCCTTCTCTGACCAATTTAGTTGCTTTGCCATATCAGAGGACAGCAGGACTTACTGACACTCTGAGCTTCTAATAATTCCCCTAATTGATACCTTTGTAAGCTTAGTGACTTTTTCTCTTGATACTTCTATTCTGTTCTGCAGGGACATATTTATGTGTGTTGGTATTCTAGTCACCCAGCCCATCATCTATGCAGCCTTTAAGTTGATTGACTTCCCAGGCCCAAATGCAAATAAAACTTTCTCACAGACTTTGAGAGTGCCAAGGCTCCAACATGCAGAGTCCAGGTCTTTGCAAGACAAAAATTCCATGATGGTATTTTGAAAAGCTGCCAGGCAGATGTGGCTTACCTGGGAATCTAACCTGCCTACAGGTCAATAAGCAGCCTACAAAGTTAAGTATGTTACTTTTCTTTGGATTCTGAATAGCTTGTTAGCAAAACCTGATGATGATCTGTGCTTACATCCATCTTTTCTTACTGTTCTCAAACATTTTGCTGATCTGGATGTATGTTTTAGATACTCATGGGTAGAGTTTGTCCTTGGGTGCGTGACCACAAAACCAAGCAGATGTACGTTAAATTGAAATATTCAGTCACAAATATGGGCAAAGTTCACTGGGTGCTTACCTCACTCCAAAAAGTTAGCCAAACAGTACAGGAGTGCTTGTGTACTCCTGTTTACTTTCTGTTGCCCATCTTGATAGAAGCTGGACTGATTTCTGTAAATAGGCCAGTCAAACATTTTGCTTTCTTTAAGTTTTTATCACTTATCTGGATGGTTTGAGAAACACAACAGGACAGCAAAGGATGACTAAATACTGAAATTCCTCCAGAAATGAAAGAAAAATATTATGGTGCTTTCATAGCTGCTTACCTACATAGCCAATATTTCACATGCCTTTATTTAAGTGAAGTGTACCACAGATTTCACTGGATCCTGCAGCAAGTGTAAAGCACTTTTTCCAGACTTGCTTTGCTTATATATGCAGACAGATTAATGTGCTCAGGAAAGGTGTTCCATCACCTTCCCAAGGTTCAAGGGGAGGCTGACTGGCCTGTAGTAGGCAAGGAGTGACATCTACTTTCCTCCAGCCTTTGGACACTTTTTTCAGTGGCCAGTTATCAAGGATTATTGAGAGAGTCCTTGCGGTGATATTTGCCAGCTCCTTTAGCACCCAGATGTGCATCCCATCAGGGCCCATGCACTGTCCAGTTTGATCAAGTATTTCCTGACCTGATTCACTTCCATCAAGGGTACATCTTCCTTGCTCCAGCCTTTCACCCTTGACTTGATTATCCCCCTGGATCCACAACAAGAATTGTGACATTTGGTTCCACAGCAAGTGCATGAGATGGCCAGACCAGCTGTGGCTGTGTGGCCCAATAGTCATGGCAGAGTCACACTGTTGTGAGACCTGCTCTCAGCAACAGCATCCACAACACTGCTGTAGGTCAGGAGCTGTGTCCAAAACCTGGATCTACAGTATAACTATGCACAAAGATTTTAAATTGCCTTTGTTTCAGTGCAGCCATGGCCTGTATTTAGCTTAGACACAGTTTCTGTCTCTCTGCTTCACTTCATTGGAGGCTCTTCCCTTCTGGGGCTCCCAGGGGGTACCTGCCTCAGAAGTTGAAAGCTGTGCTGATGCAACAGTTGTTGCCCCTTCTAAAAGCTGTCTGACACTTGCTTTCTCTCATCTTTCTTCTATTACTGGAGGTCTTTTCTCCCTCCTTATTACTTAGCGCTCTGCTTTGCTTGAGTTGGTGGTACTATGGAAGTTAGAGGAAGCAAACGGCAAATAAATGATGTTTTATTATGGCTGCAGATATAGAAAGATAAGGAAATTCAATAGAAAAGGTACAAAGGTAGATTTTATTTGTATGTGTGCACTCAGCCTTGACTGAAGATGAGACTTGTACATGTTGTAAATGTACAGGGCCTTAAACTCCTGTGGTTATGCATTATACACCTGAAACAAAGTCTGCAGAATTGAGCTCATATTGCAGCCTGTTTACAGAAATCTACCTGTGCAATAAGAGAGCAACTTAAGCACAGCTAGTTTTCATGTTGGTGTGGACACCGAAAGAGAAGGAACTCTTTTGGGACTTGGTATGGTTAGAATATCCTTTTATTTCCTGAGTGGCTGAGGAACAGTACTTGTAAAGAGCAGCACTGTGGATCTTAGTTTGATGGCTGTGATAATGGTATTCAGTACTGGATAGCACTGGTACTAGATGCCAAGAGAGGCTTGATAGGGGCCAAGTTGGTCTTATCCAGACTTCCTTTATATTCTGGGAGGTATTCTGTAACACAGAGCATTTATATTGCAGAGAAATAGGCAGAATGTGTCCTCTCTACTGACCACTAATGAAGGCATATCTGAGTTATTGTGATAATTAGTAAGGAAAATGCCACAATGAATTGTACATGAACAGCAAGCATTTGAAGGGAAAAAACACTGTCATACTATGTAACAAATAGAGACTCTAAGTGAGAGTTGCAATACTTTTTCATTTTGTTTTGTGTGTTCAAAATCTATGAATTAAGTGGAAGGAGAATATTCTAAACCATTCAGATGGAGTTAAGTAGTCTTTGCATTTTTTTTTTATGCTGTCTAAAATGGCACAGTCATGAAATAAAGGAAAGACTTTCCTCCCTGCTCCCCAGCTGCACAGATTGTGGTTTGTATACATGGCCTTCCTATGGGCTTTGCTTAGCATGAGCTATGAATAACACTGAGGAACTCAGCTGATGTGCTTTGTCCCTGAAGTCCATAACACACATAACAGTGTGCATTTTCAAGCAAGAGGGTTCTCCTTCTCAAAGTTTTGTAGAGTTTAAATAGTATCCCAAACACAACCATTATTAGGTTGCAACATTCACCATACCTTTTGCTGATTAACATAGAGGGACCTTCAGTATTGTATTTTTGACTTTTCCCTTACTTTAGAAAACATCCACTACACAGTTTCCTTTCAAAGCTTGGCCAGGCTCCATTTTTCTACTGTCAATATAACCTTAGGCACATGTTGTAAGGTTGTCAGTAATGCCCTTTCTACCTGGGATGCCATCCGTCTTCTCACATCTAAGGTGATATCAGGATAACTGTATTCCTCAGCCAATCTGTAATCCTCAACCGATGTGAATGCGAAGGCCGAATGTTGTTTGTCATACGTTTAAAAATCTGAAGATCTGTCACTTGCTGTGGATGTTCCTTCCAAACAGGCAGAGGTAAGCCTGTGAACTCTCACAAAAGGTCTGTCTCAATGTATGCTGTGGCAGTGCTGTTCATCTCACTTTTACAGTTCAATATGTATAAAAATACATTAGAGAGACAGCGAGCTGCTTGGAATGGGATGTTTGAAGCATGCAGATAGCGTTTGTTTTCCTTTGGACTCCTTGCCAAGTACATTCAGGTACTCTTAAAAATTCTCAGTATGGTCTGTCATGGTTACTTGATTAAAATGTAACCCTATCTGAGAAACTCAGCTACCTGCCACATTTATGGTCAGCTTGGTCAGCGCTACATTGGATTTGCGTTTATCCACTTCTCAGTAAGTATTGATTAGTGTTTCTGTTCTGTTGGCTTAGCTCATATCTTTGGAGGTAATGTTACAATAGGTAAGAATACCTCAGGTGTACAAAACAGTAAGTCCAGACACTGAGAGCACAGCCCTGGTCAAGGAGAGTTCTTGGATCAAATCTGGGGAAATCAGTTGAGTTTCTATCACCTGAAATGTTATTATTAGGTAATTTCTAAAGCAGAACTGTATTTCTTCCTAGTTGAGCCTCATCTGCCAGTGTTAACTAACCAAGGGTGCCTGAAAGCCTAGCTAGGTTGATAGCCTAACCCATGGAGTTAGGGCAGTGGAACAGCACGTGTTTGTGCTGGCAGAATTTGGTGTCAGTATTGACAGCAGTAGCTGAGATGGTTGATTCATAGCAGTAAGGTCTTGGGAGTCAGGACTGGTCTGAAACATGTAAGGAAAGGAAGAAATGGTAAGACACTGGCATTACTAGTGGTGTGTGAAATCACTCAGTGATTTTCACTGGTCAGTAAATGGGCAGTATGCAGCTTTACAGTAGCGTGGCATCTAATTCTTGACAAAATTCTATACCTTTTGGCCACTGCATTTTGTAAGAACCTCCACTTTTCCTGCTTCATTTCACAGACAGCTATTCTGTGAAGGTATGTGTGTATATGTGTGCAAACTGTCTGGGAGGAGGATTTGCTAAGGGGCCTCAGTGGGGCTCTCTGCTTTTAAGTAGCTTTTAAGCTGAGGCTTTTGTCTTTGAAGCCCTGGCCCTGCAGCCAGGCCACGCTCCCTGTTGATCTGGACCCTGACCCTGACTCAGTTTTCCTGCTTAACAACCTTGGACTTCCTCATTGCTGCCGACGTGTCAAATGATCTGCCTGACCCTGTTTGCTGTCACTGGACCTGTTCTGCTTGCCTTGCTCAGGTGCTGTGGGATGGTGCCCTTGGCAGGGAGGGCACTGCCTGCCTTGCTCTCACCCTTGACTCTTGGCATACAAACATACATTCACTTACCTGTCTATGAAATCTGTATTTCAGAGCTGTTTTCAGTTTGCTTATTGTCAGCGTGTTTTGCCACATGGATTATCAGTTGTAAATAGCTATGGGTCACTGAGCTACTATGTTCTAACTATGAAGTGCACATGCTTAGATATCACAAGAGACAAGAGGGGAAAAAAGTAATCCTAGTCTTGTTTAAAATGAAACTAGCAGCCAAACTGGGAAAAAAATATCTGCTTTAAGCAACCGAGACTGCACACAATAATTCTGTGTGCTAAAAATCTTGAATAATTCAGTTCTGATGAGAAGAATAATTCAGCCTCAAGGTTAAAAAAATAAAACAAAAAAACAACAAAGAGAGAAATTCTTGTTTATTGTAAAACTGCCTGACTTGAGCAACTTGAGAAACAAAATTAACGTTAAAATAATACAGCAAAACAGAAAAATGCAAAATTATATTAGGGATAATCAGTTTGTATGGGGGATAATCATCTGCCAAACCAGATTCAGGCTTCAGGTTTAACGGTGCATGCAGGTGATTACGGATCCAGTCTTGAGAAGCACAATCACTTTGTGTTCTTATAGGAAGAGAAAAGACAGCATGCAGAGAAGGAGCATTTCAGCAGCGTGTTGCCACAGTAGGAGATGGACTATGTTCTGAATAGGACAGCCCTACGCCAGGAAGTATCCAACTTGCTTTATGTGGGTTAATGGGTGAGTAGAGCCTGACCCAGGTGATAGTGGCAGTTCCATTGGCAACAAGTCACGGGGCTGTCTGTAATGCAAGGTTTACATTTGCCAAATAAATAGAGCCAAGTCTGGTTTGGCTAAGTCACAATCACAGTGCTTCATATAATGCAATACCTCTCATATATGGGGCTCAGCACCACGATAAAGTGCTTCACCTGGGTGTTCCCTAACTCATGGCTGCTTGCTCAGGTTTTTGGAGGAGACAAAACAACAGCAGCATGTGGACACCAAAGGGATGCAAGTTATCACATTCCAATTCTATTTGTACTTGTTATAGGTAAATAGATGCAGACATGGATGCTGCTGAATTTGGAGGTGTTCTCAGCCGTTTCTTTTTGCTTGTTCTCCTTTTGCTAATACTTTTTCCCCTCTTTTCTCTCTTTCTCTCTTTCTCTCTTTCTCTCTTTCTCTCTTTCTCTCTTTCTCTCTTTCTCTCTTTCTCTCTTTCTCTCTCTCTTTCTCTCTTTCTCTCTTTCTCTCTTTCTCTCTTTCTCTCTCTCTTTCTTTTTTTTTTTTTTTTCTTTTCTTTTTTTTCCTGGGCCTGATGTTTCTTCCTGGAATAATGACATCACCTTCAAACAAACGATGGGAGGGGAAATCCTAACCATCAGCAGCGTGGGGTTTTATTGGTGTTGCTTAGGGATAAAGGAGAGGTTCAGGCTGTAGCATTAGTACACCTGGGTTTCATCACGTTTGTGCGCTTTGGAGCCTTCAGGCACATGGAAATGGCAGCTGGGTGGATCCGTCCACGGGATTAAGACCTCATATTCCAGCTGTTTTTCCTCGGGGACCTGCAAGTCCGTGGCCACCCCGCCAGGTCCCGAACCCACGAGCCGCCATAGCCCCAACTCAGCGCTCCCAACCTATCACAGCACTCAAGGTTCCCCATTCAGCCTATCACCACCCGCTTCCCTTCTCTCCTCCACCCGCCTACTCGTGGAGCACCCCCGTCCCCTTTCATATCCCGGGGCGCTGATCCCGCCCCCCGCCGCCCGCATCCAATGGGAGGCCGGGCGGCAAGCGCGGCTCCGGCGGGGTGTGCGCGGGGAGCGGCCCGGCTCCCACTCGCGTTCTGCCGGCGTCGCTGCTGCTCGGCCGGGTCGGGGCCGCCGACAGCCGGAGCCGGTGAGCGACGGCACCTGCCGTTCTGACAGCGGGCGGGTGGAGGCCTGGCGGGCCCCGGGGCGGCGGGCGGTGCGTGACCTACATGCGGCGTGCGGGCGTGGGGTCGGGGCGTTCGTTCGGTGCTTTGGGGACGCGGAGTCCGCTGGACTTGTTGCTAAAGGTCCGCCGGGTTTTTGCCGCATCTTCCGTCTCCGCCTCGTCGCCGCTCTCAAGTTCAGAGGGAGGATCGAGCCGGCGGCGTTATTTATAGCCCGGCGGAACTGCCGCAGGGAGCGCCTTTCTCGAGGTTGGCGGTGTGAGCGGGGCGGCTCTGCTGCCTTTCTTCCCCCTTTTTTTCCCTTTAACTGTGCTGTGCTGCCCGTCTGACCCTCCCGCAGCCCGGATCCTCCGTGAGGTCGCGTCCTCTGCCCGAGGTGAACTATCAACCCAGCGTTACGGATGCGCTTTGGCAGCGCTGGTTTTCCTGTTGTGGCCGTAGCGAGTCTTTGGTGCTGATTAATGATGAGCGATGTGTAACGCTGGAGGTGAGGGATGTGGATTGGGATGCGTGGCTTTGCGTTACCGGCACAACTGCAGGAACAGCAGCTCTAAGAGCTCAGCCCGAAGCTCCCAGGAGCTCTTAGAGCTGCTGTTCCCGAGCTTCGGGCTGTTACGAGCTTATTTTCAGAGGAAGCCTTAACGCTGAGCAGCCGAGGGGTGGTAGCACTGCGAGCTGTACCGGAACCCGAGCGTTAGGCAGGCAGAGCACGTCGCTTTCTCCTGCTGCCTTTGAGATAGAGCCGCTTCCTTCTCTTTAGTAACTTCTATCCGGCTCTGGCAGCGCCCAGGAGCCGCCCGTGGTGCGCTGCGGCGGCGCGACCTTTCCCCTACTTCCCCACTGCGCTCACGTGGGCGGGCCTGGCTCGCGGGGACGCGCCCGACCGGGGCCCGGCTCGCGGGAGCGCGCACGGTCCATTCGCATCCACCGTCCGTCCCGGGGCTGAGCTGGGATCGAGCGATGAACACGTGTCCGGGGTGACGGGAGGGACGGAGAGGGTGTTTACATTCACTGCATGCACCCGCGGTTGGAGTGCTGCAACCGGAGCGCGATTGCATGAGCAGTTTTGGAAGACCTTCTATGAAGGTGACTCAAGTGGAAGCTTATGTTTGCAATAAAAGCGCAGTGCATCTTTCTATGTTCCAAAGCCATTCCCTTTGTAACGCAGTCTCAAAGCCTTTGTCCTGCTGTATCGCGGTCCCAAATTCCACCTGCTCAGAAAAGCAGCATCCGCATGACTAAAAAGCATTCCTCTCTCGTGTGTCTGGGTTAATGTTATTGGAGCAGTCGGTTCAGATATTAAGAAGACGTTCCGAGCTGGCTGGGCACTGTTCCACTCTTGGAATGATCATCGGGAGCAATTCATTCCATCTGTCTTCAGTCACTGCATGGAGGGCAGCTTGTAGGACTGCAGAGGTGCTGCGGGATGGATGTACTGCAGGGCTGCTCAAAGTGAAGCCGTTCCAGAACTATTTGCTACCATCAGGAAGTTAAGCACAGCTCTTTGCATGACCACACAAGCTACTAAGTGCAAAGGGAGGGCGAGGTGGAAAAAATCCTGCAGCCGTCTGAATGCCCGGATAATGGCTTGGATGGCAGTGTTTTTTAATAGAAATAAAATACCCAGACCCCAGAGGTTTGTTTTTGAGGCTGTGGGAGGCTTCTGCACAGGGCAATAGCTGTGTAGTGTTTTGCTGTTCTGTGTTCATCTCTTACTTGGCCAGATGACTGTGAGTTTTGAGGAGGTTGGAAGAGATGGCTTGCTGGGATGTGTACATTCTAATGTGTGTTGCAGTTAAGACCAGGCTGATGTAAATGGTTTTGGAGCAGTTCAGTGTGTCCTACTGCTCACAGAAAAAAAATGTGAAGAGCAATAATTGTAATGGTTATAGTTTTGATTACAGCTGTGGAGTGGTTCAGTGTTGTTGTTGTGTGTTTGTTTTTGGTGGAGCACACATCATGGAACCATCCAGTACAGCAGCGTGATGTTCAGGAAGACAGAAGAGGCCATATGATCCATAAACAGCAGGGATTAAAATTCATTAGTGTTAGCCTAGTAATTAACACATCTACTATAACCGGTCTTCTCTATGCTTTTTGCTTGACTGTATTCAGTTTCTGCAGGTGGGAAGGCAGCTTTCTATCTACCCGTGCCTTTTCTCCTGGAGGTGCTGGTGAAAGCAGTCTGTTCTGTGAGCATGTCTCCAAGAAATCTTAATGGGATCAAGGTCGGGTTTAATGGGAGCTTAAATCCTACAGGACAGAACTTGCATTTGGTTGTCTTAAACCACACGATGAGTCTGGCCTTTGGGTCTGGCCCCTGAGTTCACCTTGCTTGTTGCGCAGGCCAACAACGGCTTCAAAAATAGCTAAGAAGGTAGTAGGGTACTGGGTGAACTCTTATTTACTGTCTTAGACCTGCTAAAAGCAGACAGATAGTCCAGTATATTTATGCAGCATAGTGGAAAACAGTTTCAAACTACTCTTTATGGCAGCACTTTCCTTTGGCATCAGTTTTACTTGAGTGCTTCCAGTTTGATCCAGTCCCTCTCAGCCACTGAAAACTGTGTGAATCAAAGTTCAAACTGTTTTTCTTGACTTTCTGTTTCAGAGCTACAATTATCTGCTTGCCATTGCCATCGTTTAATGGCTATTAGCAGCTAACAGCACTGGAATGAATCTGGCTCTGAGTGTGTCCTGACCTGCTCAAGATCCCAGCTGCAGTGAGTCTGTGGGATAGAAGACCTCTGAGGGGCAAGCAGATCACAAAATCTTTTTTGAGGAAAACAGAGCTGTTCAGGTATGTTTGCATTTCATTCCTTGGTCTGTTTGTCTGTTTCCATATCATCCGTCCACGTGTGTCTGCCACCCCATTTCAGCCTTTGGGAAGGGAATAAGGAAATAGGGACAAAATTCCAAAGAAGTTGCCTTTGGAGGTTATCTAATCTACATCCATAAGTGATGTTGAAAGATGCAGAGGATGGGGCACAAGCTGAGAGCTTTGTCAGTGCAGGCAGTGAGTTACTGCATGCTTGACTGTTCTGATTTCAAACTGTGCTGCGCATGAGGTTTGTAGTAGGTCCCAGTATTGCTGTAGCTGTGCAAATATATGCACTCAATTCTCCATGCAGGCTTGAATCTCAGCATTTACTCATTGTTTTGGTGCAGACTTTCAGACTTTGTAATTTTGAGGGACTGTAGCCCTCAGCCATGCGGGAGGATAAGAGTGATGGAAGCCAATGATCAGCAATCACAACAAAAAACCCCTTAAAATTTACCTTAAGAAGGTAAATCTATCTCTTTCAGTGCTTTGCATAAGCCATCTCAATCACTGAATTGGCCCAGTAATCCTATTTTGGTAACCCTTTGAGAGAACTACCATGGAAATAATTATGTTCTGCTTTTGGAGAGACTTGAACTGATTTTAGCTCCCTTCAGATACAGCTAATCTGGCATGAGAGTACTTGTCAGGTTGACGTAGCATTCAGTCCATTATCATTTAATAGAAGTTTTAAAGGAGGGCCATCATTTGGTTTCTGTTTTATTTCTGTACCACCGTTATTATGTTCTCTCGAGAAGACCTGCTGAATTTAACCCACGTGGTTGTTCATTGCACAGAAAAAAAACTTGGCTTTACTCCTCTTGGATTTCTCTTAATGGTTTTGTGTCTGCAGACTCGTGGGAGTATAATTAATAATTGTGAAGTACATTGTTGGTAAAACTCGAGCATGTAAAGTAGCCAATGATAACTGCTGCTCAGGCATGATTAGTTATTATTGAAGGTTTGTACATGAGCAAGCTATTTTGAAGTAGAAATTCTTAACTGAATAACAGTGTTGGTTAATCTGTATAGTAAGTTCAGAAGTCAGCTGCTTGCAAAATATCACGTGGTTTATGAATAAGCTCTTTACTCTTCCTGAGGTATCTTGTTACCTTTTTTGAGAACTCTAAGGCCACAAGAAAGTGGCATTAGCTGTAGAATATCCATCAAACAAACACCTTTTTGGTCATGATTAAATGTTTCAGCTGCATATTTCATAGTGCTTGCTGAAGAGAGTCGGAGATCAAAAAGTTATTTTCCTCTGAGGGGCATAGCAGCCTTCTTTGGAAAATTAAAATTCTGTTAAATTGGATGCTTTAGCTTTAGTTTTAGCTTTGTTCCACTGCTCATCAGTGGAGCACCAAATGCCTGTAAAACTGCTTTAGGCATCTTCTGGTTAGCTGCCTGCCTTACCAAAATCCTGCCCTGATGTTGTCAGGTGGTGGTGAGGAACCACTCGTATAACAGCAGATGTGACTTCGACTGTATCAGTCTTGGATACTGCTGTAGAGCGTACATTTCAGTGACTGAATCTTCTGCACTTATAGCAAACTCTATGAAAACACATCACTGAAGTGACCCAGCTTTTGTTATTGGTAATACAGGACCTCAAGTAGATAAGAATGGTCCTTGTTTTCTTTTCCTATGTATACATGTGACGTTAAGTCTCAAGGACTTTTTGCTACTAGGAACTGGTATTCCTTGCCACCATTCATATCACTAGCACTTAAGGTACAGCACTTAAGGTCAGCTCCAGAAAGCTGCCTGCTACCTTTAAACCAGCCCGCTCTCACTATAGCAGTGTTTAAAATGCCTACGTCCATCTATTAAGTTCATACAAATATACCTGTGTGGAATCCAACTTTCCATCCTCCAGATTAATTGTACACTTCTGTAAGTTGCAGAAAATTCTTCGGGAGTGCTTGACCGGTTCCACTGCTAGGTCGCCATTTGAAACTCTGCTTTTCGGGAAGCTTTTGTATTCATGTATAGTATAAATGGCACTAATGGTGAACTGGGAGTTTTGTTCTCTTGGGTGCAGGCCCTACTGCAGATGGGATGCTACAGATGCTGACTGCTGGAGTTTGAATGCTGTGTGTTGCACTCAGGCCATCCAGAGGAGTCTTTCTAAACATAATCAAGGCAACAATGACTTGGTTTTTGCTGTTATTTTTTTCTGTTCTGCTCTGTAGGTAGTGCTTGTTTTCTTCTGGTTCCATGCTCTTTGCACTCTCCCTTCAGGTATTTATAGACGTTGGTAAGATCTCCCAAGCCTGCTTTTCTCCAGGCCATCCAGTCCCAGCTCTTTCATCCTCTCCTCATAGGAGAGATGTTCCACGTGCTTAATCCTCTTAATGGCTTCTCACTGAACTCTCTGGTTGCTTCATCTCCCTTGTACTAGGAAGCCCAGAACTGGAGGTGGTTCTCAGAACGGGACTTCAGCAGAGCTAAGGAGAGGTGAAGACTCACCTTACCTGATTTCTTAGCAGTACTACTCCTAAAGCACCTCATGGCTCTGTTAGCCTTTGCTTGAAGGACACCTTGCTGGCTGCTGTGCAACTTGCTGCAGACTGGCTTTCCAACTGGTCTCCACGCTTAGACACCTCAGTGTTGGGAACTGTCTTGCTTTTAGTTTAGTACCTGGTATGATGTCCTAGTGTTTTCTTACAGAAAACTGCGTGAGGCTATAAGCATTTCAAGTGTTTGTAAGCACTGGAGCAGGTTGTAAGCACTAGAACAGGTCGCCCAAAGAGGCTGTGGATGCCCCATCCCTGGAGGCATTCAAGGCCAGGCTGGATGTGGCTCTGGGCAGCCTCGTTTGGTGGTTGATGACCCTGCACATAGCAGGGGGTTGAAATTCAATGATCATTGTGGTCCTTTTCAACCCAGGCTGTTCTAGGATTCTGAATCTGGCAGCATGTTTTAGCTCTGAGCACGGAGATGTTTAGTGCTTCCAGCCTACACACCACCAGGGAGCAATCTGTGGTCAGGGTGCCAGAGATGTCTGTCTGAGAGCTCCAGCAGCATTAAACCTGGTGTGGGGTCCTATGTGGGGATGTTCTCAGTAAAACAATGTAGCAGTCAATGCTCTTCCTGGAAAATTCTCAACGATTGATAGAGCAGAATAATTGGAGAGATTTGCTTTGTAAGCCCAGTTTGATTACTGACAGATGTGCGCTCCACATAGAAAAGCTATATACAAATAGGTGTCAAAATATCATGAAGAGAGCTTTGGGCTGATTTGTTGCGCTTGCTTGCAAGAGAGAGGCATGGAATTAAGTGTTTAACCCAGATTTTGGCAGTTCTGGGCCATGTGAATAAGATTTATTTCTGTTTTACCCTCTGTTTGTTAATTTGCTTCATCTGCAGGAAAAGGAACGATGGATATGAAAACTGCATTTAAATAAGAAGACCCACATCTCCTTCAGTGGGTACAGAATGTGTAGGCTGTAATATGAAATGGACTCTTAGCGTTTGCACCCTGAAATCACTGAGTCTATCAGCAGCGGTAGCTAAAAAGTTACAGTGGGAGTCATAGTGTCAGTGTCCTAAAGGTGCAGCAGTAGCGCAATGAAGAGGCTCTGTGCGTAGATTTTCAGTCATAGCATTTTTGGACCATGAGGTCTGTCAGGACTTGATGTGTGTTTTCCCAGCTGAAAAGCTTACTTCCAACCTTCCAGCCTTTTGTCTGTAACAATAGGAAAATTGTGGCAAGCTTTGATTGACTCAAGCTGGGGTATGAAAAGGGAGGAGGAGAAGCATTGGTGGCTGATATGGCATGTTTGAATTGAACTGAAACGAGAAAAGCAAAAGGAGCAGGCGGCTTTCTCCTTTAACACCATTAGGTTTTGGTGAGGAGCGGGTGTGTTTTGAGGGTATGTCAATGCTACGGAAATAACACTCAAAGGATGAAAATAACTACTTAAGGCTAGTGGTGAACATATGTGTGTTCATGTCTCTCTTTTCCTTTCGGTAAGGTCTACCAGTCTGCTTGGTTAGCTCTTGTTTATGGCTCACTGCTGGAAAAGGTTATTCTGCATTTGCTGACTAAAACGCCCGGAGTTACGAGAAGTTATTGTTCCAGAGTTAGCAAGCTGAGGGATGTGGGCGCTGCCTTACTAACATTGGCAAGTCAAATTAAAAGTCCTGCGCATGCTCCTCCAGCTTGTGCCCTTTTCCCTACTTTGTTAGCAAGCACGTGACAGCGGAGGAATGCAAAGGAGGGGAAGTGTACAGCAGCTTATGATTGAATTGGCCTGTGCAAGCTAAAAGAAGTGTTCAAAGGAAGGCGCTCCAGGAAGTCTTTTTCTGTTCAGCCATCATAATTTCAGAACAAACAGTAGTCTGAGGGATTTATTTTTCTTGAGTAAAGGAAAAGGATATGAAAAGAAGCGAGCTGTGTGATGGTTTCCTATCTTTCAGGATCAAGCAGTGCAGTTCTCTGACTAACCTTGTCTTTGTCTTCTGTGCTCGGTTACTTGATTCAGGATTAGATCTTGCTGGTTTAATGTTCTTCCATTTGTACTTTGGCAGTAGGGAATGTTTTCCTTATTGAAGCTTATTTAAATTTAGCGTGACCCTTGAACTAAATTTAGTAAAATATGAGGCGGTTTATGATTAATGCTATTTATAATCTTTTCTTGCCTTGGACAATACAAACGCATGTACCTAAGAGGGAGGGTTTCCTGAAATTCTTTCCCTTCAGAAGCAGGAGGAGGATGGTCATAAATTCTCAGGCTGAGAAGCCACAGGGGGCTTGAAGGGCAGTGGTAAGCAGCTGACCTGGTGCTGATGCACTCGCTTCCCAGAATGTAGACTAACAGGAGTGAGCCAGAGAGTCAGTTGGCCCTTCTTGAGACAAATCCGGGAGCTTGATTTTCCACTTAGGGATATGGTTGGGTTTATTTTTGTTTTTTAAACTGTCTGAGCAGCACTAGACTTATGATGAATACTTTAATTGCTCTTTGCTTTTGCAAACCCTGTTGAGCCCAGGGTGTACCATGTATTAACTGTTGCCTGTCTCTGTTTTATTGCTCATGCAGTTTTGGTCTCAGTGTAGAGCTCATGGTGTGCAATTCATATGAATGAGTACACAATTGACTTTGACTTCCTGATACTTGCATTTAGCAAGGCCATTATAAATAAGCAGTTGTTAGTGACTGAGTCATGGAGTACTACAAACTGCAGCTGTTATAAGGAGGGCATGCAGTGCTTGTCTTGCAACTTTTGTTCAAAACCAATTTTGTTTCTTTGCTGTCCTACTGAAACGCTGTAAGTGCATAGATGAAATTGTGTTCTATCACAGTATTGTGCTCTTTAGCTGCTCTCCAGGAGGCCCAGAAGCCTGATACACCAATATTTGAGCCTCTGCCTCATCGAGCAGTGACTGATCTGGGAGGGGGGGGTCTTTACATGATCATCGGCTGTTCTAGGAGCAGTTCTGTTTGCAGAGGCTGATCATCAGAGGCTGTTTTAGAGACAGGTACTTTCATAAATATTGCGCTACCTGTTGGTCAATTGCCTTACTAGATGTTGTGCAACAGCGTTTATCTTGTTCATCTCTCCCTAATACTCTTTCTACATTGTGTATTTGTTTCCTAGTCCTGTTAATGCAGCATTCACAGTGTTTACATTCCTTAACTGTATATTCATACACAAATGTTTGTATCCCCTCTCCTGCATTCCAGATGATTTTGACATTGTAGAATATTTACAGGAAAGAGGAGCAGGACTAAAGTCACAATAGACTGTTTTTGAAGTGGTTTGCTAAACTGTACTTGTTAGCTCTAACATGTGGTTTAGTAAGAGATAAAGGTCAACTGGAACTTAATTTTTAATTAAGAAGTCTGAACTTGAGATTTGCAAAAGAAATGCAAAAGGCATAAAGCCTTCTGTGCTTAAGTACTTCTGTGCTTATAGGAAAATGTCAGCGCTGCCCTGGTTCAAATGGTGTTGATTGTCATAGAATCGTAGAATCACCAAGGTTGGAAAAGTCCTCTGAGACCGTTCAGTCCAACCATCCACCTATCACCAATGGCTCCCCATTAAACTATGTCCCTCGGTACAACATCTTACCATTCTCCTTTATCACCTCCACAGCTGATGACTCCATCACCTCCCTAGGCAGTCCATTCCAATGCCTGACCACTCTCTCTGAGAAGAAGTATTTCCTGAAATCTAACCTGAATCTCCTCTGGAATTATGATGTTATGCTTTGTAACAGACTAGATTCTAGTACCTTTGTACAGAGTCTAATTCTTGTTTTTTCTTTTATTTTAACAGAACTCTCTCCAATAATGGCAGAAGCTCATCAAGCAGTGGCATTTCAATTTACAGTAACTCCAGATGGGATTGACTTGCGAATGAGCCATGAGGCTCTCAAACAAATTTACCTGTCTGGTGTCCATTCGTGGAAGAAAAAGTTCATCAGATTCAAGGTACTTAAAAGCAGTCAAGCCTACCAAACTTGGGGGTAATTTAGGTTCTCATAGATATGAGGAGGTTTTGTTTAAGCAAAACTTAGGCCTCTTTGGCATATAAAGTTCCTCGCAGTGAATGACTTGTGTGAATTTTAGTTAACAAGGGATGGATAGAAAGTAAGCAAGTAAGGAAGTTACCTGAGCGTCGATCTTGGATAAATGATGCTAAGCAATAATGTTTCTGATGTTTATTATGGATAGGAATGAAAGAGGCATACGATACAGATTTTTGTGGGTTTTTTAATTTTGCTTATAGAATCGTAAATGGTATCTACTCTATTAGTATTACATGAGGTAAGCGACAGGTTAATTTCAGTATCTCTTTGAAAAACATACTTTTGAGAAGTAGTCTTAATAGAAACATCTTAAAATTTAGAGAAGGGCAGTTTAAATGACGATTTCCTGTGTCTTGTTCAGTAGAATATCCTTTGCCAGTGTTAGTTTAGGGAGGCCTAATAACCCACTTGTGGCACAAGCTGTGTAATCTATGAAGTAATTATTGGTATGGTTGTGAGAATTTCCTGTAGCAATCAAACTTAGCTAAAATCCATGAAAGAAAATGCTAGATAATCTTGTTTAAAATTAAATGACTTAAATGTGTTGATTTTTGTTTCTTTCCATGGTAATATGAAGTCAACCGCTTTGGTATGAAAAAATTATGTGAAGGCTTTTCTTTCCAGAATGGAATTATCACTGGTGTTTATCCTGCTAGCCCCTCTAGCTGGCTTATTGTAGTTGTGGGTGTGATGTCAACAATGTATGCCAAAATTGATCCTTCTTTAGGAATAATAGCTAAAATCAACCGAACCCTTGATACAACGTAAGTAGTCTGAAAACTTACTGTTCTATAAACCAAATCAGTTTTACATGTAACTGCTTTTCATCTAAATCCTATTAAAGCGTACCAGTCTTTGAACGGTATGTTTGTGATAAAGTAAGCATAAGACTTAGTGTGTAAAGCTATAAAACATGCAGGTTGTTTTACCAGTATTACTGCATTGTTGTGTACATGTTTGAGAAGTGCATTTGGCAACTTCTGTTGCCTTTGTTCTGGCCATAGCAGAGGATGTTTAGAAATGAGTTCAATAAGAAGGGGCAGACGGGCATAAAACTTGCTTAACGCCTGCCTTTGGCACCGCGGAATGTAGGTTTGCAATATTAAGTTCTCCTTAAAACTTAAACTGGTGTTGACTGACTAATACTGCCTTTTGTTTTAAATAGTGGCTATATGTCAAACCAAACACAGAACATTGTGAGTGGAATACTTTTTGGCACAGGGCTTTGGGTTGCCCTTATCGTCACAATGCGGTACTCCCTAAAAATGCTGCTTTCCTATCATGGCTGGATGTTTGCTGAATATGGCAAGCCTTCTGCAGGCACCAAGCTGTGGATGGTAAGGATGTTTTGTCTTTCTGTTCTGTCTCTGTGTATATGTGGTCTGTTTTCAAAGCCTTAAAGTAGATAGTTTAGTAGTTTTTTTTCTGTCTTGCTTGGGTTTTCTGTGTCAGAGAACAAGGGCTGTTGGATATTTTTACTAATTACTATTATCCTTTTGATGCTGTAGTTGAACTATTCAGTGTGGCCTCATGGAAGGAAAAGCGAACACTTTAAGAACATCTAAATTTCTTGGCACCTTGGGACTGTGTGACTCAAATGCCTACTTTCCTGTGTGCAACCACAGCTTAAGCTCAGACTATGAAACAAAAAAAAAACACCTTGTTCTCACCGGGAAGCACTACTCTAATTCTTTCTTTAAGTGGAAATGTTGGTATTTTTGGTCATCCATTCTAAACTTAACCTTACATTTAAAGGAAACAACAGTGTCTTCCTTCAAACAGTCCTAGCGGTAGCACTCCAAAAAGAGGTGGTGAAAACACGTGAGGTGGGTTGCTTGTTAAACAGTTTACTCTGAAAGATAAGACTGGAATGATGTGGCTTCTCTTGATAATTCAGATGCTCTGGAAAAGGACTTAAGAGGCTGCCATTTCCCTTTAAGGCTGTAGTAGGTGTAGGGAAGGTATGTATAGGTGCTGCGAAAGGTGGAGTGGGTTTTTATTATTCAGGCTCAGTTGTTTTAACTCTTTCTGTTGTTGATGTGGAGTTCAAGTGCCTTTCTAAGATAAAAATTAGTTTCCACAGCCTTAAAAAAAATCAAGAGGTGTGTTTTCCATGTAATGATATATTATGGAAGTTCAACACCAGGTATACAGAATATATATTACAGTTTAATATTAGTTTGCTGCAAATGAAATTTCTAATCAATAGTTTCTCCTGGAAGCAGTGTCAAGAGCCTCATGACTTGAATTTGTACAGTACAGGCTCTGAATGGTAAGGCTTTCTGTCAATTGCTTGAAGCTCTCTCTGTCTGGATTTTCAGCATGTCCTACCAAACAGATGTGTTAAGGCTGTTAAACTTGGCTTATATAATATATATAACGCTAGCCTTAAACAGTATGAACTGTAGTGCTACTTACCACGCTCTTTTGCATATTGTTTATATATTTCAGTATATGATATGCTGTGCATATTTGTTTTATTTTGCTGTGTATTACATGTGGTTTAAAAACAGACCACTATACAGGTATGCCCAACAGTATCTCATCTCTGCTTAATATGATGCTTTATTTCGTCCCTTGCTTTTTTTTAGGTAGTTTCAACAAAAAAGAAGACTGGTTTCCCTATAAACAGCACCTTGGCTTTCTAAACCTTTGTTATCCAGGAGGGATCCTGTGCATGTGGTGTTGTGTTTTTCCCCAGCTGATTTTCATGCTGATTAACAGCATAACAATATACTTACAATATTTCTCCTTTGTTCAAATAGTCTTGCAGATAGAAAACCTGCACTGTGAATTCAGCTGTGTTTCCTGATGGGTATTAGGATGTGGTATCAGAGAAGTAGTGAAGGATGTGTGTCCGTCAGATCACTTGAGTGGTCTCAAATTCTTAAGTAAACTTGTAGTTGAGTGTGATTGTTGTATTTGTGAGTTGAACAGGTACTCTGAAGAAAATGTTGTCCTTGCCTGGCTAAAGAGTTCTGGAATAAAATAGTCTCCAAGCATTGGAAGTAGATTTTCTTATGATAAGCTATGGTGTTTTTCTCACCTGGCTTTAAATTTGTTTTATCCATAAAGCACAACCAGATTCCATTGGGCTGATCACCCTGGTGCATCTAGCAGATCACTGCTGCGGGGAGGTCTCTTTTACTAATAACACTCTGCAATTGTTAATGGCTTTTTTACCTGAAATGACCTCCTGTAGCTGTGCTGACCAAGGAAATGGTGAGGGAAGAGACTATTTTCATAAGTAGCGTTTTCAGATGTTCATAATTGGGTTGAAGAGGGTAAGTATTAACAATTCAGTAGTGAAAGGACATCCTCAGTTTTCTTCTGTCTTCAGCCTATTGGAACATAGTATACTGAACTTTATACAATGCACTGTATAGGATGTTGAGCCAAGATTGTACTTCATAATAACTGAATTGTTGGTTTAATGCTTGATTTTACTTTCATGCCCAAATGGGGTGGTGTATATCAACATCCTTCCATGTATAGTCCAGAACTCGCCTGGTTGCGAGTTTCAGCTTAGTGCATTTGGGCTGGACATTAGGAAACGCTTCTTTACAGAAAGGGTAGTTAAACACTAGAATAGGCTCCCCAGGGAGGTGGTTGAGTCACCATCCCTGGATGTATTTAAGAGCCGTTTGGATGTGGTGCTCAGAGATAGGATTTAGCGGAGTATAGGGTACTATGGTTAGGCTGCGGTTGGACTTCATGATCTTTGAGGTCTTTTCCAACCTGAGTAATTCTATGAATGTGTGTGACAATTGAGAGGTGTTCAGAGACGGAAGCAGCATTTCTGTCTTCAGTCTTGTGGAGAATCTGGGATGCTATAAAATTTGAAACTAAGTCCGCAATTGCTGTCTTTCATTATTTTTTTGTTTGTTTATTGGTTGTTGATAACACAAGGACTGTGTATAACACTGGCATGCTTGTGCGACTAGATGTGTTCAAATCATGCGGTTGATTATCTGGAACAAACTTGTTCTTAAAGAAACTCCCTGTAAGTCTGCCTTTGTGCCAGTGATGTTGAGCTATAGCTTTGAAAACTATCTAAACATGATCCCAAAGCATAACTGTTATTGGTGGCTATGGTTATGTGGGATGCTTGACTGAATGATTCCTGTTTTGAAATACAATTGAGGTGGGTCTTCCTATTGCCTATTTTATAAGTAAAATATCAATGGGTATGTTTGTTTTTTAATTTTTATAGAGGAAAATGAATGAGGAAGTGCACTAACTGCCTGCCTCTATTTTCTACTGGGATCAAGGTGTGTCTTATGTGAACAATATTGCCTTATGACCAGAAGATTGTTTGGGAAGTCAGGAAGTCTCCATGATGCTCTTTTTCTTCAAATGATGTGTTGTTTACTTTGGAAGATAGTTTGCCATTGCCTTTTTACCTTTGTCAAACAATGATAAATGTAATAGTTGGCTAAATTTAGTCTAGTATTGCTTAGTGATGAAAGGAACTCCCGCTTACGTTATTCCTTATTACTCTGTCATTTTCCTTTGTGGTACATAATAAATTGAAGTATATGTTTTGATTTTGTTTCTCTGCAGACTCTTGTAAAACTCTTCTCGGGACGCAAGCCCATGTTGTACAGTTTCCAGACATCTTTACCACGATTGCCAGTTCCAGCTGTTAAAGATACAGTTAACAGGGTATGTGGAATTCAATTCATTATCTTTGGTAACGTTGAATCCATATTTAGATGCCTTTGTATTCATGTCAGAGTGTTTTGTTCTTGTTTTTGTCATGTCTTAAAATCATGATGTGGTGGTATCAATATTATCTATGTGTTAAAACTGAACATGTAGAAATGAAGGGCTAAGACAAACCACTGAAACCGATGTCAGTTTGAAGCTGACTTGCTTCATGTTGGGCGATATGGTGTCTGATGTAACACTTTCCAATGAAGTATGATATACAGGGCTTTCAGTGATAGAAGAATGTGTCTTTAGAAACCACTTATGATTTGTTAGCAAAATTCAGGAAAAGGTCTCATTGTTATAGTTCGCGGACAAATATTTAGAAGGGTCTTAACAACGCAGCACTTTGCAGCCTTACAAATGGAATCTGAACACTCTCTCTACTTTTGAAATACTTTTCGTTGAAGTGATGAGAAGGTACACATCTGTTACTGCACTGATGCTGATTCTCTTCCTGTATTCTAGTATCTGGAATCAGTCCGGCCGCTTATGAATGATGAAGAGTTCAAAAGAATGGACGGTCTTGCCAAAGACTTTGCATTTAACTTAGGACCGAGGCTTCAGTGGTACTTAAAGCTAAAATCATGGTGGGCCACAAACTATGTGAGTAGATCGACAGATAACTTATCTATTCAACAGATGTAATTTCATTTGTTCCTTGTTGTATTCTTGGCTTAACATTCATTCTGTCTCAAATGGAGCGGAAAGGAATTGAAACCTATGCAAAATGCATTGGAGGCCTCTTGCTTTGCACAGAAATAAGTTGATGTGGGATTTTGAAAAAAGAAAGTTTGGTAAATGGAACTTTGAAGAGCACATCTTTGTTCAGTTCTGTGTTTGTTATTCTGGAGCCAATGATGTAGTTAGTATGACTGCTCTTAGCCTATTTATGCTTGTTAAGATTTGTGATTAAACCCTGAATGTTGCTGTCCAGGTAGTTTAGATAGAAGAGTGCTTTAGGAAAACTTTTTTGTGTAGAACTGATAAAGCAAAAGGAAGGGAAATAAATAATTGTAACAAATGTTTTTCACCGAAAAGAAAATCCCAACATCAGTACTATAGTGAGAACCGTGTAATGCAATTAGAATCATAGAATGGGATGGGTTAGTAAGAACCTTAATGAGGACATCACCTATTTTCAACTCCCCTGCAGCAGGCAGAGTTACCAACTATGAGGCATCCACAACTTCTCTGGGAAGCTTGTTCCAGTGCCTCACTGCCCTCATAATGAATTTCTTCCTCATGTATCTATTCAAAATCTCCTCTCTTTTAGGTTAAAAGATAGAACCTGGTTCTATGTTTTTATGCCTTTTTACAAAGTCCCTCTCCAACTTTGCTTTGGCTCCCTTTGGGTACTGGAAGGTTGCAATAAGTTCTCAGAGCCTTTTCTTCTTCAAACTGAACAGCCCCAATGCTGCCCTTGAGCTTCCTGATGTAGTAACTAAAATTTATCTCTACACGTTAACTGTAGTTCTCTCAGGTTACCCCAGCATTTGGGACTTCTGATGCATTTTAAATGTTAAATGAAGATGAAACGTCTTCAGAAACTTACTATTACTAGAATTACCTCACTTTTTTTGTGTGTATTGTTTTCCTTAAATATTAACAGAAGTCAATGGAAGATTTTTGTCTCTTTGTATGTTTCTAAGTGTAAGGGCAAGCTGTCTGTTTTCTCACTGTTGTATGGAGCGTTGTATTGTGGAATTATCAACACAGCAGGCATCAAATATTATTTCTATATATAGGAATAATGAACTTTTATTCACTTCTTTTTCATCCTACAGGTGAGTGATTGGTGGGAAGAATACATCTACCTTAGAGGGCGTGGACCAATAATGGTTAACAGTAACTATTTTGCAATGGTAGGTAAATGCTATAAAGGACTTGTGGTTCAAAGCAGCATTGTAAAACTTCTGCCATGGGTCTTAATTTATTTTTCTTTAATATAATACCTTTTTAGACCTCCACTGCCACTGAGTATATGGCTTTCTTTTCTCTTTCTTGAGTATAATCTGTAACAAGTGTCTTATAGAGCGCTATCTACATAATAATATTAGCACATAGCACAGTGGGGCAGACTTGTAAAGCAATGGCTTCTGTTACAATTTTATATTTACTGTAACAAGCAATCTTTAAAAGGTTAATGTGGGGGGAAAAAAACCAATGCATAGCACGGTTGTGTGCTTTGGTATTTGTAAATGCCTGTACAGGAAGTAAAATTGTGGAAGACCCTGAGGTTAAAAACATAAGTAGGAAATATTGTGGTTTTGAATTCAAGTTTTTGGTAGCGTTATATGGGATGACTAACAGCTATGCTGTAGGTTTTCAAACTGTTGCTGTAGGAGGAAATTGTGGCTATTGAAGAAATGGAATTGAAGTCGTCAACTCACTGTACTAGTGTGCTTCATGTATTTTAAGACTTGACTTTATTGACCAGAATATAGCTTAAAAGAAAAAATTGAAAACAAAACAAAAAAACAGTAGTACTGTGTATTTTTCAGTGTACTATGGTAGTAGCTAACTTAAGATTCTTATGTACTTTGCAGGACTTCCTTTATTTATTTCCCACGACCATACAGGCAGCTAGAGCTGGTAATGTTATCCATGCCATCCTGCTCTACCGGAAAAAACTGGACAGACAAGAAATCAAGCCAGTATGTATATCGGTTTAAATAGCTTTTGATCTTTTCCACCACAGTTTGTAAGAAGTTGATCAGCTTTTAGAGCAGGAGAGGAATGTGTTGTGCCAGAACCATATGTGAGGTGCATCTACATTTGTGATCTCAGACATCTTTGTTATCGCTTGAATTGCACATGTGCACAAACTACTGACTATCAGATACAAGCTTCTGTTACACCAGCTAATTGTAGAGCCTGAAACTGACTTATCTATTTGCCCAAAAGAGAAATAAGGTCTTATGGTTGCATATGCTAAGTATACCACCTAACAAAGTATTGATATGTACCGAGCACGTCATGGTACTTTTGAATCACTGAGTTCTGAAAATCCCAACAGGAAAATTGAGTAGCATATGAAATAAGCTGTATGCTGAACTATAAACTACATTTGGGTGTGTACTGCTTGCTATATTTTCATGCTGTTCTTTGTGATTTCTGCTTATGGTCACTTTGCTTAGTGAATCTACCAAATGCAGTGAATTTATTTACCTGATGCATCAAGGTAGAAAACAAAAAGTGCAGTATTTAGAAACACTTGATTTACACTACATGTGTGACTTCACACTTCCTCAGGACACTGCATTTCCAGAAAACTTAAGTGTCTTTCAAGCAGATATTGTTTGAATACCGGATTTTGTTTCAATTTCATATTTTATTCAAGTAAACATGATAATCCCCAGCCCATATACTTAGTCTGTGATAATTCAGTGGATACCATTTTTTTTTCCTAGTACCAGAGAAAGAAACACTAAGAAATGTTTACTAAATGGTAGCTTTTCTTCAAAGCAGGTGTCCCAGTGAAGTCTTTCTACTGTTCTGTTTGTTTGGATGTTACCCAGATAATTGGATTATAAATAATATAAATATATATATTAGACACAAATATATAGCATGTCTAAGAAATCATATTTGTCAGGCAGAACACTGCATTAAAAACATCTGGACATAAGAGGAATTCATGTCCTGAATTGGACATAGTGGTTGTAAGAAAGTCTGCTTGAAAACAAAGGTTACCATTGGAAGGGTGCAGTTGAGTAGCTGTTTCTGTTGGAAGCAAAGGTTGTCATCATACTTGGCGTTGTGATTTCTCATGCACACTGGCTTCACTATGCAGATCTTTGAATATTTGGGCTTTTATACAAGGAAGGGAGCCAAAGTAGATAAGAAAGGGTAGGAGGAGAGTTGTGTACTTTCTTGGTTTTATGGTAGATGAACCAGAATCATAAGAAGAAATCAAGGGGCAACCCAGATTGACCATAGAGTGCATTGGATTTCTGATGCAAGCTGTCTTTAGTGCTTGCTCCTGAAGGGTGAGCTTTGATAAGAGCAAAAAAATGCAGCTGCTGGAATGTTATTGAAATCTTCCATGTGTAGTTCAAGGGAAGACAAGGAACAGGAAAAATAAAGTGATGCATAAGAAATATTATTGTTCTGCAGCCTCTGTTTAACCAGACTGTTTGTTGTTTTTTTTTTCTTTTTAGTTTACTAACGGTATATGCTAAATTGGAATTTAATCTCCATGTTTTGTACAGATTCTTCTGATGGGATCTACTGTTCCACTTTGCTCAGCTCAGTGGGAGCGGATGTTTAATACCTCCCGCATCCCAGGAGAAGAATCAGGTAAGCAGAGCAACCCAAGGAGAAAAGGACGTCTTAATGGAATTCACTATGCTAGGGATATTTTCTGCTAGAATCCTTTTTTCCCAGCTAAGGGGTTGAAAGACACTGGGGCACCAATATGCTGTTTCTCAGGAAGTAATGGATTGTCATAGAGCACATAGATAGTTTTTTCTGTTTAGAATGACTTTGAAACTTCCCTTCAGCATTTGCCTCTTTAATTAAAAGCTGACTTGAGGAAATTGTCTGCCCTATGCTTTTAATTCATACATAACCTTTATTTTTTTTTTTTCCTGTTCTACTCTTTCCGGTTTCTTTTGATACACGTGGTTTTGCTTTGTGAAGATTAAGTTTTCTCATCTGAGACACTTTAAAATTTGTCCTGTATTGATTTTTATTTTTATTTTTTCCTTTCAGTTTATTGCTTACAGCAGCATCCTAATGTATTCTTCTCAGTATGAGTGCATGTTCAACACTGTTGCTTGTCTAGGTTAAAGGCAGGTACAATCTTCGTTCTGGCAGACTTTTCAGTGCTGGTGTTATCTGCTTTGTATACACTGTAAGATACCAGATAAATGAATCGGCTGTAGGAAGGACAGTGACTAAATCTTTCTCTGTAACACATTAAGGAAATGTATGCTTTTTTAATTAGCTCCTGCTCTAGCTTCCAGCAATGAATTGATCGTTCTAAGTTCTGAGAAACTTTTTTTACATCTGAATAGAGGGAGGTACCTGTTTAAGTACAACAGGGTTATTTTTGTGTGAATCTGTTCCAGCAGCTTCTATGGGGCACTAAGACTGTGTTTACAAACTCACAAGCAGTCATGATGGCTCTGCCCAAAGAATAATTGTATCTATAAGTCATAGTTCAACTGTATATTGTCACTGTAAATGTAGATATGCTTTCAATTCAGACAACAGGAGTAAGTTGCATCTTGAAGGCAGATGCATGCATTCGTTAATAATACCTATAGATAGAAAAGTAGGGTATGTCCTACCTCTCAGTCCTTTCAGTTGCTAGTTGAAGCTAGTCATATAACTACAGGGTAATTTCATTTCCTTATTTTTTAATGCCTTTTCTGGCATAGCAAGGATCCTTTTACATATCCATGTTAGAGTTGGATTGCTCTTTCCAATTGACAGTGTTGTTGTTTAGTGTCATGAAGTCATAGAATGGTTTGAGTTTGAAGAGCTATTAAAGATCATATAGTTCCAGCCCCTGCCATGGACAGGGTACCTTCGAGATGCCTTCCCATCCCCCTGTCTGGGTTGATATTCCAGATTTTCCAACTGCTTCTCCTATAATTCATTTTTACTGATATGAGTCTTAGTACCTGCCATGTTGAAGAGTTGTGTTGAGGCTTAATGAATATGGTGATCTTGTTCAAGGTATATTTGCTTGTCACTCCTCTTTCCTGGTACTATGTTTCTCAGAATAATGTATGTTAGATGTTTAGGATGTCTATTTCTTCACTGCCTCATCAGGTGTTTTCCTCAGATTTATAAGAATGTCAACAGTTCTTGGAACAGCAAAAGAACTGAATGATTGGTTTCTATCCTATGAGGAGTTTACCTAGCTGCTTAGAAAGCTTTTCCGGGTATTTGACACAAAGCCTTCATGTCATAAATTTAGGCCAGTTGACCTTCTGTTTGTAAACCAAGTGGGGATAAACTCATTTAAATGAGCTGTGGCTAATTGATAGTACATGCAGTAGGCACTTGATGTTATATAGTGTACTATTAGTATTTTGAGACTTCAGCTTTGTGTTCATAAAAGCAATTTGAAATTCTAGATACTATCCAGCACGTGAAAGACAGCAAACACATTGTTGTCTATCACAAGGGCCGTTACTTCAAAGTGTGGCTGTACCACGATGGTAGACTGTTGAAACCTCGAGAGATTGAACAGCAGATACAAAGAATTCTTGATGATGATTCAGAGCCTCAGGCTGGTGAAGAAAAATTAGCAGCTCTTACTGCAGGAGATAGGTATGGCTATTATCATTTTTTAAATTAATTTCATTATTTGGAAGTATGTTGCTGTCATGTTATTGCTTTGCTGTCCTTTGTAATGATGATGTGGAATTAAAAATGATTTTCTAATTATAGCTCTGTATGGACTCCCCATACTTAGCTGGAGAGCTAGAGAAGTTTGCTTTATTTGTGGTTAGAAGTTTAATTTGAGGTTTTTCAACATTTAGCATTTTAAGCTATGTAAGCTTTAAATTTTCTCTGAGATTCATTGATATTGTAAGAATATACTCAAACTTCAGATTGAGAATGTAAATTCAATATCTGCTACTGCAGATTAAAGCAGTATTTATTCACCCAGCTCTTGGTGAGACATCACTGAGTTCAGTTCTATTTTGACAAATTCAGTTTTGTCTGATTTGTTTCTGGACACTGAAGTGCTGTGGGTTTTTAATAGATTACCTAAGAGATAATGTACTTTAATACATTTATTCATTGGAAAAACTTATAAATTTCTATATAAATAAATGTGGCACTGCTATATAGAAACTCCTTTGTTTGTTAACTTTAGATCTGCTTCAGTTGTTTACCATGGGCATTTTCATGGCATGTTGTCCAGATGCTTATATTTAGGTGTTACAACAGTGGATATTTTTATCTGTAAATTGTTTTCATTTGTATTAGCATTTTCTTTCACATAATATGTATCTTCTTTTGTTCAGTTATTAAATGTAGATAATATTATATGTATTGCATGCAGCAGAAACTTCTGAAGAATAATGTTTATGCTTTTGCATTTGTGTTATGATATGATAGCGTCATTGAATAGTTTGGGTTGGAAGGGACCTGAAAGTTCATTTAGTTCCAGCTCCCTGCCGTGGACAGGGTTATTTTGCACTAGACCAGGTTGCTCCAAGCCTTTCTAACCCGGCCTTGAACACTTTTAGGGATGTGGCATCCACAGCTTCTCTGGGTAGCGTGATGCAGTACCTCACCACAGTCATAGTGAAGAATTTCTTCCTGATGTCGAATCTAGATCTACCTTACTTTAGTTTAAAGCCATTTCTCACTGTACTCCCTGATAATGAGACTCTCCCTAGCTTTACTGAAGAGGCCCCCTGTAGGAATTGAACTAATGCTGAATTATTTCCTAGTATTGTTTTATACCTCTATGTTTAGAACTGTTCTCTGCTGACATAGTTTAAATGAATGCAAGCAGCAGCCTAAAACTTGATAAAAGTAGGAGGAATGTCTCACAGTGTTATTAAGGATGATAAAATATGCACTAATCCATGTAACCTGGCTGTAACCCAAATTCTTTCTGCAGGGTTCCATGGGCTAAGGCTCGACAGGCTTATTTTAGCCGTGGAAAGAACAAACAGTCCTTAGATGCGATTGAAAAGGCAGCATTTTTTGTGACATTGGATGACGATGAACAAGGGTACAGGAAAGACGATCCAGTGAGGTCGCTAGATGCATATGCAAAGTCCTTAATACATGGCAGATGTTACGACAGGTACAGTATTGACTCTGTGAAAAGACCCTTCTCTTTTTCAGAGATTTGCTAATTCATGTGGCTAATGCATGTGAGTTAGTGCCTTATAAGCACGTAAATTTGTCCATTTCAAACAAAAAAACCCCACCCGTTGTGTTCAAATCTTTTTGACAGACATGAAGTTAGTGTATAAGAATGTCTTTGAATGCAAAAATTCCTAAGGAAATCTAATCTTTTTGTAGGTGGTTTGATAAGACGTTTACTCTGATAGTATTCAAAAATGGCAAAATGGGGCTGAATGCTGAACACTCTTGGGCAGATGCTCCTATTGTTGGACACATGTGGGAGGTAAGTGTTATGTACAAAAGATTAATGTAGAGTGTTTGTTAGATTGTTCTGCAGCAGCCCTGAATAACCCCGGATTCCTTTCCAGTCTCATTGCAACAATGTTGCTTTCCAGTCTCTAGAAACTATGTTGCCTGTGAGTGGTTTTGGATTCCTTTTGTCTTCTATGTTGTCAGCAGAAGTAGAAACAAGCAAACAAGCAAAACCTGCTAAAAAAAACAAGTTGCATTGCCTTAAATTAAAGGTCTTTCTTAAGATTTAGTGACAAAGGTGTGTTCATACAAAAGTGATATGTCATCCTATCTAGCTTGTTTTTAATATTCTCAATCAATCAACTAATGCCTGTTTGACATTGTGTGTATACACATGCTCCTGAAGCACTTCAGCTTCCATGTGCTGTAGAATCCCGTGCTTATTTTTAAAACTTAAATGCTACAAGCTATAACTTCTATTTCCCTAAAGCTATTTTTGAGTTCTAGATTGTTATGTTAGTTAACGTAGCTCTTGTGTTTTGTTGCAATGAATGGTATAAATGCACTTTTTCTCGGATTTGTTGATCACGAATGTAGTTTGTTGGCTTGAAATCCTATCTGAATATTTTTTCTCTTTCAAGTTCAGAGCTATAAACAGTTGTGACTTCATCACTCAATACTGTTTCAGAAACATTAGCTAATTCTGATTTAATTATGTATCTGTGCAAGTGGAACCCAGGTCCAACTGATGCCCCAGGTCATGTCCTGATTTTATTAGCTATGAGTATCCATTTGTATAAGAAGAGAAAGTCCTAACTGCTTTCTCTAAACAGAAGAAAGTCAAACCTCATTAGAAGCTGACTGAACAGTCTAGTTGAGACAAGTTGTATTGGGCAGTGGAAAATTTTTGATGAATTTTTTGCTAAGAATTTGAAGTTAATCTGCAGTAAACTGTTTTTTAGTAAACTGAATTTTTGTCAGATAACAGACTTACAGTGATTCTCTAGAATCCAAATTGAGCAAAGTTTGAAAGCCTTTTTTGGGGGGGAGGTTGAGTTAAAGGGTTTTGCACCACTGCAGTAGAGTATTTTATGTATGTCTTGCTTAGAAGTAAAAATGCCTCAAAGTAACAGGCTAACAGGCAATATTTGAGAATAGATTACGTTTTGCATTGTGTTAAAAGTGTGTTATCCTTAATGTGTTGGCACTTCAAAATTACATGTAGTTGTGCAATTAGAATTTAATGCGTTTGCAATTCTGAAAACGTATCTTTCTTTACAGAATGTGATGGCAACTGAGTATCTTGAACTGGGCTACTTGGAGGATGGACACTGCAAAGGAGATACCAATCAAAATATTCCTATCCCTACCAAACTACAGTGGGAAATTCCAGAAGAGGTGAGAGCACAGCGGGTGGTGACTGGAGAAAGGAGCTCAGCTTTTCCTGAGCGGTCAAATCACATAACTACTGAAAACCTTATAAATAGTTAATTTCCTTGAGCCCTGTAAAATAGGAATTTCACATGTGAGCCCTGCCCAGTTTACTTAAAAGGATGGCAGAGGTTTTAAAGCCGCTTTTTACAAATTCTGTTCAAGAAAGAGCATTTTTACTAGAAATTTTCTTAACTTAGCAACTTATCCAAAATAAACGGCCATCTATTGTAAACAGGAACAGCACTGCAGTGAAGTTTAAGTTGTTACTGTGTTTTTATTATGCTTGTGTAACATTTCCTTGAGATTAGCTGTCTTATATGGATTCAGAATTGTGTCTAGATGTTAATAGTATTTATTTTTATTCTTGAGTTCAAGACAAACTACCACGATCCTATTTCATAGGCTGGTGGTGTAGCAGCTGGTGATACACTTCATGTTCTTGTGATCTGAACTATCTTAATGGTTTTTTGTTTGCTTTGAGACTGTTTTTGGACTCCAAATGTGTATTGGCTTAAAACTTGTAAACTTTTTTTAAAAGCTACTCGAATCTTGATTTTCGCACAAATATACCACCTTTTTTTCCAAAGGAAGGATGTTTAAACAATGATGTTTAAGAAGGGAACATTTATTTTGTATCAGTTAAATGTGTGTGTGACCTTTTCCTGTGTTTCTTTTGAATGCCTTCAAATGCGCATACTTGTTTATATTTGCATATAGATAAGTAACTTGCTTGTGTATTTCAGTGCCAAGATGTGATCGAGAGGTCTCTGAGCACTGCTACAGCTCTGGCAGATGATGTGGACTTCTGTTCGTTTTACTTTGATGTTTTTGGGAAGGGGCTAATAAAGAAAGCAAAAACCAGCCCTGATGCCTTCATTCAACTTGCCCTGCAGCTTGCTCACTACCGAGTAAGAATTTGACTTATACTATAGCCAATTTAACAAGATTCTGAGTTTCTGTACTTGTGGTTAGAATGTGTGGTTGTGTAAAGTACGCTTTTGTGACCTGGAAGAGTTGGTACCACGTACTAGATAAGCATTTACAAGATAAAAACTTCAGAATCTATGGGTAATAGGAAAGCTGGCGTTTTGGGGTTTTGCAGATGGTGTTCAGATTTAACATTCTCAGATCATATTCTTCCACTTTTTTTTATCCCCATGCTGCCATACAAATCTATGCTATTAAACTTTGAATTGGAAATACTGTAGGATTACTTAACTATGGCTGTGTTAGTTAAGTAGCCACTGAACTTTCTAATAACTTCTGATAGTTTTTGAATTGAGTCCTCTTTCTGACAAACCAAAGGAGAATGGATATAAAATGTGTAGTGTAGCCTCTACTAGTTTGGTGGTTCTAAAGGCATTTATCAAATCCTGTTTTGTTGTTTTTATTCTGTAAGACTGCTAATGGTAGACTACTAATGACTTAAAATGTTGCTTAACTTGTGATTTGTATCCTGTGTGCTTACCTTGACTGCCACCATCAATGAAGAAAGAGAGGCTAAGTCTGACTAAGCCTCTAATTCCTTATTTTTCAACTTTCAAGGACATGGGAAAATTTTCTTTGACATACGAAGCCTCTATGACACGCTTGTTCAGAGAAGGCAGAACTGAAACTGTCCGTTCATGTACCGTCGAGTCGTGTAATTTTGTTAAAACTATGGAAGACCCAAGTGAAAGTGTAAGTTGACTCTGTTGATTTCTAATACTTTTTATTCATGGAAATTTCTGCTGTTTGTAGTATTTAAAGAAAGAGATTCCTCGTTTCAGAACAGAAATGTAGCAGCACATAGCTATCTTCATCCTCTGTCAGGATGGCAGGACTTAAAGGCTACGCCAAAAAGAGTAGTGATAAGTAATAAAAAATAAGTAATAAAAATAAAAAATAAGTAATAAAAAGAGTACTAATTGCTAATAACCAAATATGCCAACTTTTATGGATCCTAAACTCCAGAAAACTCATATCTGTAAATTTCTTGTTATTTGTTAAGCAAGGAATGTCATGCCAAACTCTCAATTGCCATTAAAGAACTTTACTGGGGTATGAGAGTTGACTCTCTTGAATTGCTGATGTATTTGCTCAGTTTGGTTTAACAGAATATGCTTAACATTCAGTGAGGCTCTAGAAATAACTTAGAATAAAATTTTAAATGGATTCATTTTAGTTTTAACATGGTATTTAACTTTGATTCTGACCTACCGTTATGAAACTGTTCAATTTATAGATGTGTGGACACTTCTTAAAATGTATATACCCATATATATACATATACTTTGCTAGTATACAAAGATTTTAGTTCAGTCTTTTTTAATACAAATTTGCCTTTATTGCTTGCTTCTTATCTGTGTGTTTTGCATATAATTTGGGCTATCCATGAACCTTTACTCCAGAATGCCAGTAGTAGTCATGCTTGGCTACTATGAGACCAGTGTTTTCTTTCAGCCCTTGCACTACTCTCATACACTGTCGGTTTGCCTTCTAAAATGGCTCTTGCAGTTCCTGCCTTTCATAAACCACATTCAGACTTGATTTTCTGTAGCTTTCTAAGAAACTAGAATTCACTGAACAGATTTGTTTCATCTTTCTTTCATTGTTAGAATGAAAATAAGTTGAAGTTATTCCGGCTGGCAGCTACCAGACACCAGCACTTGTATCGTCTTGCCATGACTGGTGCTGGCATTGACCGCCATCTGTTCTGCCTTTATGTTGTTTCCAAGTACCTTTCTGTAGATTCTCCTTTCCTGAAGGAAGTAAGTGGTCTTTATTGATTGATTACAATAAATAATCATTTGTTTACTTAGCATTTTCTGGTATCTGCTCACATTTTGATGGAACTCCAGTTTTCATCAGAAAGAAGAGTATAGATAGCATGGTTTAACATCTTACAGCTTGTTTTCATTTTTTTGTATATATACACTTACGATAGACTTTCAGTAATGAGGTTTACGAGAAAGATATAATCAGTATTACAATAGAATACTGGCTCCTGGCATATATTCACCACAGGCAGCCATGTACTTCCATCTGGAACTGTAACAAAATTACTTTGTTGTAAGTTAACATGAGCTAAGGGAACTGTATATTGTAATTTTTGTTTTTTTGCAGTTTACTGCTGTGCCAAATGCTTTATTAAACCATACTTTAAAGTTGGAATTGATGAAACAAAGCATGTTCCTGCTTTCAGTTAAGGATCAAACAACCTTGCAGAGCTTTTGCAGCCTTCCAAGAAACCTCTGCATTGTGGGAGATTTTAGGATCTTCTGACTCAGTGTAGTATTTACCTGGGGTTTGAGTGCTGCCATCACTGATCTCGTTAACCAGCCCTGTTGTGCAGAGTTTACCAGGCTGTAGACCAGATTCATCTGTTCTGAAATAACATTTCTGCTCCAAGAAATTTCATTACTTTTGTAGAAATTATCATCAAGATGGTTTACACGTTAGGGCAAGTTAAGTTGTTCCTTCCAGCACTCTCAATGATTCATGCCATTGACATGTGAAGTAGAGTTACCTTTTAATATTGCTTTATTGAATATTTTCTAAGCTTCTTAAAAATTATTTCTTGAGAGAGTTGCATGTTCCTAAATAACATGTCATACTTGATTATTTATTTATTTATTATCTCTAATAAAGGTTTTGTCTGAGCCTTGGAGACTATCGACGAGTCAGACACCACAGCAACACATTGATCTGAAGAAGAACCCTGAGATGTTATCTTCTGGCGGTGGATTTGGACCTGTATGTTAACTAAATACAAGTATCTCTTTTAAAAACAGTTTTGTTTCAGACCTGTAATACCTTAATGGTACACATTAAAAGTGCAGTATATGCTTTAAATATGGGTTTGATGTTTTCCAACTATATGAATGTGCTGGGAAAAAACCAACATCACCTTTTTCCCTTGTCCCACTAAAATATGGACATCTGTAATGAAATATGCAGTTATCAAATGTGGCATAAGGCCCCACAGCAAGGAGATCTGATTAACTGGGGGCTTTTATCACAGTTGCTATGCCTGCAGATTTAGTATGTCAAACTATTATTGCAGTGACAAGCAGTTTACTACTTACACTAGACTTTAAGGTTGGGATTAGTAGAAAGTATTTCACTGTTCTGTGTTTTTTATTTATAATTCCTAATGAATTAAAATAAAATAATAGTTCATGCTTTCCTCTGAATCACGTTACTCAGATTGGTCTGCTTGCCTTCCTAAATATGAGTAGTGGCTAGGATAAGAATGAAATGGATTTCTGCAGCTTTTGTGGACTTCAGAGGAGCTGGTGTAGTGCTGGAGTTTTAATGAGCTTCTGACTTGCTTATGCTATTTTAACAAGATTTGAATATGGAAGTTGATAATATCCTTGTTAACTGTCAGGCAGGCTTTTCCATGTGGTAGACTAGTTTAATTTGTTTCAAAAAGTGTTTCTATGGAAAGAACAGTGAGGGGATCACAGGACTATTCTTTGGCACTCAGAGATCAGAATCATTATTGTTTATTTTAGTCGGCTTGTCAAGCTGAAAGCTGGTTTTGTGGTGGATTGGTTTGGAAAGTTCAGGGGTCGTGTAGGAAGTGAAGGAAAAGTAAGTTTAAAACTTGTTCATTTTTCTTCCCTTAGGTGGCTGATGATGGTTACGGTGTTTCTTACATAATCTTGGATGAGAACTCCATCCATTTCCATGTCTCCAGTAAATACTCTTGTTCTGAAACGGTAAGGAACAATCCTTTCCTGTTCTGTTATCTGCTTGTAAAACTCTTCTACTCACTGCCTACTCACCATTTAGGAGGAATGCAAGGTACAGTTATACTGTGCTTTTTTCTTTGTCATGCTATGTATTAATGTTTTCAGCTTCTATAAATCTAGTGACTTCATGAACCAAGGAACTGGTGTGATACTTCACCTTTCTGTCAGATTTAAAAATAAAAGGCCTAAGGTCGTGTTTGTGCACATGTCGTTCTCAGGAACTCCTATGAAATGACTTGTATCTGACCCGTAAGCATAGGTGTCTCCTGGCTTTTGTTATCATAGCTTAGCTTTGATTTGCCTCTGGCTGCAGGGATGAAGATAATACAGCAGTATAGTCTTTATTCTTTGAATCTCCCTTGGTCTCAATAGTTCTGACAGAAGTTGATGGTTAAATTTTAATCTGTTCTTGGGAAACTTAATTATCATAATTTATCGGAATGACACTCATCTATTGAAATGCCGTGATGTCATCCATCAATATCCTTCTGTTGCAGAGATCGGTTTCAGTTTGTCCTTCCCCTTTGTTTTATGACTTACCAACATATTCAGTTTTGGCAGGATTACATAGACCATAACTTGTCTGATAGATCTTGGTGCCTCTGGTTAATTATTAGAAAATATGACTTTGTTCATGTGTGTTTCAAATTGTTCTTTGAGTGCCTTTTAGTTTATACGTTAAGTTTCCCTGTACTCTTATCAGTCAAGGCAAAAGTCCATAGAGAGAAGGCAGTGCTTTATGTGCTTGCCCTTGATATTATTAGAGTTTCCTGTAGCAGGTTTTATAATGTAGCTAATGATTTATATTTATAATCTTTGCTGTGCCGTTCATTTCTTGGAATAGTTTCTTAAAGTATTGGTCATTTTCATTTGCCGTACTTGTTCTTCTAAGAGATTCAGGATTCCAATAGGAACTCAAGTGTTTTTGGTTTTTTTTCTGTTTTTTTCAGTCTCTTTAGGTTGTTTTTTATACTTTCTGGGCATTCTTTTGTCTTGTGAGAAATGGCTTAGATAAAATCATCTTGTATGAACTACATGTTTTAGTTTGGGTTTTTTTAAGTAATGATATAAAGCTATAGGTACATTTGATGTCAAAGGTAATTTCTCAGTTCTGTGTGTAGAACGTAACTGCATAATGTCGAATTTACCTGTCAGTAATAGTATAAACCAGGATTAATTCATATAGCATTAGCGTTTTTGTAGTTTAACTTCCTTGTTTTATAGTAATATATGTGACCTAAATCTGTGTTCCAAAGTTACAAAATGTTAAAAGTCTCCCCTTTGCTTAAGAGATAACTGTTACCAGACAGCACGGCTCACTGTGTTTTTATTTATTTATTAAGGATTCTCATCGCTTTGGGAAGAACATCCAAAAAGCAATGGTTGACATCATGGGTTTGTTTCAACATACTAAGAACTGTACCAAATGATCTGGGTTATTACCACAAAGCAACCTCCCATCGTTGGGATGGAAACTCTTCTGAACAGCGAATGAAAGCAAGGTTTGCAGAAATGCTGGCTGATGAAGAAACCGAGTCACAATCCTGTTGATCTGAGCAAACCTTGGCCTTGGTTTGAATGTTTCATAATTATTATCATTATTTTTAGGTAGTTTGGAAGCATTTAGTTCCACAGTGGGTGAATTTTGAAATCTTATACATTTCTAGGGATGAAGCGTACCACTATTGCACAAAGGCATATATATTCTAACTCCTGCAGTTTTCTCCTGTTTTTTTTTTTTTTTCTTAAAATTATTTGAATCCACTTGTATTCCAGAATGGAAGGGATAAAACATATCAAGTCTTAAACTGAAAGCCTTCAAAGGATTTGATTTGGCACGCATTGATAGCAGAATGTTCTTCAGAGTATCTGCTGCTTTATTTAAACAAATGACAACACTTGTGGCTGTTTACCTTCATTAACTTCTTTAAAGGTAATTTTCTCATAAGATTTAAGGAACAAAACAAAGAACCATAAACCATAACCTAGTGCAAAGTGCCCAACTGGTGTGTTTCTTTTTGGGAAGATGTATGTGCTACAGTGAGGTAGTAAAGTATTATACAAATTAGCAGACATCAAACTTTTCTTATTACTTACAAGCACGTTTGCCACATGATTGATTTTATATCCATGTAAATGGACCTGTGTGCTTGTTCATAGCAGTGCCTTAGTAAAAGAAATATCCTAAACACAGGAGAAAAGCTTGTGCTAGGAGTTGGTTTTAACATTATTTTTGTGGAGGGGAAATAGCAACGCAGATCTAGTTTTGAAATTATAAATTAGGTGGCTGTGATATAGGTAGAGTTGAATTTGTTTATGATGCAGCTAGGTTCAAAGCTCTAATGAGATGATCTTCTATGGCAAAGACCATTCTCTAGGAAGTGCAGGAGTAACTTTGTAGAGCTCAGATACTCATGATCTTGTTTAGCTGAGTGGTATTAGCGATTCGCTGAGAGAAGAGTTTCTGGGTCCCAGGGAATGTAAATATATTTAAACTCGAGCCTGTTGGATAATCTATGAATCAAGGCTGCATGTAAAGGCTGAGTAATTGCAGTTTCCCAGCTTTCAGCCTGAAAAGACAAGAATTGTGTGGTCAGCTCTGCATGAAATGGGCTGTGAAGGCAATGGAAAATAGCTCCGGAATGGGGAAATTATGGCCTTCTCAAACCTCTTCTGGGAGTGGCCCATTGTCTCAAGCGGTTTCTGAAGGGTGCAACAAAAATGGGGGTGGGAATAGGGCAGACAATTTCACTGAAGAAGGGGCGTATTTGTAAATGCAGAAGGGAAATGATTACTACAGAACTGAAGTAACTTGGTGTGTGATGCTACTCATCCTCAAACTGTATCGGTGTCATTACTTCTGTGCACCCATTAGGACAAACTTATTTTTCTGTGAGTAGAAGGTACAGAATATTCAGTAATACAGTAAATGTTGCTCCAGAGCTGTGCTGGTTCTGAAAGCTCTCTGGGGCTGCTGTGAAACTTCTCATTAGGTTTTTTGGATTTCTTTTTCTGGCCAGTATTTCTAACTTTATATGCCTCTACATGTTTGGTTTGTTTTTTCACTCTGATCTAGCTATCGAAACACCTGTGTTATGTGTGTGTGTTTGAGGTGGGAAACCTCAACAAAGGTCCTAAATACATAAGTAAGCAAATACATGCTTACCTAAATGTAGGTTCCCCTGTAGGAATTGGCCAAAGACACCCATTATGTGATTGGATAAAGTCTGTGGGAAAGGAGACTTTGAACTAAGCCTTATTGCAACTAACATTTACCAAATTACTGCAACAGTGTCACAGTGATGTGTTTTTGTGGGAATAATGCACTGGTTTTTGTATTGACCACTGAGCAGTCTGTGCTTCAATTAACATAGGGCTTCTAGGGTTTTTCCAAGAGAAAAAGAAAAGTTTAGATCTGACTCTCAGGTTTTAAATGTTTCACGTCTCATTGTATTTAGTGCAGTTATCAATGCAATTTTACGTGCTTAGAGTAAGTACAATTGGCACAGAAAGTTGTTTTTTATTGTAAATGTTTAAAAGAGTGGTGTTAAATGTCTCTCTCTCTTTTTTTTTTTTCTTTACGTTTTTAATTTGAGTTAGATCATAATTCCTAACCAGACAGGATCTTTAAGATGTCAACAGCGTGTAAATAAAATATGCTTTTTGGATGTAAATCTTAGAAATCCACAGTGAATGTAGGCTGTTAATAAATAATTAATTTAAAACTTGATGTTCAATATGGTGTACATACAGTAAAAATACTTGCTTTTTTTTGCTCAAAAGCCATAGGAATGTAATTGAAATGACTTAGAACTGAATGAACTTTCTAGTCTGGTGTACTTCACTGTTAATGTCTGTATTTTAGGACAACTGTTCATCCATAACTTAACCTTCAATCACCAGTTCTCAGTTAGTGACAAGGGCTGTAAGTGAGGGGTGGAGAGGTTGGGATAGTAATAAATTAATCCATTTGTTAAATACCAGCGTGGAACTGGTTGAACCCTTTAGGTATGAGTTTGCAGAGTTTATTATTTCAGCTATTTAATATGATGGAATAGCAGAAACTTGGTGCGTTTAGAGGCTGCCGTTGTCCAGACTGAGGATGTTACAGACTGAATATTCTTAAGGGTTGGGCTTCTAAAGGACCATGGAGGTGTGCAAGCCTGTCCTTGAAAATCGTGCTTCTAATTCAGCCTTTGTCCCAATTGCTTCTTGTATAAAATGTATCACTTTAAGCTGTTTTTGTTTCTTGTTCGCTTACTCGACTCCCGTGGTTGGTTATTTACACCCAATAGTCTGTCCCAACGTTCTGCCTTCTTCTGTGACTTCAAACAATAAAGTTTCACAATTATCACTACTAAGCGCAACGTTTCATGTCTTTTCTATTTACTTTCTGGCTTTTTTGCTTTAATGACCTAGTGAAATCCTTGTAGTTGGATCCAATTCGGATCTGTATCAGGGCTCTCCTCAGCTTATTTATGAGGTACTTAAGTGGCATGAGGAGATGGGCGGCCGTTACCGCGCACGCGCAGCGCCCCATAACGGTCGTGCAGGCGGCGGCTCCCTCGGCTTGTCGCTGAGCCGAGGCGGAGGGCGGTGCGTACAGCCGGGCCGGGGGCTGCAGGGGGCTGGAGTGAAGCAGGACGGCTGGTTTCCTGCTGTGTCAGCGCGGCCCAGATCCAGGGCTTGCAGTAGTGGTAGCCCGGCTGTGTCTGGGCTGGTGTCTTAGTGCTGCTGTCTCAGTGCTGGTGCTGTGGAGTGCAAGGAGCGCCCTGTCATCTGACAGCGGTGACTGTAGTTAATCTCCAGTATTGCACATACTTCTTGAGACTGTTTCATTCCCTTCTAGATACCTAAGTTGCCTGGAGGAATACTGTGATAGAAAAATTATCTTCATGTAAATAGGATGCACCTGACTGTCTGCCTGTGACAATGGAGAATCAGATACTGTTTGACATCAGATCAGCTATCGATGATGGGTTTGTAACTGAAATATTAAGTCAGAATACTCCTGATAGCTCTGAAAACTTCAGCCTGGAAACTGCAGTCATTAATAATCCTGTTGAAGAAGGGATGTGCTCTAGTCAAAGCAACCAGTTATATGCGATAAATGTGGGAGAGGCTTTGTTGGATCACTTTGAATACCCCCTTTCTGCTGAAAATCAGAGTGCGATAGCTAAAGTTGAAATATATCCACAAGGAAACAACAGCTGTAACGATGAAGATCTTGAAAAATACAAAGGATTGAATATTCCAGGAGAAGCCGATTACATGCATTCACCTCATCTGCCTACAGATGGCGGCCACTTCCTTTCTTCTGTAGTGGCACAGCATAAAAGCTGCAGTGTTCCAATTTCAGGTGTTTTCTCTTCAGAAGGAGCAGTCAGTCAAAATGTTGGAACCGTACCCGTAAGATACGTGAAATGAGAATTTGTATGGGTGCTTGGTTGTAGTTTGTACATAGAAGATCATCACGTTAAAACTTGAGATGGGATCCATGTGGTGTTTGAAGTGATGTTATGAGTCTTACACTGGAACAAACTTAGCAGTACACTCAGACTGAAAAGTCCATCTGCTTAATGCAGACTATTCATATTTAGTATACTTACATGAGCTTGTTTCTTTCTTTATGGCTGTAGTGGATCTTCTGAAGAAATTGCCTAATTCAGCTTGTGCTCTGTAGGTGGCTTCTGGGGTAACGCTGAGTTTCCTCTGGGAAGCTGTTTTGCAATAACTAAGTGCACCAGTTGACATTTCTTTCCAGTGTAAATATTTACACAAATGTTGCTACTCCAGGGTTCAGAAATTCAAAAAGGCATAAAACAAAACGTGTTAAACAGAAGAAGAATAGTCGGTTGTCCATAGTATCTGGTAATGCTGGTTATTCTGCAACATTTATGTGCTTATTTATAATTTAGAAATGCAAATAATTTCCAATTTTAAAGTCAGTTTCTGTGTGGCTGTTTTTTTTTAAGGAGATATGTAATATGTGCAGTAGTTATAAACCATTCTTTTCTTCAGGTGTTCAGATCATTGTTACCTCCAGCTGAAGGTGAGAATAACTGTATTTATTATGATCAGTTTAAAGGAATGCAAAGCAGTCCTATGCAGTCAAACAACTTGTCTGATTGCTTTAATGGTAAGTGTCACGGGTGTCTGAGTGGGATAACTTGTTTATTTTATTAGTTTATTTGAACTCCTCTTTTAGAGTTAGAAAAGGGTATGAATGTCTAGATAAAATAATTCCTGGATTCAGGAAGTAGCAGCATGAGCCCCTTCTGATAACGTTCATAGAGGAGAAAGGAAGAAGTTTTGATACAGGTCAGTGTGTGTTCATGTATGTTCTTGTTGCTTCAACCATGAAGCTTGGGCTTACCTTTAATTTGTTGTTGCTAAATGATTTTTACCAGATGGTCTCCAGAATCCTTTTAGAGACATCAATCACATATGGGAGCCTGTTTTTCCAAAGTCTGTAACAGGAGAATATTACAGTCTTATAAAATAATACTTAATATTACTTTATAAGACTGTGATAGTCTGTAGTAAGACCGTGACATCAAAATCTCCTTGATGCTATGAATGAGCTCCTGGCATTAAAACCAAACAAAAGCAAACACATGTCTTAATAAACAAAACTTGCTTTATTTCACTTACTAGAATGCTCCAGTGGTGTTTATGGCTTGCCTCAGACTAGTGCTTCTGTCTATGATGAAATAGTAAGTATGCGCTTGATTTCTAAGCTCACTGAATGTGCCCAGAATTCAATGAAGACTTTAAGGAGTGCCTGTTAAGGTATAACACTTGTTTTTTTCAGACAGAAGTAAGAGATGCAATTAGAAATGTTATGGAGAATCATGAAGATGGAGCCATTTTTCAGAGTTCAAATATTGACGAGTCCAACTGTGAGTTATTAGCACTGCACGGTGTGGTGGAGGAACCTGGATATTTACACAGAAATGATTCCAGCCCCCTGGTAATTTATGTCTGGTAATTGTTAGGAGAATTATAAGCTAAGAAAACGTTAACTTAATTTTACCACACATGCACCAAAATCCCACTTAGTAAGTTTTGTGTCAAGACTGATTAGACAGTGCTTTTCTCAGACTCGGGGACTAATTTTTCTTTAGATAAAGTGCTGTTTTACATATAAAATGTTATCTTCTATTTCAAGGCCACATACAGTAATATGAAGATTATTTCATGAATGAATAGTCTTGATTTACAGACACATCTGAATAAGTGGCATAAAACACTGAAGTGAAATAGGGTTTGTTCTGGGTATGGAATGTCAGGTCCACGTGGTAGAAAACGAGCTAGAGTATGTTGTGCAAAACCTTATAGAACACTTTAGAGAACCAGGAGGGCATCTCACCCCAGGGTGAAGAGCTACAGTATCGCAGCTGTTTCCAAAACCAAACAAATAGAAAGGGTCAGAATGCAGACACCTCTGTGTACAGTGATTCATTTGTCTGAGAGACTGCAGTGTGTGATGATGCAGCTTTATGAAGCATGTTACTCTTACGAAAACCATTTTGTGTATATGCTTAGAATTGCAGGTTTTTAGATGGGAGGCTATTGCTGTTTATTTATTCCAGATGATCTGCCAACTGGAAGGAGGTACTCAAATACTCTGTATAAAGGATTGTGGCACACAGGATCTAAAAGCAATTCATCTCATTCCACAGTATGAAGACCAACATAATTATCTTCAATCTGGTAAAATCAAAGTTAAAGTTATGTCTAGCGTGTCAGATAGTAGATCACAGTTAACGTGCAGATGCAAATGTATGTGCTTATTTTCTTAATCAGCAGTGAACAGAGGTGAGATGAAGCTAGTGTAGCTATCACAAGTTACTATTTTCCTTTATTTTGTAACAATAAAAATCTGGGCATTTAAATGTTATGAAAATGATGTAATGGACGTGTTGAATATAATAATGTTTTTTACTATACAGATCAACTTATGAAAAAGCATGCTTAGCAGAAAGTGCTTGCATACAGCTGCATTTACCCCGGCATACCACAAGGTGTCAGTGTCTCTCTATAAATGAAGAGCATCATTGCGGGCTGTTGGCTATCCTTCAGCCTTGGGGCTTAAAGTGTCCCAAAATGTTTCTGTCACTCTGTGAACTTGAAATTCCATCCGTTTTTAGAGAAGGTGGTTTCTGAGATCTCAAAGTGCAGTTTTTTGGCTATTCAGATATTGAGTGTGACAATACATTTTCATCTTAGGAGCAACATGCATAAGAGAGGCTTAAATATAATTAAATATTTCTTTACCCAGAAAGAGCTTCTAAAGGAACATAAACATTATTTCTTCATTTATCAGTATCTTATTTCAGTGGTGTGTGTCAGTCTCATTGTGAAAACAAAGCCTTTCATTACTAGTCACCGCACACGCACTGTTTGTGGTGTCAGTAGATGCTGAGTGTCTGAATCTCAGCAGGTGCCCCAGTTATGGAGCATGTTTATTTCTATTAATCAGAAGAGGAAAACACATACATTCAAATGGCAGCAGATGTGCCTATAAATGCATTCAGGCTCCCATTACTTTGCTGCAACGTTAGGGAAGAAATATCTAAGGAGAGTGGTGACTTTTTGTTTTAGTTTTTATTTGCCCAAGCTTTCTTTCGTTGTACTGATCTTCCCTGTAAGTGAAAGGTGTAGGTCCAGAAGTTGTATCTAAAAGTTTCTTTAAACGTAGATCTCATTAGGACTAATGGAGTGATGATTACTTTGTTCTACATAGCTTAAAATACTGATTTTCTTAAATGCGGTGCCTCACCAGGGCTTGCACAAAACTCTGTTCTTACAGCCATATTTTCTGAATAGGTTTTTAGTTGTTGTTCCTTTGTTGTTGTTGTTGTTGGTATAATAGGCTGAATGCCCCCTTTTTACATAGAATTCTGGAAATTCATAAAAAACATCTGTTTGTGTCATTTTTCACATCAAATTTTTTCAAGTCTATGCTGTTTCTAATTAAACGTAATGTGATGGAGTGTAAGTCCACAGTCTTAGCTAAAAAACTGGTGAAAAGCTGAGTTCTTCTGTAAGGGACTGGTTTTATATTGTCAGCTTGCTGGTGTTGTTGTTTTGGTTTTGTGGGGTTTTTTTCCACTAATTGAGGGAAACTTTTCTGAAGAAAGAACTTGTAGGTCCTTCTTTGATACAGTTTGCTCCCCAAGCTTCACTGTATCAGGTGGTGCAAAAAGACAGACGCTGTCAGGAAATACTGTGGCTTGGGTTTTTATTTTTTATTAATAGGAAAAGTTAAAAGTACCCATTTGCGTGTATGCTTGATTCAAAAAGGTTAATGCACACATTAGACTTCAGATATTGTGAGCAGTTCATTAAATGTCATCTTTTCAGATGCAGGCAGCCCTGTAACAGCGGTACTGGGGCAGTTTTTGCCTGTTTCGGGTGACCTGGATTCAAACAAACAAGAGGTAAAGCAGCTTTATTCTCACCATGTATTAAGCAGAGTGTAAACTTCCCTTCTCTTAAAATAGCTTCTTGTGTTGAATGTCAGGAGGTAACAACTGTATGCATTTTCTAAAGACAGTTTAGTAGTGTACTGACAAATTGGTACCTGAACATTCTAGAGATGTAGACAGGATTGCAGTTCTCTCTCTGATTTTCCCCCAGCCTGTTGTTCCCTGGATTTATTCTCTTAAATATATTAATTTTCTTCTTCCTTATCTGCAGCTAAACTGATCACCAGTTAAAATAACTATCATTTATAAGCACTCCCAGCACTTTCTTGTGCCTGTTTTTCTAGGCTATTATGTGTCTGAAGAGAAAATAGATCTGCATTCTGTTTAGGTGGACTGTAAGCCAATACATTCTGTTAAATTTTTTAGTCCTCAACCAATGAGATGCCGTATTGCAACTGAACATAACGTACATCAGCAAGTCACTAGCCAGTTTTAGTTGATTACTACAATTAAATGTAGAGATATCAGTACACTGGAAACAGTGTGCAAATACTGCAGCACTGGCAGCTGTTCTTGATCCTTTGCACTGGGAGAAATGGGTATCCTGACACACTGAGCAGTTTCAAAGAGGAAATGAAAGCATGTTTCACATCTTTGTGCTTCCATGAGTTTTATCACTATACGTGGCCAAACAGAGCATCCTCAGAACGTTTTCTTTGTATTACTTTTTTAATTCACAGGAGTCTCTTTTTAGAATGTAATATAAGCAAGCTGTATGTATTTTATCTTGAACAGTTTGACAGTGAATACTTACAATCAGTAGCTAGCACTTCAGCTTTCCAACCAGAATCGAATCTGCAAGTGAAAATGACTTCAGGGTAAGATGCTTGCAACACTTAGTCCATTATGAAGTTTGAATTTTATACCAGCAAAGACTCTTAGACATCTTTGCATTTAATAGCTTCTCCTCATGCAACTTTGTAAGAGTGATCTGTGTATGTATCATGGTAGCCATTATTCACTTACTGGTGGTCAAGGCTGCCAGGATTTCTTAGGATCAATGCAACCATGCTGTAAATGTGTCTGAAAAACATTTAATTTTCTGAGTTGATTAGTTTTAAAATATAATTAATGTGTGTTTAGCTCATTTTTCTAACACAAATGGGATTCTTCTAATAAACTTTAATTACAGATCATTTTTAAATACAAGACAGATTCAAACCTGGTGTGACAGATGAGAGTGCTTTGCAGTTGCACAGCAGTTACTGGGCTCTGAGTGGTTGCTCTGCCCCTAGTAGTGACAGCTGGTGGATTGCAGGAGATTGTCTTCTCTTTTTGTCACTTGTTTTTTGACCCCACAATTGTTAAAACAGCACTGCAATTGGGGTGGGGGTGGGGGGGGTGGGGGGGAATGTATCAAAGTTTAGAAAGTATAGACCAATTTTTTATTTGCAAACTTTTTTCTTATTCCTCTTTCAATCTGCGTAGCCCACCTTTTGGTTCAGGGATTACAAAGTCTAAGAAACCATGTAACTGCACAAAATCTCAGTGTCTTAAATTGTAAGTAACAGCTGATTAACATTTAATAAATATTAATAGCAGTGTATATTTGAAGGAATGAACATACAGTAAATGTGATGAGCAAGCCATAGGGGGTAAAAATTGCTTGTCTGATCTTCAGTTAAAGATCAGCAGTTTATGTCAACTAGTATCACAGAAATCCACAATTCAGGGTGTAGTTGTGAATGATTAACGTAATCAAAAACATGGAAAATATAAGAGAAGCTTGAAGGCATTGTTCAGAATTGTCTAGAAAATCATTTGTAGAATGAAAACGCTGTATATTGAAGTATCATTTCTCTGTCTCACTTCTGTACGACTGTAATCTATGTAACTACTTTGTGGAGTCATGTATTTGCGTGCATACATAAAATGCAGAGATGTGTATGTGATTGTTAAAATTTGTTTCATTTATGGATTGGTTGTATTTTGTGAAAATGGATGAGTGAGACAGGTCTCTATTTATATTTGGCTATGATTAAATAACATGGGAGGGATAGGAACTATAAATTCTGTCTCGAAGAGGAATAACATTTAAAAGCAGTTAATCTTTCTATTTATTAAATTGTGTTTATATGTTGATTGTAGATATTGTGAATGCTTTGCCAGCGGTGACTTTTGCAACAACTGCAATTGCAATAATTGTTACAACAATCCACTTCATGAAACTGAGCGATTTAAAGCCATTAAGGTAAAATATATATGTGTATATATATAATACTATATATATCAGTATGAGCTTTGTATATGTAAAATACACTTGTATTGTTTTTCTCTACTTAAAGTCTTTGAAATATACTATTTTTATACAAAATACCACCAACTGCTGCTGCTATATTTTTCTTACATAAAAAAATAACACTTTTCTTTTTTAATTTACTTTTAAGGAGCATCTGATACTTTTGATTATAATTAGTGGTATATTAATGGAGTGATGGTTTTCATTCTTGAAACAAAATGTACAACTCCAAATTTGATCTCAGAAAATGTTTCCACTTGAGGGAAAATTTGTGTTCCAAAGTCAGAATTAGGTTGATGGTTGTATGGGAAATTGGTAATCACAGCCTGAACCTCTGATTAATCAGCTGAGGTAAGTGTTGGGTCAGCTGTGGGAGCACAGGTGAGAGTAATTTAGCTGTGCTACCCGAAGGGGTGGAGCTTGACTCCACCTCCTCTAGACCTCATTTAAGGGCTGACCACCACCAAGGCAGCACCTCTTGGAGATTGCTCCTTGGTGGAGATTGCCTCAGTGGTTCCCAGCAGACCAATGGCTTCCATACAGGTGACTTTTTCCTGTAAATGTCCTTTTGGGTATTTACAACTACCGTCTTTTCATTATTGTTACTGTACAATGATGTTGGTTGATGAAAGACTCAACATGAACCGGCAATGTGTGCTTGCCGCCCAGAAGGCCAATAGTATCCTGGGTCTCATCAGAGAAGTATGAGCAGCAGGTTGTGGGAGGTGATTCTGCTCCTCTACTCTGATCTCGTAAGACCCTGGAGTACTGCTTCTGGTTCTGGGTCCTCCAAAGGAAGAAGGACATGAAGCTGTTGGATCAAGTCCAGGGGAATACAAAGATGTTCTCAGGGTTGGAGCACCTCCCATATGAGGAAAGGCTGAGAGAGGAGAGCTGGGGCTCTTCATCTTGGAAAAGAGGAGGTCTGTGGAGCCTTATATAGTGGTCTTCCAGGACCTGAAAGGGGCCTACAGGAAAGCTGGGGAGGGACTTTTTAGAAGGGCATGTAGTGACAGGATGAGGGGAAATGGTTTAAAACTGGAAGAGGTTAGATTTAAACTGGATAGTAGTAAAAGTCTTTACTATGAGGGTAAAAAACAGCCCCAAAAGAGAAACAGATGGGTGGATTGTTTGGGATATTCCATAAAATTGTGGTGGATCCCACTCAGCTCAGTGTTCTGCAATCTTTGAATTGCCAGTTGTTAATTCAGATGCTATAAAACAGTCCTTGAATGTCTCCTAATGTAACACTTTTTGTTTTAGGTCTGCCTTGATAGAAATCCAGAAGCTTTTCTACCAAAGATTGGACAAAGCAAACTGGGAGACATTAAACCTCACCATAACAAAGGATGTAACTGCAAGCGTTCAGGATGTCTCAAAAATTATTGTGAGTGCTTTGAGGTGGGTCTGTCAGATTTTCCTGTCGGTGGTTATCACATTAACATTGATTGTATTCTGTAAACAGTGGTCTCTAATAAGAATTACTTATCTCTTTGATTATAACAGTTTTTTTGAACATAAGGGAAGCAGTGTCTCTCTTGTCATGGCTTGTCATGACTTCAAATAATTAATTCTAGCTGAAGTTATCAGTTAAAATGTTCAGTATTGTGAGTTCTCAGCCAGTGCTGTGCTCCGGATGACAAGAGAAATGGATTTCAAACAACTCAGTCTTTGCACAAACCACAACCTTAAGGGTTGATGTGTCCAGTATACAGAACAGAATCATCATTCTCCAAAAAGAATTCCTGCCAGGAACAGACTTACTTCCTTACACTAATACCTATGGCCTCACTCTGGGAGTATCCGAGATGTGTGCGTTTAGAATAAGTCCTGGAGATTTAACTCTAGAGGTTGCTCAGTTGTACGCTTATCCAAGTTTTATACATTTTTATTCTAAGTATTCTATATTTACCAGGCTAAGATTGTGTGTTCCTCAATTTGCAAATGCATTGGTTGCAAAAATTATGAAGAAAGTCCAGATAAAAAAAGCCAGCTGACCATGCTAAACTACATGGACATTGGAAACAATGATGAAAATAACTCGTTTTTGACAACAACATTTGGAATTTTACCAAAATTGGAGAAAGACAGGTGAATATTTGGAAATAGAATAGATAATACATCAATCTGACTTCATTAATGTTTCAGTTAGCTGTTATTCATAGAATCATAGAATTGTTAAGGTTGGAAAAGACCTTCAAGATCATCAAGTCCAACCACAACCTAACCATACTATCCTAACTCTAACAACCCTCCACTAAATCATGCTCTGTACAATTTTGCTTGTAATGTTTTCAAGAGGGCCATATTATCCTAATATTATATTAATGCAGTTGAATTTTTGATTGGTTGTTTTTAGTCATTGGCTTAATAGAAATACCTGTTAATAACAATTCTAATTAGAAAACCACCTTTTAATTGATTTTAGTGATATTTACTCCTGGCTTCGAATTCTCAGTTTGCATACAGTGTTTTCTTTGCATTAGCCACTGCCTTGAAATTCTTATGATAATTCTGTTGTAAAATATTTTCTGCTGTAGGTAATATATTGATTGGATAGATGGTGCCAATAAAGTGAGTGTAGCTATTAATGTAGCAGAAGGAGTTATGGTGTTAACAACTGGTAGTTTCAAGAGGTTTTTTCAAAGAAATATTGGTAAGGTGCCATTCAGGGAGCCCTCGAGATACTTGATTTACTTCTTTTAATAGCAGTAATCCTATACAGTTAGTACCTCCTCTGTTCTGACTAAGACTTTTTAACATATCTCTTTTTATGTGATGTAGCATCTGACCATTGCTTGCTTATAAAGAAAGTGGCTTACTGTATAACCTTCCCATGCTGTGCTTACTGGTCAGCATTTGTGTAGATCGACTCTGTAGTGTGAACACAGTGTTCCATGTGATGAATTAGAAAAACTCGGGAGCAAACCATTGGAAGTAAAAGCTATTCAGTACAAAACTGAGATTTCTACAGGGTTGTGTCTTACAGTAACAGTGCCGCTATTCTGCTAATCTGAATCAGCCTTGTGCATTCCAACTCTTAGATAAGAGTTTGACAGTTTGCTTTTTTACTTATTTTCTGTATTTTAAATGAATATATTTTACACTGGTTTCTTTTTCCATGTCAGGGAACCAGCTGTATCTATTTCTTGGGAAGATGTGAAAGCAACGTGTGCCTGTCTCCTGGTAAAGGCTGAAGAGGCAGAAAAAGGAGGTTACTCTGTCTGTCTAGCTGAACGCGTGGTCATGGAGGAATTTGGGAGGTGTTTATCCCAGATCCTGCAAGTGCAATTAAAATGTAAAAGACTGAAAGTTGAATAATGTTCAACGTATTATGAAGTCAGTGAGTAGTAATACTGATATATTGCTGTAGTCTAAATGATCTTACCTTGAATTTTCAGAGGATTAATTTCATTTACTTCAGCTGCATCCTTTCTGAATTATGCTTGTGTAAGTGAAACGTGGTGTTTTCTGGGCCAATTGTTCATTATTTACATAGACTCTAGTTTAAGTAAGTCTAACTTAAAAATGACTTTCTAGAATGTTTAGGAGCGGAGAGCCAATAAGCACTGAGAAGGAAGTTGTTATCTTAGTTTGGTTGGTTTTGGTTGTGAAACAATTCAACTTCTAGTGATGGCAGGCAAATCTGCTAATTTAGCCCTGTCTTCTCTGATTTGGTAACTTATTTCTCATTGCTGCCATATTGTCATCTAAATGATTTGACAGATAATATAAAAAATAATTCTCTTTGGTTTTAGATGTTTTGTACTAGTTTAATATTTGCATAGAAATTTTTGGCTTTAAGCCTGAAAGAATAAAGATTATTCTCCATGTGTGTTGATTCCTAATTCTTGGTGGGATAGCAGATACGATTGCATGCCATTTAAAACTTGTTTAATAAGAGGTAGGGCTTTTTTAATGAGTGGCAGTTGATATATGTATAGATTGGGTGAAATGTCTTTGTTTTTAACAGCTGCTGCTGGGGATTGCTGAAGGTTGCTGGAGAAAATGGGTTCTCAAAGTACTCCAAAGGGACGTGGTACCATCTCAATGTATCATTCCTTCCTTGATTCTTCACTTCCTAAGACCATTTCCTTTTATTTTGGAGTTAATATCTACATAATGGCCTTGTCTTAAAACGTTTGTCCCCAGAGGTATTTACTATGAAGTCATGAAGTCAGCAGAGCACACACTCAATAGACTCTAAATAAATAAATGAAGAATTAAAATATATTTAAAGTTATTTTATATAATATAATACTTACATATACTATATAAAGCTATTTTATATTAATATATTAAAATATATTTGAAGATGAAGGGTGGGGAAGGTAAAGAAATTCCGCAGCCAGATGTGAATGGTAGAAGTACAAGGTGGAGAGATATAAGTACAAATAGCAAAGTAAGAAAAATGAGTTGGACAAGACTTGAACTACAGCTTTCAGCAGCACCCTTAGGCAAGAGCCATCTGTGATTTTTCTTAATGTATTTTTTTATAAGGAATGAACAAGCCCGTGGGTTCACAACTCCATGAACTGATTCTGTTTTAACCCTGAAGATAAAAGAAGTCCAGACCTTTTTGGAACTGCCAATATATCAGCCTCATCTGAAAATAGCAAGAAATCTTCTCCTAGTTGTCTACAGCACACAGAAAAGTATTTCTTCTCCTTGATATGTCACTGTTAGAACCACTCAGTGCTTAATGCTGCTACGTGCTGAGGCTAGATGCAGGCAGAGTGTATTCCCTTTCCAAGAGTTATAAATTCTCCTGTTTAATTTTGCATGCTCAAATTGATTGCTTTGGAATCATGAATGAATTTTCAGTCACATAAGACAGAGAATTCCCAGGGAATTATTATTTTTTCTTTTATAATATAGGTCTGTGTAGGATCATCTATAGAAATTTATGTTCTGCTACTTCCAAAGCTTATCTGATGTTGCTGATGCTCTCAGTCTCTGACTCCTCCTGTATCACAGTTTTGTTTTGAGTCTCTTGAGTTGTGTGTGAAATGTACAACAAAGCACTGGGAAGCATTTGGGAAATGTAAAGCAGGTGTTGTGTGGGCCCCCCTAAATGCACACGTCATCATGGAGGGACTGTGTTTGAAGATGAGCAATGTGTGTGAGAGAACTCAAATTATCTGGAAAAAAATCCATTCTGGGAACCTGGTGTCAGCTTCATGGTTTGCTGTGGTTAGAAGCAGAAGATGTCTGTGCTACTTGTCAGAGTTTCTTGCTCTTCAGGTATCACTGTCACTTGTATATGTATAAAAGAGATGAAAAATTCAGATGCTTTGATTTCAGTGACATTTTAAAAATCTATTAACACATTTTTAAACTTTTTAGTCCAAGTCAGCATTTAACTTCATTGTTCACAGAACAGGTTTTGAATGTTACTTACAGCGTCCTTTGAGTTTCAGAATTGACTGTGGGCCCCAGTTTGGTTTTTTTGTACCATTGTACAATGTACATTTTTGTACCATTTTGTACCATTGCTACAATGAGAAAGAAAGTAGCCAAGCAGAGAATGAAAGGAACGTAGCAGAAGAGCAGTGCAAAGCACAGAGATTGGGTGAGCATTTCCCAGCAGGCTGTGTGAAGAAGTTACAAGACACAAGCCTCTCTACAAAACAAATAAATAACGTCCTTCATCTGTCAGGTGCCCTTTTCCCTTAGTAACAATATCTCCGAGCTCGGGGGTTTCTGCTGTGGGGGCAGAGGGGGGAGGAGTGATGGTGAAGAACTCAATTAAAATATATATTTATTTTAATTATGTTTGCGGATGCATTCACCAGCTGTGGGGCTGCTCCGCACTGAGGGGCGGGCGGCAACGGGACCCACAGGTGAGCGCGGGCTGGTGCCTCAGCTGGGAAGGGCGGGAACGCTGAGGGGGGAGAGAAAGAGGCGGGAAGAACAGCGGCGGGAAGCGACTGAGGCGTTCTGGGTTCTGATTGGTTGGCGCTTAGGGACAGCTATAAAAGGTGCCCGCGCGGGCAGGTGCGTGAGGCGTTCTCCTCAGAGTGTGGGAAGGCGCTGGGTGCTGTGAGGGACAGGCGGCGGAGGAGGAGGCACGGGCGGCAAGCGGTCTACAGAGCCGAGGTGAGGCGGGGCTGGGAGGCAGCGGGGTCGGGGCCGGGCCAAGGTGGGTCGGTGCCGGGACTGCGGCAGCCGCCGCTACCGCTGCCGCGTGGGCTCCGAAGGAGGGCAGCCGGAGCCAGAGCAGCTACGCGGGCTCCGATGTCGGGCGGCCTGGGCTGGAGCTGCCCCGAGGGCTCCTATGGCCGGTGAGTGGAAGGAGCTGGGTCCGGGGCCGTCTCATGGGCTCTGATGGCGGGTGGGCGGACGGAGCCGGAGCCGGGGCCGGGGCGTCTGGGCGGGCTCCGAGGGAGCGACCTCTGAAAGCACTTGAAGAGGAAGGACGGAGGAACGGATACTTCGAAGCAACAGTGAGCAGCAATAATAAAGCAATATCAACTGCTATTGCCGTGTTGAAGCAAACTTTTTTTTTTTTTTTTTTTTTTTTTTTTCGTCCTAAGTAATGAGGTGGTAGGAATAGGGGAGGACATGAGACATACAGTGGTGATGAAAAGAAGCACTAAAGTGGTGATCGTGGGTATAAGAAGATAAATGTGTTTAAAAAGCTCTAAAGGAGGGAGAGGGTGGATGCTCAGAGAACTTTGTATAGACAACCCATGGTAATAGATGCAACAAGCGATAAATCTTCCTTGTAATTTCATGCTGGTATGTTATTATGAACTGCTAAATGAGAAATAAGGTGAATTTGTGTGAATGTGAATCTCAGTTCAACCAGACAAGGAGAGAAACATGAGACCTCTGACTGGAAAAGGGCCAATATCACAATTCAGAAAAGCCAAGATGGCACAGTGATTGACATAGCACATCACAATTCCTGTATTCAGGTTTGCTGTCCTTCCAATAAAAACAGTGCAAGGGGGGGATGCGAAGCCTTCCTTAGCTGGATGGTCACATGCCAAATTCCGTTGCTTTGTCAGTCTCCGCATGACTAATGGTTACCCTGCTAAAGTTTCAGGAGCTGCTGGAGAAGAAAGAAGAGGTGGTGAGGGAGACCTGGAGGCAGGAGCGAGCAAGAAGAGGAAGACGAAGCCTGCAAATGCAGGGGGGAAAGAGAAAGGCATTCTGGGCAAAGCACCTCCCTGTTAGCAGGGGCATAGTCACATTTGAATTGAACGTTGCCGGCGTCTTGTGTGTCCAGGCCGGTTTTGTGCTGGGCGACCTCCCTGTAAGCAGGGCTCCGGTCTTTTGCTGTAGTTGGCCTTTTGCCTTGCTGCTCCTTGGCTGCCTGGGGAGCGTGGCCCCCTGTAACGGAGGGCGAGAGCCACCTCTCCGCACCTGAGTGGGAAACGGAGCCTGCCGGACCCCGCGGCCTCCCTGTAATCAGGGTAGTGCCGCTTCCCTGCCCCTCTTCCTCCCGTTGCCCCTCGGCATCGTTGCCTGGAGGTGGCCAGTCAATGCGACGGCCCCGTACTCGGGGTGTGCGTCAGGGCGTTTGGCCCTTGTCTATAGCTGGGAAGCCCCTTGGCACGTTGAGGTCCGTGGCCTCCGTGCAGCCTAGAAACAGGTCACAGGCTCTTGTGTGTTGCTCGTGGTTGCGGGTTTATTCCCAGTAGTCGGCTGCACCATGTTGTCCTTCCTTTCTGGAAAGTCACGTGTGTGTGTGCGTGTTCCCTTCCCTTTCCTTGACTGAGTTTGTGAAGTGACTGAGCAAGTGAGCTTTCCCTTTAGGCCCCCACAAAGATGGCTGCAGCTTAGCTTTGACTTCCTAGGGGGGAACGGAGGATTTTGGTGCATGCCAAAAAAAGGGGTGTTCCCTCTTAGTCCCACGAGTGCAGCGAGTGTCCTGTCTTCCTCCCTTTTACTTAGTACAGATCAGAGCCACACGATAGTTCAGTGGCTGAGGCTGCCCTGTAGCCAGGGCTTGAGCCTGTCCTAGTGTGAGTCCCAAGTCACGAAGCCCCCTGACCCCCAAGTGGCCCGCCCCGCCTGTAATCAGGTGTGGGGAGGCTGCGGCGTTGCAGCCGGCTGCTTTAGTCGTCCAGCTGGTGGGGATGACCCCTCCCTGTCCCGTCAGAGGGTGCAGGTTGAGGTTCTGCTTTTGTGCGGTGTCACCTCCCCGCTCGGTGGGTCGAGGTTTTGTTGCCTGTGGTGCTAAAGACGTGGTGATGTTGTGCTGCCGGGCGGGCCCGCCTGTAGCTCAGGCGTTGGTGGGAGCTGCGTGCTCCACGGGGCTTCCTGATGATGGTGAGGTGTGGGGCGCCGTCCTGTAGGCAGGGCTGTGCGTGCCCCCTGTGCTTGGTGAGATGCTTTCTGAGAGACCCCCTGTACTCAGGCGGGAATGCGGCCCCGGCCTTTCAGAGGCACGGGGCTGCGAGATGTGGGGTTGGGCTTGCGCCCTCCCTGGAATAATCGGGTCTGGGATTCTGACTGCGGTCTTTGGCCGTTTTGCCCCGCTGCCTGGCTTCCGAGAGTTGTTCCCGCCGCTGGGGGGAAAACCGGGCTCTGTGGCTCCAGGGGTGTCGTCCACCCGCCTGTAATCAGGCTCTGGGTGTGTGAGCGCTAGTGCTCTGCTGGCAGCCTGTGTAGGTTGACCGCCCCGTTAGTGGGGTGCCAGACTGGGAGAGAAGGAGCCTCCCTCGGCCGTAGGGATGGGGGCTGCCCTGTAATTCAGGGAGCGAGCGTGCCCCGCAGTCCCGGGCCCTTTGCAATGGAGGCAGTGGATGAGGGTCCCCTGTAAGCAGGGAAGCAGACTCCTTCGGCTGCTGCTTTTTGTGTGCCCAGCTCCATTTGCCCAGTCTGCCCGCCTCCGTGATCCCCTGCGACACCGGCTGGAGCCTTTGCAGCGTGCCAGTGAGGTGAGAAAAGCAGCTCTAAGTAGTTTTGGCTGGAACGGACTGGGGAGGGGTGCGATGCACGGACTTTCCCCCTTGGCTGGGCAGTCTTGTGCCGCGTTTCTTTGGTACTTTGGGTTTCCCCGCTCCTTCAGGTGGTGGGTTTGCTGCTGCTCGGGTCTAAAGGTGTCGTGCCATTTATTTCAGGATCTGCTGCCGGAGAGAGAAGACGCGGTTTGAGGAGGAATAGGAAGAAGAGGAAGAAGAGGAGGAAGAAGAAGAAGAGGAGGAAGAGGAAGAAGAGGAAGAACAGGAGGAAGAAGAAGAAGAGGAGGAAGAGGAAGAAGAGGAAGAAGAGGAGGAAGAAGAAGAAGAGGAGGAAGAGGAAGAAGAGGAGGAAGAAGAAGAAGAGGAGGAAGAGGAAGAAGAGGAGGAAGAAGAGGAAGCAGAAGCCTGCAAATGCAGGGGGGAAAGAGAAAGGCATTCTGGGCAAAGCACCTTCCTGTTAGCAGGGGCATAGTCACATTTGAATTGAACGTTGCTGGCGTCTTGTGTGTCCAGGCCGGTTTTGTGCTGGGCGACCTCCCTGTAAGCAGGGCTCTGGTCTTTTGCTGTAGTTGGCCTTTTGCCTTGCTGCTCCTTGGCTGCCTGGGGAGCGTGGCCCCCTGTAACGGAGGGCGAGAGCCACCTCTCCGCACCTGAGTGGGAAACGGAGCCTGCCGGACCCCGCGGCCTCCCTGTAATCAGGGTAGTGCCGCTTCCCTGCCCCTCTTCCTCCCGTTGCCCCTCAGCATCGTTGCCTGGAGGTGGCCCGTCAATGCGACGGCCCCGTACTCGGGGTGTGCGTCAGGGCGTTTGGCCCTTGTCTATAGCTGGGAAGCCCCTTGGCACGTTGAGGTCCGTGGCCTCCGTGCAGCCTAGAAACAGGTCACAGGCTCTTGTGTGTTGCTCGTGGTTGCGGGTTTATTCCCAGTAGTCGGCTGCACCATGTTGTCCTTCCTTTCTGGAAAGTCACGTGTGTGTGTGTGTGTTCCTTTCCCTTTCCTTGACTGAGTTTGTGGAGTGACTGAGCAAGTGAGCTTTCCCTTTAGGCCCCCACAAAGATGGCTGCAGCTTAGCTTTGACTTCCTAGGGGGGAACGGAGGATTTTGGTGCATGCCAAAAAAAGGGGTGTTCCCTCTTAGTCCCACGAGTGCAGCGAGTGTCCTGTCTTCCTCCCTTTTACTTAGTACAGATCAGAGCCACACGATAGTTCAGTGGCTGAGGCTGCCCTGTAGCCAGGGCTTGAGCCTGTCCTAGTGTGAGTCCCAAGTCACGAAGCCCCCTGACCCCCAAGTGGCCCGCCCCGCCTGTAATCAGGTGTGGGGAGGCTGCGGCGTTGCAGCCGGCTGCTTTAGTCGTCCAGCTGGTGGGGATGACCCCTCCCTGTCCCGTCAGAGGGTGCAGGTTGAGGTTCTGCTTTTGTGCGGTGTCACCTCCCCGCTCGGTGGGTCGAGGTTTTGTTGCCTGTGGTGCTAAAGACGTGGTGATGTTGTGCTGCCGGGCGGGCCCGCCTGTAGCTCAGGCGTTGGTGGGAGCTGCGTGCTCCACGGGGCTTCCTGATGATGGTGAGGTGTGGGGCGCCGTCCTGTAGGCAGGGCTGTGCGTGCCCCCTGTGCTTGGTGAGATGCTTTCTGAGAGACCCCCTGTACTCAGGCGGGAATGCGGCCCCGGCCTTTCAGAGGCACGGGGCTGCGAGATGTGGGGTTGGGCTTGCGCCCTCCCTGGAATAATCGGGTCTGGGATTCTGACTGCGGTCTTTGGCCGTTTTGCCCCGCTGCCTGGCTTCCGAGAGTTGTTCCCGCCGCTGGGGGGAAAACCGGGCTCTGTGGCTCCAGGGGTGTCGTCCACCCGCCTGTAATCAGGCTCTGGGTGTGTGAGCGCTAGTGCTCTGCTGGCAGCCTGTGTAGGTTGACCGCCCCGTTAGTGGGGTGCCAGACTGGGAGAGAAGGAGCCTCCCTCGGCCGTAGGGATGGGGGCTGCCCTGTAATTCAGGGAGCGAGCGTGCCCCGCAGTCCCGGGCCCTTTGCAATGGAGGCAGTGGATGAGGGTCCCCTGTAAGCAGGGAAGCAGACTCCTTCGGCTGCTGCTTTTTGTGTGCCCAGCTCCATTTGCCCAGTCTGCCCGCCTCCGTGATCCCCTGCGACACCGGCTGGAGCCTTTGCAGCGTGCCAGTGAGGTGAGAAAAGCAGCTCTAAGTAGTTTTGGCTGGAACGGACTGGGGAGGGGTGCGATGCACGGACTTTCCCCCTTGGCTGGGCAGTCTTGTGCCGCGTTTCTTTGGTACTTTGGGTTTCCCCGCTCCTTCAGGTGGTGGGTTTGCTGCTGCTCGGGTCTAAAGGTGTCGTGCCATTTATTTCAGGATCTGCTGCCGGAGAGAGAAGACGCGGTTTGAGGAGGAATAGGAAGAAGAGGAAGAAGAGGAGGAAGAAGAAGAAGAGGAGGAAGAGGAAGAAGAGGAAGAACAGGAGGAAGAAGAAGAAGAGGAGGAAGAGGAAGAAGAGGAAGAAGAGGAGGAAGAAGAAGAAGAGGAGGAAGAGGAAGAAGAGGAGGAAGAAGAAGAAGAGGAGGAAGAGGAAGAAGAGGAGGAAGAAGAGGAAGCAGAAGCCTGCAAATGCAGGGGGGAAAGAGAAAGGCATTCTGGGCAAAGCACCTTCCTGTTAGCAGGGGCATAGTCACATTTGAATTGAACGTTGCTGGCGTCTTGTGTGTCCAGGCCGGTTTTGTGCTGGGCGACCTCCCTGTAAGCAGGGCTCTGGTCTTTTGCTGTAGTTGGCCTTTTGCCTTGCTGCTCCTTGGCTGCCTGGGGAGCGTGGCCCCCTGTAACGGAGGGCGAGAGCCACCTCTCCGCACCTGAGTGGGAAACGGAGCCTGCCGGACCCCGCGGCCTCCCTGTAATCAGGGTAGTGCCGCTTCCCTGCCCCTCTTCCTCCCGTTGCCCCTCAGCATCGTTGCCTGGAGGTGGCCCGTCAATGCGACGGCCCCGTACTCGGGGTGTGCGTCAGGGCGTTTGGCCCTTGTCTATAGCTGGGAAGCCCCTTGGCACGTTGAGGTCCGTGGCCTCCGTGCAGCCTAGAAACAGGTCACAGGCTCTTGTGTGTTGCTCGTGGTTGCGGGTTTATTCCCAGTAGTCGGCTGCACCATGTTGTCCTTCCTTTCTGGAAAGTCACGTGTGTGTGTGTGTGTTCCTTTCCCTTTCCTTGACTGAGTTTGTGGAGTGACTGAGCAAGTGAGCTTTCCCTTTAGGCCCCCACAAAGATGGCTGCAGCTTAGCTTTGACTTCCTAGGGGGGAACGGAGGATTTTGGTGCATGCCAAAAAAAGGGGTGTTCCCTCTTAGTCCCACGAGTGCAGCGAGTGTCCTGTCTTCCTCCCTTTTACTTAGTACAGATCAGAGCCACACGATAGTTCAGTGGCTGAGGCTGCCCTGTAGCCAGGGCTTGAGCCTGTCCTAGTGTGAGTCCCAAGTCACGAAGCCCCCTGACCCCCAAGTGGCCCGCCCCGCCTGTAATCAGGTGTGGGGAGGCTGCGGCGTTGCAGCCGGCTGCTTTAGTCGTCCAGCTGGTGGGGATGACCCCTCCCTGTCCCGTCAGAGGGTGCAGGTTGAGGTTCTGCTTTTGTGCGGTGTCACCTCCCCGCTCGGTGGGTCGAGGTTTTGTTGCCTGTGGTGCTAAAGACGTGGTGATGTTGTGCTGCCGGGCGGGCCCGCCTGTAGCTCAGGCGTTGGTGGGAGCTGCGTGCTCCACGGGGCTTCCTGATGATGGTGAGGTGTGGGGCGCCGTCCTGTAGGCAGGGCTGTGCGTGCCCCCTGTGCTTGGTGAGATGCTTTCTGAGAGACCCCCTGTACTCAGGCGGGAATGCGGCCCCGGCCTTTCAGAGGCACGGGGCTGCGAGATGTGGGGTTGGGCTTGCGCCCTCCCTGGAATAATCGGGTCTGGGATTCTGACTGCGGTCTTTGGCCGTTTTGCCCCGCTGCCTGGCTTCCGAGAGTTGTTCCCGCCGCTGGGGGGAAAACCGGGCTCTGTGGCTCCAGGGGTGTCGTCCACCCGCCTGTAATCAGGCTCTGGGTGTGTGAGCGCTAGTGCTCTGCTGGCAGCCTGTGTAGGTTGACCGCCCCGTTAGTGGGGTGCCAGACTGGGAGAGAAGGAGCCTCCCTCGGCCGTAGGGATGGGGGCTGCCCTGTAATTCAGGGAGCGAGCGTGCCCCGCAGTCCCGGGCCCTTTGCAATGGAGGCAGTGGATGAGGGTCCCCTGTAAGCAGGGAAGCAGACTCCTTCGGCTGCTGCTTTTTGTGTGCCCAGCTCCATTTGCCCAGTCTGCCCGCCTCCGTGATCCCCTGCGACACCGGCTGGAGCCTTTGCAGCGTGCCAGTGAGGTGAGAAAAGCAGCTCTAAGTAGTTTTGGCTGGAACGGACTGGGGAGGGGTGCGATGCACGGACTTTCCCCCTTGGCTGGGCAGTCTTGTGCCGCGTTTCTTTGGTACTTTGGGTTTCCCCGCTCCTTCAGGTGGTGGGTTTGCTGCTGCTCGGGTCTAAAGGTGTCGTGCCATTTATTTCAGGATCTGCTGCCGGAGAGAGAAGACGCGGTTTGAGGAGGAATAGGAAGAAGAGGAAGAACAGGAGGAAGAAGAAGAAGAGGAGGAATAGGAAGAAGAGGAAGAACAGGAGGAAGAAGAAGAAGAGGAGGAAGAGGAAGAAGAGGAAGAAGAGGAGGAAGAAGAAGAAGAGGAGGAAGAGGAAGAAGAGGAGGAAGAAGAAGAAGAGGAGGAAGAGGAAGAAGAGGAGGAAGAAGAGGAAGCAGAAGCCTGCAAATGCAGGGGGGAAAGAGAAAGGCATTCTGGGCAAAGCACCTTCCTGTTAGCAGGGGCATAGTCACATTTGAATTGAACGTTGCTGGCGTCTTGTGTGTCCAGGCCGGTTTTGTGCTGGGCGACCTCCCTGTAAGCAGGGCTCCGGTCTTTTGCTGTAGTTGGCCTTTTGCCTTGCTGCTCCTTGGCTGCCTGGGGAGCGTGGCCCCCTGTAACGGAGGGCGAGAGCCACCTCTCCGCACCTGAGTGGGAAACGGAGCCTGCCGGACCCCGCGGCCTCCCTGTAATCAGGGTAGTGCCGCTTCCCTGCCCCTCTTCCTCCCGTTGCCCCTCGGCATCGTTGCCTGGAGGTGGCCCGTCAATGCGACGGCCCTGTACTCGGGGTGTGCGTCAGGGCGTTTGGCCCTTGTCTATAGCTGGGAAGCCCCTTGGCACGTTGAGGTCCGTGGCCTCCGTGCAGCCTAGGTACAGGTCACAGGCTCTTGTGTGTTGCTCGTGGTTGCGGGTTTATTCCCAGTAGTTGGCTGCACCGTGTTGTCCTTCCCTTCTGGAAAGTCGCATGTGTGTGTGCGTGTTCCCTTCCCTTTCCTTGACTGAGTTTGTGAAGTGACTGAGCAAGTGAGCTTTCCCTTTAGGCCCCCACAAAGATGGCTGCAGCTTAGCTTTGACTTCCTAGGGGGGAACGGAGGACTTTGGTGCATGCCAAAAAAAGGAGTGTTCCCTCTTAGTCCCACGAGCGCAGCGAGTGTCCTGTCTTCCTCCCATTTACTTAGTACAGATCAGAGCCACACGGTAGTTCAGTGGCTGAGGCTGCCCTGTAGCCAGGGCTTGAGCCTGTCCTAGTGTGAGTCCCAAGTCACGAAGCCCTCTGACCCCCAAGTGGCCCGCCCCGCCTGTAATCAGGTGTGGGGAGGCTGCGGCGTTGCAGCCGGCTGCTTTAGTCGTCCAGCTGGTGGGGATGACCCCTCCCTGTCCCGTCAGAGGGTGCAGGTTGAGGTTCTGCTTTTGTGCGGTGTCACCTCCCCGCTCGGTGGGTTGAGGTTTTGTTCCCTGTGGTGCTAAAGACGTGGTGATGTTGTGATGTTGTGCTGCCGGGCGGGCCCGCCTGTAGCTCAGGCGTTGGTGGGAGCTGCGTGCTCCACGGGGCTTCCTGATGATGGTGAGGTGTGGGGCGCCGTCCTGTAGGCAGGGCTGTGCGTGCCCCCTGTGCTTGGTGAGATGCTTTCTGAGAGACCCCCTGTACTCAGGCGGGAATGCGGCCCCGGCCTTTCAGAGGCACGGGGCTGCGAGATGTGGGGTTGGGCTTGCGCCCTCCCTGGAATAATCGGGTCTGGGATTCTGACTGCGGTCTTTAGCTGTTTTGCCCCGCTGCCTGGCTTCCGAGAGTTGTTCCCGCCGCTGGGGGGAAAACCGGGCTCTGTGGCTCCAGGGGTGTCGTCCACCCGCCTGTAATCAGGCTCTGGGTGTGTGAGCGCTAGTGCTCTGCTGGCAGCCTGTGTAGGTTGACTGCCCCGTTAGCGGGGTGCCAGACTGGGAGAGAAGGAGCCTCCCTCGGCCGTAGGGATGGGGGCTGCCCTGTAATTCAGGGAGCGAGCGTGCCCCGCAGTCCCGGGCCCTTTGCAATGGAGGCAGTGGATGAGGGTCCCCTGTAAGCAGGGAAGCAGACTCCTTCGGCTGCTGCTTTTTGTGTGCCCAGCTCCATTTGCCCAGTCTGCCCGCCTCCGTGATCCCCTGCGACACCGGCTGGATGACCACCGTGAGTCAGAGAGGTGAGAATGGTTGCTCAAAGCATTTTTTGCCGTCATGAATTTGGGGTTGTGTTTGTAAGTCCTTCTATATCCAGGCGGTCGGGTGTTGAGTTCCTTTGCAATGTAGTGTTTCCCTTTTCCTTCATGTGGGTGGGCTTGTTGCTCTGCATGACTAATGGTAACCCTGCTTATGTTTCAGGAGCTGCTGCAGACGAAAGAAGAGGCACAGGGACCTGGGTGGCAGGAGAGAGCAAGAAGTTATTGCTGTTAACTGTCAATTTGTTTGTAGTAAACTCAGTTGTCATGTGTGTTTTGCTTGTTAGCTCCTTATTGTTGCCATGGTCCTTTGAGAATAAAATCTGTTTGCTTGGTTTTTATAATGATATCTGCCTTTAATCTCTTGCCTTCTTTGAATTTTGGTATTACATTCCATAGCTGTTTGCATGAAGCTGCTTCTTAGTGGTTGGATTGCCAGCTGCCATTTGTTTCTTTCCTCCATGCATAGGTAAGATCCTTTTTTGTCAGCTGCAGGTTTTGGTGGCCTTTATTTGGGGTGTAGTGGTTACTGATACGGCCCAGCTCTTCCCATAATCTGCCCTCGTTCTCTGTCAAGCTGGCTCTGATTAAGGTTTTCTGCCAGTTAAGTTGCCTCACTTTCAGGAACGTTTTTGCTGAGTTCTTCTTCCATTGCACTTTTTCAGTGTTCTGCCAAATGCTTGACATTTGTTTTTGAGTTTATGGGATGAATGGGATGTGCTCAGGGGTGGTTATGTGCCTGGTTCCCCACCAATTCTTAATGTGGTTCTCCTTGCTGGTGCTTCATTGATTCTTTCCCTTTGAATGTTATCTTATTGCAGATTTTGCAGCTAGCTGGCCCTAATCAATGTGTGAAGTATCAGTGTATGCAGGGAAGAGATCCAATATTATAATCTTGTCAAGAAAATGCAAGTTGTATTTTTGAACTTAATGTAAAAGAAAAAAAGAATGATTTCTGAGTGATGTTGGCAGATGAGGTCAGAGTTGGTGAGAGAATCGTTGTGTGACATTGTGAGGAAAAGGTCTCTTCAGGTACTGTGTCACAGGTTATTATTTTTAATTATTTTTAATTATTTTTAATTATTTTTAATTATTTTTAATTATTTTTATATTTCCATTCTAAAAGAACACCTAGCTGTTTCCCTGCTGAAATGCTTTTATGATTTTTATTTATTATCATCCCGTATTTGACTTTCAGACCACTTTCCATATTAATGCTTTAGGTCACTCAGCCTCACCGAGGTCAATGGAAGAAATGAATCCCACGGATGTATCTTCTTAGCTAAAAACAAGAAAGGGATTTAAATGTTTAGCTTGTTAGATGCATTTTAAAATGCAGCGGGGAAGCACAAGGATCTATTCTATCTCTGTTTCTTAAGCTAAGAGATTTTACTGGAAGCAGCTGATGCATAAGGGAATTCCAACCTCTGCAGACCTACAACAGTAAGTACAGTTACTGTAATTTACAGGTGTAAGTAAATAAACGCTGCTGAACGAAGTGCCTTTTTGTCATTGCTGAAGGTGGAAAGATTGAAAGGACGATACTGAGTGAAAATCAATGTTAACACCTCAGGGATAAAGACCCTAAACAGCACCACGAAACCAAGAAAGATGGAAACTGCTGAGATAACCAGTTTCAACATCAGGTTTGAAATGCTTAGTTTGAAATGCTAGCACTGAAGGGTTTTTTCATATTCTTGAGTACATGCACTTTTTTTTCTTAAGGAGTACATGAAGCACTGAGACACAAACTGTTCCTGCCTGGTTGTTTTTTTTTCCTTGCCTTAGTAATTTCTGTAGTAGTTACTCCATGCTAAGAAAATAGCTTCAACTTTTAGACAGAATATGTCTTTATATACATATTTTTCAGGAGTATAGAGGTGGGTGAGGGGCAGTAGCATTGAGTTTTATGTGTTGTGGATGTGCTTGTGCGAAAGGCTTGAGGAAATTCTGACGTTTTAAGTCTTTAAAGGAACAGTGTAGATTTAGACATCTGCTCAGGCTGAGGAAGGACAAATCAAATTCTTGTTCTAAAAGCTGGTTATTAATCTGTTTAGCTCAATCCAAGCTTGTTTGAATAGAACTGACTGAGGAATCACTCAGTGAGAACTAACTCCCTACCAACCTGTCATCTCTGGTGAGAGGCTATTATTGGATTGGCCTGTAGAGCTGTCTCTCCTAAGCAACTATAGTTGCGTGCTGTTCTTGCTGAAGATAGCGTGCTGCTGCTTGGAACCTGTGTGAACAGAAATCAAAGGTAGTAAAGATACGACCCAAGGACTGAAGTTGAATATATTCTCAAGAATGTAGAGAGTTGTTATAAGTAATGAAACTTAATTATAGTGCTCTGATATGTATATATAGAGAGAGAGATTGTATATATGTGTATATATACACACATATATATAATCTATGTGTTTTTATATACATTTTTTTAAAAAAATTGGTCAACTTTTCTTTTTCCTCTTATCATGCCACACACATACATGGTGTAAATGTGTAGATTGTTTTTTGTCTGTTTTTTATTATGTCTTTTTGAAAGTCTGAATAATGTTTTAGTTATTCAAATGCATTAGAGAAATCATACCAGAAGAGGTTTTATCCTTCAGTGGAGCTAATGATACAGCACAGAAGTAGTTCAATTCTAGATAATAAGTAGCATCCTTTTTGTTAGAAAATATTTTGAAGAATAAGGTGCATGTAACACCTTTACTTTCAGCTTGCTGTTTAAGCCTTAAGCTACACCGCTGAACTACTGAAGCTGCTTTTTTTTCCCTTAAGTCTAGCTTATGTGCCAGGACAGTTGCTACATCAGCAGCTTTCCCTAAGGCCGAGTTACTTTGTATACAGGAAAAGACAGGAGGAAAAAAACCAGCCTTGTTGTCTGCTGTTGCTCTTAAGCCTTCAAAGACATGTGATTTGAGGGTGTTTCAGACATCTTCAGAGCGGTAGTTTCTCTGTCTGCTTTGAGCTGCGTAAATCATGAATTTGGGAAGGGCCATAGAAGGATAAAGAGCTGCTGTGAGTGAACTGTGGGGAGTGCAAAAACTGAGCTGGAATATACCGAGGAGGAACCGTCGTGGGCACTTGAGGTGGCGAAGGTCCTTAGCAGGAAGGCCAGGACTTGCCTCTGACTGTGAGTTTGTGCCAGTTTGTGACTGAGGGATCTGCTTCCAGGATCAATTGGATGTTGGGCTGAGGGATGTGGTTTAGTGGGAGCTATTGGTAATAGGTGAATGGTTGGGCTGGATGATCTTTAAGGTCTTTTCCAGCCTTGGTGATTCTGTGCTTGTTTGCCAAAGCTGATCAGCTGGCAGTTATCTGGGTCTTGTCCTCCCTTGTGGCAGTTATTTGAAGGGCCTGATCTGTGAACTGTATTTGGATTAATCCACACTTTTCTGGCTATGGTTCTTTAAATAAGTTAAGCAGTTTTTCCCCTTTCCCTTCCCATCCCTCCTCCCAGTACATTCTTAGAAGTGAATCTATTTCTCTCTCTCTGCAAACTCTCGTATTGGTTATGATACTTTAACAGCAGGACTCTCTTATGAAACTGGGCTCTTATGAAACTGGCTTGAATCCACAGGTCACTAAGAATGCTGTAGTCAGTGGTTTTTTTGTCTGTTGGACATGTATTTCTGTGTTAAGGAGTATGTAAGACTCAGAAGATGAAGTAGTGGCAGCCCCTCTGCTGTTAATTGGTGCGAACATGGCAGTAAGAAAACCCTGGTAAGAAATCATTCCCTTTGAATGATGAGTTGTTTTCCTTATAGAAGTTATGGGATAGTTTTGATGGAAAGAGTAAGGGTAAGAGGTCTTTTTGTGGGTTTTTTATTTTTGTGTTTACTTATTTACTTATTTTTGTATGTGCTGTATATATAGTGGATCTGGAATGAATAAAGCCCAACTAACCAAAGAAGGATTGAGCGTTGGTAAAAGTTAAAAGCACAAGAGAGAATATTATGGAAACCAGAATTATACACATTATAATCTCTGCGATCATCTGTGCCTCCACTTTTTTCCAAATAAATGAGTCCTTATAGCTGTAGAAAGAACTACCTTAAAACCAAGTGTATCAGGTATTTGTTAGCCCGTATCTATATGCTGTTAAGCTTCTATTTGCTTTAGATATAAATGAAGCTTGCTATTTAAACATAGCATTTCTGTATCTAAGATGTAGAGGAGAAAGAATGAAAATATGCAAATGTTACAAAAATTATACTGTGTAAAAAGAAAGCTGTTGCATGTATTCCAAACCAAAATGACAATTAAGTAGACATTAGGCCCAATATTAAATGTAATCCTGACTCATAGTGGAAAAATGGCCACAAGATAGTAACATCAAGAAAACAGTGAACCGCCCTAGAAAGATCTATTTCTATTAGGGAAGCAACAATGAATATTGTGATGCACAGGTATTCTTGTTACATTTCAGTACCTGCTAAAGGTGCACCTTCAGGAAAATGCTGTCATTTGAAAATAAAAGCCTATAAGGAAACAAGTCACAGTGTTTAGAAATTTGTAGGAAATTTCACACGACTGTATGTATTAATGCGCTTTTATCTGAAGCCAAAGGATATCAGTTTTAATATGTCATACAGCGTTTACTGTATTGGAGGCAAAAGGGGGACACTGGCTGTCACCCCAAAGATCCCTGAAATACCAGGCCATCCCGGTAGAGCAGGGTGATGTAGAAATAATTGTGACTAATATTGTCTACCCAGTGTCATTCCTTAGCGGAACTCCCGGACAACTGGTATTACATGACTGCTTTAAAACAACTGATGGTGTGCATTCCAGCTGGTCACACACAAGGAAAACATCACGATGTAAATGTACCGATGGCTGTTATATGTTGTAAAGGACATTGATAAAGTAACACTGTACATGAAACAGAAAATTAGGCGATTGATCAGGTGGCAGAACAGGCAGGTGAAGAAGGCTTCAATTCCAGGTGGTTAACTTAAAATGTCTGAACCCAAGTCAAAACCTGTAAAATACTCTGAAGAGGACAGGAGACAATTACTGATTTTGAAGTGAAGAGAGTGAGCTGACAGAGGGGCACGTGCCCAGATGGACACAGGGCCATGTTATGCCAGGGCTGAATACACTTCTCTTTATTAAACATACCTGCTTTATATCCTAACAGGCTATAGAGTTCGATTCTGCAAGACAGGAGAATGAAGATAATCAATGGAAGCAGCAAGTAAAGACCATGTATTTGGTGATCCACAATAAAATTGCATTCCTTCATGTTTTTCATTTTGTTGCTAGAGTAAAAGCCTTGAAAATCTTGTTTTCTCCGGAGCAGTAACTCACTGCTGGAGGCCGACAAAACAGTAGAACATTTTTCATTGTATTTCATAAAATACCAAACTTGATGTTTGTAATTAGCCTTCATGGTGAAAAATGATATGTCGTCCGGTTCACCTGTGTACCACTTGGCCTTATTGTTCTATGTATGTATACAGTACAGCTCAATTTCCCTTTAAGAGTAAATAAATAAAGGCAGAATAAAAATGTCTGGAGGGAAGCACTTTGTCACATACCTATGAAGAACTGGGGAAGCCTGCAGCGATTTCCAGCATCACAGGTCACTCTTTTTTCACATTCATGTCCTATTTTATGCATTGTTTTTTCTTTAGTTTTTTTTTCTCCTGTGGTTAAATGCTGGTAACAAAGTTCACAAGTGGCTGGATTTTGTACAATGCGCTATTTTTCTGTGGACTAACTAAGCTGTTCTTCAGAAACACTCACAACCTGTGCTTTCAGATGAGTGAAAATGGCAACATTTCTCCTGCACCACAAGAGAGCATTTGTCCAACAGTTCTTTTAAATGGCACAGTACTAAGTAAGCAGTAAAACAGATGACTGTCACCGAGAATAAAACCAAAGCAAGGGCACTTCTAAAATGGGAGTTCTGATTCTTCACTTAATTTTCCTTGTTTGAAATAAAGGTACCTTATTCCATCTGGTTTCCTTAGGGATAGTACCTTCATGTATTGCCAGCTTTCTCTGAGCTATTTCCAACAGAGAAACAAGTCTCTCAGTTTGAACAGCGTATCAAATAACCGGCCCTGCGCAGACCCGGAAACTATTGGATGTATTCACCTCGCACACTTCCAGGCAGCTCGGCCGCTGCCGCTGCCCATTCCCTTATGTTGGTATTAGGGCTCCTGCCCGTTAAGCAGCCACTAAGGTACCGACTGCCGCACGAGCCTGGAAGCCGGGACTGGAGAGCCGCACGGGGGCGTATATCCCACAGCATATTGGGTCAGCTTCCACTTCTCCCGGGATCTCTCTTTTAATGGTTTTCCAGGGACAACACGAATTTCCAATTCACTGTATTTAAAGTCTCAATGTAATAGAAATTTTTGATGGTAAATTATGACATTTTGGCCCTCACCTGGGCAATATGAGGGACCAAAAGGTTCACTTAGTGTCTTGATTCTAGCAGAGAATCTTGTGGTGATGATAAGGAATTATGTCATTAAATGTAAACATGTTTTACATCGATTCAAATGCGTTCCACTCTGGGTGAGAGCGCAGGAAACTTGGCTTTAATGTCACTTAAAATACAAAGAAACAGATTTATGTTTTTGCTAAAAGTCAGGGTTACAGTATAAGTGGTTTTTATTTATTTATTTATTTATTTATTTAAATCAATATTGAGATATTTTCTCAGATGTCTGTATGTGATATAAATGTTTTTCTGTTTTACAATGTTTCCGTTTGTATGGCAATTTGATCAAACCGTGTCATCATTCACGAATTAGGAATAGCACCGAGTAACAGCCTGTGACCCGGGATCTGGATTATTTTGTGAGCGGAGCTGCCGGTGAAAAGGAATGTAAGAAAGGACAGAAAGAACCGCGTTGCGGTACAAGCAGGATTGTACAGAGCAGCAGCTACGGATCGAGATAAAGACTTCACAGAGCAGCGGCTGCGGAGCAGGAAACACAGCGTGAGAACCGAGGACACCTCTAGCAAAAGAATGAACGGCTCGCAGTTTTGAAGGGGGGTTTTAGGGTTGTTAGTGCGGTAGTTTTCCTCCAATTAGCGAGTGTGTTTTTCAAGCACCCTCGTCTGTCTGCTGTAAAATTATGGCTTTTCGGGCAATAAAGCGGAAGCTTGTTTATCACTCATACCGAGTCGGCTACCCGCTTCCCCGCGCTTAGTTTGGCGGCGTTTCTCCGCCGGCAGAACCGGACGGGGATACGACACGAGTGACACGGAGCGGGGGGGGATCGTGACGGTCGGAGACGTTGACGCGCCACGGCGGAGCGGGCGACCCGCACCCAGATAATGCACCCGAGAGGAGTCACTTCATCCAAAGGACCGCCGCCCACGGACGAGCGGCCGCCGAATCGGGTACACCCCAAAGGGACGGCAGCGTACAGGGGACACACAACGGAGCAGGAAAAAGGAGGGTGAGACGTTACGGCGCGGGGCCGGTTCCGAGAACCTGTCGCAAGTTGTTTCCGACGAGCTGTTGCTGTTTCTCACTTCTAGCAGCGGGGTGCGAAAGGAACTCCGGAGCACACGGGCCCCGCTCGTGGGACGTGACACGGCAGCCGCCGGGATCGCCGCAGGACTCGGCCCGTCGTCCCGCAAGCGGCCGCGGCACGGCGCTATAGGGCGGCTCCCGGCCGAGCGCGGCGCGGTGCCGGCACGGAGCGGCACGGGCGGCTGCGGCCGCTCCCTCCGCCCTGGCCGGGGCCGCGCTGACACCCAGCGGCTGCTGGGAGCCGCCGCCCGACGCTCTCCGTCCGGCCCAGGCCGCTCCCTCCCCCGGCTGCCGCGGGCTCTCCTGGCCGCGCTCTGCCCGCGTCAGCCGCAACGGAGGAGTTTGGCCCCGTGTGGCCCGTCCGTTTTGCCCCGAAAGCGGAGCGCCGTGCCCATTGCCATCTCTCTACTCGCTCCGGCAAAGTTTCTCTCTCACTGCCTCGTCTTTTTAATTTGTTTCGTTAAGAATCTTCGGATCAAATGTTACGCAGTAACCAAAAGAACACTACGGTGACACACGTGAGATACTCAGATAACTGCTCCCTCACGTCACAGATGTGCTGATAGAGTGGTCTTCCAGAGCTGCTGTGTAGTTTAATTCTTACTGGGAGCTTAGGAAATACAATTTGGGGCATATTATACATATTATATATATTATACGTATTATACATATTATATATTATACACATTATACATATTATACATATTGTATATATTATACACATTATACATATTATACATATTGTATATATTATACACATTATACATATTATACATATTATATATATTATACACATTATATATATTGTATATATTATACACATTATACATATTATACATATTATATATATTATACACATTATATATATTGTATATATTATACACATTATACATATTATACATATTATACATATTACATATGTATCACATCTGCATGAAGCTTAAGCAATACCGTAAGGTTTTAAGTTCTCTAAATCTGTGATTATGCAACAATTAAGCTGGAATAAAGCCACAGCCTGAAATGAGTGTGATGGCCGATGCTGCTCGTGCGTAACAAGTGAATATCCCAGCGGTACCGAGACGGCATCTTTGTTCCACAGCCTCCACGCAGGGCGTGCGTGTATTTCCCCCCAGAAACTGACAATGTCAGTAAAACAGGACCCGTACTGATTCGGTAGTGCCCAAACTTCATCCCGACACAGCCGGGAAATGGTTTGCAAACACCGGATGCTTTCAGCGACTGGGATTTCAGATACGTTTCTAGCAGGGCTTTCTCCCCTCCCCATGAAAACAGACTCGCGTTCCCCTTTAACAACTCATTGATTTATTTAACAATACAGATTTCTTTCTACTGTATGTTTTAGCTGAGAGAACTTGAGAAACAAAATTAGGGAAGGAACAGTGGAGAGAAAACACGACATAGTCCTTCACTGTCTACTCTGTCACAGAAGGGTGTCAGCACAACCCACGACCCATAGCTTACGATAATAAGGAGGTCCTTAGTGAGAACTGCAGCCCAGGAAATAGGGAGAAGAAAAGTGTTACCCAAAAAATATTATTATGTTTTTAATTATTATTTCCTACTACTCAAATCAGTAATTGTTTATTTTGTCAGCAAATATAATGTTCACAAGCCGAGTCTGTTTTTCTCAGGGCAGAATCATAAAGCGATCTGTCTCCCCGTTCTTTCGGTGTCAGAGATTTCCGCCTTTAGTTCTCGATGAAGAGGGGCACCGAGAGAACGGCCAGACGGGAGCGCGTCCTTTAGCCGCGGCCAACTCACCGCAGCATCAGCAACCATTCACGGACACTCGGCCACTTCACTGGAAAGAAACTGAGCAATCAAATGTAGGTTTGAGATTTGCTCTAGTCGTGATACAAGCCAGTTCACTTTTAGGTACTGCCAGATAGAACAGATCCTCGCTTCTTGTCATATGTCTCTGTTAGAGTAAGTAATAGGTAGCAGTTAAAGCAGTCCAGATCAAAAACCACACGTTAGGGTTTCGTAATTTGGTTGATGTTGCTATTCGACATCAGTGCACCGTGTGGGATAACGGGAGTTAAGGGCACAGTTTTTTTTTTCCTTTTCTGCGGGCCCCCTTAATTGGGCACGGGGGGAGGGGTCAACGGGGGGAGGTCGGGACGAGGACGGGGTTTTTTATCGCTCGGTTCCCCGCGAAGAGTCGGCGCGGTCGGAACTTCCCCCCTCCGACATCCCGCCGGTGAGATTGGGACTCGGTTGTCTCATTGTTGAAGCTCTCTCGTTATTGTTTAGTGATATTGGGTTTATTAAACTGCCTTTCGTTCTCAAATCATTCCCTTGCCGCGCCGCACCGCGCAGTTCGAGAAGGGAGGTGCCTTTGTTCCTTGTCTCCCTGCGTTTGTTCCCGCTGTCACGGAGTGAGCTCTAGAAAGAACTCCGTGACACCACATCAGTGCTTCGCTCTTCACTTAGGAACGGCTTACAGTGCGTGTGCAGTCATACACGGTGATTGTGTTAAAAAAAAAAAAAAAAAAAAAAAAAAAAAAAAAAAAAGGCAGACAAAAAGAAAAAAAAAAAAAAAGAAAAAAAATTGGCTCAGCTGGAAGCCGTTATCGAACACCTGGTGGGAAGGCAGGGCCAACCCAGGGCAGCTCAGGTGTACGCAATACACATTAGTGACGGGAAGGGGTGGAGCCAGGATCCACCGCCTCGCAGATCTCATTTTAGGGTCGGCGGTGGAGGTGAGAGCATCTTACTTGTGATCGTGGCCCAGTAGAGGTTTTCTGAAGGTAAGCGGCTTTTTTTCTTTGCATCAGCAGCTGTGGCAGCTCCCGCGTTTGGGCTCGCTGTCGTTTGTTGCAGCCCAGGACTTTGTTGTGCCGCTCTTACTGCTGTGCTTTGTATCACGTAGCATTACACACACACAGACCACATAAAAGGCAAGTCCCTCTCATGTTTATAATCTCCTCGCAAGTGCTAGAAGCCTGCAATGAGGCCTTTTTTCCTTTGAAATAAATTAACCCGATTCCCTCAACTTTTTTTGTTAGGAGAGGCAGTGCCAACTGGTGAAATAGGTTTTCTAGCTAAGAATTTGTTCGACCCATTCTTGTGTGCTTTTGCAAAGCTAGACAAGTTTATAGGATTTCATGTCTGGGGAAACTTATTGAGAAGTGCATAGGAAACTGGTAATCACAGACCGAACCTGTGATTAAGCACCCGAGGCAATTGTCGGGTCAGCTGTGGGAACGTGGGTGGAGGCAATTCAGCTCGACTCCACCTGTCCTAGATTTCATTTAAGGGCTGACCAGCACTAAGGCAGCATCTCTTTTGGAGATGGCTCCTTCGTGGTGTTTGTGTGACGAGCTTCAACATTTTCCATCTAGACCAAAGTCCTCTGAATTGGTGAGTTTTTTTCTATAATCTCTGGCTATATTTTTTTCCACCTTTCTTGTACTATTTCCAGCTGTACATTACTATTGTTGCATTATTGTAGTGTTCAAGAAGGATGAGCAATTTATCTTTCCTCAGGGAAGCAGTTCTGTCTGATGTCTGCAAACAAGACAATTTCAACATCTTATAAAAATCATAAAAGTTTATTATTAAAAAAAAAATTTAAAAAAAATAAAAAAAGGGGTGGGGGGTGTGAAAGAGCCAGAACAAAACACACACACATACAAAATAAGCCAAAAATAAAAATAAAAAGAAAAAAGACAAGAAAACCAAAGTAAGACTTGTTGAATGAAGATTTGTGAAGAGGTTTTTTTTTAATGCCTCAGCTAGGAACAAAATAAATTACATACACCTTCAAACTGACTTGACAGAAGTTAACATATTGCTTTAGTGTGACTAAACATAAAACAACACTCTGTGACTGATGGTGCTTTTTTGAGAAGTCTTGAGACTGGTGACCTGGAAAGTCTGGGGCGCATCTAATAAAATTAAAAAGGACAGTGTGTCTCAGTCTAAATAGCTTATACTGTAAGCAGTAACATTTGCACGACTGTAAGGGAACTGCTGAGTCAGGGCCCCAACCAGCCAGAGAGCACCTGGAAGAAGAGATGGGGTCAGGCTCGGGGGCGCAGGTGAAGAGGATTCAGCCAAGCTGAATTCAGCTGGATTCAGCTCCGCCTCTCTTAAGCCTCATTGAAAGGCTGACCCCCACCGAGGAAGGATCTCTTTTGGGAGAGTCCTCCTCTGCAGAGTTACTGTGTGTGCCTATATAATCTTTGCAGACAGATGAGCATTCTTCTTCTAGGGTCATGCTCTCTGCAGCAGACCGGTGCAGTTACAAAGATGAATTACAAAGCATTGCTCTCCCCTTACTTTCTCTCCCCTTACTTTTTTTCCTCCTTCTTCTGCTGTTTGTTTTTGGTTTTGGTTTTTTTTTGTGTGTGTGTGTGTGTGTGTGCATCGAGTCCTTAAGAACCTACAAACTGCAGAGGAAGCCTAATGCAGGTAAAGTAGTTTAAGACCTCCTATTGTCCTTGTAATGTTTTGTTTTCTCTAATTTTAAAGAAAAAAAATCCCCTTAGTTTGACATTAATTGCATAGGTATGGGGGTAAAGGCTTTACTTCTCTGTGTGGTAACCCAGATTGGTATAGAAGGGAGATTAGTGTGGATGTAATTACCACAGGTGAGCATAGAGAGTGGAAAAGGTTTTTTTTTTCTCGCTGTCTGGTGAAGGTTTATTACTCCACATATACAATTATAGGACAAAAGTTAGGTTAGATTTTTTAAGCTGCTCACTGTCTAATGCCATTTGTTCTTACTGAGCTCACAAGAACTAAGGGATGAGGGCTTTTGTTTCTGATTTACCATAAAAATAAAAAAGAGAAAGGAAGTCCCTTTTTGTCTTTGCTGGCTGAGGGATACAATTATACGGTCTGGCCCTCTAATTAAAGTGACTGGGTAGGGAGAGCAGGTAGCTCTGTTTGGAAGGGAAGACAGTGCAGGGACTGGTTTCAATACCAGAAGCTCTTATGAATGCAGGCATTCAGGAAATATATTATGACCCCACAGAGGAGTGTGAGAGGTGGTGTTTCAGTGGGTTTTTTTTTTGTTGTTTTTTTTTTTTTTTTTTTTTTTTTGCAGTTTTAGGCTTGTATAGCTGCAACCCAAAGTTGTTGTTCAGCCATTATGCATAATAATAATGTCAGTACGTAGAAAATGTGATCAGTGAAATGATACAGATTGTAAAACTGACCAAGTTCAGGGTAATTCAACAGGCTTTATTCCATTTCGCTATTAGAACAATACATCCATTAACTTCAGCTGTCTAATACATTAAGTCAATAAATGGCTGTTATATTAACAGAACATAATTAAAAGACAACAATAATGCTCTGAGGCAGCATCCAAAGAAGGGCACAAACTCATTCCATTCAACTTAGCTGAAAGGGAGCATTTGCAAGGTGTGGTCAGCTTCTTTTCCCAGGCAGCTTTTCTGCTTGTTAGGTCAAAAGAAGCACAGGCTGAAGATGAAAAAAAAACTCACTCTAAGGAAGGTTGAGATATCAGAACAGGCTTCCTCGAGGCAGCAGTCACAGCCCAGGGCTGACCCACTTCACAAAGCGCTTCGATGCAGCTCTCATCTTGAACAGTTGAAGTCAGGGCAATCTCACATAGAAGTAGGAGTCGCATGTCCATTCCAACCAGGTTGGCTTTCTGATTCTATAAACAAAAAGACATTTAATTAGTGGATTTGTTTATCCATAAAGTTTCTCTCAGTAATATACTTTTTAGACATCCCTATTTAAAATAGCACCCCATTCTGTTTATCTCAGAGAGCAACACCACAATTGCCTACCACCATAATAAGGAATTAGTGAGTAAAATTACCCTGTAACTCATCAGAACTGTGCTGCAGTTTAGTCACTAGCGTTTGAGTTACATATGATGCTGCTTCCTTAAATTTCTCCCTTGAATTACCCACAAGTTTCACTTTAGTGGCAGCACCAATAGATCCTTAACTAATTGGAAGTGAAACCAATTATTAATTACATACTCACATAGAGATAGAAATGCTTTTGTGTAGTATATTCATGTATGGCGGAACCACAGTGCAGTTCTCTTACTTTTGTTAAAGAGCAAAATGCAGAGCATAATGCATTTCTATAGTTAAGTTTGTATAGTTAAAGTTAACTCTCAGCATGTGACAAAGGTTCACAGGCACTAACTTCAATGTTGGACTTAAAGGGTCACGCATTGAAGCACTAGCTCAGTTTACCTAGTGAGAAAGCAGAGATTGTTCTCAGTGAGCTCCTTTGTTAAACAAAAAAAAAAAACAACCAGGGTTTTTCTCTTTATTTATTTTAAAACAGGGCAGTCACTGAGCCATACCTGAGCTCAAGAAACAATTCTATCTGGAAATACAGCTACAACACAAACACTGGCAACACAGTCAGCCATTACACTCTGCACAAAGCAAGTCTGATGCACAATATCTATGCCGTAAAAATATTTGTTATTGATTGAAGTCTCACTTTGTCTTTTACAGAGCATGCAGTGCCAAAGAGCCAATCACTTCAGGGATCATCCCTCTTCCTCTTCACATTCCCCAAGATGGAAACCTTCAGCAGCAAACAAGCAAGGCCAGCGCACAGAAAGAGACCGCACACCCACATCTTTGTGAGGTATGTAAGGAATTACTGTTTTAAGTTAGAGACAGACAGGTATCCACTCCACGACAAACCCTCAAGCGAGCTAAGCCTAGTCCTTCCCCTACAGGGCAGATAGTCTCAGGCATCTCAGATCCCACAGGCAACGCAGAACAGTAGCGCTCACATCAGAAATAATCCCACCAAAGAGCCTTCAGGAGCCAATAATCCTGCAAAAAGGAATTATCACTCACTTATCAAACCACAGAAATCAGCTTAGTTACCAGTATTTTAGAGGTAGGCATTGAAATAATAATAGAATTTTATCCTGAAGGCATCCTTTACAGTTTTGCTCTAGTAAGAAGATGAAGCAGGAGACAAGCTATTGAGGGAGAGCTAGCTTTTCACTATTTAAATCCAGATCTTTTTAAGTCCCCCATCTAGCAATTCAGCACATTGTACAGGGGGCACACTCTTACATACCAAGTAGAGTGTACTGTATCTGCCCAAAGAGATAGCTTAATTTTTTATATATGTATAAATCAGTTGTCCTCAGAGAGCTCTCAGAACAGCTTTCACCAGCATTTCCATTTATTTCCCCATTTGGTTATATTTTTTCTTGCCAAGAGGAAATGACAATAAAGCCCTAGAGAGCATAATAGCAGCTTCCCTCCTTCATAATCACTCAGCTTACTTAGAGTGTTGATACTGAAAACCACCCATAGCACACACAGGACTAACATATGTGGCAAGCAGCTCAGTCTAGCTCACCTCCAGCCACTTCCCCAAACCTTAGTAACCAGGAAATTCCCTGTACCCCCTAAGGTATAAGGCCAGAGCCATTCCAAAGACATCTTACCTGATGCTTGTAATAAAGTCATCTTCTTCAGCAGGATACAGAACCCAGCTTCTCTCTCGAGCTCATTCCTGCAGGACCAAGACCACCACCACCAAGGAGTCATCACCACCCAGGAGCCACTCCAAGTCCCACAGAAGACCCCTTCACCATGGAGGGGCCACCCCATCACAGTCCCACTCAGGGGGAGCCCCAAGGGGAACAGGGGGACTTAGCCTCCCACCACACTCAGGGGGGCGGAGGGAGTCCCAGAGGGGGCAAGGGAGGGCCGAGGGAGGGCCTAAGGGGGCAGGGGAGGGCCGAGGGAGGGCTAAGGGGGAGGGTGGAGGGAGGGGCCCCAAGGGGGCAAGGGGAGGGTGGAGGGAGGGGCCCCAAGGGGGCAAGGGGAGGGTGGAGGGAGGGGCCCCAAGGGGGCAAGGGGAGGGTGGAGGGAGGGGCCCCAAGGGGGCAAGGGGAGGGGCCCCCAAGCGGGGCCCCCAAAAAAATGCCACTGACATGCCCACCCTCCCGCCAAAAAAAAAAATATATCTCTTTAGAGATAGTGCAAAATCCGTCCTCCAGCACCATTACAAGGGGGAGAACACAACTCAGGCTGAGTCTAGACTCAGCCTGAGTTGTGTTCTCCCCCAGCAAAAAGAAAAACTTAGAAAATAAAAATATAAAAAAAACTTAAACAACTTTATAAAAAAACAAACTACAAAGTCACAAAAAAAACCAAGAAAAACTACAAAAACCTAAGAAAAACCAAGTTACTAAAAAAACCAAAAAACCCAACAACTTACTAAGAAAAACCACAAAAAAAACCAACTACAAAAACACCAAGAACCAAAAACCAACTACAAAAACACCAAGAACCAAAAACCAACTACAAAAAACACCAAGAACCAAAAACCAACTACAAAAAACACCAAGAACCAAAAACCAACTACAAAAAACACCAAGAACCAAAAACCAACTACAAAAAACACCAAGAACCAAAAACCAACTACAAAAAACACCAAGAACCAAAAACCAACTACAAAAAACACCAAGAACCAAAAACCAACTACAAAAACACCAAGAACTTAATTTAAAAAACCAAAACTACAAAACAAACTTACTAAAAAAAAACCTACTACAGAAAACCAATTGCTAACAAAAACCAACAAATTACTAAAAAACCAACTACTAAAAACCAACAACTTACTCAAAAACTAAGAAAAACCACAAAAAAGAGCTTTAAGAAACCAACTACGAAAAACCAACAAGTTACTAAAAAACCAACTACAGAAACCAACTACACAAACTTAAAATAAAACCAACTTAAAGCCAAACCATCACGCTCCAAAAAAAAAAAAAAAAACCAAACAAAACCAAACCACATAATCCCCTGACAGCCAAAGGCAACACACCCCGAACTACTCAAAGACACCCACCTGACTCCACGCAGACGCATCCAGACCGTGCCGACTCTGCTCCTCAAACTGCTGCTGAGGGGATGCTGCCACAGCCGGGCCGCGGGGCTCGCTCGTCCTCGCTGCCGAATGCTCCGCTGCAGCGCTCAGCCTGTCATAAAAGCAGCAAAACGTGACATCCGGAACGTGCTGTCCCGACACCGTGCCGCCAAAGGAAGGGGACGCCTACCGGCCGCTGTCACGCCGCCTGTCCTTCTCGCCCTCCCTCAAGGCTGCTCTCACTCGCGCTGTCCTTCCGTCCTCGCCCGCCTGGCCTGGAACAAAGACCGAAAACAACGGAACACGAAGCTCTTCGATACTCGCTTCTGCCGGCTTCCTCGGCACGCCTGGGCTTAGCCCATTACGATCCAGGGTAAAAGACGCTAAGGGGATACTTTATTGCTCTCTTCTGCTATCTCTGAGGTGCTTACCGTGAGGGCAGGGCTACTGACTAGTCTCTTCTCACTGGTGACGAGATGACAAAAAAAGACCTCCCAAAAAAAGACCTCCGCTTGCCACGAGGTACCTTTAGGCTGGAAGACAAAAACCGCAACTTTACACAAAGGACAGTTGAACGCTGGAATAGGCTCCCAAGGGAGGTGGTTGACTCCACGCCCTGGGATCTGTTCGGAAGCCCTTTGGATGTGGTGCTCCAATAGAAGATACTTACTGCCTTGCGTCTTCCCGGTCTAATCCCAAACTTCACCGTATCGCCCGCGAGCCCTTCCTACACCGGGAATACGAGCTCCGGCAGCGCCTCGACTGGGGTGAGGCGCCCCGGGGCTCCCCTACTTCTTCCTTCATCCTCAGGCAGAGCTCAAGGAGTTCCGGAAAAGAACACGGCGGTCCGGTCGTGCGAGCCGTGCCGCCGCGTCTCCCTGATGGGAAAGAGATCGCGCTCCTCAAGTTACAAATAAAGGGCAGGGGGTGAAACTAAAAAGGCCGAAAGGCGGCCTGACAAGAGAGCCCAGAACAAAGAGCTTACCGAGCGGCTTCTGAGCGCTCGCCGCTTCGGGCTGACGAGAAGCTCGGCCTGAAAGAGAAGAAAACTTGTTTCAGCAGCGCTTTGCGTTGCTGCACCCTCGCCTTCCAAGCCTCCCCGAGGCTGGAACAATACGGCCCCGTCTCGCTCGCTCCTACCGCTGACATCGAGAGAACCCGAAGCCCTCGATAAAAAGCCCGGAGGGGGCTGAAAGCGCCCCGGGACCCCGCCACGACTCGGAGAACGGAGCGGCGGCCCGCTCCGAAAACGGGGCGACCTTAACCCGGCTCCGAGAAGCCGAGGGAGCCGAACGGAGTGCGGGGAGAGCCCGGCGGCCTCCCGCTGCGGGCGGACGGCCCCGAACGGCTCCCCGGAGCTCGGTGGGTCCGCGGTCCCGTTCCTACCTGAACGACTCACCGGATCGGGTTCATCTTCACCGGGAAACGTCCCACTGCAACCTGAAACAAAACGGCATAAACACAAAGAGAACGTTACAAGACAAATCCCAAACCCAAGGACCCGTTTCAAAAGCAGCCCATCGCGGTGCTCCGCAGCCCCAGCAGAGCCCAAACCTGACGAAGGAGCGGAGCCCACGCCGACGTCCGCACTCCATGAGATCCCGGAGCCGTCTGATGGCTCCCTGCGGCCTCGGGAGGAGCTTAAGAGCCGCTCGGGCCGGAACCCGCCCCCGGCCGCCAACGAGGCGCAGCTGAGCCCGGGCGGCCGCGGCCCCGCGGCACCTGGCGGTAGTTTCCTCGTTAGCGCCGGCCGGGGGCCTTGACAGCTCGACACGTGCGCTACAGATCTGATCTAAGGATCCGAATTGCACTTTAAAAAGAAAAAGAAAAAAGAAAATAAACAAAGATTTGTTGAAACAGTAAATACTTGGTATCTGACACAGAAAATGTGGCTGAAGGCAGCAGTGGAAACATGGGAGCGGGGATGTGACGGATTCCCCGGTGGGTCGGTGATGTGCCGGAGAAAATTCCTGTCAGGTACAATCTGAAGCGCAGCTTTGCCAGCTGTTCCGTACGGTGTCGCTTGGGATTACGCTCGTGTGTCACAAACACCAACTGCAATGCTTGTGGTGACATGTCAGCTATCTCCAGTTAAAGACACATGGACTCTGTACAGACTTCTGTCATCAAATTCACTTTCCGTGACATTTCGTTTTTAATTTAAACTCCTGAAAGTTGGACTCCGCTCATTTTCAGTTCTTACGACGGTAGAACTGTGAATGTTTTTATTGCATGCTGTCACACGTATATTTTACGTCGGATCCCGCTGAGGGCGCGCCATACGTTGCAAAGCTATTGCCGAACTACCTGTTACTTAGATCAAACCGGCCGTCTGCTCGGCTACGTTTCAGGGTGGGACTTGTGAGTTAATATACTGTATAAAGCAGTGCCGTCAGAGCGCTCTGTCACAGCTCTAAACGAACGGCCTGAGCGAACGGGGGTGCTCGGCGGAGGTGGACGAAGTGGGCGCAGGCGTACGGCTTCCGCGCCCCGCCCGGCTTGAGCGATCCGCGCTTTGTGAACTCGGCTGAGAAGGATCATGTAGTTCCAACCCCCTGCCTGGCAGGGCCACCAAACATACACCTTTACTAGATCAGGTTGCCCAGGGCCCCGTCCAACCTGGTCTTGAACACCTCCAAGGACGGGGCATCCACAACCTCCCTGGCCGGGGCCGCGCACTCTCGCTCCGGCAAAGTTTCTCTCTCACTACCTCGTCTTTTTAATTTGTTTCCGCCCACTTCTTTAGGAATGCTTGGATCAAGTGTTATGCCGTAGCCAAAAGAACGCTATGGTGAGGCACGTGAGATACTGAGATAACTGCTCCCTCACGTCACAGATGTGCTGATAGAGTGGTCTTCCAGAGCTGCTGTGTAATTTATTTCTTACTCGGAGCTTAGGAAAGACAGTTTGGGGCATATTATAGTAAAATATCACTTACATCTGCATGAAGCTTAAGCAATACCGTAACGTTTTGAGTTCTCTAGATCTGTACTTATGAAACAATTAAGCAGGAAAAAAGCTACAGCCTGAAGTCAGTGTGATGGCCGATGCTGCTTGTGCGGAACAAGTGAATATACCAGCGGTACGGAATCGGCATCTTTGTTCCACAGCCGCCACGCAGGGCGTGCGTGTATTTCCCCCCAGAAACTGACAATGTCAGTAAAACGGGACTCGTGCTGATTCGGTAGTGCCCAAACTTCATCCCGACACAGGAAAACGGGAAACGGTTTGCAAACACAGGATGCTCTCAGCGACTGGGATTTCAGATACGTTTTCAGCAGGGCTTTCTCCCCTCCCCATGAAAACAGACACGCGTTTGCATTTAACAGCTAACTGATTTATTTAACACAAATTTCTTTCTACAGCATGTTTTAGAAGAGACAGTTTGAGAACCAAAATTAGCTTTTCTTTTATTCCTTCTTAAAGTTTAAATGTTTATACAAAAACAACCTTAACTTCAGAAAATATAAAATTTACACACACACACAAAACTACATTAAAAAAAGAACAGAATCACGACAAACCAACAAAACAAACTAACAAAAAAAAAAAAAAACAACAATAAAACAGAAAAAGGATGAGAATTCAGTGTAAATGATCCAATTGCAAGGAAGGCGAGATGGGGTAATGTTGACGAGGCATCACGCTTGTTACACCTCAGTAGAGCTGAAGTTGTCAGTACAATACAAAAACAAAATACATTGCAGTTGTAATTAAAACCTGTCTTCATATATACATACATATATACATACATATACATACATATATATATATCGTATTATTTCATTATATAAATATCTGTAAATTATGCAGGCAATATAATTAACACATTAAATATATTATTTGCTCTTCACTGGAAAGTCACCGGAGTGGCATACGAGCGCTGCGCAGCACAGCGGTGCGCTACTGGACAGCGGTGAGCAGATCGTACACGTCCATCCTTGATGCGATAGTCCCTTGTCACTTTGCTGACCTGTGCTATTTCTCACACGTTCGACGACACGGTGAGAAACTCCAGTCACCGTCGGCAGTGATTTCCAGCGCTTCATTTCCTGGCATTAGTCTGTTATCTGACTTAGACGCAGTCACCTGCCAGACCCCCTGCTTCTCATTCCCTTTGGCACTTTATAACCTGAAGTCTCAAAATATCTCGTAGCTATCAGAGAGACTGGCTTCTAGATTGAGATATTTGGGATATGCAGTTCTTCAAGCCACCTTCAGGAATCTGTTGAAATATTCAAAGTAGGGCAGACAATTCATGAACAAATGTTGTGATACAGGAAACAAAAAAAAAAAAAAAAAAAAAAAAAGGAATCTATATAGCAATGGCTAACTTCAGATTCAATCTTTAACATTCTTTCTATTGCTTTATTATTAACACTTAACATTCATTTCTCATCTATTAAGTGACCAGAGCATCCTTCTGATGGAAGTGCTACGTTTCCTCCGACAACGGCAGGTAGTAAAGGGGATAGTAAACTTTAAAAACAGGTGTATATTTTAAAAATCTGTTAAAGGGATCAAATCTCTTTAAAACACCTAACATCTACTGAAATGTTATGCACAAAGTTTGCGGTAAGTCTATTTCCTGGTATTTGGCATATGCATAACTAATTTACTTCACATAGCTTTACCCGTATTTGACATTAGCTGAGCTTTTCTTTATTGTTAGCCACCTTGCTGGTTACTATGTAAATGGGAAGCTGGGTGAGGTGTGCAATTGGTGACACAAGATTTGGCAGCAGAACTTCCGGATAGGTTGACTGTAATACAAATTCAGTATTAGATCGATCACACACTGATATTTCACTGAACATTATCTATGGAGAACTAAAAGCACTTACTCTTGCTCTACAAAATGTATCAGGGAGGAAAGAAGAGAGGCTATTTCTTCTGATTGTGACTCATTTAGAAAAACTGTAATAGTTCAAGGAATTAAAAATCACAGTCATAGAATGCCAAAATGGCTTGTGTTGGAAGGGACCTCAAAGATCACCCAGTACCAACTCCCTGCATAGGCACGGTTGCTGATCACCAGATCAGGCTGCCCAGGGAACCATCCAGCCTGGCTGTGAGCGCCTCCAGGGATGGGGCATCCACAGCTTCTCTGGGCAGCCTGGGCCTGGGCCTCAAAGCCCTCTCAGTGAAAAATTTCAAAAGAGCATCTTAAGGAAAAATGGTATTTACTGCAGGAGAAAATAGGACAACAGCCATTCTCAGATATAGGTTTCCAGCCAGCGGTAGCTAAGTCACACGCTGTTTTGTTGATAATGCAGGTTTATATATCACCGTGTTGTGCATATGTAAAAATTCCTACCAGAAAAATTTATTTTAATGCTTACTAAAAGTGTACAAGTCTAGTGTTGAAATATCAGCATCTGCTATTTTCAGAAGTAAAACTCTTCACCTGATAAAATACAAACTCCCTGTTGTAGGCAGCAGGCTTTTTACTGCCTCTGAAGTCACTTTATATTCCTAGCCTTACACTGCCCTGCAGTGGCAAAACCAAAATCTGCAGGGATACTGTTTACACAGGATCTTCTAACTCCTGTAACTAGAAGGAGTTTGCCCATTACTAGGAGGGACCATTACACCCTGCAGTGCCATGGTTTTTTCTTGTAAAAAAATATTTTTCTAGTAAAAAATATTAAGTGTAGGTCCTATTGAAGAAATGCAGTGAGTTCTAGGAGTTCAGTTTCCTAATATTCCTCTCATCGTCCCAGCACAGACAGGTGTTAAACATGCCGGATCAAACGACTAAGGGCAAATGCAGCCCTGAGCTGAGAAAGAAAACTACAGAGCCTTGTGTCTACAATGCCATTTACAATAACATCAGACCTATCGGCTACAAGAGCTACAGTTCTATCAGATGAATCCAATGGTGTATTCCGAAACAAGCAGCGTTAACAGAAACAAGAACCTGCAGCTCATTCTGTTGCTATCTCACAATAGGGACTTTTTTGCAGCACTCTGTACATCACCTTCCTAAATACCAATGCTAACATGCAGAATCTGTCAGTATCGGCCCATAAACTGCGTCAAGAGCCATCTTTTTCTTATGCTTGCAGGCACAGGCAGCTCCAGCAAGACTCTAAGACTATGAGGTATTTGAAAATGCTAATAAACCCCTATGGTTAACTGGGATTCAATCTCAGAGTAAAGGCTGGTTTTCTTTCACGTAAGGTGCCCAAAGGAATATGCAGCAACAGGCAGCAAGTGACAATATGGGGATTTAGAATTATATTATTCTAATGTGCTCTAATAGCTCGATATCATGTGTCACACTAGCCACTTTCTTGTAGATTTTCAGGGTATAACACAATGAAATCACTCTACCTACTCTACTCCTAAGGCATTTGTTTTCTCACTTATTTACCTTATAACAATTGTGCATGTTTGAAACTTTCATTAAAAGACACGTATCTATTTCATTTTATATGTCAATGCATAAGTTAATATGCTAACTGTTGAGAGGCAGCTTGTCAGCTTATGAACATCAAGACAGGTTGCTCTCGGGTCTCAGTCATGTTACAGGAAAAAATTCATATTCTCTTGCAGAGACTTCTATCCAAGACATTCTGACATAAATGAAAGACGAGTCATCTCTTAACACAGACAGAACTTGCCATAGCTGTCTTAATTCCAATGCAATACACTACCCTTTTCTGCTTTGTGTTAAACTGAACCAATTTCTGAGTCAGAGATTAAATGTTTTTGTGCGCACGAGTTTGGGAGCTGGTAGTTTTAAGTCTTCTGCTACTCTGTAGTCCATCAATTTTTTGTTCCTTTTACATAAACAAGGTCAGTGGCAGAATTCAAATCTCAGCGTCAGGTCAGTTTACTTACAGTAAGAAAGTTCTACAGGTTCCTTCACATTTGGTCAGGACAACTCTCTCCAGAGAACAGCAGTTCTTATAGACAGTGAAGTCTCTTCTCTCATGGACAGAGCGTGGCGTGGGCCTATCCAAATGTACACCTGAAGGGAAAGATCAGAAAATACTTTCAGTGAAATAGCTCAATTTTGTCCCTGAAGTTCAGTACTCTCAGCTTTGCCAGTGCTCTGAAAGAATTGTCTTGAGAGCTCTTTCTGCTTCAGTTTAAACCCTCCCAGACAGATTGGGCGCTGAATGCTGAGAGTAACAAACATAAGCATGGGTGCATCTATTTAAATACAAACATATCAGCCTCTGCATGATAGAATGGGCTGATTTAAGAAACAAATTCATTTTCTGTACTGTTATTTCAGGTACGGCGACATACTTACAGGTTTGGCAACAACCGTTAGATAAGAATGTAACAGTTCCCTAGAAGAACAAAAAAAGACAGGAAAAATAGTATTATTTTCTTTTCCTGTGTTAAAGACATTTTTAGGTCAATAATAGAAGAGAGCAATTTTTCAATGCTAGAAATTACTAGTTAAAACTTTAGCACTTATCAGAGTAAACAAACATTGAGGTCTATAACAGACTTGAAATCCATCAATTTTTACCTGGGACTGTGGAAATACAGATGAAGTTTGGAAGGAAGTATACAGTAACCATCAAACCATCGCTCCAAAAAAAAGAAAAATTAAATATTTCTCAAAGACTTCTTTTCTCTATTTGTATGGTACGTGTCACTACTGCCTACTGACTGGTCAGCTCATATTTCTGTGACATCCAAAAAAATGTGGTTCTTTTTTAGGCATGACCTCTCACAAAGTAATCATCAAGTACTTTCATCTGAATTCTGATAAGTTTTTTGGCTAACGAGAGAGTTGACAGAAAAATAATGAACTCTCTGTCAGATATCTTACTAATATGCTCCGTAGGTCTGCACATAGGTGAAGCAGAAATCTGCACCAGTGGGACAGAGAAACTTTGGAGACAATCGTCAGAGTCAATGAGATACTGTTCTATTAGGTGATTGAACTAAATTGAAGCAACTTATGCATTACCTAGAAGGTACGCTTTCCATCTCTACTTACAGGTTTGCAGTTCTCCTCATTGAATGCAGAACATGTAATTTCAGATGTGAAAGAGATAAGCTGGTTCTTGAGACGTGTACAACTATAAATGGTGCAGTTGTTGTAAGGATCGTTTATGAAGTCTCTGGGCTGCAAGTGAAATATAAAATGTGATAGGAAGAGGTGAAGGAAACTCAGACGAATGTTCCTCTCCTCTGAAAATGACTCTCATATTGTTTCTCAGTCAATTATTTTTAGCTTAAGAGCAATTTTGAATACAAATTTTACGTACATTGCAGTATGCCACAAGCGGAGAGAATCTCGTGGGGCTTGCCTCGAAAAAGAAAGTGTCCGGAGCACTTAAAGCACATTAACAATACAAACAAAGGGAAAGCTAAATAACGGCAATAACATTGTTTCACGTGCAGGTGTTTCTAACATTCTTCAGTACACAGAAACTAAATAACAGAGAAAATTTCAAGCTTATAATCATCAATATATAAGTAACTAAATAAATGACAAAAAAACTTTTCCATGATATTACTGGCTTATCATTCCAGAAAAAGCCTAGAAAAAAATTGATTTCATTAATGCTTCCCTCACACCAAAATACTGAAGATTGCTTTGCTTCAGGTTGCTGACATTTCAGATGCACAGTTTGGTAGAGAGGAAACATGTAGAGCATACTTACATTCAGAATGAGACTGGAACTGTGAGATGTATGTATAATACACTTAGTCTGCACTCATTTTCCACAACACTCACCCTCTACATGTTGCTGTTCTTATTCCTAGATATTAAAATTAGATTAAAATGACAGCACCAATAGATGCATTGTGGATAAATAAGTGAAAACACACTAACCCAATAATTGGCTATGCCTCAAAGCATACTCTAGAATGGTGCTTTTATGGGTTACACTACTCCAAAAAGAAGTAAAAAAAAAAAAAAAAAGCAGGCTACAGATGGAATAAACTAAAGATGGTGGTAAGCATGCCAAAAAACTAAGTATAATTCCATTAAATGCATTACTACAGACATTTATTAGCTACTCCTCCCGAGGTGAACTGTTGGTTATACTATCAAACTACACAAAATAGACGGCTCAGGGACAGTTGGTGTCCACACCGTAGCAGGTTCTCGCTTTCTGCCCCCATACATAACATATGTAACTCATTGACCATAGCATCTGTCATGGACATGGGTATTATATTTGTTTGCTAGTTCTGTAGTTTAACATTAGTCACTTACTGGTTCACAATATGCTTTGCATGGAATATGTTGACAGGAGATGACATTCAGTTGAGTGCTGGAGTTAACTTAGTGAGTGCAAAAGTGATCGTGACACTTATCAATGAAAACTGAGGAATTAGGCTATCAATTTAAAGAAACAAAGGTCCACATATTAATGAGATATGACATGTGACAGACATTTTTTAATTCCCCAAAAACCTCAAAACCAAGCAATGGAATAAGAATCCACTGTGAACATAACTGGAAATATATATTTGTCTAGCTATTTATGAAGACAAATAATACTGAATTAAACTTCACATGTCTTGATTGAAGTCCTACATAACAAAGATAAATTCGGATATTAAAAGCAAAGGAGTCATATAAACATACGTAAGTAAATATTTACTAGACCTTAAAGAAATTACTAGGAATCTACATCTGCTCAGAATATTCCTTCTTTACAAATCTTTTCATTTCTGAATGCATTAAACTTGAAATGAAGAGCTGACAGTAAACACAGACTGACTTTCTAAAATGCATAAACGCTTCACCCTAAAACCAAATCGCTCTCTGGTACTGACATTTAAAAACAACTCTCTACTCACATAAACCTTTTCAGAAAATATTTAAACAGTGTTGAGTTCATAAATCCCTGAAAAAAAAATCAAAGATTTCTAAAATATTGCTTCTACTGGATAAACTTCCTCATAGCACTTCTGTTTAAGTCTGCCGAATGGCCTTTTAGGCATTTTTAGAAGACTGATGAAAGATTCACTTACCAAGAACTCAGCATTGTAATGTACACAAACCTTCTTGGGAACTGCTAATAAGAAAGGAGTTAGGCAGTTACACTGGTGAAAAAAAGTCTTTGCTCTAGTCACAATCATTTCTTCAACAGCGAATAACAATGCTCACGTTCAAATACTTTGGTTATTCTGCATTTCTGGTAGCAGATGTGGTGTACATAAAGTGCAAGAACAAATACTGAGCGTGCAGCAAGGGAGGAAGATTTAACCCAATATAGGTAGTTCAGTTCCTAACCGAGAATGTCAATGTAACAGAAACAAGAAGTTCTCTGTATCAATTATCATCAATCTGTCTTCTTCTAGATACATTAGCGAGGACATTTTGCTCAGTTAAAGCTGAGACTGCTATCTCAGTTAATTCTGTAGCTGTCTCTACAGGCACCTACCAGCACAAAAAACACTTGAGCAACATGAACTCTAATTTCACAGTTGTATTAACATAATAGTAGTAACCACAGTTAGCAGTAACCGATTCATGGAATCTGACTTCTTTCATTAGGGTACTGCATGCAGTCTCATTAAATCTAAAACTAAATTACATTATATATAAAGCTAATCATTTAAATGTATTTCCAAAGGACTTACCACACTGGTACACGGGACAGCACTCATCACCGGGAATATAAGAATAAACTTCAAATCCCAGCGTAAACTTGGGGGGTTTAGTTGTGCTCAAACTTGTGTTGCATACTGGAAAGGAGGAAATAAAAATAAAAATAAAAATAAAAATTAAACAAACAAACAAAACAAACAAGCAAACAACAAAAAAACCCCCACAAAAGTAAAGCACATTAAATTACAGGAAGGAAAAGGAAAAAGTATTTCTCAGAGTCCCCATTTAAGCAACATTTCCTTGCTGGGAAATATTCCAAACCCTCCCCAAAGAAACAAAGGGCACATGGAGGATGCATTTTTCCTAGTGAATCCAGGCACTATACACTGGATGAGGAACTGCATTCAGTTCTTTTTTCTAGCACCTAATTACCAAGTGTAAGAAAAGTATCACAATTCTTTGGAATGAAATCATGAGTAAATGTTACACTATTCTCTCTTTGTCTCCAGCATTGTAGGTAACTGTAGCATAATGAAAACCACACAGCCACAGAGAACTCTGCTATCCAGCTGATTGTTATTTGAAACAAATAAAAAAACAAAAAATAAAAAAAAAATTGATTCTAAGCTGAAGAACTGTAGGTGCAGTTATGTTGAACCCTGGAACAGAAAATGTGTTGTGTCACAGCAATATTAAAATACATTTTATTTAACACTGGACACACAGATTTAAGAAAACATTTCTTGGCTCCCTACTACATGTCTCTGATGCTTAAATAATTATTTTCCTTTCTGTCCCTAAAGAATAAATAAAGTCTAGAAACAAAAGCATTAACTCACTGCAAGCAGGGATCTTCAGACTTGACTTCAGTGACTTCATAGAAGCCTTTCCCAGAACGAGTCCTCTTATTTTGTTCGGGACATCTGTGAGGTTCGCATACGATGCCACTTCCACCTTCCAGGCAAATGCAGTCCTGACGGTCTGCCACTAACTTTTCTCCAAACTGTCATTAAAAAAAAAAAAAGAAAAAGTGAGTGATCGCATAATTAGGACAACTTTCTTCTCCCCCTACCCAACCTTGCCTTAGAATACAAAAGCAAACGGCAGCATACCTCTCTTGGTATCATATCCAAACCAACACAGCCTGTGAAAATATCAAAATAAATTTCCATTACTACTCACGTAACAGTAGATATCTTCACTACATGTTGTATGAATACCGCATACGGTCAGATCTATGCTGTATGCATCAGAACAAAACAAAGAGGAAAAAAGTAAGTACTCAGCTGAAGAAATAATATTCACCACAGGTATTTACACAGACATCCATACCGTAGTCAAACAGTATTGTACCATTAGGACAGAAACAGCCTTCCACTTGTTTAACTGAAGTTTCATAATGTGGACCGCACAAAACAAAATGTTCAGAGGAAAACCTTTAATATCATGGGCACACAGAAGAAGAACCATTAACTAAAGATATAGGTGCAAATCATTTGTACTTCTGAGATTTAAAAGTTGTCGGTGTTTGCATTTGGTTTAGCTGAACAACATAAAAAGTACAGGCATCTATATTTAGAATCAAGAGAACAGCGCTAATAAATAAGTGATGGGAGGTTGGTTGATTTCTCTCAGCCACATACGCTTCAGATATTGCTGAACAGTTGTATGAGATGTAAGTAACGGTGGAGGAATTCTTGACCTTGACTTGCAGATTGTGTCTCGAGTAGGACCACATGCTCTATATTCTTTATGTTTGGGACATTCATAAGCTGGATTGGGAGAACTGCTCACTAAGAGTATCATACAAAGTTCTCATGACCTTATGGCAAGAAATTAAACATTAAGTACTCATTTTCTATGCGTGCTTGACAATGTTGAGAAGCAGAGAGGTTAAGTAGATATCAGACTTGTGCGATTTTGCCACATAACACAACTGTTTATATTTAAGGAAATAAAGCCAGGAAACTATATCTTGATTACAACTTTTTTCAGAATTTACATCTTTTTTGTACAAGCTCTTAAAGGGGAATGTATTCCTACCCTTCCATTCTCTTCTGATTATGCTAAGTAAATGAGTCATCTGCAAATACCGGCAAAATACACAGCTGAGCGTGTGAAAAAGAGAGACATATCTAATACAAGTCTTTCTGATATTGAAAATAGATGTATATTTTTGCAGACTCCCTTATTACTTCTATTGATAAAAATACACCTGAAAGTAACTTAAAAATGCTACTTTTTTTAGTGTGATTTAATGATGTATTTATAGCTATCTAAATATATTCTATCACTAGGATATTAGCATAGAATTGTTTGGGTAGGAGGGACCCTTTATGATTATGCAGTCCAATTCCCTGACATGGGCAGGCACATTTTTCACTAGATGGAGTCATCCTGTTAAAACCAGCTTCAAACACTTTCAATAAAAATGCAACCCACTGCTTTTCTGGGCAGCCTGATCCACTATATCACCATACTAATCATTAAAACTTCTTTATTATATGCACTCTCCAGCTACCATCTTTCAGTTTAAAATTTGTCAGTGCTCAGTTGAGTTAGAGAGCCCTCTTAGTTTCTTGCAGCATCAGAACCGTGTGCCTTTATTGTATTTAACATAAGCCTTATATACCATTTACTAACAAACAAGACATTCCTGTTCCTCTAACAGTTTCTCTAACCAGTTAATTGGCCCCAGCTTCTCCCAACCAACAGTGATAAAGGATGAAAGGTTTCTTAAGAGCAACATGATTAACAAAACATATCAGTGGAACCTCCTGTCCACTCTTAGAAGCAAACAGACATTGCTTGCTCTTTGTCTCACAGTCTGGTCTTCCAGGTTTTCACAGTAATAAGGTTTGCTAAAGAATCTGATAAACTCTTTGCTTACAGTTACTTGCCCATGTCTCCCCCTTCTTTATTAATAGAAAATGCACAGTTCATAGTATCCTGTATCATTTTTTGTATACACTGCAACAGAAATGGAACAGAAACAAAAACACAGAGGAACAAAATGAAACTAACCCTAATTTTAGCAGATTCTGAATCCATCCCACAAAACCTCTAAAAAGACCTCCAAATACATTCCATCTTGGACCCATTCTTTCCTCCACAGAAAAGCATGTCTGCACACAGGATTGCTTTCTTCAGTGAAGCACTTCTTCCAGCGTGATCTTCAGTTCAGCTTCTATGCAGCATGAGTTTCCTTCCAGCACTCTTATTACAGCTGGGTCCTTGTTTGGACTCAGGTATGAATGATCCAAATAGTTTCTTAAAAACTAACCTACATTCACAAGTTTCCTTTTTTAGCTTTTCATCCTTCCTTATAACTCCCCCTTTTTTTGTTTATTAGCAAGAAATTACCACACTATAAAATAATAGCAATAGTTATCTTAATAACATAAACATCCTCACTGAATCAGAGCCTTGATTGATAACACACTAAACATAAGGTTACATGTAAGGTCATAATTTTTAAAGTATATATATACATACACACACACACTCATACAGGCATTTATTTTAGCAAACCACCAAAAGGAGAGAGAAGGAACATGACAATGGTGGATGCGATAGGCAGTGGCAGCAGGGCATCCCCTGCTTCAAAGTGCACTTGGCCTTTCTCAGCCATCACTGATCCTCTCCAGTTTTTATTCTTGTCAAGGACTGCAGGGATTTTTTTCCCCCCACTTGGATTCCACATCTGCATGGCCCGTGCATGATACAGAGCCCAAGTGGAACACCTGCTCACAAAATAAAACAAACCACTATATTAGATAACTGTAAAAAAAAAAACTACTCACAGAAAGTTATTTACACCTATAGTCACTTACTCCCATTATTACCTGCTTTATCCTTAGCTCCCTTTTTTATTTAATTGGTAAATGTTTTCTTGTTGATTTACTAATGTTACAAAAATCATCTGTAGGTAGTAATTCTTGATGCAGTACACATTTGAACTGTTACTAAAATAGAAGAAGCACACAACAACCTGGATTATGCCTAAAACTCTAATTCTTGTGAAAGCATTGGTAACACAGAAAATTCACACGCTATGTCAAACCATTACTAATATTATCTATAACACAGCAAGTTGCAAAGCAATACCACTCGGTAAGAAACACGTCATTCCAGTTACTATAAAGGCTGGATGCTATTTTCTGCCACAAGATGAGAACCCACGTAGGGCCAGTCCCTGTGGAAATATGAGTATATTCACAACCCCAAGTTGTCTGGGACAGTCCCCTACCACTAAGCCCTGTGCCCATATTCCAAACATTAACCATAGGCCATTCCTTGAGCACTGGGGAGGCTCCTAAATAACAAACTACATGAGCTTTATCTGTATGATCACGATTCAAAAAACACAGCACAAGCAAAGCCTTACATATTTTTTCTCATGGTGCATCTTCCCTATTCCCCCTTTTCTGTTTAATAATTACAAGAATGGATTTCAATGTTTGATAAATGCGCTCAGCGATAGCTTGTCCAGTGGGAGATTGAGCAATGCCTGTAGTATGTTTAACCCCCCATTTTTGGAGGAAAGTTCGAGCTGCCGGTCCATCCTTGTCTTTAGCAAAGTTATGAGCAGGCTGCAGGGACGCAGCAACAGGCGATGCAGGCGGGGCGGGGAGAGACAGCGTCGGGGCAAACGACGTGGGCGGGGTGGAAGGCGGCAGCGGCATCGGCAGCGACGGGGCCGGAGCGGCAGCGGAGGGCGCAGCTGACGTCGGGGCCGGAGCGAAGGGAGGGGGTGCGATTTCCCTTCTCCCCTGCCTGGGGGGAGATCGGCACCGCGGATCGAATCCTGGCAGGGCCCGTTTCCGGCACCGAGGAGCAGCGGCGAGGGTCCCCTCCTTGACTGATTTGTTTAAAGCCCTTCCTTCCATTCCTGACCAAACAAGTATTCTGATGGCGTTAGTAACAACCGCTCAAGATAACAAGCATCTAGTGGCATTTGAACATCCTCAGTGAAAATACATTGAATGATTTGCTTAGAAGCTTGAGATATTATCCCATAGCCAGTCACAGTCTTAAGAGCCTGTTGTAACAATTTCCAGTCACGCACTTCCCACCGAGCAGCTTCCAGCTGATTGAGCCAAAACACAGCTTGCCACTGTCCTACCAATATCACATCTCTAATATCCGCAGACCAGCGCGAAGGTAGAGGACTGCTACGCAGGGAGGAAGCGGCATAGGCAGGGGCTGTAAAGACACTAGTGAAACACTCAGAGACCGATGCCTCCTTCATACATAGTTCTAAGTCTTGCAGCTTCTCAGTTAATGTTTTAATATCTTCCTCTAGCATTTTCTCATTCCCACCATCATCTGAGTCACTTTCACTCTCAGGAGCTTCTTGCTGCTCTGCACACCCTGCAGCCTCCTTCACTGCATCTTCCTCACTAGCTGTCACTGGACTTGCCGGAGACACTGAAGAGGCAGAGGACAGGGGAGTAATTGGGGCTTCTACAGCAGCCCTAACTTGTGAGGCTGATGAGCAAACAGAGTATGAAACTCCTGGTAACAGGAAATCAAGTTCTAACTGCGCTTGAGCACTAGGTCTGGATAGAGCTTGTACCACAGCAGTGATCTGCCACTAGGCTTGCATATTCTTCAGTGTATTTATAATAACCTTCCACATAGGACCCAGGCCTTGCAAGTACTTGTATTCCTTATTTTCAGACATAAGAGATAACATATGGTCCCCTATTTCTCACCATTCAGCTACACTGAACATCAGTGCCACCTCCTGAAGATGTCCACTCTTAAGAGCCCATTTTAATCAGCTCAGATACACTTTTAGGAGATACCTGCTCCCCTCTCTTAAAATACATTTGAACATTTCCTCCACAGCTTCCCACAACACTGTGGCTTGCAGAGAACAGGACGCAATGCCGATACCAGCTACCGCAACACTTACAGCTTTGTTCTATGCTGTCTGCTGCAATGCTGTCCTCTTGCAGTTCACCCACTGTTTATGCTCCAGACTTCCAAGACTGTGAAGCTTAAGCATGAACCTGGGGGAAAAAACAACAAAACTTTTCATAATATTCATCAACATGTACTCCACCTGGCAGGGGTGAATGTAAATCTAATAAGAAAAGCTCCAGCTTCCACTCTCTTACTTCTGAAGACAATGATTTAGCCCAGCAGATAGGCTTAGTCGACAGCCTCACCTGATCCTTACCTGCAGCAAGCCACCCCCACTGGAAGCCATCATTTCCTGAGGCCAGATGTCCCTCTTCATACTCAGCTGTAGCACTGTTTAAAAAAGAATAACCAGCATCACCAAAATGAACTGTCTTTCACAGAATGACCTGAGTTGGTGCCATGGGTTACCTAGATTTACCTGTGCTCTTGGCAGGGGGAGCCACATCATAGGGCCCCCCAGCCCAAAAGGGAAGGGAAAAGGGGAATGAGAAAAAGAGAACAGTGGCAGCAATCCAAGGATGAAAACTTATTTTACTAAATATGATATCAGAATACAAGACAACACAATGTAATACAGTATGACTAAGGCTAGTAAATCGAACAAAACAGGGAGTCCCCAAAACCCGAGAGCCTTACTGTGAACTCTAGGTGACATGGCTGGAATGCTTCCCACTCTCCAAGAGTCCAAGAACTGCAGCCTGGGAGCAAGATTATGTATGTCCTTCTCTCGTGACTTATTTCTGGCTGCTAAGTCCTCTGGGACACCCGCTCTCAGAAGAAAACCGAGTATTCGGGACATTGTTATTCCACAGAACTGGAGCATGAATGTTTCAATGATCCATACTGCACGTGATGTTATGATGTGGAATATTGACAGCAACATTACAAAACCATGGCAGTTAGAAGGGACCCCGAGGATTGTCAAGTTCAAACCACCCCCAGCCACAGGGCATGGCCACCAACTTTTCCATATAATTTTATATTGTTTTTAATGTTCAAAGAGGCAGTGACTCTGCTCTGTGATTTCACACTCTCACCTTGTACTAGCTGGTTGTTCAACACATTTGCTCTTTGCATTGTACAGGCCAACTTGGCAAGTGCAGGACAAAGCAGATGCTAACAATGTGGCTTACACAACAGAGAAGCTGTGCTTTCACACTGACTACCCTGTCCTGCAGCATCCACCTGGGATAAGGTGAACCTAATAGCTTCTTCACAACATGAAGAGGGAAAGCATAAGGGTTCGGTATGTGCTTCTGATACTGCTTTCATTGTATCAAAGACATTGGGTGCTCAGATAATGCAGTCACATTGTGATATCTTAAGACACGAAGAGAAGCAATCGGGAGAAGATTAAGTTGCTGTATTGCCTAATACAAACCAACTGAGATTAGACAAGTTTGCACCCTTTCATAAAGGGGCACTCTGTAAAGCTGGACCACCACAGGAAATGTGCTCACTCCATCCCTGCCACAAGAAAGCCAATCCACTTCATCAAAAAACTGAAAAAATCATAGAAATGTGTACAAATGAACATGGAAGGAACAAGGTTAATCCTGCAAAGCTTTGCATCTATCCCTATGAGTTCTCTTTTCTAGTTTGACAGAGCACTTCGTATCATTTTTGTCAATTAATTAAAACATCAGTGTGGTTAAACCACATATAAACGCCAGATTAACACCACTTGTTAAAGTCATTTAGATGCTCTGCATTAACATAATACTAACATTAAGAATAGAACAGCAATTCAACAGATTTTCCTATTTTTAACAGGAAAAGCACAACGATGAAAGGACTGGCCCAGTAGAGAGGTGCTATTAGGGAAGAAGACTGCTCACCCATATCAGAAAAATCAAGACCACAGGAGAAATCTTCACCAAAGAAGGATCACCAAGCTTCCCCCCAGCACCCCCAAGGTCCCACCCTGGAATGTGAGTCTCAGGCTGGATGAATGGAACTGATCCAAACATGCATAAGCGAGAGCAGGCTCACTACAGAGTCACAAAAAACAGGCAAAGAAAATAACTCACCAAGAAATCCGGTCCGTACCCCTGCCCTAGACAGGAATATCTGTACCTGTATCGTGCATGACAGGTGTTTGTCTAACATCTTTTTAAAGACCTCCAAAGACAGAAACACAAGCATCTTATTATCCTGTTAAGAAAGCTTTTTACCATTGTTTAACCTGCATCTATCTTCCTGTAGATTAATGTCACAACATTCTAACACATAAGACTATTATTTCTGTCTAGTCTTTTTAGGAAAGACTATCTCTTTCATCCTGCATACTTCAGGATGCTTATGGTAGCCCAATTCTACTTTCTCCATATTTAAGGATTACCCCGAGTGACCTGAAGTCTTCTCTTCTTACCTGCCTGGTCATATTTGAGACCTCTTATTATACCCCATGTTTCTCTTTGAATTCTTTGCAACTGGACCACATCATTAACTGCAGCACCAGAGGAGTCCAACTGATGCTTTTCCAGTGCTGAAAATAACAGAAAGGTGACATATTTTGTATGCCTCAACATTTATATCAAGCAAGCTACATTCCTCTTTATGCATTCTGGTATCCAAGATTGCAATTTTTATTTTCCTTCACCCACAACAGCATGACTTATTTTTGTCTCATTCAACTCCTAGAAGAAAACTTCAGCTTGCAGAGTCCTCTCCCTCCTTTTATATTCCCTCAAAATATAACCTCTAATTGAAAAAAACACTTTTTTTCTAGCGCTGAGATTACTGCCAAGTGCTCAACTGGGAAGGAATTAAAGAGAACCTGGAAAACAGTTAATTAGAAAGGCATGCTCTGATTAGCAGTTCTGCTTCCTTCTTTGCCCAAATTTTACAGCAATACTGAGAATCAGGAACATTAGGGACTGCTGAGAAATTATTTCTGGAAGATCTTTTACATGTTGAGCCACATTCCAACATCTCTCGATTCAAGGGGATTTTCCCTGGTGACTCCTTAGAGTCACACCAGCACACTGAGGTAATCAATTAACACACTGTACACGAACTACAAAACACAGAGACAAGATGTAAACATTAAGTAGCATACAAGTCATTTAAAAAGATATCCCTTTGCTCCTTCCTTGAGAAGAGGTTTGTGAAAGCACTCAAGCCAAAAAGTACAGAAGCAACTTAGTAACAGATGAAGGTGACCAAAACGCACAGAGCTTGCTGACCTCCAGCAAGAACAGCCGCAGTAATGGAAGTGCTTCACTAAAACATAGGTGACAAATTTCTACCAGGCTTCTGCCTGAGAATATAAAGCTTAAGAGTACTCATCCTTCTGTGTCAGTTTAACAGTATCTCAATAATGAGTTAAATGCTTCTGAGCAGAATTTTCCAGATCTGTGTTTGAGTTAACCACAGAGTAGCCTCTAGCAATAACTTTGATGGGTAGTTAGGACTAACATAGCACCAACATACATTCATTTTTATTGGAAGAATGAAGCAATATTCAGCTTTCTAATTCAGGGTTAGATTTACTTATTTACCCAAATTAATGTAATATGCCAAGTCTTTACTAAGCAGCCAAAAAAAAAACCAACCCAAAAAACAAAAAAACATGTACCCAACATGAGCCTGAGTTAAACCTCACCCCAGCCCAGAAGAATCAAAACTGAGAAGTGCCTGCTTGGCCATTTTTACCTGCACCCTAATCCTAAGGCAGGCCTATAGCAATTGGACAGATTAATATGATGGGAAACGGTGTTTCACCAGAGATTAAATGATAGATATTCTTTTATTTTCACAATAGAAAAGTGCTATAACAAAAGGGAAGAAGATTACTCACCCATATCAGAAGATTCTAGGTTCACAGAGGACAGCTTCACGAAGGAGGAATCTGCAAGAAAATACTTTTCCCCAGTGGCAGTAAGCCCTTAAATGAGGTCTAAGAAGTGCAGCCAGGCTCCACCCCTTCCGCTCACACAGCTCAAATGCTGTCACCTGTGCTCTCAGGGCTGACTGGGTCCTTTCCCCAGGTGCTCAATCAGTGGTTCAAGGCCACAACTCAGCAGTTCCCATTCACAAGCCTTTGCCTGTAGCTGAACCAAAAAAGCACACCTACCCCCAAAGGCAATACACAACCCTTATAACATTTAAAATATTGGTTTACTTGCAGGGGAAACTCCTTTCCTGATCAAAAACCAAATTAAACATTGGGAACTTGACACTTGTGTAGTCTGGAACAAGACAGAGCAAATCAACAGAAGGTGGTGGAACTTGAATCAGTTGTAACTTTGCGGGTAACATGAAAAAATAGTTAAAAAATATCATGATGGAAAAAACCCCACAAATGTTTAAAGAAGTTTGTGACCACAATGGTGGGTACATGTTGAAAACCAAAGCAGAATACAGTACTTGGTTCTTTTTAACAACAAACAGCATGTTTCTAATTGCTAGCATCAGAGTCAAGCTAAACACTTCAAACCACAGCACCAATGACAGTAAAATGTCGCATTCTGATGTGTCTCACTCAGCAGACTGTAATGCTGCTTTATGCCCACCTCATCAGTTGTCCTGTCAACATTTTTCTTATTACCAGCTTCTGCTTGAAACACCACTTTTTAGAATCACTCAATAATTCATGTTTAGGTAATCATTCAGCTCTCTTAAGGGACTCTGTATAAGAAATTAAGCAGAAGAGGCAGGAAACGAGTACGGCTGAGCAAGGACCTGCTGGTCAAACTGAGGAAAAAGAAAATGCAGAGGGAGTGGAAGCAGAGACATGCAGCCTGAGAAGAAAACAGGAATGCCATCTAAATATGCAGATATGGGATCAGGAAAGCCAAGGCACAGATGGAACTGAATTTAGCAAGGGATCTGAAAAGGAACAAGAAAGGGTTCTTTCCTTATTGGAAAAAACGTTTTCCAGAATCAATCCCAAACCATTTACCCTTGACCCATTAGTATAAGCCCTGCTAAAGAGTCCATCCCCTTCTTACCTGTAGGCTCTTACACATGACCTCTGAAGTCCCTTGTAACCTAAGCCATCATGTCATTTACAATTTGTTCCCTTTAGAGAACTTTGTCAAATAACTAGTTATTCTGGAGTGCTTAACACCAATAACTCCCACAGACACATCACTGGGGAAACTGCATTTGAAATCTATAACTAACTGGCTTTCTTACAAAAGTAACAGTTTAGTAATTTTATAGTATTCCCCCCTCCCCTTCTCTTTTTGTTAGTATGAAGCTGGAGAAAACCATAATAAATACCAGTGTCTGGCTGTATCACTTCAGCCTGTTTTTCTCATTAAGAAAAAAAAAACCCATTAGTCTCTGGTGTATGCAAAATAAAAGATGCTGCTATCTTACAAGCTACCAGCCTGCCTACCTGCAAAAACTGCTAATTCATACAATGCTTGCATGATGAAATCTCAACAACTTTAAGCTCTAGTATGTAGTAATTGATATTGCCATGTGTAGAACAAATGCACAAAAGACTCTGATAAATAACTAACAAACATTTGTCTTGCTGGCACTCATTAGTAACATCCACATAAACAGAAATAAGTGAAAATGAGTTAGAATATTCATATATTGGAGCTTACTGTAATTTCAGCATTCAACACAATGATTTTCTACTTACAGAAAGAGGAGACTCTGCAGATGAGTCCACTGGAGACCAGTTGGAAAAGATTCTTGGCTCTTCCCCTAGCTCCCTATATAATCTTGTCTAGACTATTCTCTTCTTCCATACCTCTACAGAGACAATAATGGTAAGATGTTAGCTGTAAATACCCAAAAGGATATTTATAAGAAAAACTCACCCATATGGAAACCTTCAGTCTGCTGAGAACCACTGAGGCAATCCCCACAAAGGAGCAATCTCCAAGAAATGCTGCCTTAGTGGTGGTCAGCCCTTAAATAGGGGGCCTAGAGGAGGTGGAGTCAAGCTCCACCCCCCTCTGGGAGCACAGCTAAATTACTCTCACCTGTGCTCCCACAACTGCCCCAACACTTGCCTCAGCTGATTAATCAAAGGTTTAGGCAGTAATTATTAATTTCCCATACATATACTTTAAGCTTGTGTCTAGCTGTAAAGTGCACCCTAAGCCTCTCTTAGCAAAGCAAAAGTACAGCACTTAGGTCACATAAACCAATTGCACAGATTCACCACTGAGAGCAATGAGCTAGGGTTAGACCTATTCTTTTTCACAACAGATCTTGGAAGTTGTAAGGGATCACCAGCTGAGCACAAATCAATCTGAAATACGCTAACAACTCACTAGGACACAAGCTGGAGCAGAACATGCAAGTGTGCAGGAGTCCTTCATCTGCATGCAATGCCTTAGCTAAAGAATTAGCTTTTCACTTTGGGTACTGTAAGGCAAACTGTTGATCACAGTTTGAACCTCTGATTAACGAGCTGAGGCAAGAGATGAGTCAGCTGCAGGAGCACAGGTGAAGGTAAGCTGTGCTCCTGGAAGGGGTGGAGCTTGACTCCACTTCTCCTGGATCCCATTTAAGGGCTGACCACCGCTAAGGTTGCATTTTTTTCTGGAGTTTGCTGTTTTGTGGTGTTTTTGTGATGTTCCTCAACACTGCTGTGGATTCGTTCTGGCTGGAAGCTTCAGCACTGGTGAGTCTTTTCTTATATACTGTTTGGCTTTCCAATTACTCTGTAATTACGACTATACAGGGTAATCCTAGGTATGTGTATAGGCTGGTAGAAGAACTCCTTAAAGAGGATTGAGAGGGTGGAGAGGGGGATCTGCTGGATGAAAAGCTGGGCTTGAGCCAGCAATACATTGTTGTAGCTTGGAAGGCCAATAGTGTTCTGGGTTGTATTAACAAGGGGGGTGGCAGCAGAGAGAGAGGGAGAGGATTATCCCCATCTTTTCTGTCCTTATGAGGTTTCCTCTGGAGTGCTGTGTCCATGCCTGGGACTCTTAGCGCAGGAAGGATGTGGATCTGTTAGCGAGTGTCCAGAGGAGGGCTGCAGAGATGATCGGAGGGCTGGAGCAGCTCTCCAACAAAGAGAGGTTAAGGGAGTTGGGCTTGTTCACTGTGCGTTGCTTACAACATGTAACAGTAAAATCACCGTTGCCGTTAACTCGGCAGATGCAGCTCCATCTGCAGCAGCAACATGGTCTCGCGCCGACCATCTCCCCCTACCCCCCACTGAGCCACCCGGCCCTGAGGTGCGGCCCCCCGCGGGCAGGGAAAGCCGGGGCCGGGCTCCGTGGAAGGTGGGGGGGTCTGAAGACTTTGTGGTTGTTGTAGGAGCTGGAAGGCGAAGCATGGTCGGGACCTTCGTCTCTGCGTGGCTCTCCGTGTGTGGTACTGCCCTGGCGTGGAGCATTTAAACGTAGGTTCGCTTTTCTTTGCGGTGTGTGCTTGTTGCTTTGCTTTGGTGTGACTCTCGGCCTTTATTTTAAGCTGCGTCGATCGTGTGGTGAGAGCGGAGAGAGCGCTGTGTTGGTGCCTCCCAGGCAGGGGACGAGAAATGCAGAGAACTGGGATGCAGAGCTCTGCCTTAGTGTTATTCTGTTACTAAACGCTCTTCAGTTTGGTTGTGGGCAGAGCACACTGATAAATGACTGCAGGCAAAGCTCTGCTTCCCATGTAGTGCAGAGCGCAGTTTTCAGTGTAAGGTGTTGCCACGTGGTTGGGTGTCTGCCCCAAGTGTTGGAGGTGAAGGGGATGAGGGGATTAAAGCTTCCTGAGCTTGTAGTTCAGCCTGCATTAGGTTGAGGTTGGCATTTTTTAGTTACCTTTAAAAGCCTCTAAACAATTGGCAATAATTTGAAGGAAAAAACAATTGTACTTCAGCAACTCATTAGCACAACTCGTGGTGGGAGATTAGATCCGTTAAGCATCTTCAATAGCCTCCTACGATGAAAGGTGTGCTTATACTCTTTCTAGCCTGCTCAGGCATTTGGGTTTGTTATCTGCAGCTTGCTTTGTGCTGTGAGCTCCAAGGCTTTCAAGAGATGAAGAAGTTCACTTAATATTGTGCCTTAGCTGCTGGGAAAGCAGTAGTGTAGCCCAGTGGTTACAGATAATATAGTGAATCCTGCGGACAGCTTCATAGGAAAACACAACTAGCTAGGAGCCCATAAAATACTAGCTAGGAGCCCACAAAGCTCTTTAATATTTGTTATTCACAGCCTGTTTGTGAAGTAGTCATAAATGCTTCTAGTACAGTTTGGTAGAGAAATTATGTTCAACTTCTGCCTCCTTCTGGCTCTACTAGGCACAGCATTGAGGAAAGTGCTTGAACTCGAAGTGTTATAATATTATAAACTATATGATTACTCATAATTTCCCTAAGTTAGCAACTACTTTTTGAGATAATATGGCACTGAGGTTTTTCCTGTGTTTTTGAATGGAAAGGAGGTAAATTTTCTTTTGCATGTTTTTTGACCATTTATTTTTTTGACTGCTGTGAGCCCTTAATCTATAATCTCTACAGCATCCTACAGAAGGCTCCAAGTATCCAAAATTATACTATTTGTTTGATTCAAGAAAAATCATGCTCTCATTCAGTTTTTGGATGTAATTCTTAATTGATGTATACCTACTGTGCTTGTTTGTTTTTAAGACATTGATATTTGGTGAGATGTACATGTGTTGCTACAATGCAATCTGAAGATGCTAGAGTTATACCTGAAATCTTTTCTTCAGAATACTTTATCTAGTGCTGCACTGAAGAACTAATCAATACATAGCCATCTGTAAATGAAATCTGGCCAAAAGCATGACCCTTTTCTCTCTGCTTTTCCCCAGCTATACAGAATGTATGTGGATCTAGCTCTGAATTTGTCCAACTTTACAGATTAGTTTTTGAGCCCAAAGACATAACTAGGAACCAAGGCATGAATTCCACAAACTATTAATGAGATTTTACTATGTGTTTAGCCAGTGAATAAAAATACAAATTTATATGCCAACTTGAGCTTGCCATCATTTGAGGTTAATTTGGACTCTTTTATTGTTTGAAGTAGTACAGATTAGTTTTCACCTTGGAGATGTATGTTTCTCATTTTAAATGAGTCATCAAAAAATGAATTGGAAACATATCACAGATTATTCTATGCTTGTTAGGAGTTTTCTGAGATACTAAAAACTACAACATTTGTCAACACTACATATGCATTGTGGAAATTTCTTACTTAACGAAGGTGTTAATTTATTAAGTGATTTTAACAAAATTACACAAGTGCAAGTTTAGTAATTAAATAAGTAAACTTATATGTCTGCTCAATAGCAAAAGTCTCTCTAAGCCTTCAAGAATTAGGTTTTGTATGGTCAATTTCTATGCAGCCAGTTGTTTCCTACTTCCATCTGAACAACTGCATGTAGAAACAACCACCCTACAAACTTGTGGTGTTCTGCATCCTTGGAGCCGATGGGTGCCTTCCCTTGGTTGGTTGAGGTTTCTCTTCTACACCACTGATTTTCTATTTCTCCTTTTTCTGCAGGGAGAGCAGAGGTCAAAAAGCATTGTTATATAAATGTCTTCTTCCATTACTTGAAGAGGAAGTCTTGTTACATAGTGTACATACCCTACTCTGTTACTGGTGAGTAGGCTGGGGACAGATAAAAACTGGGAGGGGACGCAGCCAGGATAGCTGACCCAAACCAGCCTAAGGGATATTCCAATGACACGTGGCTTTGTATTCAGCAATGAAAGTTCAGAGAACAGTAGTGTTTGCCTCTTCCAGTAACAGCTTTGTCTGTTAAAACTCTGCTTTCCAAGAAGTGGTTAAACATCTGCCTGCCAATAAGAGGAAGTGAATTAATTCCTTTTTATGCTTTGCTTGTGTGCACAGCTTGTATTTCACCTATTAAACTGTCGTTATCTATATCCATAAGTTTGAGCCTTTGTGCTATTTTCTTCACATCTTGTAGGAGAGAGGAGTGAGTAAGCAACTGTGTGGGTGTTTGGCTTGGGTCAACCCACCACTTACATATAAATATTTCACATCTTATATCCTAGATTTTGATGCTAATGAGATTGCTGTCTATAAGAATGTGAAAATCACATTGTATTTACGAAAATATTTCAGAGGCACATCTTGCTCTCAAGATGTACTGTTAGATACTACTGATCTTTTCAAACATGAATGAAAAACAGGAAAATGCTAACAGAGTTCTCTGAAGTCTTAGCATTCTGCTTTCAAGTTTTTGCTTGAATTCCAAGGCTCCGAAATCATATGGTGCAGTGTTCCATAATGATATTCACAATCATAATTTAGATAATCAGGACATTAAAAGTTTGAAAACTTGTTTGTTTTGGGTAGAAGAAAAAGATTCCATAGTTTGTTTAAAATCGTAATAGGAGTTATTGCTCTATGTTGTTTACTGTAAGGAAGTTAAAATCTCTAGAGATTAATGCAGAATGGCTCTAGGGCATCAAATAGTTATAAGACAAAACGTTCACCAGTCTCTGGGTCTCAATTTTTAAAAATTTCAGTAACTTTTTATGTCTTATATTGAATTCAAAGCACATTGAATTTTAGAAATGATAAACATGCTATTAGTAATCACAATCACTTGCAAGTCTGGGACAAAGGGGAAGCGATGGGCTGCTTTTTAATTTTTCAGTATCTATGTCATGGCACCCTTCAAATATCATTAAATCATCCCAAGACCATGCTCTTCAGAGTGGATAATTACTGTATGTCTGACCTCATTAAGGTGGTGGTGGGTGGTAGTATTAAGCTCATCTATACTTCATAGATGTACACTGAGTATTTGCAGTTAGTGCAGGAATCAAATAAGTTCATTGAATGAAGTTTATCGGAAGTAAAGTTTAAGCCCTACTACAGGGATGGGGGGAAAAACCCACCGAAGTATTAGTATCAAAAGGTGATAGGCTGTTCAAGCTGATGTCGTTCATATCCAACCCTGCTCCTTTTATACGTGTAGAGAGCAAAGTTTATTGACAAACGCCAAAAGTTCATCAGGCAGTTTATTTTCTGTGAGCTGCTGTCTACTAGTCACTTCATAATCGATCATAACCATCGCATTTATTTTTCCATGCCACTTAGCTATAAAAGAAATTTGACAGTAGTAGTAAGTTAATCTGAAAAAAGAAAAAACAAAAACCTACATCAAAAATTCCTTTATTTTCATTTTTTAAGTAGTAATTTACATTTGTGTAACTTCTGTGAACAGCACTACAATCAACTGCAATAATTTCCTTGATAAATCTGTTTTTCAGTTTTTCAGAGATTCATCATTCATGTATAAATATTTACTCCACATCCAGATGGTTGTGAGAGAGAAAGGCATTGTGATGCAAAACCAAATTTGGAAGTATTGTTCGTTTTACCATGAAGAAATGTTATAGTGCAAGCTACATATCAGCTCAATTAAGCACATATAACCCTGAAGCTCCTATGTTAATCCCTGTGCTTATAAAACAGTAATTGTTCTGAGAGAGTACAAGCAAAACTGTGACTCAAGCAAGGACATGTTGTTCCATTTGATTGTGGTTACTGCCATATAACTAATTCCTTTGTCCACCATCTCGATGCACTGCTTCACTTTCCACGCTCTTTTATGCTGTTGTTTTTGTGTTGATCTGTCAGTATCTAATCTGCATTTCCAACCAAACTGAAAAAATTGCCTTGATTTACCTGATGATTTTTTGGGATCTCTATTTATTGCAGTATTTGAAATGCTTCAGTTAGTTTCACATTGATCATTAATTTGGTGCACCTTTGAATACTCAGATTCTACATTTCACTTCTTTACTTTTTTCCCTTAAGTACAGACTTCTCCCAGTAGGCACAATTAGTTCATGGTTTGTAAGGAATTCACTTTGCCATGGTCTTGCAGTCTTCAGAAGTGATACTCTGGACATAGATTTTCAAGAAAATAATATTATCATAAAATTAAATAATCCTAATAAGATGAATATATTTTTAAGTGCAACCAGTTTGTTTGTTTCTGTATGTAATGTGTTATTTAGTAGTTTTAAACATGTTGTATTCATATTTTTCTGGAAATTTCTTCCTGGAGCTCATTGTGCCATTCTGACATGTTAACAACTTCTGTTTTTCTCTCTGTTCAAGAGGTAATTGATAATACAAATCACATTGCAATCACTGAAAAGAATGGGTGCGCTTTTGCTGACACTCACTGCACGATAAGTACTTAAAAGCAAGAAAATGAAAACACTTATTTCAGATATGCATCTCATTAAACGACTGCCCTAACATGCAGACGAATAAGTTACTATTGTCAATATGTGCAGATGCTGTTTCTAAACTCATTCCGGGATAAATGAATTTGCCAGCAAGATGGAAGATGTCACTTGAGACAGAAGTACTCAAGTGAAACTGCCCTAAGTGTCGAGGCTGCCATCAGTAAGTTTTTTACTTTGTCTTTATAATTAATGCAACAGTTACTATGTGTGTGAGGTGAGACTTGTTGCCCATTCTGACCAGAAGGATTTGAGGAGAGAGTGAAGTAGGCTGGAGAGCACCTAGAAGTTGTATTTGACCAATGAGGTAGAAAGGGACGCCTGTGATGCCATTCTGTAAGGGTTTTAAACAGTGACTCACAATGGATGGAGGCTTAAGGTACTGTGAGTTTAAGTACCTAGAAAAGACATCACTCCTCCTCTTTGTGGTTTATGTCACATAACAATGCCTGGCAAAACAATGGAGTGAGAGCAATATTTTGCTATTCAAACACAAAGTAAGTATTTTTAACTAAGAGGTTTGTGTACAGCTGCATGAAAGGGTGAATGTGATTAGAGAAATTAATTGCCCAGGATCTGCAACTATTATAAAAAAAACAAACAAACAAAAAAAAACCTTTAAATTGACTTAAAAGCATCTGTAACAGGTTGCAAAATAAATGGTTACAACTTCTGAACTTATGATAAGCTGTTTTCACTGGCAGGAGTAACAAAGACGGTAATATTAGGGCTCTGAAACACATCAAACATGAAAGAAGAAAAAAAATATATATATATTTTTGTACTTAAAAATATTTTAAGTGGTTTCATTAGAATTATCCTTTACAGTCATGGGAACAGTTATCATTTAAAGGATCAGCTGAGACATCTAAGGACAAGTTGATAAAATGATCTTAAAAAAAACCTGGCAGGACCAATGATTTACAAATAAGACTGGTAAGGCAGTCAAATATGAAATTTCTTCTGTTTGTGTGCTTTTTCCTTTTTTCATTGAGGCTGCTTAAAACAGTAGGTATTAGCATAATAGTGATATGAATATGCTGACTTCTAACAAGTATTTGAGGAATAGAAGGGGTTTGAAAAGCTACAGATCTACACTGTGTAAAGATATGAAGCTGTAAAATGAATTAATCAGTAGATACTTAAATAACAGCGACTCAGTAGGGGAAAACAGAACTTCTGCAGGAGGGAATCTTTCTTTTAAAATTTATCAGAAGTTTCTGAAGAAATCAGTGAGTGTGTGAATATGAATAAATAGCTCACACTCTTATCAGATACCTCATGGATGCTTGATACGGTTCCTCACGGAAGAAAGGAGGAAATTCTGAGCAGAGCAAAAGAGTGTGCTGACTAAAATATTACACCTTGGATACCTCCTTCACTGAGAAACAGTACAAAAGCCCAAACACACAAAACCGGCCACCAGCAAAACTTAACTCAATTCCACATTGGTTATTTTTATCAGGAAGTCAAAATCGACTTTGTGCCTGGTTTTGAGCTAGCTCTATCCATATGAATAAGAGCAAGCTAATTGTTTTGGAGTGCAAGCTTTAAGTTTTCATTAACAGCGTTACAGACGAATTCAGAACCTTGTTAGAATAGTAAGACAGAGTGGATAGAATGGAATAGCCTTGCACACCCTCTAGTGGTACGTACAGGTATTAAGGCTTTGGCCAAATCTCTGGCTTATAAGTAATTTTTCCATGCATCTGTATTTATCATAGATGTTCAAATTCTTCACAGTGGAGTTTGACACGTTTTGTTAACCATCCTTACATCTTGACTTCTAGCAGTAACAACAGCAATAAATAAATAACAGTAAAAAATAAATGGCGTATTTTCAAATGTAATTTGTTGGCTGCAGTCACATAAATCTGATTTATGAAGACATGGCATGACATGTTCTCTTAGAATTAACCTTATCGTTCAGGCAGAGACTTGAAAAAATATTGGAACAAATGGCTTCCTCATAGTGTTTTGTTTCATTCTCATGTGTATGCAGCTCAGTATATTTCTTAATAGTTACTAATTGTTTGAAACATAAGCACATGTGATTTTCATCTGTCACACCAGGAAACATATTAATCAATTAGACTCAAATTGGTTGGGATTAAGAGGGTGTCAAGTACAGGACTGTGGAGAAATTGAGAGTGGAGAACAGGTTTATGTTTCATTAACAGCCCTGCTTCTGTATCTTAGCAACTTTTAATGTATTTTCAAGAACTACTGCAGCTCCAGGATCTGTCTAACTAAGGTTTCAGAGGATTAGTTTTACTGCAGAAAGTTTCAGACCTGGGAACACCTACTGATCTTTGAAATGTCCCTAGAATGTGTGCTAAGAATAACAACGTCTGATTTTATGCTTATTGAACAATTAGGTTATCAAATCTACCTGTATTTATCACAATGCTAGTCACAGTGTGAGTTTGGTGAATGTTATTTAACCCAGCATTCAGTCTGAATTCTGTCTCTTAGGATGCCCTATGATGCAACTTCATAAGTGGCTGGAGAAGAAGTGAAGCGTTCTGCTTAAGGCTCTGAGTCTTATGGAAGCGGTCACTTGGCATGCTTTTAAACTCTGTGGCTCAGAGCTAAGGTATGTAAAGATCATAAAGCATCAACTCCTTGCTTTCCAGAAAGCGTGGAAAAATTTCCTGTTAGTTGACTTAGCTGTGGGCCATGGAAAAGGTGTAGCCTCAGCCCAATTTATACAGTGCTGTAGCTAGTGCTTTAGCTGAACTGCTTTTGTAGTTCCTGTGGCTGCAATGAATCCTCTTGCTTCTTCCTGTTTTTTAGCACATTAACTAGAGCTGGCCAGACAGCTCTGAGCAGTGCTGTCTGAAATACAGGCCCAGACCTAGGTGAGTCAAGGGACAGGAATGGTGACTTAGATGGTGTGTTATGGAGAATAAGGGTAAATGTTATCTGTATTGATTAGCTAGCATCAGAATTTTATCCCGCCACTGTTGTGTGTTGTGGTCTGATTCTGAAATAAATGAATGCTTATAATGACTCTTAATAGCATCATTACAATCTAAGCTACATTGCTAAGTAGAATGTAAGGTAAGATACTGAAGTCAAGCCTCCTGATCTCTTGCAGACTGTTTGCTGTTTCATGTAAAGTTATTAATGTAGAAAAAGGATCTGTATAGTTACATTTTCTTTGCAACGTATCTGTTCTAGTTACTAGTTCTCTCAGGAATGCTGAACATTTGTTGCTTCTTGTGTGAGTTCTTTTGAGGGGGTAGCACTTTTTGTTCTGATCCATAGCTCACTGGGGAGCCTGTATTTCCATGCAGGCTTAGTGACATAAATGGTACAGTAGAGTGCAAGAGAGCACTTATAGTGTTTTTGGTGATTGCTGAATAGCTAACAACCTATCTGGTCATGCACTCTTCTTGAAAGTAACTTGAAAGAATGAATCTCATTGAAACTGCGAAATAATTTTCTGTAGTGTTTCAGTGGGGAGCTATAGTTAGCAGTTTTAAATAATTTAGTAACATTAGTTAAAAGTCTTTTGGTGTGAGAACGCAGTATGTGTTTACCTACAGCTTGAGCTGTAAGTCAGAAGAGTTTCTTAAACTATTGTGCTATAGAAATTATACAAGGAGTGGTAAACTAGCAACATATTTTAGTCTCCCTACAATGTTGCTGTAGTTTGTACAAGTTTCATCAAGATATTTTCAACTGGAGAATATGAGGGTGCTGATGAAATACAAGGTGATTCTGAAGGGAATAGATGAAATAAATGCTGTGCTCTTTATTTCCATTTCTTTTTACTGTATTGTGCATGTGCTTGATCCACCTATGAAGGAGTCCTGAATTTTCTGTCAGGATTGGGCCATTGGTCTTAGCAGTGAGAATGCTGTGAAACAATATGACATACTGGAGGTAGATGATTCGTCACATTATTTGATGTAATTGTTAAAGTGTAAGTACTCCTGTTGCTCTTTCTATCCTTATTATATTTTCTTGTTACACTTTTACGATAAGCTGCCCATTTTTGTTTATTACTAATCTATGTAGGTGACTTTGAAAATAATGCTTCTCATGGAATCTACAAGAGATCACAGAATTGCAGGGGCTGGAAGGGACCTCTACAGATCACTGAGTCCAACCCACCTGCTAAAGCCGGTTCCCTACAATAGGTCACATTGGTAGGAAATCAGGTCTTGAATATCTTTAGAAAAGGAGATTCCACAATCACTCTGGGCATCCTGTTCCAGTATTCTGTCATCTTCAATGTGAAGAAGTTCTTCTGTATGTTTGTGTGCAACTTCATCTATTCCAGTTTTTGGCCATTTCTCCGTGTCCTATCACTACATACCACTGAAAGGAGTCTGATCTCATCCAACTGCCTCCAGCACTTCAGAGATTTACAAACACTGATCAGATCCCCTCTCGGTCTTCTCTAAACTGAACAGACCCATGTCCTGCAGCCTTTACTTGTGCAGGAGATGCTCCAGGCCCTTTACCATCCATGTCACCCTCTGCTGGACACTCTCTAGGAGATCCCTGTCTTTTCTGAAATGGTAAGCCCAGAACTGCACACAGTATTCCAGATGTGGCATCATCAAGGCAGAGTTTGGGGGGGCAGGATCACTTCCCTTGAGCTGTTGGCCGTGCTCTTCTAAATGCATCCCAGGACACCTTTAGACTTCCTGGTCACAAGAGCACAATGATACTCATTGTGAAGGCAGATGCCACTAATTGGTTCCATGTGACCAAGCCTGAAAAACAGCTTATAATGGCTATGCAGATATGTCTATGAAGCTGGCAAACTCAGCCTTAACTTTGACATTTTAGTACCCTAGAGAAGATTTAATTGCTATTTTTGATGAGCTATATTTGATATATTGATTCCAAACCTGTCTACTTTTTTTTTGCGTGTTGTGATCAAACTTGAAAACTGCTACTATTTTAAGGATAATTCCTGGAATTTAGGGATGTTCTTTCTTTAGTGTAGAGCCTGGGACATGAGCAATGCTCATGTTTGTATAACTTTAAAAACTGTACAAGTCTTAAACATGTTTTAAACAGCATCAGTCCATTCAAACACAGACAATTTGACCTTTCAGCTTCCTTTTTTATCTCAGTGATAGGGCTCAGAAGTTGTGCTTGTGGGTAGTTATTCTCTTCATCCTTTATTCTCTGGATGTCTTGCAACAGTGCAACAGTTTGAGTTCTTGATGCAAAGAGGTAAATATATAATGTCTGGGGATGAGGGTGGCCCTGTAGATAGCTGTAAGGGAAACTGTGGATCACAGCCTGAACCTCTGATTAACCATCTGATGAGTCAGCTGTGGGAGCACAGGTGAAGGTAATTCTGCTTTATGCTTAAGGTATAGAGCTCGACTCCACCTCTCCTAGATCCCATTTAAGGGCTGACCACCAGTAAGGTAGCATCTCTTTCTGCAGATCTCTTCTTTGTGTAGTTCTTCGGTGAGCCTTGACATCTGTGAGTACCTGTCTTGAAGGCCTCAGAGTTGGTGAGTTTTTTTTCTTAGTTATCCTTTGGCTCTTTATTTCTGACTATATTTGTACTATTCCGTCTGTACGTTATACTTGTATTATTTCAACTGTACAATACCATACTGGTATTATTTCCACTGTACAATATCAGGCACAAAAAGTAGAAAGTAGCTGATTAAACTGACAGATTTCTCAACTCCTGTGCATGGGTTAAAAAACTGGAAACGTTAGCAGTTGCATATAAACTGTGTGCTTACACTGCTGCTCCTTAACCTCTAGTTTATTTGCTCTCTTTTTATCCAGCCCCTCTGATATTCAGCCCATGGTGACTTATCCAGACATATAGTTAAGAGTGTAAAGCCAGGTGTTGAAGCTGGGCTAATTGCTATTTGTAGGAATCAGCATACTGCCCAGTTGCTGATTAGCTTTGGAGTATCTCCACCTGTTACTGAGCACTGCCACTTTTTCTATTATCTGGTATCTGAAATATAAACTATATGCATATATATATATATAGTTTTTGATTTGCCTGCAGTTTCAATTATCCTGAGCTAGTGCAAGTACAGGCATCGAGGAGAACTGTTATAAAATGACAGTGAGGCTTTTGAGGTAAGAATTTCACTAAATATCGTTTATTATTATTTCTGCCCACATGAAGGCAGTACATGTTAATCCAAATGAAGAAAGTTAAAAGCAAATTGCATCTTTTCAGCAACGAAGTTCTGTTGCTCCCTACTCCCAAGACTAAGAATGTATGAGAAATTTCTAAGAGGCATTATGAATACATATGAAAGGATAACTCCCCCTTACTGTAAAAGCCCCCAAGTCTTATAAAGCAGTAAAGCACTGCTTCATGCATGAACCACACGTAACTAAGAATGTGTATGGAATGGTGCTATGTTATAAATAGAAGTGGTCAGTAAAGCTTTGTCAGTCATGCTTGGCTTAATCATTTGAAGTCAATAAAGTCATTGAAGTATAATAGCCACTCCCTGGCATTGGTTTTGCAAGTGCAGAACTGGAGTTTTGAGCTCCTCGATGCTGATTGTTTAATCTGTTGTAAGAGCATGGAAAGTCTAAACAGACAGTCTATTGAGTTATTAGCTGCAAAAAAAGTTCAGGCATTACTTCAGAAGAGTTACAACCAGGAACAAAGTCCATTGAATTTGTCAAGCTCTTCATCTGTTTGAGTTGAATCAAGAGAGTTTGAGTGTGTTTGCTGGGTAGAATCGAACGTCGTTGCCAGCATTTACCATTAAAGGTTGTAATGCTAAAAAGACAAAGAAAAAAAAACCCCAAACCACTTGTTTTTATAAGCTTTGACTTATCTCAAAAAAAAAAAGTACTTTTTTTTGGTTGTTTGATTTTTTTTTTTTAAGGTAATTAAAAAGTGTATTAGACTTGACTTTATACTTCATATTTCTTTTATGCTAAGATCAGATAAGGAAAAGAGTAAAAATTTGTATTTACAACTACAAAGCTAGAAAACTAGGAATAAATACTCATTTCAGCTCAAATGCATAAAGCAAGAGACTTCTGCAAAGCTCAGCAGGTTTCTTTGATTAGAGTCCCAGGTGAGCATGATCTCATAGAAGCATAGAATAGCTCAGGTTGGAAAAGACCTTAAAGATCAGCAAGTGCAACCAGAGCTTAACCATACTACCCTAACTCTAACAAGGCCTTATGACCAATTTACCTCTTGAATCCTGTTACAGAACATGCTGGACTTGCTGATATGAGCTGTTTAGTGATATGTACCTGCAGATAAGAAGCATGAAAGAAGTGGGAACTGAAGCAACCAAAGTGAGTAATTTGTTGCTATTTTTGTTTATTATAGTTTTTATTTCATGAATCCTAAGGATTGCTACATTAGTTCCTATGGTTCGTATTGTAAGACTAAAATTATCTTATAAGATGTCTCCTTTTGCTACAGTATGTACTCTACTATGTAAATCCCTGCCCTTGTTTGCAATCAGCAGGTATATGGGAACTTATTGTGGCACGTAATGTTTCTGTATGTTTTGAGTTACCACTCAAATTGCACCTGAAAATGCAATGCCAGAAGGCATTAATGGTAACTCACTTATGCCTGTGTCCACAGTAGTGGAAAGGAGAAATTCATTTCTTGAATGGCTAGGGAACTTAATGACTCTGAAGTCCTGTAGATTTAGAAATTGATCGCTTTGTTTTAATCTTTCTCATGTCATGTCTGCAGTAACCTCCATTTTAAAATATCTCACTTTCTTCTCTGTGGGTAGCCTACAAATACCACCTACCTCTTGATATTGCCTATCAAAACTGCGTGTTTTTTATTCTTCCCACACTCCACCTCTTGTATTAGAAAATAATCTCAATATACTCCTCTGTGTGGCCAGACTAGATTGATTAAACTGGTATTTCTCTCGCTCACTTGTTTAACTGAGCTGATATGTAAGGTAGTTTTCCCATTAATTCTTTAAATTGCGTGGTTTAGTAGAAGCCAGGGATTGTCCAAGCGTAGAGTCCCTTGTACTAGGCCCTGCTCATGTGGAGAATAGGAGAGAATCTCTTGAATGTATTAACTTGAGAACTTGGAAACAGTATTTCTGCTGCAAGTACGGAGAGTGTGGCAGTTTTGGAATGAGGAAAATATGGTGGAAAAAGAGGTACATTGTACTGGAGGGAGGGAAGAATGAAGAAAACAGAGCAGTTATTTCCTACGTGTCCAAAAATGGTGCTGGAGTTCAATTAAAAAATATGTAGAGTTCTCAGAATATCCAGTCTTTGATCTGTGATTGTTCCCTCAGCTCTATGCCTTGTTCCCAAACTGAAGCAGGTTCTGTGTTAACTAACACTGTGAGGAAGGATAGGGAAGCCCTGCATTTATTTCATCCTGGCATACGATTGCTGTTTGTGGCATGTCTGATGTTGTAAGCTGCATGTTAAGATGAGTTTTCTTATGACTGGAAGATTATGTATCCGATGGGACTCTTAGGGCATTATTAATCTTATTATCTTGAGTGAGAGTGCACTGTGCTCTGGGCTCGTTGTAGGACTACTTTCAGGGCATGAAGCTAACTTTAACGCTTACACAAAATAATGCTTGGGCAAAAAATAGATACTCTGATAAAGCAGCATATTTTATGCCAAGCTGACTGGTAATTTTGCAATATTATGCTACTAAGATGGCTATAAAACCAAAAGGTACTACAGTAATGTTGACTGTGATGCTGTGTTGCCTGCGGGTAAACAGCAAAGTTATTAGGAAAGGAATGTAAAGAAAATACTCCAGTTTTAGAAGAGCAACCTCTAGAGTTATATAGCTGTTCAAGGTGAAGATGACATTGCCAGATGCATTCTCTATTGTTAGTTTCTTGTTTTCCCAGTGTTGTAGTGTAGAAGATTCATGGGTAAACCTAACTTAAGTTGGTTCTCACTAGGGAGAGCCATCAAAGTTGCTTAAAGGGAGCAGACTGGTATAGTCTTGCTAGAGAAAGCAGTTGTGCAACCGAGAACTTCTGGGGATATGAACTTTGTCAAAAAGGCAAGGGGTTTGGATAGATACGGGTACAAGCGTGGCGTGAGTCTCATTGGCTCATCTTCCTCTGTGATGTGCAGTTATGTCTCCAAAATTATGAGAGTTTCTATAGTAGTTTTATTTTCTGGAATGCAAGGCTACCTCGTAGAAAAAAAATTATTTGGTCAGCTAATGTGCTTAATAATTATGCTGTTACAGAAATAACTATTTATCAACAACCCCTAAAAAAAAACTCACAAAACTTCTCAAAAGACTTTCTTTGATTTTTATAGAGTTGCTGAACTGAGTACTTATGTCTTTGCATTATAGAATGTATGTGAAATTTTCTTACATAAAAGCAATGGTTTTGTCTTTGGAGAAACCCCGTTGTTTTCAGAATTGCTTCTCTTAACACATTGCTATGCTCTTGTAAGTAACCCTGGACATAAAGCTGTGTACAAGAAATCTTTTGAAGACCAGCTTTTCAAAACATTGTGAAAATCTGAAAGCATAGGGAAAACTGAACAACTCATTCTGGAAACAGTACATTTAATAAGGCAGAATTAGCTTCAGTGATATTATTTCCTAAATATTTCAGTGGGGGCTGTAAAGAATTTGTTTATTAATACAACTATCCTGCATATAGTGCTCCTAGAGAAAATTGGTTAGGTGTGTGAGCATCTCTGTATCATTTCCATAAATGTCCTTTAAAACCAGAACTGTAGTTGTGTTTTCAGGCATTTATTTGGACTGAATTGCTAGTGGATGCTGTCTTCTAAGAGAATTGTTGCTTCACCTGTGCCACGTGGTATCTTTTTCTTGTTTTCCCAGTATATATGTTCTCCTGCTACTAAAAACAACTAAGCTAGTAAATTCTGTGTTGCATCCCGAATAAATGTCATTCTCTACTTCTCTGAGAAACTGTTTGATACACATTTCCAATTCCTTATATCCTGTCATAAGAAAAGATAGCTGGGGATTACTGGTTGGCCTGAGACTTTGATGGTGGGTTAGAGAACCTTCCAAGTGCAAGGAAGATGCTGTTGAAAATTCCATGTGGTGCATTGCAACTAAACAGTAATAGGACTGTGACAATTCTGAAAGATTAGTTTGGTCTCCTTCCAGTCCCTAGTGGGTAAAATGCTTGGCTAATGCTGCAGCTGGCAGCGAAGGGTAGCCCGGGGCTGTCTTCTTGAATCCATTGAGATATCTTTTGTGGAGTCTTTTTCCCTCCTCCCTAAATTTGCTTACTGCACCAACAGGATGTTTCTTGAACTAAGAAGTAACTTGGACATTATTTTCCACTGCGAGGGTATGTCTTGTAAAGAGACAGTTAATTGGCTGTTATTTTGCACTTGCAGAATTACTCCTTTATGGACTTGTTTATGTAGATCAGAGAGGCCCTGGGGCTTCTTTGACCTAGTTCCTTGCATAGACTAATGGAAGAACTGCTGTCAGGCTGAAAGATTGCCTTTGTTTGTAGCTTTTGCTAGCATGGTGGAGAGATCTGGTTTTGGTGATCTTGGCATGGGGAAGATAACAGATTGGATGATACTCTTGCTCTCAGACGTAAGATCTCTAGGATAGAAGTGCTCCATTCCAGAAACTAGTGCATGTTTTGTTCTGGTGTTGTCTAAATTCATTTAATATGGTGTAGAACTGCAGAATCTCTGTAGTACTAGAAGTCTTTATTTTAATTCACACAAAATACTTATTCTGAGCAGCATTTTTTATGCGTAATCCGATCACACGTGAACTGGTACAATTTCAGTGTTGCACTGAGTTCAGTTTCTGGGTCAGAGAATATAGTTTTATATGTAAAAATTGTAATTTCTGATTTAATTTCATGACTAAATGTGCTAGGGTATGTGAAACACGCACTAAAATCAATTGACTCCTGGCTAAGCACTAGAATGAAGCTGATGGTTTTTGTTTTTTTTTGTACTGGATATGAATGTTACTTCTGTATGCTTGTTGTGTGGAAATGAAGTTAGGTTGTCTGTAGAGTGCTTGTAGCCAGTTAAATAAATGAGCGTGTTACCACACCCTAATGACCCTTGTAACAGGCACAATGCTATGCACTGTGCAAAGCACCAGCGGTGTAGTAGTTTCCAGAAATTTGTGCTGAATTAAAGCTCTGTAAGGCAGAATAATGTGGAAGTTTTGCTGCACAGTCCATCACTGGTTTCATCCAATTTGACAGAAAGAATTATTATTACTATTATTATTTTACTTACTATATCTGGAAAGCTTAGAAAAAGAAGGGGTGAATCTGTACCTGTTTTATAGACCCTGTTATGATAAACCGTTAGCAATGGGCAGCACGCATAGTCATGTTCATGTGAGTAGTAGTTCGGCATAGCATTCATAGTGCAGCAGTAGTTGTCTAAGCATTGCCACAGGGCTCAAGGAAGTTTCTTTGTTTTGTTTTTGACAGTGAGACCCTCTCATCTTCTGTAGATGTGTTTGCTTTGTTTGGATTGAAAATTCTGAATCAAAATTAGGCCCTTCTGACTTGGAATGTAAGGGACTCTCTGAACAAATTCAATTGTTTTGATTTTTCTCTGTATTGTTTCAGGTATTTTCTTTTGTAAGTATATGAGCAAATCCAGTGCAATCCCGGGTGGAGAAAACCTAAATGTGCATTAGTGGTTAAATGAGATGAGAGGAATGAGCCACAGGTGCTTCATAATAGTAGTGTGTAAGCATACTTGAGTTTTTTGTTAAAATTATTGGTGTTGCAGTCAGGCAGCTGGTTAATGATTCTAGTGGCTTTGGTGCAGACTTCAGCATTCTGGGATGATTATTTAGGGTGTCTTTTCCTTTTTTCTTCAAGAAGGAAACATCTCTTAGTCATAAGAAATCTTTTATTTATTTTTAGCAAAAAAACCACAATGCATTTACCCATGTCAGCTCATTGGAGGGAAGGTGATCCCATTCCTGGCTATCTGTTCAACTTATTAAGTTTTTTTTTTAAACGTTAAATTTTTCTGCTCAGTGGTAAGAATGTTTCTTGGTAACACAAGGGATTTTTCCTAGACATCTGTGTCTCCCCTGCACAGAACAATTTGAATAATACAGTAATTCTTGTCCTAATGGAGTTATATCTCTCCTATTTACCAGCATTCACCTGCACATGCTAAGCAATATTTCTATTTACTGGCTTGTGTTGCTTGACCAAATAAAAGGTAATATGCTGATTATATATGTTCTTACGAGAGCTGCACTTCCAGTTTGAGGGGAGGAGTCTTTCAGAAGGACAAGGAAAATCTTCTACATTCAAGATGAAAATTAACGAGGGAGAACTTAAGTTGGCAAAGCTTTTTGTAGTTACTCAAAGCCAACAAAAATCAATTGGTTAGTAGGTCAGTTAACTTTGTCCAGTTATTAATAGAGATCTCAAAAGTTTGCTATAAATGAAAACAGTTTTCATTAAGTATTGGTAATATTGTAAAAAGTCTGACTTTTTACCTCCTTATGCCCAGTCCGGGAATACATCTTTGCTAATGTGTCCAGTGTGTAGTGGGAGCACAAGCTTTCCTTGTGGAAAAATGTCAACATCTCTGTGCACAAATAACATTGTGAAACTGCGGAACAGTAGAAACTGAAGTTTTAATTGGTTTGGCAAAGTGAAGCAGTGATGTGTACTCATGTAATGTGTGGTGTTTACTCACACCAAGTGTGTCACTTTGCATGATGTCTTTGGAAAGATCACTATATGTTAACATCTGTATTCGTTTGTAGCTTCTTTAGTACTTTTATGTTTGTAATGGCATCTCAAGTGGAATTTGTGAGACTGGCTCGTGGTGAGTTTAGCTTAATCAATAGCTGAGTGCTTGCACAATGTACATAGTAGGCGTTCTCTTAAATTGTCTTAAGAAAGTAGTGTCTTAATGGTACTATAGTTTGTAAATAACGATCATTAAATCTTTACAGCAAATATTAATCTGTATGTCTTCAAAGTCACAGAGAAAATATGAGTGGGAGTAGCTCTAAATGCTTGAGACATCAAGGCACTCTGGAGATTAGTGGAAGTGTGTATCTTCTGGAATAGCTTGACCAGAAATGATAGATAAGCAGTAGCTGGACTTAAACGAAGCACCAAGCTTTAACTCCACTTCACTGACATGAACATCAGTTGTAATTATGCAAGTTTTTGTTTTCATTTTGGTATGAAATGGGAATGCAGTTCAGCTCAAAGATGCTTGCGTCCAAAACAATCAACATAACTTTACCCTTAAGAGGCTTTGTTTTGTCACCAACACTTTGCTCTCTTGATAGTTATTTGAAAGGGCGGATTATTTTCTTTGCTGTGTTTTCCCCTTTGCTTTGCCACTTTTCAACATGGCTCAGTATGCAGCAATCAAATGTGATCCAAAAAAAGTAGGAGCTGGGAGACCAGTGATGATTTTGGTGTATAACTATTGCTCCTAGTGGGTGGAAAATCATGTAGTGGGTGGATGTATTAAACATCAAGCATTTCAACTTCATCAAATGGAGCAGCGTGTGAGGCAGATAACAAACTATCAGTATTTTTCTGCATTGAGGATAAAACTTGCAAAATAATACCGTGTTGCTCTATCGTGTCTGTTGTGGGTAGGTCAGACGTAGTCTGCAGGCTCAGAAAGAGGATCCCGTGTACTGTCAGAGGGCTAGCTTGCTGGTGGCAACCCAGCACTGCAGTCGTGTTGGTGTCTGGCAGTTTGTGTATATATAATAAAATACACTAATCTTTTCATACAACAGCACTGTGTGAGAAGTACTTCGTTGGATTTACTTTTAATAGTGTTTTGGTTTCACTGTGAAATGCTCCCACACACAATTTTATGGGAATGTCTGTCTTCCAGTTAAGCAGAATTGTAACTACAGAATTCCCCTCACCCATTACTCCTGCCCAGTGGAGGAGGACAGCATGTATACAGAGGGATCTTTTTTATGTCAGTCTGTAGGTGGAAGTGCCTACAGCTAGATACAGATTCTGTGAGGAGACTAGAGCAATAAAATTACTTTATGCTTTTACATGCCCTTACCATCAACAAAGATATTTCTGCAGGTGTGAAGTGGCTTCTCCAGCAATGCTACCTTCAGTGACATAGTAGTAAAAGAGATGTTTAGTAGTGCAGAAACAAATAATGTTTTTAGTTGTCATTTTCTGATCTGATGAATTCTCTGTGCTTCTTCTAAGGCAGCACATGGACTTTTTTTTCTGGCCTGTTTACTGTTAAAAGGATAATTGCAGGTTGTTAATACTGGAGTTCTGCCTTTGAGACTTTATTTGGGTGGCAACACCTTCTAATTTCAGGCTCCCACTTTGAAAATAGCAGCAGAGCCATGGAAGATGAGCAGCCTAACAAATTGTTTCTTGGACCAGTGCTCTGAGGTGCTCAAGATCTATTCTGAGTCTTATTAGAATTGTTAGTCAAAATATGAACTGTTGTTTTGTATAGTCAGGACTGAATTTCCCTCTAGCTATGTAGAAATGTCTCCCTTTGCCTGCAAGTAGGACTTAACTGGTGTTAGCTTAAGTAGTCAATGGAATTTCTACTAAACCAGTGTTTAAGAGTGGATGATGTCAGGTATATTTGTATCTGTCAAAAGACAAAAATGATCAGTATAGCCGTTGCTGTTCACCACTGTATGAAAGTGTACTGAAATCTGCTTTTGAAGGGAGGAAGATGTCAATCTGGATTAAACCTGATCCTTACAGGCCTATCCATTTCTACAGAGAATTATTTTTCAAGTAGCTTTAAGAGTAGCGTACAGACATTACTACTTTGCTATTTTCTGCCCTGACTGCTAGTTCGCAGAAAAAACCTACCATGAGAATGAGTCAGTCTTGGAGAACCTGCTTAGTTATCTGTTCTCTTATACCTAGCTCTTTTCCCTTTTAATCACCTCTAGCAGTAACATTACCATGTTTTCCACAGACATTTATGTTCCTTTCTATAAATTCCTGGTTTGTTGCTCAAATGCTTATTTCTAGCTAAGCTTTAAAGTGCTTGTGTTGTTCAGAAGTTTGCGGGGTGTCTATTGTTTGTTGAATTTCAACAAGCAATAGTCCCATCTTAAACAACGAAAATGCTTTTTAAAATTAATTGTAGGAGAAGACTGTGGCCTATTCCAGAGGGGGAAGAACAGGAGAAATCTGGTTGCCTCCTTTGTGTGAACCTTTCTTTGAGTAGGAGGGGTGTCCAGAACCCACTGCAGTATATGATTCATGTCGGCTGGGCTGCTTTAGTTGTACAGGCTGTCTGATAGCCAGGTGCTAGTGAAGCAAGGCTGTGAACTGCACGGGCTCTGTCATGGGCAGTGAAAGACAAGAAAGATTGCCTGGATTGCCCAGGAAGTCTCTTGACAGAAGCAGTAGGGTATTTCCAGAACTTCATTATATTTAGTTACAGTAAGGCAGAACTGCCATTCTGATACATATGTACACACATATGCATATATCTTCCTTAAACATAGTACAACTTCATAAAATACAGAAAATAGGACTTTCTCTTCATTTTCATCCCTCACTGCTCCCTTTGCTATAGCTGCTTGCTTGGTGATAGGTGTATGCAAGTGAAAGAATGTTCTTCCCTGCTGGTTTTTCTACCTGCCTGCAAAACAGGTGACTAGGAGAAAGGCAAGGCATGTCATTAGCTCCTAAAACTGCTGCCTGGGGTAGCCTGTGCTTGGATGCTTGAGTGGTTACAGATTCCTAGTCAGTGCAGCTTGTGTCTGGATGACTTTTGTCTTGGTCTTTGTAGGTTATAACTTAGCCCAAAGGCATCAGTATGAAACAGTATGAAACAGAAACTCTCTTCACCAGTTAGGGGGCATTTATAGCTGTGCATGGAAGCTGCTATCAACCATAGGGTGACTAGATCTAGTGATTCATCTGTTGTCTAAATGTTATGTAGGTGGATTAACAGTGATGTGGGGGACAAAGCTCTGTGAAGGCAGAGACGAAAACACTTCATTGGAAGTCAGCCTGCCTGTGTGCTGAGACTGCGTATGATTACTGTAAGCAGCCTGTGTAACTGAAACAGATCAGCCACCTGTACGGTGCAGGTAAATAAAAGGAATTCATGAAGAAAGGCTGATTGAACAGGAGAAACAGCAATCGCAGCTGTATACACTGTCATCCAAATGGAAGAAAAGAGTTAGCACTTGACTACTGATGCATAGCAAGTTGGAAATGCTTTCCTTTGAATGGGGAAAGAATACTACCAGAGTCTTTGGAAAGTTCATATGATTTATTTTTCTCTAGACCAATTCGTTTGCTTTCCTGATCGTACAAACTTCATGAAGGATTAGCATCTTAAATATCTGAGCTTTGTAGGCTTAGTTGACTGGAAATCCTGACTTTGGTGTTTATTTTGGAACTTGTCACAGAAAACTTTGTGTTCTCCATAGTGACATTCCTCTATAAGCCATTTTTAAATGATATATGGAGCTCAAACAATTGGAGGACTAATAACATCATCTTGGCATGTGAAGATATTTGAATAAAATTGACTCTTTTTCTTTTTTTAAACTAGAATTATTTCTAAATACTTCTTTTTCCTAAGTGTTGACAAAGTAAAATTTGGGGTTTAGTTTTTAACAGAGTCAAGTTACTAACATCTTGAAATAACCTTATGTGAAATTGAGGGGTAATGTATATAAAAAAGGCAGTGAGAAGAATTCGTTTATTCTTACTTTCCCAAGATTTATATATATATATATATATATATAAACAAAATAACAACAAAACAAAATCAGAAAGCAAACAAAAAACTAAAAATCAGCAGATAATTTTGTCTGTAGTATCACCTTTTGCCAATTTTAATTGTGTTATTTCCAGCCCCCAGACTGTAAAGAAGGATTTTTGTCTCATTACTTATATCTGTAATGCTATTTACTCTAACATGTTCTGCTTAATATAAGTGCTTCCTGAAAAGGTGAAAAGATTCTTTTACACATCTTAGTGTTTCTATCGATTGACCAGAATGTGATTAAAGCAGAATTCAACAGCTGGAATTAAATTACAGCTCCAGTCTTATTGAGTTCTGGGCCATAACTTGAACAGTGCTGTCTGATTTCTATATGTTTCCTGTTTATAAAGCATTTTCATGTGGACTTCAGCCATCTACAGAATAAGTGCTGTTAAATGGTGGTGGTAAGAATGTTTATACTTCTTTTTGTAGATGTGTGCACATATTTGAATTTCTCCTGAATACTGACTGATTTTTCCCATGGATAATGAGATGTAACACATTTCAAGTCTTCCGTAAACCATTTTGTCCTTATGATGCTTCACTATCTCTACTATGCTATTAAGACTTTACAGTCTTATGTGTACCTTAAGTCTCTTATGGAAGCTGCCACTTTTTTTTTATAAGCCAACTTTAGTGATTTCTGCCTATCCCAAACTTAGTCCTGACCTCTGCCAACATAAATTTGTCCTAGACCTGTAGCCTTTTCAGAACAGCAGTGTAAATCTAGCTTGTAGGTTATAAGATTCTGTGCTTTAGGTCTATTGGCATCCTAAACTGTATAGCCAAAAACCTAGTGACTATTACTTGCATGGGACATAATCCACATCCTGAATGATTAATAGCCTTCATACAGATTTCTCAGCAGTTCTAACATTTATTTGCTGATACATCTGAAATACAAAACAAATAACACATGGACTACATTACTTAAACAAGCACATCCATTACTCTAGTTACTCTTTATTCTTAGTTGCAAATGTACATGCTGTGGGTTAGAACAGACAAGTCTTACTTCAGCAGCAAGCTTGAAGACTTCCATCTCTGGCAAACTGTTATTGTTGTTTCTGTGGCCCTTTGTTCTGAGAAGAAAACCTTAACAGAGATACTCAATTTACTGCATTATACTTTGGAGAATTTCTGAGATTCTGATTCAAGGAAAGATGGCTCCGATTTGTGATAACAGGGAGGAAAAGGTGAATGCACAGGAAATGTGCAGGAATGCAAACTGAGAGTGAAGAACAGTGACTGTGAGCAAAGTTAAATGTCAGAAGTGCAAAGAGACATAGAAGCAGAGAAAATGGTTGGAGGGGAGTGAGCCAAACATAAGGGGTGTAGAAAAGAGCGTTATGAAGAGAATCAGTTATGGGGGAACTTGCAAAATAATAAATGTTGGAAAGCTCATTGAATCCTGGGAGAAGGTAACTTAACTGGAGAGTGGGGTTTGTTCAAGTACATTCATGTTGCTCTGTTCTTTTCCCCCCTAAAAGTATGTGAGAAGTACATCTGAAGGGGCATTTGTGCTTAGGGAACGAATGGCAGAGGAGAAGTGAGGAAGGGGGAGAAGGTGAAAAAAGAATGTGCAATTTTTTAAATCTGCTTTAGTGGTGCTGCCCAGCAAAGAATCCAACTTAATTATTAGTCTGCATCATAAGATATTGAGACTCTCAGGCTTCTGAGGGGAATACTTTTGATCTTCAGTGTTCTAAAATACTATCTGAGCAAAGAGCTGGTCTAAATATACAAATTTGTGTACTTGTCTCTCCTGTCTGCGATCAGGTGATTAACTTTGCCCCTTCTCTGCTTTTACCCCTTGCAAATGCATAAAAAAGTCAGTAGTGTTTGTATCTCATGGTTGCTTGTTCTGTTTCTCTGCCAGCTCTGAATCAGATGGCCAATCTAGAAAAAACCTTCTTTGACCTCTTATTTTTTTCCTCTCCTTCCTTTGAGAGCTTATTGCCATTTCTTTTCTTGATCCTTAGACAACCTCCCAGCTTGCCACTTTCTGTCAACAAAGAAACAAGCAGTCTCTTTTATCTGGTTTGCCTTTTGATCTATTCTCAGTTCTTCAAGTTATGACCTAGAAAAAAAAATAAAAAAGAGCAACAACAGAAAACAACAGGCATTGCCTAAATTGATGCTTAGGTGAAAATCAGACATTACCTGTACTAACAGTCCATCTTTGATGCAAGCTTATCTAACAGCTGTTGCTGGGATGACTGTCATTAATGAAATAAAATAGTTGTTATAGAACCTTCTTTGCTGGGCAAGTGATGGCTCATTTGTTAACAGGAGTCAAACAATGAACAGAAAAAAATATATAGTGATTAATGACTATTATTTATATTTTTTTTTTGTAAACAAGTTTGGACTCTAGAATGTAACCCTGACAGACATGTGAGAATTATACTGTAGTACAACAGTATAAAAGGACACAGTTATTACAGTAAAATCACTTTAATAGGAATCCCAGAAATCTGGAACTTGAAATTTCTGTTTCTACTTGGACTCAAATAATAAAAATTCTTATTTTTGCCCTCATCCATATTTGACTCCTACAAAGTTGTTCCCCATCACTTAACAAATCAACTGCCTTTGCTGAGAGCCATCTACAGCTGCTAAAGCCCCTGCTCCTGCCCAAAATGAAACCCTTTGAGCACCCTGTGGATTCATACGTATGATTCTCTTACCTTGCAGTATCTGTGCACGTTTCAAGTGCACAGTATTAAGAGTGTCTCATTTAAGAAATGATCACTAAAAATACTCGCTCATTCTAATGTATAGCTTTCTTCTTTTGTCGCTGATTTTGAGACTTTGGTATCATTCTGCAGGAAGGATTTAAAAGGTTTTCTATGGACTTTTAGTTCTATGTAATTATTTGCTAAAATAACTTACTGATGACTTAATTGCTAAATCTATGTTTGGGGTGTACAAAGAACTAAGATTTAAAATGGTAAGCAACATGGTAATAAGGAGAGCTAAAAGCAAAGGCATCTCATTAGATAAAACAAGGAAAATGTTTGGGAGACTTTCCTGTGAACAAAAATTGGGATTGCTGCATTTTTATTTTTTTTTTTATCAACTCAAAATTGCATGGAATTATCCATGCAACTAATTAGAAGTCATTAGAAGTTATTTTGACATTTATCAGTTTGGATGCAGCTTCTAGCTGCAAAAACTCAGTCAGCGTATAGATGATGGTATCTGGACATGTTGGTGTGCTAAATCATAAGCTGTCTATTCCCAGTCCTCTGCACTTGGTAAAACTTAAGGTTCCAGAACAACTTGCAGAAAGTGAGAAATGTTTGAAATTGGTTGCTGTCTGGATAGTACAATCAAGTTCTTCCTTGCCTATTTTCAGTAAATTAATAAATGTCTTTGTATTTCCAGTTAGTAAACACTGGAGAAAACTCAACTGTCGGTCAGTTAAGAATAGTTTAATAGTTTTGAATGAGTTCTATCTTCTTAGTAAATATCAGAGAAGAACAGATAAGTAAACTTTTGAGTTCTTGTTTTGATTTGAACTTTAATCCTATTTTAGTAACTTCAAGTACAATTACAATAATGTAGGATGCTTTTTCTTTTAACAGTAAAACAGTTTTCTGACTCTGAGTTATAGAGCATTTCTTGTGTTGTTAACATGCCTCAAATACGAACCTGCACTCAAAAACCCGCAGGCAAATTTAACATCTTACTTTGTACGTTTTCAGGCAAAAGACAGTAATCAGTGCAGCTCTACAGATTCATTGCAAATTTTGTATTGCAAGTGGTGAGATGCCTGACATAAATGCAAATCTGGTAAAGAAGCTAAGAACACAAATTCTTCCTTTTTAATGTTGCTGTACCACTTGCCTTTTTGTGCAAGAAACATTAAGGGAAATTTAAAACAGATTATATTTCATTCATTTATTCTTACTTTACTTTTATTCTTGGGGTTCTGCTGAAAACTAGAGCCGATTAAATTGAACTCCTAAATATTTACTCCTAATCTAAAAGCTACTCACTTCAACTGGTGTGAGGTCAGGTTATATGGAAATATATATTGGAAATACATTAAAAATATGCAAAGTATTTCTTTATATTTTAAAATACAGACACTGATTAAAGAATAATTTAAAGTTATAATTTCATATTTAACAATACTAAACACGTGGTAAATTTGGCCAGTGATAATTTCCTCTGGAATGTTTGTTTGAGAATCTTCATATTAACTTATCTTTGCTAGGCTATACTGTGAATCTATGGAAGCCATTCTCCCCTTTTCTGCCTGATTTGTGACTTAAAAATGTCTTCTCTTGCCAAAAATAATACCAAAGATTTTGTATAGAAACATACATGCATTGGCTTCAGAACGTTCTGGCTAGGTTACTTGTGTTGTCATATGCATATTCTGACATTCATTCTAAATTCAGCTGGCTTCAGTGGGAGGAGGATGGAGTAATAAAAGCTTTTCCAATCTTTGGAATGTGTGAGAGTAGTGCTGATAGCCTAAACCTTAAGCATCAGCAGTAGTAGTTAATATCATAGATCTGTAAATGGGCCGTGTATCTTCATGGTTTTTGAAAGTCTGATGCTGCCTTTTAAATCAAAGTCAAAAGTTAATATATTTTTTTTCGTTTAAAAAAAACGGAAACTTTTTATTTACCACTGTAGTTGTTACACTAAGCAGTGTGCTGCTGACAAGTGTTTGTTTGAACTAATGATTATAAATATCATGAAGAATGATAATTTTCATTTACCCTACTGGCCAACCAAACTATCAGCATATAGGAGTAGCTTTTATGTCTTTTTCTTCAAGGTAAAGAACAAAATGCATTTTACAGAATAGTCAAAAAGTCTCCATTGACCAGTGTTGCTTATTGGTAATTTTAGGCTTAGCTTTTGATATTCTCCATATTTAATTATTTTCTTTCCCTTAGTTTTAGAATCAGTGTGTAAGCTACTATTTGCCTGAGATCTCGAGGCCACTAGCAATTTTTTTCCTCTTTAGTTGTTTTTGTTTAAGTTGGCAGGGAAGATTAAAAGTAAAATTAACTGTTTTTTTTTTTTTTTTTGTAAGAACAATGATTTTTAAGACAAAAACCATTTATGTGCAACTTACAAGCTCATCAGCTTTATTTAAGTGACAAGTATTTATTAAGTACGAGGCCAAGAGCCCACATCTGTAAGTTAAAATTTGTTATTATTGATAGGAAGGAGGATAGACAAAGTAAGATAGCCCTTGATCCAGGTATTGCCAATACCAGAAACTTCAGAAATTGGATGAATATTTTAAAGTATTTGTAGGGTATGCCTGGGTGTACGTCTTCTGTCATCTTGTGTCATAAATCATTAGGGAATATGAGTAAGACTCATGTTAAAGTTATTATTTATGATATGAAGATTACTTATTGCTGAGAGGAAATGCTGATGTCCCTCAATTCTCTTGATGAGTTGTATGCGCTCAGTTGTTGAGTTTATTATTAGTTTGGGATGCGAGATGTTTAACTTCTTAAAGTTTGTGTAAAAATGGGGTAATAATGCCAATGTGCATCTCCAGAGTACCACTAGAATGAAATAAATACATTTTTAGGCTAATGAGTGCTACAGTCCTTGTTCATTAAGACATTCTAGACTAACAAAATGAGAGGAAGCTGTTCCAGTTTCATGCTGATGCTTAGGAAGAAATGAACACTGTTACATTAACAGATCACATATTGTTTTGTTATTTCAATAGTGTTACACTACTGTAAGTCAGTAGCAGGAGTTCTTCTACTTTTTACAGTGTTGTCTAAAGCACCGCTGTCATATCATAGTAATAAAACCTCACTCATCTCTAGATTATCATATTAGTGCATTGGTATTGGAACTTGAGCAATTCCAGTGTCATTTTTGCCCTAGAGTTTCCAGGAACCAACCCCTTCAAAAACTGCAGGTTTGGGTCTGGTGTCCTACTTTGCATGTTAAAACTGTCCACTTTTTACTGTTTCAGACACTAGTAGCAAAGGGACATTGCATAGATGGTTAAAGAAGTTTCAGTGGGACTACTCAGTTGATCTGAGTCTGTATTTTAGAAGAGAACCACAAGATCAAACTGCAGACCATTGTGTGCCATTACAATTACTGTTCTGCTAAAGCATCTTATTAAACAATAATGCATTAATGTTCACTGATGAGGTCTGTCAGCAGACAGGTGGTGTTGAGTCTCTGTAGTTCTTTGTGAGGGTAGGATTTGGTATCCTTCTCAGTAATCCATCCTTGTACTTCCTATTAAACTTGATACAGTTTTTCCCCTTTGTTTTGAAAGCTTCCTGGAAGATTAAATACAACTATGTACTATACTTGAGGGGGAAAAAAAAAAAAAGAGGCAATATACTCCCAAACCCCAGAATAATGCTCTTTCACATTTCACTGTGATCTTTGTGTCTGTTTTCCTTCACTGCTCACAGAGGAGGCATTTTCTGTGTTTGGGGAGGAAAAAAATAGGATCTGTTGGTAAAGACATCATGATTTATGTCAGTGGGTAGCATTTGGGCAGGCATGAGTCTTTATTTTTAAGTTAGCTTTGAACCAAATGTTGCCTACTGCAGATTTAAAAATGGTGAGACAGTACGTAGTATTCCTTCAATGAATCTGCTGATCATGTCTGGTAATGTCAGCGATGACTTGTATCTCCTTCTCTGCTATTTAGGTTTCTTTGAAAATATAGGAGGCTGTCTCTTTCAAACTGATGTTGCACATATTTGCTAGTTTTGAGTGAAAAGTTAGTGGTAAAGCAGCCAGGAGGGTGGTCAGAAAAGTGAAGAGACTGCACTGAAGAGAGTACAGACTGGGAAGCCCAGAATATCAGTGGAAGCTAATGAACTTTCTTCTGGGCAATTCTGGTGTGCGGACTGTGTGAATTGTATGGCCCGTAAAGAGTTAAAAGTGTTTGTTTCACAGGACATTGGAAGAAATTTATGTGCGCAAGTGAAACTGAAGGTCGAATGTGTGACTCATCTCTATTGACAGATGGAACGAGCATAACATAAGAAGACAGTGACTAGAAAACAAGCAGGTTGTGTGAAAGTATTTTTAGAGACTAATTTCTACCCAGCTGTGTCTTCCATGAATGGAAGAAGTTTGTCAAACTTACCTACAAGTTACCTAATACCTAGCTAGTGGAAATTAATTGCGCTGATATGATTTAAATGCGTACTTAATCTCTTGGGATAAAGACAGAATTAACGTTTTCAAGAATTCTACCTGAGTTTTAAAAGCTGTAGGAAATTGAGACTTAGGAGAACATATAAGTTTTTATTAGTGATCCTTAACTTTTAAATGCTCGCTCTAATTTAGTTCCCCTGTTGACTCTCACTTCTGTGCTCTTTTCCCCTCTCAACCTATGTCGTCTTCAGCTTAAAATATCAGGATATACCCTACTTGCTTGTTATATAATTATGAATCACCCTTCGTACCAGATTTGATACCCTGTCTGTGTTGTAATGGAATGTAATTGTAATCCTCGTGTCAGACACCACCTTCTTGCCTAAGTAAAGGAAACCTGCATGAGATGGACAAAGGGAAGGGACTGTGAAGCTAAAAACAGAACTGGAATACAGTATTATGAAAAATTTAGACTGTCAAATCCTAACCTTTATTCATAGAATCATAGAATTTCATAGAATCATAGAATTATTGTAGATGCTAATAGTGCCCGACGCCATTTCATTAAATATATATGTAATATATATTTAAATATTTTTCATCCCACTAGGGATCTTTTCTAGATCCACGTTCCTTTGATGTGCAGAAGACTTCTTTTAAACTTATTTATAGCCAGCTCCTGCCTACTTGTGTTGAAGCATTCCCTTCCACATAGCCTTTTTTCCTTCTGGTATCTTTCTAGGGAATATGACTCTTTCTCTACTTTTCTCTCTTCCTGAAGATTTCCTACGGTTGAGCAAAGTAAGCCAAGATCATTTTGGTCTAATCTTCTTAGTTATTCTGCCAATACTTCTGTATCCTTTTTCTGGTAAGGTTGTTTTTATTATGAATAGATAAATGCACAGAGTATTTCAGGTAAGACTTTCATTTGAGAAGTTTACGCTCAAAATTCAGCCAGAAGTGACATGGATAGTATGAAAAATAAATTCTCTCTTCATTTCAGAGAGACTAAATTAAACGTCTATAGGTATAGTTCTTGTAAACACCACTGCTTAAGCTGACATACATATTTCTGTCAGTTAAGATGATTTCAACATCAACATTAAAAACAAGCATATTTGTAAGTCTTTGCATGGGGAGGGTTGTCTTGCCCTTACTACTTTGCTAGTTGCAGCAAGTTGTGCAGATGTTATTACTTTCTAGATCAAAATTACTTGATTCTCCTTTCATTCATGCATACCTTCGAAATAAAGTTCAAAACCATGCATAAAATGATTCTACTTTTTTTTTTTTAATTTTTTTTTTAATAGCTTTTTAAGCCTTTTATGTTTTCAGGTGGAATAGTTCTCTCAGCAGTTTTGTAAAACCCAGTCAACTATGGCTTAGTTTAATTATTTACTTTCCACGAGTATAGACTGAAGTCAAGTGACAAAGAATTAATATTTTCACATCTATCTAGACAGAATGTATCACAGTAAAAAAAAAAGTGTCTCAGCTTGTGTAGCAAACCTCAGCTGCTTTAACCTTCTTTTATGAATCCAGAGGAGAGGATCTGATCTATCAGCCCTGGAAAATCATGAAGAACAGACTGGTGCAGAAAAGCAGGGAGTGCTGTTTCTCAGATGAGCATAAGGACAACAGTTTTCAGTTGTGTATAGTTTTGTTTAGCTAATGTCAAGAGAATGGATTATTCGTGTAAGTAATTTTTAAAGGATTAGGCAGAAAATTAATTGCTGGTATAGCATCAAAGTCAGTGCTTACATGATACAGTCTTGTGTCATACGTGTGCAAAATGTATCATTTATTGAAAATCTACTTGATCTTCCTTGTTTAATACATGAGTAATTTTCAATCATTTGCAACACTTAATTGTTTTAAGGAGATGTCACATGTCACCATCAATACTTGAAAGGAATAAGCAGGCACAGGAATCACATGAGAATACTGCAGAAGCTGCTGTGTATTTCTGGACTGTTTGGCCATGCCTTACAGAGTTTGGAGCTGAAGGTTTGGCTATAGCTTGCCACAGGTAGGCATGCTGCATCATATTGAACGGTGAAGTTGAGTCTTACCCTTCTGAAATCCACGTTCTGATGCTGTTTTATAAGCATCATTTTCTTCTACTGTTTGAGCTCGTTAGGAACTTACAACATTATTTTTCATATATAGAATACTAACTACAATGTAAGCAAGCAAGCAAGATGATGTCTGGAAAGGAGTAAATTAGCTGGTTAGTGAAAAAGGCATAATAGACCTTAGAAGCGCAGTCTGACACTTGAGGGTTTTTTTATGCATTAGAAGAAGCAAAAGGTCTGCGATAGAAAAGCATGAGGTTACTTTCTTGTGGAACAGAAGAAATAAATAAACACTGTGTTTATTTTGTTTATTTGAATATGATTCTTTCTCTAATATCCAGATGTCCATCTTTAGAGTGTTGATATTCTGTTTGGAAGAGGTTCTGGTGTTATGTGTGAAGTCAGCATTGAACACAACTTAATTTTGTGCATATGTAGATGCTTTGCAAGGGGTCTGTGATGGGAATGGCTGTCCTGGCCAGATGATCAGTTTGACTTTTAGGAAATCAGAGGTTCAGTGAAAAGCTTAGGAAAGGTTTTCTGTTGAGGAGTAGTCTGCTTGCTGTGCTGTCTGAACTCATACAGGACAATTTTGCATTTTGGGCTAGATCTTCAGCTGGTTACTGGAATAAATAAGTATATTACTGTTGAAGCTGTTCCCGTATTCAATAGAGGTTTTCAGGGAATTTTTTGTAACCTGAGAAAGGATTCTTAACTTCTATACCCTGCTGTCAAGAGCCCTAGATACTAAAACAAATACACTGGGGCCTTTCTTACTTCTATGTGTGTTTGTGTGATGTTTTCTTTGCCCTGATAGAAAACAAAAGCTGAGTTTTCTTCTCATTTTTATGTTTTGTTTGGTCTTTACTCACTAAAATACAGTCATATGCAAATACACAATTTTCAGTCTCACCTAGATTGTGGTACCAAAAGTCAGATGTGCTGTGAAGCACTTTATTTTGTTCTCTTTAGTCTCCGTTATCATTAATTCTAGTTTTTAGCAGTTCCTAAAATCTGTCTTGAAATGGTCTTATCAGCAGTGTTTTCAACTGTCATTGGGTATCTTGTTAGATAATTTAGTATTCCAGAAGATTAACTTTTCCCATCTAAAATTTGTTGCCCCTAGTCAGCGCCTTCTATGTGCTTGCTCCTCTGTCAGGAACAATGATTCCAGCAAAATTCCATATAAATCCTGTTTTGTGGATTTTGTTATTCTGTTATTTGTCTCGCTGCTTCCTTACCAAGATAATCAAGAGGAAGATTCCAATTCTCGTCTACTTCAGGCTTCAGTAGAAACCTTTTCAATAGCAGAAAGATCAGAACGTTGCCATCTTATGGAAATTTAAACATCTATATTAATGAATTGATCCCATGAAGACAGTTTCAATTTGTTTTGTTAGTTCTGAACAATGAAGATGGCTTTGTCTTCATTCTGACCTAGTAAGACAAGTCATGAGATAGTCTTTTAAATCATTCCTTCATTTATATAGCAAAGGAATAAATACTACTGTAAAGTATTGAGAAGAAAAGTCTGAAATACATGTAGTGTGTGCCACTTTGAGAGGTTTTCCTCTGATATGTCAGATGTGTTCTTACTAGTATCCTGTTTTGTGGGACCTCAGTTTGCTTCTGCATCTTCTGTGCTGCAGCTCTATTTTTGATCTTAGATCAGGTTTGGTGACTGTTCCCTGTACTGACCCCTTCTAGAGATCTTTTTTCAGCAGCAACAGTCATTCTGCAGTCTGTACTATTTGCGCTGATATTTAGCCAAAAAAATGTGAGCAATATCTCATCTGAATGCATTAGAAGTGCCTTTTTCCAAAGTACCTACTAATTCTTTTAAAGAATCTATGTTCTCTAACTGAAACTCTCTGATAACTCAATAGAGTCAATTTATTTACCCTTATGTTGTAAACTACTACATTTTCTTTGTGTGTGGCTGTAGATTTTTTAGTGTTTCTTTTTTTTTTTTTTTGGGGGGGGGGGGAGGGGAGGGAGTTAGCCTTTATATTATATACATATTATTATAGACATTTTCAACTGTATTCCATTCAATCGTAACATACTCGTTCAAGGCAGCTTTACTTCCTTCAGCAGATTTGGCAGTTTGTAATTAACACGTAGTTAAGGGTTTTACCAGAACAGGTTACAAATTGTTACTGAATTGTAGGACCTTTCTGAAGATTCTCTGTTTCTCCAGTCTTGTTTTCTTGTCTCCTAAGTTTATTCTGATGAGAGAACCATGGAAGTAGATGCGTATCCCTTACCATGGTCACAGTTGCTAAGAACAGATTATAGTGATTATTCCGGATTCTACATGGAAATGATAATGTGAATAGGAATTCATATCACGTATCTGACATTTATGAAGTGGTGGGTATCATTAAGAAGTATATCCAGATCACAGATCCTACCATTTACCACACATACATTTCATACCCTGTATGGCATGGGGAACTGACAGTGTCATCCATAGTTCAGCCTTAGTGACGTTTCTAGTTGCTTTATTTTAGTTCAGTCCTTAGGCTGATATTTTTAACTTGAGATGAATTGCCTGAAGCTGACATTTTTGGGGAGTTTGAGATGAAACATTTCAGCCATACCTGAGAGCAATGCGGGCATAAAAGTAACTGCTTTCTCTTAAAATAAAGTTCTCCTGATCATTTTATTGGCATCGGCTCCATACTTAGGAACAAAGATTAAAAATAAATGAAAAGCCTCTGAAAACCATCCTGAGCATCCCTTTTCCACAGGTTTTTGAGATCTATTCTCATGAATGAGTCTGCACAGCACTGAAGAGGTTATATTAATAAAACTCAGAAACTGAGCTGAGGGCTTTTTGCTGAAATGCAGTAGTGGATCCTCACTTAATTCAGGCATGATGACAGCTCATTTCTGCTATTTGGTCAGAAATAAACTTAGGTTCATACAACTGGTGCCTTGGCATGCTAGCAAGCTATGGACAAGTGACCTTACTTCCCCCAGAAATATCTGTTAAGCAAAGAATAATGATTATTACTTACAGGAACATCATAGAATTCTCTCAGTGAACCAGTAAATTTAAGTTTGCCTTTATACTATTTGGGGTTCTACGTTGTATACCTGTTTTTTTTGTTTGTTTTTTTTTTTTGTTTGTTTGGTAGGTTTAATGATTTTGCACTGTTCTTTCCCATATAGATCAATTTATCTTCTACCAGTCTTCAGCTGAGACAAACAGTGCCACGGAAAGACTTCTGCAGCGTTAGCAAGGTAAAACATTGAGTTCCATTACAGTAAATCTGTACTACACGTGCTGATTCACAGTTAACAGAAGCACAGTTCAACTGGTTTTATTTCTTCAAAACACACAACCAACTCTAGGGAATGTAAGTCATTGTGATTAATAGATGATTAAAGGAAAGAAAAAATGCTGTAAAAAAAACCAACAATAAATATTTTGAATAAAAATAGAAGAATAAATCATGATATAATTAGGTTAATTAACCTTGAGCAGTCTTTGGAGTGATGCTGAAGGTGTGTGTGGAATTTTATTTCATTCTTTTATTTATTTGGAAGCCTGGAAAGTGAGAGTGTTTGTGTGCTGACCTGAACAAATGTGTAGAAAAGGATCACAATGATCATTTAGTTTCAACCACCCTGTTATGTGCAGGGTCGCCAGCCACCAGACCAGGCTGCCCAGAGCCACATCCAGCCTGGCCTGAAATGCCTTCAGGGATGGGGCATCCACAACCTCCTTGGGCAACCTGTTCCAGTGCATCACCACCCTCTGAGTGAAAAACCTCCTCCTAATATCTAATCTGTCCCAGTTTAAAACCATTCTCCCTTGAACTATCACTATCCACCCTTGTAAACAGGCTTTCCCTCTCCTGTTTATTCACTCCCTTCAAGTAGTGTAAAGCCACAATGAGGTCTCCCTGGAGCCTTCTCTTCCCCAAGCTAAACAAGCCCAGTTCACTCAACCTTCCCTCACAGGAGAGGTGCTCCAGCCCTCTGATCATCTTAGTGGTCCTGCTCTGGATCTGCTCCAAGAGCTCCAAGTCCTTCCTGTGCTGGTATAGGAAAATAGGAGTAATGTTTCCCTTTTTCCAGTCACCAGGGACTTGACCAGACAGCCATGATTTTTCAAATATGACAGAGAGCAGCTCGGCAATGACATCAGCCATCTGTTTCAGAACCCCAGGATGGATATCATCTGGCCCCATGGACTTACATACGTTCATTTTCATGAGGAGGGCTTGTACTTGTTCCACTGTTACAGTGGGACAGAAACCATTCCCCACAGCCACACCTAGGCACTCGTGGTCCTGGCAGACATGAGAAGCCCAACCACCCGTGAAGACTGTTGCAAAGAACTCACTGAGCACCTCAGCTTTTTCTGTGTCTGAGGAGGCCAGCTCCCCATGACCTTTCATCAGAGGGGGAACACACTCCTTGGCCTGTCCCCCACTTATGTACCTGTAGATGCCCTTCATGTTATCTTTCACATCCCTTACTAAGTTCAGCTCCACCTGCACCTTGGCCTTCCAAATCCTATCTCTGCACACACACATAACAGCCCTGTATTCCTCCCAGGCTGCACAACCCTGCTCCCACTTCCTGTACATTTCCTTCTTTTCCCTCAGCTTAAGCTTCAGGTTCTTGCACAGTCATGTTTTTAACAGTTAATAATACGTTTGTGAGTTTGGGTGGGTTTTTTGGTGATTTATTTTATTTAAATATATGTTTTTTTCCATTGTTTCTTTGGTTTGTTTTCAAAGATACAGTATGCCAATGTAAGGTATACCACATTAAGGCAGTGTGCTCAAGCATGATAGAGATTCTCATGAGATAAATAGGAGTGATTAGGATGGATAAATGGTTTTCTTGCATGGGCCTCTGGGTTCAGCTTTTTAGCACTGTTTAAGCCCTTCATGTTTCTACAAAAATTTTCCTTAGGAGAGGCTCTGCATGTACCCAGAAAGTAGGAATTCTCTGGTGTCTTTGGTTACAAGGTCCATCTTTTACCCAAAATGAAGTCTGATAATGCTGAAAAGATCAGAGTTACTCTGGAAGGAAAAATACTGTAGAGATAACATACTGATTTATGGGTCTTTGTTCTTAGTTTATCTCATTCTCTATGTAAATAAATTGTCTAAAGCATATAATGCTCCCAAAACTTTGAATCTCTTTCTTTAAAATAAAAATACCAAACCATGGCTCCTTGATCCCAGTTAGTTTTCCCTTAAGTCTTCCTATCCAAGTCAGTGTGGTCAGCTCCAGCTTAGAAAAAAAACTGAGCTCAAACACTTAAAAACAAATAAATAAAGGATCTATTTATATTCTGATTACTACTTCACTTTTTCACTGTTTTCAAGAGGGAAAGAAAAAAAGACAACAAAACCAAAAGCAAAACCATCATCCAAACTTCTATTGAGAAACAGTCAAGACAGCCACAGATTCAATCAAAACTGATTAGCTATGGTTTACTAAGACACTGTACTAAGTTTTGACAACAGATCTACTGTGTCATCATGATTTATTTTCTTTAAATATTAGCTTTTTAGCAGGCAGTAAACTCTTTGCTTCCCTGTTATATACTACAGAACAGTGAAATGATGCTTTCTTTTCTTTTCCCTGGGTATAAGTTCCATGTCTATTTGACTGATGTGTAAAAATCACAAATATGTTTAGTAGATAGGGATATTAAAGAAATATTATGCTGTTAGACATCCTGTATAGTCCTGAGTTCCTCATTCACTTTGGTTTTGCCCTTTAAGTGATTGTTGTACTTGGAGTTGGAAACCTCACAGAGTATTATAAGGTAAGACTAATAAAGGTTTTTGTGTTGGTGAAATTGACCAGAACCAGCTATCTTGCTAAATAAGTATATCTATTATTCCCTATAAAAAGTAGTAGAAACTAAATTATGTATTAGTTACACAAAAAAAGTTGTATGTATGAAGTTTAGTTTGGTAAAAGAGGGTAAAAATGATTAAAATCTACTGAGGGAATGTATAGTTGGAATAATAAAAGGGTATAGTTGTAACTACAGAGTAAATGGATAACCAGAGGGTATCTAAGAAAAGACTCACCAGTGCTGAGGTTTATAGTTGAAGTGGAGGCTCACCACAAAAACTACACAAAGGATCAATCTCCAGAAAGAGATGTTATGGTGGTGCTCAGCCTTAAAAGGGGTCTAGGAGAGGTGGAGTCAAGCTCCAGCCCTTCCAGGAGCAAAGCTGAATTATCTTCACCTGTGCTCCCGCAGCTGACTCGTCTCTTCCCTCAGATGGTTAATCAGAGATTCAGGCTGTGATCAACAGTTTCCTTTGCAAACCCTGCTCTTGCCTTGGGTGGAGGTGTGACATGAAGAGTTCAGGTAGTGATATTTCTGAGGTGGCTCTGTTTTCCTGGGGAGTATGAGCACTGCAGCTGCAGCGCTTCCTTCCAACCTGAGAAGAAGAACCAAGGGATGACGAGAAGAGTGTTCCTGTTTGGCTTTGTTTAACTGGCAGCTTTATTTAGTTGCTACTATCAGAGAAGGACCTTTTGGCCATTATATGGTGCTTTTTTTTTCTTCTAGAAGGGCAGATAGCCATTGCTTGAACAGCATGTGGAGTTGCTGCGGCTACACTTGTGTTCCCTGGAAGGGTGGTGAGGGAAATCAGGGAAGTCTGATGGAGTCCTGGTGAGCCCTATTTGTGTATCTTGCTGACTTAGAGGCCATGCTGGTATACCCTGATGCCAAAGGTTGTGTTGACCCAGAAAGGAACTGGAATATATTCTATCTCATCTATGCTCAGCTCACTGATGCTTTTGAATTAATAGGGCAGCTGCTACAAAGCTGAGTTGTGAGCCCAGGATCTTTCATTCTAAGTTGAATGTCTATTCTTAACACATTGATGGCCATCTCTTGCACAGTTACATGTTTTATGATTCTTTCTTTGCCCTTTCCTGCAGTATTACAGCCTTTGTACAAGTCTTCGGGTCAACTTCCACATACAAGAGCAAGCAGGGGAGGTCAGGTGGCAAGGGGAAGCCTTGCTTTTGCAGATCTCTCTTGTTCTTAGTTCTTTACTTATGTTTATTTCCTTACTCATTCTGAAACATTCCCTGTGACAGAAGGGAATCCACGAGCTCATGGCCCTTCTGTGTTCATCACCCATTTCTGAAAGTGCTTTCTCCCATCCAGGAGGAGCTGTGAGGAATGAGTTTACAAGCAGGGATGGTTGTGAATGGCAACAGAATGTCTGAGGTCATCCTTTCTCCTCTCCTAAACAAGAGCCTAAAAATAGTGCCAAAGGTTCTTGCTGAGAACCTCGGAATAAAGCGCCCATTGGCTGTGTGAAAGATGACTGGATCTCTGCCTTTCTTCAAAATCCTTTCAGATTTATAGGATGTATGGAGTCAATGGAAATACTGGGAAGGAAAGGCATGTTTTCAGGGGTTGCTGATTCTTCACATAACTCTGGAAAATTATAACAGTGGGAAAAAGGTGAAGACGAATGTACTTACTTGGATGAGAAATTTGGTCTGTCCAAACACTGTTTAAATTCTTATTGTTAAAGTCAGTTCAAGTAAGATATAGTTAATAGAAAATATCTGCTGACTGCACGTTCTCCTTACCCAAGCATACAGAACCATTAAGTTCATGGTAACAAGATTGTTCTTTCCATGAGTTGCTCAGCTTTATATACCAAACACAATCAGTAATAAATAAAGAAAATGAAAAAAACAAACCAAAAAACAAACCTGACTTCAAAGACATCAAATAACAGTAACTGTAAAAAAAAAAAAAAATAAAAAAAATCCACAATCTTAAAAGAAAAGCTACAGCAAAAGAAAAAACAGATGAACTACAAAGACAACTAAGTTCCCTAACCAAAGGAACTAAGAGAACACAACATTTTTAAGACCTGCATTGGATCACTCAAGGCCAAATTTGAACTCAAGTGACCCCAAAGGGCTAATTGAGTGACCTCTAGTAACCCCAAGCAGCCAAAAATTTTGAAGTTTGACCTCTAGTAACCTCAAGCAGGTCAAATTTGACCTCACATGACCCCAAAGGGCTAATTGGATGACCTCAAGTGACCCCAAGCAGCCAAAAATTTTGAAGTTTGACCTCTAGTAACCCCAATGGGGCCGAATTTGACCTCAAGTGACCCCAAAGGGCTAATTGGGTGACCTCGAGTGACCCCAAGCAGCCAAAAATTTTGAAGTTTGACCTCTAGTAACCCCAAGCAGGCTGAATTTGACCTCAAGTGACCCCAAAGGGCTAATTGGGTGACCTCTAGTGACCCCGATCAGCCAAAAATTTTGAAGTTTGACCTCTAGTAACCCCAAGCAGGCCAAATTTGACCTCAAGTGACCCCAAAGGGCTAATTGGGTGACCTCTAGTAACCCCAAGCAGCCAAAAATTTTGAAGTTTGACCTCTAGTAACCCCAAGGGGCCAAATTTGAACTCACGTGGCCCCAAAGGGCTAATTGGGTGACCTCCAGTAACTCCAAGCAGCCAAAAATTTTAAAGTATGACCTCTAGTAACCCCAAGCAAGCCAAATTTGTCCTCACATGACCCCAAAGGGCTAATTCGGAGACCTCAAGTGACCCCAAGCAGCCAAAAATTTTGAAGTTTGACCTCTAGTAACCCCAAGGGGCCGAATTTGACCTCTCATGACCCCAAAGGGCTAATTGGGTGACCTCGAGTGACCCCAAGCAGCCAAAAATTTTGAAGTTTGACCTCTAGTAACCCCAAGAGGCCAAATTTGAACTCACGTGACCCCAAAGGGCTAATTGGGTGACCTCGAGTGACCCCAAGCAGCCAAAAATTTTGAAGTTTGACCTCTAGTAACCCCAATGGGGCCAAATTTGACCTCAAGTGACCCCAAAGGGCTAATTGGGTGACCTCAAGTGACCCCAAGCAGCCAAAAATTTTGAAGTTTGACCTCTAGTAACCCCAAGCAGGCCAAATTTGTCCTCACATGACCCCAAAGGGCTAATTGGGTGACCTCAAGTGACCCCGAGCAGCCAAAAATTTTGAAGTTTGACCTCTAGTAACCCCAAGGGGCCGAATTTGACCTCAAGTGACCCCAAAGGGCTAATTGGGTGACCTCTAGTAACCCCGAGCAGCCAAAAATTTTGAAGTTTGACCTCTAGTAACCCCAATGAGGCCGAATTTGAACTCACGTGACCCCAAAGGGCTAATTGGGTGACCTCAAGTGACCCCAAGCAGCCAAAAATTTTGAAGTTTGACCTCTAGTAACCCCAAGCAGGCCAAATTTGTCCACACATGACCCCAAAGGGCTAATTGGGTAACCTCAAATGACCCCGAGCAGCCAAAAATTTTGAAGTTTGACCTCTAGTAACCCCAATGGGGCCGAATTTGACCTCAAGTGACCCCAAAGGGCTAATTGGGTGACCTCAAGTGACCCCGAGCAGCCAAAAATTTTGAAGTTTGACCTCTAGTAACCCCAATGGGGCCGAATTTGACCTCAAGTGACCCCAAAGGGCTAATTGGGTGACCTCTAGTGACCCCGAGCAGCCAAAAATTTTGAAGTTTGACCTCTAGTAACCCCAATGGGGCCAAATTTGAACTCACGTGACCCCAAAGGGCTAATTGGGTGACCTCGAGTGACCCCAAGCAGCCAAAAATTTTGAAGTTTGACCTCTAGTAACCCCAAGCAGGTCAAATTTGACCTCACATGACCCCAAAGGGCTAATTGGGTGACCTCTAGTAACCCCAAGTAGCCAAAAATTTTGAAGTTTGACCTCTAGTAACCCCAAGAGGCCAAATTTGAACTCACGTGACCCCAAAGGGCTAATTGGGTGACCTCTAGTAACCCCAAGCAGCCAAAAATTTTGAAGTTTGACCTCTAGTAACCCCAATGGGGCCGAATTTGAACTCACGTGACCCCAAAGGGCTAATTAGGTGACCTCTAGTGACCCCAAGCAGCCAAAAATTTTGAAGTTTGACCTCTAGTAACCCCAATGGGGCCGAATTTGAACTCACGTGACCCCAAAGGGCTAATTGGGTGACCTCAAGTGACCCCAAGCAGCCAAAAATTTTGAAGTTTGACCTCTAGTAACCCCAAGTAGCCAAAAATTTTGAAGTTTGACCTCTAGTAACCCCAATGGGGCCGAATTTGACCTCAAGTGACCCCAAAGGGCTAATTGGGTGACCTCTAGTAACCCCAAGCAGCCAAAATTTTTGAAGTTTGACCTCTAGTAACCTCAAGGGGCCAAATTTGAACTCACGTGACCCCAAAGGGCTAATTGGGTGACCTCGAGTGACCCCAAGCAGCCAAAAATTTTGAAGTTTGACCTCTAGTAACCCCAAGCAGGCCAAATTTGACCTCACATGACCCCAAAGGGCTAATTGGGTGACCTCAAGTGACCCCGAGCAGCCAAAAATTTTGAAGTTTGACCTCTAGTAACCCCAAGCAGGTCAAATTTGACCTCACATGACCCCAAAGGGCTAATTGGATGACCTCAAGTGACACCGAGCAGCCAAAAATTTTGAAGTTTGACCTCTAGTAACCCCAATGGGGCCGAATTTGACCTCAAGTGACCCCAAAGGGCTAATTGGGTGACCTCTAGTAACACCAAGCAGCCAAAAATTTTGAAGTTTGACCTCTAGTAACCCCAACAGGCCAAATTTGAACTCACGTGACCCCAAAGGGCTAATTGGGTGACCTCTAGTGACCCCAAGCAGCCAAAAATTTTGAAGTTTGACCTCTAGTAACCCCAATGGGGCCGAATTTGAACTCACGTGACCCCAAAGGGCTAATTGGGTGACCTCTAGTAACCCCAAGCAGCCAAAAATTTTGAAGTTTGACCTCTAGTAACCCCAAGAGGTCAAATTTGAACTCACGTGACCCCAAAGGGCTAATTCGGTGACCTCTAGTAACACCAAGCAGCCACAAATTTTGAAGTTTGTCCTCTAGTAACCTCAAGCAGGTCAAATTTGACCTCTCATGACCCCAAAGGGCTAATTGGGTGACCTCGAGTGACCCCGAGCAGCCAAAAATTTTGAAGTTTGACCTCTAGTAACCCCAAGGGGCCGAATTTGACCTCAAGTGACCCCAAAGGGCTAATTGGGTGACCTCAAGTGACCCCAAGCAGCCAAAAATTCTGGAGTTTGACCTCTAGTAACCCCAAGCAGGCCAAATTTGAACTCACGTGACCCCAAAGGGCTAATTGGGTGACCTCGAGTGACCCCAAGCAGCCAAAAATTTTGAAGTTTGACCTCTAGTAACCTCAAGCAGGTCAAATTTGACCTCACATGACCCCAAAGGGCTAATTGGGTGACCTCTAGTAACCCCAAGTAACCGAGGACACCTCTAGGAAAAGAATGAACGGCTCGCAGCTTTGAATGGGGGTTTTAGAGTTGTTATTGCAGTAGCTTTCCTGCAATTAGCGTGTGTGATTTTCAACACCCTCGTCTGTCTGCTGTCAAAGTCTGGCTTTTCGGGCAATGAAGTGGGAACTTGTTCATCACTCATACTGCGTCGGCTACCTGCTCCCCCGCGCTTAGTTTGGCGGCGTTTCTCTGCCGGCAGAACCGGACACGAGTGAAAAGGAGCGGGGGGATCGTGAAGGTCGGAGACGGAGACGCGCCACGGCGGAGCAGGCGACCCGAACACGGATAATGCACCCGAGAGGAGTCACTTCATCCAAAGGACCGCCGCCCACGGACGAGCGGCCGCCGAATCGGGTGCACCCCAAAGGGACGGCAGCGTACAGGGGACAGACAACGGAGCAGGAAAAAGGAGGGTGAGACGGAACGGCGCGGGGCCGGTTCCTTTAACCTGTCGCAAGTTGTTTCCGACGATCTTTTGCTGTTTCTCACTTCTAGCAGCGGGGTGCGAAAGGAACTCCGAAGCACACGGGCCCCGCTCGTGGGACGTGACACGGCAGCCGCCGGGAACGCCGCCGGACTCGGCCCGTCGTCCCGCAAGCGGCCGCGGCACGGCGCTATAGGGCGGCTCCCGGCCGAGCGCGGCGCGGTGCCGGCACGGAGCGACCCGGGCGGCTGCGGCCGCTCCCTCCGCCCTGGCCGGGGCCGCGCTAACACCCAGCGGCTGCTGGGAGCCGCCGCCCGACGCTCTCCGTCCGGCCCGGGCCGCGCCTCCCCCCGGCTGTAGCGGCTCTCCTGGCCGCGCTCGGCCCGCGTCAGCCGCAACGGAGGAGTTTGGCCCCGTGTGGAACAGTGGAGAGAAAACACGACATAGTCCTTCACTGTCTACTCTGTCACAGAAGGGGATCAGCACAACCCACGACCCATAGCTTACGATAATAAGGAGGTCCTTAGTGAGAACTGAAGCCCAGGAAATAGGGAGAAGAAAAGTGTTACCCAAAGAATATTATTATGTTTTTAATTATTATTTCCCACTACTCAAATCAGTAATTGTTTTTTTTTAATTGTCAGCAAATATAATGTTCACAAGCCGAGCCTGTTTTTCTCAGGACAGAATCATAAAGCGATCTGTCTCCCCGTTCTTTCGGTGTCAGAGATTTCCACCTTTAGTTCTCGATCAAGAGGGGCACCGAGAGAACGGCCAGACGGGGGCGCGTCCTTTAGCCGCGGCCAACTCACCGCAGCATCAGCAACCATTCACGGACACTCGGCCACTTCACTGGAAAGAAACTGAGCAACCAAATGCAGGTTTGAGATTTGCTCTAGTCGTGATACAAGCCAGTTCACTTTTAGGTACAGCCAGATAGAACAGATCCGTGCTTCTTGTCATTTGTCTGAGTAAATAATAGGTAGCAGTTAAAGCAGTCCAGATCAAAAACCACACGTTAGGGTTTCGTAATGTGGTTGGTGTTGCTATTAGACATCAGAGCACCGTGTGGGATAACGGGAGTTAAGGGGATTCTTTTTTTTTTTTTTTTTTTTTTTTTTAATGCGGGCCGCCTTAATTGGGCCGGGGGGGGGGACTGCACCGGAGGGGAGGTTGGGGCGGGGACGGGGTTTTTATTCGCCCAGTTCGCCGCGAGGAGTCGGCGCGGTCGGAACTTCCCCCCTCCGACGTCCCGCCGCTGAGATTGGGACTCGGTTGTCTCCTTGTTGAAACTCTCTCGTTATTGTTTAGTGATATTGGGTTTATTAAACTGCCGTTCGTTCTCAAATCATTCCCTTCCCCTCTCCCGGATCGCACGTGTCCGGGCCGCACCGCGCAGTTCGAGAAGGGAGGTGCCTTTGTTCCTTGTCTCCCTGCGTTTGTTCCCGCTGTCACGGAGCGAGCTCTAGAGAGAACTCCGTGACACCACATCAGTGCTCCGCTCTTAACTTAGGAACGGCTTACAGTGTAGAAAAAAGAAAAGAAAAGAAAAGAAAAGAAAAGAAAAGAAAAGAAAAGAAAAGAAAAGAAAAGAAAAGAAAAGAAAAGAAAAGAAAAGAAAAGAAAAGAAAAGAAAAGAAAAGAAAAGAAAAGAAAAGAAAAAAAGGAAGGAAGGGGAAAAAAAAAAAAAAAAAAGAATAAAAAAATTGGCTCAGCTGGAAGCCGTGATTGAACACCTGGTGGGAAGGCAGGGCCAACCCAGGGCAGCTCAGGTGTACGCAATACACATTAGTGACGGGAAGGGGTGGAGCCAGGATCCACCGCCTCGCAGATCTCATTTTAGGGTCGGCGGTGGAGGTGAGAGCATCTTACTTGTGATCGTGGCCCAGTAGAGGTTTTCTGAAGGTAAGCGGCTTTTTTTCTTTGCTTCTGCATCTGTGGCAGCTCCCGCGTTTGGGCTCGCTGTCGTTTGTTGCAGCCCAGGACTTTGTTGTGCCGCTCTTACTGCTGTGCTTTGTATCACGTAGCATTACACACACACAGACCACATAAAAGGCAAGTCCCTCTCATGTTTATAATCTCCTCGCAAGTGCTAGAAGCCTGCAATGAGGCCTTTTTTCCTTTGAAATAAATTAACCCGATTCCCTCAACTTTTTTTGTTAGGAGAGGCAGTGCCAACTGGTGAAATAGGTTTTCTAGCTAAGAATTTGTTTTAACCCATTCTTGTGTGCTTTTGCAAAGCTAGACAAGTTTATAGGATTTCATGTCAGGGGAAACTTATTGAGAAGTGCATAGGAAACTGGTAATCACAGCCCGAACCTGTGATTAAGCACCCGAGGCAATTGTCGGGTCAGCTGTGGGAACGTGGGTGGAGGCAATTCAGCTCGCCTCCACCCGTCCTAGATTTCATTTAAGGGCTGACCACCACTAAGGCAGCATCTCTTTTGGAGATGGCTCCTTCGTGGTGTTTGTGTGACGAGCTTCAACATTTTCCATATAGACCGAAGGCCTCTGACTTGGTGAGTTTTTTTCTATAATCTCTGGCTATCCTTTTCCACCATTCTTGTACTATTTCCAGCTGTACTTTACTATTGTTGCATTATTGTATTGTTCAAGAAGGATGAGCAATTTATCTTCCCTCAGGGAAGCAGTTCTGTCTGATGTCTGCAAACAAGACAATTTCAACATCTTATAAAAATCATAAAAGTTTATTATTAAAAAAAAAATAAAAATAAAAAATAAAAAAGGGGTGGGGGGTGTGAAAGAGCCAGAACAAAACACACACACATACAAAATAAGCAAAAAAAAAATAAAAAGAAAAAGAAAAAAGACAGGAAAACCAAAGTAAGACTTGAATGAAGATTAGTGAAGAGGTTTTATTTTAATGCCTCAGCTAGGAACAAAATAAATTACATACACCTTCAAAATGACTTGACAGAGGTTAACATATTGCTTTAGTGTGACTAAACATAAAACAACACTCTGTGACTGATGGTGCTATTTTGGGAAGTCTTGAGACTGGTGACCTGGAAAGTCTGGGGCACATTTAATAAAATTAAAAAGGACAGTGTGTCTCAGTCTAAACAGCTTATACTGTAAGCAGTAACATTTGCATGACTGTAAGGGAACTGCTGAGTCAGGGCCCCAACCAGCCAGAGAGCACCTGGAAGAAGAGATGGGGTCAGGCTCGGGAGCGCAGGTGAAGAGGATTCAGCCAAGCTGAATTCAGCTGGATTCAGCTCCGCCTCTCTTAAGCCTCATTGAAAGGCTGACCCCCACCGAGGAAGGATCTCTTTTGGGAGATTCCTCCTCTGCAGAGTTACTGTGTGTGCCTATATAATCTTTGGAGACAGATGAGCATTCTTCTTCTAGGGTCATGCTCTCTGCAGCAGACCGGTGCAGTTACAAAGATGAATTACAAAGCATTGCTCTCCCCTTACTTTTTTTCCTCCTTCTTCTGCTGTTTGTTTTTGGTTTTGGTTTTTTTTTGTTTTTTTTTTTTTTGTGTGTGTGTGTGTGCATTGAGTCCTTAAGAACCTACGAACTGCAGAGGAAGCCTAATGCAGGTAAAGTAGTTTAAGACCTCCTATTGTCCTTGTAATGTTTTGTTTTGTTTTCTCTAATTTTAAAGAAAAAAAATCCCCTTAGTTTGACATTAATTGCATAGCTATGGGGGTACAGGCTTTACTTCTCTGTGTGGTAACCCAGATTGGTGTGGAAGGGAGATTAGTGTGGATGTAATTACCACAGGTGAGCATAGAGAGTGGAAAAGGTTTTTTTTTTCTCGCTGTCCGGTGAAGGTTTATTACTCCACATATACAATTATAGGACAAAATTTAGGTTAGATTTTTAAAGCTGCTCACTGTCTAATGCCATTTGTTCTTGCTTAGCTCCCATGCACTAAGGGATGAGGGGTTTTGTTTCTGATTTATCATAAAATTAAAAAAGAGAAAGGAAGTCCCTTTTTGTCTTTGCTGGCTGAGGGATACAATTGTACAGTCTGGGCCTCCAGTTAAAGTGACTGGATAGGGAGAGCAGGTAGCTGTGTTTGGAAGGGAAGACAGTGCAAGGACCGGTTTCTATGAATGCAGGCACTCAAGAAATTTATTATGACCCCCCCAGAGGAGTGTGAAAGGTGGTGTTTCAGTGGGTTTTTTTTGTGTGTGTGTGTGTGTGTTTGTTTTGGGTTGGTTTTTTTTTTGGCAGTTTTTGGCTTGTATAGCTGCAACACAAAGTTGTTGTTCAGCCATTATGCATAATAATATTGTTAGTATGTAGAAAATGTGATCAGTGAAATGATACAGATTGTAAAACTGTTCAAGTTCAGGGTAATTCAACAGGTTTTATTCCATTCCACTATTAGAACAATACAACAGTACATCCATTAACCTCAGCTGTCTAATACATTAAGTCAATAAATGGCTGTTATATTAACAGAACATAATTAAAAGACAAATATAATGCTCTGAGGCAGCATCCAAAGAAGGGCTCAAACTCCTTCCATTTAACTTAGCTGAAAGGGAGCATTTGCAAGGTGGGGTCTCCTTCTTTTCCCAGGCAGCTTTTCTGCTTGTTAGGTCAAAGGAGGTACAGGTTGGAAATGAAGAAAAAGCTCACTCTAAGGAAGGCTGAGATATCAGAACAGGCTTCCTCGAAGCAGCAGTCACAGCCCAGGGCTGACCCACTTCACAAAGCGCTTGGATGCAGCTCTCATCTTGAACAGTTGAAGTCAGGGCAATCTCATGTAGAAGTAGGAGTCGCATGTCCATTCTAACCAGGTTGGCTTTCTATAAACAAAAAGACATTTAATTAGTGGATTTGCTTATCCATAAAGTTTCTCTCAGTAATATACTTTTTAGACATCCCTATTTAAAATAGCACCCCATTCTGTTTATATCAGAGAGCAACACCAGAATTGCCTACCACCATAATAAGGAATTAGTAAAATTACCCTGTAACTCATCAAAACTGTGCTGCAGTTTAGTCACTAGTGTTTGAGTTACATATGATGCTGCTTCCTTAAATTTCTCCCTTGAATTACCCACAAGTTTCACTTTAGTGGCAGCACCAATAGATCCTTAACTAATTGCAAGTGAAACCAATTAATAATTACATACTCTCATAGAGATAGAAATGCTTGTGTGTAGTATATTCATGTATGGCAGAACCACAGTGCAGTTCTATTACTTTTGTTAAAGCACACAATGCAGAGCATGATGCATTTCTATTGTTAAGTTTGTATAGTTAAAGTTAAGTCTCAGCATGTGACAAAGGTTCACAGGCACTAACTTCAATGTTGGACTTTAAGGGTCACGCATTGAAGCACTAGCTCAGTTTACCTAGTGAGAAAGCAGAGATTGTTCTCAGTGAGCTCTTTTTTAAAACAAAAAAATAAAACAAGTTTGGTTTTTTTCTTTATTTATTTTAAAACAAGGCAGTCACTGAGCCATACTGTGCTCAAGAAACAATTCTATCTAGAAATACAGCTACAACAACACAAACACTGGCAACACAGTCAGCCATTACACTGCACAAAGCAAGTCTGATGCACAGTATCTATGCCATAGGTAACTTGTAAAAATTTTTGTTATTGATTGAAGTCTCACTTTGTCTTTTACAGAGCATGCAGTGCCAAAGAGCCAATCACTTCAGGGATCATCCCTCTTCGTCTTCACATTCCCCAAGATGAAAACCTTCAGCGGCAAACGAGCGAGGCCCACGCACAGAAAGAGACCGCACATCCACATCTTTGTGAGGTGTGTAAGGAATTACTGTTTTAAGTTAGAGACAGACAGGCATCCACTCCACCACAAACCCTCAAGTGAGCTAAGCCTAGCCCTTCCCCTACAGGGCAGATAGTCTCAGGCATCTCAGATCCCACAGGCAACACAGAACAGTAGCGCTCACATCAGAAATAATCCCAAAGAGCCTTCAGGAGCCAATAATCCTGCAAAAAGGAACTATCACTCACTTATCAAACCACAGAAATCAGCTTAGTTATCAGTATTTTAGAGGTAGGCATTGAAATAAGAATAGAATTTTATCTTGAAGGTGTCCTTCACAGTTTTGCTCTAGTAAGGAGATGAAGCAGGAGACAAGCAATTGAGGGAGACCTAGCTTTTCACTATTTAAATCCAGATCTTTTCAAGTCCCCCATCTAGCAATTCAGCACATTGTACAGGGGGCACACTCTTACATACCAAGTAAAACTCTGCCCAAAGAGATTTTTTTTCCTGATATATAAATCAGTTGTCCTCAGAGAGCTCTCAGAACAGCTTTCACCAGCATTTCCATTTATTTCCCCATTTGGTTATATTTTTTCTTGCCAAGAGGAAATGACAATAAAGCCCTAGAGAGCATAATAGCAGCTTCCCTCCTTCATAATCACTCAGCCTGCTTAGAGTATTGATACTGAAAACCACCCATAGCACACACAGGACCAACATATGTGACAAGCAGCTCAGTCTAGCTCATCTCCAGCCACTTCCCCAAACCTTAGTAACCAGGAAATTCCCTGTACCCCCTAAGGTATAAGGCCAGAGCCATTCCAAAGACATCTTACCTGATGCTTGTAATAAAGTCATCTTCTTCAGCAGGATACAGAACCCAGCTTCTCTCTCCAGCTCATTCCTGCAGGACCAAGACCACCACCACCAAGGAGTCATCACCACCCAGGAGCCACTCCAAGTCCCACGGAAGACCCCTTCACCATGGAGGGGCTACCCCATCACAGTCCCACTCAGAGGGAGCCCCAAGGGGAACAGGGGGACTTAGCCTCCCACCACACCCAGGGGGGCGGAGGGAGTCCCAGAGGGGGCAAGGGAGGGCCGAGGGAGGGCTAAGGGGGCAGGGGAGGGCCGAGGGAGGGCTAAGGGGGCAGGGGAGGGCCAAGGGAGGGTGGAGGGAGGGGCCCCAAGGGGGCAAGGGGAGGGACCCCCAAGCGGGGCCCCAAAAAAATGCCACTGACATGCCCACCCTCCCGCCAAAAAAAAAAAATATATCTCTTTAGAGATAGTGCAAAATCCGGTCTCCAGCACCATTACAAGGGGGAGAACACAACTCAGGCTGAGTCTAGACTCAGCCTGAGTTGTGTTCTCCCCCAGAAAAAAAAACAAGAAAAACTTAGAAAATAAAAATAAATTTAAAAAAAACTTAAACAACTTTATAAAAAAACAAACTACAAAAAAGTCACAAAAAAAAGAAAAACTACAAAAGCCTAAGAAAACCAACAACTTACTAAGAAAAACCACAAAAAAACCAACTACAAAAACACCAAGAACCAAAAACCAACTACAAAAACACCAAGAACCAAAAACCAACTACAAAAACACCAAGAACCAAAAACCAACTACAAAAACACCAAGAACCAAAAACCAACTACAAAAACACCAAGAACTTAAATTTAAAAAAGCAAAACTACAAAACAAACTTACTAAAAAAACCTACTACAGAAAAACAATTGCTAAGAAAAACCAAATTTATAAAAAAGCAACTACTAAAAAACTAAGAAAAACCACAAAAAAGAGCTTTAAGAAACCAACTACGAAAAACCAACACATTACTAAAACACCAACTACAGAAACCAACTACACAAACTTAAAATAAAACCAACTTAAAGCCAAACCATCACGCTCCAAAAAAAACCAAAAACAAACAAACAAAAAAACCACATAATCCCCTGACAGCCAAAGGCAACACACCCCGAACGACTCACTCACCTGACTCCACGCAGACGCATCCAGACCGTGCCGACTCTGCTCCTCAAACTGCTGCTGAGGGGATGCTGCCACAGCCGGGCCGCGGGGCTCGCTCGTCCTCGCTGCCGAATGCTCCGCTGCAGCGCTCAGCCTGTAATAGAAGCACCAAAACGTGACATCCGGAACGTGCTGTCCCGACACCGTGCCGCCAAAGGAAGGGGACGCCTACCGGCCGCTGTCACGCCGCCTGTCCTTCTCGCCCTCCCTCAAGGCTGCTCTCACTCGCGCTGTCCTTCCGTCCTCGCCCGCCTGGCCTGGAACAAAGACCGAAAACGACGGGACGCGAAGCTCTTCCATACTCGCTTCTGCCGGCTTCCTCGGCACGCCTGGACTTAGCTCATTACGATCCAGGGTAAAAGACGCTAAGGGGTTACCCTTATTGCTCTCTTCTGCTATCTCTGAGGTGCTTACCGTGAGGGCAGGGCTACTGACTAGTCTCTTCTCACTGGTGAAGAGATGACAGAAAAAAACGTCCCAAAAAGAGACCTCTGCTTGCCACGAGGTACCTTTAGGCTGAAAGACAAAAAAGGCTACTTTACGCAAAGGATAGTTCAACGCTGGAATAGGCTCCCAAGGGAGGTGGTTGACTCCACGCCCTGGGATCTGTTCGGAAGCCCTTTGGATGTGGTGCTCCAATAGAAGATACTTACTGCCTTGCGTCTTCCCGGTCTAATCCCAAACTTCACCGTATCGCCCGCGAGCCATTCCTAGACCGGGAATACGAGCTCCGGCAGCGCCTCGACTGGGGTGAGGCGCCCCGGGGCTCCCCTGCTTCTTCCTTCATCCTTAGGCAGAGCTCAAGGAGTTCCGGAAAAGAACACGGCGGTCCGGTCGTGCGAGCCGTGCCGCCGCGTCTCCCTGATGGGAAAGAGATCGCGCTCCTCAAGTTACAAATAAAGGGCAGGGGGTGAAACTAAAAAGGCCGAAAGGCGGCATGACAAGGGACTCCACAACAAAGAGCTTACCGAGCGGCTTCTGAACGCTCGCCGCTTCGGGCTGACGAGATGCTCGGCCTGAAAAAGAGCAAAACTTGTTTCAGCAGCGCTTTGCGTTGCTGCACCCTCGCCTTCCCAGCCGCCCCGAGGCTGGAACAATACAGCCCCGTCTCGCTCGCTCCTACCGATGACATCGAGAGAACCCGAAGCCCTCGATAAAAAGCCTGGAGGGGGCTAAAAGCGCCCCGGGACCCCGCTACGACTCGGAGAACGGAGAGGGGGCCCGCTCCGAAAACGCGGCAGCCGCCGGGCGACGACGTTAACCCGGCTCCGAGAAGCCGGGGGAGCCGAACGGAGCGCGGCGAGAGCCCGGCGGCCTCCCGCTGCGGCCGGACGGCCCCGAATGCTCCCCCGAGCTCACCGCGTCCGCGGTCCCGTTCCTACCTGAACGGCTCACCGGATCGGGCTCATCTTCACCGGGAAACGTCCCACCGCAACCTGAAACAAAACGGCACAACACAAAGAGAACGTTACAAGAAAAATCCCAAACCCAAGGACCCGTTTCAAAAGCAGCCCATCGCGGTGCTCCGCAGCCCCAGCAGAGCCCAAACCTGACCAAGGAGCGGAGCCCACGCCGACGTCCGCACTCTATGAGATCCCGGAGCCGTCTGATGGCTCCCTGCGGCCTCGGGAGGAGCTTAAGAGCCGCTCGGGCCGGAACCCGCCCCCGGCCGCCAACGAGGCGCAGCTGAGCCCGGGCGGCCGCGGCCCCGCGGCACCTGGCGGTAGTTCCCTCGTTAGCGCCGGCCGGGGGAATTGACAGCTCGACACGTGGACTGCAGATCTGATCTAAGGATCTGAAATGCACTTTCCATTCAAGTTTGTAAAGCGCTTCTTGTCACCTCGTTGTGACGTACATTAATAAGTTACATCACTGTGCCTCATTCAAACGGCTCGCTTTGAGTCTCACGTCGCCCTTCCTAATAACATCCCCGGCCTTAACGGTTTCCTGCGGCCCCTGCTTCGTGCTGTCTCTGCTCCCCTTTCCTTCTGCCCTTCATTCAAAAGAAAAAGTATATATATATATATTTATGAACCTAAAAATACTTTGTAACTGACGCAGAAAATGTGGCTGAAGGCAGCAGTGGAAACATGGGAGCGAGGATGTGACGGATTCCCCGGTGGGTTTGCGATGCGCTGCAAAAAATTCCTGACTGCTTTTGCAGTATGTGTGTACATACTCGGCGCCGCCGCCCGACGCTCTCCCTCCGGCCCGGCCCGGCCCCCACCCCGGCTGCCGCGGACTCTCCTGGCCGCGCTCGGCCCGCGTCAGCCACAACGGATGAGTCTGGCCCCGTGTGGCCCGTCCGTTTAGCCCCGAAAGCAGAGCGCCGTGCCCATTGCCATCTCTTTTCTCGCTCCGCCAAAGCTTCTCTTTCAAAACCTCATCTTTAGAATTTGTTTCGTCCTGCTGCTTTAGGAATGTTTGGATCAAATGTTATGCGGTAGCCAAAAGAACGCTATGGTGACGCACGTGAGATACTGAGATGACTGCTCCCTCACGTAAAAATACAGACACGCATTCGCATTTAACAACAAACTGATTTATTAAACAATAAAAACTTCTTCCTAATGCATGTTTTAGCAGAGAGAACTGGAGAAACAAAAAAAGGTTTGCTTTTATTCCTTTTTACAGTTTAAATGTTTACACAAAAACAACCTTTACTTCAGTAAACACAAAATTTACACACACACACAAAAACTACATTAAAAAAAGAAAAAAATCACGACAAACCAACAAAATATGCTATTGCTTTATTATTAAATTTAACGTAATATTTTCAAATACTAAGGGAGCAGAGCATCCTTCAGACAGAAGTGCTACGTTACCTCTGACCCCAGCAAGTCATAAAGGGGAAAATAGACTTTAAAATCCAGTGTACTTTTAAGAAATCATTTGAAGGAATAAAATCTCTTTCTGTATAATCGATATTGTGACTGGCAACCTATAAAAGCTACATTATAAAACTATCGGTGACTCTGCTGTACATGCTACACAGCTGTACCTTCATTAATTAAAGTAATGTTACAAAATTTCCAAGCCAAAAAGTGCCTCCAGTGGCGCAGTGGTTAAGGATGCCACTTTGCAACACTGGAGGCCCGTGTTTGAATCCTCCCTGTGGTGCAAGTGGTAGAAGTTCGGCTCTGCTACACAGAGGCTCGAATCCCAGGGGTTGGACTTGATGATCTCTAAGGTCCATTCCAACCCGCACAAGACTGTGAGACTGTGTAAGAGGGGAGGGAGAAAAGTACTCTAAAAGCTTTACATCTTGCATTTTCACTAACAAAGTTTTAATTCCCACACAACTGTTGTTTGTTGTTGTTGTTGTTGTTTGTTTGTTTCTGTTTTTTTCCTGCTGTAAAAATCTAATGAAGTTTATTCTACTCCTTTCTCTTCTGGACAGACTAGTGTTAAACAGTGCTTTGGAAGACCATTATCAATGGAAAACTGGAACTGACATGCCATCTCCTCATCAGACCCATTTGTGTATTGTGTAGTGATAAAGAAAGAGGAAGAGGAGAAAGAAGAAATCATAATACAAGTGGAAAAAGCAATGACTTCACAATAAATATCCTTATCTCTATAATGGTGCTTGCCTGAAAAAAGCTCAATTTCATTATCTCCCCACAAATCAGATACAACCATATCTTTAGTTCATAATTGTTATTTCCTGTACTACATTAGCGCTTAGTGAGGGCATGGAAATCGGAAGCTGTGTAAATATGCTTCAGTAATCACTAACAGGAAGAGAAGTCCTTTCCAAAAAGCTTACAGTCAAATAAAATGGCGAGAGCAAACCAAAATGAGTTGGAGGGATCAGATGTTATCCAATCCCACAGATAGGAAACAGAGATACAAAAAGTTAACGAGAGATCGGTGTCAAAAATGAGAATGCTGTCAGAATCTCACAAAACTGTAATGAGAGCATGCTTTTACACATAGAGACCAAAAGCTGTGCCCACACTAAACATCACAGAGTTTATCTTCAGCAAATTGAAGGTTTGGGGCAATTTTTTGTTGCATAAACATACACATTGACTCAATCACAGGTTCTAACATGAAAAAGACAATATAAAATCAAATGTTTTATTCCTTAACAGATAAGCAGCTATAAGTTGTTGAAGAGTGAACGCATCCAATCCGATGTGTGATTCTGATCAGATAGTTCAACTGTTATGGAGAGCAGCATTACAGGTTTCATTTGCACTTGAATCCGTACTCCAGTTGAGCTCGAGATTTAGATGAAAAATGTTGAGGGTCTGAAGATGGTGATGGCATCTAAAGAAGAAAAGAGTTAAATGTAAAAAAAAAACAAAAACAAAAACAAAACACTTCAACAATCTTTATGAGGCAGAGAAAACAGGAACTCCCTTTTGCCAGCAGTGTAACACAGGAGTCCCGCAGGGAGTCCCAGAGTGTAGCTACCTAAATCAGTGACATTATAATGGGCAGGATCCTTATAATCAGAGACTGGAGCAGGAATCAAACTGTAAATTTATGTAGGCTATTCTGAGAAAGTTGTAGAGAAACACTTTTGCTTACCTTTGCTTACTGGAAGCTTCACAATGACATTGTTCGTGTAGGTATTCCCACAGGAACAGCTTTTTATTGTCTGTACAGAAAAAGAAAAAAGCCTGTGGTCAAGAATGCATGTGAGACAGACAGTAATAACCAAGCTTCCTTAAGCATTAAGAAGCAATGTCTTCATAATGGAAGTTACAGAAAGGATGCAGAAAACTGACAAAGATCACTTTGTGCCCTTCACTTCTGAAAAAAAATGGAAAAGCCAGTAGCCAAAAAACTGGGAAGAAAATAACTCCTATAGAACAAAACTAATAAACACAAGCCTGCTACATCTGCCGCTATTAAGACTGAAGTCCCAGGACTGCAACAAACCAAAAGGATTCCACAGTATAATAGAATATAAATGAACCCTGCAAACCTAAATAAAAGTGACATTCTGTGTGCTTGATAAAGCAAGTTACTTACTGTTCTTCCTAGTGTAACTAAGATATTCCTTAAGCAAGTCATTGTCTTTGATGTCCCACACTGGACGATCTCTCCAGTCAAAACAAATGTATCATCACCGTTCTGAAAAGAGGGGAGAAACGGGATGTGCAGAAGTCATTAGCATAGTATTTTAAAAAAAGGAAAAAAAAAACCCAAAACCCATATATATATATATATATATATATATATATATATATAAAAGACTACAGTGTAAGAATAAAAGATCTGAGGCGTTTAATTTCTGACTGAAAAATGCAAAATTCCACTTCCAAACCCAATAATGTTCATTGCCTTACCCATTCACTCTTTCCACACATCAACCTGAGTAGGTAGTACTTGTACACAGTCAGTAGAATAGCCAATTTTTGGGGAAGGACACAGCTCATCCACTTCATTTCTACAGTCACACATGAAGAAAGCTTCAGAATAAATGCTTTAATCTACATTAATATATCCATTAAGAAAACACTTTTGCCCAAAAAACAAACAAGCAAACAAAAACGAAGTGTGTGTGTGTGTGTGGGGGGGAGTGGAATGTAAAACAGTGTTGAAAATGCAAAAGCTTGATGCGTAGCATCACAGTTGCACGGTAGTCCATTGCAAATAGAAAAATTTATGTGGTTAAATACTGAGTATGTATTGAAGTGCATTGCTAGATTGAGGCTGTTTAATCAAATGAAGGCATACTGAGCTGCAGCACAGCTTGAGGCTTCATGTTACTCTAGAGATTCAGGAGTGAAATGGGAGATAGTTCATACCTTAGCTGAGACATAATGGCACTTACCATCAAAACTGAACCTCTTGTTATCAAAGGTTGTTATATGGAATCCGCCATCTATACTGCAGCTTCCACAACAAGGCAGAGATACAGCTCTGGTGGCCTCCTTGGCAAGTACTGTAGAAAACACAAAAATGAGTAGTGAGTTAGAATAAACATAGCTGCAAAATTACAAAGGTTGAGATCTATATGTGATCTGTTTCTCTTATTTTGTTTCATCAGCTGCACATTTCTCAGCTGCTTATTAAATGCTTAAGGGAGAAAGATTTTATACTAAGGCTCTGCTTGTCAATCAGTGGGAGAAGATCACACTGGTCTTCATGCTATATCCTTCAGAGACACCGAGTTGCTCAAACAAGAAATATTTTGCAGGGCCTAACCTGCTTACTTAACCTTTTAAAAGAAATAACCTCTTCAAACAGGATCTCGCATCACTTTATGCTATCGATGATTCAGCAAGTTGCTGTTGCAACTCTTCAGAGGATGAATTAATAAGCATTTGTAAAAATTAGAGCTGTTAATGTAAGAGGAGAATGGCCAGGCTGTGTTAGTTCAGGTTTTGTGAAGACTGAGACCATGCCTATATGGAAACAACTCTGAGCCATTCATAACTCACATTTTGGGGAATATTTCCTGCCTTTGAGAATGGGTAGGAAATAGTTAAACCAAAGGGATTCCCAGAACATCTGCTCTACCCATCCATGCACCACACAGTAAATTATTGAGATCCAAGCTTCGAAACGGCCATTTAGATCTATCAGTGGTTGGAAAACTACTCATTAGCATGGAGTTGCAACACTTCAGAGGCCAGTGCTTCTAAACTAATCAACCAAGAGTCTCCTTTTCCTGCAGGTGGGTATCCCAGCCTTAATATTTGCTAGCAGTTCCAAGTGAGGGTGATAGCAGTGCGTGGTTGAGGGTCACCTCAGAGTTTTTCCAAACTCTTTTTGCTATTCAGACCCCAGTTTTTGCATTAGTGCCACAATTACTTAGGACATTAGGAACACTAAAAAGGGTCAAAGAACAGAATGCAGCTAATCAATGCTCTCCAATAACTGCCTCTGTCTTGTCAGTTCAATCAAGTTTACAACAGTACCTGTTTTGGCAAGGAGTGGAGTAAGTCCCTCCAGGTGAGTAAGCTTTGCCTCGAAACATATAGGGACGGCTGTCTCTGAGAACACATTTCTTGCCACCGAGGTCATCAAAGATAGTTCCTGTTCGGATACATTGGCCAGTTAATATTTCTTAGTAAGTCTGGGAAATACCATGAAGGAAGATCAAAACAAAGAAAAAAAGCTCGTGTCATTTCAGCAAATGAATGAGTGGGGCGTGTTTTATTAAAAGCAATGCACCGTGCCCTCTTGGGCAATAATTGATGTGAATGAATTCTCACTAGAGCACAAATGACAGCAATGTAAGGTAAAATATCCCAAAGAGTATCTCTGTGTGTTACCGGAGTTCTACACAACATTACTAACTAGAGAATCCCTCTCCTTTTTCCACATCTTTTGAAAAAATGTCATTTCTATCCCCTGGCTCAGCATCAAGATCCTGAATCTTTAGAAATTTGGTTCTTCTGAGACCCAGCTGAACACTTTCCTGTGCCACCTACTGTAGGGAACTTGCTATAACAGGAGCATGAAAACGATTGCTAGAGGTCCCTTCCAACCCCAGTGGTTCAGTGATTCTACATTTCCATGAAGAAGGAATTTGTTAAATTATACTAGAAGAAAGAGCTTATTCACTGATTTTAGTGTAAAATCATAAAGGAAAAAACAAAACAAAACAAAAAACACCCACAAACAAACAAACAAACAAACAAAAAAAAAAACAACCAAAAAACCACCACTAACTTAAAGGAAATATTCTCCATCTTTGTCCCTTGTTGGGTGACCTATTGGAAGAAGCAAACTGCCTTACTGGGAGCACAGAAGCATCCATCTGTAGGTGGGGCTTTGCATATTTTGCTACTTTCTGGGTCAGCGCACGTGTCAGCACAGGAATTTCCACATTCCACATACTCCGTGTTGTCTGGTCTGCAAAACCATTCCTGATCTGCAAAATCAAAGAAAAATGTTTTATGTTAATGATGAATTTATTAGCTCTTAAAAATCACTGCATCGCTACCCGACTCCTTCTTCCTCCCTTCCCCCAAATCTTGGTTGCAAAACTTTCTATCCAGATGTGTCATGTCTTTTTACCCTCTAGAGGAATGTCTAACAATTTCTTTTACTTCATCTTTGTAGAAAATAATAATAATTCTGGGAAATATTAGTTACTTAATATTATTCTGCTAATTCCAGGTTGGCTGAAGTCATGATAACAGCAAAAGACACCAGGAACAGCAATAACTTATTTCCACCTCAAGCGACTTTCATTCTGGCATTAATCTTTCATCCTAGTCCACAACAGCTGTTTGGAAAAACTACCAGTAGTCTTCACCCCAGATTGGCAGGGATTTCCTGCTCAGTAGCTGCAACTACTGAGTAGTAAAGCAAAGGAGCACCTAAGAACATGTATGTTAAACTTCTGTGTTTCTTCTTTAAATTAGATATCAAAACTTAACAAAACAAACAAACAAACAAAAACAAAAAATAAAAACATGAAAAAAGGAGAAGAGAGAAGATGCTAAGATACAGGTTCTAACTGGGGAGCGAAACCTCGTTAAACTTGCTGAGGCTTTTTCATTAACAACAATTCTGTCAAAGTACTTCTACAGATCGAGTCAATGGAGTTAAAGGAGCTCCTATCTTTGCTCTGCTGGGATTAGGACTCGTGCATAGATGTCAGACATCCTGAACTCCAGAGCAGTAATACTTACAACAAAGCTCTTCGGTTCTCAATTCCACAGACAACGCAGTCTCGAGAGTATTGGTTTAAAGTGCTGCATATGCAGCTGGGAAACAAATCAGAATGAGAAGAATTAATCACACAGTTGCACGCATCCTCAGCACAGGTAGCTACATCAAAAGCAACCACTTTGAGGCAGTTTCCAAACCGGGACACAAGTTTCTGGCACTTTTTAATCTGAGTATAAAAGATAAGCAATAATTGATATTTGAGCAACTATCAGGCTGATGGATGTGATTCCTAACCTCTGATGACACAAGACCACAATAACATGGGCCTCCAGAGGTCATCCGGTCTAAATTTCTATTACGAGTTCCTTTTTCTCAGCCTGGATTTTGTCATAAAATTGCATATTTTCCCACTTACAGATTTCTTTATCGCTATAGTAGAACGGTCCTTCAAGTGTAACATAACATTCTGTTCTCTAAATAGCCCTTGTTTCAACACAGTCACTTCAGGACTGTTATAGTTCAGGAAGGTTTATACTCCTTAACCACACATACTTACATATTTACTGCATCTATCATCATCCTTCGTAGGATGTCTTCAGTGTGGTCCTCTGGCCTCACACCAGGACACTTTCCTGACAGATTCTCAACTCTGCGAAAGTTCCCAAACTGCCTTGGGTGCATTTTTGATCCTGCAAAACCCCCAGATTCATCTGAATCCTTCACAGCCCTTTAGATCAGTTAATCAGCTATAAATTTGTATCTCACCTTTAGCAAATCTTAATCAAAATATCATAACACAGTATGTAATTTCCAGGTGTAAATCCCAATTGGGTTAGGATCAGGAATCTGGCGCATCTCGATCGAGAACTGCTGACAGCCTCAGCAACAATAATCACATGAGACTCTTGACCTTCCTATTATACTTTATACATCACTTTCAAAGATTTGGTTCTTTATGAATATGTATGGTCTAACAAAATTTTATATGCATAATGGTCATACGGATCACTTTGCATAATACTATTGCCGCCACCTAAAGTGCAGCTTTGGATGCGTGCGTATTCATCCGGTAACTTGCTGCTTTGTACAAGCTAAAGAAGCTGGGAAGACAGGAGCACAATTTACGTATTACACTGAGCACAGGGACATATTTTCCCAGAGCACTAACAGACACTTGGTCCTAGATATGAGGGATCTTTCTGACACAGTCTGAAATTTAATTATTCTTTCTGAATGGTAGGTGAAAATATTATTAATTTTTGTGAATTAAAAAGCCCAGAAATTACACAAAAGGATGGTGTTAAAATTTTGGCTTCAGTCTGGCAGAAAATACAATAGAGTGCAAGCTTCTTACCACTCTGCTGCAGGCCTGCAGCCTCATTTGTTTGCTGCGCTGCCCTCCCTGCGGCTCAGAACTGCACCCGAAGGTGTCAGTAGATGGCGCCGTGTTTTCTGCAAAAATAATCAGTGAAATCTGCCTGGTCACCCATGGCACATTCTTATTTTCATTACATAGCCAAAACTGATTGCACCTGATACCCAGCTGTAAAGGAATGAAAGCAGAAGGGCAGAAGTGCAATCATGTCACATTTGAGACTGCAAATTCCTTAATGCTTGTTACAGTCGGTGGGAAACTTAGCAATGCTGCTGCATGACAAGTGGGCAATTAAACTGGGTCAGCAATGTTTGAGAGACACTTGCAAGCAGCAGAGAATCTCAGATCATCCCACAAAGTTTTAAATGTTCCATCTTTGGAAATGTTTGGGTTTTTAAAGATGTCTGCCCAGAAATCTGAAACCCCACATAGAGGAAACAGGCGCCAAGTTTCATGTGATGTATAACACACTCCTACATTCAGCATGCTGTATTCATGGCCTACCGTCCATAATTAAATTATTCTTCTTATTGCCGTCATAGTTCCCACACAGACCACATATTTTCTCTTTAGATATTTCCTCCAGGTCCAGCTAAGAAAGAAAAGCAAAGAGAAAACTCAGGGTTTAAAGGTTTCTTTTCCCATCAGCAGCATATTACCACATAGCTCGCCACAGAGAAGCACAGTGGCAGAAATTCTCATTACCTGTTTGTAGCAGTTACATTTGCCATTACAGTCCTGCCATAAAACTTACTGACAGACAAGCTGAATTTAAAAAGGCAGATGATTTTCAACAACTGGCAGTCCTACCTGTAGGGATTGTGTGTGAAGACAGTCTCTTGACGTAACCGCCAATTAACCCGACTTATTCCGGGACCTCCACCGTCCAGGGGAGAGAGACATAAACGTGGCTGCCATGATGTCATCTCTCAATTTATTGCTGTGTCACAGTCCTTATATACCATCCTAAATTCCACGCAGATGCGTACACACGCTGCGAAAACCCGATGCATGCAACAGAACCTGTACACAGAACCTGTGCCTAAACCCCCCGCCTACTAACTCTTAACCTACAGGCCTAACTCAGCTATTGAAGAACACTCCATCCACTCAGAACTACTGTATGCACTCATAAATCCTTACAAAGACAACTCAGTACCCCAACATCTCCCCCTTTTCTTTGCAAATGTGATGTTTCAGAGTCACATGTCGATAGTGGTTGATAGCCATCTCCATGTGGTGCACTTAAAACTAAATTAACTGTGAGAAGGCGATTACTGCCCAATCCAAAATGTGGTGAACAATATGAACTAAAACAGGAATCAAACACACAGCAAGCAGGAAAACTACTAAAGCAAACACATCCACAGTAAGAACATTCTCAAGTTGGCTAGGAAGAGCAAGCTATTTGGAAAAGAAACTCCAGTAGTTCTAGCAGCCTTGCAGCCTTGCACTAGGTGAGCTAGAGTGAAACCAAACCCACCCCACCACCGATATGTTGGGATGCATGGTGGCCAGGGCCTGCCATCGAACATTATCTGCTCAAGGGCCCTGAGGCTGCTGGAGAATAAGCAACCCCATTGCTATTGCCCTTTGCCACAGGAGCTCGCTGTACCAGATCCCTTCATACATGCACCTAACAAAGGGCAGATGACTACCTCTGTTGTTCACCACCCTGATCCGATTCAGCAAATCACCATTGGCACAGGCTGTCTTGTTGAAAAGAAACATAACGTATGGCAAGAGCACAGATACAAAATGGATCACCTACCACTGAAAGAGCCAAGCACGCCATGGAAGAGTTAGTCGGCTTCGCATACTGCAGCCAAAAATTCCCCAACAACTTGGGGGTTGTTAGAGTCGACACTTGCATTGTTTTCTCTGACAGGCTCACTCCCAACAGCAGGAGCAGAAGTAGAGGCAGCATCAGCTGGCAACCACAGCCAGACTGGAAAGACAGGAACCTACTGGGTTGTGGCTCCTGTGGAAATACAAGCGTACCCTCGACCCCATGTGAGAAGATCTGTGGGCATCATTTAGAAGATCTGAGCAACCAACACCAGACCCCCAAGAGGCCTAATAACTGTCAGCCGTCTACTAAGCATGGTAACAATGGTTTGTTTTTTGTCACGTCCCAAATCCACCAATTTGGTCCTTGATGCCAGGTCCAGACACAGAATGAAAAGGAATTAATCATTAGCCCTGTGGAAATAAAGCAGAGGGTGAGGGTGTCCATGCTATTATGTTAAGCACCCCGGCATGGTCCTGGAAGAAACAGAAGTTTTATCCACGTAACAGAAGAATATCTTAATAAGAGAGTGCTATGCCTGGCCCCAAGGGGATCCCGTGACACCTGTTGGAATAAGAGTCACGGTTTTGTCAGTCTGCGGCACTGACTGGGCGGTGGCCAGATCCACTCCTGCACTGCCGACGGTGGCTGGTCTGAGTGAGCTGGCCAGGCAGTGGCCGACCAATTCTGTCTGGATCGTATTTGCTGTCATAGTGCACGGTCACATGCTTCTCTTCTCGTTTCCCGGCAGATGGCAGGGTTGTGCTGCAACAGGGAGTTTGGATCGGCATTCTCTAGCCCCGTGCATACCCCTCCTGCCCCGTGCACACCTCCTCCACCCCCTGGGGGGGGGGGGGAGGAAACGAGGCACGGCCAGCATCGCAGCATCAGGGGTGAAACACAGAACAGCAGCGCAGGTTGGGGGTGGGGTGGAATGGGAGTTGAGACACGGGTTGAATCCAGGCAGGAACAGTTTGAAGATATTCTTCCTTGTCAAATTTGATTAAGCCTTTCCATTATTTAGTACCAAAGAGACAACAGTTTAGCAGCCGTTCTGTCATTCACAGTAGAAGTCTGCTGGAGTTTTGTATCAGTTTTAACCCAAAGCTCCCCATCAAGAGAGAATCCAGTTTTCAGAAATTCAGAAACATTTTAAATGCAACCTGGAAATAAATCTCTAAAGGGTTCCATTCTGTGTTGATCTGTAACTGATTAGAAAAAGGCCTTCAACTTTTGCATACTCTGATATATTGATTTGAATGATCACTAAAATTCGTGCAGCAATACTTGTAGAGAGCTCACAACCACGCTTTTAAAACTGATAGATAAATAATGGTCATACAAATTTATGAAGTTGCATGTCAGAATCATTATTAGTGGGCAAATGTGCCAAAAATGTGTTTGCCGTGGATGTGACAAACAGTGCCGGCAGGGCGTCCCCTGCTTCAAAGTACACTTTCGCTTTATCACCCATCACAGATTCTCTCCTGCTTTTGATTTTCTTGCAGAGCCTGAAAGGTATTTCCAATTGGACACCATATCCACATGGCCAGTACATGAAACAGAGCCCAAACAACCACTTGGAAAACAGAATAAGCCATTAAAATCAGCTCTCTTAGCGTGTGCCTTTGTCTCAAGTGATGCACGGTCATATTTTAAAAATCCTGATTAGTGGCATGAAAAGAAGTGATCACTCTATGATACAGGGCCATCCCCTTCACCTAAGATTTCTTTCCAGGTTTTCTCTTCTCAAATTAAGACAAAGCTAATTGATAGGCTAATAGCATCATAACTCAGCATTACTAATACATCAAATGACTATTTCAGCAGATTCCAGCATTGGTAACACCAGATCCTATTTGATCCACATCCAACCTATTCATAAAATAGAAACACACCATAACCTGAATAATGCCTACTAATTCTAATTCCTGAGACTGCATTGGAAATGCTAGAAATTCTCCCGTTATGTCACACCACTGTTATCTGCAGTATAACAGGTTATAAAGCAATACCAATCGGTAAGAAGCACAGTCCCAGTCACTATGAAAGCCGGATACTAGGGCCAGTCCTCACGACTCCCATTTACTTTCAAAAAGAACCATTTGGGCGGGCGAGAGGACCGCCCTGGCCACACTATGCCAATCAAAGGGGGTGATGAGCTCCATCTGTATCATGTCCAATAGGGCTTGGCAGGCGGGACTTTCCAAGCCTGACGCAGCCATTACCGATCTTAACTCCTTAACTAGCTGCCAATCAAAGCAGCTCCCATGTGGGCCGACCCTGAGGATCCCGTACCTCGGGGCGTACAAACGGCCCACCCCCATCTAATGGTTGAAAGATAAAATCCCCTTGAAGTGCGCAGTTCTTACAGGTCATATGCTGAGCGTCTGCCGGATCTTTAAGGGGTTTTACTGAACCAAGCTCTCGCTACTGTTGCACAGCCTGAATTTGAACTGCCAGAGGCAACGACCTAGAGGTAACCGAAAGCCACCGAAATTCTTTTAACAGCCTCTCAGGTAAATCATAGTCCTCCTCTGCAAACAAGGATTCCAAGGCTTTTCCTTCAGTAACTGAAAAGGCCTGTGCTGACTCCAGAGAATCAACATCGTCATTCCCCTTCTCGTCTCCCTTTATCACCCCTTCGCATTCCTGAGATGGATCATCAGAGAGCAACTGAAAGACTCTCCCCCAGCTTTGGAGTTATTTTTTTTTTAGCATGAACAATTCTGTTTAAAAGCAACAGCTCAGCACAAATGTTGTGGTCTTGGTTTCATTGTTTGGAGATGGTAACTTGCTGTGTGTGGGGCTGTGATTTTTTCCTCTTAATGGGGAAGGGAGAAGCTACTTCTCTTAACCAGCTTAACTTAATCAGTGACTCTTCCATGAGTGCCCATGAAAAACAAAAGCAGCATCTTTCTACTCTGTGGAAAAAAAGATGTAAAAGACAGGATGTGTGCACAGGAAGGGATTGAGTGTGTGAAAGCAGCCTGGCCACAGCCTGTGTGCGAGACCGGAGAAAGCCAAGCTGCTTTACTTGAGCATATAGTATTGCAGGTCTAAAGGGCTCTTCTGTGATTTCAGTTCTGACAGTGATGTTCTTCTCTAGCACCCCGCCTGGTTCCACAGTAGGTTCTGGGAACTGTTTGACAGTAAGCAGTAGGAGAGTGACAACTATACACAATTTGATTTAGGATCCCGTGAGGAATGTTAACTGGACAGCCTTAGATCCTAACTTGCATTTAATGAAGAGGGATAGAACACATTTCTCATGCTGCTTGGACAGTTGTTAGTAACAGGACCGACCTTGTGTGGCTACCAGGATCTCCAGAAGCATAATTCACCTGTACACTACTGCTCAAGGCAGGTTTGGATTGCTTTCTAAGAGGCAAATCTGAGGACATGCTGAGTCACTACTTTGTTCCTCCTAGTGTGTGCATCAGAGCTCTTCCAATGGCCTTCTAATTTCCAGTAGGCATCTGTGGGTGTGTACCATGTAATATACATATATCTGCTTACCTTGACATTTTAACTTAATTAACTTAGCTTAGTAATATTATTTTTAACAAAAACTTGAAAGAAACCTAGCTTAAGAATAACTTAAGGGAACCTAAGCATATATTTCAGACTAAGGTGTTATACTAAAATTGATTAGCTGTCGTTTGGACAGGGGCTGTATCATTGGCTACTTTGCCTTTTCCTCCCCTCAGACCCCTCTTGGAAACTTTCTAAGTTACAAAGCTGGGCAAGACAAGACTCTGGGCTCATTAGAGCAAAAATAAATTAAAAAACACCAAACAACAACAACAAAACAAAATAAACCCAAAGGGGCTGCTGTAGGCAGGGAGCTGGGAGGCTGTGCTGTTCGAGATGCGGTATAGGCAGCACTGAGTAGGGCTGGCACCCAGCCCTGCTGTCCCTTGCGCGATGGCTGAACTTGAGGAGCGTTTGTTTCTAGTAGCCTTCTGCAAGCCTCGAGATCTCTTTCAGCAGCCAGGAGCTGGAGACGTGCTCAGGAAATAGCACTGTCATTAGTGCCTTACCTATGCTCACGGTGAATTCTGCAGTCCAACTTTTAAGATCAGTCTGTCCATAAATTTTTCACGTGTGTGTTCTGTTTACACCTTGCGGCTCTTCTTTTATTTTCTCCTCTCTAACAACCTCCCCATTCCGCCTCACATCATAAACAGCGCCGTACAATAAAGGATTAATTAAAAAAAAGTTAAATAGCTGGTCGGTTATCACTGTTCCACTTGGTTGGAGCTCCCAGTTAGGACCATTCACCCGATCCCGGAGCTTAAAGACGCCGCAGACGGTAGCGGGGAGCAGAGTCCGAGGGGACCGCCCTCGGGTTCCCCCCGCCCCAGCCCTGCCCGGCCGTCCCTCGCCCCCCGCCCGCTGCCGCCGCCCGCAGCCCTTACCTCGGCGCTCCGGCGTGCTGGGAGGGCCGGGCATGGCGCTTTCCACGCCCGCCGCCGCGCTCCTTAAGCCGGGGCGGACATCCCGGCTTACTTTCTACGTCAGGAGTCGGGGAAAAGCCCCCACCCCCAGAGCCCTAGCCGCCGTTCCTGGACACTCAGCGCTAATTCCCTCCCGCCCCCCGCCCCTCCCTTGTGTCCTATTAGCAGGAGATGGAGATTCCGTAAATGGAAACAGGGGCAAAAGTGGAAAAAATTCTTCATCCAATGATTTGCTTACACCTACCTACATCCCTTGTGCGACTTGATAAATAGCCTGTATCAGTTCTAGTGTTGTATCAAGGAATGGTACTTATGCTTTTCAATGCCAAGTAGCTCTTTTTAATTCCCTGTCCTGTATCTGTTTTCAAAAGGCGGACAAATACACCTCCCAACCAGATCAGAAGGTTGGTGGTCCTGCCTCTAGCGAGAGGGTTGGAAATAGGTGATCCTTGGGGTCCCTTTCAACACATACCTAGGACAAATTCCCAGCTGCACTTACGAAATAGAGAACAAAAACCACTTAATTGCTTCATGGTTTGAGTTAACCAGATTTGATGGGGCGATTCTTGTGCTGGCTCAGCGATAAAGACGAGAGGTGTCCCCTCTTATAGCAAGCTATTTTAAAAGAAAATGTTAATGACGATTAAATAGATGGGCATGTGCTTACTGAGCTTCTGCCCACCTGAGTATTCTGAACTATGATGCCTTTAGCAGTGTGAAGTTAGTCAGAAGTAATGTGCATTAAGTGAATGTCTTAACTGCTCTCGTCCGTGGTCCTTCTACTTACCTAGAGGTATTGTGTTCTTGAGTCACCCGCTTTGTCTGCTGGCTTCCAGTCATGTGCTGTTTTGCCTGCTGAGCTCTAAACATTAGATCTCTGAATGGAATTACAATGTGTAGCATCGAGATAAATCTGATCCCGTGACTTTTAGCTTTCAGCAGTGTTTGGTCTAGCTTTGGTACTGCTAAGATTTCTAGCAATTGAACTTCATTTTCAGTCACTTATTTCGGATATTTCACATTATTATTATCATTTACCTCTTTTGGGTAGGAATCTACAATAAGTGCAATTGGAATAAAAGGGAATTTCTGCTTTGTACGTGACCAGCTGTTGTAGTGCTTGTGTTAGGGACCTAAGATTGCTCTTTGGTATTTCTTGACGCGAGAGTGAAAGGAAGACGTGATTATATATTCCTTCTTAAACAATTTATACTATACCGTCTTGTAAAATTAAAGGCATATATGACTCCACACTATTGCTTTTAGATTAGTATCTTGCAAAAGGTTTAACTCCTGTTTTAAGAAATGAGTGCCCAGTGTAGTTATAGCCAAAATGTTTGTGTGATAACATTCAGCTTATAGACAAATTATTTTATGCTCAAATGATAGACAATAAAAGTAGATGATAATGGCTTCGTTAAGTGATAGTTCTAAATGCCAAGCATGCTGCCATGTATATATATATTTCTGGGAGAACTAAGGCAAAAGTCTATTTTGTTTTCTTGTCTGGAGCTTGAGGAAAGCAGAGTTGGTCTGATAATAACTGGGAGAAAACAAAAAAAAACAGTGATTGAGTTTCACTCAATCATTCACTGAAATGATGAACGCTAAAACAACAGCACTGTTGACTGTGGGGAAGCTCTGGTATCTGGAGTTTCCCTCGAGTGCTGAGGGAGGAGGGGGGCTGTCAAAGGTGCAGGTACGTTCCTGTGTGCTGAGGGAGCTGATGGGTGTTTGCTGAACTGCTCTCTATCATTTTTGACAGGTCTTGGAGAACAAAAGAGGTGCCTGAAGACTGGAGGATAGCCAGCGTCACTACAGAAAGAGCAAGGAGGATCAGGGAAACTACAGGACATTCAGTCTCACCTCTGTTCCCGGGAAAGTGACGGAGCAGCTTGTTCTGAATTCTATCTCCAAGCAATTGGAAGAGAAGGTTATCAGGAATAGTCAGCGTGGATTCATTGAGGGGAAATCAGGCTCAACCAAGCTCATAGCCTTCTACGATGGCATCTCTGGCTGGGTAGATGAGAGAAGAGCAGTGGGTATTGTCTACGTTGACTTCAGCAAAGCTTCTGTTATTGTCTCTCACGTCATTCTGATAACAGAGCTGAGAAAATGTGGGACAGTGTGGTGATGGAGTGGACAGTGAGGTGGCTTGAGAACTGGCTGGCTGACTGAGCTCAGAGGGTGGTGATCGATGGTGCAGAGTCCAGTTGAAGACCTGTGACTAGCAGTGCTCCCCCAGGGGTCTGTGATGGATCTGGACTTGTTCAATATCTTCATCGGTGACCCTGATGAGGAGTTAGTGTCCGCTCTCACAAGTATGTGATACAAAGCTGGGAGTAATGGCTGTCACACCTGATGGTTGTGATACCGTGATAAGGTGGGCCATACTTGGCAGTTCTCAAAATCCATTATGGATAAATGGGAGCCCATTTAAGGAGCTGTGAATTCTTTACATTCTTGTAATGAGTTTCCTTAAGGCCTTGTTTTGAACGACATCCTTAAGAGAATGAATCAAAGGCTTCAGAAGGATGTGCAGCAGGGAGATAATCTCTCATCTCCCTCCAGACCTTCATTTTAGGTGTCTCAGACTTTCAGAAGTTAGAAGAAACTGCTTTAAATCACATTGAAGTATAAAAGGAAACCAGGAGATTGGAAACAACAAATAAAGGCAAAAACAAAAACAAAACAAAACAAAAACCTGGAAAAATAACCTATTAAAACATGAATTACAATTTGAGATTTCTCAGTATTGTATTCTCTTCACTGCAACATTTATTTCAATACATTTTTAAGCACATGCAACACCGGTGACCTGTTTGTACATGGGTTTCTAATGCTGTCCAAGAACTTTTACATTAATAGCATACAAGAACTCACACACACATGCATGTATTCCTTCTAGCATTAGTCCTGAGGAAAAGTTAAATTTCACTTGAGAAACCAAACGTCAGTTCTGCGAGTACATTTGGGAGACAATTCACCAGCTATTATGGACAAATTCCTAACCTGGATATATCACACTCAGCTGCGGTTTACAGCTGAAATAGCTGTTGTTCACCCAGTTGCAATGTTTGGCTCAAATTGTTCAAAGCAGTCCAAGATTTGCTGCACTGGAGACAAAACATATATTCTTTAGAAAATATACTCAATGCAGATGAAGGATCATATGGAGATGCTAACATTTAAAACATAAAAGTGATTAAACATACCTACATAGAAACTAGAAAACGTTACGGTTCTTTAAAGATATTTATCATTCGATGAATAATTCATGTAATTATACAGTCAGCCTCCTTTCTGGCTCAAATGTTCAGGGCAACTCACCGTAATAACAAAAGGCTAAAATGACTTACTGTAAAGGAATGACGATTGTTTAAAATGAATACGTGTTTTAAGGTATTGTTTGAGCCCATGGCCATCACATTCCACTAGATGTCAGCGTGACAAAACCAGCTCGTGCAGACTTAAAAGCATAAGTAAGTCCATTCATTTATTTATTTTTGTCATCTTTGGAACATAGTACATGTTAACCCCATTAATAACAAAGCATATATTCGCAGCAGTAAGTCGAACCCAAAATAACAGTCTCATTATATTCCCCCCTCCTTGCCCTCCTCATTTAATGGAGCTGAATAAAGGCCTTCAAATCAGACTTGTGATGCCAAAAAAAAAAACCAAAAAAACCAAACAAACCCTTTCTAAATAAGGTGTAAATCATTTCAGTTGTTCTAACTACTTTTCTGAATGCAGAAATACGGTCTTCCCGCTTTAAAAGACAGCACAATAAGCTCTTTTTGTCAGGTATTACAATATCTGGGAGAAAAAGCTTTGCGTCAGATGCAGCGTAGTTGATCCTCGTTGAAAATTATAAGGCACATACTTAACAAATAATAATAAAAAATCCCCCGTTCTGAAATATTTTCACAATCGTATCTTGGAAAAATTGTTCTGTATTTCTCATAATACATAATACATAATTCTCATAATGATTCTCTGTTAATGGGAAGTGGTTCGGCTTTTTTTTCCCCTTTTGTTTCTCATGTTTTTTGGGCAGAAGGAATGAAGGACGAAATGCAGGAAAAAAAAAATACAGAAAAACACAAACAAAACAATGCAAAGCACTACGACACAGTGATACAATGTCCACTGTGACAGCAATGGCCAAATCTTCTCATTACTTTGACCGACAAAGCAGTGACAATTGACTTGTTAAGTTCTCGATTCATAACAAAACAAAGCTGCAAAGTAATTGCTGTTGGAAAAATTATGAGAGAAATCATTGGGTAGCTACGAAATTAAAAAAAAAAAAAAAGACAAACCAGAACGTCATCTGTGGAAGAGAATAATGGTTAAGGATCAAATGAAATCAAATGGCAACATTTCCAGGCATTTATTCCAATATCTTAGAAACTAAAAATATCTTAATAGCATCACCATTTAAAAATACAAAACAATGTTGAGATTAAGCCAAAAGAAAAGGAGACTTTTCCTATCTTTCTTTTTTGTTCATCTTAATCTTCACTTATTCGTATAACAGATATACCCTGCCGGTTCGATTTTTCGTCACAAGATGCACAAATTTTGGTAAGGAGCGCCATTCCCCTTTCTCCTCTGTAAAGCAGCTCTTCCCTACACATTGTCCAACCCCCAACTCTCTGGTGCCATACTGGTGCCTTATGAGTCTGCGGAACAGATTCCCACGTGAGAGGCCCACGCAACCAGCAAGACCAAGTTTAAGGCATGCATTCCCGCACACACGCTCAGCCAAGAAAAGGAATTAAATCATTATTAGAAATCCACCTTAAGGCAAATAGAGACGTATCTTCTACTTCTCATTGAAATGTTTTCACTCGTCACATTTCAAACGCGGATCCTGAACTTGGTAAATGAACCAATGCTCAGCGTGGAGAATGCTTTAACCAGAAAGAAAAAAGGGATAGGAAACGTTTTTCCCGTCCGAAACAAAATCGATCATTTTGCCTTAATTCTGTCTACATTTTGTTAAAGCATTCCATACTCTTTTGGTACACGACATCAGATTGCAAGTTTGGCAACTTTTTGCTTGCTCAACAAAAATTCAGACTGTGTTTTCCGTTTGCAATCAGAGCCACAACCTTAGTGCAATATTATATTTATTTCTTACAGTAATTTTGGTTGCCATACAAGAGTATTAAGGATTGGGGAAAAGTGCAAGTTACAGGAGCTTGATCTTTTAATCAGTCGAAATAAGAGGAATTAAAGCACAAAAATTACAGCAACATAGATAACGTGAACACAAGTTCTTACACAAACTATAGCGAGAAACATAGTAATATCTAGGAAAAAAAAAACAAAAACAAAGTGTAATGGAAAAATTATCAATTTTTGTGGCTCATACACATAATCATCGCCAGATCAACTGGGTAATGCCTTTTAAGAACGGAGAAAAAAAAAATCACTATTTTATTAACTTAAGTACCACAAATAATTAACTTTTGTGATATGTAAATTCTGTAAATCAACAGTCACATCTAGTCATTTTATAATATATGAATTCAACTGAAAATGTTCTCAGACACCCAGGGAAAGGAGTCTGTGCAGTTATACACAATTTACATCTTGTAAGATTTTGGTATAGTATACACAAATATTACAGAAACTAGGCATGTAAATGCAATTTATTTAACTTACAGTATATAAACAAAAGTTGATCCTAAAACCCAGAATATCATAATGTATTTCATAGATCTCTAACAACTTGTTTTTCACTATCATAGAAGCATGAAATAAATGGGTCTTCTCCCCCCAACGTTTCCAGACTGACGAAAATACTCGGAGGCAACATTGTATCTGTTACTATTGCTTTCTGTAGCAAAATCATCAAACAGAGCTAGAGACCAATTCGTCTTGGCAGAGGTGCATTTTATTGGTGAGAGGAGGTCCTCTCAGGTCTCCTTACGTTAACTTTGTAAGACACAATGTAAAAATAAACTATTTCATTAGCTCTTTAATGTTTCGAACCTCTTTTCTGCTAATGCTTTTGTACCTATTCTATCAGTACCCGAAAAGATAAGACGAGCAAGAAAAGTGCCTGCCTTAGAAAGGGATTACCACCAACTGTAATCGACCGTGTATGTCAGCGCTTGTTAAACTGAAATTCAACAATAAGGATGTGAGTAAAAAGCAGCTTCAAAGTCAACTTCTACATTGTTTTTACTACCGTAATTTCTAACGTATTTTCTGGCACATATTATAGAGGTAATATCAATTGTACCCAAAGAAACAAAACAAAACAAAACAAAACAAAACAAACAAACAAAAAAAAAGAGCATGGCATTAGTGGTTTATTTACTGAATTCTGTCGTATCACCAAATGGAAGACAACGATGGCTAAATTACCATTTGTACACTTCTGAAAGTATCTGATAGCCTCAAGTTGCCCGTGTAGACTATCTGAATGAGACTGTCATCTTCTACACCACCTATGGAAAAATGCAGTACTTTTGGAAGTAAAACACCTTTGTACTTGGTTTTCATGACAAGGTTACTTGGAACTTTCAAATACAAATATAGCGTAGTAACAGATGTGAAGTCAAAGGACTCGCTGTTCCGTAAAGGGGGCAGGAGGCTAAATAAGTTGCTTTTTAAGAGTATCCAATGCGTTGGTAACTATAACCGCTTTTGAAGAAATAGTCATCCTCCTTTGTAGAAGTTCTAGCAAAGATAGAAAATATAACACAGCTCTGCTGGTTCAGATGCATCCAAATGAGGTCGATTTTAAAAAGGTCAAGACTTTATAATTATTCCACAGAAATAGTATTAAACCACAAAAGTTTTTGTTGTTTTTCACTTTCTAGCACTGAAGTGGCACAAAGGCTGCCCAGTAGACCAGCCACTTATTTTCTTAAAATATTGTGCTTATAAACTATCTGTACAACTATTTAAACTTGCAGTAAAGAAAGATATTTAAAATGCTAAACTTTATGTACTCATACTAGGGCTGTTGCAGACCTAATTAGACACTCGTTTGTGAGCAAAAATAATCACAATAAAAAATTAGAGATAGGCTGGACCGTAGCAAGGACCATATCAAGGAAAGAAAGTTCAGGTATCTTGCAAAATGTAAGAGAACCTGACTGTATGGTAAGTAGGCAGTCTAGCCATCCACACATCATTTATCCACCTTGAACATCTCCAGTATTATGTTAATAAAGACCTACAAAACTCACAGATATTTAGAGGTGTTAATTACAAGGGGAGGTCCAACATGCAGAGAGAGACTTGTTAACTTAAAAAAAAAAACATAATAAAATGAAATAGTCAGACTGACCAAATGTATGCGTTCCCCCTGCTGCCGACATCTCCTGGAAGCTCTGGCCTGGAGCAGGGTGTGCTCACTGCTCACAATCACGGGTGGCCGAGGGAAGCGTTCAGCCACCCGGGAGGTTCTCACTCTGCTCTTCTTGTCCAGAAGCCCATACTTGTTAAGAGCAATAAAAATGAGAAACCGGATACCTACCGGTTCCCTTGCCACTTGGGCACATATGCACCGGGATGTTACATACCTCAGTCCATCTCGACATTAGCTTTCTTTTTTCCTTTTAATCTTTTTTTTTCCTTGTTCATTTTATTTTTAAACAAGGCAGACCATTTCTATTTCTGCTTGCAGCTTGAAATCCCTCTTTTAAAATACCAGCAACCTTCTCGTTGACTTCAATGTGGGAACGTTCACCTACTTAATCTTTCTCGGCCTGATGTTGAAAATACCTAATTGCTTATCACTCACCAGATTAGACAGTATCGCTTGGGGTTCAGCTTACTTGATATCTGACTCTGAAATCCTGAAGATGAGGCTGTAGGTAAACTTAATTTTTTTCTTTCCCGGTTTGCAGAGTTCACATTGCAACTTAGCAGTAGTTTAGCTGGTTGAAAACTGGGGGTCTCAGGTTCAAACTAGCTTCATTTTGTTGTACCTCTAAGTGAGCATTCCTTCTCAGTTTTATGAAACGTCTGCATCGTCTTACAGGTCACGTCAATGGAGCATGTATTGAACTTGTTCTGCCACCTTGGAGGAGTGCTAAGTATAACTGCAGAAATAAAGAAATACCAGGTAAAACAGAGCAAGGTTACCTTTGAGCTAATTCCAGCAGAACAACCAGCTTCTCTGCCAACAAATCGGAGAGCTAAACTTAGTAAAAAACAGTTATATGAACTCCCGTACCTGTCTCAATATTGTGCCTCTGCTAACAAAAATGGATTTGAATGGTAAGGAAGCAATCTGTCCTCTTTAAATAAACTAAGCTTTGGGAAAGTAAGCCTGCTGGGAGACTGAATGAATGTCACAAAGAGAATACAGTGCTTTTCAATTAAGAAAAAAAAAAATGCTTGCAATTTGAAGTTTAAAGAAAACTGGTCTGTAATGGTTCCGGCAGAAGGGCGGCATCAATAGATGGTGATATTTTTGAAGTTAACAATTTTCTCTCTCTCTCTCTCGTATCTCCCCACAACTTTGAAATAAAATGGCCCCACTCATGCAACACATTTAGACTTATATTTGGGTGCGTAACATACAGTCTGCATTACCTGAGTACCAGGAATTAAACCCTTTTATTTCCCCCCCCTAATTTTGCTGGCACTCGCAGACAGACAAGGCATTTGGGGTATTTCAGTACCAGCCCATCTCTAGTTATCAACAGAAGTTTGTGAGGCAAAATAGCTATTCTTATCTGTCCAGCAGCTGCTTCAAAGCTCTTTCTATGTTCATCCTGTGCCCAACTCTAGTCACTCCAAGGTCTATCAGATCTTCCTTTTGTAGATTTGGTAAATGAGTGCCATCTATTTCATTGTCCATAAACGTTTCTTTATGTTCACCTAAGTTTAGACTTTCCAACCAATCTGCCACATCTGGTTTAGTCCACAGGTGGACAGGCTTAGTTGTAAAAGGCTTATTTGAGATTGGCTGTTGTAATATTGAGGGAGAAGGAGACCTGCTGCGCCCTGTGGTCAAGCCAAATAAGTCCCCAGAGGGGGGCTGGCTGGGTAGGCTAAATACATCGGACAGAGTTGGAGAAGGAGATGAAGCTGAAGCAGAAGCACTCAGAGGAGCGGGCATGATGTCTTTATTAATCTCTGTCGGTGAAACCACAGGGCTTGGAGCATGTCGTGCTCCTGAGGTCCTACTGTCATAGTCTGGGGACCTGCTCTGCAGTGTGATCGGCTGGCTGGTTCCAGGTCGGACAGTGAAAGTGATTGTTGTACTTCGTGTACCTGAGACAGTACTCATGACTTCTGTGCTCCTGAAATTGTAAACAGACATGGAAAGTTAGACACATCAGCTGCCAGAGAGGCCCATAGAAACACATGGTAAATGTGGCTTTGGAACGTCAGAATAGTATAACCTTTTTAAAGAGCAGTATCAGGTAGAAAGTAGTAAGATGATAGCATCATTCAATCTTTCTCATAAAACAATCTTAAGCTGTAGTTAAAAAGAAAACCTTTGCTTATTAGCAGTTCAGAGAAACACATTCCAGAGCACATGCTTCCTTTTTAAGGCTATAAGAAATCGCCTCGTGGCTAAATGAGAAACACTGTGTGTAATAAGCACAGAGCAGGGTGAGTCCTTCATTTCAGTTTTAACTTATTGGTCCTACACTGTAAGGTAACATAGCTAGTAACAGTAGCATGGAAAGAAACATTATTGACTTGGGTTCTGGATCTATCATTTTCTTTTTTTCTAAACAGAAATTGTACTTCAGTTTTGCAACAAAACTTACGGAGACAAAATTCTTGTCACTCTGCACACCCACAGGTGATGTAGTTGTGATCGAGTCAATGGCACCTATTTCCTGCCTAGAGGAAATCTGAGATTACAAATGAAGCAAGCACAAAGCTTGCTGAGAAGCTCTCTTGCTAAGGCTGGTGGGTTGGTTGAAGGAGCAGACAGACCTCATTTTGTCTGGTGGCTACAGAACAAATTTAGAAGCAGAATGTCTGGGTTCAGGCCCATTCACATCACAAAATACTTAACTACACAGCCCTTCCTTTACATGAGACAGCTATGAGCCAGTATGTGCAATAGAGAATCGATCTTCCACTGAACTTTTGGGTTCCCGAAGGTCCAAAGTTATTCACTTTTAAAATACCCTACTGGTTAGAGACACCTTCGGCCAAGCAATTTCATACACTTCCAGACCAAAAGATTTATTTATCTTTGAAGTGGTGCCATAGACTCAAGGGGATGATTTTCAGGATGCCGTAGCTGGATTTCTCACTCAGACACTGGCTGAATCCCTCTTTACCTCGGTGCCAGACTGTCCCCACGCCTGAACTGTCACGCTCGGGGCAGAACAGGCAAGGGCTTTGGGGCACAATGGCATATACAAATGCTTTTATTAATAATGCAGATTCACTGCTGTGCATAAGAGAGCCAAAGAAAAAGTGTGGGTTCTGGAGCCCTCACTTCTAAGTGCTGCTAAAGGAACCAGCTGAGGTCTCTACCTGAATGAATGCCTAAAGATCTCGTGTTAACTGCCAGTAAATAAAGTACCAAAAGTGATCCATGCAAAACCACATCGGCTCTGAGTCATGCCCCTCATCACAAGATCTGCTTTAAAAGTGAGAGCCCCTCTTGTGCTTCTCTTGCCTGGAGAATCACAAAGGCTTGGCTCACACCTGCAGAACACTGAGATTGCTGAGAGGGAGGATATAGCACGTGGGGTTAGGCTGCTTCATCAGATCTGCTTCCCAGTGCAATAGATGCCCGTGGAAGGAAAGTTATTTGACTTTGGATCCCCAAATCCTTATTAAAAGAGTGGTTAAATTTTTTATTAAAAAGATGATGGTCCCAGTACTTCCCCAAATCTATTCTAATGCACCGTTCCTGTGAATTACCCAAAAAGAAGAAATACTGGCAGCTCACCTGAGGCAATGATAATGGCCTTAATCCCTTTCTCTCAGGCCTTAATCCCTTTCTCTCATACAAGCAGCCATAGTTACTCCTAGTAGCTTTGATCTGGAGAATCTCTTCAGTGGTTCCTCAGTTTGCTCCTGGCTGTTGTGAGCCCTCTTCCTATATAATCCCCGCATAATTCAGCCCATAATTAACAAACTTAGATGTCAGGTAGCCTACGGTGCTTCTACACCGACATGCACAGCACACTCAGCACAGCGAACCTCTTTCAAATAAGGATCCAATACCATGTTATTAGAAAAGCACTAAGAATAACTGTTTGGAGAATGTACATGTTATTCACTCGAGCAATCCCAATGATTTCCCACAGGTTGTTCCATATATTTCAAAGGGAACAGGGGATCTCCTTGAGTGCTGAAAGATCAGCACTTCACTTAAAACACAGTGGGAACAAGACTTAAAGCACTTTGGTCTTTGTAATTTAACAAAGAAAAGAAATGCCTGGCAAGGTTTGGAGTGCTTCCTGTGATTTGTTTGGAGCTTAATGGCTCACATTGTCTTCCAAGACTAGAGCTGAGCATTCTAACCCATAAAAGTCAATGGCAAGAAACAATTTAGTTCTACTGATCAAGGGGAGAGAATATTTCTACCTACTTAGCATCGGGAGTCTCATGGACTTTAATAACACACGATATAATTCTGAATCCAAAAAACACTTATTTGAAATAGGTTAGGATTATTTTGTACTACCGTTTGAAAGAAGGGCAAGGTGAGCTTTGCATCAATGAAGAAATCTCTCCTCAGCCCTTTATTTGTACCGACCCTTTTACTCACGTTTCCCATGTTGCAGAAATGAGAAATGAGCTGCCATCCTCTGTGGTAATATCAAATGGATGATGCAAATTTATCTTCTGTTACGGCAGATGCCAGCAGAGAGCAACTTCTGTTACTTGGCCAACAGCTCCTTCTCGTTTCTGTAACTTGCTTCTGCCGCTGCTTCTCTTTTGCATTCCTTTCACACACTCCCCGTACATCCTCATTCAGGAGATCACTGTCACCTCTCCTTTAGATAAACTACATCAAGACACTAAAACAAAATCTCCCAAAGTAAACTGTGCACTCTTTAAGAGTTCTGCAGACCTGCGTTACCTCCCCTTCTCATGCACAGGCAGAAGTGCTGGGTGAGCAAAGCAACAGAGGCAACATCGGACTTTTTTGCTCTTCCCGTCAGCCTGGATGAAAGTAATGGCTCCTCATGGCTACAAGCTGTATTAAAAGATCTGTAGACATCTGGCTTTTCTCAAGCCGAGGGATCAGGACTACTGGCTGTTAAAATATGACTCTAGAACTATAATAACTTATTTCAGCTGATGAATGATGCTTCAACACTAGCTCGGTTTATAGCCACTTCAGCACTCAGGCTAATAGAAACATTAACCCTTTTATCAGAAAGCTCAGAGCACTTTGTTAATGTACTTAATCCTCCAGCAATACATCTCAGCTGTTCTCCACATTGAGAACATGGACCGAGTCACTACGCACTGCCACAGCAGCCCTATGCAGGACCAGTTTTGCAGTAAGCACCTGAAGATGAGGTGACTCGAGGTTTGTATTTACTGCAGCTGGCTCTTCAGACTTCGTGGCACAGGTTCAGCCTCGTGACAGCCATGTGAGCCTGCTGTAGCCCAAGACTGCATTTCCAGACTTCCTGTCTCGAGTCTTCTACTCCAAGATTCTTTTACTCTTTTTCCCCTCTACTTTCACTTGCTGTATCAACTCCAGCGTGGATGGAAAAAAGTTTGCACCTTTTTGCAACTCCCATCCATCCCCACTTCTAATTTATGTCATCTACGTCACTGTCCGGTGCAGATGGCCTTGAAACTCTCAGCTGTCTTGCATTTCACAGATGATGGTATCCTGGTCAATACAGGTGCAAGCACAGTCCAGCTGGAGGGCAGGCATGTTTTCACTGCGTTGTGGATATTCCAGATTTTTAATAGGGACAATTTCTTAGGTCTTATTCTATCCTCTGTTACACGAAGCACATTAAATACGTACTAAACCTATCTAAACCCAAATTTCATTTTAATAAAGCGAAAAGTCTGATAATTATTTTAAATAAAATTTGCCCTGTTGGAATCAGCGTATGGAAGTAATTTGTAAACATTTGCTGCTGTAAGGCTGCACTGCTGGTAATGCCCGTTATGTTGTTTCATATTAAAATCACACTATATAATTCCTATGTCTCCAAGTAATAAGCTATCACCACAGATTGTAGGCAAGAAATTATTACAAATTTGAAATCAGGTTTGCAGGATTCAAATTCACCGCTAGCTTAATATTAAAAGCAAATGAGTGAAAGATGGCATGCTGCAATAGGTCCTAAGAGCCTCTCATTAAAAACAAAAAACAAAACTAAAATCCAAACCCCCAAATGATTATAGTCTTTCTCATAAGAGCTGTTTAATTCTCTGACTTGGCAGAATACTTGCTGTCTCTGACAAAGCTCTTCCACAACGTTGAATCAAAAACAGTGGGAGCGAGGATGCCTTATACAGAGGTACTGTGGGAAATTAACTTCTTAGAGCTTTCTTTGTACTTGCAAACCCAAAACTCTGCCTTTAGCTCTTGCAATATTTGCACTGTATTTTTAGATTGTCAAAGGAAAATTGCATGGTAGGAAGGTAAGAAAATAATGCACTCCAGCATCAAGTGAGCATTAAAAAGAAACAGAACGTACAACATGGAGTACTCTATGCATTATAGTCAACACTTCATGACACTTCAGTATGACCCACTTCTGAGAGCAGCAGCCATGAGAGCAAATAAAAATGACAAAATGGAATGACCGAGATGCTGCAAAACTTACCGACAAAGCAAGGAATCCCGTAAAAGTGCCTGACAAATGGTTAACGATATGAAACGAAGCTAGCGGGATGACAGTAAACTGAAAAATCAAGGTTTGGAAATTACTCCATGAGATACATATTTCATAACCGGAATAAACCAAACGTAGGGTTAAGACCCATGCGTGACTCACTGCTAAGTTCAATTCTGCATTACCTTTTTGTTAAAATATGGGAACTTATCCAAATAAAAAGGCCTCAGAAATGCACAAAAGCCTGACCACAGACAGTTCCCACTTTAAAACTTGATCTGTCAAGACAACGCAGGTTATTTTTTCCTGAAGGACTCGATGCTGCACGGTTAAACATTCTGTGCAACTGCCACATCTGCAGCAGGCAGTCCCCACTACCAGGCTGACATTCAGCCTGCCAGGAGGCCACACACAGATGCTCTGTTAATACAGTCTGGGAAGCAGAAGAGCCCTTCAGAATAGAACTAGCTCCTCCCTACTCAAAGCTGACAACCATTTTGGGGCGGTGATGGCAGGGTGCAGTGGTGGCTGTTTATTATTCCTTATTAGCACATGAGAGAAGAGGCGGAATCATGATGCTCACACTAGGGGCTGCTTCTCCCTTGCAGCCACAGGCTGTTCTGCGTTAATCCCGCCGGTGTTATGCAGCCAGCTTGCAAGCTGCTCTTGATCACTGTGTCGCTAAGCAACTGTTGGGTTCACAGAGCGAGCATTCCTCTTGACCTGATAAAAACCCTGTGTTAGCCTTCCCCTCTTTGCCCAGCTGTGGGGAGTGCTTCGTCTCCCAGCATGAAGAGTGTCCAAGCTCTGGGACGGGCAATGCAACCCGGGACAGCACATTCTGATCTCGAGTATTTGGCTCAGGCAGGGCCCTGTACTCAAATGCCATAAGCTGCTGCTGTAAGGAATTTTGGGCAGAAGAGAAGGAAATGACGGCTGGGTTTTGTGGCCTCTGATTTGAGATCCCGACTACATGGATGGACCAGATGAAAACTTGTACCTCTAAGAATCATCTCCAAAATTTCTTAAAGTGGATGATGGCCAACGTGAAGAGTGGGGTGAGCCCACAGGAATTCAAAACCTCTGGTCCAAAACCTGACGATCAAACCCTTTGCACAACGAAACAAGCACATCCTTTTGCTTTTTCCTCTTTTTCTGTCCTTTCCCAGGCTCCTCTTCCTGGCCTGCAGCTGGTCACCGCCTCTGAGCAGCAGATGGTTTCCAGCCAAGCATTTCCACGCTCTATTTAAAAATCTTCAAAATTAGCGTCTCCATAAGAACTGCAGAAAACTATAAGTACACGGTGTAGAATTACTGCTAAACCTATGCATGCTGAGAAAAGGAAGACTAGGTTTTTTGTTAATGTCATAATTGAGAAAGAAATGCTGCTCAGTATTGTAGAACAATCTCTTCATGATCCTCATTTGTCAAAAACATATAAAGAAGATCAATTTTGCAGGTTTCTATAACAAGCTATTCCCAAACAATTTACAATTTAATTTACCTTCATGCTGCCCTAATGGCGCAATTGCTGTGACTGAGCTACATTTGTATATCCACTGGCTGTACAGAAATAACTCCTAGAGGTATTTAGAGCAGCTTCCTAGGCTATAACTTCATGTTTCACAATGAAGAAATACATATTTTAATTTCATTGGGCTGCTGGTGCTACGAGCAGAACCCAAGCGAGCCTGAGAACAACGTTACTATTTATAATACTTCCCACTACTTCTCCTTGGCTGAAGGGTATGAACAGACCTACACATTTTTCATCACTTTTCTTTAAGTCAGCAGAATCCTTGCTTTCTGAAAGCTAAACTTCCTTGTTCCTTTTCTCTTACTGCCTCAAAGAAAAGGGCTGTAAGTTCTACAATTGGTTGATGTACGTTTTATAATATGAGAAAAAAAAAAAAAAGTGAAGAATTTTAGCTTCACAATTGAAATATTAGCTTTCATACTTTGGCAAGATGGTATTCCCTGATCATAATACATTTTGACTTTGTAAAAAATTGTGTCAATCATGCCATCAGGCTAGAAAGGCTGTAATTTGTTTAAGTTTTTAAAGGTAAGGTAGAAGAAAAAGCAGTAAAAATAAACCTTTGTCTGGGAAGCATTTACTATGCAACTGTGGCCTTTATGTAGGCACTTCTAAGAGCAGAACATAGCAGTCCAGAGCGTATATAACATGACAAAAACAAGAAACTTGAGCAGAGGGAACTGGTGGAGGTGATAGCAGAGCCGCTTTCCATTATCTATCAGCACTCCTTGCTGACTGGTGAGGTCCTAGAAGACTGGAGACTCCCATCTACAAGAAGGGTTGTAAGGAGGACCCAAGGAACTACAGGCCTGCTAGCCTGACCTCAATGCAAGGGAAGGTTATGGAGCGGATTGTCTTAGAATCATAGAATTACCCAGGTTGGAAAAGACCCTGAAGATCATCAAGTCCAACCACAGCCTAACTGTAGTACCCTAACTCTAACAATCCTCTGCTAAATCATATCCCTGAACACTACATCCAAACGGCTCTTAAACACATCCAGGGATGGCAATTCAACCACCTCCCTGGGAAGCCTATTCCAATACTTTACTATCCTTTCTGTAAAGAAGTATTTCCTAACACTCAGTGCAGGACAGCTGGGGGATCATGCCTAGCCAGCATGTGTTCATGAAGAGCAGGTCCTGCTTCACAAAATCACAGAATGACCTGGGATGGAAGGGACATCAAGGATCATGAAGTTCTAAACCCCCTGCGTGGCAGGTCCACCGAACTTCCACATTTACTAGATCAGGTTGCCCAGGGCCCCATCCAACCTGGCCTTGAACAACTTCAAGGACGGGGCATCCACAATCTCCCTGGGCAGCCTGTTCCAGGACCTCACCACGCTCCTAGTAAAGAACTTCCCCCTAACATCCAACCTAAATCTACCCTCTTTCAGCTTAAATCCATTTCCCCTTGTCCTGCTTGACCAACCTGATCTCTTTCTATGAGGCTGGATAGCTGGGCTGGAGCCAATGGGATGAGGTTCAACAAGGCCAAGTGCCAGGTCCTAAGCTTTGGCCACAACAACCCCAGGCAATGCTACAGGCTTGGGGCAGAGTGGTTGGAAGACCGTGAAAAGGAAATGGACCTGGGGGTATTGATTGATGCTTGGCTGAACATAAGCCAGCAGTGTGCCCAGGGGGCCAAGAAGGCCAATAGCATCCTGGCTTGTATCAGAAATGCCAGCTGAAACAGGTAAGTAATTGTCCCCCTGTACTCAGATCTGGTAAGGCCACACCTCAGGTACTGTGTCCAGTTCTAGACCTCTCACTGCAAAAAAGATATCGAGACCCTGGAGCTTGTTCAAAGAAGGGCAACAAAGCTGGCGAGGGGTCTGGAGCACAGGCCTTATGAGGGGTGGCTGAAGGACCTGGGATTGTCCAGTCTGGAGAAGAGGAGGCTCAGGGGAGGCCTTATTGCTCTCTTTAACTACCTGAAAGGAGGTTGCAGTGAGCTGGGGGTTGGCCTCTTCTCTTGTGTAACTGGTGATAGGACTAGAGGGAATGGCTTCAAGCCGTGCCAGGGGAGATTTAGGCTGGACGTTAGGAAACTCTACTTTGAAAGAGTGGTCAGACACTGGAATGGGTTGTCCAGGGAGGCGGTGGAGTCACTGGCCCTGGAGGTGTTCAAGGAACACGTGGAGGTTGTGTTGAGGGACATGGTTTAGTGAGAACTATTGGTGAGAGGTAGATGGTTGGACTTAATGATCTTGTAGGTCTTTTCCAACCTTGGTGATTATACTGTGATACTACTGTGATAATATTGCTGTTAGCCTTTTGTTCCCTCCTTCTCACTCTTCCTCCAGCTCAGAAAATGATCCTCCCTCACCCTCTACTAGCCTTGGAACTGGACAAGGTCTGACTTCATTATTTTTATAGCTCAAGATCCTCTCTCTAATTTGGAAATAAAGCATTTAGGCAGTCTTTTCAGGAAATAAGTAGGATTTCAGCCTGATTTAAATGACTCCTTGTGAGTTTTTTCTTCCAAATGGTGTCACTGACTCACAGAATTACAGGGGTTGGAAGAAACCTCAAGAGATCACCGAGTCCAAACCCCCCCAGTAAAGCAGGTTCCCTACAATAGGGTTTTGAATATTGCTATAAAAAGATGCTCTACGACCTCTCTGGGCAACCTGTTCCAGTGCTCCACCATACTTAAGTCATGTTAGTATGGAACTTCCCGTTTTTAGGCCACTACTTGTCTCTATAGACTCTGTAAGAGGTAACTGTTTGCTTCTACTTTTCATTTTTTCTCTCAAAAATGCAGTACATATTTACAGTATATCACCTCAGTTATTAACTAATAAAACAGTGATGATAAAGACCTACACTGCAACCTGGAAATTACTACCAGTATAAAATACGCAAGATAATAAACATATTGTACGTATGATGCCAGAGGCAACAGGTTCATATGACTTAACACAACGATCAAGCCCAAGCAAAAAACTGAAGATATAGGAAGAATAATAGAAATTGAAACCCTTGGAGTCATCTGTAAGACATGACTTACATAAATTCAAACTTAGTGCACAAGTTTTGATTTTACAGTTTCCCTAGATGGTTTCAAATCTACACGTACAGGGTTCAGCTTCTGTGCTAACTTTTCTTAAGACTGTCTTCATCAAGCAGCCAGTACATATTTATCTTTTCATTGCTTTTCCCGTACCACCAACTCGATTTCTACACCAATTAGTCAAGCAATACTGGTAGGAATTTCAGAATTCCAGCATTTTTCTTCCATCTTTTCACCGTAAAAGACATATAACCTCCAGACAATTCCGTGACCAGTTAATAGCTTACAGCTTGCAAGAAATAATGGAATGGCCTGACCCCGAGGCTTGTGATCACACTGCTTCTGAATAAGTAATCACTTGCACTTAATAGAGCCATCCTTTCCCCAAAAGAAAATCATCTTGATGCATGCAAAGAACAGTAAAATTTCAAAGGCCAGGTTATTTATTATCCAGCAGAATAATTATAATAAAACTTACTTATTGGCTACGTTATTTAATAAGCAAAATCGGCACTACAGCTCTGAAAAAGAAAAAAAAAAAGAAAAAGGAAAAAAAAAGAAAAAAAAGAAAAAAAAAAAAAGAAAACCCATTTCTTCAGTACAGGACAGGCCAAACAATACTGAATACTTCAGTAAAAAGTCCATTTAACTTCTGCAAATTTCATCATATTACACCATATTCCAGAGAAAAATGACTATATAATTACCCATGCATTTACCTACTGGTGTCTGACTATTCTAAGTACCTTTTGATATCGCCTCTCTGGGAATGTATTACACTGTGCTACAAGGATGCTGCTGTTGGGTGAAATCAGCTACACTTTTGAACCTGTTGACATCATGACTATTCACTAGCAAGCGCTGACAATAGAAAGCAAGAACTTAAACCCAGTAAAGCTGAGTAATAAGAGACAATAAATTAACCATTTAGCAAAACAATGAACAGTGCGAAGTGATTCCAGAGAGAAATTTCCTAAGATGGCTTCATACTTAGGTCACTCCAAAAGTAATGTCTTCTATTTATTTCCATTCCATCGCAGATACAAAGAACAGAATAACACAATTTGATGGAGCAAATTCTCAGCTACGAAACACTACTTTTTGACACAATCACCGCTATTTAATATGCATTTTGACCAGTGGTGAAAAAGGACCTGCATGCTGCACTCATAAAAATCTACATTAGCAGCGGTGACTCGCTATCACTGATACCTCTGCTGAAACGCATTGCTCATTGCCTCACTGTGCCCACATCCACTATGTGGTCTCTATAAACATTCAGCAAGCATTAATGAATGTCAGCGGGCGGCATTTTTTTCTGCATGGAGGAATTCAATTCCACACTTTCACCGCATACACATTTCCATGTCAGACACCATTTGGTCAGAATGCCCCTCCACTGCCATCTGTTGCACAGTAATAAAGTATAACAGAATATTGGTGGGAAGGATCAACCTCTACTACCATACCATCAATTACTTGGTTATTTACACTTACCTTGTACTGAGACTTGCAGTTTTTGTTCCGGTAGGTGACTCCAATCCTTCCCCTGGCTTTGCGGATTTTTCTCTGTTCATTTGCTGGAGTATTGAGTTCAACTCACTAATAACATTAGCCTTTGGGCCTGAGAGAATTGGGCTTTTCACCTCCGTCACATCCCCCCATAGCTTAGATGTCCTTTGGGGAACAACCTTTGCCATATTGGGCTGCGCACTGATGGGAGGTGGGGGTGGAGCGGGAGGAGGAATAACAAAGCTGTCTACAGTTTCTTCAATTAGCGCATCCTTGTAAAGTGCATTGCTTTTGTTGATTATGGGCTTCATTTTTGGCTTAGGAGGTACTGGGGGTTTGTCCACCAGAAATGTTTGCCCATCTGCATAGACTGTACAAGTATCCACGTTCTCGCACCCTTCTGAGGATAAGGTAGAGATGCTGGACACCGTTGAGATAGTGCTGGTTGTCTCTAAATGATGGTCACTACTACTTCGACTGTCTACCTCCTCAATCCCAGAGTCAGTGACGTTGTCAAAGCTGTCAGGGGGTGGCAGAAAGGAGGCAGGCAAACAGTTTGAAAGACCCACTTGCTTTTTACCATCTAAGGAATTGGTTGGCTGGCTGGTGACGAATGGCGCAGGTGAAGGTGTGCCATTTTTCCTTTGCTTAATCAAGTCCGTGAGAGCTGAAGCGGGCACCGAGCGTTCGTCAGGGATGTCAAAGCTGTTGGCAAACTCTAAGGGGGGTGGTAGTGGCTCAGTAAAAATAAATTCTTCATCAATATCAACTGATGCTAAGGGTGGCGGGGGGATGCGGAAGGGTAAGATGACTGGGTCGTCGACAGAGCTCGCTGCCACGATGGTTTTGCAGGGAGATGCCGGTGGCTCAGGCACAGCAGGCACGCTCAGCTCACTCTCAGCTTCCTCGGTCCCCTCTGGCCTCTCTGACAGAGAGTTTTCAGGGCTTGGTTCCATTTCAGCTCCCTTTTCCTCTTCATCCTCAGGTGTATCATCTGACTTTGCCGTGTCCACAGTATGAACCATTAACAAGCCAGCTGACTTTTGCTGCGAAGTATCCACAATGTTTATCAACATGTTTTTCTTCTCTTCAGCCTTCTTTTCTTTCCCGGCATCTGTTTCATACTTGTTCTCAGTCTCCTGCCTTCGTAGTGGGCCACGAGTATTTTGCCTAGTGACAGTAGCAGTAACAGGAAATGTTGTTTCAATATTGGGTCTCAGCTTTGTATCGATGTAAAGTGGTTTATTAAGGTCAGCCTTAACGGTGTCCACTTTGCCTGGAATCTGCTGTGTTTGTTCTTTCATGGCTCTGTCCCTGGCAGAGAGAGCGAGGGCTAGTGGTGAGTTTGGATCTAGCAGCTTTCCTGTGACCGGATGAACGTAATTATCAGAGGTGGATGCATTCGTGGACTTAGCTGCCACTGTACTGTTTTCAGTACCTTTTGTTTTGGCCGAAGCATTTAATGTCCTTGCATCACTTTGATTGCTGGGTTCACTGCTATTATAAAGATTTTCAGGCTCTCTAGGTGCAGGAATAGGAGATGGTGACATAAGCTGCCTAAACCCATCTTCACTGCTAAACATTGCTTCATCAGTAAATTTAGATTGCCTCATACGCGGTGTTGGTGGAGTTAGTCCAACATCTTCATCTCCTAGGTCTGTGGAGAGGAAGGCTGGAGAATTACGCCTTGCTTCCAGACGCTTTTCCCTGTCCCTCACCGCTCCAGCAATGGCTGCTGCAAATGGACTGCTGACACCTAAACTGTCATCGGGTCGGAGTTGCCCGGGTTGCTCTGAAGACTGAGGGTCAATTTCCATGCTGCTCCCTTGACTGCTCTTCCCGCTGCTGCTGGTGGACGGCTCTTTCACAATAATTGTGGGGATTGGAATAGAGCAGGTCTTTTCTGGACTATCTTCAACATTGGATTGTTTAACTAGCATCCCCTTCCGCCTTGCTGGTTTGGCTGGTACATAAACTGCCTTGCTTGCAATCTTCCCAACCTCAGAGTATGGGTTTTCAGGCATCTGACCTCTCTTGTTCCTGAAATTTGCCTGAGCTGTGGCACTCCGACTGTACAGGTCCTCAGAATCCAGTGAGTAGCGGTCCAGTTCTCGTCTGTAATAGAGCCCCTTGTCCCTTATCATTGTTCCCACATTTTCAGGCCTAACCAAAGAAATTTTTGCACCTGAATTCTGATTAAATGGAGGTTTGATAGTTCCATAGCTTCTTGATGTTGGGGATTTGGGAGCGTTGTACAGGGAGGGAGAAGGTGGTGGTGGTGAAGGGGGTAAGGACTGTGGTGGCGGAGGGATATCTTCGGAGGTGTCAGGCATTGAAAGACTTCTGGTAAACTTCAGCATAGGAGGAGCCAAAAACTGCCGTTCTTCCTCTGTTATTCCTAAAAATCAGAAAGCATATTAAAATACTGCCTTCCACTGGAATCCCTCATATTATACCATCTCTTTATCCAGCCTAAAATGCGAGGGTATAATTCACATAACATGAGGCCTGTATGAAATTACAAAAACGGTCTTTTGCCTCATTCAATCAGTAAGTATTTTTCTTGCTGAATTTCCAGAGACCAGATGCCAGAATTAAAAAGGATGCTACAGAATTTTAATTAAACTGATCACTGATGTGTAGGCAAATGTTTTGTTTTTATGTATCATCAAGGTAGCTGTAGCAAAGCACATTTTCTTCCACAATTATTGAGCAGGGAAGACATTCTGAGCAAAAGAGTAGCATATGCCTGGCTCTAGCAATTTCCAAATGCATAAAATAACGCAACTTAGAAACCTAATGCATTTTTAAGATGCACTGAAACTGAATGCAAAGGGACTGAGAAGATCCTACAGGGAAAAAAATTACACAGTTTTATTTCAAAAGATGACATTACATTCTTACAAATATGGCATTTAACATAAACTAACTTGATGATGGGAGAATTTGGCCAATTTTATATCAGCATTATGTGCTTTTAAATTGAGAAATATCATTAAGATTACCCAGTACAAAACAAGTTCAAATTTGGATTGCTTTTTTTTTTTTTTTCTTTCTTTCTTTTTTTTTCTTTTTTTTTTTCTTCCTTTTGTTTAATCATTAATAGACAGAATTCTTTGGAATGAAAAGGAGGTGATTTTTACTCCCTTTGGTCAATAGGGATTACTTTGTAAACTACTACATAGCATTACAACACTTATGTCTCAACAGCAAAACAAAAAATAAATAACATTTTGCCCTAGGTAATACTCTGCAATAGAATTGCACTGGTTTCTTTTTGGCTTTATTCTCTTTTCCTTTTCCTTCTCACTATTATTTGTGGGAAAAGGGCATATTTTAAAGAAGGGAATTAAATTAGAATTCCACAATACTTGCCTACAGCTATTAAAGCAGTACGTGGAAATTAAAAAAAACTTATTTTTCCAGGAACTCTGTATAAAGAAAAAATAAAATTCACTGAAGTAAGAAAGAAAGTACCAAAATAGGTGAATTACTGGGAGAGGTGAATGATGCACAAATGAACTATGCATGAGAAATATTTTACCTATAGATTTTTGTCTTCTCATTGTACCCCGAGGTATACCCAGAAAAGGACCTTGAGGACTCCCCGGTACAGTTGGCGTCATCACAGCAATACCCTGTCTCTCATACATGGACTATAAAAAAGCAAACAAAAGAACCCACAAGCATTAAAGAGTGCAAAACTTTCTCCCACATGTAATTAACTCCTCGGTTGAATCAATTAATCTACTACCTACCCCCCTTGGGATTCTTACGGAGAACAGCAAATTTACTATTCTTTGAAGAAGGATGCGAAGAGAAAGGGAAGGCTGATGTGCTAATAAAATGACAACAGCTGTAAGTACATTTAGTTGAATTTACAAGGCAATATGTTAAGTTTACAGCACATTCGGTGTACTGCGAGAAAAAGGAAGCCTGAGCAATTGCATTTAATTTCACTAACTTCCAAAACATTACCACACACTGTATCACTATTACTTTTTACTTTGCACCAAGTTGTATGCTCTCCTCACTACTGAGTGGCAGACCTACTCCCTGGGTCTTGCGCAGATTGTGCTTCGCACAAGGTTACACAGGAAGACAGATTCTCAACTAGCAATTGCAGAATGTCCCCTGAATCCCAACGCACCGAACTGCCCTTTGACATAGGTTGTCACACAACTATTTGTTTTCTGTCACAAATAAGTCTCTATTTGTTTCGTTCCTTCTAAGCTATTGAGAACACCAAAGTGCTTGTATTGGGGCGGGGGATGCTTCAGAGGGGCAGGCGATAGAAAAGTACATCTAAAACACAATAAAAACAATTATTTTTTCACATGTAAGTTCTGTAGATGCAAATTCTACAACTGAGGAATCCAATTTCAGACTTCTTGAAATTAAATTTTTACTATATACTGTAGTGCTAATGTCAATTCTTCCCTTACAAATCATTGTATATTATTTCATCAAGATATTATATAGACCATTAGGAACAATAAAAAATATGAACTTGCAGAAACTTTCACATCAGTGGAAACTGTGTGGCTGCACTAATTCTGACACTCAAACTACATTAATGTACTTCAAATTTCAGGTACATTTTTTCATTTGGCCTTAGTTTTGTACTCACCCTTTCAAGATAGAACTTACTGTTATCTCACTGGCTGATATTACAGGCAGATTAAGGTCACTTACTTCTGTTTCAATAACACCAAGATAGCAACATTGTTGAAATGACAATCTCAGAATAGTTATAAGAAAGTAACAACAAAAGGTTTTAGGAGCCCAGAGGCTCCTCTGTTAAATGAATTATCAGAAATACAGAGTAGGTAAAATATACAAGGTAATAAAATCAGCGTGAGCACATAAAGCATTATTTTAAATTCATTTATATTGTGCTTTGAACATTGTACACTAGCAAAGTATCCTTTCCAACCAGTTTCACAAGTGAAAGCAGTACTTCGTAGTCACCACTCACATTCATATCTGTAGCTGAGGGAAAACATCTACTAGAAGGCCGCTGTTTAATAGTTGCCACTCTTGAATCCACAGTTGCATTGTCTGCAATTCTTGATGGCTTGGAAACTGGTACTATTTCATCCACCTTATCTGTAATATAAAAGTATTCAGTAAAATAAATATATTTTGTCGAAAACCTGAAAAATTAAGTATTGCAAGGTCAAAGGAAGAGATTTACTTTTCAAAAAAATGCAAAGAAAAAGTTTTTAAAATTTTTTTTTGGCATTTTAACAAGGCAATGCTTGAGCATCATAAGTCGTGCAAGCCGAGCACTTTTTATTGCTGCTACATAACATGCATGCTTTAGTTTTAAGCCTGCATGCATTTAATGTTTACTTAGTGTGACTCGAAAAACAATCCTCTTCTTCAAACCTTCAAAATGTGAAGGGACAATATCTATATAGAAATGGAAAGAAGACCTTTAGAAAAAATGAATCTGTAAAGAACTGTTTCAAATAGTGATAAGCAGACTGTACTTAGTCATCAGAATTTCAGTGATATTTTGGACAAGAACAAGTACTCCAGAAGTGCTCTTTTATGCCTATTTTCCTCAATTAATCATGTCTAATCTATGTGATTTTGGATTATTAGATTAGCACTGTAAGCGACTGCATCATTCTTCAAAGGAAACTTTTATATGTTTATTTATTTATTATGATTATTATTTTATTAACTTTGGGAATGTATCTAGAGAAAGAGACCAAACAGTCAAAGTCCAAATGAGAATGAGAACTTCAACATTTGGATTTGGGATCCTTATCTACTGTTTGGCATGACGATAAAATACAGGGAATAAACTTTGACTGAGATCCTCTGAACTTGAGAGCATTTGCTTTAGCCCCAGTTACAGCTGTGGTCATGAACAAAATTCATTAGCGTTTAATACATTTCTCAGACGGAGGACCTCAAAGCACCAATCAATCAACTAATTATAGCCTTACAGCTCATTTATTGCTACTTCTGCTACTACAAAACTAAGGCATGGAGAAATTAAATGAGTAGCCCAAGCCAGCAGAACAGTTTGATTTTTGAACCTGCACTAGAATCCAAACTTAGACCATACCAACAAATTTCCTTTCTACCCCTTTCAACATGTTTGATTCCCTAAGAAAAATTGGACTGAACCACACTGACTATTCTGTGTTTAACAATCATGCTAATTTCGTGTCTTTTCCTTTGAAGTTTCACCAGAGTAGAGACCAGTTATGTTGGCTGCAATATTTATGTAAACGCAATACCTTAGCCTAGCTACAAGGCTTCCAAAACGTGAGCAGGAGCACTGTTAATTTTCAGCAATCAGATCCACCTCCCAAATGTTAGATTTTTATTTCTGCAGAAAAGGATACCTATTCCATTAGGTTATTACAGACAGAAAATTAAAAAAAAAAAAACCAAAAAAACCCAAACAGGCAGTCTACAGATGATGCTAATCTGCAAAGCATCCATCAGATTTAGGGATTTAAGCTTTACCTCACACTGGAGAGCAGCATACTCAGGGCCCTGGATATGGATGGGAATAAGGCAGGAGAAAAAAGTTTTTGATCCCTCTAAACGGTAAATCTGGCAGATGCAAGGATGACATTTTAAACAGGAGAGGTAAGAGAGGGAAGAACTTTTAGCCCTCTGATTAGAAAGAAAGTTGTCCTAGAAGTGGTTATTTTAGTGTCACAGAGGGTCAGGGAGTAAGCGGAAAGGAAGGATTGAGGAGATTCAGAACACTTGAAAATTTTCCCACGAGTGGTGCTGCTGTTTCTATTCAACTGAAGTTATCATTTGACTGTTTTCCATTGGTCTGCTTTATTTGTGTATATTTTAAATCATTTGGTGAAAGGAAGAAAGGAAAAAAAATCTTAAAACCATCACATTTACTCAAAAATAAAATAAACTTCAAGTCACATTTCATAAGATTTTGTAATACAAACTCTGAACTTCTGAAGGAAAATTTTCTGCACTTCTGCTCTGCAAAAGGCATCATAAAGCAACAATGTCACCACTAACATTTGACCTATACAACAAAAATAATGCCAGACTGTAAAACTGTTTTCAGGGGATCTATCACTTCAAGGGTGGAGAGATTTCACATTAAGTCTTTCCCACCCTTTATATCATCCCAGAAGGCCTAAAGGGTCTTTGGGATAGAGAGAGAAGGAAGTTTGTGAAAATGAGGCATTAGGTACTCAAAATCTGTAAACAGAAATATATCATGTACGAACATGGATCCCCTTTATTTTAACAGACACACGTAACCGTATACCCATTCAGACAACAAAAAGCTACAGGGAAGGAGTGATGAGGCTATGACAGACATTTAAAAAGCATGAAAATATTTGTTTGGGGATGAAACATACACACTCTCCAACTGCACTGATTTTGCTAGACAATACTGTAAGACAGATCTTAATTTAAGATCCGACCAAAATATCAGTTGGTACCATTTATTAATATCATCTACTACTTCCAGCTGGAATAACTTTGTTCTGTGTGAGTTTATTGCAGGTTTCTTGCCTGTGGACAGTTTTTCCATCATTCCCACCCTATAGCTGCTCCCACTCGAGTGGATTTGTGTCTTTCCACATCTAGGTAAAGCACTGAGAAATGGGAGAGAGCAGGTGACAACTTAAGCTGCTTTGCAAGGAACTCTTTAGGTGTTCCTCGTGCAGTTTTTCCAACAGCAGCACTGCTGCATCCGTGCAGCTTCTTCTTTTTCTCTACTGTCTTTGATCCAAATGCAAAAGTTGAGCAGAATTTGTCCTTTTAAAACTACAGTGGAATGTGATTTATTCTAAATGGCAGCAGCTACATGGCGGGTCCTGCAGAGTACGTCAAAATCTTAGCATCTGACCACACTACTGCACCACACTTTTGAAGGGAAAGTAGCATGTAAAATAAAAACATTCTCACTGTATTATCAGATACGCTTTAATTAGGCTAAGGAAATTAATTGGCTGATTTGTATTCAGCTTGTTCAAACTCATCCCAAAGAAATAATATGTGAGTATATTGGGACAAACTTCCACTTGTCTTTGCCTTTAGCTCAGCTGCTCATATCCACATTACCAGTGTGCAAACCATGTATGCACCAGAAACACGTGTTCAAAAGGCCGCACGTACTGGAATAATTTTTCAAAGCTCGCTAATGGACTTCTCTCCCAATATTCTTGTGATCTTAAATATTTGGCAGCACGTGTTTCTTGTATCAACAAGAGGGGAATCTTACCAGTTTGTACTGGAAATTCTCTGAGGACACATTTACAAACATCTTTAACAAAAAGAGATATAAAAAAGCCATGGAGGGAGTGCGAAAATTTGCACCTGGTGTAAAGTGTGTCAACGGTGTGACCGAAGAGGCACGCCTCCAGCGGTAGTCCCAGAGGGAACGCAGCTGGACGTAGGCGGAAGGGAAGAAATATTCTCTACTGCAAAGAGCCTACACTGGAGGTTGGCCATGCCAGCTGCATTTCATCATTAAACCATTCATTTAGCAAAGTACAGCCACAAGCACACACACACGCACACTTATAAGGGAGCAATCTGTGGCTGACTGGTAGAATAACGAAATATTGTATCTGCTTTATTTTGATTAACTTCAGTCTCAGAGAAAGACGAGAAAGAAGAGGCTATGGCTCACCAGACAGAGAGCACCACTCAGCTGTATTCACAGAAGAGGATTTTTAGGCCTACAGTTATTTTCTAGTATTTGCCAAAGGAGGAATTCATCACTGCTTTGCCATATAAACTCTTCCGAATCTTTACAAAACGTTACAAAGGTATGCGGAGAGTCAAACACAGGAGCCATGCTACACCTGTGATCATTAGTTACCACGCTTAAGGGACTCCTGGTAACAGCATCCTTCCAGAGAACTGTCAGGGATACCACATGGATAAGCCAGTCTGATGCCTCTGCATGCATATAGCAATTTGAGTGCCACTATATTAAATTCCCCCGAGAGAGGCAGCACCAACAGATATAAAATAATTTATTGCAAAGTGCATTTCCATCTGCCCTGTGGGTTACCAATTGCACCCGTGTTCTACTCAGGGTGCGAGCCCTCAGGAAATTAGATGGCCTAAAGGCACAGAAAGTAGTTGTATTTTATCAGCACATAGGTTATCTCTGATGAAAAGCGCTTAATCACAGACATAGTAGCAGAATACCCAACAGCAAGTCACGACATTTACATTCTCAAGAGGTCTGGCTGCTAGGCAAGTCATTTTTTTTTTTTTTTTCTTTTTTCTTTTCATTTACTTAAATAATTAATATCTGTGATAATTACAGGGGACAGTCTCCTCCTAGTAGATTTGGTGCAGGAGATGGCTCTTATCCCCAAGAACACATTGCTTAGTGACTCCCGTTTCAAATCCCCAGACTCTCTCAGAGGAAAAATTATAATGCTGCCCATCCAACCACCAGATCCATCGTAAAAGGAACTTTGAAAATGAGAGTCAGGTGCCTAGATAGATCTGGTGGCACATTACTATACAAGCCCCAAAAGATAAATATGAGGTATGATCCTGGCAACATTACTTCTAATACAACATAGCCAAGACACGTGGATTAGCTCCACCGAGGGTCTTAGAAAGTGAGCTTGTCAGACCCACAGAGGATAAGAATGATCACGATCCAGTACAGGCTAACCCCAACACCTCAGGCTGGCATGCCAGAAACACCAGGCAAAGACTGATCGAACACAGTTTTGGAGGCGAGTATTGCCAAGACCTGTATACTTACCACCAGCTCCAGAATGCTTGCTCAGAGGGGATGGGATAATGGATAAAGAAAACTCAAAAAACAGCTGCCTCAAGAAATGACTTGTATTTGTAAGAAAAGCAATGAATGCCTGGCACAGAGTAAAAAAATGCTTGTATGAAGTTAAAGTGAAAGAACAGAGGCAAATGCTCTTCAAATACCAGCAGCACACATTGTTAACAGTGCAAATATAAACTACAAAATGTTAGACTAATCTAGTCAGCCAGAATACAATGTTAGCCAATGTAGGAAATGGTTGAAATCTGCCACTGATGGCCTTATGGCTAAGAATTAAAAGGACAGGCACATTAAAAAAAACCCTAAAAATCCTACGGTGTGGTTATTTTTTCTTCCCTCCCCCTTTTGCCTGGCGTGTAGGCATGGGCAACGAGGCCCTCTCGGTTATGGCTCTCTGCAGCCGGCCACTGCGACAAGGCAGTGTGGCCTGCGGCGGTTCTCGAGAGTCGCTCGTCCCTTCGGCCCCTGGTAAGCACACAGTGGAGGCTGCCACTGCGTCCTCACCAGTCCATGTTGAGGCACAGGTTAACTCAACATGGGGGGTGGCTCTTTGGGAGATGCGTGTTTCAAGGACCTGCGTCCGTGGCTGCTTGAGAAAAGCTAAAATCTCTGACAGGTAGTTATGGATGGCTCTTGTGGAGGTAGCCACAATGCCCAGCTGCAGCTCCATGCGGCCCATGGACTGAGACATGAGACCCATGGACTGTGCATGCTCTCTCTTGATATTTTCCAGCAGCTGCACAATCCTACTGTTGGTTTCCATCAACAGCTTCTCTCCCTCTGTTAGCTGGGGCTGCCCTCTCCAACCCCGATCCCTAGGGACAGGCTCAACACCGCGTTGCTCTTCATTCATCTCATCATTGCCCTCCTCCTCAGGAGAGTCACTTTCAAACTGAGGAGTCCTACTGAGTGACTGATCCCCTGGAGACTGCAAGTCCATGGTACACTCCGGAGTCCGCGCTGGCGTTTGAAATCCCTCAAAATCCTCCCCAACGTTGCTGTGCGTTTCAGATGAGGACAACGGCCACTGCCAGCTCTCTGTGGTCCTGGCTGGTGAGTCTTCGTCAGAGGCAGGCACCGAGGATTCCTGTTCTTCAGCCGGCGTGGACGGCGAGCTCCCTCGGAGACGGCCAGCTTGCCCCGAGGATCCAGGAACCTCCCCATCTTGTTCCCCAGTGACATCTGGCAATCAAATAGAGGAGCAACAACCACTGTATCTGAGGCCAGGCAGATGGAGGTATCTACATGCATTGGACAACACATAGAAAGAAGCCAGTTGGGAAGCCAGAGTGTATGTGTTTGGGCAAACGGAAGGGCGGGCTAAAGTTTAATGACTGCATTGGGCATGTGGCAGTTGACATTATTAACTGCTTTTTGTATAAATGCACACTATCCTGTACCCACAACACACACAGCCATGCTGCATCCCAAGGCAGGAGCTACCAATTCACCTCATTTTGACTGTGACAGGAAATGTCAGTGAACCTATCAAAAAGCTCACCTATGCACTGCAGTGGTGTCAGTCAGACATCCCTGGGATGAGCTCAGGGCCAAGTGTCCAAGTGAGCTTCCTGTGGTGACAGATGTGCTCCACCACTGGCTGCGGGCAGCCCTTTGTTGTTCTGAAGCACTGCTGGCTATCTTCACTTTTGTCCGATGTCTCACGTCACCCCTACCCCTAAGTGCGCTCTCTCCCAAATCACTGCTGCGAGCGATGGTGGCTGTCCACAGCACTCATCCTGCGAGCAATGCCCTCCCCCACATCTGCTGGATTTTCTTGCTCTTTTCTCCAAAGAGTAGGTAATGGTATCTGAGGGCATTGCTCTCCAGGATCTCATTGTCTTCTGAAAATAAGTAAGCCCTGCTCTTCCCTGTCTACTTCTCCCCTTGTCTGAGGGCATATGGTGGAAAGCAGGTGAAAGTGATTCCCCATGGCAGTGTCATGCCTACTCTCTATCATCCCAGTCCTGAAAAATGTTATTCTGTAAGGATTAATTTCTGCTCTTTGAAAGACTTTATATGCTGCTCTTTGGACCTCAGTATGAAGCTGTGAGCTTACACATGGAAGGTAGTGCTGAGGTCAAGTTAAAATGATACTTCTGGTTCTGTCTATGAGCCAGTGTATGTTTTTTTTTTTTCCTTGTGCTTTTGTTCTTGTTCTTATGAGTTTTTGTTGTTGTTGCTTTACATGGTTTTAAAATGAAAGCTCCTTCTGATAGACCCAAGGATCCCTTGTCCTCTATATCAGTCCCTGCCTACTCTAACTCTAATGTGGCAATCTTTATTTCTGTGCTCGAGTGCCTCCAATATTACACTGTTCTAAAAGGGATTCTGTTCTACACAATATAATTATGATATTTTAATGCTAAAGTCATACATATTATTTATGCATTTAACTTATTCATTACTTCAAAGTATTCACATTCAAAGTATTCACACTACGTCTCTATCTAGCTGACTGTCCAGTTGCATGTTTAATGGAGAGTGAGGATGAGATTGTATTTGTAAAAAGGCATGATCTCCTTATGAAAATGGATTTTAGGGACAAACTGTCATGCAATCATTGGCTCTTCTACTCCAAAGGAATTTGAAAAGGACGATATCAACCTATCTGTAACACCTACTTCTTCCTTCACAGTTCTTTTCCCCTTTTGCCTTACTAATACAGCCACAGCTGCAATTCCTCACAAACAAATCCCTCTTAACAGCTATACTGTAGGACTATAAAATTATTTCTCAGCATTTTCTTACTTGAGTACACATGTAATAAAGAAAGAAAATAAATTAAAAACCAAACCAGGGGGGATCTATTTTTACCACACATAGCAAACACACATTTCAGTTAAATTCTATGGAATTGGAGAAAGAAAATGGGTTATATATATTCATTCCGGTAGATACACTGGTCATACAAAATGTCCTTGAATTTCTTTAGATACATCATCAGAAAATCCCCATATTTGAAAACTCCATTTTCCTGACATGTTCTAAGCAGAGCCCAACTAATTGGTAAGTAATAGAACTAAACTTAATTAAATGTAAAAAAAAGTGAAACAAAACAAAAGAAAAAACTACAAAATCCACATTAATTTATGAGTATTTCTGTAAATAGTTTCACTAAGGTTGTTCAGATTTAGGGGGGACAGAAATGCTTTTGTTATTTGTGTATGCTTACACGTTTGCCAGACACTTGTGAAGTTTATCTGAAAGAAGTATTATACACTTTTGCAAAGTCCCTAATTCTCTATGAAAGAGTACCATTTGCCATCCTCCTAATCGAAACCTCTCAGCCTTTCAGAGCTGAAGGAAAAGCATCTGGCATCAGTGAACAATAACACAAATGACAAAGAGTCCAAACAAACAGTCTGTGAGAACCCATGGGAGAAAGTTAACTGTGGAAACTACTGGCGAATACTTATGAATAATGAATACATTCACAGGTTTTAGCATAGGTTTGTTAACTTGACTAGCAAGAAATATTCATTAACTGTTACTATACATCACATAGTATTGAACAATTCTAGTCACTTTGCTTTCTGGAAGCTTTGTGAAGCACTGCCGTGAGGCATGGGAGATACCAAAGATTTGTTACAGGCATGGTCTGACACAAACTACGTTCACTGCTGAGCAACGATGGGAAATCTGCCTCAAAGTCAATGGCTGAAACCACAGTGATGAATGTATCAGTCTCTGCTCAATAAATCCATTTCTTGATGATCAAAAGTTGCCTTACGTTCTTGTTAAGGTGATGGCATCAGCTGCTGGGTCAGTGCTATGGAAAAGCTGTGCCAGTTACATACAATAGGGAACTGGAAAACTTGGTTTGTCTGAAAATGGTCTTTATCCAATGAAGAAACTCCCTGTTTTAAACAGCAGGATTAAAGTTGGCTGAAACCATTACCTCAACCAATTGCCTTTACATCATTTCCTTAGCAAAGTGGGTCTTTATAAGTAAATAAATGAGGAGAGAACATTAAGACAGCCAAGTCAAAATTGACTGTGGATTGACCTACACATAAAGGTGGTTGATCTTGCTTGTCTGTTAACTGCTTTAAAAATTCTCTCTTTTAAAATCAAGCTTAAAATAAAATAAAGTGGGTAGAGAGAAGCATAACCGGCTTCTTCAGGTGTGAAGCAAATTCCATTACGTTCCACTCCTACCTGAAGCATCTTGCTCACAGCGACACATCAGACTTTCAGACAGAATACGTAAGTTTTGTTGTTTTATATTTATGTCTGGCAATACCAGTAAAAAAACTAACCTCATGTTCCTTGCTCTGTTAGGGCATGATTCCCATTTGGGTCCTTAAATGATCAAGTAAGGGAATCAGAAAGGAGCATGCATATGAAGTAAAAGAAATGCAAAGGTCTGGAAGTCAGTGACCCACTGCACTTTAGCTTCAATGTATGATGCAGATAACTCCAAAAGTAACGTGGGAATTTAATGTTTCTGAAGGTTGTTTTCTGCCTTACCTCACCGATCGTGTTATGTTTAACCTGTTTTTAAAGTGGTTCCTGTAAGAGCTACTAGAGAACCAACATCAAAGTCCTAACTATCTTTTTTTCCTGCTGTCAGACAAGTCTTCTACTTCCACAGCACAGCTGGCTGCCTGTAAGGGTGTTTGTAATGGGCCGATACAGAGCTAGGTCTGGTGTGGCATAACAGTGGTGCAATTGCTTCTGGTGGCCACAGGAGAACTGTTCTGAACATGGTGCCTATGACAGGATTACAGAGCTGCTGAGTGCATGAATACATCCATCATTCTGGAGCACTGCTACACCATGTTGTCTCCTTGAGCCATAGGTTTCAGTACTATGCTTTCCTAATGACAATCTTTTAAGTTATTAGACATAAACAGAATTGTAAAGGATATCTGATTGAGATACATAGAGAACTAAACATTTGATTCAACTGTAGGGATAGAAGACCAAGACAGAGGCCAAGAACAGAGCAGGGCTTTGGATATAGACAAGTTGTAGAGACATCAGAGATATTTCTTTAACTTTTGTTCACTGAAGAACATTTGTGACTTATGCCTGTGTTGTGCCTTACCTGCCACTTGGACTGGCAGTTGATCCCTCCCCTGAGATGTGCTGTTCTTTAAGAATCCCTCCTTTTGAATTCCCACCATTTCTGTTTCACCTCTGCTACTGGACCGTTGCCTTTTCCATTTAAATTTCCTTTTCAGATTCCCCACCAGTAGAGCTGGACGTGAGGGGTGGGGTACCGTCTTCCTGCTGACAGGTAGGTGGAGATGTTCCTTGGCCACAAGTGGGCCAGGAGCTCAACAACAGCGGTACCACAGCTGGGGAGCTTCTCGGGACCTGCCTCTGCTGCTCTGGACCTGGGCCTCTGCCTGTATCTGCATCATGCCTCCTGGGGTGGGTGCATTTTTCAAACTGCTTAGGTACCAAGGTGATAGATGCCTTGTAAATACCTAAGATAGATACAGACAGAAACTGTACCAGGCACAATCTGTTATGCAAAACTTAATACAATGCCAGTTGCATCCATATGATGCAGTATCACCCACCTTTTCTAGCATCTGCAGTCAACCACAGTCAAATAACTGGCACATAAATTTTTCCTTTTGAAAAGTGATGGAAACACAGGACATTCATTCTTCCTTGGTGTCAACCGGGCTAGAAACTTAGGCTGTAACATCAGGTACTGCATACGCACATGATTTGTTTCCACTGCCTTCCCCAAACGCGAGCGTGCAAGTTTAGTTTAATTTCTTTCATTAACCAGTACAACTGGTGTATCTTTGTCAATTATCCATGAAAATAAGATACTAAAACTAAAGGAGTAGCCTTACGTGCGAATATTAAAAATGCACAGAGATGCATTTAAACAGCATAAAGATATGACACTGTGGTGTTGTTTTTATCATTAACAAAAATATAAAAATATTTCTTTCTTTTAGGTTTAACTACCAGTAATTTGTTTTTAGCATAAAGACCAGAAGCTAATATGTGTTACATTACAAATATGCATGCACAGAAAGAACGTAGGCGCTCTCATATTCATTGCATTCCTTTAGGATTTTTCTAACTTCCCATACAGAGGCAAATGACTTTGCCCTCCTTAGTTTGTTAAAGAATGATACGTACTCAATAAATACTTCAGGACTGAAGGCCTCAGTATTGGGAGAACTGTGTAAAAAGCAATTTGGGCAAACAGTACACATGGGAATCTAGATAATTCTTTCAAAGAAGCAGATGAACAAAATTCTGGAACAGCTGTCCAATACCAATGGGGATGGAGCATCAAGATAATCTGCTAATTTCAAAAGCAAGCTCGATTGAACTATTGAAGCTCACGTGATAATGCTGCTTGTCATAGAAGCAACTGTATTTGACAAATAAATCTGTAGTGTCTCTGCTGAAAAACAGATTACATATTTGGAAATTGCATTAGCTACGCCCACTGAAAACTAATTTTTAAATTTTTTTTAAGCTATTTGAATGTGAATAGGAAAAAAACAACAGCATAGACTAAAAGTAGATAACGTATAACCAGTTCCTCAACATATCACCAAAAATTAAAAGGCCAACCATGGCTAAACAATTGATTCAGTGGAAGAGTATTTAAGTTCAAGATTTAAACCCAAACTTGTTTATGATCAAATTTAGAGGAAAAAAAGAACAAGCTGAGCCTATGCCACCTGAGTGTTATGGTTATAAAAAATTATACATTGAAATTAAATGATTTGAGTTTTCAGCTCAAACATTAGACTAATACTCATGAACCTGCCACCTTGAGCACATATCAATCTGGAATTAACTTGTTCCAGCCCTGATCCAAATAAACCATTTATAGGGCTGTGCTTAAGCGACAGATTCAAAATCACGTTATTCACTTTGCAAATAACAGAAAGAAAATATTACTTTAGAACTTAGCATGAGAAAACAACAGAAGTGCTTTGCAACACATTCAAAAACACAAGCCATTTGAAATATCTCCATTCTACTAAAACTGAGTAAAAATACATTTATGCTGTCTGAGTTAGCACAAACTCTCCAATGTACAGAAAATTCAAAAACGTGAAAATAATGTAAAATAAAATCAGTAAAACATAAAAACCGTTAGTAAAATTAATCACTGAAAATCTACAAACATAATTATATGACTTAGAAAAATTATTTGTATGTATTCAGGAACTATCAAAACTTTCCTGAAAGAAAGTCTTATTTGTGTTTCTAGGCCTGAAAATAATTTCACATTACTACATATAAGTCATAGTTACATATCATAGTCACACAATCAAAAGTAATTTTAGGAAGGCAGGTAACTGCTCAGATTCTTTCTAGATACAATTTTCAAGTACCAGCTCTTCAACAGTATGTTCAGTTGATAAAATTACTATACGGACATTTAAAATGGACCTGCAGTCCTTCAGCCTTACAATTCAGCCTACCTTGACAGAGGAATGGTCATTGTCTAACACTGGTTTCTGTTTAAGAACAAAAACAAAGCAGAGAATATAGTCAATACCCACTCCTACACTGCAAGCCAGGTGGAATTTATGTGGCAATTTGATATTCTGTTTAAGAGACAGCATTTGAAAATTTGGACTAGTCAGAAAAGAAACATAATCAACCAAAAGATAGCGAAAAAGAAAGGTGGAGGAACCAAGACACTCGCAGCCTCTCCGTTCTTACACGTACTCTCACACTTACAAACCGAAGGGAAAAAACAAGCATACTATGATGAATTATCTAAAAACATTTATTTTTGATTGTATTAGGAATTAGTTAACATGGGTGTATGAACATTAGAAGAAAAATTGCAGCAAAAGGAGTTTTGAGATGAGGGAGGTAAGTCCTTCATCTCCATGGCTCCTGAAAAAGAGAGAGAACGCATTAAAGGTGTTGAAAAGTTTTCCATTGTCCTAACTGTACCACGATGGGAGATATATGCAATTCTTACTGTTCCACTCATGATTTTTAGTATGCGGTATGTTGTTCAATATTCAGTTGATTATATCTGAATATAACAAGTGACACTCACATATGCCAACATATTTCACTCATCTGGCTTCAAGTGCTACAAAACCTATATTTACTTTAACACTTACAATTCCTTTTCCAACTTCTTTATACCGTTTTCTTGTTGGTTGATGCAGAAAGGTTTTGAAAACCTTTTCAATTACAGTCCTGTAGCAAAGAATACAGAGTATTAAGGAAAGGTACTACATACACTAGAGAGCAACCTGATAAATTAAAAATAATACTAGTGTAACTGAGAACACTAGCACAGTGACTCATCTGACCTCCCTGTTCAGGGATTTCCAGCATTTTCAAAATTTAAAGCTTTCTACTTCAAGCAGTATGAACCCTTATCTGAAGAAGCATTCTGGACTGATAGTTACATGTTAATTTATGATTCAGTGTCAAAAGTTGTGGAAAAACAGCACACCTGCTAGGTTTCAATTACTTCTTTCCCCAGTGGAAAACCTAGCATTTTTCTCCTCAAAATGCACTCTCATTCAATACTTTTCTCTTACAGAGTGCTTTAAAAGCAGGTATACTGTAGGTATGACACAATTCCCGTATCCTTTTCTGCTTTGGTGGACTCCACATGAGATACACTACAAGCTGTAAAGCTTGTAACTTTCCTTCATCAGCATAGAGCCCATATTATGTCACACACAAACCACAAATTCCATCCAGCATCATTGCTTCATGCTTGTGAAAATGCCAACCGTATGACAACCTTCATCTTATTATTGCTAGCTCATTAGAATTTCAAATAGGTAATGCAAATCAGTTACTTACAATGACACTGTTCAAGAATTCTTCATTAAGTCTGATGCCTTTTGATCTCATCTTCTAAAATACAGTGTCTGGTGAAGATCAGAAAACATTCTTCCTACATAGAAGTGCTGAAGATACTGGAAACTATCAAAGACGTTGATGTTGTGAGGGCTGTAAGAGTTGTTTTGATGATTTTTCCATTGTTTCCTGCAGACAAATCTCCATCATCAACTCCATCATATTGAAATTAAAAAATGACTTTTGAACTCAGATGTCTTTTGTGAGGGCTTTCTTCAAACATAACTTAACACATTAAGTTAATCCACTGTTTGGCATTCATTCATATATATTTGCTCTGCAATTTCATTGTTTCAGATGCCATTACAATGTGCCACCTTTGAAACAATGGACAACAAGAATGAGATGAAGTGTGAATGCTTATTGCAGACAGAGCTAATAATATTTCTTTTGAATGCCATCAACTGATATTTTTCCATTCAAATGCAGCTAAGACTTGACGCCAGGTAACAACAGTCTATGTTGATGATATCACAGTTATTTATTTATTTTATCTGAGAGGGAGCACTAGTATCTAAACTGCTTAAAGGAGGAAAATCCTAGCATTTGGTCATTTAGCCCACAGCAAACCCAAAGATCAGCATTATCAGCACACAGAGGAATTATTTTAGTTTGATTACATATCAAATATATTAAAAAACAAATAACAAATCCCCACAGCTCACAACTGACACTCTCACGACACCGTCAAAGTAGGGTTTTTTAATACAGAAGAGTTCTTTTTTGTTTTATCTTATCATTGCATTTCAGTAAGAAAATGTAGCCTGTAGTGCCTTAATTTTCTACTTCCTCCTAAATGCTTCAAATGTCTCCCAAGGACTTTTTTTTATTAGCTTTTAATTTAAAAACTGTCTACTTAAGCTTTCACTGAAAATCCCAAATTACTCACTAAATCAAACCCATTTTTTGGCAGTAAAAAGCTTTGGAGTACAAAACTTTTGAATCATACATCTAGATGTTTCCAGTACGTACTTGTTAAGAATCATATCATTTTAAAATTCTCAATCCACAAGTTGTTAGCAAGTACATCAAAATAAAAACTGAAGGTAGAATCCTTCAAAAGCAAGCTTTTCACAAGCTGTATAAAATTTTTATGAAGTCAAATTTATTATCTTAATTATGATAATCTATTGAAATCTATTTCTTGCAGTGATGATAAGAATTATGATTGAAACAAATGCATAAGGAATTCAATAAACTTTCTATTAGTATTTAGAGTATTTTCAAATCTCATATTTTAATTCGCATGGATATTCTGGATATTCTTCACCATGAGTGACCTGACCAAATATTATCTAGAATTATATTGTAAGGACTGCGTCAAAAAAGCTTGCTGCTACAACTGTTCATCTGTTGCTGAAAACTCATGAGTCACCTCTTTTTCCTCTCTGACATCTTGTAAATACAGACACTAATTTTGCCATTAAAGACACATCCCCTCCAAGGCCACAATCCGAAACCGTGTGTTATTTCTCAGAGTTAGGCATCTGTAAGCAGAAAGTCAGCAGCACAGACTGAACATTCCTTACTTGTTAGTAATTTGTGCTATCAGACTGCTGTAAAATGACCGTATTACCCATGACATATTGCTCTAAATTTTGTGCAACCTTAAGATTTTATTAACTTTCTCTTTAGTCACAAATGGCATATAGTCAATAATCAACATAAAAACACCGCCTATGTTCTTCCCTTCTCCCAGCCTCCCACTGAACCAGAACCCTCACCCTAAGACAACCAAAAAACCGGTCAAACAGAACCACAAAAGCCACTACTTCCATCTTAATGTCTTCTTCACCTATGACCCAGAAAACTGCATTTTGCTTGACAGATAGCTATAAACATAGACTTTTAGAAGCTGCCAAAATGTAACAGTAGCAATGGGCTTTATTTGGCACATATTCTGAATCGAGAATGGAAAATACCACTAGTTGAATCTCTGTTAGTGACCTGAAAGGAGGTCAGGAAGGAAGAAAAAAATATGGAGAGGAAAATAAATAACTTGATTTTGTTTAATATTATAAAGCAAAAGCTTCACTGCTGAGACAAGACACCGCCTACAGCCTAGCCTTCCCTTCAGGGACACTGAGCTTTGTCAAAGAGCAGCACACAGACTTTTTTACCAGCTACCAGCTAGGGGCCCAGGGAGGTTTAAGGCTCTTCCTTGGGCTAGACATCATGAAAACATGTGAATGGCACAGTCCCTGCTCACAGGAGCTTACAATCTAAGAAAGCAAAATGACATACAGGAGTATGGAAAAATACAACTAAACACAAACAAAGTTGCATATACATATATATGCAGTTACATTTATAAAAACTATTAAAATAGCATCACTATGTCATCTACCTGTCCCTCTGCCTAGCCATCATTACTAAGATGATTGTTTATTAGGGATCATAGGGGTCTTAAGGAGAGATTTCAGGGAGAAGATAGTCTTATGAATCAGTTCAGGGACGGCACTCCATGCATACGGGACAGTGTGGAAGATGTTATATAAAAACTTAAAATTATGCAGAGCAGCATTTCTCCAGGTCAAAAGTTCAAGTGTCATGTGCAAGATCCCTACTTCCTGAGATAGAGACAGTGTGGTTACGTGAGTAACTTTTGGCCATCAAAAAGACAAGTGAAATCTCTAACATAGGACTACACTGAGGATGTATTACTGGCCATATACTCTCAGTGGCTGCCAGTTAGCACAGTAACTGTGAGGAGATGAAATGGAAGGGTTTGGAAAAGAGTTGGATAGAAAGAAGGAAAGAAAGGCAAGATGAAGGAAAGGAGACAAAAGGAAGGAATGTGGGGAATATTTTCAAATGTAGTCTTCTGCTTGAGTTCTTAGTGTGTTTGCAATTTGTTAACTAAATAACTAAAAAACATATACAATAACTAATGTACGTTTGACACCATAAAATAAACTGGACCATATGCCAACATTTACATTATGTTATTATCCTCCACTATGGAAAGGTGAGAAACAGGTTAAACAAGAGACAAAATGCTTCCCCTTACCCTTCTTCTTCCGTACTGAAGCTTGGAAACAGAAAGGGAATGAACTGTGAATCAATTCTGAAGATAATTTTATATGCTAAATCCTTGTCTGTTACTTTGAGCATAAACAATTTTCTTCCATTTAAGAAGTCAGTCTCTCTCTGCTAACCTACACTAGGCATGAATCTATGAAACCACTGTAGATAAACAGCTTGGCAAAAGCCTAGTTTATCAGCGTTTAGATTTGAGCTGTAAGAAGTTGCTCCCCAGCATATAGTAGGGATATACACACAACTATTCTCTAAATTCTTTTTTAACAAGTAGTAACTGGGGCAAATTATGGACCTCAAAACTTTAAAATTATAATAATAGGGTACTTTAATATATTTTCAGATTGGAATGGAAAGGAATCGCTATCACATGTTCTCTGCCATCATTTGCATTAACTCAACTGAAAGAGAACAACTGAGATAGTCGGCTAACTGTTATGGGGAACAGGGTAGCTCAAAACGTGTCAGTAACACTGTAAGTTCAAAGCCAGGAGAAGGATGTGACTGCAGAAATTGCAAGGTATATAAATTAAAACATAAAAATAAAAAATAAAAAAAACCCCAAAACATGTCATTTAGCCTAGCTAGGAAAACTGAAGAAAAAAGTATATATCCTAAGGGAAAACAAAAAAGGAATTTTGGTTTTCCTTTTTCTTATATTACATAACAAGGGACATTCAATAAAAATAAAGGCATCACATTCAAAACCAATAGAAAAGAACATTTGTACACAGCACATAATCAGCCTGTGGAATTCTCTGCCACAAGACATTATTGAGACCATGAGTTCCTTCAGTTCAGAAAAAAGATTACACACACATTGATGAGAACATCCACATTGTTAAAACTATAAGTACTTTCTATTTAGTTTGTATATATATGTATATTATGAAACAAATGTTTATTAAATTGTTTAAAAGTCTTAAAAATGTGGGTGTTCTCATAGTTCATACAGATATCCAATATATACACATACATATAAAGGTATGTAAATTATATATATATATATATACACACATACAATCTATGCTTCACATCAGAAGACAATTCTTAATCAATGAGTGAAAATGTTTTCTTCTTGGAAACTCATTTGATTTCTGTGCAACTGAAGAATTCTTTTTCCTTCTGCTAATAGCCCATTTACAGGACAAATCAATATAGGAAGACCACAGATGTTGTTATTTATAATAGAAGCCACGGTCATAGTTAGCTAAGGTGGTAAATGTTTGAGAATCATATGGAACTGGTATTTACAGGCTTTTGGAAGAAAAAAAATAATCTGCTACGCTCCAGTATTACTACAGCTTTATTAGGGGACAAACAGTTCTGAAGCATGCTTTGGAAATATTCTTCAGAATAATAAAGTATTGCCACAGTAATATTTGCTCATCTGGATAAAGATACAGATGGGAAACTTGTTTAAAGATTCATATCCCATGGCTTCTAATCACAAGAGATGCAGTGTTTTCTACAAGCCAATGAGAACACAGCAGGTCAAGTGCTATACTCTCAATTAGGGGACAAAGAAGCTAAAGTATAATGCTTTTTATTACAAGAGTGATGTTACTGTTCAGAAGCGATGATTCTCTAGAAAAGAGTGCTGCTTCTCTCTGTTTTATTAACAGCACCTACTACATAAGACTGAAAAGTAAGAGAAATACAAAAAAACCCTCAGTCTGAGAGTGATTTGGAGAAGGGAAAAAAGGAAGGGGAAAAATGATATCTAAGTACTCCTGCCTCCTCAGGAAAACTTACTGGTAAGTCAGCAAAGTTGCATAGCACTCCATGCAAGGAAAACAAATCAAAATTCTTCAAATAACAACAACAACAAAAAAAGGCTCCAAAAATAACGTTCTACATTTTAATCCTGGAAGAAAAATTATGGAGCATTCACAGACTGCTGAAACCTTGACTCAGGTTCCTAAGTTACTTAGCAGAAACAAATCAAATTTTCTGAGATCTGTCAGGGCTAAATTATCAGCATCTTTAACTTTGGTCTTCATTTGGTTGTTATGCCACAGAGAAGACTATAATCACTTCGGCAGCTCTTTGTCAAAGCTCCCACCGAAAGCATGTGCCTTCTGACTCGCTAATGAATGGGTGGGGCCCATCTGCCCCAGAAAAGAATTGACTCAAGAGGGAAGAAAGTTTGGCTATTTAGCCTCAATAACTTCATTCTTTCATCCCTTCATACGAGTCTATGCCAAAAATAAACAATCCTTACAAAATGTAAGTATTTAAATGAGCATTTCTGTATGATAGACTGCTTTACTCTGCAGTGAGGTACACACTGTCACTTGCTAAACAAACTATTCTGTTGGAATAACAAAATAAAAATATACACTGGGCATTTCTCTTGTTATGTACAGTCCATTCATAACATATTCTTTAGTCTACCTGAAAAAGTTCTACTTGTTAATGACCTAAAAGATTAAATTCAGGAAGAAAAGAACAATTACTTCACTTCTTCACTTCTATAACTTAATTGAAATCACCAAAGAATTATGCACATTTAGAATGCGAATGTTCAAGGAATCTCCAATCACATTTCTTAAAATTAGTGAATAAAAGACTGAATGCTCAACACTTTTTTATTACCAGTAGCAAGAAGAATTAAGCTTATTTCATGCAGAGAAGTCAAAGTGATATCATTATATGCACTTTTTCAGATTAGAGTCTAATGAAAAAAAGTTGAAGTTGAAGCTGCTTTAACACTGTCAGCTTTTTAACAACAGCTTCTGGCAGCTTACCTTTATCCACTAATGAGAGGCCACAGAAATTTAAAATAAAACAATATTAGATGAACTGAAAACACAGGAAGCAAAGCTAACAATATATGATACGACATTACTCTTCAGTAAATGTGCCAAACTTCGATGATGCATAAAAATGTATCAACATTCTCTTGCATAGCAGTAAAGGCACAAGTTTAAAAAAAAATTATTCATGCAAATCATGCATATTTGAACTCTCCGAAGATGCAGCATTCTTACAACCCTTTCTGCTCTAAGTACTGTACACATTGCAATTCTTATAAATCAATTTAACATACATACATACATATATATATTTACATTGCTATTATCCCAGCATGCTTGTCAAAAAACACATTCTTACCAAGCTCTTCAAGCTCTGAGGTCATTGACTTAGACCGCAAGGTCAGTGCAGTGGTTGGAGCTCGCTTAGGAGGTGGTGGGGCTTTGCGTTAAACAGAATGATAGACAGTATAAGAAAATAAACCTCTCTAAAGCACTATATTAACATACACAATTTCCATTCTATTTAAAATAATTTGTCACATTAAATAATGTAATATTAAATACATACATACAGAGGAAAAACCCTGAGACGCTTTTCATGTACTGGATTTCTGTACTGTTTCTACTTTTAGCGTAGGTTGTTTGACACATCCGTAAGCTTTTATGTAACAGAATACATAGAAACAGTTAAAGCTAAATAACCATGCCCTTCTATTTTTTAGTAGGAAAAAGACTTTCCACAAAAAGTGCCTCCCAAAAGTTGCGCCCCTCCTTCTAAGAAAAATGTACACAGCTAAAAATCTCATGGAGAACAGCCAAACTCTGCCAGATTATTTTCAGAAATCTGAGAAATATAAGAAATCAGATTCACATTTATTTTATAGTTACACCGAGACCAGAGAAAACAGGTGATCCTCAGTATAAAGAACACAAACTAAAGTTTAAAATACCAAGGCAATCATTTAGCACAGGACCAGCATCAATTTTAGCATCCTGCTAATAAATGTTTTCTGCTAGTTTCAAATGTAGCCAAACCAGACAACATATTGATATAATCCATTCCAGAGGTCAGAAAGGGGAGTACCTTCAGAAAAGATTATGGCAATGTTGACAGGAAAGCTGGAATTGTGCAGTAAATAGAAATGACACTGGGACACCAGAAAAAACATGAAGGATTCAGAAGTATCACTAATATACACCATGCTACGTACGCTCTTCTGACTAAAGGTAGCAAAGCAGTTTGAGGACAAGAAAGTGTGAGAGAGGGAAATAGACAACTTTCTTTTTGTATCACCTATATACACTACACGAGCATCATCTTTCCCCTGTTAAGCTCCATCATCATCCTCTCAACGAGATTTAAACAAAAGTATGTCATGAGAGCACAAAACCATTGCTTGAGCTCAGTACCAGACATACAGTACATACTACAAAAGTGTTACACATACTAAATCCAGTTTGAAGTCTGCTCTTGCCCGACACGAAAAGAGATAACAAATTTTTCAGGAAAGCTGCAACATCAGCAAGTCCACAGACTATATCAAGCTGAGTGTTGTAGTTGATACAACAGAAGGAAGGGATGCCATCCAGAGGGATGGCTTGAGAAGTGCGCCTACCAGTACTTGAAGGAGCTTATAAACAGAAGCTCTACATAATCTCTATTAAAGAGAATGGAAAAAAAACCCAAAAAAAAAACCAAAACCAAAAAAACCAAAAAAAAAAAAAAAAAAGCAAACACCAAAAAAACCACCAAAAAATCAAAACAACCCAAAAAAACCCTGCAGGAGCTGCTGCTTTCTTGCTATCAGCCAAGTGGCAGAATAAGGACCCATGCATGTTTTTGACTCAGTGGAGAAAGAGGGAATTCCCCCTGGCTGGAACAACCCCTCTACTTTGACTTCACCTAGAATGATTTGCTGATTCTAACATACTGTTTTTCCATCACAAATTCAGTCAAAATACATTGCTTGCTTTTCTTAACCTTACAGAATTCCTTAAAAAATTTTTGGAAAACTGTAAATTCTCATTAAGTCCAAGTGGAGTCAAATTAACCTCAAGTATGTTTGGAATTAATTAATAAATGACAATCTGTTCTTTGTGGTTTTTTTTCCCATCATTACCACAAGACACTCATGTCAAGACATTTGATTGTATCTTCAACTGATGTTATATAAAAGATCCACAAAGGCAAAATTCCATTACAAGCATGACAGTGACATGGACAATGACCCTTCTTGTCACACATGAATGCATAAGTAAACAGAATTAAATTATTCTAAAACAAAAGAGCATTACAAATTTAAAAAGAGACGTTTGTAAATTAGAATTGTATCCATAGCATGTTTTATGTGGAGCAAGACTGAAAAAGTTCCGTTAGGAAAAGAGAAAAATGTACCTTTCTTTCTAGCTGTGTCATCTGGATCAAGATTCCTTGTTACTGTGACAACCTTTAGAACTAGGTGATTGCCCCCTTGTCGGATCATATTCACCACCTGCCTGTGGCCAACTTTCACAACATTCTCATTATTAACCTGCAAAGACAGAAAATAATTCTTTTAGAACAAAACATCAAGAATGTATTTCCTTTTAGTTTTTAAATGCACAAGGTAGAAAGAACAGGAAGATTCAGAATTGTCTAATTGCTGTCTTTTAATGAAAACATATATTTAGGAAACAGCATATAGTTGGTGTGATAACAGAAAGAGAAATATGCAATTAATTTACTTATAATTACCAGTTAAAACAACAAAACACATAGTGAGTTTAACCAGAAATTTCCCTCTACTTGTTTTATTTGCAACAATTGGTGTGCTAAAATTCTGTATTTCATACACTAAAATATTTTCTTAAATGATAGCCATTATTCACCATGGCATTAAGCAACAATGTTTACGTGCATCTTTCTCTTTAACATAACAAAGGAGATATTTATAGCTTTTCCTTTCAGATCATCCAGGAACCACAGTTTTCTTTCCTGAAATGAAACAGGAGGTTCAAGAGGCATTCTTTTATTTGAAGCACTCCTTTCCTCATTTCCCAGAATTTCCCTTCTGCAAGTTTCTAGAAGGATCTGGTGTTTGGGAAGCAAAGGCAAAAGGGCTATTGCATTCTGGAATAATTTTAATGATAAAAGATGAAACATTGACCAGCCACTATGGTCATGCCAATTAAACTTCAACTGCAATTCAACATTCAACTCTAAAACATACAGTCCCTAGGTAATTCTTAGTACTACAGAATAATTTCTTCCATAAAATTGTTTCCCTAACAGTTGTTTTTAGGCACATAAGAAAACACGGGTAGAAAAACCTGTAAATAAGCACGGATAAAAGTATTTATTTATACAATCTAAAAAGGAGTTGCTGAAAGTTATTTGAAATCTGAACAATCGCAGCATATAATTGCAGCCATGTGTTATTTGAATATAAAAGATATTAAGGAATAGAATCATTGAAGATGAGATGCTGCCAGGATACATGCTGGGAATTTGAACTTTATCCAAAGCTCAACTGACTCAGTTCTATTTCACCAAGATCACCCAGCGCCTTCCAAAATGAACAGTCATTTTCAAAGTAAGTGTTTTTATCCTCCTCTATTTATTCTGACAGGCTGAGCATCTCACACTCTAAAAAATTTACAGTTTAGAGCAAAATCTCTCATTAAGTATTATTGCCATTTAGCAGAACTACATGCACTGGTTTACAACTAGACATCATTTTCTTATCCATGACGACTTCCACTTTTTTCCAGGTTTTAGATGAGACAAGATTAATTACGACAAAATAATGTCTTGGTAAGCCATATTTTCAAAACAATGCAGCAGTCAAAGGTTTCAAAGCATTACTCATGTGCTATGTCCATAAGCCTGAGCTGCCTTTTGAGATGCCTTTGTAATTTTGTCTGAATTGATGTAGGTGTAACACATGCTCACATGCTGAACATCCAGACCCGCTGAGCAGGCAAATATGAAGTTCTCTCAATTTGTAGGTGGAGGATATAAAGGAATACTGATCTGAAGAGGACCTGTTACTGTTTTATTTTACACCTTCTTAGCATCTGGTGCTTAATTCCAAGATACAATGTTTATTCAGCTGGACCAATGACATTTAAATTCTCTAAAACATTCTTAGCAGGAACAGTTAACCCCATGCTTCTGAATATTTAAACCTAAACCAGGTAATGCTTTTCCACAATCAAAAGATTGATGTAGTTCAAAAGTAGAGATTGAATCAACTCTATTATTACTTTAAGTTTGTACAGATTAGAATATACCTCTTAATTCTGTCAAAAAATAGACAACTCCAAATACATAAAAAGTTAATATTAATCAAACATGTACACTTCACTAATATAAAGTGATAAATGTGTAAAATGATGAACAGCTTATGCAGCATACCATCTGTTCACATCATCATGTGCAATGATACTTAACATTTAGAGCAAGAGCAAATATATACCACATTTTTTTAAAGCTGTCTCAGAAACAGAATCTCTAAATGATTGCTTATAGCAGCCTTGTTTAAAAGGAACAGTTACAAAAACTGGAACCAAAAAGATTCCATTTACAACAATAAAAATACTGATAGGAGATCCATAGATCACTGTGTTTAAAAGCTCAGCGGGTAAAACTAGCATCATTAAAAAGCAACAACAAAACCAAAGCTGTCAACAGGAATTGGGATTTCAGATTCAGATTTTGCTTGAATACTCTATATGAAAGCTAAGTGACAGTAGAAGTGAACATTAGGTAGCATCACACCAGTGTTCTAGTAGGTTTGTTTGATAGTTTCAGTACATTTTCAGGTATAAATAATTTCTTCAACCCTATCTTTCAGCATATTTTGTGACCTTTTACTGCAAAAAGTAATGTTCCTCTTTTCTTTTACTTCTTCCTCAAAAATTTTTATACTACTTCCCTTCTCTTAAAAAAACAGGTAAAAATAAACAACTGTAGTTATGTGCTATGGCCTGTTCCATGCTATACTGCTATCAGCTGGCCATACAACAAGCTAAACATCCATTTCCAGGCCTCAAGAAAACCCATAGAACTTAATATTCTTGAAAACCTACTATGTCATCATATGGATAAAACCAACCAGAGAGCCAGAAGTTACTGGCCAAACTTGAGAGGATTTAAGAATTTAAGAAACTAATAATTAAATAATATGAACTCACAGAACTTACAGTTTCCTAAAATAATGTAAATCTGACCTCTCAAGCTGAACTTGTATTTTGGGGGATTTTTCTATTTATGTATGACAAGCTTTTCACCTACATGCCATCACCTATGTTTCCACCTTTTCTACTTCATATAATCAATGCACACTGGTTTTTAAGATCAGTAGAATGCTACAAGATGGCAAAATTATTACTTCAGTGTAATAATTAGAGACAGAAATCAGAAAAACTCCTTCAACACCTACATTTTCCAGATCATTTACTAATACATTGTATTTCAATACCTTGAAATAGTATTCGCCACATGAATTATAACATTTCTTTCATGTACTATACATGACTTAACCCTGATGCTAAACAGTCAGTGACAGCAGGAGACAGATGGTGCTGCTCAGCCTTTGCCCCACGTGATGCACTGCTACTAGTCACCTTACATCTAAAGGCAGTTCATGCAAAAGAAATGCAAGCAAAGCTATGTTTATGTTGGAGATCAGTTCTTAGGGAAGATTCAGGTGAAACGGTCAGCAGTTGAAATTGGAGGTACACACATGTGGTTAATCCAGGTACTTCTGGATACATTTAAAACACCAAATTGTCAGAGAAGACAGCAATTAATACCCATCATCACCTCCGCATGGTTATGTGGCTTCATCCCTTCCTATTGGCTCACTAAAACTGTTACTCACATCCTTGCCTTATAATGTGTTTCTATGGTTATGCAAAATACTTGAGCATGAGCAATTCAGTTCCCCAAGACAAAAAACAGTGCACTGTGTCTCTTTTCCCCTTTACACCACTGTGACTACAGCAAACATGTCCTTCATCCCCCCCAGCACCCTCTTGGAGAACACACTACATATCAGCTCTTTGGGGCTGGTATTCATCAAAAGAATCATAGATGATATGTGAACTCCCACAACATCAATAAACTTTTCTGGAACTTTACAAAGATAGAGTTATTTCTGCCCAGGTAACCTTATAGTCCAGATAACACATGGGATATGCACACAAGACTGAGAACAACAACAGTTTAAGAAATGAAGGAAATTTAGAAAAAAAGGATAAGGACATCCTAGAAACTGTTTTACAGTGAGTCTGAATGGAAAACAGCAAAGTCACTTATGGGCGATCTCATGAAATGTACTGTAGCAGTAAAGATGAACATTAAACTTCCATGAACACGTCCTCCTTCCCTCCAAGAAATGTGCCTATCCATATCTTAAAGAAAATGAAACCGGGGATTATTCTTTACAGTACCCATCTTGTACAAAAGATACCACTGTGTAAGTTTGTTCTTTTGTCAGTATTTGATTATAAAACAGACTTTTCACACTTTAAATGCATTTATCCAGCTTACATATATGAACAAATTTAGGAGAGTGAAGAAGAAATACTGCTATTAAAGAATGTGGAATTTTGGTAAAGAGCACTGTTTATGTACCTCCTGGAGATGTTAGGTAGATTTTATGAATAATGGCACAGGCTGTATTAAAATCCTTCCCCCCCTCAAATGTATAACCATGCAATAGATTGAAAAACTAAACTAAAATAAAATAACCTGTATATTGTGGGATAGCAGATGTATGAGCTGGAAGATATTCATCAGAGCAGCCTTCCCGTAGGAAGGTGCAAAAGAAAAAACACTATCAGACAAAGAGACCTTTACAGATTCTGTTCTATTACTAAATATATAAATATATCTTATTTTCTTCAATACATCATGCAGCATCCTAATTCTCCCATTATTAAAACATTCTCAGTGAAAAATGTAATCAGTCATTTCTAATGTTAACTAAGGAGACAAAACCTGGTCTTTTTGCTCACAGTGACCATATCAGAGGTGCAATAGTGAATAAATCCACCTTGTGGTTTCAAATACTTCTCAAAAGTGTCTCTTCCCATCCACTGAACTGCTTGTGAAGAAAAAAACAAAAAATAAGACCAAACCCTATGATACGTAGTTACAAACCCCTGCCTACACAGGTTTTAATAAATCCACCGTGTTTATAAACTTAATACGCACTAACCCAATTACAATTGGTACCAGCCAAATAGCATACAAGTAGTTTTGTAGACTCAATTGACACTTTTGCATTTCAAGTAACCAGAGTTGTGCACACGACACCACCTGAGCATGTCACAAATGCACTTATTTATAGATGTGCCTGCATTGGTGGCTCTAATTCATGGAAGGATATAAAGGAGAGAGGCAGGCTCTCCTGGCGGAATACTGGGCTGAAACATAAGGTCCCCAGGGCTGCTCCAGCCATGCACCAGACTTTTCCTGCAAGAGATTTAGTAGCAGCAAAGCTGTTGTTTTCTGAGCTGCAGCAGGAACCTGGTCTCTGCCTGGAGACTGCTGAGCCATGCTGTCGAGGAGAACTTTAGCCTGCATCTCATCATATCCTCATGTAGCACCAGCCCTGCTAATCTTCAGCTGCACTTAAGAACATCTATTTCTGATAGAAGCATGGGAACGAAGAGACACCTCAGAACATAAACTCCAGACTCTTTTGTCGTCATGGCAACTGCATCACATAATATATTTCTTAACATTAAACCAAGCTCCCTCTTGGAACTACTTTGAATTCTTTTTCTTGTTATTCCATTTAGACTCAGAACCTCTGATGTGACCCCACTTTTTCCAATTTTCACCCCAGGTCCGCGTGTGACTTGTTTATACCCATCATTTATTTTTTTCCTGCTCAAACTGTCAATAGCCTAAAGGACTATTTACTCTACACATTCCACACGCTCTACAAGCAGACCAGGTAAGAATAATTTCCTCTCTTGGCTAAATAAGACTTTTAATAATCTATGATAAAAAAGATAAAAAAGCCTAGATTGAACACAACTGCTGAGCAGCACTTCAAAACTGGCTAGTTTTGATTGGTGGTGGTGGATCTAACTTTTTCGTTTGTTTTAACTGCACCATTCAAGCTACCTTATAAAGATGGACTACTTTTCACCTGCATTTCACCTAGTCTACATTTCACTTGTGGAGCTATTAACATATGGTCAGCGGAAAATATGATTTCAAATTCAGCAACAAAATATTTGATTCTAACATTGGCTAAAAACTGTAAAAGCACCAATCTTTTTTCAGAAGAGTTGTGAATTCTGCTCAAGTGACCATGGACATATACATGCAAATATAAAAGCATAACAAGAAAACACAGCTGAATATTCTAATGGAACTTCTCTTACTTTAATTAAGGGCACTGTAAAACAATTCAGCCTCTCTAGAAGAACTAAGTGATTGAAAAAAACATAAAAATGTTTTTACAGTAATAGTCTTTATAGCATCTCATTTTGTCCCATTGAAAAAATTCCCAAGAAAGACAAAACAACAGTAATGTTTCTGTGCAGAACCCAGTGGTTATGTTTGGAGACAGAGTTAAACAAACACACTACAAGAACAGCAGAGGAGTTGAGGCATGCTGCTCATACCTTACCCATGTCACAGTTTGGAAGGTAAAGTCTCTAAAATCTAGTATTTTAATCTAAAATTTTTGCATGTATTTATACTTATACTTGAACTGAAATCTGCTGAAAGTAAGCAACTACTGTCCTCGTGAGACCACATTATACAGAACATTTAAGCATCACTCAATTACTTGGACCCATTCCTACTAAAAATAATTGCCTCAATTAATCAGTACCTTGGTACTACTTTGAATCATTTGGCTTAAGTCACATTCCTTAGGAGAGGTTCAATTAACTTTATTGCAGTTGATTGAACTGCACTGTAATGTAATCAATTAAATTACACTTAGGATGATTTTGTCCAATGGCTTTCAGGTGTGAGAAGTAGCAGTTTTTCATGTGGTAACTTCTCCTAGGAATAAAAACACATTAATCCTGCACATCTGTTTCACACTCTCATACACACATGTGAAAATGTTTCTATTTCTGAGGAACCTTCAGAAAAGTATTACATCTAGTGTGTATATACTGATATGAGGCAGTAAAAGGCTGTGACCTATACTTGATGTTTCAACCAGTTTAGAAGTACAAGTATTTGATGGCCTGGGAATGTCAAAGATAAGCAAAAGAAGTTCAGTGGTTGTCTGAGCAGGTTTCTGACCACCTCTCAATTCTGCACACCCAGAACAGGTATCAGACTATGTATTAGACAGGAGGATTTCATCTGGCAACAAGCTTCAAAGGCTCATAGCTAGAAAGAGTCAGAGCACAACTTAAGATGCCACTTCCCACCACCTCCTTCCCCCCCACCCTCTCAAATGACCTGATAACCCCACACCAGAGCCAAACATTCCATTCAGCTGGCCTACAGTGGTCTTTAGGATGGCAGTGGCCAAATTTAACCACAGAGGTTGGATTTAGAATGCATCTAACTTCTTGCCCTAGTTTTATTGTCACTGTATTTATTTGTTACTCTATGTATCTTTTCAGCATTCATTTACTTGGCATCCCTGAGTTTCACTAGCACCTGATTGTCCAGGTGCTTGTCCAGCTTGTGGTACATTTGCTTCTGTTTTTCTTAAAATAAAGTCCATGATATTAAACTGTTAATTATTAATGTTAAATTATATATGTATATATATATATATGTATATATGTGTATTAATGTTAATATATATATTAAATAATATTATATATATATATATTTGCAAATTCCCATGCTTCTCAAAAATATCTTCTAATTTAAAATTCAGTAACACTGAAATGAAGTTTGAAGTGCAACAGAGTATCTTAATATTAATCCCAGCTGTTATTGTAGCCTATACGTTACAATACAAAGTCAGCTGACCTCGGAGTACCAAAAATAGCAAGCCAGAGGTCACCCTTATACTAATGAGACATCTCTAGCTTATCTGCCCTTCACAGATGAAAGCATGCATGAAAATCCAAAACTGCTTAACCATTGCAACTGGCAGCTGCTTTCACCTCGTTTCTCTGACATATCCATTGTCATCCACATTTGATGTGGGTGGTTTTGAGGTCAAGAGCAAACTGCTTCTTCATGTGAAGAGAATAAATACAATCCTAGCTGCATATTCAGGCTGCTGTTCTGTAGTAGAAAAGCAAGTTTAACAGCCTCCTCCCCTCTGCTTTCCCCTGCTGGCTACACATACTGTATCAGTTTGCTGCTTCCAGCAGTCAATACAGCTTTGTGAGGCCCTGCTGGCAAACTGACTTCAGAAGGAAAGAAAAGGAGTCTAGTTTTAATCCAAATCACTCTATCGATTGGTTATAATTGAATGGCTTCAGAAGTTAACTTATATACCTTCCTACCAGGCCCAGTGGGAGAAGCAGGCCTGTATGCATCTGACAAGCCCTGGGCAATTATCCTGTTGGTGGTGCTACATGAGCATCTGCCCCTTTGCACCTGTCAGCTCCTCTGAGATGGTTCTTTTCCAGGCCACGCAAAGAACAAGACCCATTTGGGAGAGACTGTGAATCTAAGCCAAACCTATTCTTGGAGCTGTTCATTAGGAGCTTCATTTGTGTAGCTGACCCTATATCTGAGAGCATCACCAAGACACTTCTTGAACACGTGCAGCTTGGGGCTGCAACCATTGCCCTGGGGATCCTGTCCCATGCCCATTGACCTCTGGTGAAGAACTTTTTCCTGATAGCCAGCCTGGCCATTCCATGTCACCGCTCCATGGTATTTCCCTTGAATTCTCTCACTGTCACCTGAAAAAGGAGATCAGTGCCTTGCCCTTCACTCCCCTCATAAAGAGCTGTCGGTGGCCACAAGACTTCCCATTAACCTCCTCTATTTGGGCTGAACCAACCAAGGACTTCAGCCACTCCTCATTTGTCTTCTACTCTCAACACTTCTGCATCTTTGCAGCACTCCTTTGGACACTCTCTAATAGTTTAATACCCTTTTTGTACTGTGGTACCCAGAAGAGTGCACAGTACTCAAGGTGAGGCCACACCAGTGCAGTGTAGAGCAGGACAATCCCTTCCCTTGACTGGCTGGCAGTGCTGGTCCTGGGGTACCCAAGGGTACGGTCACTGGTCAAGTTACAGCCTGAGAGCAGCACTCAGCTGTCACACTCTGGCCTATGAAGTTGAGTAAATGTTTCAGACTCCAGTTAATTAATTCTCAACTCCTTACAAAAATATGATGTTATATTCAACCCTAAAAATATATCCTTTTCAAAATCAGGAGCATGGTGGAATTATGCAAGCACTAAGAAGACAATGGTTCTTTATTTGAATTCTGAATGAACCACTTGATAAGTATTTACAATAGGTAAAAGATAGCAAGCTCTACCCTTCTATTTTTAAAACACTGCATTCTTACATTAAAGACCATTAGGATTCTAAACCGTGTATCAAAATACAGATCTGTTCACAAGTGTTAATAATGCTGTCTAATATTCTTTTCCCTTTGCGAAGGGCACACTATTCTGGCAACACAATTTAAAGTTAAGCATTACGCATGTAACGAAAACTGATTTGTTCATACATTCCAAAGATAGTCAGCTAAAGCCTTTACAGAGACCACATGGATATATTGACAGGATGTGTTATCATCAAGGATAGATAATCTGAATGTCCTCCTACAAACAGTTACTTTTGAGAAAAGGCATCACCACTGGTAAGAGTAAAAAATTACTGCTACATTAGCTCTTTTTATGTAGGAATGTCTAATCTTACATAAAAGTAAATATTTCTTAAAGTCCTGTTAGAATTCACTTTACTCTGCCTTAAACTCAGAAACGCTTGTCAGGATTTTTTTTACAGGACATGCATCATGTTGTTGAAACTCGCAAACTTGGAATAAAATTTAGTATAACATTTCTGTCTCAGAGTGAAACTTGTAGACAATTATTTTGTCCTTTACAGAGACAAAGGAATAAGATCTACAGAAGAAAGAGCTTCAAATATAATCAAATTAAATTAAATAAAGATTAATAATGGGAGGGGGGCGGAGGGGTGGAAAGTGTAATTTAACATTCCTTGTTCAGGTATGCAATACATCAACTGCCTTTATGAAAGACCACAAACAGTAGAAACAAAAAACTTAACAGAAGAAGCTCTGTCTTGACTAGAAGCACAGACAGTGCCTCATGGTAAAGACACAGTGTTTCACAGTAAAATGCATTTTACTTGAAATCTGTTTTTGGTAATTAATGTTGAGAAGGAGCATGTTTTTACATGTTAATACTTACCAATATATTACTATCTATATGGTCAAGGTTTTTGAATGTGTCAAGCTACCAAGCCTGTAGGCAATACCATGTTTTGCACAATCTGTTGTTCCAAGACCACAGCATCATTTGACTTTTGTTTGCCCAGTCAAATCATGCAGCTGACCTAAACTACAGGAAGACAGCCCTTTAGTCAGCAAAGTCCTGCTTTAATTAACTTTATCCAAATACTCACTGACTTCAATAGCCATACTGACTAAATATAAAACAGTATATGCCTGTGGACCTAAGCCCTAATAAACTGAGCTATTCAAACTGTAGTAACTGATGCAAATTATCCAAGCAATTTGCAGGGTTTGGGTCTTTAGGGTCTAAACAGTTTGGGAAAAAGCAGCCAAGGCAATCTCTGCACCAACTGCCTCCTTATATCAACATTAAGTTGATATTTCTAACCATCTGCCCACTGTTAAATATAAAGGAAACCTATCCTAAGAGCTTTTAGTAATAAAAATAGTATAGGTTGATAAATACTTACACAGAATCAGAAGTTTATATCCATTGCCTTATCTTGAATATTAAGGGGGGGAAAAAAAAAAAAAGAAAAAAAAAAAAGAAAGAAAAGAAAAAAATGGAAATATCTGCACCTTTCTTCACTCTAAATTTTCTTTCATCTAAGGTAAATTGTATTTCAAGTGAACAGCTTCGGTAGATTACTTAATACAAACATGAGGGTCTGCATCAATATTGCAGCGCAGTCCCAATTCTGCTTGAGACTCTCTTAGTGATCTTTAGGTCAGTACTTCAGTTCAAGAGCATATACTAAGGCTTACTTAATGTAGGTGAAAAACTAACAGATTTGATTAGGAAGCACAGAACATTATTAAAGAAAAAAAACACAATACTGGATGATCCTCTGGTATCTACTTTGGCAGAGGAGTGTCAGAATTCACTAAGTACATTCACAAGGCCAACGAAAATCTTCACTTTAAGAGAGTATCAGTGTCCCTCTGTAACTATAACACAGCAACAAATACATAGATATTTAGAGTGCTACAAACATTAACTCCACAAAAACTCCGAATCATCAAAAGACAACTCTTCCATTATCTTTAAAGAAAGCAAACTGGTTTATAGGAGCAACTTTGTTACATCATGATAAATCTTTCTATTACCACCTCAAAGAAGGAAAGTCCAAACGTCCTATGCACATAGTATCACCTTTTTAATAATCTCCAACAAAAGCATGAACACAAAAACATTTTACATGAAGAAGGTATGATTTTCTTCAGTTTGTGAACAACCATCTTGGAAATACAACAGCAGGCTCCTAAGAGCATTCTGTCATAGTGGTTAAGAATCACCAACAAACCTTTCATTAACTTTGATTTTATTTGTAAATACTTAGAAATAAAAATCTATTTTTACTGATCTGATGACTCATGGAGCATGAGGAAATTTTCTGGCCTTTAAAGCAGCTCCATCTAGCCTACACAGAATGCTAGTCCTGAGGCAGCAACGTTGCAAGTAAAAGGCAAAACCAGTAGAGCAGTTTCTGCCTCATGCATTGCTCCAAGTCTGTGGGTGCCTGCAGCGGTAATAAGATGATGAAGCCTGTCTTTTAGAAACACAGCAAAGTCAAATTCTGCACCAAAACAAGTGGAAAACATTTCATTGGAAATGTTTTTTGTTTTTTCCTAGCTAGGCGGCCAAAAGGAACACAAAACTGCCCTCCTCTTTCTTTCAATACCTAAAGTTAGCAACAGAATTGCCTGCTTCACAAACAGAAGTTGGCTGTGCAATGCATTGGATGAATCAGTGCTGTTACGCACTGACATTTTAGGAACACACTGTAGCTATAAGACCATATAAAAATGCAGCAACTCATCAGAAGCATTTTATTGAAATAGGCATGCCACAGAACTGAACATGGATGTGGAAGAGAGGGAGACAAATGAAGCACTAGTGAAAATAACACCACCTTTTCTATTACAGAATGACAGCCTCACCAGCAGCAAAAGTAATTTTGCAGAACTGTTACCAGTTTTCTTTTCCATGCATAAAATTAAAGCTAACCAAACCATTCACAGACAGCAAAATCCAGATAAGCTTGGTTCAATATTCAATCTTTTTGAATGTGAATTAACTCTAAAGCAAGGAAAGGTAGATCAGAAAAGGAGCCTAGGTAATCTGCACAACAAAGGAAGAACAGCCAGGGATAATGCTGCCATACACTAAAGAGAAATGGCTACCAACTTCCAGAAATAAGGAAGAGTTTAACTTGCAGTTAAACACCAAACATTATCTAAGCCCTTTAGATTTCAATTGCTTTGTAACAAAGAGTTGTAGAATTTAACCTGTCAAATCAATTCTTATGTAAGGGTTTAAGAACTTAAAGGCACTGAGGAAAGAGCCAATAAAAACAGAAGTTTTCGACTAGAGGCATTGGAAGCCCTGTTTCTTGGACAGGGCACTGAGCAGTTGATATTGATACTGTAGGTGTTCCTGTTCATTGCAGGGGAGTTTGACTAGATAATCTTTAAGGATTTCTTCCAACTCAGACGATTCTATAGTACCATGATTATATGAGAAGTATTTTATTTCTCACAAATCATAACTGTCAAAAGCTGTTAGATGCCTAGGCAATTTGCATACTACTCTTGAAAGTAAGATGTACACCTTCATTGTGACTGGAGCTCAGATTCCTTAAGTACTTATCAACCTGTGCCCAACTCAAAAGGGAATAGAACATTACACAAGATGTTGGGATGATTTCTGTGAATGATTGATGTGCAAAAGCATGATCCTAAATCACAATTAGTGAAGGGTCAGGCAAACACTCCCCCCTAACAGCAATACAGATGGCAGCAATATCGGTTATGCGCCACAACCTGAGCACATTCCTGAGTGCTGAACTGCCTGTTGGGCTGCTAAATCCTGCTTGGCAGGCACCTGCAAGGGCACTCCCAGCCAGAGCCACTGAAGGGCCTGGTGACCAGCATGAGCCATGGACCACTTCCAAAAGTCACTATAGATGTAACTGCCTTGATTTGGAGGCTAATCCTAACTGTACAACAGTATATTGTTCCACATCAGTGGCTACTCACACCAGAAAACTTTTAATACCTGACTTTTCTAGTGAGCATGAATTTTAGCTAGAGTGCTATCTGGGAAAGAGAACATCAAGTAAACCCAGTAGTTACCAGTTTCATTTCACAGCTAGCAATAACAATTTCTTTAATGATATGTTGTTCACATGGCTTTGAAGTATGATACAATCAGATGGAAACAGAGCTGTGAGAAAGAGGTACAAGCACAAATCATATGTATGACTTTAAAGCACCAATTGGCTCTTTTTGATCACTACCTTTTCACCAGCCTCTCGGCTCTTTGCTTAATTGCCTCAATTTTAGTTGCATCACAACAGATTTTTCTCCGAATACCTTGACCTAAATCAGTTTGTCCCAGTTACTGACACTGGTAAATTATTTTGGCAAGCATAGTGTTACAGTTTCAGGGTATCTTATTACATATTCCACCATTTTACACGATTTTTGTTTATACTGCAGGGGAGACAGACATGAAAAACCTGATTTAAATCCTGAACTTTGACCACGTTATCAGGAAAGCTTCAGTTTAAGGAAACTTGCTGTAAAAAATAACCTTAGTGTTTTTTACTCACTAATATGTACCCCAAATCCTGCATGGGCAGCACTGATGGAGTCACCCACATCTGAGGCAGAATGTCTTCTGCTACTGGGTTCAGTATTGCATGCTTGTCAATCTTGATATCACTGCAGGATACAAGGAATTTTTGGCTCCTAAGAGCTTCTGAAATTCAAGATATTTTCAGATGTTCTAAATACATGCTGTCTGAAATAGTTAAGTGATCAGTTGTTAATAATGTACAGTTTCCCCAATAGATACATGTACATAATAAGCATTTATCGATAGGAGAACATTTCTTACTGAAGAAGCTCAATTTCTTTTTTTGAGAGAAACAGAAAAATGTAGAAAACATTTTTTTTGAGAGAAACAGAAAATGCAGAAAAACTTGACAGTGTATGGAGCTACAAGAAATAACTAAGCTAACAGGTATAAGAACAAGAAAAACTGCAGTGTTTAGAAACAACAATTTAAAAAAAAAAAAGCCAACAAAAAAAGCACAGAAAATATGCCATTAATTAGTCTTTAATGTTTTCTACATGAGGAAGAGTAGCTACAATTTGATGCAGCCTTTTACTCCATCAAATTACTCCATCAAATGGCTGATCTTGGTACAACAGACAAGGGCTGCATGAAAACAATACTGAAGGGTAATGAACTGGGAAAATAATTCAGTCTTGTCAACAACAGACCGACTCAAATTTTAACATCATATCAACAGAAAGCTTTTAAGCAATTTTGCTCATGTTTACTTGGCACTTCCCAGTGTTTTTACTCAGAAAGAAAGAGTTGGAAATTTTATGCTCCTGGGGAGATGAAATCTCAGTATTTAATTCAAAAATTGACTGTCCAAATCTGGAAAAAAAAAATTATAAACTTCAGGTCTTGCATGTCAAGATAAGGATGAAAATTAAGGGTTTCCTGAATGCTTGTTCTGACTCCACAGACTTGATGTCCCCACCTTTGGGCATCCCCACAATGCCCATTTAATGTGCTAATACTCCTGCTCTTCCTTCCTATATATAACTCCATCCACACCAATGACCCTATTCTTCCATTTGTGATCTTAAGCTACTGTATGCCCTTCATCATTTTAACTCCTTACAATTTAGTTTGAGGACACATCTAGGACACACAGAATAATTCCCAAGGTGTCTGACAATACTGCACTAGAAGCACCTGAGCTAGCATTGAGCAATCTGGCACGTCTAAATGAAGCAGAGTGACCCCATGCAGAGACATGAGCTTGAATCCTGGAAGAAATGCAGTTATATCAGCATGGTGCTGCCCGCAGGCTAATTAGCACTGCAATGACAGGATTTTGTCAGTTTTGGCTTCAGAGCTATGGCATTCAATGCCAGCTCAAGGCCTTCTCTACACAGACCACGTACAGTGTTAGTGCACACTCCCACAGTGTTTGCATTAAGTGTACTGGGACCATGCTCAGGGGTGACATATGGAGAGATTGCTTGTGAAGGTGCTAACTAATTTCCCAAATTTAACCAACCAAAATCAATATGATTTTGTACAATATTGATCAGAATATTCTCATAACATAAGGGATTAATTAAATAAGGAATTCAGCAGTTCTCCCTTGGCAGTTGAAAGATACAGATAAGTGTGACTACTCGGCTGCAGAGATTCACCTCTTACTTGCTCAGATTTCTGATCTTGCGAGAGAGAGAGGAAGAAAAGTTAACCCTGTCACACTGTGACCAGATTTTCCCTAGACTTCCAAAGAAAATATTTATAGAACAATTACTCCAAAGATTCTTGACCAAGTCTCCTCGCTACTTCTTCTATCTGAAGCTGCTCAGCTCAGAAAGAGTGACAACTATCAAAATCAGCTTTCTGCTTTCCCTGCATACTCACATTTTCAGAAGAAAAGTCAAAGATTCAACTAGACACAAAGCTCCTGGTCACTAATGGAGTAAAATCACTCCTCCCATGCAATCCAGATTTTAAAGTTAAGAGAAACTTTAATTAAGATTGTAAATCTGAAAAAAGTTATCTCAGACCAGGCCTTCATTCAACTTACATGTGTGTTTTTAGTTGTTTTCTGATACATAAGTGCTGAATATTCCTTTTGCTACAGTGAGGTACGTACATGGTATCTATTTCAGTTTAGTATTTTTTTCTGTTTTATAAGTGTTTTTCAAACTGTTATAATGGCTTAGATGTACATTCTTACTAAGTGATGATTTTCTGGGTGAAAGACTCTCAGAACTTGGGTTTGTTGTATTTGCTTCTTACATTGCTCATGATACAGAATTTTCTGTTAAGTGGTACTCTTAGTTCTGTTTCTTTCAGTGCAATAACTTGGCAAGACACAGCACAATTTAAACATAACAGAAAATGACGGTAAACATAATGATTAGCACATACACTCAGTTTCCAATACTGGAATTGGCAAACTATTTTTGAGAAGTCACACGTGGATTCTGGCATAATTATTTCCTGCAGCAACAACAATTATATCCCCATGATGGTCAGGCACTTCCAATCATTTGTGAAGATGACTTTAAAGTTCAGAGGTCAATGGCAGGTAAAAGTGAGCTGCAATATTATAACAAATTGAGCCACTGTGTTCATTACAAAAAGATCTAGAATAAATGCTAATAGTTAACTTTGTTTTCAAAAAGAAAAGAAGAGAAAAATCACAGAGTATTACACAGAAAACAAAGAAAATTCTCTGGACAGTTGTCCTGTCCAAGGAATAAAGAGAAGACTTACCCTAAGAAGTTGCGTAGATTCAATAACTCTAAAAACAAGAATCCAGCTACATTGGTTGATCTAGATGAAAGACTCAGAAACATGATGCTATCTACTCAAAGCATTCATTTCCTAAGCTACCTTCTAAAATGTTTCTAAATTATCCAAAATAAATAATGATTATATACTCTTCCTATTAACCTAGATCATTTACCTTAGCATGCAGAGGAATATATGTACAAGCACATATTTACTTGCTGGCAAAAAGGCTAATCTGATAGTAACTCCTAAATAGAGAGGACCATGGGATTATTGACTGAAACTTCTCTACTTCAGAACCTGAAGGAGGCTGAAAACTTAAAATGTTGTCTGGTGTGATTTCTGCTGTGCTGTGTTCTGCCTAGCAACAAACCTGAAGGTGACAGAATTCTGACCTGTGGCAATATTTCATTAAATGCTGGTGTCATTGGAATCTATTAGCATCTCAGATAACTGCATTTTTAATGAGAGACTATACAGATTCTATATTCTTAATCCCAGGAAGGAATATTGTAAATACAAAATATTTTCCACCATCTTTCCACCATTAACTTTAGTAACATGAGTTTACTGATCAGAATAAAAGAGTGAAGCAAGAATCAAGTCTGTCCTCTCATCATGGACAGTTTCTCACAACTATAAAGCGAAATTGATGAGTAAGTAGGACAGTCTGTTGTCTTGAGCCAGAAAGCTGTATTCCCAAACAGGGGGGTGAAGTGGAAATTTTTTTAGAAGCCAAAAATAGAATATGAAGGATGGATTGCAGGTTGTGATAAAAATGAAGGTTAGTTTCCTCCATCTGGAAAAGATGAAGCAATCCTTCACTGTACAATCCAGTACAGACAAAGTCATATATTTAACGAGTTCCTGCTTTCCCTTTGAAGCAGGAAGTGCAATTGTATTCTTTTTAAAATGAATGAATGAATAAATAAAAATAATCTTGAATACGGTGCTCATCACAGCTTCATGTGAAATATCAGCAAAGCTCTACTAAATCTTTACCATCAGGAAATAACAATTACCAACTGGAACAAGAGGACTTACCAATTATCATCTTTGGTACCGTCTTTGCTTTTTGTTTTCACAATAATTCTGGATTGAAGCAGTTGTCCCTACTGTGCTTCTTTTACTTTTTTCATCTCCATGCTTTTTTAAGTAAGTACCACCTGCTTACTAAGCTACCTGGGCAACATCTCATTTAGAGTACTAATCTGCTTAATACCAAAGCATCTTTGAGATACCTCCCTACCTAGTATTCCCACTTCTGGCCCTCAGGTTAATAAAGAACATCCTCACTTAACGACATATAACTGGATTTATTTATTTTTCTTTTGTCTCACCCCAGGGTTACCACATAATTTATCAAGGAGAGATTAAGAATTTTGTTTGACATAACAGTAGCCTGTCTGGAAGCTTGCATAAGATCTAACTTGGCCCAAAGCTATGATTTAATGCAGTATGATGACAGCTAGTAAAAAGCAGCAAACGACAAAAACCTCAATGCACATTACATGTAGGTTGAGCAAAAGCAATGCCCCCCATTTACTTCCATGAAAATTACATCACATACAAGAGCACAATAACACTATTTGATAAAACAAATTCTCAACTACAAAACAATATGTTTCAACACAGTCACCAACCTTATCTGCATTGTGAGGATGAGCTGAGTGAGACACTCTTCATTTCCTGGTGTAGCAGCTGTGTATGGCTGTCTGGAACATGGCTTGTCTTTCATGTTGCTGTTGACACCATTGAAACACACCACCCACCACCTCACTGTGCACACATTCACTGTTTAGTCCCCATAAGCATTGATAAATGTCAATGGGTGTTACTTTTTCTGCATGGAGGAATTCAGTTACACACCTTTGCTTCATACACACTTCCATGTCTGACATTGTTTTGTCAGACTGCCCTTCTGCTACCATCTGTCTCACAGCAACACAATGTAATGAAATATTGGTGGGAAGGTTCATCCTCTGCTGCCACATCCCCAACATACACCTCTGACATTGTGGGGCATTATAATAAAAGAGGAAGCATTACTTTTGGAGCAGCCCTTCTTTCAGTACTACGTTCATTGCAGAATGAACATAGTGAATTATCACTGAAAAGCTTCCTAGGTACGATGACTTAGTCATATAAACCATGAACTGTGGTTACTTGTTTTCCTTTGTCATGCAGCAAGACACAGATTAAAAAGACAGACAAAATTACTTATCTCAGAAAAAGCATACACTTGGAGGTTTTTTCAGCATTTTGATAGTGGCCAAAGTCAGTGAACTGCACTTTGTCTTGTCTTTTATGTAAGTACAAGGGTGAGTCATGCGAGACTAAAATAAACGCTGTTTTAGAGGCAGTAGTACTAATAATAGCAAGTACATCTTTACAGAGTCTTCCCCATATGAATCTATTCTATTACTAATACAGTAGTACAGACCACAGTGCACTCATAGCTGAATTTTACCTCAGCTGATTTTACCTTAGTGATTTGTTTTCATGCTGATATCAAAACTGATAAATCACACTAGACAGTGGGGCATAGGAATTTAAAAAATATGCTATCACAAAAACACTTACACTAGCCATTAATCCTGCATGACAGTTAGTGATATCAGAAGGAAGTTGGATTTCTGACTGCAATAATAACCTAGAAAACAGAAACAGTACCTAATCCTAAAATAGTGTGAACCATTCTACACAAAGAGGGTATTTGAGCTCCTGTCTGAGTCTGGATAGTGCCTTGAGCAACCTGATCTATGGAAAGAGAAAATTCAGGGGTCCCTTCCAACTACAACCATTTTAGGATTCTACGATTTGCAACATATGAATCCTGCAACAAATAGGTGAATTATATTCTGAAACATGGAGAACACTTAAACCATTTTATGCCTTTCATGCCTTATTTGGAATCTCCAAATGTTTTTCATAGGCCAAACTCAGATTAAATGTATGTCAATGCAAAATACCATACAGGTGTGACACTATCTAACACTATCTAAACCTTTCATAGCACAGGAAAACTCAACAAAAAAAAACACAAAACAACAACAGAAGGGTCACCTCCCTGAGTTACGACTGCACCACGAAAAGCTAACCATACTTACCCCAGCAGACAAGCTTTTCCAGCTTGGATGCACAATTAGATACTCGCATTTATGTTCATCTGGATTTAAACAGTTTTCAAATGTACCACTCTTTCCAATTCCTCCATCACAAAAATACACTTTTCCATCATCCTGGGAGTTAACTCAATACTAAATAATTGACCTGATATTTCAGTTCTTACCCTCATGAGAACCTTTCTATTATTTGATCAGGAATCATTTTTTTTCTGGGATTGGTCAGCCTTCTGGCCACTGAAGCCATATCCTAGTCAGAACCTGCCTCTTTATCAGAGTAGTTTTATTTAAACATAGCCAGAATTATAACATTTCTTAATCCATATTTTATAGCTGCCCAAGGGGGAAAATCATTTTGTAGAAAAGCAAGAAAACACCCCGAAGGTTCAACACAACTGATCTTTCATTACAAACCTCAAACAGAGTGCTGTCAGGTCACTGAATTTTGTCCTTCAAAACTGACATCCAAGACTGACTCTTAGAAAAGTAGCATTGTCAAAGGCTTTGTCTAAGATTTGAATACTGCATTTGTCTTTCAGTTTCCTCTGGGAATACCTTTTAATTATGAAGCCAAACATGGAAAACTGAAGTAACAGAAGATTCTTTCAAGGAACTTGTAGTCTCTATAACACTATGTCTTTTGGTTTTATCATAGGTACCAAAACAACTTAATTCTGTTTCCTGTGCACTTCTGAACTATTTCTGGCACAGACTGGTATTGATACTAGAAAATGAATTGTCCCGGCAGCATGAGAGATTTCATTCTATCCTTCAAATCAATCAATAGATAAACATGTATATAAAAACTTGGAATATGTTCCCACCCATACTAATTGTTTCACACAAGCAACAAACACAACCTAGGAAGCATCAGACATTTTTTGCTTTCTGTGAGCCTTTTCCATAAAGATGTTAAACTTGGCACATACTGAAGGAAGGGAGAGTACACATCTTTCTGAAGGTAGAGAATTTGTGCATCACACATTGCTGCAAGGTTTGCTTTTTATCTCTCCATCTATCTTCCATTTCACCAAAACCTTAAAATCAATCACAGCTGTAAAACTCTCCTTGCTTGGTTTTAATGTAACATAGAAACTTCTTCCAAAACAGTCATCCACTCAAAGAACTGGGAAAAGAGGATTTAGCATATTTCTCCTCAAAAAGCATAAGCAAAACATTTTGCTAGATTACAGTAAGAGTGAAAGGAGAATTTCCTCACACAACCAAAGGATCCAACAATTGCGTCTGATATAAATTTTCAGAGTTATCTAATCATCTTCTCATCAGCAACCAAGGAGAAAGATAGCTACTCTGAGTACTCATAACGGACACTAAATTGAAATATTCTCCTAAATTAATGAACTAATTCAATGAACTAATTTAATGAAATAACTGCTAGAAACAATGAAGCAAGTCATCCATCCAGTAAGATGCTGAGGATCTAGAAATAATAGCCAGGATTTCTGGAGTAGGAAGTTGAGGGTCTTCCCTCGAGTGGAGACACTACCGTGGGGAAGATCCAGAAATTGTGAGCAGAGGAGATGGTGGAAACACCAAGATAAGAAAAGAAAGAGTAAAACAGAGTTAGAGGACAGAGAGGTCTGAAGGCTACCTCACAAAAGGAGACTCACACAGAGCAAAGGAAAATCTGTAGTAGGCAGTGGGCCTACTGAAGGCACATAGTATTCCACCAAAAATCAGGATTTTTCTTCAAAACACCTCCCAGTACTTCTACAGTGCAAAACCATTAGCTAAAGAAAACTACTGCAAAGGCTAAAAAACTGCCAGAGAAAAAATGTTTTCGCAATTGTGTAATCTTATCTGTGAATCTCTGTCATTCATTAACACAGTTTCACCTACTAACAGCTAAATATCTGTCTCTACTTGTCATAAAAGCAATTCTACGCTGATAAACACCCTGGAGTAGAGAAGAATCTAGTCTCTTTCATGTAAATTCACTGTTGTGCTGCAGCAAAACATCCAAAAAAACAAATTCTCTGGAACATGAATAAAAATAAGATTGTCAGATAGCAGACAGAGAGTAAAATACAGACTCCTTCTCTCGACATTTAAGATTGATGACAATTGACCTCATTTCTAACTCTTCTCCATAGGATCGGACAGAAGTGAATAACATAGGAGAGAACAGTAAAGTACTATGCCACACTAACAACAAAGAAGCTGTAGGAATAGACACATTTTTTTCTTCTCAGCAATGTATTTTTCATTTGTTTGTTTGTAATAAGTTTCATCAGATACGTCTGCTTGTCTCCACAGTCTCTGATAAACCAATGATCTTCCATCACTACAACATTTCTACATGTCTGTTATTTTTTTTTTTTTTTTTACTTATCATTGACCCAATAATAAAATGTTCTGACATTTTACAATGGCCTTTGAGGAAAGCACAAATCACCCATAATCAATTTCAGCATCTCTGCAGCATCCAGACAATTGCTTTATAGCTTTTGAAGCTAAAGAACTATTAGGATATATGACATCCATGAAAAAAAAAAAAAAGTACTGAAGTGTCTATTTGGAATTTGGTTAATGCACGGCTCTGAAAGATGAAAAACTTGGGTGGGAACACTCCTTCCAGAAGTAGCAGTTCTGAGCTTTCACTACACTATCATACGTTTATTGTTATCCAGGTTTTAAATCTGGAAGCGGCTTCAAGGAGCTGTGCTAATGAAGGGTTCAGGGTGTACCACATGCAGTTCCAGCACCTAGGCAACAAACTTACACGTTAGGCCTCATTGCTCTGTTGCTCCCACTTCTATAACATAAATCTCAATGGTATCTCACTTGTGTGTTTACATGCATATGTGTACACACACATACACACACACACAAAAATGCCTATATGTATGTATAACAGCTGCCAATAACAGGAACACTTGCAGTGGATAAAACAACTTCTAATTCAAGGGACGTGACCTACCTGACGTGTGACAAAGTGGATTGTGATATTCTTATAGTACCAATGAGAGGCTGAGGGAGATGGGATTGTGCAGTCTGAAGAAGAGGAAGCTCAGGAGTGAACTTATCACTCTCTACAATTACCTGAAGGGAGGTTGTGGTGAGGTGGGGTGGTCAGCCTCTTCTCCCACATAACTAGCAATAGGGCTAGAGGGAATGGCCAGTTGCACCAGGGGATATTCAGGTTGGCTGTTAGAAAATACCTCACCCAGAGAGCAGTCAGAGACTGGAACAGGCTGCCCAGGAAGGTGGTAGAGTCACCATCCCCAGAGAACAATTAAAAAAAAAACAAACGAAAAAAAATTCAGCAGGAACTGAAAACGCACAAATGTGGCAAAAGGAAAGTAATCGTAAAATATTTGAAAATTGATTTTTTTTCTCTTCACTTTTTCTAGTATGTTGTAATGATTAGGAGACTACAGTCTTCAGAAAAGAAAGCAGGATATCGAATGCTCTGGTCCTCAGTTATCATGCCAGAAACGCAGATTTGCTTAATTGAATGAGAAATCAGGTTGTTATTTCTCTGTGATCACTCTCTTATGAGTTAAAGTTTTTAAGTGGCATTTCTTAAATTAATTTTAAATTAATGAAGGTGTTAAATAGTCAATAATAGTTAAAAATAGTCTCAAAGTAGAAAATTACTCATAAAATTACTTTATCATTGCAGTGATATAGGTATATGCAAAAATAATGAATACAGCTGGAATTGTGGGTCACTAACTAAAACAGAACTGCCTTAGTTTGTCTGCTACAAATAGCCCTGCATTCACTTTCATGGTATCTTACAGATTGAATGTACTTGATCAGCATGAATAATCCAGTTGGTGTATACTTGTCATACTTTCAAAATTATACTTCCTTAAGTTTCCTTATGTTAAAATGATGTGCTTTGCTTGCTCACAGTTTCTCCTATAAGTATACAACTATATCGCTTTTTAAGAACTTGCCACTACTTACTGATATAAATAAATGTAATTAATGTACTTGTATACCACACATATTAACATTCCAATATGATAGCTACAATATTTATTCATTATTCTTTTGCTAATCCTGTTCAAGGTCAAGAAAAAGTTAAAAAAAATTTTAAAAGCCCTAAGCAACTACTTATTAGTTACTGCTGTCAGCAAATAAATCCTCTGCAGTATCCTTTTTGATGTTAACTTAGAGCAAAAATATCAAGTAGTAAAAAAGGGCCATAAAATACAAGTGCACATCATTCTTACAATCTGCTGACATTTCCTTTTGTAAGGACCAGAATCTGGGTAAGGAATGACAATGCAACACCTCATCATATATGATTTTCCAAAATGACCTTTAATGCTAGAGAGGCCAAAACACAAACATCCAGAAGTTTGTGGAACTACGATCCACACCCACAAACGTAAAGATATCTCTGCTTTCTTTCAAGTGCATAAGAATTTTATGACATAAACCTCTGTGCTGCTATGCATACATTTTGAGATCACTTCTCACATGAGCAAATATGTTGGTTTGAACAGATATACTTTAAAAAATGGCCCTCACTCAGAAGGTACAGTAATAGTATATATTATATATATATACTGAAATAGGCCCAAGGAAGAGTCCCATTTGACATTGCTACAGTAATGCTGGCATCACAATTTTTGAAACAAAATGCTGCAAGTAGCAAATTTAAGAGAGAAAACAGAGGTTATTCATATCAGGGAAGAGGTCAGCGTAAGAGCTGGCATGCAGAAACACAGATGGTCACTAGAGACAAGTACAAAAGGGACTGAGAAAAAGTGAAGGTTGTAGAAAATATAGCAGAAATATTATGGACTGATCTATGAATCCGTTCAAGTGACACAGCATTTCTGCTCTGTGCATTCCTTAAATAGCAGAGCACCACAGCACTGCTACAGAAAGCGTCAAAAACAATTGTGGACACAGTAATTTTATTAGTGAAATGGTAGCAGAAAAAAAAAAAAAAAAAAAGACTTATGGAAAAGAAGTAAAGCAAAAACTATTAAGTTTGGCTGTCTGTTATGGGCTAGAAAATAAGCAAAGCAAAGCAAAGTAAGTTATTAGGCTTCTGATAGATGAAGTAACAGAAAAACAACTTCAAAACATTTGGAGGTGACAAAAAAGTAGGGGTTGGTTTGATGGAAATCACATGTAAATGAATCGTTATCACAGCAAAAATATCGAGTCCACACAGAATTATTAAAAAGAAATCGGACAACAAATAAATCAGTTTGCAGTAGAATTTGCAGAAGAATTTTGTAGTAGAATTTTATCTATGTGACAAAGACACAATTAAATGCTATTCCTGAATCACAGAATGTAAACTTTGCATCAGAAGAGGGGTGACCAGCAGGGTGTGGAAGGTGACTGTCCCTCTCTACTCTGCCCTGGTGTACTGCATCCAGGCCTGAGGATCCCAGCACAAGAAGGATGCAGAGCTGTTGAAGCAGGTCTAGAGGAGGACCACAAAGATGTTCAGAGGGCCAGAGCACCTCTCACAGGTTAAGGAAGCTGCACTTGTTTAGCTTGGGGAAATGAAGGTTTTGGGGAGAGCTCATTGCAGTCTTCCAGTACTTGACGGGAGCTTACAAGCAGGAGAGGGGCCGACTTTTTCCATGGGAACATAAGGATAGGATAAGTGGGAATGGCTTCAAACTAAAAAAGAGGAGATTTAGATTATACACTGGGAAGAAATTCTTTACTCAGAGAGTGGTTAGGCACTGGAAAAAGGCTGCCCTGGGCAGCCCAGTGTAGTGGTTGGCAACCCTGCCCATGGCAGGGTGTTTGGAACTAGATGATCTTTAAGGTCCTTCTAAAGTAAGCCATTCTATGATATGACTCTACAACATTAGTTTCTCAGAGTCTGGTGAAAAGAACACATTTCAAACTGCATTCAATTATTAAAAGGAATATATTATGCTCTTGCCAAAACATAGGTATAGTTAAAATACCGCTGAGCTGCAAAGTAATGATTTAGTAATATTTTTGCAGGAACTCAGCACTATTCTATAGAATTCCCTCCAAAAGGCACTAACTCACTGACAACAGCAGCATAATTTTAAAGTTATATCCAGTTAAGATATATTTAAGGTTGAAGAACTCTGGATTCTTACTAACCTGCTTACTCATTCTATATAATGTTACAGTTTGGAATATATTTGTAGACAAGAATGCTTAAGATCATGATGTTGAACAGAATAGAAAGTTGCTATTACTATAAAAAGTAAGTAATGTTGTTGTTGCTTCGCTTAAACAAAAATCATTTCTCTTCCTCCTCACCAAAATGGCAAAGTCAGATGGAACGATCAAAGCCATTTTGAGGTGCACCATTAAAAACTTCATCTTCCAAATTCCATGATATTCTGCTATTTATAATCATATATATATATATATATATATATATATATATATATATATGCTCAATTTATGTTTCAAATTTGCTTGTACGTAAATAGAACTGGAAGGTTTCTTCTTTCTTGAAAACATAGGGATTTTAAATTGTATAAATGCAAAACTCTATTCACTTAACTGAAGATCATTTAATCTCTTATATCCCAGAGCTACTGCATATCACAGTTTTGTGTCCGATCGCTAGAGTTTGTTAGTTGAGATTCATTAAGATAGAGATCAGTTTATTAATAAAAGGAATTGTGCACAAAACAATAGGAAGTTTTTCATAGGTAGTTTTTTAATCTAAATATGCAGTTCTAATAATTTCTGTTACTACCTATACTAATAAAAACTTAAATACATTTGAATTCTGCTTACATTGTGTTTGAAGAAAACACAAGAGAACTGATGTGTATTCTTAAGGATTCCTAATGACTACCTGAGCTGGAAATCACTGTCAGAGGTACTGCAATAATACACTTGGGGCCCTGTTTTCCTTTCCAAATTACTTTTGTAGAAAAAGCAATTAATATTCCTGTTGCTTGTATTGTGATCTGCATTACAAAGGAACCAAAGTATTTTGTTACACGTAGAGATTCCTTTGTCTGATAACTGAAGATTCAGTTGTTGCCAGACTGCGTCAAATGCTTAAAAAGCATCCAAAGTTTGGAGCAAATGAAAAACATCCTTGTCCTATTTCCTGCAAAACAATGAACTTTGAAGATGGCACAGATCCTTGTACCACAACAGCACTGAAAGGTTTAGCATTTCACTCTTGTTCTCAGAGTTGCTTATTTCAATAATTTGGTCTCATTCCAAATTTTCTGGTCACTAGGAGCAAATCACAGCGACTTTCTAAATGTCTAAAATGCCTCAAACAGCAATGGGAATATCAGCAAGCATTTAAAATCTTCTAAAGGAATTACAATATAGTTAAATCTAAATTTAATTATCACACCTGAAATCACTAGATTGTCTGAAGATCATTTTAAGTTAAATAGAAGAAACTGGTAGGAATCATTTTCTCTTGATAAATCCACAGAAATGGAAAAAGCCTTGTTATACATCTCATCCAGAGAGATTTTCTTAATGGGGGACACTTAGCTGTCTGAGTCCTATGAGTAGCAGCAAAGCAACTTCCATTCCTAGAGGGAAACTTCACATTCATTGTTAATTGGTTAAGATTGATGTTATATACTACTGATTTATACACAAAGATGTTACAAACTTCGTGAAAATGTATAATCCACTTACATAAATCCTGAGATCAGTTTTTTATGGATGGTTCTTGGAAACTAATTACTAATTTAGCTCAACATGAAAAAGCAAGCCAGTCTGTGAGAAGAAGTCTTTCCCATGCAGTTTATACCTGATGGGGTGGAGAAGCGTACCAGGGTTCCTGAAATAATTAACTGAGGAATATACTTAGGAGAACACTAATCACTGTGTGATATTGTAAGATGCTCTCCCAAGGCAAAATTTCTAAATCTTGATGACGTGACATGGATTTGATATCATTTTATGATTGCTGAACAACCTTGATTGCTAATTTCTTAATCAAGATATGTATAAATGCATCAGAGAGAATAACACCCGCAACAGAACTGATCTCCAGGAAGAGAAATTTATACAGGAAGCAGTGACAAGACTGTATCCGACACACAGCCTTGCTGAATTTACCAATTCAGATATTGCTAAAGCTCATTTTCAATTACTGCTCTGACTGCAGAATAGGCATATCTAGGGATTACTCATCTGGTGCAGGACTTTTGTATTAACAGAGTCAGAGAACACAGTCAAGCAACAACCGCTTCCAGTGGCTCAGTTAGAGTTAAGTTTGGAGAGGCAGCTAATGACTGTGATTAAACTCATTAGACTGCATCTCCTGTTTACAAGCTGAAAATATGTATCACGTACATCAAATCTAACCTGCTGGCACCTATGCTAAGACATTCATTTAGATTTTTACATAAAGATAAAGACTCAAAGAAAATCTATTACTGAGTATGTTTCTTTCTTTCTTTCTTTTTTTTTTTTTTGTGTTACTGAAAGTTTTAATGTCAAAATACTGTAGTTAACTTTAACGTCATGGAGATGATGACTTAATTGAAATACATTTGATTTTTTTTTAAATTATTATTATTATTTTTTTTTATATAAAGTCAGCATTGCAAACCAAGGTTAAATGTTAATTCAAAGCTCTTTTACTTAAAGCTGTAAAGAGAGCATGTGCTATGTTAATAGAGAGTGTACTGAAATATCCAAAACCAAAAAATGCAGGTATTCAAAAGAATGCGCGCTACAGGACATTGTTTTGACTGCTGGTTTCTTTTCCTTTTTCCTATTGTACACCTCAATTAGCTGACTGTGAATAAGAAATGTATGCTCTCAAATCTAAGAAAACATTTGCAAAAAAACCTATTTATTTGACAGTTTCAAGATGGAAAGCTATTTTGCATAGTACTGTGACTTCACTTAAGAGTACTTTAAAATTTTGTTCAGTAACATATGACGCAGAAACAGATTACAATAATAATCCCCTTCATTTACAGCTATAGCAAAGATGAACAATTCGAGTGCTGATCAAGAACAAGAAAATATTTTCTGTTCTGTTTCATCTCGTTGCTGCTTTCTATTTCTCCACCTCAGCCTTACATCTCTATGACAGTCATTATACAAACCACATCATCCTGCAACCCACACAGGCAGTTAACAATTTATCCCTGTTGTCTCAATCATAACCACTTACGAAAACGGCAATCATTCTTGCTTTGAGTTTCTGATAAGGGAATATGAATAACTAATTTCATCCCTAGAGTCTCAATGCTAGTTTCTACTGTCCCTTTAACCACCTAGACAAATAGGTTGGAATACACAAATGGAGTCATTTGTGTACTTATTAAAGTGCAGATCTTTTAATGTGATCAAAGAAACCATCTTAATGCCCTTGATCTCCCTCTAAAATGTAAGCTAGCAGTGAATCATATCACAATCTTCCACACAGTGTGCTGCATTTATATTCAGCTACGCTTTGAGCTACTGCACTTACATCTGTTGAATCTACAACCAAGCTGACTACACACCTTATGATTAGATGTAGCTATCTGTATAAAAACAACTGCTGTTGTTGTTCAGTCTGTACTGTTCTTACAGTGGCAAAATCTCTCTCTCCATATTAGAAAGATCTTAAGCAGTAGATGGAAAACTTCAACCATGAGTAAAATAAAGCAAGCATTTGCATGAAGCCAGCTTGTTGTTTTTTCCTTCTTTCTCTCAAGGAAAACATTTAAGTTGATTCTTCTCAAATACAAAAATGTTACCTGTCACTAAGTATGCTGTCCCAATTTCATCCTTACACTAGGAATTCTTATAACCTTGGAATCATGCGCTATACCAAATGGCTCACCTTCACAATGAAACACTCTGCAGCTAAATGACAAGATCTCTAAACAAGATAAAAAAAAATTAAAAGCTTAAATATTATCACTGTTCATTTAAGAAATGATGCAATTCTGCCCAGGTATAAAGAGTATTAAGCCAAATTTCAGTATAAGCAAAGAACTTTTGATTATGTGACCATGTCTACATGGAAAATATGTGCCATTAATAGTAAAGTCTGATTAATTCCAATTCCTCTCTTGAAATTACTATTTAATACGAAAATTCATGGAAATCCACTGAAATTCACAGCAATTTCAAAAATAGTTGTATTTGTCTCAGAAAGATTCAGTGTGTGAGTTGTCTTTTCTATTTTTAGAAAAAGACAAAACATTCAATTAGATCATTTGTCAGCATTAACTGATATAAATCATGATGAATACTTACAGGCCTCCGAAAGATTCAAAAAGAGAACTGCAGTTTTCTTTTCCCACCATGCTTTCAAAGCTCACAGAAAATGCAAATATTATGCTTTCTCATATCTTATTGGCACAGCTTAACTCTATAGAGTTAAAAAGCTATATAGAGCTTTCTTTAACTAACAGATAAGTGACATCAACAGTGAAAAAGGAATAACTTAGGTTAGTCCAAAAGCATTAACTTTATAAGACCGATTCACTTTGTTAGTATTGGATAATCAATTATTGTCTTCCAGAAGGCAATTCACATTTTAAAGAAATCCTGTTTTTCACTTATTTTTGTGCTAGTGCCAGGATGTTGTGCCTGATGTTGCTCCTACATGATATATATAAACAGCTAATTAAATCAGTTAAATTTATTTTGTAGGATAACACAGCTGGCAGTCTAACAAATCTTTCCCAGTTCATGTTCCAAGAGTGCTGAAACAGAAATGCTTCCAGAGCAGGAAACTGTTAGTGGTTTGGGTGATTGTGAGGCAGGTTGGCAGCAGCAAGGACTCACCCTTGCCATTGGACTTCGAGCAATTTAAGGACATGGCAGAACCTGTGCCATGCCCACTGTAAAGCATGCCAGAGAAGATCTGTGTGGCTTCATGGACAAAGTACTGATTAACAGAACTTGGTCCTTAATTTCTCTCTAGTTCCCTTATGGATGGTGTTATTTGTTCCCTCAGAGGTGTTCAATAGTTTATGGAGTCAAAGTATAGCTTTACAACAAACTAAATCATTACAAGAGTCAGTATTATTTTGAGTGCATTAAGGATGTCCTTTCTGTATAGGCTGCCATGTATAGACTACTCAGAGGAAAAAAAACCCCAGTTATTAGCAAATAAAAAAATAAAAATAAAAATTTATGATACCCACACTTACTGAGCAGAGAATAATAGCACACAATCCATAAAAATGATATAAATGACATTAATGGAGAGTCAGTGAGTACTCTCACTTTTCTAAGCAAAACATCACCAGCTACTCAGGTGTACCAGCTCGCTGCAGGGTTTGCTTAAATACAAAGGTACTTCTAAAAGCTGAACCAGCATAAAAGAGAAACTAGAAGTTCATTTTATTCCTTTCAATATAAATAACAGGAGCATACTATCATCACAATTTATTTCAAGAATGTGGAGGAGCACATTGGTATCGATTACAAAAAATGAATAACAAAAAAGGTTCCTCAGAGTGTCTGAAAGACACAAGTTGTGCATGCAGAACTTTCAGTTCTGTCACTGTAACATAACATTTTGATTTTCTGCTGGTAACTTCATGGATCTGAGATAGATAAAGAGAATGAAAGAGGCAACTTATTATAAAAAATGTATCATGTTGCTCCATTGATTATTTAATGATTACCAAACATTTAAAGCACTTAAAATTAAATGGTAAAAATAATGAACATGTGAAACCTATCACACAATGAATCTGGTGATAACAGAATGCTATCTGCACGTTTTCTGAAACTTGTATTAACCAAAGACACATGGATATGCTTTGGCAAAGAGCCATTAAAAGTGATGAACTAAGTTCACCTGACAAGAAGAACACTGCTTGTTTTGTCATGTATCAGCAACACTCACTGAAAGAAATGCAAAATTTTAAATAAGTGATTTTTAGCAAAAATTTACTTTCTGCCTGTAATCCAGTACATGCAACTGGGATACAGTTATTTAATGAACGAAGGAAGAACCAAGTAGAGAAATGAATGACAACTTCTTTATAGGCATCACTGCCTTCATTATACCTCTTGTGTCAAAAACAGTGGCTCTACAGTGGCTCTAAAAAAGATGCAAAACTAAGAAGGGGTAGTGTTTAAATTCATGAACAAGAAGCAAAATATTCAGTGGCTGGAGGAGTAACTGCCCTCTCCTTCACACTTACTATCACCAACAAGTATGCACACAAGGATGCCAAATAGTTGCTGCCAAGATGAGGCTCTTCCTATCTTTCTATCAAAATGAAAGGAGTACTTAGAATCTGTACCATCAAATCAACCATTAGCTTTTTAAAAAAATAAAAATAAAAATAGGAAAAATTATTTTATGTCTAACAACTGAGATTTGTTGACTAGATCTTATGATTAATGATTAGATCTAATGATTTTTGGCTCTGTTAGCTTTGCAAGATATTAACCAAATTTTTGAAAAATGATGGAGGAGGTTGGGCAGTGAAAAGCAGCTGAGCAGGTAGATATGGAGAATGTAAAACTTGCTCCTGAAGAAGTCAGTAAAAAAATAAAATAAAATAAAATAAATCAAAGTGATCAAGCAATTTATTTTAAATCCCTCTGACAAGTGCATCTCTTCAAAGGAAGAGTGAAGTCCACAATTAAAGTCTGCTGGCAAATGAGGTTCAATTTAAAACTATCACATATCATGAGGAATTAACCCAACTGAGTATCTATGAAATATTTTTCCCTTTATTAAAGGGATGGCATCATGCTGCTTATTCTAAATCTTTACTCTAGTTAAGTAGGGCATAGAGGGAAACAGAAAATTTATATCGAGTTGAAGCTAAAATGAAAACACATTTTTGGAGTATTTTTTGCATTAAAAATAACCTTACATTATAAAATTCCTCTCCTATATCTCAACAGGTACATGAGAAGATATACAAGGAAGTGTTGTTCACCTCAGGTTTAACTCAGGTTTGAGGAAGAGGGGTTCTTCAATGGAAAAATATGCATGGGATGCAGACATGGGAGTGGAAAGGAAGATATGACTGTGTAAGTACTCAGACTGGTGCAAGATTAATACTCTCAGTTTCCTGATATCAGCAGCCAAAGCCTTGACAGCAGTTTTCAAAGAAAATCAAACCTAGGAAGCCCAGCATACAACTGATGTAGGAAGACAGCAACCAACCTTTCTAAAAATTTTCCTTGTAATGTAAGCCACCATATTACAACACTAGATGTGGAAATTGAGATATTCTGAAACAGGGAAGGTGGCTATTAGACAACTCAGTAATCATTTTTTTTTCCCTTTCAATGAAAATCATGCAATGCAGTTAGCTAATAAAATCTCTTCAATGTTTACGAACAGCTAAAACAAATGAGCTGCTATTTTAATTGTATATGAAAACGAAAACCAGAACAACAACTTAATGGTGAGATTACAATTACAATTTTTGATTTACCAACAAACTCTTGTTATTTATTTTCTTACATAAGCATAAGTAGAATAATTACACACTTTACCACTCATATTGCATTTTATTCATTCAGTTTCTCTCAGTCTCTATGAAATAAAATTCAACTACAATTTGATCTAAGTCAATTTCAACAAAGATGCTAAAATAAATGCAAAACATGGTAGTGAAAGAGCACAGATTAAAACCAAAACAAACTAAATAGACATCGTTAGCTGGGTATAATAAAAAGTAGATTCTCTTTATGAATGCAGAATCTAAAACATCTCAGACCAACCAAAATTTTACAGGAGGTGCAAAAAACTCCTTCTGCAAAAAATCTGAAAGTTGGAGTATAATAACTTCTAACAGCAGCTAACAGCAGATTTCTTAACCAAACATGCCCTTCTAATATAAGGTTCATTTCTTAGACCTCTAAAGACACAGGCATGCATGACAAGTGTAATAAAACATTCACAAAAACTTTCCAATCTGAACATTTTACTGCTGCTTTTGAATCTACAAAACATGCTGCTTACTGTTGCCTGGCATTTGTTAATAAAACAAGAAAGACTTAAGGGACATAAAAGTTAGGGAAGCAAGCAAACAGAGGAAAACTGGGGGACAGAATGCAGATGTGCAGGAGAAATCACATGAACCATATGGAAAATCTAAAGATACTGTTAACACCAAATTAAATGAAGTTTTAATGAGCATTTTCCCCATAGGCAGTAAAAACATTACTTGCCGGAAGTAGTAACTAGATGAAGATTTGGTTAGACTTTTCTGAATCCAAAACACAGTTCTTCGTTCGTTTGTTTTTAACAAAAAAAACATGATATAAACGGGGAGATTTAGGGCAGATATCAGGCAGAAATTCTTTTTGCTCAGAGAGAGATGAGGTCCTGGCGCTGCAGCCAAGGGAAGGTGGTAGCTAGCAGTGTTGCTCATGGCAGGGGCTTGGAACTGGGTGGGCTTCAAGGCCCGCCCAACCTAAGCTATCCTGTGATTTTGTGAAATACACCATATTCTATAATCCACTATATTCTGCCATTAACCAGAAATACTACTTTTTAACTGAATTTCACCCATAGGATAATGAGCAATTTGGCTGGTAAAAACAGACTATTGGAACATACCAATACACATCTGAAATTAGTTTGAAAGTTGATTTGGTATTTTGTAGCTGAGGTGTCTGCTGCTATCACTACTATCATTATTTTTAAACCTAACCTTTCCTTTCCTGAGAGTCTTATGCTGGAAAATGGAAAATACTTGGGAGTAAAGGAGAGGTGGTGTTGGGAGGCACTTTAACTCCTGGCTGTCTGCCGACTTTAGGACATAGCTCATACAAATGGAAAGCTTGGCTCAGGGACTAAAGCAAAGCATACATCATGAGACTTTCTGATTACCTATGACAGAGAAATGAAATTTTAAAATGGTCTATTCTGAGTAACAAAAAGGGGGGGTTCAATAGTGGTTTGAAGCCAAAAATTAAAAACTTATCATGAATACAGTGGCCAAAAATAGTACATTCGTAGATGATACTAAGCACTTGGCCCTATCTACGTAGATCTTCCATTATACGGTCTTTCCAAAATTGAATTTACACTTCAAAGTATTAGATTTCCAGGTCACCATTTTAGTACAGTTAAATTTCTAATATTAATGGACATAAATTAAATCTAGCTTAGTTCAAAATCTAGTTATGCATTTAATTCCATTAACTTCCTGGCACATAGCCAGGCAATTATACATTCTGCATACTGGCAGCATTATTTATCTAAAAAGTTGTTTTCTAGTATATTCATATCTTTGTTTAACAAAATTAAAGAAAATTTCATATATATATATATAGTTTTCCCCCAGTGACCTTTCCTGCTTAATCCTTTATTTATTAGAAAATCTGAAGAGCAGAGACTGATGGAACCAATCTGCATGTAGCTCTTTTTATTTATTTTATTTATGTTTTGTTTCTGCTGATGAACTAAGCTACATTTAAAGAGTGAAGATGGATGTTACACAACACAGAAGTGCTGAATGACATACAGCTGAGAAAAAGCCAAATCATGATTTATGTATATTGTACTGTAAATTATTAATTCTTATGATTTATTAAAGTGCATTCAATGCAGAATTCTTTAGATGCTTAATAGACACTCTGCATCTGAATGAGATTTTAAATATCGATTTTCTTTAAAAGTAAGGCAAAAACACATAGGCTGTAAATAACATAGTAGCTATGGCTTGTTTTTCAGTTTATCTAATTCTAATGAGTCCTGTCTAAGTCTAGTTACCTAATTCACATTTATCCAGTCAATTATGAAAGAAATCACACTTTATTTGTGTGTATTAAAGACATATAAAATGACTCTAGAACCAGTATTTATAAATCAACAAGCCCAAGACAATACTCAAAATAAATACAGCTAGAGAACTTTGCTGAATGCATTATCAGGCAACAAGAATTTTTCTGAAAGCAGACATGCATACATGAGATCAGAATCTCCATTCTAATTCTGCATTGTCAGGACTTTCAAGGGAGAATCATTGCAATATCAGTACTCTTTTGTTCAGAATAATCTGATGGCATAGAGGAATGATGATAAAGGTTAAGAATCCTACAACTACAGAAAGTATCAGAGTGAGCAGATGGGGTCATTATCATCTGTGTTTTGGAGTCAGTTAAATCTTAACCCCATATTCAGAAAAAAATGTTCAGAGATCCACCTGTGGCTTTAAGACTACAACGCTACAATTAGTACAACACATAGAGAACTTTCATCTCTGAAAAATGACTTGAAAGATTTCTAAATTAGAACAGTAGACAGCCTAGAACATACCAAGAGAAATAGCTGATATCAGTGTGGTGAAGAAAGGTCACGTTCCAGACAGGAATGGAGAATATGCCTATGCCTCTTCAAATGTATGTTATTCTTTGTTGTTATAGGCAGCTAAGTGAATCATCATGTAAAGCACTACTAGGACAGGACAGATGTAGACAAGCATAGCATAAAGAAAGACTGCAGCTGCTGCTGATGGAAGAAACAGCATGCAGGTGTGTTTTAGCTAAAATTCTAGCAAGTTCTTTTCGTTTGGAAAACATCTTGACCAAGAGCACTCAGGAACTGCATCACATAGACAACCCTCATATTGGCTCAAGCCCTTTATTACAATGCTTGGTTGTACTATTGATACAACTGTCTACAAAAAGGATCTCTATGGATCTCTATAATACATTCACGGAACAATCTGCTGGGAAATGAGGCAAAGAATCAAAAGCTGCAGCAATATTTTACTAGAATTTCTAGGCTTAAATTCAAAGCAACAATGAATGAGAGCCTCCAACCCCAGCTTCCCCTTTGAAACCTTATCATGGATACTTCAGATTAATACCTTGAAGCCTTCTGAGATTAGCTGAGGTTTTATGACAGTGCAGAAATATTCTGCTAGTCATTCCTTACTGCAATCCTGGCCTACTGATAACCAATATAGATGCAGACTTTGTCAACAGATCACGAAAGGACAATGATGCAAAAAGAGAGGATGCCTTTAAGGCATATTCTAAAGTGCTAAGGATAACAGAGTGCTTACGTATTCTCCCTCTCTATCTTCCTCTTGCTCAGGCTTCAAGGAAAATAAAAATGTGTGTAAAATCCCACCAATCTGAAACTATGTTAAAAAATGGACACCATATTCAATATTTTGTCTGTATCAAGCAGCATATACTGCTGCTTCTACTTACATAATGTATAAATTATGTATAAATTTCTAATATGAAAAGAAAGAAAAGTTAGTTATTAAGGAAAAACTGAGAAGCAGAAGAGATCATATAAACAATCAGCAGTACAAATTCTACTTCAGCATCTTTTTAACTCTCTAAAAAGTAGAATTACTAGTATATTACAGTTTTCCTTCCTCCCTTTCTCCCTCATAAGAGCTACTTTGAAGTTCTGCTGTATTATTTCTAGTGTAACACATTAAACATACTTTAGAGTCTGATCTTCAAAACCCTTCTTCAAGGATGCTAGTTGAATTTCACGCCTAGTATTTCACATGTCATTTTTGCACCTTTGAAAATATTTGTAAGTAACTTTGGGTCTTTAAAAAAAAAAAATCAATATTTAATAGCATTTGTTCCTAGGTTTATTCAAGCTAACACAGTACCAGGATGAGATCTACTCAGTACAGTTAAAATAAATAAATAAATAGAATAATAAAAAAGGGCAATTTATGGGTTTAACTTCCTGTGTAAAGTACCCATTTGCATTTGTACAATCTAGAAAAATATGTTGCGTTGACTGTATAAAAATCACTACAGCTTTGCCACACAAGCCAGAATATTCAAATGTTGATCTCCTCTCAAAAACAGGAAGCAGCTAATTCTATTTATACTTTTTCAAGAATACACATAATAGAAATGTATGATAGTTTACTCCCCCGCTCCCCTCCTGCCCACCCTCCTCCCCCCCTCCACACACACACAGCTTTAGTATGCATGTAGACTAGTTTATAGTCAGTGACTCCTCTTGACCCCATGTGCTTCTTAACTGCAGAGGAAGAAAAGGTCCCATATTTGGCCTGCTGGGAAATACAAGGGATCACTTCACATGCAAATATTTATCGTCCCTGTTTTACTCCAGGCTCTTCAGAAAGCCATCAGTCTTAGCAGACTGCACCAATCCTAGAAGACTCTGTAGTATAGTATAGTGCTAATCTATAGTACTACATACACAAAATTCTTTTACTCCTTTATGCATTAGATCTGATGAGAAAAAAGGAACTTGAACAGGAAATCATCTTTGAAGGCAGAGCTTTTCCATAGCTCTACTCTGCATCTCCCAAACTGATGAGAGAATAGATAAGAAAAAAATAAAAGGAAAGATTTATTTCTTTGAACAACATTAATAAGCCTCTGCAGTATGTTTGATTTTTTCTTTTAACTTCCCAGGAGTTGTTTCAGACGAGGTTATTGAAAACGAATTTGCATCTCCTTTCCCTTCTTTAGGTAAAAATTACTCAATCCTTACTTCACCAGAGGACTAGAATAAGCGTACATTAAATTCATCTTCTTGCAATTAGGCCAAGTAAATAAGAAATTTTATGAGGCTTAAATATATAAAATTAGAAATTGAAGGAACAATTTGAGGCTACCGGAGTAACATACAGCAAGAAAATAAAAACATCCCAAAGGTGCTTCAACATTAAATTTGTAGCCAAAATATACAAATGTCAAAACAATCGTGTTCCAATCAGAAAGCTTACTGACAAATAGCATTCTATTGGAAAAATTTAGTTAGCTTTTTATAAGCCTATAGTTCAATTTGTGACAATGAAGATGACATTTAACATGCTACAAAAGAAATAATTCTTAAGAATACTGCTGTTGATTTAACAGCACATTGGATTTTTGCCAAGACTAGAAGCTATACTCAATTAATTTGTGAACATATGTCTTAATGTGTTTAGAAGAACAAGGGTGCAATTAAATCCATTGAAATTGTTTAGCAGATTGAATCAAATTAATGTTCCTGTGTCTCATGTTCATATCATTGTTTTTATTTTCGCTTACCAAAAAAAAAAGTAAAAAAAGACTATACATCTACAAACATATCAAAAATCAAATATGTTCCTGTTGAGATGCAGAGATGAGTATTAACACTGTGTTGAACTCCAGGCACAAATTTGTTTAATCTGCATTTCCTCAATTATAATATATACTACATTTAGCATTTCTAGCTAGGAGGTCAACTAGTTAACTCTGCTATGATAGAATTCACATATATTTTTGAATGACTAATAAAAGATATGCATATATTAAAATCTAGCTCCATTCCAGAAACAGGAAGCCAATGTCTTTTCTAACTTTGTGCAACCTTACAGTTCACTTCAGTTGACCTATTACAATAGGTCTTCTAAAAATCATAAAGAATAAACCTGTAAATACATTGCACACTATGAAACGAAAATTCAAAGACAAAACCTAGCATATGCCCACTCTAATTTGGGAGCACGTCAGGATATTGAAAAGTAGATAGTTGAAATTCTCTGACAGTTTACTTAGATTTCCAAAGCCCTTTGGATTAGTTCCTTGCAAAATATTATAAAAGCACAAGGTGAATTCATGAAGTAGAACCTGTTTAAGAAACAGAGGAGAATGAATGAGTCATATCTTTTAGTAACTTGAAAGGATGTGTAGTGTCTCACAACTGAAATGAAACACAGGCTGAGTAGGAAAAAAGCAAACCACCAGAGCAGAAAACCATTCTCAGACAGAGATTTAGCTTACTGAATGTTCAAAATGAACCTAGCAAGAGAAAGAAAGTGGTCAGTCTAATTCCAGAGAACCTATGGGAAGGGAGGACATTTATCACTGACATGAGATTTGTGTTTTAATACACAAGCACTTCTGTTCACCCTGAACAGCAGTTCAATTTCTCTTGAAATTCAATTCAATTGAAATTCAATTTTCACTTGAAACTCCCCACCTTTACTACTGAAAGGTAAGCAGATGATAAAAAAGCTACGTAGTTCTAGATTGCATGAAGTCCCTGGCTTTCATCTGGATGGACCTGAACATACTCTTGAGCATGCAGCAGTTCTCAGACCTTGTATTAATGGTGTTGCTTAAATAGAAAGCATAAATTAAGGTAAAATATTTCATTTGTGGGACAGAGCAAGGCAACTCATATGCGTCAGGCTGAGAAATAGAAAGCATTAGGCCGGGCAGATCCTTAAACAAAACTGCTCTCCTCTCATGAAGCACTTTTTAGAACTGCATTAACCTTTTTGTGCTACACACTTTCTGCAGCTGGCCTTCAAGGACTGATATCCCTAGCTCTTGAGCCTCCTTACTGCCCCCACCTAACAGCTTTTAGCATTCTGTACAACTGTGACTGTTGCTCTATTACTTTTTCAAATCTACTAATTTAGTTCACAACTTCTTTGTACATTCTGCATGTCTCAGCAGGCTCTCTCAGCTTTACATTAGCCAAAATTGATGAGCAAACATCTAAGAATATCTTCTAATGACTGTACAAAATGATTATCAATGTACAGATCCTTAATAATCTTTTCATCCTGTAAACTGTTCTCAGCTTTGCGCAGTCCACGTGTTAGCGATGTTCCCAACTAACTTGTTTCTCACTTTTTCAACTTTCATTAATAGATCCCTATGGAATGCTAATGTAAATGTTTTAAATCTATGAACATTGACTCTCCTGCGTTGCTGCTGTTCAAGAATTCAGCTAATCTCCTCCTCCAGTTATTTTCAGAAACCAGCTTGAAAAAACACACATTGCCACTTATACCACTTTCCTTTTACCTTCTGTTTCCTACATATTGTTTATTAAAGAAATATTTAAACTTCATAAAGAATTGACTGTTGGGAAATCTGCTGGCCTATAGTCACCACGCGTTTTGCCTTTTTGAATATGGATGTTACCCTGTAGTATACCTGAATTCCTGAGAAATACAAGCTACAGAAATACTGCTTTCCGGCTCTGTAGTTGCTCATTGAGATGTATTTTCAGTATGTACCTAATCACCCACATGCACAACATGAATGTTATTGAGAGCAGAGAAAGAAATGTTGTTTTTTTGTTCCTGGGCCTAAAAAAGATGCAGCGCTCCATGTTGAGGGAGGCGAGAACATGTTATACGTGTCCCACATGTTAATAAGAATAATTTTTTTCTGCTATTTGCTTAAATATGCCTTAGAAAATGCAAATTATACAGGACTGTTCCTGCATTCCTTTTATTTTTCCTTACTTTTCAGTTTCCTTTCAAATCATTGCACATTCTCTACTTCCTCTTGTATCCTCTTTAAAGAGTTTAATCATGCAAGTGAAGCTGCAGTCTTTTGAACTAAAATCTGCTTTGCAGTGTGACAAACTGGTGCAGCCCACAAGCTCACTCACATTCAAAACTACTCTATCAGACCAGCTTTTTCCCAAGAACCTCAATCAGCACTCAAATTCAATGAATTTGGGATTTGAAAGTCTCTTATAATCACAGTTTCCATGGATTTTAACTTCCTCCCTAATCCTATGAATACCTGTTGGTACTTGAACACATACAGCGGCAAACATCAGTCAAATCAGTGCTATTGTACTTCACAGTTTACTTCCTATAGTTGAGACTGTTTTGCTTATGACAGCAATTGGGAAGTGATCTGCCAGTCTCCACCTCGACACTCAAACTTTTTGACTTTGTTTTCTCCTCTTGCCTTGCTCAGGAAGGGGGAGCAGGGAATTACTAGGTGGACTTCCTGACAGGACAAGCCCACCTCAATTGCTGTCTGCTTAACTCTTTGGTGTCCTGTATCAGGTTTCCCAATTCCTTTATTACAATACAGAATGCACAAAAAAATTGCACTTTCTTCTATGTATCTGCTTTAGAAATTTACCAAAAATACATATTTACTTCTACATCCTTTTCATGACATTCACAATTTTTTTTCTTTGCTGCATTTTTACAAATGTGATTTCAGTGTGTGTATGTATTCAAACCTTCTTTGCTAACTCTGATTTCATGATAGACAATTCCACAGCTATATACTGATGATGTTCAGTCCACTCCCCAGGAGGCTGCTATCTACAAATATCTCAATTGAATCAAATATTCCAGGAATCCCATCATTCCCTTAAGACTATTTTCAAAAGCTATCAAAATTCTGAATTACTTCTCTAAAGTAATCTCAAAGTTGACCTGAGCAGCAATTGCTTGGAACATTTTTTCGTACTGCAGCATACCTGTTTCATCAAGAATCTGACTGTACTGTCCCAGCTATTACAACAATAAATTGACTCTTTTTCATTCCTCAAATACAAGTTTGTATTCTTTTACTTTGCTGTCAACACTGTCACCTTGATTTTCTCTTAACAATTCTGTCCGTTTTATGGATCCCTATGACACACCTAACATCTGTAGTATTTCAGAGAACATATTCTGTGAGGGCATCCTCACGTTTCATCCCACAAAGCATTCCTAACCTTTTATGACTCTGATCCTGAACACAATTCATTCTTTCTTTTCTTGTTTATTTATTTATTTTCTTCTTTTTAATCTCTGTGCATTTGTCTTTCTTTCCTTCATCACAGCAAGCCTTTCTGGCAGTTCCTTCTCATTTTTAGTAACAGCCGAAGTGTTACACAGATCTACTTCTTTTCACTTTCTTGACCTTATTTCCAATGGTCATTACTTTTTTTCCTTCCACATTAATTAGCCTCTCTAAGTAGGAGTTGACACTTGGAGTCTAATATTGCTACTGGCATTTTCTTACATTGCACATACATAAAAATTCTCAGATTTCTTTCTTTCAATTCCAGTTTCTTTCTTTCTCCCTAATGCAATATCAAAATCTCACCTGAAGTCCACCACTGGAGAGGGCTGCTCTTGGCTTGCTGATAAATGTCTACCCAATCACTCCCGCAGTCTTCCTTAACAGGAAAAATGGGGGAAAATAGGATGCTACAAACCCAGTTTGTGGGTTGAGATAAGGACAGAGAGGTCACTTGCAATTTAGTCACAAGTAAAAGAGACTTGACCTGTGGAAAATTAACCGAATTTACGGTCAACTAAAGAAGAAAAAAAAAAACCAAACAAACTTAAAAGCACCTTCCTCCATTTCCCTTTCCCAGGTACAGTTTTACTCCTTCACTCCTGACTCCTCTGCTTCCCCTTCTGAATTTTGCAGTAGGGATGGGGCTTGCAGTCAGTTTTTTCTAATGGTACATCTCTGCCACTCTTTCCTCCTCACTTTTCCTCCGCTCCAGAATCATAGAATCATCAAAGCTGGAAAAGAATATTAAGACCATCCATTCCAACCATCCACTTATCACCAATATTTCAAATTTCTATTTCTTAATTAGGTACACTGACAAAACCCTAATTTTCATAGTCATAAGAAATCTGTAAGGAATATTCATGAAACACCCCACAAGACAACACAAACCATCAATCGCTATTAAGTAGTACCATCACTTGGGAAAAAATATGCTCTGTGTACCACTACAAAACAGATGCTGCAGCAGCTCATTCTTACAGTCTTGACTCAGGTATTTATCCCTGACCGCAAGGAAGGAGAAAATGGATGAACACATTTTTTTGCACGTCATGCTCTGTCAAACTGTTGCTCTGTCTTCCAGTATTCACTATGCTCATGGCTGGCATATTCAGCTGATGTCAGCCATCTCCAGAGGCATCAACCACATGAAAATAACAACTTAATTATGAAAGAAAATGAGCTTCACAAAGACAAAGTAAGTTCTCCTCTTTTGCCATAACACTGAGGCCCACAGTGTTGTTGTCCCCTTTAGATCTCCTCTGCAAATATCTGCCTCAGGGTTGAGCAGTTGTACTTGGATGCTAGTTCTGACTTGGGAAAATATGACAATGTACTAAAAGAGTTCTCAAATACAGACAGAACACTTTTTCAGCATTTAAGACTCTTGAGGTTTTGTATCTATCTTTATCCCACAGGGCAGTTTCTTATCATAGCATCATATTGTTGCAAAATCTCCACTTCTCAAACTTCTTAACATGTACTTAGCTTTCATTCCTGCAAGTTCCAGTCTTCTCAGTTTATCCCAGTCACATTTGTGTTACAAGCTAATTCCCACTTCCTTTTTTTCCAGTTGCCTGGGCAGTTTATTCTCCATGGTCTTCCCCCCCACCACCACCCTCAAAAATCCAGCCCATTCCATTTTCTCTTTACACATTCTTCTTCCCTCCTCCCCCCCCAATTCACCCCCCCAGCTTCCCCATCCCTCCTTCCTACTATTTCACACCGAACAGTTCCCATGTTATCACTGTCTAGTCCGTTCCTGTTCTCCATAGCTGTTTACAGACCGATTGTTCAGTACTCCTCCCTTCCATCACTCATCGTCTTTTAACCAAGTGTACCTACCGCTCAAATTCATTAACACTGAGGGGAAAATAAATAAATAATAAATAAAAAAATTGAGATTCCCACCAGATTTATAAAGGCCAGATAAGGTAACAAGTGCAGTTGCAACTGACAATAGAACTGACAATAGAATCAAACAATAAATATGATTTGGATATATTAAAAAAAAACAACAACAACAACAAAAAAAAAAAGCATAAAAGCACTACTATTTCTCTAGTAAAATCTCTCCAGAATTAAAAAAATAAAATACCCTCAACAATAAGGGTACAACAAATAAAATAAAAAGCATCAACTCAAACCATTTCTCAGCAAAAGCTCAATAACTTTAATAAAGTTTCTAATGGTGGCAAAAACGTCAATATTTTGTCCTAAGCAATAGGACCAATTTTATCTTCTAATAAAAGACACATAAATGTCAGCAGCGATACTGATACAACATCCACAAGATGTGTTACTGCATGAGAACTTTACCATTAGATGTATTAGACAATGAGAAGTAAGGATATTGTGACATCAGTATTTTCTGCTTCAAAAGCACAAAACCCAATAAACTGCTTGGGACAGTAAGCTACAATCCTAATTAAAGTAGATAACAATTACCTGAGTAATATAACAGAATTATTTAATTAACTTCAAATCTGTACTTCTATGGCCATAATAAGTACCTTATTTTAAAATATGATCAAACCTGTCATTTTAAGGTCTTCCAGAAAAAAAAAGGTCATATGCTTTTATTTTTTGATTGTGTAAAGGTCTGAAATGGAAGGATATTTAATATTTGGTGTTTTCATTTTATCCCCAGTTTATTTAGTATGTGTTACTCCATCATGATTTAATTTGGGCAAGAAAACTGCATGGCTGCTCAAGCAGTAAATTTAAAGTGTAAATGGATTCTTGGCTGCTGATGGCCCAGTTTCTGCTTCTGTTTCCATAGAAACCCATGTAGGAGTGGCAAGAAGAAATAACTTAAAATATGAACTTAAGGGTTTACTTTCCCCCCTTCTTTCTCCATCTCATTTTAACCTCCATTTTCAAGAAAATGGCATGTAGTTTAAAATCCTCACTCCTGCTTCTTTCTTATTCCTTGATTTTATTCGTATATGAAACAAAAATCCAAGTCCAATTTCCTGCCCAGCTACTCCATGACTTGATTAAGTCAGTCCCTGAAAGCCCTGCTGCTCTGGTCTAACTGGAAATGTAGTGGTTTCAGAGTGGAATGTGGCTTTGAAAGGGGAAACTAGAGAATACCATCACCAGACCAGAACTTTGAACTTACAAAACAAAATACCAAACTGTTTTTTTTTTCCCCTCCAATTTAAGCTCATTACCTATTATTCTGTCATCAGCACATATGGAGAACAATACAAATACTTGCTGATATTTAAAAATGGCAATCCAAGTTCTTCTCACTTCTCTCTTAGAAGAAAACTTAGTTATTTCAGACTTCTCTATGGTTTCTAATCATTGTTCATTGTCTCCTCTGATCTTTGTTTACATGATCCACATTTTGGTGAAAGTCCTATGTATCCCTGCTAGACTTCTTTCTCAACAGAGGAATTATAATGCTTGCTTTCCTAAACAGAGTGATTGCTATACCTGTCTAGCTGAGACAAAAACAAAAAATTCTTAGTCATACATCTTGCAACAACCTAGTATTTTTGATTCATATGATCATTATATAATAAACAGTCTGCTTTGTTAAGATCAGATATTTCTAACATTTTGCTCCCAAATCCTAACACACCTAGAACTTATGCATATGTCTAAGGGCAAAAAATGTATTTAGAAATTGCCTTTGGGTAGTTATTTTTATTTATACAATGCCGTTGGTACTTCACAATAAAAGTACATGAAACATCAAATCCTATAGGGTATAAAAGAATAAATACGCATCAGAATACAAGGAAACCAATTAAGAAACAAGAGCACTACAGAAGAGAGGGGCAAAGAAAACAACACACAAATGAAACAAACCAAAGAAACCAAAAGAAAACAAACAAACAAAAAAAACCAACAAAAAAGAATAAATAAATAAATAAATAAATCCCACCAACCCTAGTTTTTCCAGACTACAGAGGCTTTATCATGTTTCTACAACCCAAATTAGACAAACTTTTCTTTTTAGAATATTTGTCACTTTTTAGAATATTTGTTGACTTCCAGGTGCTACTTATTCACTTTGCTGGTGTTCAGTAGTGAGATGACTATGACAAATACTTTTTCCTACATCATTATTCCTAACCAAAAGAGAATTATAAAAAGACTCAGCATTTCAGTTGAATATACACTATTAGTGAAGGCCTTGCTGTACATATTTACAAGCACAGCAATTTTTCTATTGGCACCTACAAGACTCAGGAGACTAGAATAGAAGATTTCTAGGTCTGGAAGTAAGAAAATGTTTTCTTTGACTCTTATGTGTGATAGAAAGAAAAATGTTATCTTTATGAAAAGCCACTTTCAGTCTGGGATCTTCAACTGAAGTATTTCAAACTTCACTGCTCAGCAGTTTACCAGCCTAAAGGTCCAAACAACAAATAAACCAAAATATATTAGAAGAAAATACAGTAGTAGGATATAATACATCTGACATATACTTACTGAAGTGATTTCTTCTAGTTTAAAATTCATCTGTTACATGAAACTATGCTTTAGTAACTAAAAGAAGAGCTCTAGATTATCTGATGAAAAGGTATAAGTAAAGTCTATATAGCTGAGCTCCAGATCTTGCAAAGAAATTGTTTAACACTATACCAATTATACCAACCACACCACTATACCAATTATTTCACAAAACCTAAAAAAATTCAGGTTTTTCTTTTTTTTTTCCCCTGCAGTGTATAGATGTGTAAATAGTTTCTCCCCAAACTGAACTCAGTTTCTGATACAAAAAAACCCATCAGTGGATATAATAAAACGACAATTATAATTCTGGTACCATTATACAAAGGTTATGACTCATTCATTAAAGTATCTAAATTAGCACCCTACTGCTAGTTAAAATGGAAGATTATAATACAGGTAAAGAACCAAGATCAGATTTCCAATCCAACCACTTGCAAACACTACATTTTATGGAAACAAATCCTGATTTTTTTTAAACACATTTTCCTATGAAAAGTTATGCTGGAAACACCTCATTTTTCCACTTTCAGATTGGAGTAATTTTTTTCAGATTGGAGGTATTTAGATTTGTGAATTCAGTTCTTGAGGAGGGAGAATATATATATATATATATGTTACTGTGAAATGGTCAGCCAGCTTGGTAGAACTTCAAAATTCGTATTGAGAAGCCATGTGAATTTAGGTATCTGAATAAAACTACAGACACATCAATCATCAAATTCCAAAAATACATACGAGCAATGTTTTATTGTCAAATTTTTATTTTTCGAATTCCAAGATCTTGTTATGGGAGGGAAAACTTTATTCTCGTTCCTAGTTCACAAACCTGCAATAGAAGTGTTTTGTACCTTTGCTGGTATTATGCCTGTTTATTTTCTGCCAACAAAGCTACTACAAAACCTACTCTTCTACCCCAAGACAAAGCCTGATTTCTTTCACAAAAAAAACCCTACAAAGCTACACTTTGCATGCATTAAATTATATTTATAATACCTATACCCATTCAGACACACATATCATTAATATTCTGTAGCCTTTCCTCTTTAGTACAGCGCTCTTGCTTAATTTTCCTTTCTCCTTAAAATGGAAAGGGCCGTCTTACCATCTATTTAAAGAAATGTTTCTAAGCCAGGAGTAAAACACAATACTCAAAACAAATCATTTGGTTGTCTTTATGGTATATCCTAGACCACATATGAATCTATATAGTCTGCTGAGATATCTTTATATGTGTTTTATATTCTGACTTAAAGGCGATCACCTAGCAATGCTGCATGGGTAAGAGTGGAGGGTGAGTTATTTTTTTGCATTCAAGATAAAGACTTTTGTATTCACTATTCTAAACTAAGACCATTCCACATTTGATTTATAAACAAATATTTTAGAAAGAATAACAAAATATTCTATATGCCTCCACATCTAAAATACTCCTTGCAAAAACAGAGTGTAACACCTTCCCTGTAAACAATGCATCACAAGTCAAGTTACAGCCTTTTAGCACATTAGGATAATCTCAGCAGTCTCATTTGAATGCTATTATTTAGTTACATGTAACTGTGGAAAGGTTTATCTTTTTAAAAAGTCATTTTGCTCAAGTAGCTCAAGAAGCACAATGTTACTGAAATTGGTATTCAAATGTAGTAGGTTACTCCAACTTTCTGTCACTGCTTTCTCCATCAAAAGTCCCCTTCATTTACTGCTGGCTTGTACCAGACAGGGCTCGGAAAGTAACCACAACTTTGCAGAATCCACCTAGAAGTTTAAGAAGTGGATGTGAAAGAGTAAAAATCCATGAGAAATCTGTTCTTCAAACACAAGAATGGAAGGCTGATAGGAAGTGAGTCCCTAGTGTTCCTGTGTAATTTGATCCAGGCATAGTGATAATAAAGCCTACTAGCTTTTAAGATTTTTTTCCCTTTCAGCAAATTTGAGAAAGTTATGTAGCAAATAAAAGTCATCTCCTACACATCTTCACATCCATTGTCACTACTGTATAGCAGACTTCTAAAATGAAATCTGTGTATTTGCTAAGAGATTGTGGTGGCTTCAGTTCTCAGCAAGGTAAGCTTTTATTTTCTCTTTCAATATAGCCAGTTAGTAATAAGCATAGGACATGATGGTGGTAGTACACAAATACGCCATGATATTTTCTGTTTATATAATGATTTTTACTTAATATACAGAAACTACTTGTTTGTGTTTGCTTATGTTTCTTCTATTTCTTATTTGCTGTTAAATTAAGTTTTAAGCTAGGTATGTGCATACTAAGTTACTATTAATTTCTTCATTTATTTTCAATTATTTAATGACAGTTCACCATTGCTGCAAGGACATTTACTTAGAGAATATCTGAAAAATACTTAATGTAGGAGTAAAGGAAGAAAAAATCTCTGTTGCTATAGCTAAAATATATGCAGTCTGTAACCTCCTCTACTAGGCATCTTCCTACACCTCCAAACTGCTAATCTTCCAAGTGTCTTCCAACTTTGGTGAGCTGTACATTCAAATCTCCAGAAAAGTTAAATATGCAGGTTATCATAGAGACAGCTCTTTTCACCCCTAGATATATAACTATTACTGATTTTAATCACTATTTGTATCTCTTAGAATTTAATGTGTTTAAAAATCAAAACTGATTATAGGAATTGCTTAAGAATCAAGTCAAACTTTCTAAACTCATGAAAATTTTCAATCTACATGTAGTTAGTTTAGAACTGAAACTAAGGCCATAGGTCTAAATACTATGATCTCAAAAAAGCACTAAAAAGTACATCTTTCAACAAAAAGGAGAAAAACATAATCACTGTTTAAAGTGTAAAATAGTAATTTGAGCACAAATTATCATCAGTATCAGAATGCTTGAAAACCATTCACAGGATCTAATTGGCAATGGAAATAAACTGAGAAGGCATTTAAACTGACTCAGATATCTATTCTTCAAACATGATTAGCTTCTGCCAGCTGTCTCAAAAACCACATACATTCTCTCTTGATAACTTGACATCCTGAAGATAGAGATGCTGTCATACCATAAGCAAGAAAGAAAAACGTTTTCCTATAATGCTACGCTACAAGCATATAAACCTTGCAACTTACATTACATATAAAATAGTTACTTTCTCCGATAGACTCATATGGATATGTGTATTTGTATATTTATACAGATATATATAAAAGCAAAAATTAATCACTCTACCTATAAGCCCATTTACATTCGATTAAAAAAAAAAAAAATCTCTGGGCTTGAGAGCACAGAATAAATGCAGTTAAAATCTTGGTGTACTATAATTAGGGAGGAAAAAAAACCCACAACACTAAAGGCACTTCCCACCAGGTAGTGAGTTAAATGCAAGCATTACAATAAAATTCTAATGTTAAAAATAGAATTCAGAAGATTTTTTCCCTTCTGCCAATCAAGCTAGAAAAAACAATGAGCTACCCCCAAATCACAGCATGTGACACATAAGATTTAATGTTATGTGATTATTTTTTGGTGCTGGGAAACCTAAAAAAATAATAAAACAGCTTTTTTTATTATTTTGTTCTGGAAATATGTCACACTTTTGTCACTGGGGTTTTAAGTGCGACATATTATGAAGGGCTGTTATTCCTTAAACAAAGACAAGTTGAAATAATGTTAAGATCAGAGGCTAACAACTACAAAAATCACAAGTTAAAACTGTTTTTACATTTTTAGTTTTCTAAGGGTGACACCTTTCACATCTGCTTCTTTCGGTTTCCCAATAGATTAACATAAGGCCAAAGACGATGTTCAGTAAAAGAACTTGATTCACACTAAAGGTGGGAAGTTACTCTATTATATACTGGATGTCAATAGAGAAAATCACATTAAGTCCCAGAGTTAAATAGCATGTTTTTAGGCTAGCATAAATAATTTTTAAAAAGTCAGGGTCTTGAAGAATATATCGTTCAGGGCATAAAAGGCAGATAGTTGTAATATTTATAGAAACACATTACAAATGAGACAACCACCTACTTATGTTCTTAATATTTGTATGCAGTTAAGAGCAGTTTTCGTATTCTTGTGAATATAACAATCTTAGTTTTATAAGCTTATGCACTGTATATTTAATTATTAAGATGTTACAGTCAGGTTGATGTTAGTAGACGAAGAACAGTGCAGGAAATAATAAAGTGTTAGCTTTGTACACCTTTATGTGAAATGGCAATTAGGGTCACGTAAAATGCTGAAATACTCTGTATAATATGTCATACTGATGGATCTGATATTCTGAAAAGTGCATGCCAGCTCTCTGCACTGACCTAAAAAGCTTCACAGTAACTGATCTAAGCCATTGTGTTACATAAATTTAATGGAATCAGTAAAAGCAGGTACAAAAATAACAAGATACTCTAATTTTGGGTTAGGAAAATGTAAGCACTAAAAAAGATAAATTGGTGCTTCTGTGTAGACTACGGTCCATCTATTTGAACTCATTTGAGTTAGCAAAATTTGCAGGAATTGTCATTAGGTGTCAAACCAACAGCTTATTTCACCCAGCCTTCTCTTTCAAACATTATCTAGTAACTCATGTTTTGCATAAAAGAATCCATGAACCAACATACATATTGACGTCATCTTCTTATGCACATCTCCAGTGCCCTGAGACTGAAGTTGCAGTTAAACCAGGTCTAGAGACTCACTAGTGGACCTGTTCCCTTTTATCCCTCCCAAGCTAGTTTGTAATCCTGATCACTGCAGTTATCTGAGGCCCTGCACAACATGACTATGTTTCATGTTCAGCAACTACATCTGCAAAAATCCCAAACTACTGCCAGCAGCAAAAAATCATAGCCCAAAGAGCAGTCGTCTTGACACAGAGCAATGAGGACTCAAACTTTCAGATTCCAGAGTCAGTGTCTTATAGGCATGGCCACCCATTTCCTTAAACCTGTTCTTTCTGACAAGGCTCCAACCTGTGCTACCTAAACATGGTGCACCAAGTTTTTGAATGTTGGGCAAATTATGACTAGAATAAAAGAAACAAAGTATCTTGATTCTGCATTCCTTAATTGCTATGAATAAGGCTAATGTTATGCAGATAGATTCACAAGACTTCTAAAAGGTGCAAATGCTGGCACTGAGCTGATATTTCAATTGCTTATTCTGTAAGTAGTCTGAAGCTACGTACAGAGATACGAAAAATTCTTTTGTAAAGCAAAGCCAAAAAAGCAGCAAAAAGGCAACTGAGTAATTGTATACTATTTCTTCCTTTTTTACTTCTTTTGGAGATCAGTGATACAATGCTGATGTTCTGCCAAAGGTACACATGATGAAAAACATTACACCTTAAGGAGTTTCACTGTGTTACTATCTGTATAAGTATAAAAGTCACATTGTAATGCCATAATAATAACAGAATCAAAGAATTGTAGGGGTTGCAAAGGTCCTCTGGGAATCATCAAGTCCAACCCCTTGACAAAGCAGGTTTGCTCCAATAGGTTGCACAAGACAATGTCCAGGCAGGTCTTGATAATAGCCAGAATATGAGTCTAACATTACCTTTTGAGAGGAAAAAAGCCACGCTAAAACAGAGAAGACCAACTGTTGCTTTTTTTTTTTTTTTTTAAATGTTTTCAGACCTTTGTCTTTTATGGAACTACCATGGATTGTAACACATCATTTGACTAGTATAAAAGACACTAATTAAAACAAGGCAAAACCATAAGTTAAGAGAGAATTAGTCCAGTTAGTTAGTAGCACTCTGCATTTGTATTCTAGAGGAACAAATGTGTATTTTGTTTTCACATCTGAAGAAAAACAGCCCTAGTGTTAAAACTTTTAACATTCCTGAGCCTGGTATGAAATAATGCCTATACATTATGCCTGAGAGAAGTACTTGTGTCTACAGAAGCCATCAACATTGAATTCTCATTTTATAGTCCCACTAGTGCCTTTGTATCGTCCTTCAGCTGAAGCAGTTAGCCTGTTGTTAAGGCCTTCAAAGAATATTTCTGTTAAGATATCAGAGATGCATCAGCTATGCTACTTAGTATAATTATGTGCTAAGTTCTTGCTTATTTACAAAAATAATGAGTTAAGCTGTATTTCCTGGTAACACAGTAGAAACAAACAGCAGGTAGCTTCTCTACTCAGAAATCTCCCACTGTGCCACATTCTGCAAAATGGTATTACAATCTATGCAACTAGAGAAAAATCTGAACTGGACCCAACGAGAGGTGCTTCAAGTTATTTTGGCCCCACTGATCTTCTACTACTCCACCGTTTCCCTTTGTTTCCTAGCTGCAGCGTGACAGCCCAATGTGGATTTGGCTTGAGAGCTGAGCTTTGACCCTTGTGGGAAATAGAAAATATGTATCCATCTCTATTGTTCCATGCTTATTTATTTTTTTCCTCTTAAAAAACACTGGATCACTTCCCTGCTGAGCTGTGGGGTTGGATCACTTCAAGTTTCTATCAAAGAGGAGCTGTGTTCCCACATTAAACCTCTGTTGTTACACAGCCTTTTACTACAATTGCCTGGAGACATCTTTACCGAGTAAAGAGACAGAATTGCTTCTTCGATGCAACTAAAAAGAAAGAAAACTGGCACATCTCTAAACCTTCCTTAGTTCTCTTAAAGACCCTGGTCTACACTGACAGCAATTACTGTCTTTCAAAAATAATTCCAGGAAAAAAACTGATTTGATTTGGCAGGGGAATTACATTCCTGTATTAATTACTTTGGCAACTGATTTACATAAACAGATGACCACCATTTCAAGAGATTTAATGGCTATAAAAAAAAAAAACAAAACACCTGACTTGTTGAATGATGACAGAGAGAACTAGGGATATTTTTTATTTTCTAAATTAAATCTGTCCTTATACAAATCACTGTATTTCAGTAATGATCAGTAAACTAATCTGGGAAACAGACAGAGCATCTGGTTTGTCACTACAGGAAGAAAAATTTACAATACAAATGAACAAACAAAAAACTATTGTACAAAATAATTACATCTGTGGAGAACAGCAAATGCTGGACAGCTTACTGGAAGCACCACTGAAAAAGGCAAAAAGAGCTCAGAAATGGGTGCCAGGGACTGATAGGACTGGGAAAGCAGTTCCTAGAGGAATCCTGATACCCACAGCACCCATTCCTGAGCTCTTTTTGCTTTAAGGCTCCAAGCCCTCCTACATCTGCAAGGGCAAAAGTCCTTGGAGAACCCCAGTCCTCTCCTGACAGTTGGGCCTCTAGTGTGAGAAGGATGTGGCAGATACATCACTGCACAGTTACCACTTTTTCCAACAATGCAAAGCAGCAGCTACTTGTATGAAAAATAACCAGTAGCCTGCCATACTTCACGATTTCTACACAACACTCATCAACAGATAAGGCCCTGTAATGATACCCATCGCTAAACATTTTTAGCTGCTTTCTCACAACATTCTCAGAAAAACCTACCAAATGTTTTCTGCATACACACCCAGGAAAAATGAGATATGTCTTATGATATCCACATGTTGGCAGACTGAGAAGCAGAAATTGTTTAAGAGGAGAGTGCATCTAAGTATTGTACCCACCCTCCCTCCCTTTACAGGACTGTATTTGAACACTTGCAGGGTGTAATCCTTAGGTCTTGGCACAGAAATCAGACAGAGACTATTTTCAAGATGAGCAAGATTTTCACTTCAATCCAATACAACTGAAGTCAGGTTCTGTAGAGAGTCCCTTTTACTCACTGCTCCATCTCAGTGACTCTTAAAGTCATTAAAACAGAGTAGGGCATGGGAGTACAGGCAAATTACCTTGCATCCAAATCTACAACTTGCTGGATAAGAATACTGTCTGTTTCAGAAAGAAAATATAATGATGCAGTTCTGAACTCAGTTATCAGATAAAATCAATTTGTGAGACAACCTGAGTAGAACTCTGGTTTGTTGACTCACACAACGGTGAGGAATGTCCCTGACTTCACTGACTGTAAGGTCTAGCAATCATATTCATTCCCAGAAATATACGACTGCTTGGAGGTGGAATCTGATCTCTGGGAAACCCAAATATCAACAGATTAGACGGTAGCTGAATTAGGTTTGAAGCATATAACTTTAAACATGAATTGCTCATGTAAACACTGGGTAAATTACATGCACCCAAGTTATTCCTAGCCGTATCCCATGCTACCAAAGGCTGTGGTTCAAGGTACCTATTGTGGGGGTGCACTGGCAGACCCACAGCACGACTGCAACCATGATCACTGAGGACATGTAGCTGCCCACTTACACAGCATGCATGATCTGAGGTTTTGTCAGCTTGATGTCTCTCTACAAATTTTGTGCCAGCTGAGCTAGCCCACATACTGCCAGTACAAGTTCAGTTATCAACAAATGTTACAAAAAAATTGAGCCACAGCAGGAAGTTAGTGCTGGATCAATGTTTTATATCATCTGTCTATGGCACTTTTGAATTGGTACTGGGAACTCTGGAAGTAGATTATTTACCTACTTCACTGAGATTAAGAGGAAAAGGGAAGTTTAGTCAAAAGGTTAAATCCATTAGTAAAAGTGCTTTGGTAGGCTGTTCAAAAGGTGCAGGTCTGCTTTAAAAAACTAGCTCAATACAGGAGCTTCTGACTAAATTAGACAGAGGTAAACTGCACTAAATTAAAAAAACAATCAGTTAGTATAAGAAGGCTAGAACTTGCAATGTGTCTTCCAGCATAAAATTTCATTCAGCCCAATCAGAACCTAAAAATTATGGGTGTACATTTATTTGGGAACTAGGCAGAATTATAGTTCTTGATCACTGTATATATCAATCACAATTAAAAATAATATATAAAACCTTTCAGCAGCACCTTTCACATGTAAGGCAGAACTGCACTGTTGGAGACTTCTAGCTGTTTTATCTTCCCCTAATCCTGTCTCTCATATATATTTTTATGCATTTTCAGGTCTAATACAAATTCTTTCACATCTATGACCAAAATAAATAAATAAATGAATAAATAAATCAGTCAAATCAGGTTTCTGTGATTAAAAACATGGTAAGACTAAAGTTGCTGTAAAATAATGAAGGTAAAATTATTATTACTGTTAACTATTGCACTACTTACTAGCACTATTATTAAGCATTCTGTGATTCCATGCTATGACTATAAATCAACAGACTGAAACTGAACTTCTGGTTATTTAAAATAAATACAGTCATTCAATCAGATTACTAAAACCAAAAGAAAAATGAAACTTAATTCATGTGAAATTCATCTGGATTTACTCTTAAGTGAAAGATGTTAAGTAAACAAGCGAGAGAAACAGAAGCAAAAGACAAGGCTGAGCACTACAGCCTGTTTCAATCGACTCCCAGACTAAGATTCAGTTTGAGGGAAAAAACAAAAGAATAAAAAAGTAATGTTTATCAGCACGGAATAAGCAAACGTCATATACCAGGCACAGTTAATGCAAAAATATTTTTACAGAGCATTTGAAATGCCCTCCTGTATGCAACAACTATTTTGCACTACGAGAAGTTCAAATTATGAAATATTTGATAGGGTATCTTCAAGCTCTCAGCAGTCAAGATGACTCAGCTCAGTGCTTATGAGTTTATGATAAGTGAACAAATAAATAAATAAGGCAAGATCTTGGATTCACTCTCTCAGAAGTCAGTATTTTTGGGTGGTGGTGAGAGGGAGGAGAAAGGGAAGAGACCACATTGTTCCAGTCACATTCACATATTATCAAGCTGAAACACAAAAAAATACAAAGTTCACAGGGTTACGTGGGAGGTAAATTTTAAAGCTAAGATGTCAGATAACACACCACACAAATAAATAATTAATGAAACCCAGTTGATCATTAATATAAACTTATTTTAAAGCTTTCATAACCAAATGAAGGACTTTAAATTGTTTTTTTCAGCTATGTTAGCTATCAGCATTTTTCAGATGCCTTGGAGTAGCTTGTCTTTCACTTCAGGCTACAATTATGTTTTGGTCAAAGATACCATGCTCAGTATTCTCTAATCCTCTCCAAAACTCTTTGATGCCTATGGGCTTCCAGTAACCTTATTTAAACAGTTTCCAACCCAACTGCTGTTTACGGAGAGATTAAAAATATCTAGATGTATTTTGATAAAGTACATTTTTCCAAATGCATTTTACTGCAACTTGCATCCCCAAATGCAAATGTATAAAAATGTAAGTTCTACGCAGCAATTTCTGTTTTAACTCAGCAAAGGTACAAGCAAAGGTGTACAACACAAGGCGAAAAGCAAGCTAACTACATTACCACAACATATGCCATTAATACTGATTGTTCATATGGTTCATTTAATGAAATTATTATTCAGCTAGCAAGTCCAGCTAATGACCACAAGCACAAGAAGAGATATATATCCTTTTATACCAAACCCTACGATTGTCACAAGTCAAACAAAATAAACCAACCTCAGGGATTTGTAATAATAATAATGGCAACTTTACCGAGCTAAATATGCAGCAAATAGCAGCTTTTCTTTTTTCTTTCTGCCATTTGTTTTACATAGAAGTCATTAAAAGAAAAGCCTTGTAACATCTAATTTCAATTTTGTTCTTTATTATTTTATTTTCTGAAAAGCCAAAAGTAGATTCAGAAAGCACATGTAAATGAACTTCAAAATGGGTAACCAACTTTATTAAATTTTGTACTTAGAGCAAGCTTAATTTAATTAAATGGGACAATTTTGTTTTTCAGATCTCTAATGTTGAAATAGAACTCCTACTTTTCCATAGAAAAATGGGAAAAAAATGATAATCAGAATACTAAAGCCGAAAGTCACATTACAAACATTTCCAAATTATTTCTAGTCACTAATACCTATGAGGAACAAAACCAACCAAACACTATGCTCATATTAACAACAACGAATTGTACTCAAGTGTGAAAATAATTCCTCTATGATAATAACAAACCAAACACCTGGCAAAAAAAAAATAACAACAAAAAGTCCTAAGAAAAAATGAACAAGATGGACATGTGTGACTTTATTTTTAGTCTTGGAAACATCTGTAAACATTCAGATGTTTGGAAGACTTTGCAGTAGGCTGCCCCAACTTTCTGAAATTGTAACACACTAACAAAACCAGCTACTTCATAAACAACTACATAAACAAATGCATTAGTTCATGTTTTTGTATTACTTCCAGTGAGTGCCTTCCAGTCATTACTGGATTTTATATGCTTACAAGAATGTCTTTATATACATACAAGAATGCCACAGAAGATGACCTGAAATAGTCAAAATATTGATTCAAATAAAGCATATGGGATACCTCCTAAAATAGTTTTCTCCATTGGAATCTGTCTGTTCTGCTCTGAGATTTTGCATTATGAAATTTGACACGGAAACAGTTACCACATAATGGGATTTCAAGAAACTAAATGTTATCCAGATTTTTTAAACTCAGTAAGATTTCAAGTTTAGAAGTTATTTATACTTCTAATAAAGTATTCTTGTCACCAAATCATAAAATCAAATAATCATAGAATGGCTTGGATTGAAAGGTATTTTAGAGATCATCTAGTTCCAAAATTCCAAATCAAGAAATATCTCACCATTACCTCTAATAAGTTACAATATTCCATATATAGCAAGTTTAGTCATTTTTATATACACCTTTTTTATCTGGATAAAGCAGTACTTCTCAGAAACATCACTTAAAAGGTCACCAATGAGAAATAATGTCTTTGTAGTTAATATGATCTCAGCAATATCATTCTCTCAGCATTTCACATTCTTAACTAATCCCAAAAATGGTACCTTTCCAACAAAACATGCCTAGCTACTATGTCTTAATAGAAAAAATCAGAAAAAAAAAAATAAAAAAAAATACAGCAGGAAACTGGATTTGGCATTAAACTAGATTCGTTTTATGAAAAAAAAAAAATAAAATACATGGGAATAATTATAGTTGCCCAGAATCACAGAATCAGAATCATCTGAGTTGGAAGGAACTCTTAAAGGTCATCTGGACAACTCCCCTGCAATGAACATGGACACCTGCACTAGATCAGGTGCTCAGAGTCCGTCCAGTCTGACCTTAGATTTCTCCAGAGATGGGGCATTCACCACCTCTTTGTGCAATCTGTTTCAGTTCCTCATCACTCTTGTCATGTTCTACCTAATGGTAAGCGATAAACCTAAGACAATATGGTATGCAATTTAGAAATGGGTATGCAATTTAGAAAAGAAACATATGAAGCATCAGTTCCATCTCTAAAGAGCAGAGATATTTATGTTAATAAATAGGAAGTCTGATAGTGGAATAGTAAAATAATCAGAATTTGACTAAATTAAGTACCACTAAAATAAGGTAACTGTACAGAAAAAATAATGCTTTCTATGAAATTACTACTGAATACTGAAAATCTGAAATTGCAAACTCACTAAGGGAATATAATAAATACTTTCATGATAAGAAATATTTCCACCGGAGGAAAACAAATGCAGGAAAAATCCAGGAGCAGAAAGGTTTGAGTTACTTTGCAGCTTATTTATTTTTATTTTTATTTATTTATTTTTTTGCTATTCCCTACAGATATCCCATAACAGAGATGACAACTGCCTGCAGTCAGTTTCTGTGCATCTCTGCATAGGTCCCCAGGTGACGTGCAGCTGTTGGTTCTGCTCTCTTCCATCTATTTTCAGAGGTCTGGTCCAAAATGCTTAGCCATCCTCCCTTCCAGGGCATTCATTTATTTGTTGACAGATTTATCAAAAATCCCCACATGGGGGTGGAGCAGGAGGTGGAGAAGAAGGAAAGGAGTGGGCTGATGCATTACAGATTGCCAGCATATTTTGCATTTCTCTCTGTGGGAAGCAGAAGGGCAGGGGAGCCATGTGCTTGAATGGCATCGCTGCTGCCTGCAGAGCCGTCCGAGCCTCGCATGCCCCAAAAAGCTCTCCTGTTTCCTTAGCAACCCCATGGAGAGGTTTGGGGCACCTCAGGCCTCAGGCTTCCTCCAGAGCAGACAGCTTTATCTCCTGCTGCTGCTTGAGCTAATGAGAGAATGAACCTCCCAAACACAGAGATGAAGAAAAGATGAAAACGAGCAGCTTAAATCTATATTCACAGAAACAGATTATATATATCATGCTTTCAGGATGGAAATCTAATCATGGAAAGGGTGGGATGCAGCTCTAATTTCTTTCTCAAGCTGAAAGCAACATATATAGAGAGAAAGAGGGAGAGAGAACGCAAGTTATCAATTCATCCTTCAAAAATTAACCTGGGGGAGCAAAATCCTGAAGTCCTATTGGCAGAAACATGCTGGTCTTATGGTCAAGTTTATGTATAAGTATCCAACTCAGATAAAGCCTCTCCAAGGACTGCCACCAAAGTACAGCTTGCAAAAGATATTTGATTTGTAACTGGCTCTAGTCTCCTATTTCATGGCTACTTCCTACTTTCCCTTTTATAAAGGGGAGAAAGAAATTTGGTATCATCCAAAGAACATGGATAATTGAGAAATACTGAATATACACCAGATGCTGATTATGCTTCAGTTCTGTTACTAATAAGACTGAAAGAAGGAGAAAAAAAAAAAAAAAAAAAAAAAAAGGTAAAGCATTTTAGCAATGGAACTCATAGGTATTACAAACCAGGAAGAGCTTGGGAAAAAGCCTAGCCCTAGTTGGTTCCAATAACCCTCACAGCATCTAATCTTATCTGCAGTCATTTCCTAACCCTGCACCGAGGCTCCTGCATCAGTTGAGGCAGAACAGTGTGAACAGAAAACGCAGCCTCTCAGCTCTGTTCTTTGCCAGTCCACCAGACCAGAAGCACTCACACCTCATCCCATGCTCCTCAAGCTGCTGTGTTTTGTAGCGTCAGACCAAAGCCCTTAAATCCATCCCTGTTTAAGAGACGTAAATCCATTATCAAAACTACAAATTCCGACATTGCTTACATCTTACAGAATATAATAGTAATTATGGGATGAAAAAGATGGATAAAAGAAACTAATAATGAAGGAACGTGAGCACATCGATGTGTTTCTTCAGTGTAACATACCACATTCTCTCACCTAGAAGCTTTTACTTTCTTTTCAACATTACACATGGAGAAGACATTTAATTGATGAAATACAGATGTTTCAGCAGGTTCTTTCCGGAATGAGCTATTAAAACGAGTTCAATAGTACCTCTGGATTGAATAGCATTAATGAATGTCAAAGGAATACAGAAGCTGTCTGTAAAAAGAGTATATAGTTATCTGCTATTAATGTGTGGTCATTAACAGAACTCATTCACTGCAGACATTTTAGAATTTAGAAAAAAGAGAAAGAAAAGGGAATAAATTGAAAAAAGCAAAGCAAACTGTACAGGATATTTGCCAGCAACACCCCCAAATCTGCCAATTGAGGCTTGGGGAAAGGAAACAGCCTGTAAAGTAATAAATAAAAAGTGGGTCTAGTCTGACATTTTGTTGACCAATTGCACAGGAAAACTCAGAAGAAACTGGAATATTATTACCTATGGTTCAGTAGTAGGTATACGGGTAGTAAGCAAATGTGGACAGATTTCTGATCACTTCTGATGATTCAGGACTAGCACGGAACATGCTGGTGCAGCTAAACTTTAAGTACTACTGCTGGGACAGCCACAGCAAAGCTCTTAACATCAGCGCTGATAACAAAATTGTACCATTGGAACAATCTTACATTTATTCACATTCTGGGAATCATTCTTTTATTTCCTCTTCTCTCTTATCCTCTATTTATCCACCTAGGTGGATAAATAAGAAAGCTTTTTGTCTTCTGAATTGCCACTAGTGTTTCATCTCAGAACAGAGTTTTGGAAGATTATAAGCCCCCAAATCAACTATCACATAAATGACTGCACAAATTATGCTATAAAAAATAATAATATATATACATATAAAAAAAACATCTTTAATTGCTAGCTTTTGCAGCAAATTACTTCATAGCCTGAAATTCTGTGCTACGGGGGATTCATATTGTAACGCAGGAACCAAACTCCGGATAAGTGCACTGATGTACATCTGCAGCCTATGCAGTGGTTGGAGTGGTTCCTAAACAAAACACGCTACCACAAATGACAAAATAATGAGTTTTGTCAGAAGGACAGAAAATGTATACACTTTGCTTTTAAAAGAAGTTTCCTATATGCATTGCTAGTTTAGCATGTAAGAAAGCAGATGGAGAGAAATTTTATTAAACACAGAATTTTACAGTGATTTACTTATTTAGATTAACTCTCTTCAAATAGTTATTTTGAGTTGGCCCTTCCTACAAACATACTGCATTTGCTTTGAGAGCTTGTTTAGATTCATTCTGCGACAAAAACAATGTTTTGACAACCACTGCCAGTACAGCTGCAAGAAAACCAATTAATACATTAAAGTTATCTCAGCAAAAAAAGGCTGACAGGGGCAACTGACAACCAAACACATGCTTCTACCTCCAGGAATGGCTACACCTGGGCCCAACAAAGAGAGTAAAAATCCCCAGGGTTTCTGTCCTTCAGCATGGCCTGTAGGGACCCAGTCTGCCCACAGTACAGGGTACAGGAGCCCGCCTGGGCCTCCCAGCGGGCTGCACAGTTGCCAGGAAACAGTTGCTGTGTTACAACCAGCCAGCACTGCAAAATAGCACTGGAGATTTGTGACAATTTATGGAGATGAGATCTTTTACTTATTGACCGCTTGGGGCTTTATTTCCTCGTTTGTGCAGATTAAGCGATATAGGTATTTAGGAGGGATCAACATAAAAGGGTTTCCATCCTTACAGATAGACACATTTTTTTTGATACTTACTTAACATGAAACCAATATACTTTCACATATCTTTTGAAACTGCACTCATTAATTGCGTGTGCTTGTTTTATTCAGTGTTGAATTTTGTGCACAGCATTTTTTCTAGTAGAGTGGTTACAGTAAAATAATAGGATTTTGTTATCATATTGGGCAAGAGATATACTTAAATTCCCTTATTCAATAAATAAAATTGTACTTTAAAAATTAGTAGCATTATTTTGTTTTTGCTTAGTATGGGGATACAATTCCCCCACTCACCCCCTATGACTGTAATACGTTAGAGCTATGTGATGTAAAACTTGAAGAATTTATTGTGACTCTGTCTCTGTCTCACAATAGCTGGTATCTCTTTCTGTGCTTCTAGTATCTTTTGCAGTTTGCATGCACCTGTACATACAGTGTTTTAAGTTAGCAATGAAATAGTCACACATCTAAAAAACATAGAAAAAATAGAAATAAAAAATGCCTAGTCAACATTTTTGTGTGAAAAGTTTGAAAACAGCTGGATCTGAGGTGGTTGCCCATTCACATTACACCACTCTCAGCTCATGCTTCAGTACCAGAATGATACTCAGAATCACAGAATGGCTGAGGTTGGCAGGGACCTCCAGAATTACCAGGTCCAACTCCCTGCTCAGGCAGGTTCACCTGGAACCACTTGCCCAGGACCATGTCCAGATGGCTTTGGAATATTTCCAAGGAGACTCCACAAGCTTTCTGAGGAACCTCTGCCAGTGCTCAGTCACCCTCACAGAAAAAACGTGTTTCCTAGTGTTCAGACAGCAGCCAGATTTTTTTGCCCTGCTGTTTCTTGCCCTGGCACTGGGCCTTACTGTAGAGTGGTTCCATCCACTTAGCAACCTCTCCTTGATTATTTCTATACACTGCTAAGATCCCTTCTGAATCTTCTGAACAGTCTCAGGGTTTCAACCTTTCCTCATGAGAGATGCTCCCCCTTATTAATCATCTTTGTGGCTTAAACCTGGACTCCCTCCAGTATGCTCATGTCTGTCTTTTACCAGAGAGACCAGAACTGGACACAGCACTCCAGATGTAGCCTCACCATTCCTGAGTGGAAAGATACCCTATCTTGACCTGCTAGCAGCAGCACTGCTACTGCATCCTGGCATACATTTAGCATTCTTTGCCCCAAGAGCAAATTGGTGGCTTATGTTCAGTTTGGTGTCCACGAGGATGTTCAGGTCATTTTCTGCAAAGCTGCTTTCCATCTGCATCTAGACAACCACATAGTACCATTAGTGACAAAGGCAATAGCCTTATCCTCTTGAAAGCAAATAAACAACTCTTTTAAGGATCAGCCCTACTGAAATTAAACTGTTTTGAATACCACGGGATTATTTCTACCTCTTATTTCTTATCCTTTAAGTTAGAGATCAATTCCTTTTATTAAGAAGGTGTCTATTATCTAAGCATATCTTTTGTTTCTCAAACTGAAGATCAAAGATTCAAGGGAACTACCCATATATTCACTAGCTCCTTCATAAAATATGATTTTTTCTTTATATATGCTATTTTGTCTCTCTGAACTTTTTTTTTTTTTTTTTAAACCATATTTCCAGTAATTGCAATCTTTGCAATGTTAGTACTAGTTCTCCAGTACCTGAAACAAGCTTCCTAGTTCAGTCTTCAGGGTCATTTCTACAACTTTAAGACCAGCAGAGCAGTTAGTTCCCATTCCTCTGTTATCAAGGCAGAGTAACACATAAGGAAGATAAGACTTCTGTTCAGAAATTTCATATCTGAGCTACCCTTGGAATATTACCTTCCCTTGATGATTTGTTACTCTTCATTTTGTCAGTCAGTTATGAAACCTATAGTGTCTATGAAACCAGACATTGCTCCTCAGGGTAAACTTATGCTTAAATTGCTCTAACAGAGAACTGCTATTCCAGTGGTAATGCCTGCAGTCATGAAGCTTTCTAGGAGATTCTCGATTCTTGGTTAAGCAGATCACTGACCCTACAGTTTTTACTTCTTTCACTTCTCATCTGGATCCACAAACTACAACATGTTGATGGCAGCACTAAAACAAGGGGAAAGGTGTGAGGCTGCATCCCAGAACACAGGTATGATAAAGGAGACCATAGGACTGACATAGAGCCTAGATTACAACCAACCTAAGAAAATGTGAGACTGCACCTTCGGCCTTTGTTTTCAGAGTCAGAAGGAAGCAGCCATAAATGAAGTTCATCATAGTTAACACTAAAGCTTAGATTTCAGTAATGTTTTAAAGGCACTTATTTCAGAAGTGTTCCTTTTTATAGGTCCATCATCTTTAAGGTCTGGTGATCTCTGGCAGACCTTCCTTTTCTGATATCATGAGATTTCATTACTTTTGTAATCTATTATACTATATCTATATAAATATATATATATATCTATTTACTTTAGTAATCTATTATACCAGAATCTATTTTGGTGACCTGTACTACAGCTTTAACTCTGCAGGATTTCAATTCTCTCCTCTTTTCTGTCTTCACATTTCAAGTTTTGAAATACGACTTCTTAATTCCAAATGGCATTTAATTATGCTGCCCTTTTGGTGGCTGTATAACTAATAGATTAAAAACAAAAACAAACAAACAAAACAAAACAGCAGCCAAACAAAAAAACAACAAAGAAAGAAAGAAAAACAGGGTAGATCTATTTTGCTTGAAAAGTATCTAGAACAGGTCAGCCTGTGTGGCAGCATGCTAAACTCCCAGTTCCCAAACAAATGTTAGTGCTTGAGCAGCCGATGAGAAATCATGTTTAGTTGAATTCAGAAGGATGTTTTATTGCTTGTAGTTTTAACTGATTATATTTTGCACACAAGATATTAATCTTTTGCTTAGCAAGAATGAAATTGTTTAATTTTTCACCCTTAATCTCATTGTAGCGACAGATAGTCTGCAATCTGCTGTACTGCTCTTTCTCCAGAGCAATCAATCTACATAAAGTAGATTGCATGCAGACAGGTCCTTGAGCAGCAACCCAGGGAAATTTTGAGTGCTCTTAGTAGCTGGCATATGTCTCTAACTAAATTGATGAGTCATTTGGTCCCTTGTATAGCCAGTCCTTTACAGAAATATCTAATTTCTTTCTAGTTTCTTCATTAGTATTTTCTAGGCCAGAGACTACTAACTCAGCTTTCATAGAGCCTTTAGCACGAAGCAGTTACAGTTCCTTTAAGACAAAGTCAAGGCACTATTAAAAGCTAAAACTAGTGCCCATTCAGAGAAATTTACCCAAAAGACCATTGATTAAATTAGTGTATTTTAGTGACAGATTGTGAGTCACAAATGCACGATTCCCAACGGTTAATTTATTAGGTCATATAACAGTGAAAGAACTTGATCGTAACATTATAACACAGCTGCTTTATTTCAGATGTGGAAGAGGTCCAAGTATTTGATAATTATGCTGCTTCAATTATTAGCAACTGAAGAGTGAGTTAATAAGTATTGTTTGCTCCTAGGCAGAAAGCCCAGGGAAGCTCACAATCAAGACTGAGGATGTGTAGGTCAACTGGGCTGATACACAATATGCTATGTGAAGTCACAGTATGTCAACAATATTTACCACGCTATCCCACATGGAATACAGCTCACAGTAGTTAAACACCAAAATTTACATCTTCCCATAAAAAAGGTGAGAAAGGAAATTATAAGGAGAAAAAAGGCACTTGGATGTAGTAAAGGAACACTAACCTAAGCAAGGAAAAGCAGCAAAGGATATCTAGAAGAGTTGGCTGGGTCTCTGTACAGATCTCAGATCATTTCTTTATGAAGACTTTCATAAAGTGATAGAACTTATTAGCATATCTGCAGCATTCATAAAATAAATGTTTTTATGGACTTCTGTTTCTTCCTTGAAATTGAAGCCCATACACATTGTTTTCTTCTAATATGTTCCTTTCCCTGTATTACTCAAACTTTCTCTGTCCATCCTTTTTCAAAATACAGTTGTCTTAAGGCAGAGACAAGCTGTCAGTATTTTAATAATGGTAAGCAGAACATGACCATCTCTAGTAAGCAGCTCTCTGCAATAATAACAGTCATATGAGGATCTGGAAAACACACCAGTGAGATCAGGAAGCATTATCTTTTGGTTCACCTTAGAATAACCCTCCAGTGCTGTATTACAGTGCAATTGCAAATCTTTCACTTCCATAACAGAGATGCAAAAAACAAAACAAACAAAAAAAACCAAAAACAAGCAAACAAAAAAAGAAAGGTTGTCAGCACTAAGCACTGTGGACGCCATTCAGATTTGCCCTTGACAGCTCAGTAGAGCAGGGGAAAACAGAATTATACATTATCTTTTCAAATTGCTGCAAAAACCGTAGACAAGAATCATATTACCCTCCTTTTTTAACACTACCACCTCCCTAGGAAGCTTATCCTTTTCCAGCCCTGTTATTTAACAATGAGAATTATAATTCCAATTACATATAAGACTTACTGACTCCTACCTGTTTGGAAGTTATCACCTTAAACAAACAAATAACAGCACAGTTTGTGAACTCTGATAAGACAAGAAAATCATTTTAGCATGTACCCAGTCATTTTGTTCTGTTTTCAGAAGATAGCAGCAAGAACCTCTCTATTCAGGCTACTTTATGCATAGTCTTCTGTGACATTTTGAAGGGCAGGAGGGAGGAAAAAGGGTGTGCAAGGGGAGTTACCATGCTCTCTCTATAAGAAAAGATTCATGTTTGGCTAACGTAAAACAGGCTAATATCATTATGCTCTATCACTTGCATTACTCAAAAAAGATCATGGCAGATGTCCAAAACTGCCATGCAACGTGAACAACCTGAAGAGATGGATACGCATGGTAGGTAGGGTAGCTACATCCAGGTAGTGTAACCACCAGCGTCAGCAGTGTTGCGAGAACAGGGACATGGACCGTCTGTCTCCCTCTTGCCTCTGTGTAGCAGGCATACACTGCTCTCCCTTTGCAGCAGCAGACTGCTCCCACCACTCCTCACAGAGCAAGGAAGATGAAATGGGTACTATATTGGCTTCTAACTAGTTTATATACAGTGACATTCAGACCACATTTATCCAGTACAATTCAAATACCTGCAGGAAGTGAGCATATTTGTCCACAACCTGGGACAACCTGGCTCTTGCTTAAAGCACAGATGCTGTTTGGAGTTCATCAGATAAAAATTTCTACAATGCCATAGGCCAGGGTGTTTTTGTTTTCTTTATATATATATATATATATATTTCTTTTTTTGAAAAAAACATTGTTTATTTTGGCTCACGTAGTTCTTGGCAAGACAGAATGATTCTAACACTGTAACCTACTGAAAACTTCTTAGAGTGAAATCCCAAGCAGTCTTTCTTCAATGTTTATCCTTCTTTGTACTCCACCCTCTGGTGGGGTCACAGTTTGTAACAGCTTCTTTGAGAAGAGATAAACTTCAAACAGCTCTTACTCTTAACAATGAAAGGCACCAGAAGGACCTGATCTGTAATTTTTTAGTGTCTGTAATTGTAATGGGACAGTTTTCAAAGTAAACTTTCCTGCAAGACAGTTTGTTGTATGTGCAAGAGAGAACAATAACCAAAGCAAATCAAAACTAATTAAAATAATAATTCAAGAGAGACACTTCATCCAAAGAGAATACTACGGAACAATAAAAGAAGTTGCTGTGCAAACGTAGCATATTTTATTGACGGCAGTGTTTCTCTGTTCAGAACTCTATGGACTGGAAAACAAATTCAGAAGGGGACAAAATAAAAGTGCTCCTGACCTACAGAAAATAATGAATTTTAAATATTAGAGGAAGGGAAAAACAAACAAACAAAAACCCACTAAAATCACCAAAAATCCCACACCATGAAGAAGACTGTGAGGACAAAATGCCAGACAACTGTCAAACCAGCCAATATGAGAGATTAGCCAGTAATACCAACAGACACAAATGTCTGATAAAAAGAGAACATGCTACTGAGGTATTTCTCTGTGCCAACAGAAAATATAAAAACATAAGCAGTCTACCATTACAACAAGTACTACATACATTGCCAGAGCACAACAAACAAATAAAACTTTTAACAAGAAAAGGCAATCAGGAGATTTCAAGAAAACGATAAAGGCCAGAGACTTAACACATGCCTGTTTAAAGTCCTAATAATTACCAAAAGTGAGGAAAACAGACCTACATATACCATTTGAAAAGCATGAAAGATCCAGACTATAATAATCATTTTGGAAAGAACATTCTGATCACATTCTTCTCCATTAAACTATGGGCTGCAAATACTAATTTAATCTGCTTCTGCTGCACAAACTCTGTACCTTAAACAGTAATCTAAGCTAAAGAGCAAGGGAACAAACCGTGACATACACAAGCTTTATTTTTTCATGAAAAAATATTTACAAAGAAAAAGCATTTCCCCCAGCACACACAAATACCCTGTACTAGCAAATGTTTAAATCTCATCCTAAGAAGTTCAGTCGTAGTTGCACAGCTGTCCTAGACTATACAGAAACATATAAAGTGAATGCTAAGATAAAAACTACGCTACTGCTCACAGTTCCCAGTTCTGTAATGCAGAGCCATGCGTGAATATGGTCAGTATTGGTTAAATTCCCTTCATCTGCTTATACACCATCTGTTTAAACTCAGGCTGAACGCAACAGTGGTTTAAATTCAACCATGTAACATGCCACTGAAGTGAACAAAAATCTCCCTCCAATTCTGTTCTACTGAGACAGGTAAATAAGGAGTTCACCTTAATTCTCATATCTTTCTTCATCTAGTTTTATACATCTTTTTCTGTGAATGTGCAGCTTTCTAGAATGGGTATCTGCAAGTCATTTGAAAGGTGTTATTTAGAACAATCATCATTCATCTATCAAAGACTGCCCTCATGTCATTGATCCAGTGTTTATTTTGAGTAATTGTCTTGAAAGGTACCTGGGCCGATAAGTGACTAGCAGACTAAAAGCAACAACAACAACATGCTACTGTTAAAACAGTAATACTAATAAAAAAGAATTAGAAAAAATAGACAGGAAATGTTAATTGAATTAATGACATATATTTCTGCAATGAAAGTGGCAAAACCAAGTATATTTAACCACACAAAATATCATTTATTTTTTTAAATAAACAGCAAAGCAAACTGATGTGTAAACTAACCAGGCATTTATGTATGGGTTAGTATGCAAATTAAAAAAGAACTTCGCTTCTTAATAACTTTTCTCTAAAGTTAAAAAGCTGACAATATTCTGTTTATAAAAGATATTCTTTATGATTTTTATATTAGTATAACATATACTAGACAACTTTTTTTTTTTTTCTTTTTTTAAATCTTACACACACTTTCTGTTTTCCGCTGTTAGACACAAGGACTTTATGGTAACGCAACTCCATCAGAGATGAAAGACAGGTATCCGAATAGCATTCCTATTCCAGTGACCATCATCACCAAGACAAATCCAAGCAAATCTATGTGAAATTAATCTAGATTTCATTGGTTTTGAGCTCCTTTGAAAGAGGTGGGTGAATAAAAGTCAGTGTCTTAAACTATAAGACTTAAGATTACAGTTATCTGAGCAGAAAACACAGACCATGCTACCACGCATTGAATTTATCCATCACGGGAACATTCTGAATTCTGTATTTGGCCTTCCAGTAAACCAGATGAAATGCAGAAACAAGGATATGGCAATTATAGTTAACTCAAAAGCCAAAACTCTGTCTAACAGAACTCTAAAACACTCCCAGCAAGTCTATAGAGATGACATCTGTTGTCTCTTAAAATGGCAGCAGAGGACTTCCTTGTACTACTGGCAGGACAAAAGCAGTTTCCTGAACTTTGTGGAACAAACCTGATGCTGTTTACAGATTTTCTAGAAAAAAAAGTCACCTGGATTGATATGCTGTATAAGACCAACAAAATACAGCTGCACATCATAAGAAAAAAGCAAAAGGACAGAAGAACTGAGAAACACCTTCAGAGAGGTCTGCATGGGATAAGGAGACAAAAAAAATAATAAATGGAAATGAGAATTTTGTATGAATAAAAATGAAAATGAAAATGAGATTTTTGTATGAATAGCTTCATTCGTTGATTTTTGAACAATAGGTTCCTACATCATTTCCCGCTCTGCACCTAGCAAATAGGCTGTTCTTCACATTTGATTTCTATTAAAATATCTCAAATGAATTCTATAAAGTGCACAGGGAATTATGGGAAACAAATACAGACAAGAAGCATCTTAAATTCAATCCCCAAACTGTGTCTTATTTGCAAAAAAAAGCTCCATAATTGGCACAGTCAGTACAACATAAAAAAGATATTAAAAACACTAACAACGAACTTTTAGAAAATACATAAAATAAGCATTTTGGTGGTCATTTAAAAACAGTTCCCTCTTTACTGTGTCAGTTAAATTGAATCATAATAGGGCTCAGCCTAAATAAATACATCAAATGCACTGTCTAGAACACACATCTGTCAACTACTACCTCGCATAAATCTATCTAGTATTAAGAAGAATTGCAATGAAAGTACTTCACAATTTAAAAACAGAATTCTTTGATTCTGCAGAGTTTATAGTTCTTTAAAAGAAAATGTAACACAGTTAATGCACGGCTTTGCTATCTGCCACACATACATGCTTTTGAGATCACAAAGCATGAATTTCACACGCATCCTAACCTCTATTTAGCGACTGGGTTGGTAGCAAAAACATTTTGTCACATCACCTGAGTGCAATTCCAAGCTGAGTCTTTATGAGTCTTTTTTTAGCAACCATTAAATTAGTAAATAATCAGATTTCATGGTGAACTTTCTCTCCACAGCAACCTATTCTGCCCAGGTTTTTCATGTTTCCATCTTAACTTCCTTCTTTACTCTGAACAAAAATGACAAGAGTTGACTAGAACAAACACTTTTTGCCCCAGGTTCTAAAAACTTTTCTCTGATTTCATCTTTATGTTTTAAAATTTTCTATTCATCACCAAATATTTAGCTACCCGATTCCACCCTATTAGAAGTTAATTACTGAAAAACTGAATTCAAAATCTGATCTCTTTGCTAGGAATGTTTTCAATGATCTGACCAGCAAAGCATTCAGAGACCTTCACATCCTCCTGTTTTGAGAGCAGAAGATACCACCACAGAGAAATAAACTCTTTGTAATCAGAGAAAATTTTGCACCACCAGGTAAGGGGAACTAGAAATCTTGCTCTCTAAATTGCTGCCAGAAAGTATGAAAGGAAAATGAAACAGCAGAAGAAAGGATTATTATTCTCTATTGTTATTTTCAAGTCTCTGGAAAGTTGAAAAGATCGGTGCTACAGTAGAATATAAAAAGTTATTTCTAATCTGATGGTGTAACACTACAATGTGATTGAAAGTACAGCTTTAATAGCAGAGTGGTACCATCCCAGGCTACAGCAAATGAAAACAAGATCCACTACAACAGCCATAGATGCAGAAGCAAAAGAAAAAAAAAAAAGAAAACTGCTTACCTTTGGAAGGCCCCAGGTAGGCAGGGATCTCCATCAAGAAATGCCCTGACCCCTACTGTCAACTGCAAAATAAGGTCTGGGAAGGGGCAGGTCCTGGCATCACAACTTCTGATCATTCAGGTATATTGCATGCATCTGCACTCCCCTGGGTTGGCCCTGCCTTCTCACCAGGTGCTCAATCACTGCTTCAGGCCCTAACCTAGCATTTCTGCTACAGATGGATTTAAAGTATTTTTCAATTTCCTTACAAGATAAATATGCTGAGTTCCACAGTTATGAGCTGCAGGAAATGCTTTGAATGCAACAGAACAAAACAAGGCTTTGAATCTTCAGAAGCCATCTTCTTCATTACATTCCCACTCACTGCTTTCCTTCATAGCTGTAAGCTAACCACACAGGAACACAGCAGCTGAGATATGAGCACCAGTTTACTCAGATCCAGCTTAGCATACCTCCACAACTGAATTCTTTTTCATCTCTTAAAATCAGCAAGAGGATCATCATTGTCTTTCAACACTTTTGGCTTGTGTGCTTCATGTTTATTTCTTCTAAGGTCTATGAAAGAAGAGAGATCCCTATTCTTTTAATACATAGGCCAGTAATGTATAAGGAACTGGATTACTCTGGGAAGTTAAAGTTAGTGATTTTTCTTACATTTACCACCACAGACAGATAAGAAAAAAAGTAGGAATTAAAGCCTTCTGCTTTTTTCAGTAATTAGCGGACTAAATCAGAACCCACGGTTATTCTGCTAAAGAGGAAAAATAATAGAATTTGAATGCAAAACAAATAGTAACAAAAGGAACACAGAGCTTCTGCTAGAAGTTTGGATTCAAAATTCCTAATTTCCCCAAATTACAAGTGTTTCTGCAGTTATTAGCACCCCTGAAACTGCAATGGGGAAGCTGCTTTGTGTACCAGCATGATGTGCTTTACCTAGGCCCTCTGAAACATCTAATACAGCTTAGGAACCTCAGTCCACAGTAAAAGTTAAGGTTTTGAAGAAAATCTACATAGAAAACCACATGAATGCTTGTTAATTCTTAAGTTTTTTTTGCTTTCTTTAAAAAAAAAAAATAATTTATTTTTAGCATACAGAGATAACAGTAAATCACAGAATCACCAACATTGGAAAAGACCTCCAAGATCAACTGGTCCAACCATCCACCTACCAGCAACATTTCTCAGCTAAGCCATGTCCCTTAGTACAACATCTACACATTTCTTGAACACCTGCAGGGATAGTCATTCACACAGCTGATTGCTAGTCTCAATTAAGAAAAACTAAATTGTCAGTAAAACAATCAAAGCGACCACAAAAACATGTACCCTTGCACACAACGCCATGTTATAGTATTTCTCTTGCTTGATAGATAGGAGAGACTTAAGCAGAAATACCTAGATCTCCCGAAAACAAGAAAAATTTCATGTATTTGAAGACCCCTGCTGCACCACTCAACAGAAAGAGTTTATCAATCAATACTTCATCATTTGAAGCAACTGCTATGTTTTCCTTCACCTGTACTTTCATAGATTTGTACAGTCATCATCCAGAGAGAAGAAACTATATTTTCTCCCCTAAAATACCAGGCACAAGCACTGTTTTTCTTATAGCTCCATTCCAGCAACCAGGTTTCCATAGTATCAAAGACTAAAAAAAGCCAACAGGCTTCAGAGAAATTAATTTTAATATAATGTCTTCTGGAAATCTCTTAACTATACCTTAAAAACTGCATTTATATTTGTGGAGTCTTGATATCTAGCTTCAAAACTTAAGAGCAGAAAATAGCCGACTTGCATCATTGTATTATTTTAGCAAAGACCATACAGACACCCGCAAAAGTGAGGACTATGCACAGTTATGCTTTCTGTGAAATAATGGATGGCCAAGATGGCTGGATGCCACTGGATCACTTCTCGGAGTTCAGGAACTGAATGATCATAAGCAGCTAATGTTTAAACAAATTGTTATTTTTAGAGGATCTTTTAGTAAGAAGTCAGGGAAACGGTGGCTTTCATATTCACTAGAAGTCAAAAAGCTCCCTGTGGATAGCTCCATACACCACCGACATCCCATGAGCTTTGAATGAATCTCTCAGAACATTAATGCTAGCAAACTTCTCTTGACAACAGTGTAATAATCTAGATTAAAACACCTTAAGACTCATCACAAAGAAGCGGATGGATACAGAGCTAGTGCTGACAGTCACTGACATCACCAAAATTCTTTCCAAACCCTCCACTCAGAGCACTGTAAAAATCAGTTCTCAGTATCAAATAAGTGCTTGTTAGATTTTTTGTAAACCAGATAAATATTTCCATTTTATCTTGCACCTTGGGATTACAAACACAATATCTACCTCATGTAAAATCAGGGCTAAAGACAAACACTTATGAATTTTTATTGCAGTCTGGTTTTGTATGTCTGACAACAACAAAATTATTGTTTTCCTATTTATTTTTTTAATCTTTTACTGCTTTTCAGTCTTATTTTAAAGCATTATTTGCTTAGGCATGAATAACTGAGCTCTTGTAAGAACCAAATTCTTTTTTGTCTGCCCCTTTCCATCTATACCAACAAAGCTAAAAGTTTTATTAATGTACTTTTAGAATAAAATAAGATTGGTTCATCTTTTTTATTATAACACCGAGTACATTTGGAATACCATCATTTCCTGCAGGTTAGAAGCTGAATTTAAAAAGATAAAAAGAAAAATCCCAAAGAGTTGTCATTTTTCTACTGTGCTTTTGTGAAAATCCAAAACACTTTGAAAGCACAATTCTTTCATTCAGCTGCTATTACCCATTAAAACAACTAAATAAAAAAAGTAAGCAAACAAACAAAACAATACAAACCCAAACCCTCTCTCACTGAGTTTAAGCAGAAAGAAAGCAAAATAATTTTCCATCAAGCAAAAAATTGATCTGCTTGGGCAGACTCTGCTCAGATACAGCGTATCTCTCTACTCTCAACCATTAACATCAGGGCTGCTGTTCTTCCATGACCCTACTGTCCAGCTTCTCTAGTACACCTATAGTTACACTGAAGCAGAAGAGTTTCTGAATCAACATACAGGAAGTATGGTTCCTCTGGACTCTGACAACTTTGGTTTTAAGAAAAGCCCAGGATTTTTTTTTAGATTGTACGAAAAATACTTCTGTTTTGTAGACATCATTTAGAGAAGTCCCAAAAGGATTATGACTAAACAGAAATAGTCTTTGAATGGTTGGTTGAATGAAACAGTTTCAATTAAATATACATGGTATATTTAAATATGCATTTAAACATGGTGCCTATTCTAGGCATGCAGGATCTGCTATACCTCAGTTTCATGTAAGGACAAGCCCTGCTATACTTCAATAACCTGTTTGTACGTACATACATAAAAAGCCACTATTCATTGTATGTATTATGTATGTGTGTGTGTCTGTGTGTGTGTGCTATATTATTTGTGTGCTAAAACACTGCAGTAGTGTTGCAGTTTTGGTAAATCTCTCTTCAAAAATCTACAACAGTGTTGTTTGTACAGTTAAACACAAGCCTGAATTTGATCTTGCGTAGGAACAGAAGGGCTCAGGGAGCTCCACCATGAGTATTACCACTCCCCTGCATAACATGTGAGAAAGGAGGCTCACTGCGTGCACAGAGGAACAACCAAGTTGGCAGTAAAAGAAAAGATCACCTAAAGCAAGACAGCAATGTGGGGTGAACTTTACTCTTTGGTACCCCAGAAAAAGGCAAGAGTCTTTTTTCTTTTCTCCTTTTACACACGAAATTATGGAGGCAGTTACTAAACTACTGTTATCAAGCTGGGGTTCGCACTTCTGGAAGGATATGAACAAACTTTCAGAAAACAGCTGCAAAAAAAAATTGCAATGTGATAACCTATGTTATTATGAAGACAATAATAAAACCTCCATTTATTACAGGGAGGGAAAAAAAGGGTCTCCATGTAGCTTCCCCAGAAAACTATATATACATCTGGTGGTAGAAGCTGGGGTTCACAATAGAAATAAAAGTAAACTTGGGGTAGTTAGTGAAGCTTACCTAGGGTTTAGAAACATTTCTTAATTGCTCAAGGAACTCAAGTCAGTACCAGGTGGCCTTTAAACCCTCGCTAATCCATTCAGTCATCAAATGCAAATATAAGGCGTAACATTGCTATGCTTGCCATAATGGCTATAGTTACAACAACAGTTAAATGCTTACTTTTCAGATAATTTTTGAAATTTGTGTGAAGAATTCACTGGAACAAAATAAATATCTGAGCTATTGCTAAATATGAATCTAAAGTTAATCATGTGCATATGTGTTTTGCTTTTGTTTTGAAATTATTCCAGTTATTTAAAATATGTTCTCGAATGCTTATTACTACCTCTTACATAGTCATATACCTTTGTCTTCAAAGTGATAAAATAACACTGTATATGTTACATTTTATCTATTTTCATCTGAATTCTCTAAACCTTTAAGTAAGATAGCAGTTATAATCCAGACCATTTTGCATGATTCAGTACATATACCAACTAACCTGTACTGTGATGAGATTTCTTCTAGTATCACCCCTGGTTTTGTCTTCCAAGCCAGACCTCAGATTTTGCCTACCTTCTTTTTGTTAAGTACATAATACACTGGTTTTACTAGTTGAAATTTTTATTTGAATGTAAATAAGCAGCCATTCTACTCTGATAACAGTAACATTTCAATTTATCTGGAAAAATAAGTGATTTTATGGCACAAAAATGCATTGCAATGCCTCATTCAGAGAAGAAAAGCATTATTCTGGTAAAAGACTGCAGAATTACTTTCATTATTGAGTACCGATATTATAATATTTTTTGATAGGCAATCTGTACTGCGATAGATTAAAAATCCCCATCTATAACATCATGCAGCAACTGCAAAGCATCTATACATTCATAGATACAACAACATGAAGTAGTCTTAATCACAGAATCGTAGAGGCTGGAAGGAAGCTCTGGAAATCATGGAGTCCAAACGTGCGCTAAAGTAGGTTCCCTAGAGTGGGCTGCACAGGTAAACATCTGGGTGGGTTTTGAATATCACCAATGAAGACTCCACAACATCTTTGGGCTACCTGTTCCAATGCTCTGTCACTTCCAAAGTAAGATTTTTCACATATTCATAAAAACCCGCTGAGTTTAAATTTAATAAGATAGTGCATATCTTCTATACCAAATGATACTACTAATAATATTCTGACACACACAAAAAGCCCACTTCTACATAAATGGATTTCTTTACTTACAGACAGCTATACACTTCATCAAAGCAAATATAAAAAACAAATAAAAAAAAAAAAAAGCAAACAAAACCATTACTAAACAAATCAACTAAACAACAGAGTACCTAAACCCAAGGATTCTTTGAGTCAAGTTGTAAGACAGCTCTTTTTGAATGCTATTTAATGGTTCCTCTATTTACAGTAAGGTTGACTTCTGCACTGTATAAAGTTAACAAAAGTTAGGCATATAAATATTATTAACAAATGAGAGACTTAGAATCAGAAATAATGCACTTCTTGCAAAGATTTAAATAAACCAAATCAGGTCAGTTTGATATTTTCTGATGAAACCTTTGCAAACTGAAACCATTCAGTCACAATGATGAATTTACAACAACTTCCAATAGCTTCATAATTGGTGTATACCTTAATGATGGCTATAGTTTTTGAAACACCCCTCTAATGGATTCCATAATGTTTCAGGTATCATAGCATCTGCGCTGATGTGGTGGCTTACTTTTATCTCTTTTATTGAGCACATACTGAGATTCAACAAAATACCTACTAAAATATCATAAAGCAGCAACTAAGGCAAACCATACCATCTCCCTCATTTAATAAAATTGAAGTCGTAGTCATACTCCATTTCTGATTGTTTACCAAAACTAAGAAAAATCACATGAATTGTCAACTGTGAGTTATTTATGAAAATAAGCATATAATGACAGCTGTCACTAGCTGTTGCAGCTCTGAAACTAGTCATGCACTTTTTCAACACATTTTATTTGAACTCTATCCAGAAAAGTTACTAAACACATTACATGTTTTAACACACACACACACACACACAAAAAAGATCAGATTTGAAGGCAGAATAAAAAGCCATATAATCATCCAAATTTTTAGTGAAGAATCAGTAAATACTGCATCTCCACAGGCAAGTTTGAAATGTTAGCTTCTGAAGACTTACATTAAAATTAATTGTACAGGTTGGACAAATTAGTATCATGTAGCTTTGCAGAAAAGTTGCAAACTTGATAAAAACTCCATCACAAGAAAGCATGCAGCCCCTTTCAGAGAATATCTACTCTGCGTACCTGCTGAAGCAAAATAACATCTTTTCTTCCTTTTCTATATGGAGCATTTATCTATTCTGCTCAATGTTCATCACCTTCTAGATCAAATTAATTTAGTTTGCTTAGCAGCTGTAGTTGTTTTACCCCCCCTGATGGTCCTAGAGACCATAACTAAACATGAAGGAAAGATGCCTTCTTTTCACCTACCCTCACAATCTTTCCTGCTTCCAAAGGAGGGATCTATCCTCCTGTCATGACTGTTGTTTGACAGAGTCAGAGCAAAAGGCTCCTCTTACCTCTACAACCCCAAGTCACTGAACCTGCTTAAGCAAGTGTGAAACATCCTCTCTTCCTTGCATTTTGCCCTCTGCCAAACTGGACACTCAGTTTCCCAATGCTTGATGCTTGCCGCAAGTGTTATAAATGAGACTAATTAGGATACTAGTTGCCCATTGACTCCTTTATTATTCATGTGACATTTATGATAAATGCATTATATTACTTACAAATGGTTGAGGTGGCACTTACACACACCAGCATAAACTTTAGAGTCATGGAAGAAAGCGTTTGGCAGCATGACAAACTAAATCCACCACTTATGGTAACCATGCTCTACAGCGTGGAGTACATTAAGATGTTACCAGTTCAGGGCAAGAAAGTAACCAACATCCCAGCAGTTTCTCCAACATAAAAGTCTCCCAAACCATCATTTCCCTGAATTCTCAAGATTATAACATCCTCTTAATTAAAAAGAAAAATTCAGAACAGAATAACCTGGTGTACACAAATTACAAAGAAATGGATTTGATTTGGATGTAACAATGTAGGTTTTTTTCAAAATTAATTACAAATATGCTGGCTTATTTGAAGTATGGATTAATGCCCTGATTCAGCAATACTTGTACATGCTTAACTGTTCTTCTAAGCTAAAGATAGGAGATTGTCTGGACAATTAATTTTAGTTCTCTCATTAGCAACAAAACCAGTAAACCTTCGAGCAGAATCAGGTATCCCAGATTTCTTTGATTCTCTCATTAATCTTTAAAAAAAAAATCACATGCACAGTTATCCTGTAATCCTCTCCATTAAGTTACATGTTACTCACCATTAAATCTATTTGTGAAATCAGCCTGTAAAACTCATACTTCCTACAGAATAAAAGCCTATCAAAAAATCAAAACCAAAGCTTTTTTTTCTTTCTTTCTTTTTCAAAGCCATAGTAAAAAAATTTTAGTTTTGAAAGCCTTCTTGCTCTTGAGTGTACCATTACAATCTGTAAGGTATTGTCTAACAGTTTGTTATATACACAAGTATATACAAGTATATAACAGTAAGAAAAAAGGCGCTGGCCAAAATGCACATCTATTTAAGAATCTGCAAAGCCTGTTCTTTCATTGTTACAATATGAAGCAGTACACCTATTTAAATTCAATCACCATGGAAGTTCATGCAGGCAACAAATGAAAACTGCACATTCTATTCTCCCCGGAATAGAAAAGCCAGCTCTGCAGAAATAAATGCTACAGTATCAGTAAATATTTAACAAAGCAGACATTTCCTGAAGGAAAAAAAAAAACAAAACCAAAACAGAACAGATCTTACGAACAAGATTCTGCTGATCCACCCTAAAAAAACCCTATTTTCAATGAACCACAACATCACTTTGTTGGTTATGAAGGAGTTGAATGGAAAGAGGGAGAAAATCCCAGACCATCATCTTGTTGCAGACTATTCAGTAACACTAGAAAGTGTTATTGCAACGAAACCTAACATCCCAACCAAAAATCCTCCAAAATTCAAAAGACAAAGACATCTTTTGTACGAATGAAGGCAATATTAAAATATGCCTCATAAAATTATATTGCAATCCACTTTGTGTGTGTGTGTGTGTGTGTGTATGGCTGCATTTACAATACACAGTTGTAAATATCTGATTTCAAGCCTGTCATTTGCTTTATCTTCACAACTTCCCAATAGCAAACCAATATTTATGACTTGAAGAATTAGTATCATAAGAAGTCACTAATTTTGGTGACTCTGTAAAAATATTTAGATTAGAGGACTGATAGCTTGGAATAAACACAGAAATTAAATTGAATTTGAATTCAATAATGCAAAGTAGTATCAAAATCTTCAGGTTTCTCTGCTACTGTATTCTCTCAAATGACAAAGAGAACAAACAGAAACTTCCCAAGTAAACTGAATATTGTTCTTTTTACTGCTTTTCTAAATGCTGCATGGGGTTTAAAAATAGAGAGGGTAAATAGTTACTGGTGTTAGTCCATGGAACTTGCTATTTCAGAAGCATCATACACTTTCTCCAAAGGAAATTCTATGAAAGGAAAAGCCACTCCTTCCAGAGCAGAGCACTAATAATTAGATGTCAGGATCTCCTACCTCGATCAAAAAGTCCCCGGTTCTCAGGCCAGCTTGCCATGCTACTCCCCCTTCATCCACAGATTCCAAGTACTGCAAAGCAGGAAAGGCTGGAGTTGGGGTGAATTCTTCAATTGGTGTGTCAGCTTTAGAAATAAATACCACATTAAAAAAGAAAGTTAGGAAATACTTCAAAATACCACTTAACTAAAGGCCTATTACCAGCCATTCAAATTTGTGATTGAAAATTGATGAGTGCTACAAGTAAGGGATTTTGCCACAAGGAATGTCATAATACTTAGAACAGAGTGCAATCTCTGTAAAAGCAATCCACAGGTCTTCAATTTAGAGAGAAAAACACATGCTTCTTTACTGGCACAGGCTAAATCAAGCAGTAGCTTGGCAATAGCTGGATTCTGAGCATTCCAGGATATTCAGTATGACTTCATGTAAACCTTTTGTATGTCCAGCAAAATGCTTCAAACTCTGGAAACACCCAACTACAAAGGAATTATGGACTGTAGACAGAAAAGAGCATTTGGCCAACCAAGGCAGGGAGGAGGGTGGATAGCAGGAGCAAAAAACAGAAGTCAGTTTTTTTTGTCTAGAAAAATTCTTTGTATATGTACAGAAAGCACTTCTTATGGAATGGGGGGACATCAGCCCTTGAACCAGCCATTCCTGTCTCTGTCACATACACAGACTAGCAGAAAAGTCCTTGGGTCTTTCACCTGAGGCGCCCTCACTGTTACAGTGAAAATTAGGGGAAAATAGTTGGGCTTGTACAGTCGGAGTAACCTCTGCTTGATGCACAGTCAACTCGTGGCAATGGGTTAACTAAAAGGTAGTTTTAACTGGCTTTCCTAGTAGGACTAAAAAACATTCATTTAATAAGAAAAGCATTTACAGCACTGAAAATCTACAGTGTCACTGGCTTGAAGGTACAGGAAGAGGGGGAGCAAAAATGATGTCCCAGGAATGAAGATAAGGAATATTATTCATGCTCAAGCAAGGCAAGGGAGAACCCATGGAATAATGGGGGGGACTAAGAGATGGGATGTACCATCATATATATCTTTTAAAATACAAAAGGAACAAACTGATCTGAAAGTTAAAAAGGAAAGCACTAAATAGAATGTTTTTTTTAACTCCTGACAATGCCATTATTTTAGATTTTAGTTTAGAGAAAAATAACGTGCAGTTTAATATATGAACAGCTTTTAAAATGAGCACACTACAGGCCATGCAACATACGTGCAGCTTCTGAAGATACAAAAAAAGATCATATTTTCATACTAAAACTGCACCAATGTCACCTTGCAGAAGATCCACACCTATTTTAAACAAAACATCACTCTTGTCTATTTCTATTCACAGACCTATTTAAACAGACTGTCATTTGAAATAAAGAAGCAGGTTTTATAAAGCAAGCAGGTTTCCCTTAGGTAAACTGCAGAACAAAGCAGATAAATGACAAAATATTACATATACCATCACAGTAAAAATACAGACAAAACTTTCTCCCCACAAAACGACTATACAGTGCTTCTCCTATGCAAAAATGCAAACTGCTTCAGACAGAAACCACTAAAATCTGTCTGAGTAGTACAGCATGCAGAGAATCCTGTTGTCTAGCAACCAAGTGCACCAAGAATAATTCCTGCTTATATTCAGAGATGTATAAATTTCTTCATGCCAGTGCACATCACACACACACACACACATACACAGAAGCACATACCTTTTGCCCCTCTGAGCACAAATCCAAATCCTTCATTGTCTTTTTTCTGCAGGACCACTGCCTTTTCTTCTATAATGCAGTCACTGTAGAGAGAATTCCGAGGATAGCGACCATTATTACATCCCTTCATCACCACTGTAGTAGCTGCTCCTCCAGTGTGCAGGTTCATCATCATCACAGCCCGTTAATCAAATAATATTGCAGTAACCAAGCATGGGAAAATATATACAAATAGCAGCGGAGGGAAGACAAAGACTAAGCCTGATGATAAAAGAGAACATGACAATGCAACTTAAAGAGAAGAAAAAAGGCAGAGAGGAAAAAGAAAGAAGAAAACATGCATGGTGGTTTGTATTCTATATGAATGACTGAATGAGCATGTGATCATGTAATCTGTGGGCTAGCTAGGACTCTAAAAGGAAAAAAAGTAAGTGAACTGAACGACAGTATCATTAATAAACTCCTCAATCGTGGATGTACCAGATGCATCTTCTAGTGAAGCCAAAATGAAACCAACCAGAAGAAAAATGAGGCAGCATTTTAAATTTAAAGATAAAATATTATGATTTTATATTAGCTAACTAAAAGGCACAAATATATTCTGAAAGCTATGCCTTGCATCAAAAGCCCTTTTTCAATCCTATTGAATGTTGCATGCTGCAAGAATCCCACATGATCATCTGACAGCCTACAATGCTAACAACGTGCAGCTGCCTTGGCGTCATCAAGCACAAATTTCCACAGCATCAAGAATCTGCATAATTGAAATAGTAACAAGGCATGCACAATCAGGAAAACACGTTTCTAAGGAATAATTCCTGTCTCCTGATCAACAATTAATATTATAAAACGAGACGATGCTTTAAAGGACTATTTATGTAAGCAGCATGCCCTTAAAGAGAAAGTAGCCTTAGGAATCTTTCTGTCATTGGATAAGAAAGAAGTAGACAGAGGAGAAAGAAATGCATAAATCCACATTAAAATGGGATCTCATATATAGAAAACAATCTGTAAAAGCTTTCAACTGTTTACAGTTTTTCATTAAACATTTGGCTACTAAAAATAAGCTAAAGGTAAAAAAAAAATCTAAAATGCATTTTTAGGTATAATTAGGCAGCACAGTGCAAGGGGTTAAATATTCATGAATCATTATGAATTATAAGCACTGAAGAAGACTGGTAAACTGGCTTTAAAACACAAAAGTATTAAATACAGGAAGAAGCATTAAACAAGTTTCATTTTCTTTGCCTTGATTTCTACTAACCAACTAAAGTTTCCACTGGTCTTGTGCAGAGTTTAGTCACTAAAGTACCCAGTGCACAATAAGAGACATTCAGCGCCATTAATAATTCAGAAGGGGAGGACCTTTTTACTTAAAGCTCTGAACAAAGGCAAGGATGATGAGATCAGGACACCAGTGGCCAGCCTCCAAACTCCAAATCTCTCACGCATCACAGACCACTCTTTTGGTGACTTTCCAAATCCAACTGAGTGATACAACTGCATGTTACTGCTGAAGTGGTGATGTAATTATGGTTTCCAAACTAGGCAGTATTTAAATGTTACTGAACAGAATAACGCTTGAGTTAAAGCCACCACAATGGAGACTTCAGCCTTCTGAGCAACAGATGACTTCCATAAATACCAACCCCTTTTGGACATTGCCTCTCATCTTACTGCTACTTACTTAATACAAGTAACTCTGAAAGTAATGCCCCCTATTTACTTCCAGCAAACATACAGCAAATTTTGAGCTACAAAACAGTATTTTTCAACACGGTCACCATCATTAGCTATGCATTTTTACCAATGGTGAACAGGAGTCTGCATACTGCACTTGTAAAAATGTGCATCAGCAGAAGAGACTCACAGTTTCACAGCTGCTATGGCAGCATTGTTGCTAGGAAAACGTTTCTCATGTAGTCCACATTTCATTGGCCAGAACAGATGGAAGTCTGAAGGCACCAATTCTGGACTACACTGTGGATGTCGTAGGACAGTCTACATGGTGACCCATGGTCTTTAAACTGGTATGGGGCCTAGTGCTATTGTGTTGTAAAAGCAAGGTTGGCTTTTTCTCTGGCTTGATTCTGAGATTTTGAGCTGTCAGCTTAACCAGCACCATGACGTCATGGTTAGAGTTCATGGTTTGTCCAGGTACTGGGAAATCCAAAAAGAATACTCCTTTCCTATCCCAAAAGAAAGTGCACATCACTATAAAGAATTTCCCTGTTGTAAGGCACAGATTCACATGGATGAGCTGATCAAGACATTCTTCATTTCATGGCGTGACAGCTGTGCATAGCCATCCAGAATGTGGCTGGTCTTTCACATCACTGTCACCACTGCTGAAATGCACCATCCACTGTCTCACTGTGCTCACATCCACTGTTTGATCTCCATAAATGTTCATCAAGCATTGATGAACGTCAATGGGTGCCATTTTTTCTCCATAGAGGAATTCAAAGACATACCTTTGCTTAATCTGCACTTCATGTTGGACATCGTGTAGTCAAACTGCAGTTATGCTGCCATCTGTCATATGGCAACAAAATGTAATTGAATATTGGTGGGAAGATTCAACCTTTACTGCCATACCACCAACATGCATCTCTGACACAGTGAGCCAACATAACAATATAGGAGGTATTACTTTCAGTGCAGCTCTTGTAATTTGGATGTTACCTCTTCTTACAAGGAATATTATTTCTATGATAATGATGTAATAAAAAATGTGCATTTCTCAAGAAAGCCAAAAACACTCCCGTTCATGGATACTGAGGTAAGATGGAATCTGCAACCCTCAGAGTATATATTATGTTATTGAAGCCCTCCAACAATATCCTCATTTTATAGAAACTTATACAGTCATACTGGCATACTGTATTAAATTCACTATCAGTTTTCAAGATGGGACACTGTACTTGGTCACTGAAGATCCAACAGTAAAGCTATCTTCAGAATTTTTCTTGACATTAACCAGATGACTAAGACCCATTTACTTCAAACATTCTTGGAAACAAGCAACAGCTTAATAGAAATTGGAAAGCTACTTTTGAGAACCTAAGCACAGCATGGATCATTAAAAGAAAAATCCTCCTCTCCTCTATCCAAAACCATCTCTCATTTGAGATAGTTAATGTAAAGACTTTGGAAGCCTATTATCTAGGTACCTTATTAAACTGCTCTGATTCTTTAATTTTTGTCAACAAAAACTAATTCAGAATATAATTCCTTAAAAAGCTGAAGTTCCAATAGAAATGATTTGAAAACTTCTTGGTGTGGTTCACCTGATCAATATTACACATCTATAAAAAGACCCAACAAACTTACAAAAACAAAACAAAACAAAAAACAAAAACAAAACACCACCAAGAAAAATCTAAGCTCCCTTCACAATCAATTCTCACTGGTATTTTTAAGGTATGCTCAATTAATCATAACATCAAGGATTGTTCAGATGAAAAATATGAAAAACATCTATGATTTTCTCTTCCCCTACAGCACATTTATTTTTACAACTAGCTAGTTTTATATCTCAATTTACACACTGCAAGTGGGAATACTAAACTGTTAGAAAGCTTTGTGTTTTACATACAAGTTAGAGGGCAAATGGAAAAGCAGAAGCACAACAAGAATATTTTGTAACAAAAGGTACAATTTGATCTCTACTGTTTGACAGAGTTTACTAATACACTGTTTCGGTGATGTACTACATGAGGAAAACCTTATCACAGCCTGTAAAGCAAAAATGTAGGTTTGAAAAATCAAATGTTTAGCCAATTTATGTAAAAGAATGTGATCTGCAATAATCTTATGTTGAGAACTGTTAAAAGTTGTTTAAGCCAAGTATAGAAAGCAAACTGATCCCTTATTCTGTTGTTGTAGAGCAAAGAACTAGGAGCAGAAAAGGATGAAAAACAAACATACACACACAAACCGAATTCACAACTTCCACAATCCTTCTGCCAGCAAGCTCCCTTGCACCTCTGAGGAAGGGAAGAACCAGAAAAATGTTTAACCTCTGACTACTTGCAATACTGATTTTTGTTTGCTTTTCCATGGCAGTGCTCCCAGATCTCAGTGTCAGACTGGACATCTGCACTGAAGACCTGTGGAAGAGATCTCTACCTGGTTCTGGCAGGCAAAGTGGAGCCAAATATAAAAGTAGGTCAATCTTTCTCACAACTAGTCTTGTTGGCAGCATTTCTTTGATATTGAAGGTGTTGCAAATATTCAGAAACAGAATGCATATAGGGTTTAGCTATCAGTGACAAACAAAGGAGACATTGTGTTGCAGAGGTCTCATGTTAAGCAGGAAAGTGTTTCTTCACAGATGCTTTAAACACAGTGATATCACCCTACGCTAAATTTCAGTACCTAAAATTCTTAAAATCAATTTCTATCCTATCTCAAACCAAAATGAAAAAGTTCCTATTCCATAGTTAAAGTATTCAGAACAATGCTTGTTTTATATTTTGGCAACAAAACAAGGAATTTTAAAACCAATTGCTCAGTATTTACATAGAGGACACATTACATTAACTTGGGTCTGTACAAGTCCAAGATTGTAAACGAAGTTAAATGCAAAATATATCCTATAAAATGTAGAATATTTCTTCATGAGGTACTGTGACAAACCTTAAACTTAAGGCTTTAAGCAAAAACTAAACACTAGAAAATACACATGTTCATCCATCTGTGTAGCTTTTTTAACATTTTAAGGCCAAAGAACTGTGCGCTGATGTCAGGTTTTCTATAATTTTATAGCCTTACAAATAGAGAAAGGGAAATAAAAAGATTGGTCAGACAAACACTTGTGATTTAAATTCAGCACTCATTCAACATTAAAAGCCATCATTTGTATAGACATTTGTGTAGAATTTTAAGATTCTGCTTTGCAAACAGCACAATCAGACAATGCCTGAGGTAGAAGTGTTAAATCCTTCATAAAGACACAAATAAAATAAGGGTTGAAGTGCTGATTCCTGATGGAAACAAAACCCATGAAACCTAGCTTCCATTTCATAAATAGAAAAACTGCACCCTATCTTAAAGCACAAATTACCCCAGAAACAAAAGTCAAAACACTAAAATACAGAGATGGAAACCAGAAGGACCATAGAATGTATTTAGGCTACTTTGTATTGCATGTACCATTGCAGATTTCCATCTGAAAAAAAAGAAGCCCATAGTGTACACTCTAGTGGAAATGACTGTCATTACCTGCAAACAGAAATAGTTACTTGGTATATTGTAAATCTTTCCCAAAGGTAGAGAAAAATAATTTAAAAGGGAATTATTTTCCTCATTCTCTCCAGTCGTGCAGCCCTTACAGACATAATTTAGTTTTAACAAAATGGGATAAGCTTTCCAAAGTAGAAAAGTTATCTAAGAGATCACATGTGAGATTCTGACAACCAGAGCTGCAGTCTAATGAGTAGACTTCTCAGCCTTACAAACTTCTGTTAGAGTCTTGCTTTGTCGATCAGTGAGAAGTTATCCTCACCAAGTCAACTTTCTTCAGTAGGCCAATGAAATAATTTTTTCTTCAAATCTTTTTTTCATGTCCTCTCCTCAGTACTCTTGAATTTTTATTTTTTTTATTAAAGATCTACTAAATACAGAGCTATCTACTGATTAGAAGAATTAGGTCCAACAACAGGTCCCTCTCCACCTTGAAAAGTCAAAGCCTCTTTTAAACTTTGCTAGATGCAATAAAAAATATCTACACCATTCCATAAATCTATATACAGTGTCTCAAAGCAATTGCACTACTTTTTTTTCAGGCTAACACAGTCAATGTATGGTAACCAGGTTCAGACCCATAGAAAGGTATTCCGGAATTCTATTCAAGAGGAGCTCTTCTGTTTTGATGGTCATTCCCTTTTAGAAGCACATAAAGAATTTCTTCTCTGAATACTTGCTTGTGGGGAGAAGTTACCAGTCCCAATACCATGTAAAATTTAAATACGGTGAACAGCAAATCTTACTCTAAGATGTAAGAAACTTCCAGTGGAAAAACTTTTCCTGCTACTGCTGGAAGGGGTCAACCTTACTATTTATAGTCACCTATTTTACCAACTCTGGGAAAATTGGCTAAGCCTAGTAATTAAGACCTTCAAGATTAATGAAAACTCTGTATCTGATTGCTCATTATTCTCAAACATTGATCATCCAGCTGATGGTCTTACAGAAAATCTTGCACAGCTCATGTAACACACAGAACACAAATTACTTGTTCAAGAGGTATTAGCTACAACAACAAGCATGTTTGTTTTTTTGTTGTTTTTTTTTTTGTTTGTTTTTTTTGCAGAGCAAATTGGAAAACACACGGATGGTCCTTCCCCACCTAACCCTCGTACAACCCAAACAGAAACAGCACAATGTAGTCAACCACACATTCAAACTTACAGAAAATTCTCTGTGATACCCTGCCGTCACATGCAGAGATTCCCCTATGTGATGACATCTTTGCTGCAATGCAATACAATTTGTATTAAAAACATTCTTATTTGGTAAAATATAGGTTTGAACAATAGCAGGTTATTATGCTACAGAAGAATGTACAACCTAATATCTTTTATATAATGTTTTCTTGTTTTTATCACAATGACGTTTTAAATAATCAATAATTTCTGCCTATTTTAGTGAAAAAAAACAGTTTTATTGTTTTTCAGAATATGCATCTGCTTTCTAAATTTTGTTTTCCTCAAATACTTCTAGTCTGCAAGAAGTACTTCTAGTACTTCTAGTATTCAGTAAAAATGCAACTTCATATTTTGTCCTGCCTTGTATAACTGATCAATCCTGCTAATATCATTGTGATCATATAAGAAGAGTCTAAATGATTTTCCTTTTAATACAGAACATTTGCTTACTGAGTTGAACAGAATGACATAGAAGAGCTGAAAACAGGGTCACCCTTTCTGATTTCAATATTTGAGGTCATGATATTCTGACAATAAAGTAGCTAAGTAAAAAGAGTTCTCCTGTTCTATGATGTCTTTTGACTTTCCCCTTCTTTCTCCTTGTTCCCCAAACCCACCATTTGTAGGAATTCACAGACATTTATTTACAAAGGGTATCGGGGCACAGACCTACTTTATTTTTCCACTGATCTACAATACCTAAAGTGGACCTAGACTGTAGTTAATTGTTTCCCAAAACAATATTCTCATTATCATGATGCAAAATTATCACACCAGTACAACATTTACTGATAAAATGGAATCAGAGGAATTGAACGCAATGTTTTGATGTACACTTGTCCATCCAAAAAAAAAGCTATTAAAGCCCTCAAAATGCTATTTAATGCATTCAAAATAATTATATTGGAGAATAATCACTGTTTCATCAGGCATTCACAGTGACAGGAGCTCTAAGTCACTTTGCTGTTTCACAAAAAAGCAATTATAAGATCAAGTCTGCATATGTATAATTTAAAGAGAAAAATAAGATTGTGTTTTAAAACTGAACATCTGAAAAGATAATCTGTGAAGATAATGGAATAATATGCTCAACACTGTATATGAATTCCAGCTTTTTTCCATGTTTGAATGTCATACCCATATTTCCTTGAGTTTGCTATGCTCAGGCCCCATAGAGGAATGGGAAAGGAAAAAAAGGTGCTTCAGTGGTACACCACATACCTCCACTACCTGTATTTGTCTTTCATGTCTCACATCTCTGTATCCCTTTATTTATTTTTCATCTCATGTATCATGCTTTCTTTATAGAGTTCACTATGAGTCCATCTGATTATGCTACATATCACCCATTGAAATTCATCTGTCAATTAATGCTAAACTGTAAGATGTCAGATGAGACCTATAGGCACATACTAAATTCCTATATTTCATGGGTCTCCATTGCATAACGACATCATTATAGATGATAGTAAAACCTGACAACATATATAACTTCCTCAACTTAAAAAGATGTTTCACGCTTTTGAATAAGTAATCAAGTTGTCTTTATTGGATTTTGAATACTTGACAACCTGTATAAAAAATGAACAGTGCTTCTCTAAGTTACCAAATAAACAAACAAAAAATCAGTTACGAAGTGATTTGATATGCCTTAGAAAGTTGGAAAGATTGTGCTGTTTTTTTCCAGCCCTATGATTGACAGAGTTGCCCAAAAGTTTAACCACAATTACAAGGAACAAGAGGCAATGTATTTTAAAAAGAACAGCAATGCTATATGCCTCCATGAGTTTATACTGTAACACATTATAAACATATACAGGTTTTAAAAAACCCCAAAACATTGAATTACATGACACAGAGAAGTTACGTATTTTTTTCTCAGTGTAGAAGCAGAGACTTTCTATATATCTTTGTATCAGTACACATTCTTTTAGTTAGTTTTAATTCAACTTAATATCACAATATTATATTCTTTGGGGTTTAGGAAAGTTTAGACAATCTGAAGCAATACCTGAGTTCCCTATTTACACCTTCACTTGCTGAGATGTAACCAGTAAAGTAGCATACAGACATGGACAAACAAAACAAAACAAAAAACAAAAGACAAAAAAAAAAAAAAAGAAAAAAGAAGAAGAAGTCAAAATCCACTTCCTGGAAATATAAATCATCCAGTAAGATCTCATTTTATTTTATGAAGAAATGTCAGGATAGGGTAAGAAGAAAAAAAAAACAAACTGTAAGGTCACAGTCCTACACTTGAATACAGTACAATGCATGGATATAGGCTTTTTATTATCATTATTATTATTTTTAAAAGAAAAGTTACTATTCTCTTGCATTTGTATTGGTAGGGAATAAAAAGCATGCCGGTGAGGAGGATGGCAAAATAAGATTTAAAAAAAAAAAAAAAGAAAGAAAAGCTTTGTTCCTTTATTTTAATTAACTTCATTTGTATTTAGAAATATAATAATAACAACACATGACAAAATGAAAACTAAACATGAAACATTTATGTAGGTGTAATTCTAGCACACAATACAAAGGTTTTATAATGTAGAGTCCTACCCTTCATACAGCTGCTCCATCAGTCACATTAGTCTTTTGGGTTGCAGCACACTCCACTTATACCTGATACTTAATGGCAATTTTCAGTTGTAATTATTAAGCCTGTGAGCAATCTGAGCCTGCAGCATGAAAATATTAATATTCATTGCTCATACTATGAGCCTTGAACAAATAAACAGACTAAACAAATATGTGCACGTAGCTAGAATACTTATCCTTGTTAGGACTGTGTTTGTCCACCCAAATCATTCGCAGTTCTAGCCTCTACTATTTATTGCAACCAAGGCACACAGAAAGGGGAATTTTCTCTCTAAGAATCCTTATAAAGCATTCACACAAAATGAGTAATTTTCACTATTAGTAACTATGCTACCTCTCTCCAAAGCTTTTATTTTAAACAATAATTTTTCAAATACTTCTGCTAGAGGTAGCCAGTATTCTTGCAGACAGCCACGGTAACAAGGAAAAATAACTTCAAGGTTAGCAAATAGGTCAAGTGAAAAAAAGGTAGAACCAGTGACGTCAGTCCAAATTTATTCAGATTCTAGATAATGGTGTGAATGTAGAAAAACATAACTATATATAACAATAACGAACTTCTCCAGCTGATGAAGCATTTTAACTAGTTCATAAAGTCTGATAATCAATCTCTATGCTTATCTCAGAGCTGGCACGCATCAAACAGGACTTTCCTCCCATTTTTATCTAATGCCAGAATGACATATGTACAGCCATGCTGGGTCAGATCCAACATCCTGCTTTTTTGCAAGGGCAAAACCAGAGAACGGTGCAAGAGCAGGACAAACACAATACTCCATCAGCTTCCAACAAAGCTAGACTACTTACTCCTTATAAACTCCCTGAAACAAATGTACCTTTTTCTTGTGCACTACTGTCATCGTGTTTTGGTACATTTCATGGTAATGCAAGGGGTTATATCAGCCTTTCTCAGGATCTCTTAAGTAGTGTTTCTAGAATACGCGTCTGTCAACATTCCTGACTTCAGTTTTAAACTTCAAATTAGTTTTAAAGAATCCCTTTGAGTTTCCATCATGCCCTGCTCTCTAGGAGTTATCCTCCTGCTGTCCTGCATTTCCTGGAAACTGACTGCAGCTGTAGCCACAAGAAATCTGAGTAACTCGACAGTTCACTTCAGTTTTGCAGACATGAGTATTTCACATAAAATCCCATTTTACATTTAATTTTAGCTTTAATTATCAGTGTTAAAATTCCTGTAAAATTTTATAACGCTTGAGTATGAGGTGTATGTTACAAGCAGGTTTGAAGTTCTGTCTCAAAACACAGAAAGTATTATCAACAGCATTGAGTGCTTTCCAAAAGCACTTTCCCATTTTTTTTCCTTCTCCAAAAGATTTAAGACAGCAAAGAATGAGAAATTTATATGTTCTAAGCTTTTCCTGTAAGGAATGTAAGGGAAGGTGTCAATTAGTGTTTAATTCACACAAATCTGTTTAAAAACCCTGGCTAATTACCATATTATTTTACAACCTCATTAACGTCAATATAGGAGGCAGCATCCTCACCTCTTTTCTGAAATACGTTCTCACCTCGCTTCATCTCTAATTACACTAAAGCCCTCAGTTACTGTTTATATTGTCTACTCTGAACTGTTTGCTTATATGCAAAAAAGTTTGAGAAATGCCCATCTTAGCAGTGCTCCTGTCTAACAGTTTCATAGTTTTCAGAAATTCTATCAAAAGATGATAGTTTATGGCTAGTTTAGTTCACAGCTTCGGTAGCAATAATAAAAAAAATCAAACATATGCCAGCTGATGAAGAGAAAGAATTCTGCTTTATTTAAACCAGCAATTACTCAATACTGTAGAACTGGAATCTCTCAATATTGCCCCCTTTTCTTGCTTGCTGGTTGTATTACAGCTTACTTTCTGGCAGCAAACAGTTTTATCCTGTAAGTACTGGAGGCAGTAGAAATTTTAGTTTAGCACTTCACCCTTAATTGGGTGACTAATTAAAGTTGCACTGAGTTTAATTTTAAGTGAATTTCAAAATTTATTAAATTTGAAGTGTTCACAGTACAGATATAAACCACCTCTGTTACAGCTGCAGCTGGTTCTGACAGTGCTGAACCTTCTAACCTTGGAACTGCTGGTTTAAAGCATAACACAAACTGCTCCACATATGCCCTAGTTTTTCACAGTAAATTTTCTGAACCTTCATTAATCTTCTGCTGGGAGTTTTTTCACAAAACCAGTTTTAGTGAAATGTTTCTCTCTTAAAAATAATCTCTTTGTCAATATATTTTAACAAAGGTTTTACTTTCAGCTAAAGATTTTTTCTCCAGAGAAGATGAAAGATGAAATGTTATGCCAGTGTGCATAGCCACCCCCAGCAAGATCAACAGCTATTCAGCTGGTAGATCTGCCAGTCATCCGCATCCGATACCCCCACTCGCATGCCCCAGCTTCTGAGGACTGAGCTAATCTGCCTCTTGGCAATGGAAGAGTAAGTTTCAAAAGACTTTGATAAAGAATTGTTCGATTTGTCAGGTTCTTGGCATTTATCAGCAACACAAGCTTCAGGTTTAAGTCAAAGCAGCCTATCATACATGGGACTAGTGTTCAGGTGTATACCCTGACACCAGCTATTGCTTGCTCTCTAGCAAGTCTGCCTTTATAAACTGGACAAGAGCAGAACCGCCAAAGAAAAGCAACTCCAGAACCTCAGTTTTATCCTAGAACAGAACAAAACTTCCTTCTCTCATCAGTCTTAATGTACTGTGTGATGAGAAAGCTTTACAGTGACGTCTTTCTAGTTTGATAATTTCTTTTTTTAACAGGAAAAAAGATGATGTCTGCCAGCCACCCTTAAAATTTGCCTTGTAGATCAAATTATGTAAGTGAAACAAATATTTGTTAAGTTCTGGCTGGAGGGAGGAAAAATGTGATTTAAATTATTGCTCCCTGTGAAGGAAAGACCACAGTTATTTGCTCCTTTGGACTGTCAAAACTTAAAAATGCATCACTTACAACATGCACCATATGTCAGCTTTTGCTCATCCAGTGACTAGGTGAGAGAAAGGTGGCCAAAGTTGTAGTGGAGCGTTGAATTAAAGGTCACACAGAGGAAGCAAAGTCATCACAGTGGAAACTGGGACGTGAGAACGTAAAACACTATTTCTAAGAAACTTAACTGTTCTCCTTTTCCCAGAAAAACAAACATTTAATCCCCTGTTTTCTTTTGCTCTATCCTTGCATGTAATTATGCTCCTGTATCTAACTAACCTAGTATCACACCCTCACAGTCTTTTCTTGTGTCCTCACCTTCTGTTATTTTCACTCTTTTTCCTCTGTGTATATATATATATATATACATACACACACATATATATATTACTTCTCTGTTCTCTTTAGAAAAGCTTTATTCCTCCCCATGTTCCCTCCTGCCCTCCAGCTGCTGGCCAGAGGAGTGACAGAGAACTTGAGTGCATCAAAGGCTCTATAAGAAATAGCCCATTACCAAATCATGGCCTTGACAAACAAGATCTTCTGTACCTAAGATTACATGGTTTAAATTTTAAAATTCAGAAGAGCTATGTATATTTCTTAACTTTCTTTTCTTGTTTTACCTCTAAAAATTTAGCCCATCTAGCCTAGAAAACATATCAAAAAATTTAAGTCACTGGTAGCAAAATCATTGGTTGTTAAAAGCAGGATCATTCTAAAGTGCTTTTAAAACAAACTTTACTATTAAGTTAGCAAAGAAGTTAAAAATGGACTTACCACTTTATGGAAACTTCCACTACTCACTGTGGAATATTGTACATAAGTGTAATTGTGGTAGATCTTAACATGCATTTTCATGCAATTATAGTACAGATTTGAATAAAGTGATATTACAGTTCAGATACATACACACATACACACCCTTTTTTCCCACTTATTTTAGCAATTACTTTAAATATTATCTGTAGTCACCAACATAAAAAACTCAGTCACAGCAGCATACAGTAGCAGCAAAGGCAAAGTGCAAAGTTGTTTATTAGCAAGTGAGATCATTTTCATTAGAAGTTAAATCACAGTAAATGAAAGACTTCACATGTTATATCTCCTCCTATCCCACAAAAAGCTGTGATGCCTTAATTATTGCTTAAACATATACTTAATTTCCCTAATTGTATTAAATTATATTCTTCATGTCGACGAGGCATAAAGCATTAAAAACGAGCTGCCCTTGTCTTTATACCTCACACATTAATGGAGCAGTTCAGCACTATCAGATTATTACACTCAAAGCAAACATATATTCATTCAGAATAGGCACCAGGCAAGCTCCCCAGATATCTTTAGAAATTAAATAACAATACACACAGGGGAAAAAAAAGTTTTCACACTTTGTTTTCCATAATTTGGTCTCTCTGTTTCTCAGTCTACAAGAACCAAGAGTATAATGAGCAGAGATCTTACGTCATTAAAATCTCAACATGCATTCAAATGTAAACACACCCACTACGTCATGTGAATATACACTACAAGTATAAGCATTTTCAGATTTTTTTTGCTACTATCTCTCTGACAAAGACTGAGCTTTAAATTAAAACATAGTGTTTGTTTCTTTCCATCAGAGAAAAGAAAACTAAGAATATTGTTTAAAATCTATTCCTGCAACAAATATACATATATACAGCATAATAATACTGTAAAATCAGCCTTTGAAAAAAATTATTATTACATGCTTTCACATGCGCTTCTTAATAGTGCTGTAGTATAAGCAGGTCATGAAAAGACACCAAGAAAACTTCTCCTGTGCAGTGATTAGTACCAGTTAAAGTGGTTGGGACTGTAAAGAAAGGGGAAGTCATGGAAGGAACATTAAACCTGAGATTTATATCATACACTTTGTAATGGCTTTGAAGCTGGCAATTCATTTATCTTATTGACTTTTGCTATTTCACTATTCTGCTGAAGGTAGCAAGCAGAGGATGCAATTAATGCAGTAGTAAAAGTTTCCTTGTGTATTGTAAAGTTCCCAGATCCATAAGGGCAACTGGATCATGTATTTCTACCAAATCTTGTTTGCAATCCTTACATATTATTGAAATTTCTCATATTATTTATGTCTATAGAGTAATAAAACTAAGTTACATTATCAACAATCAAATCATTTAAAAGGTAACTAATATTTAACATGTGAAATTGCACAGATAATTAATCTTACACATTTTAATTGACTTAATTTTGTCTTCCCTCTGATTTTCCTGAGTGAATAACTCCCTAACCTATCTTGATGGAATCAGTTCCCTCACTGCATGTTAAAAAGCAGATTAAAAATTATAATTTGTAAAGATCTATGATGATTTTCATTTAAATTTAAAAAAAATCAACGTCCATTCTATGTCTTGGTATTAATTTCTCTTATTAAACTGGAATTCACTAAGACTTCATGACAGAACTGGTTTAAAGCATACAAATAGTTTTTTGGAAGCTTCTTCTTTGCATGTGTACAATATTGCCCACTCAGCCTAGTCAAGACAGAAACAAACAAATATTATTCCAGGTTTCCCCTTACCTCCAACTCTCAAAAGCAGTGTCTCATGGTTGTTGGAACTACTGCTGAACACAAAAGCAGGGAAAGCCAAAAAACTCTAGGGTTGTGTCAGAGACGTTTTATCTATCTCCCTGCAGCTCCATTGGTGTATCTGCTTTTTGAGGCTATAAGACATGCTACCAAGTGGAGCCTCTAGCCTGGGGTTTGATGCCTTCTCTATTTCCTTGGGTTTGATGCTGCTCTCCAACCACTGCGGGCATGGGACTGTCTGTCTTTGCCATCTGGGATGCAGAAGGAAACTTTGGCAATCCCATTTTCCAGCTCAGCCTCTGGAGCTGAAGCCTGAGAAAAACATCCAGAGACATGTATATATTCCCATTTGTCCTAGAATAAGAGGCTTTATCCTCTCTCAAATGTCTGCAATAGCAACAAAGCCTATCCTCCCCTCCAGTGTTCATCTCTCTGAAAGGGATTAAACAAAACTGAAAGAAATCAGCTATTAAAAGTTTTTAATAAAACAGTGAAGAAATTGCTTTAAAGAAATGGCAGCAGAGGCAGCACATGACAGGTTCAAGAGGCAACATCATTTTTGCACAACAGAATGAATACATCCCATCAGCATTTAAGTTAGTTGATACATTAGACTCAGTTGTTTCAAAAATTATATTTGTATAATACTTAATGATTATTTGTACTGGCAAGGAAGCCTCACTGCCTTTCTGAACATTAGTAAGCACACTATCCATTTTCCTGGAGTATTAATTTATGGATAACTCATTTCTTATGCAAAGCTGAAATAGGATTTAATGAACTTTCATTACTCAAGTCACACATTTTCCTAAAGATGAAAAATGCCATGTACAATATATTTTCCTGCATGTGAATAAGCCTATTAATATAGATTTCTGAACAGAATATTTCTACTCAGCAGTTTTTGTCTTCCTGGGAGCAGGAAGGAGAAAGTGAGTGGAGAAGAGACTTTCCCTCACTCCTCCACATCTCTGGAAAGGAATTAAGTCAGATTTGCTAATACTTTGGTTTCAAAGCTCTTCTACACAATCAACCTCTAACAAATGTTTGTTAAAGCTTATCTGCGAGTAGTCACATCATTTTATTTCCCTGTATTCTTCAGAGTATAACAGAGAAAGTAATCAAAGCAGCATACCAGCTTGGAAATATCACGAATTGTTGTTAGTTTTACATCAGATTTGCCACTTTTAACACTCTCTCTATGAAGAAGTCCATGCTAGGAGTTAAATGTACTCAACATACTAACAAGACACACCAATCTTCTGTCAGACTTAAATACAAATTCTTTTTCTTTGCCACAATACATAAGCAACAGTAAAATAACCATTTAGATGTACAAAAAGCTGATTTACAGTCACAGTCTCAACTTCCTGCTATTGCATGTTTGCTATTGCAGTTTGAATAAAGAAAGTATCAGAACAGTGTTTCTCTTCTATGTGGTGTAAACACACCATGATGTGGATGAAGGAAGGTTACCTTGCAATGTGGCATATATTCTCTGTAGACACCTAGTCAAAGCAAATCATTATATGTGCCTCGGGAAAAATGTATTTCTTTTCTTTTTTGGAAACTCAGTCATCAATTTTTATTTTTTAATTTTTTTTCTTATATTATTATTAAAAAAATATATCTAAAATTAACATTTTTTAGTGAAGATAAAGATAATAAAATAAACTGTTGGACAGGTCTACCTTTCAGTTCTATTTCCTGAGTTTTGCCATTAACTCTACTTTCTCCTGCCTTTCCATTTCAATTTCAACTTGTACTGCTGGGCTACCATTATGCCTCTTCAAAATGGAATCCCTGGAATTCAGATTCTCTGTGGAAATGATTTTTCTCCAAAACTTTGCTTTACTCAGAAGCTGCCAAGACAACTCTGTTGCTTTCCCTTGTACTTCTCAGGCTATTACAAGATACTGATGTCAAAATCAGGAACAATTTTAAATAGACTTCAAATCTGATTACTCAGTGACTAGGCATGTATGAAATCTTTTCATTTTATCTGATCAACTTTCCTGCCTGGCTGTAGTCAGAATTAGGCAATGTAAATTTGTTAGAGCTTTGTTGTTGCATTACACAAACCAAGTACTTTAAGAGCAGAAAACAAAAAACTTTTTTTTCAAATGAAAACGTTTTTTGTTAGAAAGTTAAGACGGGTTCCCAAGTGGAACTATTTGGTATATATGAGGCAATGTCATATAGCCACAGCTTTTTGCTTTGCTGTAACACCTCTGTTAACAATGAAATACAGAGACAAGGCTATGGTTATAGAGTAATGATCAGACAATCTTGCAAAAAGCCATCTTGGCTCTCTGAAAACGAAAACTCTAACCAGTTCTCTTGCTCTGCAGAACATTTACATGTTTCATAGCACAGAATAATAACTCTTCTTGACAACTTTATCCTTATTAGACTATGTAGTCAATCACAACATTGTCCCACTGTGCAAAGCTCTGTTAACTTGGCTGATCACAGCAGGGCAATATGCAAGATGTGGAAATGGGATTTCTCTGCTCCACAGTAGCCAGAGCTGATGCCCTACAGCACAATGTGTACTGTAACAGGAATATCATACCTTCCAAGATGGGATAATCATATCTCACCCACAAGATTGTGGTTCTCCCACCAAACCTTCCCTCTCCATATGGCATTGCAATATTCCTTCAAATTACAACTCAATGGGACTAAAGCATTAGTATTTTCCAAATATTTACAGGCTGTAAGTAGCAGATGAGCAGTGGGTTCTCTGCCTTTCAGAGCTTTATGCACTGACCAGCAGGAACAGTATTTATTATTTATATATATAATATAACCACATGAAACTCTGCCATCACTGCTTTACACATTTCAGAGCTCTTCTCCTACAAAAAAGATGCCTTTCTTGAAAAGCTGTAATTAGGCAGTCAGGAGAAAATGTAAGAAATTCCAGTATGCCAGCACAATTTTCTCAAGACACCAACAGCTAACTTCCTACCAGAAGTTGGCTGTACATCCTATGTATGTACATGCAGGAGAAATAACCTGCTTTAAAATCATGAATACTCAGCAGAAACTAGAAAACAATATATCTAAATTCTAAGATTTCTAATATCCAACAGCCTAATTTCTGTTTAGGATCTAAGATATCATTCACAAAAATAAATCACAAAACTTTATGTTGGCTTTCCAGTCAGCAAGTATGAATCTTCAAACAGATAGAGAAAGCCTGATCTTGTGAAATATTGGACTTAAGTGCCCTTTGACTGTGGGAACAGCTAGAACATACAGCTTTTGTGAAATGCTGATCTCTTTCACTGCTCATAAAAACTTGGTGATATTTGTTATTATTTTGTTATTCAGGATTTTGTGAACCCGTCCCATAGGAAAAGAGTAGCACTTCTAAACCTTTTTCGCAAGGTTTAGAAGTAGAATGATATCTTAGAAGATCAGTTTAGCAATCCACTTTCCTTTTCCTCTCTAAAGTCTAAACTGTAAGTAACAATTAAATAAAACTCAGAAATGTTTTGTAAACAGATTGGAACCAAAAAGAAAAATTCTTACCTTGAAGCATCAAAGCTGTCATAGGATCCAACGGTATAGTGTCTAAACAGTTTCTTTGTTCTATCTGTTCGTGTTTCTGCATAAAAAAGGGGGGAACATTCAGTAGTATTCCTTTAGTTTATAATCAAGCATTGCTTTCACTAGCAATTTCAAAGTTGATTTTCTGCTATATGTCAATAAACAAAAATTACAATGAATTAATATGGTCTCTAAGAGTTTTGAAGAAATTTTGACATTTGAGTTGAAATATTCTTTTACCATATCATATGCACCAAGTGAATAAATCTGCAAATATTACGTATCATATTATTTCTAAGTTTGAATGTTCCATCCCCATTCTCAGGGGTAAAAACATTCTTGGACTAAGAGGCAAAACAAAAGAAGAAAGAAACAAAAAATAAAACAAGAGAAGCAATTCAGTTTGGAAAGGTTGAAAAGTAGCAAAAAAAAAAAAAAAAGAAAAGAAAAAAAGCAAATGAGTATTTTTTTTTGTTTAAACACTCACATGCAACACAAGAAATGAAAGTATATTCAATCATTATATTATCCAGATAAAGAAAAGGGTAAGGGGAAAAGTAGCTGCCCATCAACTGATTTCATCAATCAAATAAATAATGCTATAAGAGCTGTACTATCATTATACAGCAAAAGCAAACAATACAACTGTGGGACAAAGGATTAACAAATATAGAAAAAAAACCATATTTTGAAAATAGGACAACAAAAAAATATGATACAACAACACATCCAAAAAAAGGCATTTAAAATCTCAAATACATTAAAACTTGATACTCATCCTCTTCTTAAGAAAAAGACCAAACAAACAAACAAACAAAACCAAAATGAAATATCCATATCCCATATCCAGTGGCTGCAATATTACATCAATATATTATGACCATGAAATTTATTTTCACAAATATTTCTACAATCAGACTGGCCAATATCAATTCTGGTTTAGTACAGGTCTAACAGTGTAGTTTAGAATAGTACTTATAGAATGGCAGATAACAGAGTTAAACATATATCTTTCGCAGAAAAATGCTCTCCTATTTTTTGACTGGCTATCTTGAAAAGCACCAATCAAGCATATGTCAAAGATACAGATGCTACTACAGTATTTGTTTTCTTCTGCTTATGCAGCAAATATCAGAACCTGAAAGGTTTACAGTGAAAGGCTACCACAAAATGCATTTCTAAATAATACCTTCAGGGAAGGGAAAAAAATATTGTACAGGAAGTATGTAATTTTTTGTCATATTCTTCTTCAGAATGACAGGAAAACATATATTTACTACCAATAGCAGCATTCGTACAGAATAAAACTTAAACAAAAAAAAAAAGAGAGCATGGAATATATTTGGTAGCTTTATGATTGTCATTCAGAAAGTGTCAATTTTCTAATTCTGCCTTTGCAACAGTAACCACTGAGTCATTAAGGCTGGAAAAGACCCAAGATCACCAAACCCAGCCAGCAACCCATCCCCACTAATGCCTGCTGACCATGTCCCTCAGTGCCTGCATATTTCTTGCACCATCTCCCTGGGCAGGCTGTTCCAAATTTGCTCGAAAGCAAAATTTGCCTGGAAATCTTGTGACAACTTCTCAGGACACTGAAAATTGGATGTCTCTGTACTGAACACTGCTTCTTCTGCGCATATGTAACCGGGTGCTTTATTGCACAGCTGAGATGTCTCCTTTTTCCCCTACAATTAAAAAAGGGCATGTATATCTTCCTCATTTATCTGATCAGAAGGGAAGTGTCTTCATCTGCTTTGAAGGCTTAAACATTTCAAAAATATTATTTAATCATGAGGGGCATATTTCCTCCATGTTAATTATCTATGCAAATTCTGAAAATTTAACAGATGTTTATGTGGTCTGAACAACCAGTTCTAGATGTAGTAAATTCACAGCATTTGTACAGAACAGCCTTATGGATATCTAGGGTATTCATTTTTTCCTCAGAAACTTATACTTAGTATGGTCCCTTTGTCTTTTGCGTTATCATCTGAGGGAAGACAGTTATGCAGAAACTACATTTTTAGAGGAAGGAAAAAGTCTTAGGTAAATACAGGTTGGTTCTCAAATGCCATCAAATTATTAGACTAACAGACATCAAAAATCACATTGAAAATGTTCTGGTTTAGCTTGTGACCATGAAATTCTCATCTGTATGGCCCAGGAGTTTTTCACTGGAGGACTTTCTGGTTCAGTCCAAACAAATTTTCTTAGTTCTCCAAGCCAGTCAAAGCCCTTGAGGTACACCATATCTATGTCACAACTTTTATGGATATTAAACATTACTCTGAGATGTAGTGCTGTCAGATGACCAAGTGCTGGCCTGCAGGGAGAAAAAAATACATCAAAGCAGGATGGCAGGCTTTAAACACAGTCAAGGAGCACAGTACAGAAGAAAGCACTGGGGGACAGAGTTTGGGAAAACAAAATTGACAAAAAGGCCTCTTTCCTTACTTTAATCAGTACAGCTGACTCTTAACTGGATTGTGGGACTTCAATATATTCCCAGCTGGAGACATAAATAGGAGTACACACTCAATACAGAGGAATTATGGCTGAAAATACACATGCAGTTGGCAGCTGGCTGACAGAGTAAGCAAGTTACTTCTTCATACTGATGCAATAATTTCCAGGATACACGAGGGGCTGTACTACAAATATAAAACAACAACAAAATAAATCAGAAACATATTCAAATTTTGTGTAGATCAGCCAGCATCCTTTCTACAGGATAGTCAGAGGGAAAAACTCCCAATTACAGTATTAATCCTATAAGATAGTCTTATTTATGCATATTCAGTCCCTTCGTCACTCACTTCCAAGCAGTATTTACTGCCAAATACACCTTTCTTTTATCCCAGACTCCAACTCCTGCTGCCAAAAAGGACCCAGTTTGCAGCAGGACCCACCTGATGCCTATCTAGGTACAACAACAGTTCTACTAGGCAGCGCGTCAGCTGAAGTGCTGCAGGACACCTCGTTGTCTTTCACAGGGTAAGAGCTGTAAGAGAAGTGATCAGCAGCATTACCCAAGGCTACATGACAGCTGCTTAAAGAGATCTGTCTTTGAAGTAGCTCACTGTAGGTCTGTATCTCTCAATATGTTGTATGAGGTTCTGTGAATGTTATGGGTCACACCTTTGTTGCTATATTTACAAAGTTAGCTTCAAAAATCAAATTCTTGCTGTGACATGAAGAAAAAATATCTGCATAAAATCTGTTTCTCATCAAGCAACGTTATTTTTTACAACATACAAAAACTCAAACTATTATCAGGAGTCATGAACAGAAACATAGAAAAACATAAACCTGGATTCCATTAGTTTACCACTGTCCTGTTTTCAGAAGTTTGCTAAAAATACTTAAAGTAACAGGGTATGATGAAGAATTTTTTGTTGCACTTCATGCCACTGCTTGAGCCTTGTGGAACCAGATGTTTCTTCTGCAGCAACTGTTTTCCACAGTGTGATATCTTAGTGATATTAGCAAACACAAATTTTGTGTGGGAGTGGGAAGAAAGATGCTGTAAGGCAGATAGCTTTGTTCAGCTACTCAGTATTGCCAAGCCAGCACTCTTAAGCTGAGGCTTGCATCTGCTCCCTGTCACTCGCGGTCCTCTACCTTCCCCCACCTCTTTGTGTGCAATTGCGTTCATAGGGATTTTTTGGGAGCTTATTAGCTTCACAAATCCCTGAACTCAAGGCTAAGTGGTATTTAATTGGCTTCCTTCCCTAAACCCCAACTAAGATTCCAGTCTGTCTTATCACGCAGCATAAATACAAATGACATCTATAAGGGAAAAGGGTTGAGAATTTGTCATCATAATGAACAGTATGATGGGGGGGGGGGGGGGAAGGGGGGGGCGGGAAGGGCACTTAAGAGGGTCCTGTTCTGAATTCAAGCCAGAGTTGCGCAGTAAATAGGTGCTATAGCATTAAGTGGTTACTTTCAGGTTTCAGTGGATTTGCATGCATTCTTACATTCCTTCAGTTTTCTGACTTTTAAACAGAGTATTTTGCAGCAATTTTGGCCAGCCCAAGGCTAGTAACTCTATCTATCACTACTGCTGGTGTCCCTTAAGGATACCTTGAAGGATTTCTTTTTAAACTTGCTTATGGTCAGATGAGAAGGAATAGCAAGAAGACAAAGGACAAGGTCTAGAAAAACATTATTTAATAATATGCATATTCCTGCATCATTACCAAGATGAACATCTCTCACCACAGCCAAAAGTTACTGCAAGAAATTGGATAAGACCAAAAGTTACTCTAGGAGGCAGAACAAAAAAAAAGGAGCACTGATGTATCATTCGAGATTTCTATACTTCTTGAGAAGTCTACATTTTACTAGAGTGACTCCAATATGATTTTTTCTATTATCTTCAGTTGGCTACAAGACATTCTCAGTACAGGCCTTTGCCATGTCTAGGCTAGAGCAACAGGACATACCTGGGCATCAAGCACTGGGTTAGGGTCATGGCTAACAACGCTGTCCTCAAAGTGATGCACTGATGTTCACAGACTAAAGGCCATTTTCTGCAAAAGCAAGGCCTTCTCTACAGCTACAAAAAATATCTTCCGTAAGAGCATATCATCTCCTTACTTTCTGTTACAAAAAAAAAAAAAAAAAAGTCCATAAACCACCTAAGAGACTTTCTTTGCCTCAATTAATAAGCCATCTAGGAGCAATGTGAGCCATAGTATAGAGAACCAGAAAAAGGAAGAAAGTAACGTGGCCAGTTTTTTCTTGGTCTATTCATCACTGAAGCAAACGGAGTTGCAGCAGACATAAGCACTTTGCACTGTATATTGGTGGTAATACAAAGAATAAAGACTTAGCTTTTTCTTTATAAGAATTTTTTATTGTTGTGGAGATCTCAGTAACAGTGAGATTCAAATCCTATCATTCTAAATATAATCTATAGGGTCAAACAAGGGTGATCACTATGAAGATGAAGGAATGATACATCCTCCTTCTCCCACTTCAGGAGTAGTAATCGTTTTCCTCCATTGAGAAATACCTGTTTGACTTCCCTGCAACTTCCCAGTGTAAGCTTCAGAACTGACCATAAGCCTCCAGCAGTGCCTACAGACAGCATAATGAAAGGCTGAAAATTACTGGCATGAAAGGAAAGACATAAACCACGCAGATACAAACTCATTTCTTGCTCTGTTTCTTCAATGATTAGCAAATAACTACTGTAAGTACGTTATGACAGGCAACTCAAAGACCACAGCGGTGCTATTATTTGCAGTAGATTGCTTACATACTTGATATTGTTCAGAAGAGTAGTAAACTAGGTAAAAATCCCAAAGAAACTGCTTTCATTTCTTGTACTTTCCCTGCTGCTCTTCACAGGGCATCTCGGAGATCGTGTTTCCTAGGAAACTGCGTGGGGCTGCTCTGCCAGGGGGTTCTCATCAGACTGCTTACCAGCGCTGAGGGAAGGGTTTGGAGTGATCCGCATGAGCACAGGCTGGGCAGAGGAAATAAAAGTGCAACTGCTTCCTTTGGGTGTGGTATCAGAGAAAAAGATATCACAAAATGATCAAGAAAGGTAAAGGCAGGGCATACTGCCACTCCAATCAAGTTAGGAAATTCATTATGCTAGCAGAATTTACAAAATGGTTTACAATAAGAAATGGTTTTCAACCCAAGAAATAAAAAGAGTTCAAAAATGAGAGCCAAAGTTCCTGATTTTGTTATGCTGACCAACAGCTTGGCACCATCATAAGAAAAAAAAGCTTCTCTTTCTTCCTTTTCCCCCAGCAACAACTCTGAGATATGTTTCATTACCACCATAGATAGCTGGAGATGCTCTCTGCTGAAACAAGGTCAGATACAGCACTCTGCATGAGTCTGATAGAATGCAATACCCAGCAGTGGCAGGAGGCAAAGGCTTGCACTGTGTACCCTCTTATACTTCCTGGGGAAAATTGCTTTTGCAGCTATTTATGTTGAGGGTTAGACCAAAATTTATCCAAAGCTGAGAAAAGTGTTCTAAAATTCATTGTTACTGCCAGGTACACAGACAATATGTAAGGTTAATAGACATTTTGCAACAAGAGCCTTTCCTAAAACTGTTCCAACAGTATCATAAAAAAATGTTGACCCTGCAGGGAAAAAAATAAATAAATAAAGAGGAAAAAGTATACGGAACTGAAAATATCTCTATGTAGAACATCTATGTTTCAGTCCCAAGCATAATGGCATTCAAAATATTTGCAATACAAAATGCTAAATGATGCCAAATTACCTCTGTTTTAGAGGATGCCAAATGCAAAATATATAGCATGTTTTTCACACAAAAAAGACCTAATTTAGGGTGGACATTATTGTCCTAAAACCTCATCTCAACCTATGTGTTTTCCCATTTCTTAAGAAAACTCAGCACTTAGATATATCACAAGCCTCTGCTGTTGTGGGAAAAATAATACCATATTATGTGCTGGCCAAAATGTCACTTTATGTGACCAGATTAATCAAAGACATGTCCTTTAATTTAACTGCTCCTGTTAACTTCACCAAAAGGCCACCAACTAGAAATGGCACCCTCAGTGTTGCTGTCAGTTACAGCATAACTAAAGCCTTGTAAACTTTTTATTTGGGTGAGAATGCAATGTACAGTATGTACGAAAACATGTATTAAAGAAATTTACATCACTTTTAGGAAGACAAAAGAGTTATGCACAGAAGTTACCCTGTTCCTTCCATTCTGTGTGTTGCAAGCATAACTTCCTCATTTTTACTGATTTAACTGAGAGTTCAGTATGCAGCTTCCTTTCAAGTAACAAGGGATTTTCTTGATAACAGACACATTATGAACTTGTTCTAGAAAATAACTGGATAAAAAAAAAAAAAAAAAAGAAGAAAAAACAAACAAAATTCTTCTTCGGACCACGTATTTGATATTTCTTTCTTTGAGCAGTTAGTCAAGACTTAGAAAATGTTAAGTTCGGGGATCCTCCTCCAAATCAAGCAGAGCAGACTCTTGGATGCTAAACATCTGTTTAAAAATACAAAATAATGAACCAGAAAGATAAATGGAATTAAACTCTGACTATCTGATCATAGGAACCTTCCTTTTTCAAGACCAGAAGATGGTGCACTGAAGGGATCAGAGCATAAGGCCCTCCAGTGTGCTGTCTTTAATATCTGGACCAAGATTTCGCTCCCTCTTGAATATCAATATTTATAATTCCAAGCTAGATTTAATAAGGAATTCATAAGATCTGTAGTCACTGAATGGAAGTGAAGTCTGTTTCTGTTAAAGGTATATTAGAAATGGAAATCAGAATATGCAGATCACCCAAGTGTTCAAAAGAAACACGCCATCTTTCTCTTCTCCTCGCAAATTTGAAACAAACATATGATGTTTCATTAGATGGGAATAACTAATATTATCAAGGAAAGAAGTATATCTGATAAAAACATTATTAGAGAAAGATCAGCAGTGAATGAGCTTACTCGCAAAGGATGTAGAAATGACTGATCAGTGTAGCAAATCAGCAAGTTTGCTTGCAAGAGAAAGCTTAATAACTGAAATACGTAAGTTGGATCCATTGGAGAGGGAGTTACCATTAAGAACAGTGGTTTCCCAGGTCATTAGTTTTCCCTATAATTTATGAAAAAAGTTAAAACTGAATAAAATAGTGACGAGCTGCTGAAAACTTTCACTTTTCACAATTCACTTCTTATTCTCTTTTGGAATGGGGCTTTCAGAGCTGACTACAGGAAATCAAGATTCGTGTAACAGGGTCACAAAATCACAGAACTGTAGGGGTTCGAAGGGACCGATTAAGGTCACTTATTCCAAAACTCATGCTAAAGCAGATTCACTAGAACAGGCTACAGAGGAAAACATCAAGGTCTCCAGTTACGTACACAACTCACTTGCTGAAGTTTAAATCTGAATAGGAACATGGCTTCATTTGCTTGTATCTGCATCATATGAAGAAACTAAGTTAAACATATGTTAAAACTGAAGCAAACTTAATGAGCTAGATTTTTGTTTTAGCTTTTTTAAAAACAATCCCCCCAATTTTTTCTAGTAAAAAAAGTAGAAATAGAGGTAGGATGAACACTGTTAGCTAGGTTTTATTTCAGAACAAATTCTTCTCTTTTTTTGCAGAACAGGCAGAGCAGACAGAACATGTTCTTGCATGACTCTTCCTTCACTTGCAGAATATTTGCAAAATGTGGTAGTGATCTCTAGATATTTCCCTGCTTTCCTGGTGCTTTCTTCAGGCCTTCAGTACCTCTGCCCCTAATTTATGACCCATCTGCAGTAGAACAGTTAATCTGCCTCCAGATGTCAGAAGGCAGCTTTGTGTCCACGGTCCTGGTTGAAACAGGGGGTTAAATTACCTGATGTCTGGAACAGATGCAGACATAGGTCTGGGTGATGTCATAAGAGGGAACAAACTGAGCCTTAAATTTAGAAAGATTGCATTAGAATTTTGTGAAGGAACTCTGTATTGGTTGTGTGGCAGAAGCTGTGCTCTAGTCAACAGCACACAAATTATTTTTACCTGAGATGTATTTACAGTCACACAAGATAAACAACCGCGTTGAAGGTCATCCTGCACCCTAAGGTGGAAAGAACAGATGGAGATCTGTTTGGGTCTGTGTAACAAAAACCACGGCCCTGAAAATGCATTGTTTACTCAGTTTTAAGCATTAATTTTCACACACAGCAAGTTTCAACAAGAGTTATCATGAACTTTTTTTCATCAATGGTGATACAAGTACTTGCCTTCAAATACCATCCTTACAGAAGCCTTGTCAAAGCCTTTCTGATTACACATTCAAGATCAACCATCTGTCAAATTCTCACATTTGAAAAATGGATATCATTCTGAATATATAAGAAGCAGTCACCTGTGTAAGGGAGACACGCAAGAAGTTCAAAGCACCTCCCAGCCTTTTTCACAGTAACACTCCCAAAGGTGTTGTGGTTTCAAACCCATCGTTATGCTAGCTCAGCAGCCAGCTAGCAATCCCAGCTTCACACAGGCCTCATCTTCCTCTCATCAAACAGGTTGCAGAGCGCTCTGAGAGGTCAGTGGGGATATTGGGAGCAAGTTTTCCACACTTTTGCTAGATTAGACTTTCGAAGAACTCATTCATCAGTTCAGAAGAATACTCTACCTTTCTTTTACCAAGGACTGCTTAGTTTTCTTCCATTCCCCCTTCTTCCCCCCTTCCCAATTCTCTCCCACTCTGGTCACCTTAACATCATAAAAATACGGCATGACAAGTGTTTAAAAGATTATAAAATGAAGATGACTTTAAGGGCAAAATAAAACTAAATAATAATCAAGGAAAAGCCAAAATTTTATCTTCATTCAGTGTCCTTTTTTTCTTTTTTTCCCTCTCCTTTGATTGTGCACGTGTGCTTTCCAGCCTCAGTTTCACTGCAGATAGTGTGCCATTACCAAAACTCAAAAGAAACGCAAGGGACTACTCAGCAACTTTTACTGTAAGTGCCTCAGAATAACTTATAATTTAACATTATGATTTCAGTCAGTGTGAACAAATAGCTCAGATTAGCAGAGCAGAATGTTGCTAAGCAATGTTGTATGGGAGTTTACACAGGACTATGGAGGGGAAGATTGGGTTGAGCGAGGAGATGCAGAGGCACTTAACAGTTCCCTGATCTGGAGGAAGAACTTCTTTGCCTCACTCCTGAAAATGTTAAAAATGCAGAGGTACTACAGCAGCAAATTACGTAGGAGCACCACATTGCTTTTAAGGGTGATAGAGAACAGAACATTATGTACTTAACTGTGAAGCTCCATCAGAATATATAGATACAGTTATGTACAAATATAGTAATAATGTAATACTAAACGCATCATAAATAAATGAACAGAAATAACAAATACATACAGATATAGACACTTCATGTTGATGGCTGTTCAATCTAAGTTAAACACAGGCTTCAGGGTCAGACCACAGGCTAATTAATTTTCAAAACATGAAGAGCTACCACAGTAGAAACTGTAATTTCACCACTGGTTTGGAGAAGCTACATAGGTAATCAGAATAATGAGTACTGTTCTATAAACACAGAAAAATCTGAAAATATTTGTTTCAAAACCTGAAGAAAGTACTTGTGCTGTCAGCATTGTGCTGACAGATAATAGTAGCTGCTTTAAAAGAACACAAATCTATGATCTGTTAAAACCTTAACCACACCTAAAATTTAAAATAAATTGCTGAGAATGACAAGAAAAAAACTTTTCCTAAGAAAGCATAAAAAATAAGATTACAAAAGAGATATTATATGTTAGCTAGTGCATGTTAAGTAAGTTCGACAGATACTGAGAAAAAAGAATATATAGTACAGTACTAAGTTTTTAAAAATACCCACAATTTCCAAATATTTACTGCCTGAGGTCACTAATCTCTCTCTATAAATCCCTTTCATTTCCCCACCACCACTTCAAAAAATAGCCATTCATTGTTACAGCCACAAACGATACCTCCAAGATGAACTCTCTTCATGCTTCTTGACTTTTCAGCCATAGTTTCTAATCAGCTTACTTGAATTTTGTATGCTTCTGCATCCACACATAGAAAAACATCCCAGAACATCACCTCAAAATATGCTACCTGAACTACATAAAAAAAAAGTCAAAGCTTTTCAAGAAATACAGGGTTTGAAAAGTGTGCTAAATTTTTATACAAAATGCTGCTAAAAACAATTCTTCTTTTCAAAAAACAGGGGGGAAAAAAATCCAAATCAATTTGACCACAAACAGGAAGTCTTATTTCACACAAGTTATAGGCTGAGACTCAAAGCCCACATCCTTTCAGTTCCACACTGTACCAAGAGACTTTTTTTTCCCTGATGCAGGTTTCCATGGAAATGCATCAGTCACTAATCTAAATAAGTGCGGGTGAAGGACGCCTGAAAACCTAGAGCAATTACGCATGCCATTAGAGGAAAAGAATATGATTCAACTCAGCTATTAGAAATGTGGCACAGCTATCACTTCTATATATTGTTATAGTGTTCTAAAAACAAAACTGCTTCTCTATTTTTTAAAACCCACTCTTTTACTGCCTATAAGATGCTGTAAAAAAAAAAAAAAAAGCATTAAAAATACTTCATACATAACAAGCATGCAACAAAGTAATACCATATCAATTGCAAAACACAAATGTAGTTAATAACACATATTTGTTTTGCAATGAAAATCCACTATACTTGAAAACTAACTTTCAAAGATACTCCACTTTAGTTATTTTGATGAGTAATAGGAAACTATGACCCTCATTAAAGGCCCAATGATCTTTAAAATTTGTTGTAAATTTCAGGTCTGATAAATGTGTTGCTAAACATGTATTTGTAACTAGAGCACACAGGACAGGCATAGGCTGGACTGTACTTACAAAGATAATTGCAATTCAGCACCCAAATAACTTTAAGTAATACGTGGTAGTAAAAGCACACATTCTTTTGTTCATGTATAAGTATTTACAGGTCTATCATGCTTCACATATGGATTGCCAGAGACTCGGTACTGAAGTTTCACCTCTGTCACAGAGTGTGCGGATTCACTTGATTCATGTCATTGGCAAATGAACGGTTTGGTATCCATGTCAGCTAGCTTTCTTATCCTCCTGCTGCTTTGCACTCAAAGCGCTCCTGCCACTTGTCACACAGGAAAACATCTAATGATGTGAAGGAGAGACTGTTGATATGCCATAAAGGCAGAGTCTTTCCAGACCATTTGAATGATATGACAGCCTAGCTATTTCACCCCTCCTCTCACTCTTGAAAAGTGAACTATCATAGTACCACTTATAAATGGAAACTGGGCAACCCTGAAAAGATGTAGATTTTGGATTCTGTTTGCTAACTTATTGTCTATACTAGGCTTCATAGAAAATATCTCACAAATGGTTTTACGTATATGTGAATAAGACAAGCGAATAAATAGCAATGTTTCAGAGCACGTTTGAGATGTAGATACATATCTACCCTGTACGTATGAATGCCAGTAAGGTGCTACTTCTGATCCTTTTATACACCTGAAATCACTGTGATTTCAATCAAGAAATACTGCAGTCAGACCACAAGCAGTAGGACCTCAGGAGGAGGAGGTATATTTCTGGAGGAGAAGTCCTCTTAATTTTTTAACTGCAGTCAAGTCTCTCTTTTGCACAAGTTGCCAAACAAGCTCACACCCTCAATTCTCAAGTACTATACACAAGTAGAGAAGCAAGCATTCAGTATGCAGAGATAGTTTTCCCTACGTGCACAATGTTCACCATGATGCCACCTAGCTACCAGTGGGAAAAATGTCTAATTAATTGAATGGAAAAACCAGAATGGGGAAAATGGAAGGCAGCTTAGACCAATGCTAACTGAGAAAGCCATGTGAAACAAGACAGGAGCAGCAGCCACAGAAACTATGTATGGGAAGAATGGTACTGTGGGAAGCAGCAAAAAGTAGTGAAGAAAGCAAGGCATATGAATCTGTCCAGTAGACTGGATTCTGTACAGACAGTAACGTCAAACTGTTCCTAACATGCTGCTAATCAAACCACAGAAAGAATATATTCCAACTGATACTACAGACCATACCTTAAGTTAGATGTGTTCAGCCCCCCTGGACCATGGACCACACACAGCCTGAGGCAATTAACAATGCCTTCTGTCCCCCAGCATCATGGTGACAGCTCTTCTCCACCAAACAGCCCAACCCAGCTCTGCTGCATCAATCAGCAACAATCAAACTATTATTGTGCTGTTAATGCTGTCTCAGTATTACAAGTTAGATTTCTGCTTCGTAAATAACATGCAGTGATTACTGATAAAAATATTTCAACCTATCTACTGTTGTCTCAAAAGAAAACAGAACCCAAAGAAACAAAAATTATGAAGGAAAAGCATTCAATGAAAAATGGACAGATGTGTACTTTTTTGTTGAGACAAATAGTATGACGCTATGCATAATTTGCAAGGAAATTCATGTCAGGTTTCAAAGATTACAATTTGAAAAGACATTATATGCAAAAACATGCTGCCAAATTCAATGCATATCAAGGAATGTTTCAGAAAGACAAAATAGTGGAACTGAAAATGTCTGTATCACGACAAAATTTATTTGAATAGTTACAGCTCAAACAGATTCTGTTATAAAAGCTAGTTATGTGATAGCAAATCTGATTGTTAAAAATCAAAACCATTTATTGATGGTGGGTTTATTAAGCAATGTATGAAAGCATGGCAGATAAAATTTGTCCTGAGGAAAAAAAAGCACAGATTTTTCTACAATCAGTTTGTCTCACCAGACTATAGCCAGATGAACTGAAGAAAAAGGAAAATTTATTGAAAGAAATTTGGAGAATAAAGCTGCTAATTCCAAAGTTTAAACTTCCACAATAAATGTAAGTACTGACGGTACAGATATGGCTGAACTTGCCATTCTTATTAGAGGTATTCATAACAGAGATAAAGGCACTGAAGACATGACTTCTTTGGTGCCACAAATAGACACAATTAAGTATATTTATTTGTATGAGGTACTAAAATTTACGTTATAGTGACTGTCTTTAGCCCTTGTCAACATCTGGTATAGCTACTGATGGTGCTCCATTGAAAGCTGGTAAAAAAGAGGAACTTATAAAATTAACAGAAGATCATGCAATTGCCACTAGCATTTCACATCTGATGAAATATCACTGCATTGTACATCAAGAAGATTTATGCACTAAGAATTTAAAAATGGATAGCATCATGTAAATTGTCTTCAAAGCCGTGAATTTCATAAAGTCCAAGGAACTGAATTATCACAATTTCAGCAGTTCTTTAAAAGTATGGATACTGATTATGGGGACATCTTTTGCTTTTCTGAAGTAAGTTGGCTAAGTTGGGGGAAAATGCTAAAAAGATCTTATGACTTGCAAAATGAAATAAAGCCTCTTATGTCATCAAGAGGAAAATTTGTGCCAGAAATTGAAGACGAAAAATTGCTCACAGATCTTGCATTTTGGGTAGATTTGACCACTCATTTAAATGTGTTAGACATGCATCTTCAAGGTGAAAACTATGGCAAGCTCTAGTTATGGCAAATAATGGTAGGTATTTTGATACATTGTCTAAACACAGTCCTATAAAGAGGGAAAAAGGCATTAGTTTCTCAAAAACAAGGTCAGGTATCCCATTACTTTAGTGCTTTTGTTGCTCTTTTTTTTTTTTTTTTTAATGTTTTAATTTTAAAAAATAAATTAATAAAAAATTGGTGCTTACATTTGCTATATTGTATTGGTGCCATACATTAGCTATATTGTATATTATATATGCAGTCCAGAACAATTTCTCTTAACTCAATGCAAATCAGGCAGACCAAAAGGTTGGTTGCTCATGCTTTAAGCATTTGGATTTACTACAACTCTGGCGCTGGCTTTTTGTTTTTTGCTGCAGCTTTTCTTTCTCTTTCTGGCAATTATGGTAAGATGTATAATTGCAGAATGGTCAAGTCTTATGCATCTCTATAGCAAATTCATGGCACTTTACACATGAATACTGAATTTCCATGTCATTTTTTTACCCATGTAATACAAATAGGAGATCTGTGAAAGGGCTTTACATGCAAGCCTGACGGTATAGGCAGTGGCAGTCCTAGCTATATATTTAAAAGATATGACATCTGAAAATATGATTAGTAAATATGGATTCTAATGCATATTTGACCAACAAAAAGTAGATCTGTAGTCCATCACAAAGTTAGAGAAAGATGAACACTTCCATTACTAGGCTATAGACATGCAAATCAGAAAATGTGGTTAATAATTAACTGTAGGTCTTTTTCAACCCTGGTGATTGTATGATCTGCCAGAGGTAGGAGCTTGAGTTTGAACAAAATTCAGCAGTTAAAAGACAGAGTCCAAGAAAAACTGCATCACTTACCTATAAGCTAACAAACTGGTAAAGTGTATATGAAGGGGGTATTTGTCTTGGATTTAGGTTGCTATGTAACTCATATATATGATATGTTTAATTTCATTGCCCAATTTCAAGTTTGGGGCGGGAAAAAAAAAAGAGGGAGCATATTTATAAATTAAGAACTCTAAAAGATCATGCTGCAAATCAGCTTGAATATGTATTATTCTTTATGTTACCTTTTAGTTTGCTAGTTCTGACACTTGCACCTAAAATGCATTTACTTCATCTGTTGAAATCTTCTAAAAAGCAGAAGAAAGTAGGTCTTCCTTCTCAAATCTGACAATCTTTTACCTACTCAAGCTAGGCTCTTTCAAGTTTCATTTTCTAACATTTAGTCCAATCTAGATTAGGAACTTATTTTAAACGTGGCAGTAACATGCTTTTCAAAGTAAAGATTTTACATCTCTACTATGACAGAAGGCATACCCTTCAAAAGTTTTATTTATAACACACTTTCAAACCCACAGGGAGTACAATGACATGAACAGATCACTAGAAAATCATCTGTATGACTTTAAATTCTATGCTGAATTAACTGAATAGCAGCTAGTCCAATTATTGAAACTGTTGATGAAAATTCTGTCTTAAGTGATGATTAAAGCAAAGAGTATATTATGATACACAGATTTGGAATCATAGCTGAACACTGAATTGTAGGAATATATAACTGTTACTAAAGAAGAAAAAAAAGTCTTTCAGCCTAAATAATACCATTCAGATTATATTGTCTAAATTTAAGTGAAGATCATCACAGAAATGAGCACTATGAATAGTAAAAGACAATCTCATTACTGTAGCTCAGCATTCATTAAGTCACTATGAATATCTAAATCTTCAGGGTATTTCTCCTCAGAACAGCACTGCAATTTAGAGAATTAGGTAACTGAGGCACAGGGAGTGTAAACAGCATGCCAAAGGCTATAGTGAAAAACAAAGGGAAGACAATAAACTTCTTCTAAAGCATGTGAGCTTTAAGTTTGTAAGTCTGACAGTGAAAATATACATTTGTTAACTGTTACAGAAATGTCGAAACATCACATTTAAAGATATTCAAATGTCAAAAATGCAGGAGTGGCAAAAGACATTTCAAAATGTTTTCTGTAATTCTAAATGACTAATTCTTGGAAGCAAGTAGCAATATGGAAAGGAATTCTCTTAAGACTGATATGTTCCTGAAACTCCATTATGTACCATGCTTAATGACTGTAAACTAATAAGAAAAAACTAATTATATTGCATCTTTGTACTTAGGAGATTTTTAGTTATGGGATTTGTAAAATATTTTAACTGAGGAAATCAAATAGTCTGAGTATATTAGTCATGTTAAAAAAATAAAATAAAATCCAGAAGGCTGAATGAAATGAAGGGGTAGAGAAAGAAGAAAACAGAAATTCAGATACCAACAACTCTGTACCAATGCATTAATCATCATTTACTAGAGAACACCATTAACCTTGTCCAATAACAGTGCGTCTTTTCACTCTGTCTCTCTTTTATACAGTCAATAACAGTATTCCCGGAAGAAGGCTAACAACGTCAGTGAAGCTTCAGCTTTTCACATCATACTTCTTTACAATTTCAGATGCTTACATGTAAAATAATCCATGACCAACTGCAGGTTTCAAAACACTATCAGCAAGAAGGTATAATAGTTTGGTGGTCTGGATCAGAGTCACAGTGAAAGGGGAATGCTAGTCAGCTCTGTAAATCCTCACTCCAAGTAGGACAGTGGTGTAATTAGATTTAATCCATGTTCCTAAGAGAAGAAGCAGACCTCTCAGCTGTCCTGTACTGGGACCCAAAACCAAAGGGACAAACTGGGCTGTCAGATTAGGGGCTGAACAAAATTAACTACTCTGCAAAGTTCTGTAAAATACCAAAGACTAGAAGAGTTTATTGCCAATAAATTGATGAAGAAAATAATGGTGATATAATTCTGAAGCTTATTAGTCTATTGTGATTGATTGGATTGTCTGGAATGGGAATGCACTTTTTTTCCCCATCCAGAAGAAAAGCAAACAGACTCAGTGAACCTCCCACAACCACTTTAAGGCTGAAAAGTGCAGTTTTGACTTTATAACTTCCATATGGTGGACTTACTGACATCAAAAATTTGATGTAAGAAAAAAAAAAGAAAAGTGAAAGAGATTCTGGTTTAGTGAATTTTCATTCTTTGGAGATATCTTAAGCATGGGATACACTTAATTGAGATATATACTTAATAGGTTTATTCCGTTCTAAAATGTAATTGAGTATATTAAATCAACCTGGATTAGCCATCTCTCTTTACCTGATAATCATGCCCCTTCTTCTCACCATTCTTGCTCACTCCTTATCTCTTTCTCACATATAAATTGCATCTAAGCATATTTAATCCTCATAGAGACCATGCAAATCTAATTCTCCAGATACATAATCAAGAGTCCTGTTTCATTCTACTTACTATAATCCAGCACACAGACAGTGCAAGAAATAATCACCTAACAGTGTTGACAATTTGCATTGTTTTAAGAGTTTTTTTGACATTCAGAATGATCTAACTGGTTAAATCATTATGCTGCAATAAATCACTGATTAATTATTCATTACAGGACTGCTAGAACACCGTAACTTTTTGATGTGCATATAATGACATCACAATCATTTTAGGAGAGAAAGGACATATAACTGCTTTTAAATAAGCTTCTTTCCTATCACATAACATGAAGTTGACAATTTGTCAACGTGCATTTTGTTATCAAAAAAGGATCAGATTGATAACTCCAATTATTAGTAAAATCCCATATACTTCCAAAAATAATCAGACTACTTTGGCATGCTTGTATAAACTACCACAGATTCAGCGTTATTTTTAAAAAAACATTATGTCCTTATTCTTCTTGCCTTGCAATCACAAAATTAATTGAGAGATATTAAATGCTGACATCACTAGGCCAAATCCACACAGCTGTTTTCAGCACTGATCAGCAGGGTGTTCCTTCCACAGCTAGTACTAATAACACTTCTTGCTCAAAGCTTTCTGTGAAAGAAATGTCATAAACTGAAATGCTGGTTATACATAACTATTTCTAATCCAGCCTGTAGATACAAAACACTCAGGTATGCTTAAATCCAGAGATATTCTTAGCAAAGCAACTAATCTAATTTCATTTTAGCAATGTTTGCTTTACTTAATAAGCTTCAGAGATCTGCCTCTTATCCCCCAGATGTTGTGTCGAAGGCCATCTGTTTTATTCCTGACGTAACAGAAGCCATCATGCATTTTGCTCAGAGAAAAAGTGAAGCAGAATGGTCATTAGTCAAAAAAAAGAATTAGTAGTTTCCTGAATACATAATTAGAAATCTAATGAAATAGCCTTCTTTACCAAAAAAGCTGAACAGCAGAAATGGAGAGGAGATCTCATCAGCTTTGTGGAAAGTACAAATTACAGAGAGAAAAAAGATCCTGTGGATTTTACACCCTCAGCAAGTTTGTGGATTACACCAAGCTGTGTGGTGCTGTCAACATGCCTAAGGAAGGGGATGTCATTCAGAGAGATCAAGACAGGCTTGAGTGGTGGGCCCAGGAGAACCTCATGAGGTTCAACAAAGCCAAGTGTAAGGTCATGCACCTGGATCATGGTAACCCCTGCTATCAGTACAAGCTGCAGGATGTAGGGATAGAGCACATTGCTGCTGACAAGGACTTGAGAGTACTGGTAGATGGCAAGATGGACATGAGCCAGCAATATGCCCTCATAGCCCAGCAGGCCAGCCATATCCTGGTTAGGAAACTATGCTCTGAAGAAAACAGAATAAAGGATACCATTGCAATGCATATAACGTCTGAATACTACATTGAGTACTGCAGGCAGTTCTAGCATCCCTAGATTACTTCAGTTACTGGTTGAGTGGGAAGATATGTAGGGGGGAAAAAATAAAGAAGATAAGCAAAGGGGGCATTTTATTAGTCAGTTTGCCCATTTACAATTAAAATACATAGATATCAGGGCATATTCTAAGTATCTGCAAAAAAATAATGAAAGCATACTATTAAATCTGAATATCTCATGACAAAATAAATCTTCCAATAGCCACAGTTTATACAATGTGAGAGAAGGATTTTCTTTACATCTTGGCTGCTTCTTTAGCTGACAGAGAGGCCAAGTTCTAGAATGTTGCCTCTTGGTGTTTTAAAAGCTTGTTAAGGCTTCTAAGAACTAATACTCAGCATTTTCTCTCACTCACAAAAAGAGTGAAAAGCAAAGAGCAGTCAGGTAGGACAGGGCCTTTTAGGACACTTCAGAGTGCTTTGAGGCCATTGCTCCTTCTGAGGATTCACAGGTTTCTTGAAAGAGCCAGCCCTGGGCATACTAATAGGACATAAAACGCCTTTTGAAATATGTTCAGTAGGCTTCACACATGGCTCAGTGCTGCAAGTAATGTACAGTAAGAACAATGGTAGCTAAATGTGATTTTTTTTTCATTTTTATATGCATATAGTTTTCAGAGACTGGTCTTTGTTATGCTGTACATAAGTTCCAGTGAATCTACACAGAAATAAGAATATTTTCTGACTGGAAATCCAGGTAGAAACTAAAATTCCTCCTTACACTGTTAATACCTCAACTTCAGTGTCACTGATTAAAAAAATATCGTTTTTACTTCCTTCTGAGGATCTGCCCTCCTTTTGTAAAAGACGTTTGCTAGTTATACTTTTCACACCTGTGAGATGTGACTGTTAAGGTTATGTGCATATCTCTCTTGCATATTCTCAATATATGCTCAAATCTTCATTTATGCACGCAACTATTTGGCAAAAGAATTTTAGGAAAGATATAATCTGCTATGCAATGTGTACCTGCAGCTAGAGACAAAGAACTCCAAAATTTAGTTTCTCTCCTATCAAAAGCAAGGCTACGAGCACTGGGAAAACCAAGATTATGCCTCTGACCACCTAACAGTTCAAAGGCACTCATCAAGATAATAGTAAGCGACTTTGTGTTATTTCTGCTTAACTGAGCACAGTAGTGATAAGATTATAGCAAACTCCAATTTTATACTTTCATACAATAAAAGCTTATTTGATTATCTTGCATTTTTTACAAAATATTCTAGTACCAGTTCTTCATTTGCAGAGTTATTTCCCCACTGTATTATATCTTACATGAGCGTTAAGTAGCTATTAGTACTGCATATTTTACTTCGGCATTTATGTTGCATACAAACAGATTAAAGAATAATCAACCACTCTCTTTTCATGTAATTATTTCAGATTCACTAACTGAATTTCCAGGAAATTAGGCAAAATGATAATATGCTATTCTTTATGAAAAGCGTATTTATTACTAGTGGACAAGATTACCAAAAATAACATGAAACTATAAATGCCAGACAAAACTGAGTGTTTCACATAACACTTTTTTTTTCCCCTGTCAGTTTATCCCATCCATTATTTAAAATAATAATAATAATAATAACAATAACAACAACAACAACAACAATAATAATAATAATAATAATAATAATAATAATAAAAATAAATATCAAGGTGTATGATTTATACCTGGGTGAAAATGAGAAAACCACCTCACTTGCATCCACCCTTAGCCTACTGAAAACAAATGGAAAAATAAGCAGGTAGCCAGTGGATCACAAACTCAAAGTTAATCTGGATTTTCACTTTTATGCCATCATGCTCTCCCTTCACCATTTACTGATCTCATTCAAATACCATCCAGTGACCCTTTAAATCAAGTCTTTGCCACAATTTTCTCTTGCCTTGGTTTGGCCAAACAATTAAGAGGATAAGGTAGGTTCACTGGCAACTTGACCAAACATCAAAGCCTTTATTACACCGGATCATATCAGATCTTCTAAGCAAGTTATTAGAGCTTTTTGATTCTAATACCCATATTTTCTGTGTTACATGAAAATAAGTAACTATTTTGATTATATCTTAAGATGCTTATTTTATGAGTGCATTCCTTCCATGCAGAGGAGGACTATCTGTAGCCTACTTGAAACAGACAGAGAGAGAAACAAGCACACAGCGGGATGAAGACATGCTTTTGCTTATTTTTTGAAACAAGTATATTTCTGTGTTATTCATTCCCAAAGAGTTTTCTGGGATCACAAATCTATCCAATAGTTAAGATAATCAAAGGTACCTCATCTTAGTAATGAAAGTGAGGTTCTACACAATGTTGATGGAAAAGATTCACCTCAAGAAAACAAGAAGTTGAAGAAATACATACTGCAGTCTCTTTCTAACCTGACTGGCTGAAAGTGGAAGAGGCAGAAGCATTCATTTCTGCTACTGACCTGAGACAATGCACAAAGAGCTTAGGGGCAGACCCATGAGCAGCAAACAAGACATTAATTCAGAAGAGAAGATGGATTCCTGTTCTAACAATTATTCTATAAATTATTATTATATATATTCAGATAAAAATGCTGTGTGATGTGGAAATATCAGAGCTTCCCTTGTGTGCGTGAAGCAAGCAGAGAAGAAACATAAGTCACAGCTACATGGAAAAGTTTTCAGGAGAGTAAGTCTGAAAGTCTACTAAAAAAACACAAAAATATGAACAGAGTAGAAGGAAGAAGTGACAGACATCAGGGCCTGAGAAAGGCAGTTGGTTCTGGAAATCAGTAAGGTTTAAGTGCCTTTGGGCCAGACCCAATAAACCATAGTGCAGGATGAGCTACAGGAAATCTATGGCTTGTTAAGAAGAATACCAAGTGCTGATGTATTAAAATTGTTACAACTTTTTCTGAATACAGGAAATTGTTATCGGAGAAGTGTATAAAATTGTATCCAGGAACAGCACGCAGGATTTAATCTCAATTTTTGACAAATAAGGAAGAAAAATACAGACACTCACATACATAGATTTTTTCATTTTGTACAACTCCTCAAACACATTCCAGAGTTACTACCATAATTTTACAGAGCAGTTTGAGATAGAAAAACAAACTGTCAACATCTAAGACAGAAGAAAACTAAATAAAAGATGCAATCTATGGTCATTCTAGATGACACAGGACTTTTTTTTCCCACTTGAATTCCAGTCCCTTTGCTCACGCTGTTTCCTCTTCATTTTAAGTGGGCTGTCTAGAGTTACTTTTGTCTTTGTGTGAGATTAGGAAAGAGATTAACATTATATTCAAATAACAGGAAATTTTATACCAGATTTTACTTTTTCTGCTTACATACAAAATTATCTTTAAGATATTTTAAGGTTTAAACTGTCAAGCACCATTTTTCTTCATTGTAAAATTTGTCTTGGTATTAAATTGGAAAGTCTTGCTAGTAATTGGTTCAAAACTAGTCCCTTCCCATAGCAGGAGGGTTGAAACAAAAAAAAAAAAAAACAAACACGACTTTGGGGTACCAACCCAAACTGTTCAATGATTCTACAATTCTATGGTTATGATGAGGGTGCGTTAGAGATCAGAACAGAGAAAGTCCTCAAATTAATAATATATTAATATCTGAAGCAAGCTGGATTTTAGATACTTGAAATCTCACCAACGTACTGAAAGATTCAGGTAGTACAGACAGTATGTAAAGACTACTGTACCTCACCATGCCCTTTCCTCTATGCCACTGAGGAATAATATAAACAAGCAGCACACAGGTACAAAAAGCACTGTCTGCAGTAAACTGATGCTAATCTATGGCACTCATAGAACAGCATTTATAGCCACTTGAGATACTTCATCTCCCATTTTGAATTAGAAAAAAGTAGATGAGTCAGATTTGAAGCATAGCTCAGAAATCAATAACGATTGCTTTTATTCATTCTAAAACATGGCACTGACTGAAGTAAAGCAATTCCTGTGAAGCCAGTTAGTATTTACAACTGGGCAAAACCCTTTTAATTACTCCTCACATTCTGCAGTGCTGTGATAGCTATATCAGGCTCTATAAAAAAAGAGTTCTCAGGTTTAAATGGGATTTCTGATGGACTTCAGAGAAGCAGATTATCACAGCATTACACTCACGCTCTGTCCCAGCTCTAAAAGAGACAATGCCAGTAACTATCTGTACTCATTCTTTGAATGTCAGAGCTTTCCTGAAGTTCTTCACAAAGAGAGCTGATGTTGATTAGTTGCTTTCAGTTCTAAGGGCCTGGAAGATGTGATCTTACCTAGAACATTTCATAGTGATTGATTACTGCCTCTAAGGAGCGTGAGCGAAGAGTTTAACAGATCTGCATAAATCTATAATCTAAAAACCAATTTCCATGTACGTGAACTAAAAAAATATTCAAAGTTTCTGTACAAAATTTTTAGTGTTCAAAGTAAACCAAAATGTTTAGAAAGTGCAGCCACTAAAATAACACCACCAAATTCTTCCTTCTCCCTTCTCTCCCAGTGCCCTACAGTGTCCTTACTAAGGGTTTTGTACTGAAGCATAATATTCAACAGAAGTGTGGCTGAATACAGATTAAGCATTATGTACTATTTTCCCTTAAATTCTATACCCAAACAATGCCATCTAGTGACCATCGACTGAACACAAGAATTGGTATTAACATCTCAAGTCATCTGTTAAGAAAGCATATTACACATTAATATGATGTGCAAGACCATTTTGTTAATTTTTAAGTGAAAAACAGCAAGGATAAGATCTTAATCAGAAGATTTTTGTTCTAAATGCAAGAGTCCTAACTGCACACAAGGACATCTGACTTCCAGTTGCAAATTTGTCACTTCCCCTGTGCATCAGCTACTCCATCCAGAAGGTGGTTTCTATCTTACAGAACACTGCTTCAGTATAGACCTACAGGTCAAAACTGAGGCATTTATGATTTCCCAGCATTTTGTAGATAGGATCTCACCCCCCCACACCCTTTTTTTTTCTTTTCTCCTCCTTAGTAAGAAATGCTAAGAATACTTGCAGCATTTTCTTTATCTAGGCTCTTTTATATTGTGACAATACCTCTTACACAGAAGTTTTTATTCTAAAAGACAAATGGTATGACGTAATGCATGTTTCAGTACAAGAAAGATATTTGAACACAAACCATATTTCACAAAAATTCTAAAGACAAGACTTTTCAATAAGCTCTCATACCTTGTAATAAAGTTTATAAAATACTTTGCTTCCATAAAAAAAGATTTTGCCTTAAATACCGAGCAGAAAGAAGCACATTAGCAACCTAATCACATATTGTCTGGTGAGAGCATATTTTGTGACGTTATTGAGGAATTATTTCAGTGATATAATAAGTTCAGAAAAGCAGAATGATTTCACCTCAACAGTATTATCAGATGTATACTATTTCTATTTATATATAACATATATAATTTATAATATAATATATAAAAACAACAGTATAATATTCCTATTTTTTTCCATTTGTTTTCTCCACTAGTATTGGAAAACAGACTTGGCTTTTGATTAATTTAGGCTAATTTTTCCAGGTTAATATTGCCATCATTTGGAATAATTAATCTTTTATTGGGATTTGACAGAAACAGAGATGAGCCTCTGATGCTGTTACCCTCAGAATACAAGCTAGACCACTATCACAGACTTTGTAAGCAGTAAACATTTAGATGATCACAGGAAAAACGGACCTACTATGGAAGTCTCATCAGAAAGTTTGAGTCAGGTCATGTTCTATATATAATATGATAGCAGAAATGCACTCCTTAAAAGCCCTTTCATTCCTGATGAAACTGCTTATTGAAATCTGTAACCTATGCCAATTAATAATTAATAATTACCATTAAAAGTTCTGTATTAAAGTCAGATGCAGTAGAACATGTACAGACAAAAGCACAACACCAGATAGATTCCAGGAACAGTACTGTTACCGTCCTTTCTTATCACACAGTACTGGATTAAGGTGAACCCATCACACAGTGTGTGCACCTGCACAGGCATTTACCTTTCCTCCAACAGATATGTAATAAACCACCTGAAAAAAACACTTCTGCATTCACTTGCTTTTTAAATATCTCTTGACTTATGGAAATTGATAACAGTGTAGCTCTACTGCTTTCTGAGACAATCAGTGCAACATACTAAACACAAAATACATTTACTTTAATTCATTCTTTGGTTAACAACTGCTTATAACTCTTTGGACAGTAGTTATAGGGAACATGAGAGGCCTTGGAGAAAGAAGCACCTTTGCATTTTCACTTTTTTGAATTAGGTAGCACACGTATGATTTGATCTGAAACCCAAAGGGAATTTAAACTAGGCACAAAAAAGGTATCTACACCCACAGCAACCAGAACTTAATCTAGAATGAAATTCAAGCTTTGACTTTATCTTTTTAACATTCTGCTGCTGTAAGTAAGAGTAATTGATTTTCTGTAAGGAAAAAAAAAATGCAATCAGCAAGCTAAGAATATAGGATGGCTTCTGAATATTGATATTCTGGATGAAGACACCAGAACAGTACAATTTATTGAGAAATAAGTTTCTGAACAGGTTCTTGAGATTTTTTAAAAAATTAATGAGCTGATTTTTGTAAAACAATATTCAAACTTCAAGAAACCTTGGCTTAAATGCTAAACAAAAGCAATGATTCAAAATATGTTATTGTATTGCAGATGTTGAAAATCAAATGAAGGAGGCTATCTTAATGAGCACAAGGTTGTATGTTACTTACAGCTGTAGGATGGTATGGAGATCTTTTTATTTCATTTTTTGTACTCTAGCATAGCCTGCCAAGAACAGTAAGGAAAAAGCCTTAAGAATGTCTCTACATTCAGCCTTGATTAATAGCAAGGCAGAGAAAAATCAATACAAATCAGTGGTACTTTCATATGCACATCAAAGTATATTTGACCACATAAGCAAAATGTATACTGCAAAGTGACTGGCAAAATCTGACTCAAAGCATCAAAATCAAGTGGTTTAAAAACACATTACACACATAAGTTTCATAGGAGAGGAAATTGCTAACTTATGTTATACAGTTGTTCTAAAAGCATTTAAAATGTATCACAGAGGTGAAAACTGTGAAAGACAACATGTTGGTAGTTGTATGAGCAACCCAAAACAAAAACACTCAAATTCTATGATTCTATGATCTATGGACTTGTCTTGCAGTTGTCTAAATTGCACATGCAAGGAAGTTGCAAGCTTCAAATAGAACTTTTTCTGCAGTTGTGACCTCTGTGAAAATGTCCATCCTGCAGTTTTTCCCTGTTTTTGGAGCCCTTTCTCTTTTCTAGTCAGTTGTTTATTTCATGAAGCTTATTAAAAAACAAACAAAAACAACCCACAAAACAGCAGTAAAGAAAAACAAACAAACCTTGAGTTACTTTGAAGGACATTAAAAACATTTAAAAATTACATTAAGGACGGTTACCATCATTGCTTTAGCAACAGTGTTTGCAAATAGTTTAAAGCATCGGGATTATCATTAGTTACATATTCTTACAAAATGAATTTTAGATTAAGATTTTCTGAAGCATGGCATGACTTCTGAATCATCTTAGTGTGATGCTATTAGTTATTTTAGTTATTTAAATAGGAATAAATTTGGCCAGCATAGCTACTTTTTTGACCTGAAGGCATAAACCTGTAGCTGGAAAAGGAAGTATCACTTGTCCATGTGCATGAAGTAATTAAGCTTAAGTGAAGTTAGAATACTGAAGAATTCCCATGAAAAGAAAAAAAGAAAAAAGAAATCCAACACTCACTGATGTGAAGCATGGGCTGCTACCTGTCACTTGGTATTACATCTCTCCAGACCTGCTCAGGATCCACAGATGAAACACCTGGTTATGAAGGAGGCAGTAGGAAGGCAATCACAGCACCTGCTACCCCTGGCTCACTGCCACCCTGCTCCCCTACCTGCTCTCCTTCACATCATCCTGGCCATGTGCTGCCCTTCTCACTCTCAGCAATCTTCTGACAATGTGCCAAGACCCTTCTGCTTGCTACTCTTTCTCCTGGTGTGGAGGAACTAACCTGAGGCTACAAGCACTCAATAAGATTTTTAATGTATGAGGAATTCAGTTAGTCAACGCTTCTCTTTTATGTCAAGTTTGATCTCAGGAAAAGCAAAAATATATTGTAAAGCTACTCTGGTAAGGAATAAATGGATGTACATGGCAATAACACACAAGCCCTGTTTCTTTAGAAAATTAATGAAAAATAAGCTTTTTTAAATCTATTTTTCTTTTTGTAAGCTAGTTAAGTCATTGGCAATATTCAGTTTATAAAATTAAATCTTTAAAAATATTTCTTATTAGCAATGATACCATTTTTAAGTCTCTGATACTCTAAGAATGGCATCCGTCAGATACTTAGTATCATAAGTCTGATACTTAGTATCAGGCAAATTTAAAGCAAAGTGAAAAATATGGAAAACATGTTTCCAGTAAATCTGTGGTCTTTTGCACGGGTCTTACAGAGGTCTCTTCCAAGAATGAGATTCCAGCAGGGAATAAATGGTAAATGAAGCCTACTGATTTCAGCATCAGTGCAGTCTGTTTGAACTTTGTAAAATACGAGGATTAAGGAAAAATCTTTGCCAGCAGTGAATTTCATTAAAAATCCTAGACACTTTTATGCGTACAAAAGAGTAACTGTGGTACTGCTGACAACTAACAAATTTCTTTCTGTTCTACCATCATGTGTCTACCATTATTCACTTAAGCAGCATACATGCTTTCACTGCCCCCCCTGTGTGTTTTATTAGTTAATTACTTGTTTGGTTGAGAGAACTCTGCACTTACTGGTCCCCTTACTGCTTCAGTAACATTTGTGTGCATCCCTTTGGATGCTGCAGCCTTGATGTGGCACTGAAGGTGCAGCCAGCAGCCAGACCAAGCCTTCAACTTGCTGCAACATAACTATGACCAGACCTGAGTGGGACATATGCATTCACTGCACAGACATCCTCTTACCCACTTCTTGCTTCCCCTTCCCTCTCCTAGCTCCTTTGGCTCAGCAGCAGACCAGATCAGGAATGGGGGCCTTGTTTTCATCTTACTTTTTTCTACCACGTTCCTCACCTCAAAGATATTTTTCCCCCTTCTCTTTTTCCTCATCGTTTTTTAACCCAAAGATGATGAACAGGTGATCATTAAAAAAATGAAAATAAAGAAATCTCCACAATGCAGATTCCAGATATGGGATTATTTCCTTTGTAAAAAATAAAAACAGTTGATAAGTTGTGGGAATACAAGAAAAGCTGTTCAGAGCAGCAGCTGTGGAGTAAGATAAACAGCATGAGAGCCAAGGACAACTCTGCAAGGAGAAGAAGGGTCTCACAACTCTGATTGGATATGTGCCTGCATGGACAGTTGAAGAGTGTTTTGTAGAATGCTTTGTTGACATGTAAAGGTGGTTGGGAAAGTTGTAAGAGTGGACGGGAAAGTTAGAAAATAAGAACTTGTGAAGGTATATAAGGGATGTGAGAACTTGTAATAAACGATTTGGATTGTTCACATCTGAGTCTGTGCCTCAAACGCTGCAATAAGTGGCAGCATATCAAGAGGTACTACATACTTTTCCACTGTCAGCATTTGAGTGCTCAGAAAATTTAAAAAGTAACAACTAGAAAAGTCAGAACCCAGACAATATACACAAATCAGTTTTCAGAATTTAAAAAGTAACAAAAAGTAAAATTAAGAGGGAATATACTTGTACCTTTACATAACCATAGAATCAAATTATTTGTCAGGAGAACTACCAGATACTTTTGTCTTCAACATGGTTTGTGTCTTGGAGATAACATGAAAATATGAAATTTATCCATGTTTATAGCTGTATTCACAAACACTGGGAGTATCTCCAAAGTATTATACTTAGTGACCCTCTAATTCTTACTTCAGAACTGTTTTAATATACTACAACCTGAATGACTAGGTACAGTTTTTACAGAATTTTTTATATCTTCTTTCAATTATAAGTTAGGTGGACAATAACTTTAATACACTGTTATTTGCTATTCTGATCAGTCTTGAAATCAGGATAACCATCTTTCTACTGAATTCCTGCTTTTAAAAGATTCAGTAATGAAACAGATGAAAGCAGCTGATAGTCTGGATTCTCAGACTGAGTCACTAATTAATACGTGATTTTGCTTACATATTTTTTAAAAACATGTCTATTAATTTTCAGAAAATATTCCAAGAGTAAATTCTCATTATAAAGTAGGCATAGCCACTACAAAACTGTGTAATGTTGCTGATTAGGAATGTAGCTATAAGACTATTGCAAATTGGAATGCACAACAGTTATCTTCGTACTGTAGAGGAGTATGAAGATGCATGAGACATACTTATGTTAGGCACACATTTCACAGACAGAAAGACTAGTTTAGGGTGGCCTAAGAAATATATGATCTATTTCTTACCTATTTGGTAAAGCAGCTTTGCAAAAACCATCTTAAATGCTTCTCTAACACTCTAAAATCCAATAACTTGAGCACTTACAACTAACTTTCAATTAGCACATACCAGTTGCAACGCCCTACAGAGTGAGTTTAGGATACCACAATATCCTAATCAGATACTTTTGAAGAAGAATATTTGTAACACATTTCAGTGTTTCAACTCTATCCACACAGCAATACTTCAACTAATTCTCAAATTCAGGAACTACATGGTACTTTATATAAAGTATTACAGTTCACATTCAGGCTTATTTATTTTAAATGATTGTAATTTTAGAACTGAACTCTTAAATATCTATCAAAAGTAACACTTAAAAAGTTCTTGTTAGAAATGAAACTTCTAATTACATAGTCATCATGACCTGCACTTATTAGATAACCAAGAAAATATGTGCTAACAAAATTAATTCCTGCTTAGTGAGGATAAGAAATTCATTAACATTTGTTAACTCTCTTTCCCTATGGATAGAAGCATGACTGGGCACAAACTTGGTTTCAATATTACTTCAACTTAGAAACATCAGTCATTGTTGTAGAAACAAGTCACACGGAGTTTTACACACATACTAAGAGAAAAACAAATTTTATATACGTATATTTCACAGGTTAGCAGCATCTAAGTGCACCTTTAAATATACACATAAAACAGAAGGAAAGCTGGAGGTAGCGGTGTACTGAAATACACAGAACTAACAGCACTTGCATCCATGTCAGCTATTATTCTTCTCAGGTGTATGTTTTTTCCTTCTCTTCAGTCTTACAAACACTTCCCACCCCAAGCTACAAGAATTCTAGGTTTAGTAATGTGTCTATCTGTGCTACCAAGCACCTGCACATTCTAACAGCATTGCAATATGTTTGGAGGGAGTGGGGACCTGAAGATATCCATTCCTAAAAATAGTTCCTTCTATACCACAGTGTAGACAGTATCTTTGGAAAATGGAATTTGATGCAGAGAGAAATAAGTGCTAAGCTGTTCAGCAGGAATATTTTCTCACTCTGATAGAATATCTTATGGGGTAAATAAGAAAAGCTAAACAAAAACAGGGAATTAGTTACTTTATTGGAGAGTTAAAAAGTATGATACTTGTCAGTATTCTGCTTCATGCAAATTTCACTTACAATGAAAGAGTTTATATATATATATATGATATATTATTTTCAGATCTCTTACCTGAAAAAATGATGTCTAGTAAAAGTTAGGAAATTTAAATATTTTGGAGTTTCAATGCAACTCAAAAGGCTGGGGATATTGAGGGGACTTAAGAGGAATTCTCAAAGAGGAAAGCTTAGGAGAAGAAAGCTGAACTGTGACATGATTACAGGAATGGAGAGAGTAAGGCCAAGAACTGACCCAGAGCTAAAGAAGTCTTTATCATTTTTTAAAAATAACATAATCTTTACTTGACAGCTTTATACAAAAAATATTTGGGGACACAGAGTCTTAAGAGTTTTAACTGGATATTGAGATGTCATCACCAAAGAATTACAGCAACACTACAAGTCCCTTTTCCAGCTAAAGGAGTTCCTTATCTCAAGAGAATCCTTTCCTGTTTCACTCTTTAGCGAGATTTTCTTTCTGTCTGCAAGTATTACTTTGTCAGCAGCTAACAGCCTACATCTAGGATAGATAAATACTAGGATAGCGCAGTAAAGAGAAAAAAAAAATCAAGGGATTACAATTCTGTATTAATTTTGTCTTGTGCTTCTCCTCCGGTTTTGATCTAAGCCTTTATTTCCGCAGTGCACTTATCTACAATTTGCCCTTCTGTTTTCTAGGGCAAGAAAAATCACCATTCTTTTAAAACATCCTCTGGTCTTTATAAATGATTAAGTTCTGGCATTGATTTTTCTTACAGTTTTTGTTCGCTGCACATAACTGTATCCTGTCTCAGAATCTTAGCAAAATAGATTTGTGATCTTTTAATAGTGCCTCGCACAACTCCTGCACATATGTGCATTTCCCTTCACTCAGAAGACTACTATTCACTTCCACATCTTAAATGAGACTGCAGCAATGCTGTCCTAGCAAATAAAGTAAGAGTGTAACTTACAGGAATTTATAATTAGGTATAGGTAATTCTTCCTTTTTTTTTTTTTTCTTTCCTTTTTTTTAATAATTGACCAATATGTTAATATTAGATGTAAAAGGAATTGTTTTTCTAAGCTATATGAGAGATATAACATTCAGAATAGAAATAGTAGCTAAAATTTTTGCAGCACTGTGTTTTGCCTTTTCCATACACAGTGTGGCCACGTAAACCATTGTGCTGGTAAAGACTTGGAAAGGAAACTCGGAATGGAAAATAGCTGTAATAGACAAAGACAATACTGCTGCACAGTATTTGCACCCAAAATGGATGTGATTATAAAGAAAACACTGCACACATGAGAGATATTTAACTATAACCATAAAACAGCTTACTTAGCAACTAAAAAAGTGGGTAAGTCTCTGTCTTTCACACAGCCATGTTATGAGCGTGCCTGCATGAATTTTAACTTTATTTAAAGCTTTACTGAGATGCTGGGTGATTCTTGTGCCTAGGCACTTTCCAAGCGACATCTGTTTAGTGCAGATGAGCTGAAAGCACGAAAATCCTTCCTTTTCTTTACCTCTAGCACACACACCTTGGCAAAGAAAGACTCATTGCACAGAACCATTTTAAGTACATCTTTCCACTGCCAAGACTTTCCAAGCTCTTTCTGTTTCTCAGTGTTGCTGATATCTTACTGGACTGTTTCTATGAATACATTTTGGTTTTGGCCATGCCTATCTTTCATAACACCTATGCACATTCACAGCACAACCTGAAGCACCAATAGTTTCAATATTTCATTATAATGCTGTTGCAAATAATTCTGCTCTTGTCACCTACCTTTAGGCTTTCCATCTCCTGCAGTGTATCATTACACGGAAATGTATCTAATGGAGTACAAGTACTTCTCTCAGCTAATATAATCCAACATTTTAACTATTCAGCCAAAAATGAATATATATATTCATATAAGAAAGAATATAACTTCTACAGGTTTCTTGTTAACCATTACTCCACAAACTTTTGCGTGCGCGCGTGTGTGTGTAAGTAAATTTAAGATAAAAGAGACAAAGATATATTAGATTTAATTTCCTCAAAGTACTAATTTGTCATAAAGATAATTAAATATAATTCCTTATGTTAGTGCCAGGAAAGCAGCCAAAATACATAACAATTTTAAATGTCTTTCTGGATATCATGAAACTAGTCCTTGGAATGTGCATAACATCTATAAACATTAATTAAAAACAATAGCTTCCTGTGACTTTTCATATTAGTTGAATTTTTAATTTTTTGCCGCAAAAAAAGCCCCAAAACAGGACATTGAAGTTCTTTCAGGTTAAAAATCAAAATTACCTTGACTTTACAGCTATTTCTTGTATTTTTGTAAGTACTTCATTCCTTAACCTGTTTAGAAATTGCTGTCTAAACAATTCTGCAGTCTTTGATTCTTCAAGAGGCAATCACAGTAGCTTCATCAGACAACAGCAATTAACATATGCCCTTTGTCTAAACCCAACTCTTCCCATGCCAAGACAGCTGACAAGACAGCCTGAATTGAGGGTTAAGATTGTTTGTGAGCATCTTCCACTCAGATCAGTAAGCAAACCCAAATTATCAAACTCCATTCCAAATGCAAGCAAGCTCTATTACCATTAAAACTTCAAACCTTACCATTGAGTACAGAACTAGAAACACTTATTCAGATTTGTTTAATTAAACCAAAGCAAATAACCTGTCCATGGTTTGAAGAATAAGGCTATCAATATCAATATGATAGTCTTTCACTTAGCTAGATAAACACACTCTGGGGTATTGATTGCCTGAGTAAGCACAGCATGTCTCAAAGCCCAGCCCTTAAAATCAGTGCCACAGAAAATCTGCTACAGCTGTGCTGACTGTGCCTTCAGGCTCTGCTGGGCAGAATTTGGACAGTGGCTGATACCTATGAAAATCTGTTTGTGAGAAGTTAGACAAACAGAGAAAGCAATGGAAATGGATGGAAAGGAGATGGTGTGAGGACATAGAATAACAATTCTTCTCTGCAAAGTTCAGCTGTATCCAGGGCCACCTGAGAGACTGAACAGATTCCTGCCTAGAGGTTATCCGGCCCATGAAAGAAGTTCCAGAGAAAACGATCTAGAAGAAATTAAAATGATGTAGAAGAAACTGAAAGCCTTATCTCACCAGTTTGGTTGTACGCTCAAGGAAAGGTGGGACTCCAGATTTTCTGATTGATATCAGTATTTCTTTTGGTACTGATTTGGCAGTAAAATTAACATAGCTTTCTTGCAAGGGAAAGCTTACACTTACATGGTCTTCTTTACAGAATAAAAGTTGAAAATGCTATGTAATATAATAACTCATGGTGGTTTTTTTTGCTGTTAGGTTGTTATTTTTGGGTGTTTTTTTTTCCCCAGAGAATCAATATAACATGCTGCTTTTCATTCTACATATACTATGATCAGTAACTATCATCAAGAAGTACATTATTAAATCATTTTCTCCCCATCAGATACTCACAGATCTATTAGGAAAAGGCCCCTTTCCCCTCTCTTGCTTCAGGCAGGTATGAAAGCAAATAGCAGTGACATAATTTAAGATCAGAATATGTATTATCTACCAGCTGCTGCTATTTGGGGATAGTTTTCTTGATCACATCCAGCATTGCCATTATTATAAGTAGATGCTCTGTCTTTTTCCTTAAATTAATATGGATTTGATCTTAGATAACTGAGGAGTGTTTCAAAGAGTTTTCAGGCTCTGTTGTCAAGCCTTTAATCTGAACCATTAAGAATAAGAGTGGGGAAAAAACCCAAATGTGTCATTTAGTACCAGAGAAAACAGAAGAAAATGATGATTTATCAACACTTTCAGAATATGCAGAGATCTAAGATTTGCCTTGCTTTATGTCAGCCATTTCAAGTAGATGGTTTGAAAAAGAAAATAAGTTAAATGAAAAATGACCTTTAATTTCATTCCAATACATGCACAGAATAATTTTAACAGAAGTTATATTGTCAGATAAATTATGTTTGCATCAGAGAATACTTATTAAAATTGATTTCAGAAAAAAAGAAAAACAAAAAAACAGAATGAAAAAAAAACTAAAGATCCACTTCTACTATAATTTAAGATATTTATAAAAGGAGCAAAGGTTAAACATATTTGAACATATAATCACGAGATATTAACAAGTATAACTAATCAAGAATAAAAGGGCTATTAATACAGGAAAGAGAATATCAAAATATATATTCCTAATAAAATATGAAAGGAGAGATGAGCCAGCTAGTGAAATCAGTTGGTAGACTCAATCTTCCAAAGGACAGATATACTTCTTATAATACTACAATTATAACAAGGATTTCTTATTATATTTTGGTAAGAAGAGCACTGAATGGAAAGGTGAGTGTACCCATCACCAGGCTGCGAGGGAAGCATAAAACTTCATCCTATAGCTTGTTCATAGACCAAAACAGTTCTTGAATTCCCTCTGCTTCCAGATTAGCATTATTATTGAGAGATGATTCATTCAGAAGTCTTTTCCCAAACTGCTGTTTATCATTACTGAGAACACAAATACTCTGCTCAGCAAAGCTAAAGTACAGAAATTTGCTGAGGTTCATTCTTAAAATTTCCAGTACTCAAGACAAAAACTAAAGTTGATTTGCATTCTCAGCTACAGAGTGTTATCAGAACTGGCTGCATACTATTGCAGCAAGTTCCTGCGTCAGCTGGGGCTTGTGGAGAGCACTTCAGATCTAGTTCTACACAATGACATTGTATACACAATATACATTCAGTAAAGAATGAAATACACAAAATAAAGAAGTAAGGCAAAAAAGTGTATTTTACAGATCAGAGCTTTGGGCAGTATACTTCAAAGCAGTGGAACTTAATTGAATACTGTTTGACCTGTTATTTTGAGCTCTGGGTACCAGGTTTGATAGCTAGACAACGTTCCTCAAATCACCAGGGGTAAGCTTGCATAAACACACCTGTTCAACTGCAAGACACGTTTAGGACTGGTGTCTTTAACCACAAGGATATAGCTTTTCATCTATTTTCACATGGCTGAATTTGTTTCCACATCATACTATTTTTTCACAATGATAAACTTATTTACATATGTGGCAATCTCGTGCTTAATTTTTTTTTACTTGTTTTGCATGCTCTGTGTTCACCTGCCTCACAGAGCACACCCAGTAAGATATTCTTTCATAGTACACTGTATCACTATCCCAGGATGCTTAAGAAATAGAAAAAAGGAATGTAAAACTTGAATTTTCTAGCACCCATTCTCCTCACAAAGTTAAACAGGAAATGTTTGAAATTAACTGTCAGCTATGGAAGAATATAAGGTGTTTTTGTTTGTTTTTTTGTTTGTTTTTTAAGAACTTCAGTAGCCTAAATATGTCCATACAGGACACAGTCCAGGCTACAACTTTCCCTCTGACTTATAACTACCCACCCCATTTTACTGTTAGTGGGTCCCTGGCACAACTTCCCCTTATGCCAACCATTACTCTCCCAAGCAGTTCCTAGGTGTATTTCAGCAGACAAAAAAACGTTAGCAACTGTTCTAGAAGGCAGCATAGATAAAGATACTTTAATCCAGTAGGCAGGAGGAAGAAAAGTTTCAGGTATAATTTGTTAACATGTCCACAGAGGACAGAGCAGCCACTAGCTATGTGTACAAATGTAGCTCCTCAATGCAGAACAAGGAAACATCTCTTCTTGTAAGAAAGCAAATCAATTTTCTAGCTGCCTGTCTGGCTACACTGTCTGCAAAGGTGTCGTACTACTTAAAAAAGGGGCAGCAGAAATAGAGAATACATCTGTTTTTACTGAATGCATATATTGTTAAATACCGAGAATGTGTAATATAGTAAATTCTGTATCCTGGAGTTAGCAGTCTGTGTAGTAAAGTATTCCTTCTGTTAATACAACTTTAACCTGCTTGGTTGCTTCTGAAATCCAGAGGGATTGCTGGATGAGGAAAAGTACAGTTTCTGCTTATAGCATCTGTGTATGATTACATGGGTAAAAAACAGGTGTGGGAAATGTTCTATTACTGGAAAATCTATTGTGTTTTCACACTGCTAAGAACACAAGAGCAAGCTGTACTGAAAGTATCGGTACAGATATTTTAAGAGAGAAAGCCCACCTTGGACACTAGATAGCATCTGCTCTGAGCACCAGTGACACTAGAGGTCAGCATGGGAGCATCTACATTAGCATTATAGCCTGGGCAAGAAACATGCTTTGAAGCACCCCACATTGCTAAAAGTCCACTAGACTAAGCAGGCTCAAAGTTTGCACATTTGAAGATTCTTTTAGGAGGAAACTAAATGAAAGATGCCACTAGTGGCTGTTTGAACCACTTATCTGAAATACGTCTAGTTTGAAATAAGCCCCCAGAGCTCCTGCATTATGAATGTGGGGTTCACTCCTTGGCTTTGATTTCTTCGAGCTGGACCACTTTCTGATGTAGACAGTCATTAATTTTATCTATATCAGAAGTAGCAGCAAAACACCTCTTTGGCAGGTGAAAAATCACACTCCATATGCCATTATACGTAGGCATGTGCAAAGAGAATAATGTAAAATACAATTTCACAAAAATAAACAAGCAGAAATATTGTAAAATCAAAACCACAGATGATGGCTGATAGTCACTCTATAGTATTACACCAAGTGTCCAAAAATCACCAGCTAAAAAGATGTCTAATAGTATCTATAAGACTACTGTAAATTTAAAAAAGCTGGATCTCATCAGTAAAGCAGATTTAATAATAATAATAATAATAATAATAATAATAATAATAATAATAATAATAATAATAATAATAATAATAATAATAATAATAATAAAGAAATAAATGGATAGAAAACTGAGAAATTGAGTACTAAGAGTATAAGTTTGAAACATAGGATCATAGTAAATTTGAGGTCAAAATAAAAGGGGATTTAGATAACTGACTATTAAATTTAACATTAACATAAATTTAAAAATATGAATTTGAAAATGACAAAGTTTGAGAAGTAAAATGAGCTTGCTAGGAAATCAACTACTATATGAATTGTGAAGTACAGATTTTATATGTCAAATCTTCCCCTCATTCTCTGAATTAGACATGCTACAACTACTTGTAATGTATACCCTAAGGCCACAGGATAAAAAAATGCATGGAGGTTACTGCTGAGTGAAAAAATAATTCAAAAGACGGTATGAAAGATAAGCAAAGAACTCAGGGAAAGGTGCACTGAGGAAGTGAAGAAGTAAAAGAGAATTTCTAAGGCAAGAATTACGAAAAGACATGCTGAGTCTGCCTACATTCTGGTATCATCTGTAAAATCTAAGAGTTTTTCAGGTAATTTATACATGAGTGCTGAAGGACATGGAGTGTCTGCAAATCCAACGGAAAGCATTTTTATATTTAATCTATCAAGACAGAGTGATGGAAGAAAAGCAAATGAAAATAACTATTCTTACAGTATCCTTCTATTGGTGAGGCTGCTAATTTTAAGGACAACTTATTTCATACTTCACCTACTATTGAAAAGTATTAGGTAGGAATTCTTCCTATATTAAGAATGAATACAAATTTTAAGAGGAAAATAAACTGGTAAGAGGAAGAGCTTTTCAATTCATCTAGGTCACGTAGTGTGTTCTCAGTGGATACAAACTATTGCTGCCAGAGATCCAAAATGACTTGTGTTGCTGTGTGCTGCATTACTTAACTAATAAATCCTATTAAGATCTCTATCAGCACAAGATAAAGCCTCATATTTACATAAATGTCAGTTAACTTGGATTTCATGTGTATCAGTCTTTTCCTGCAGAACATTATTCTAATCCACACAGAATACTTTGGCACACATGCAAACAGTCTATTTCTACAGAACCATAGTATGGTTCCCTAACATAGGCAGGGCTGCCCCTCAGCAAATGGGACTGCCCAGGAATGAGGCACCCACAGCTCTTCTGGGCAGCTGTGCCAGGACCTCACTGCCCTTTGAGTGAAGAATTTTCCCCCAAACAACTTAGTTAAATATCCCCTCATTTATTTTAAATGAGGGTGAATTCTATTATCCCCTTCACATATTTAGGAATAAAAAAGATTAACATCAGAGTTGGTTCATTCATGAAAAACAGACGAAAGCTGTCAATGCAGAAAAAAATATCTAACAGTTGTATTCTGTCATTGTGCTAGAAGTAAACAAAAGTTGTTGCACCAGTCTTCCCTGAAGGAATGCTTTGGACTCTAACAAAGATTCAGAAAAATGTTAAAATACGGTCATTAAAACTACACTGTTTAAAACAAGATGGCATGAAGGTTTTGCATTTGTAAGTTTTCTTAAGCAAAGGAATACAGCAGGCCATCATTGTTCATTTTTCATTTGTTCTTGAAATTCTAAGGAAAGTTTATGAAAGTTAAAGAAAACTGATCTTGCATCAATGCTTTAAAGCACAAATGAGACAACCTAGATAATTAAAATCCTGTAAGCCCAACATCAGTCCTAGGAAAATAATGGAATATTTCCTACTTGTCTCCATTAATGAAGGATTAAAGAAGCAGTATAGAATTAATGTCAGTCAATATGACTTTTTTTTTTTTTTTTTGGAAAACAGAACTTGCAAAACTGGCATGGTATCTTTCAAGAGACTGCAGGAACCAGGTGTCCTTCTATGCTGCCTACTTCCAGAAAAGAGTCTGGATGGCAATGAAATTCCCTGAAAATTGAACTTGTCTTTGTGGTGAGATTATACATCAGCATGACATGAAACACCTGCCCGCCAGTTTTACTGGGCACGCAGTGTTTAATTGTGGTTTGTTTTTTCCAAGAACTCTTTCTTTCTTTCTTTCATTCTTGGCATGCAAATGGCAAGCTACTATTAAAAACAATTATTCAAACTTGATAGCAAAGGGAAGTTGTTTGAAGAAATGTTCCTAAATATCATTTATGGCAAAAAAGAAACTATTGCTTTGGTCTTGGTCTGAAAAGAGCTGAGTTTGAGATTCATTTCCTACACATTATGATGATCTACTTACTAAATCATTATCATAAGAACTTCTGCTTCTTTGAAAAGTCCAAGATGCAAATTCTTGCAACTTCCACAAGTTTATGATGTTTCTCAGCTCATGTTCTTTCAGCAATCCCAGCAGACCTAATTTAATTTCTAATCTTTTCACCATGCCTAACACATTTTTCTAAATTATTTTGCATTTGTACTCAGAGGGAGTACTGGCTGATTTCTGCTTATAAAGCTTTCTCTTTTCATTCCCATTGTTTCTTATGCAAAAGGAATGAAGCTAACTGCATAGAGCAATTCAGTGATCAGTTGCTTTCAGTCCATACCATATTTCAATAACAATATGGCATATATTGTGGATTTGACATATTTTATGCTCACAGTACAGAGAAGCATGTACTGTACTTTACCTGTGACTTTGAGTGCAGGGAAGAAAGCCACATTTTTCCATACAGCCCAGGAAAATATGTGAGTGCACAAGTTTCAGCTCATGTTAAAATTTTACAACAAGTAAATTGAAGAACAATCAGAAAGACAATAGGTACCAACAACAATAAATGCTCTGCTCTTGTACGAACTATGTGGTGTAAGATTTCAGAATTTCATGTCAGAAAACACTAAGATGTTTCTGTTTATATTCTTTGAGTAATTCTAGATTTGGTAACATTTTTATTCTTATCAAAACAATTTTTTTCCTAATTTTCATTTCCTTTGACTGATCAAAGCACTATTTTCTTGTCATATATTAAAACAATCTTGTGATAAACTGAATTTACTTACTACACTATTTCTTGAAAAGACCTTTAAGGATCTGAGACAAACAGATAAAATTACTTTCTTTTTACAAAACTACTGAATATGCCTAAAGAAGATTTACAACTCCTTTCATGTTTTAGAACTTCACATAATCTCCCTCTCCAGAATTTTCTTCTGATTTTGATACAAAAATTCACTGTTCCAATGAAATGCAGAGTTGCAACAATAGAACCAAGAAAGGTATTTATGACAACTTTATTCCACAGACTAAATCTTTCTGAAATCTTCCAATCAAGTGGCCACAAGTTGTTACTAAGAGAGCCTTCAGAACTGGTCGTGTGCGATTCTTCAGTAGATTATCTTTCACATGGACTGAACTTATTCCTCTCCTATAACATTTCTGAAAAATGTTACATACTTGAATTCCAATTTTGTTATTCTCCTTCTCTTATCCAGTATTTGAGAACAAACTCCAGTGCTCCTAGGTTCATCATTTCCAGCCTCAGTCTTCCTTGTGTTTAATGTACCTCCAGCTCTTTAAATTCTTATTTCTTCTTAAGCCCCATGAGGAGAATCACAACTATTTTCTCACTATTCTACAAGCTGAATTTGTTCTCTCCAAACATGAGATTTGTTTTTTCCTCTCTCTCTTTTTTTTTTTTTTATTTATTTTTATTTTTAATTATTCCTTAAAAGGGAAATGGATGAGGAAGGATAACCTTTCCACGTAGTGCTTGGTTATCTTTGAGCAGTGTCTCTGATGCCTCATTCCTTCATTCGCATGGTTTTTGTACTATAAAAGCAACCTTTTCACCTCCTCTTCTGCTCATCCCATAAAGCCTATGTCATTTCACCTCAGCTTCCATTGTAAGCAAGGAAATTAAAATAATTCTAAAATCCTACAAACATTATCCCATCCAGCACATTCAATTCTATTCCATTCAAACTAGTATATATATATATATACCTTAGTGCACATGCAAGAAGTAAAAGAAGTATGTCTCTGCAGTTTACAATGGCACACATAAAATAATGATGTTCATGAATGAATAATACTATGCATAAATTTTAGGGTATTTTCTGTGCAGTGCCAGGAAGTTCCTAGTCAATACATCAGAGAACCAAAACACATCAATAGCTGATTTAGAACTGCCCACATTTGTAGAGAACATTAATTATATTCCTAGAGCTCATGTAAAATGAGCTTTTAATTAGAGAGTATGTCCTCATATCGTAATTCTTAAAAGGAAAGAAATTATGAGATGCTAGGTAATTCTTAAAATAGCATGTTTAATGTTCATATGTTTCTTTTATTTTACTTGAAATGTAAAGACTGCTCGCCTGAAGTCATTATTGGTTTACTCGTGGCTGTTAAAGCGTAGGATAATGGAGACTTCTATTTCATTTTTTATCAGCAAGGATGTACGTGGGCCATCCTGCTAACAGTTGTCTCCTCTACAGTTTAGTAAAAGGTCAACAGAGGAAACAATACCTCTGTGAACAAGAGCTTAATACGTTATATGACTGCTTTAGATGGGAAGATGACTGATCAATTTTCCTTCCATTATTTGTCTAATTAGTCATTCTCTCATACTGTATAAAGATAAAGCACAGCATACAACTATACAATAATTGTAAATACAGCTCTATGAAAGAGCTTTCACAGTACTTCACAGCATCATCCCTCATGAGAAAGACTGTTTGCTCAGATAGCATCCAGTAAAATCTAATCAATAAACCTATCTATATTCTTTTTAATTCAGCAGCTCAGCTTTATTTAATTCTCCAGTTTCTAATATTGCACAAACACACTGCTGTATAACATACTACCACCCAGCTGCCTCTGCTTGTCCAATACATCACATTTGTCATTGTTAGAATTCAACAAGGACTTAAACGGATTACCTGGTTTGCTTTCATTTGGTTTACACTGAACTTCTTCAACACATTCTGCAGGAAACCATCCAATATGTCCCCGGGTGCTGCCTTCCCAGAATCCACCTTCTCCAATGCTTAAAACTAAATATAGAGAAACATAGGAAACATTAGACTTTTATTCCCCTCCGATGTAAAAACTAAGATTATTTAAACAACTTTAATAATTGAATATTATGTTCCTAACAGCAAACACTGTCCAATAACTTAAATTCTAGTGCTGCAAAAGTAAGCACAGAGTAAACTTTAAATGTAACTCAAACCTAATCAGACTTTGAAACTCCTGCCCAAAACTATTTTTATCAGATGTTTTCTCAGCGCTTACATAATCCTTTCCATTTACATTTTTTGCATTGCCGTTTTAGTCAAGGATAAATGCATGGTCATATTAACACCAAAAATGAGTCTTGCCTGTTCAGATTAAGCTGAAGTGATGAATGCACTGTAAAACTGAATACATATTGAAACTGGGTTTTCATATATATGTATACGTAGAGAGAGACATCTCATATGTTTTGTACTTCCTAAGGAAACATGCCATTTTATTTAGTGGGTAACTCCAGAGGTGTAATATAGGTTAAGTAACATAATTGAATAGTTTGAGTATGCAGCAGCTAATGTACCCAATGTATATATCTTTTGAAACATTTTAGTGATCTGTCTCAGTAGAAGATAATAAAAATAGGGACAGAATGAGTTTCCAATGGAAGAAAAAGCAAATTAATGATGCATATTTTTACTAAGCAATTATAGGTGAGGTTCTTCCTAATCACTGTGTTAATAACATACGCTGAAAGAACATAAATGTTCTATTAAAAATATACTTTCCATTTTTTTAATAGAATGCATATGAAAGAATAATAAAATCATGAGTTGCTCTTCAAAGTAGGTTGGCTGGAAACGTAGCTCAGTCATACAGCACAGGTCTTCAGAGTACATCTGTACAAAACTCAGTGTTCAGTGTGGAGGTCCCTGAGCTACCAAAAACAGGCTCATGTAAGTCAAGGCAGCACAGTTCCATTATCAGTGTGCTTGCTAAGCCAGCCAAGCTAACTGGCCCTGATGAAAAATCAAGGCTAATTAGCCCAAGCTTGTCTCTGTGTTAACATATGCATGTGGTTTTCGCAACCAAGAAGAAGATCTCTGTGGAGTATTGCAGTATGTTAGGGATATTACGATGCTCAGAGCCATTTTGATGATCTCCAGCACAAGCGCTCTTTGCTCTGTTAAAACATGCCTTATCAGGCTTTAAAATTGTAGTCCCAAAGCCTGACTGCAATTGAATTCTGTATCAGTGGAACTGCTGTGACTCAATGGCTTTGAATTTGAACTTGATTTGCACTACTATAGACTCAGATGGAAATCAGATCAATGCTAGAGGGAAAAAAAAGTGTTCTGAGACTACTAGAGGAATAGTAAGAAGCCTGGCCTGACAAATTAGGATAAGTAAAAACAGTATTTGAAATAAAATGTTTACCTTATTTGTCATTAATGCAATCCTAAGATATTTGTGGTGTTGCTTATGAAGCGCGGATGTCTACTGACAAAAATCTTTGTGAGAAAAAATATTTTTAAATGTGTCAACTTTTAGTTTTTTAGTATAGCATATTCAGATGCACAGATTCCAGTAGCTGCTTATTCACAAATCACTTCCAATGGGAAGTACATCTTAAACCCAAGAAAAAATCCATTAAAGCAAAATGTTACTCCTGTGTGGGTTTCAAAAATACTGTTTATCAAGCACTTCTCCAACTTCGCGTGTATGAGGAAACCTAAACCTGTCTAGAAAGAGGCTAATGGGCGGGAGCACTGATTTTGCAACACAGTAACTACTCTGCAGTGAGAAGGAAGCCAGATAAAAAAATGTTTAGCATGACTTTTCTTTTAGTTAGCTAAGACCTATTGCTACTGTTTAGATAAGAAGAAAATATTAATCTAATTAGATTAATATAATCTAATCTATAGATCTAATGAGATCTAATAACTCAGAAAGAAATAGAAGCCTGTTCATTCATCCTGTATATATTGGGTATTTATCAACACTGAATATGTTTTTAAGAATGTATTCTCTGTTCACATAAGAACTGAGCGCATTTCTCACATATGAGATACATAAGGAGGCATAATTAATAACATACATATAGATATTATATCTATTGTAGTGTTCTATTGTACACTGATTCCACTTCAAATAACAATTGTGCACCCAAGCTTCCAATCAGCTGAAACTAAAAATGCAGCAGTAGTAGATTCCTGTTGAAGAGAGTTCAGAAGTGAATCTCAGTCCTGATTTCACAAACTAGCAAGATAAGTAGAAAAACAACTAATTAGCAATTAAGAACGTCTTCTCTAGCTCAATATTTCATTAATCTCTCAGAAATGCTTCAAATTAAATTGATATTTCAGTGCCCAAAAAGAATTTGCACAGTGAGAAAGAAGTCGGGATATCGGATATCCATTTAGAGTAGCAGCAGCTGATAAAACATCTAAGCCAAGATGAGAAAAAGAATGTGTTTTATAAGTCCATCTGTGAATACAAGGCAAAACGAGGTTACCAGAAAGCAAAAGCTTATCTGTTATTGCATGGATTATTAAATATCAGCAATTGCTAAGAGCAAGAGGGAAGCAAATATCCTTAGACCTGCCTAACATCTATGGAAAAGAGGTAGAAGAGAAAATGAGGTACTGCTAGAATGCAGCCAGCCTTTACCACTCTCGTCTAAGTTTGTCAAGAAATTAAATCTACAAATAAAATGATAATATTTATATAAAGGAATACAACATTATGGATATTAAGAAGAGGAAAACCCAGTGGAACTGCAAGGGGCAAATGTGGAGAAGCCAGAGATGCAACTGATGTACTGAGACAAGACAAATTACTGGTGAAATGGAGGAGAAGCACATACTGCCTAATACTAAAAATGTAATATTTGAGATAAATATGTGGGTTCTGCACTACCAAAAAAAAGTTGAAATAATCTTTTCAATAAATCTCAGGTGGCTTCACTAATACGAAATTCTGAAGCAGGAGTCAAAAATAAAATAATTTCTTGTATCTATAAAAACTGGCAATACTTCATGTATTCCAACACAGATAGTTGGGAACTTAAAGGATAAACTAATATTTCTACAGCTGAGAGAAAAAAGCTGAGAGAAAACAGAACTAGTCTATGCTGATTTAAGAGCCACAAGGGCTGAAAGTAAATATGCTTGCTATGATGATGTGCAGCTGAAGATCTGAATACTTTTAGTGAGAAAAGGAATTAAGGGTGCTCTCTAGAACTTGCAGTGGAAAGCAGAAAATTTCATCTGTAAGGAACAATGATAGTGCCGCTTCCATTCATAATGCAGTTTGACCATGTCATTTACCTTTAAACCATTGTTCAGTTATTGCTAAAGAGTGCTATTTACCTAATGAAATGTAAAAGGCTTTCCTCTGAATTGTAGATAGCAACAATTTATCTCCTGGATGTTTTTAAATTAATCCCTATGGTTTTTATTTTTCTGAAGGGCAAAAAAGCAAGTTATTTCTCTCAGAAACATTTACTATAGTCTTTTTTTTTTTTTCTTTTAGTAGTGTCAGCTGTTTGATGCAAATTTGCAGAATTATTTGCCCTTTGGAAGGACAGCTTCCAAATGACATAACTGCTCCAAGAGTAGGTGTTGCACTGGAAAGACAGTTTTGCTGAAAAATTACCTTTAAAAAGTTACAACTTACAAATCTATTTTCTTAACTTTGTGTTACATGGGCAACTTCTTTCCTCTAAGTACATTTCAGTAGGAAAAAAAAGTTAAAGGTTTAAACTATGTTTTCATAGAAATAAGAGAAATGTAAATTAAATGACAGTTACCTTCCAGAGTGACAGTTCTCTGCATCTGAAGTGCATCTTGATGCATACATTATAAGCAAGATAATTGGAGGTCAGCTCATATTACAACTTGCTCTTGCTTTCTCCTTTTTCTGCAAATCTGGTTTAAATTTTACTCCATTTCTTTATGTATCCTCATTTATTCCAGAAACATATCCTGCCTGCCCTCCCTGTCATTAACAATGAACAGGATCTGTCTGTTCTGCCTTATGGGCAGATCATTTCTGGCTTTAAAATACATGATCAAGAGAGACTGACATATCTTGAGACGAGTGCAACACTACTAGAAAGGAACTAATTGTCTATAGCACTGATAAAATCATGTTAAGGCCTCCAGCATGCAAACAAGCCCCAGCTGCCATGTAGAAAACGTTCCTGTGCAGTCCACGTACAATCTGGAAGGAAAGCCTTGTGTATCCGCAGTTAATGATTTTGCATGATTGACCTGAGCAGTTGGATTCAACAGTAGCTGCACAGGCATTTCTTTTAGAGGAGAAGCAAATTCAGCAATCTTTCCCCATCTCTGCCTGTGGAACATCAAAAAGAACTGAAACTGGGGAAGTAATGTGGACAGAAGATATTTCTCACTTTCAGATTTTATATTTAACTTTCAGTATTGCCTCTAAAACTAATGTGTGATCATCTGTGACTTCTAGGATTAATCTAATCAAATTTATGTAGTCCCTTTTACCTTTACTGTTTATCTGAAAAACTACCTTACTGGCCTGTAATTCAACCACTGTATTTTCTGATTTCTTTTAAAGGACTAACTGTTAAACTCTGATAACTTCATGTCTCTTGGTTGTGTCCCATTCCCTCCCTATCACTAAAGGATGGGAAGGCTGAGGAACATTAGCTTAAATTTTTGTCCTCATGTCAGCCACAGCCAACATGGCCACAGTCAAAGCCAGGCTAAATCCTGACTCAGAGCAGCATTTTTTTTTTCACCTTTATCACCTGTATTTTGTTAAGAAAGAAAACAAACAGTGTTCAAGAAGAGGACCTGGCTTGAGAGATGGTTCACAATGATGGATTGTTAACAGAGCAATCACTCACTACGTCAAAGTCTACAAATGCAGTAATCTACCCTTAATCCTCTAAATCTGAGGAAAGAGAGCTCAACTGAAATGGAACTGAATGAGCCGTGCTGTTCCAGTCAAGATCTAGAATTGTACACTTTTTCTTCCTCTTTACCATTGTGAACTACTTTTTACAAAGCTACTATCTTTTCTGCAGTTCCGGTATGTGTCTTAGTTTGAGAAAAGGGGAGTAGATATGAAAACACTGCACAAAATAATCCTCCTGTACTGATTTGAATATTGAAGAAATTAGAATCAAGAAATGGGAAAATCTCTAGTTCTGTACATTTTATCACTATCTCTGTTGAAGAAGGTGAGGATGGAGCCAGGTTTGCTCTTCTCCAGAGAAATGCCAAACTACAAGTGTGGGGAGTGCAGAGCAGAGAGAATTAACTTGTGAAGTAGCTCCAAACCAACTTAGATCAGAAGACTATACTACTGTGTCAGATGACAATAGTGTGCTCATATCCATTTCATAGCTCACCTCACTGGTATTCTGTGTCTATTGAATGCTTTTGGTCAGTTTCTACAGAAGATGATGGGGATTTGAAGATGTAAGAACATCCTAACCCTCTTTATGCAGCCTCCTGAGCAAAGCAAGCACTCTTGCTTGAGCAAGAGCAAGGCCATGTGTTTGTCACATATAACTCTGATTTACCAGTTAGAAGCACAATTCTGTCTCCTTCAGGTAAGAGTGACTGAAAGAAATGAATTAGTTTATTATCTGTGATGTGTCATAACTATTTATGCTAGGAATTTAAATCAAACTGATCAAGTCAGGAGACAGTAAGGAAACTAAGGAGACCAATGAATCTGAGCAAGGTTAATTTCACATTAATTTCATCCTTCATATTTTATAGTATAACAATCCTTATGCAAGCCTTTTAGGTTATATTCTGCTGCCTTGCTCATGCACTCAAAATACAAAATGCTATTGAAGAAACAAAATATACTTATGTAGCTCTTCCCTTTCTGGTATTTTATTTACTAATCTAACAAATGCAAAAGCCCAGGAGAACAACTTTCCTTCTGCCACCCATGAACACTGTCTGTTGGCAATATTTTCAAGCACAGCAGGTGTTTAATAATCTTTCTTTTTGAAAACTACTTACAAGTAGATTTTACAAGAAATTAAAATATTAGTGATATATTTGGATTGCACACTGAAGTAAAAGTAGTATTGCAAGGGCCAGTATTTCTAATGCAGAGAACTGATGACCTTCTGGTAGAACAGATGCTCGAGTCATCACTACTGTATGACTTCTGTTTCTCTAACACTAGAGAACGTATCTGGGAGTGGACCTTGATTGCACTAAAATCCTCTCAGATAGACAGACTGCACCTACATGGGAGGCATCAGACAAGATTCCCCTCCAAAAAATATGTTGGAATACACTTGAGATACCAGAAAAAGCTCCCATATTTCCAGATAATGAACACTAGAAAATGTAATTAATCTCAGTAACAGAGAAACCAAGCATTTTTCAGAACTGGCCCATGTATTTCCAGATGAAACAGAAGGGGTGGTGATACCATGGGAGTCAATAAAAATAAAAGAGAGAAGCAAAAATTTAGAGTTAATAGCCACCCATAAGGAGAGAGTAGACAATACTCTGGGACCCAAAAATTAGAAAGATAGGAATCACATGGCAAATAAACAAGCTGTAATAAAAACACATAATAATGGAAAGACAGGAAGAAAAAAACTGTGAGCAAGAAGAGGCTTCAGAGTTTTTCAAAGACACAAATAGCAATGCTTTAACTTTTTCTTTAGTCAGTAAGAGGTAATTCATGTCCATTTGAGATATGTCGTAATATAACATTGTTTCTGGAAAAAAACAAACAAACAACTTCATTGTTTTGTTTCTAAGGGACCAGAGATTGTCTGCTCTGTGCTGAGTTGTGATCAGAGGTAGAATCTACTACTTTTACAACAAGGTATGCTACTATAGACTTGAATAACAGGTAACCTTCTCAGGGATGCATACATCCTTCTGTAATTCTTTGTCTTCAAGACACAGAAAAGAATTAATTCTTCACACACAAAGTGTGTGAAGCATTGCCTTATCCATATCTGGGTTTTGTTATAAAAGATGCCACCTGAGTAACAGTTTAAGAATTAACTATTATGAATCCAAAAGATTATTAAAGTGTATTTTGCACATACTTTACATTTTGTTTGTATATGTCCGTGTGTCTGTTTAGACTGAATTAGTTTTATCGCACTGGAATTCTAGGCCCATACAAAATGCAAAAGAAACAAAATATGGTAAAAATATTTCAATGGGGAATGAAGCTAGCTCTTCATTCATGTTTGAATGAAACCTGCATAAAGCTACCAGGTTTATTTTTACATCAGCCATGGCCCTTCTCTCATGAGTGGCAGACACACAAATGATGTCAGTGAGCATGACTAACAACTAAAAATAAAGCTGGTATTTTTATAGAGGCTATGTAATATTCTATTAATACAAGACCATTTTGTTTAGTTTACATTATCTTAGGACCTTGCTCATTCATATCTTTTTCTGAGTAGTTTCCTTGTGCCATCTACTGTGATCAGTTATCACTCATGCACTTTCAAAGGTTTTAGAAAGTAAAAAACTCTGCCTCATCTTCACCTGATAAAAGCACTTCTCAACAAGAGTTTAGGGATTCACTCACCTCCATGTCCTGTCTTATAGTTATAAAAGTTATAAAAGAAAACATATAAAAACGTTTCCTAATTATTCCTTTCTCTAACATGTTTTGGGCTATTGCCTTTTGACATCTTTATAGTGATCAATCTCATGGTACACTCTGACAAGAACAGACAGACTGAACAGAGCCTAGAAACCCACAAGGAATTTCTGTACTAATCTGTAACCCAAGAATCATAGTGCAGCTCTCAAGTTGGCATAAGTGGGGTCAAGAGAAAGCTTTTTATTTTTCAGTTGTGAGTCAAGAGTGTTTTCAAACACTGCATACGGTGAGGCTCTAAGCCTCAAACAGACACATGTATCCTCAAACTAAATAAAATATTCTTGAATTAATAGGTTATTATGTAACCTGTGTGAAGTTTCATTACTGACTGGATTGTGGTCTTGCTAAGCAAGTTTTAGGGATAGAAGGACACAAGATATACCAGGTACTGAGTCAGTCTTCTACTTACAAAGGAGTACTTGATAGCCAGCACACAATACTGAGAGATGTGAGTTTTAATGCCCATGTTATCAGATGATGGAGAGAAAGTCTATCAGTCCTTCCTGTTAAACAATTTTTGGGTTGTTGGTTTTTTTGTCTGTTTTGTTTTGTTTTTTTCTCTGATTCAAATAATTACATTTTCACCTGAATAGAGGCATGAATTGTTTAACTGAAGCCAGATTTTTGTCCAATATGGTAATTTTGAATCCTTCCTCCGTACCATCACCCATCTGAGACCTTTTTTAAAGCATCAATGTTGTTTCAGCTGGATTCTTCATCCTCCGCACAACCTTGTTGTGTACATTCTGACATATTTTTGGTGACACTTGAGGAACCAAAATGACATGATAACAAGAAATAGAGTTTGATATGCCTCTGAAACTTTTTCCTTTGATGAGTAATTGCAACCTATAATATGGTTCTAGCCTTCCTATCAAACAGACTTAAATGACACTCAGTAAGACTTCGTCAAGTAACAGAACTACTGTTTTCTTTTTCCTATGTACATTCTTTTCTTTTTCCAAGTTTTCCTAAATGGATTGACATCTATAAACATCTCACTAGACTTCACTGCATTTAAGTTCTATAAAATGCTGTAAAATAAACATGCCTGCAAATCCTAGATCTCTGCTAGCTTTTTGCTTCAATGTGCACATCATATATTTGATACTGAAGAATCCCTGTAGGGATGATATAATGTTGGATAGGTAAGCCTTGCTTTATATAAAAGTAGTAAATAATTTATGGTCAGCTTCAGTAAACACAGATTTTCCCCATTTTCTGTTTCAGTATTTTTATATGCTTCAGTTATTGCCCCCACAAAATCACTGTCTTATGTCCTGATCATCCTATATTAAGAAGATCTGAAAAGTGAACTAATTTTCCCCTGCACTGTTTTCCAGTTACTGTCATAGTAGCTTAGAACCAAGGCTCCTGAACTAATTTATTTAACTATTAAACACTTCATTGAAATTTAAATTCCTTGTTTGATGGGTATTTTTGCATATAATCAGCCCAGATTCTACTGTAAACAAGCAGCCTGCTAATGAACGTCCTACAAACTTCAGCATACCAACGAATGTGTTATAGTGTTTCCACTTCTGTCAGGGAAAACATTTTCTGTTTTGTCATTCTCCAGAACTGCCTGGAGTCTCTGATGCTTTATTCTGGTAACTAAAATCTGTGGCCTAAGTTGTTCTTAAATCCTCTACCGTATCTTTAAAACCAGCAACTCAGTTGAACAAAACCATGTAGGGATATAATACTTCCCAAAGAGTAGATGTTGTTGCTCAGCCATATTCATTCTTTATCTGTTGGCAGCTACTAGGAACCTCATGAACACATCTGATTCAGAAAGCTATTTAATACTACTCATGGCTCCTCATATTTCACCTCTTGTAGGAACCAGCAGTTCTCCCAATTGGTGATAAACCTCCCTAGATTATGCTCAAGCTAAAACTTCTGGAATATGCATGTTTCACTTTTTTGTTATTATTTTCTTTCAATTCACTAACATGTAGCTTATTCTACTGTCTTTTTCCTACACCTTCTTGGTGAGAACAAACTGTGCAAGACCCCAGGTCTCCACATTTTCAGTATTCTCATGTAAAAGTATGAAAATTACATTTACATTCAGTTTGCTTTATGTTTTGCATGACAGTTACTCATAATGCAAATTAAACTTTCTCTAGGTTGTACCCATTCTTTTGACATTTCAAGGCTTTTGTTAACTGAAATAATGCATTTCTTCTTTTGCATTTATTCTCATAGACTGAATGCTTACAAAAGAGGTTCCCAGAAGATACAAATCTCTGTCAGTTTTGTTAGAATTTGAAGCCAACTCTGCTATCAGTAACTTCAATTTTACTCAATATCTGGCATTCCCAGTGCTTTGCATGTCTTTATTAATTTTACTCTAGCTTAGTTAACTCCCATTACTTGTCAGCTTTTACAGTTTTATTAAGTGTTCCTATTGGCTCTCCCTAATTTCCTTGTGCACCATTTTCTTTCACTCATAATCACTGATTTCTATCAGACAGGGTATAGCCACTTGGAACTGTCAAATCACTTTTTTCAGCCCCACAGCAATCAAACAGCTCTCCTAAATTTAACCTTCCTCCTTCATCCTTACATTTATAAAACTTTACATGTGTTTTATCTTTAAAGAGTAGTGATCTTGAAATTTGCTCTACACCTTCTGAAGGACTGAGTTAAAAATAATTATTAAACTTAAAAATGCTTCAAATGTCAACCATTTGTAAAACAGAAAAATACGTTTTAATATCTCCCTAATTACGTCCAGCCACTACAAACAGGATCAGAAAAGTGGGATATTTTCCTTTTGAAGGTAAACAGTTTCAGTTGCAGGGAAACTTTCATCTGTTTAACATTTTTATTTAGGATTCAGAATTTATTCCTTCTTATTTGCCTTCCATAACTGGAATTTTGTTTGCATGTATTGACTAGCAGATCTTTTTGTGCCAGTTTTAGCTGGATATGCAAAATCACAGATTAAACTGTGGTTACTCTCTTAGGAAGTTGGGTCTTGTACAGCACATTTCTTACTCTCTCAGCATTATCTTGAAGTGCTTTCTGTCTTCAAAGTAATAACTTGAACTTTGACTTTGATTTTACTGTATTCTTGTTTGAGAAGTGCACCAGACACCAGAAATGATATGTGCATCACCATATTTGATCCTTAAATTACTTACAGCAGACTCTATCTACATACTTACGCTACCTCTCAGGAGGGGACTCTTTCAGTTCAACAAGTGAACTGCTCCTTGAGGAAAGGAACAAAGACAGACTTTGTCCCTATTGCTGTTTCCTTCCTGAGCTTTTTGGATAGCCAACAAGTTTACAAACTTTTAAAGTGCTAATGCTGTCTTTCTGTAATGACTACAGAAGCCAATTACATGTTCTGTGCAACATGCTGCTACTACTGCACATGTTTTTGAATTTCAATGTACTTAAAAGTCACTTACAGTTAAAATAGTAGCTGAATACAGATTGGTTACAGAATGGAACTAGGAGCAAAATACCTTCTAAAGAAACAAAAGCAAAAAATCACTTCTATTAAATATGAGATTTTTTTTCCTAAGATAAAATAATCTTAAAATAAAATTTCAATGTAGAAAAGGAAAAGCTTGTTTAAAATTAATTACTCACCTTTTACTCTGTCTCCTTTGTGCAGATGAATTTCCCCTTCTCCTTGAGGTTGATATGGCTTTACGACAATAAAAAGTCTTCCTGGTACAGCACTGTAAAGCTTGCGTTTTGGACCCTGATAATCCAAGGCAGACAGAGTATCCTTGTTGGCACTAGGACTGTAAACGGCACTGGAGATTGAAATTAAAATCATTAACAGGTTATTTAAAATGAAGAAAGTTAATCATTTACCATCATATTGGTAGTATTAAATTAAGCATAATCATCTTCCAGTAATACATCTAATCCTGCAGAAAAAAAACATATACACATGTTCTATTTTCATCTTAAATGCATTCTTTACATTCTGGAAGTCCTTCTGTTTGAAATACAATGTTCACCTGTTCATGTTGGCCTAGAAACTAAAATAAATACTAAAGTTTTTCGTTTTTCTACAAGTGGAACTTGCACATTCACAGTCCCAAATTAACTTTAAATTTTCTGTACAACCACACAACACGAGCTCCACAATTTGTCAGAAAGATTTTTAAACATCTGTATATACAATGTTTGTTGGGAATGGATAACATTGTAATATTGCAATGTTAACTGAACAATCAAGAAAAATGAATCATCAAGTGAACAGACTGAAAACTTAAGTTACTTCATCACTCTACTATGGACTAAATAATTAAGTTCCTTCATCACTCCGTGGCCTGAAGCTAAATACTGCATCTGAATGTGCACTAAGGACAGTTAGCATATTCTCAAAGAGTTCATTACTTATTTGTGGGAATCAATAGCTCTCGCAGTGACTTCAGAGTGGCCCGTACTAACAAGTCATAGATCATTAAAAAAATCACAATCCAGTTATGATACACAGAGAGAAATTATTGAAAACTACTGAACAGATCATTATTAAATCTCTCCAAAATAAGTAACTGTCAGAAATATAGCATGAGAAAGAAGCAAATATTAGAGGGTAGAAAACTTGTATGAGATATCACAATGTAAAAAGAAGTAAAGTATGAAGGTCTTAAAGTCTAGAAACAGAAATCATTTGTGAGAAAGAGAAGTATTAATAAAGATTTTTAAGGAAGAGTAGAAAAAGGAAATGAATGACTGGTGATGTAGCATTTCAGCTTTCTGTGTTCTTTTAAGGAGAACTAAATGATCTCACAATGCTATATAAAGCAAACGAAATATGAGGATTGTTCCTTACTGTTTCCTCATCTTCTCCTTTTTTATCATCAACACTTCCATCCTACTCGGTAACTCAGTAACTTCTTCTTCACTTGGAATGATGTTTCCCTTTCACTTCATCATGCTTTTCTATTACCATGAAGACGTGCTGAGGTCCTTAAGTCTTTAACAGTAAACTCCTGTTGCTTGTCTGTGAAGGACTTTGCATCAGAAATGGCTCACACCATTTAAAGGAAAACAGGAAAAGCTGATGTTCAATTTTCAGTTTGGCTCCATTTCTTTTTCCTTATAAGTGAAGAAATACTCATAACTGTAAACAGTCCAGATTGTTCCATGTACAATTCCCAAATGTATCAAGCTGCATTTTCTGCCTAACCTGGTAGCAGCATTTTATTCACCTATAACAGAAGGTTCATTCATTTTCTTTCTTAATGAAAGAGAAGAGTATAATGGCATATTTAAGCTTTGCACTGAAGACATCTTCTCACACAAGACGAGCTTAGTAATGGAAATCAGGGCTGCAACAGCGGAGTCATGACTTCTTAGAAAGATCTCCCTTTTGTCCCCTTGCTCCAGCAAGTCCCATGTCAAGAAGAAGCCAGAAGAGAACATGAGGAGTTTAGTATGTTTTCCCTTTGCCCAGGAGTAGGTGGGCACCCCTGATTGGTGTGCAGAACAGCAGCCAGGTGAGAATATAAACGAACACCTGAGTGACAGGCTGCAGTGACCACATGGACCCCTTCCAGCATCACTCTCCAGCTCTGTCCTTCCAAGCAGCAGACTGCTCTCTGACACCTCATTAACCTCCTGGTGAAGCTAACCCTGACTTTTCCATCACCCTGCCCCTTCTGTTGCTGTGGCTCCAACATCCAACATTCAGTCTGAAAGGACTTTGTCATATAAAGGGAGGAGCAGCTTCACAGTTATGTACTGTTTGCAAATAATTAGCACCAATTCCCACATTTAGCTGATAGTAAGTAGGTGGTCACACAGTGAAACAAAATCTGCATCATGTGAGTTGCCATTCAAGGCAGCAAAGCAGGCCTGTGGCATCAAAAGGAACTGCTTGCAGGGAGAGACTTTAAAATGATTTTGTTGCCTTTAAATTTAGAGAGACTTCAGTTCTCTTCAAGCACTTGTAGCTCTGGATCTCTCTCAGAAAAGCCTTGCTGTTAAATAGCACTTTGCATCTGGACAGCTATGCATGTGGCTATCATACTGGCATATTAACAGAACAACCAATATTTTTTACCATGCAATTTCAGGCAGGAATTTTGTTTGCACCATCATTTATGCTAGTTTTCAAAACCACTGGTTCACAGAAAGGGAAAAGTGGCTGAATAAATCCAAACCAAATAAACATCACTCAAATGCATATTCAATTTTTTATTTTCTTTTTTTTTTAATTTTACTTCTCTCCCTCAAAGAAGAGTTTGTACTCCGGTTGAAACATGTTATCCCAGGAATACTGAAGAAAAGGCACTTTTTATCCATTACAGCTGAAGTAGTCATGGAAAACAAGGTAAATCTTCCCACTTTGGTGATACCAGCGACATTAAGTAGAACACAAGCACACTCATTCTGCAAAAACTACCTCGCAGGTGAAGACTCCTTCCAGACAACATGACTTGAAGTTGCCATACTTCTGTGTGAAGCAGCATCACCCAAATTATAACCAAATGAGCTTTTGCCACTATTGTAACATAGTTTGCTCTGCTGCGTGAAGCTGCTTGCCTAAGAATTTCTTTCAGGGGTTCTTATTTCTCAGATAACTATTTTATGCACCACATCCCAGAAATATTGCTGCCAGCACAAATAATGATTATCAGTTTTTTGTGCCTACAGCCAAAGAGAGAATACAAACATGCAGAATGTGAACAGTAACTTCAACTACATCACTTTCTGTTTTACTGACTTGGAAACTCGATTAAAGATTCAGATACTTACAAATAGCAAAGAGAAATTAACACCTACCTTACTTAACAATACCCTTGCCTTTTATGCATTGAAGAATGGAATATGTTTGATACTAGGAAACAGGATGGACAAAGGCTGATGTTTTAAATGATGACTGAATTAAATGCATTTTGTCAAAATATTTAAGCACTGAAAATTTCTATCAGTACCGCCTTCCTTCATTTTTGTAACCCTGTGCTTTAACCCAGCTGGCTTATCATCCTGGTGCAGCTCCATCACTTACACACTTAACAGTTGCATTTTCTGTGTCCTATGCAAAGGGAAGCTTAACTAATTTGCCCGTTCACTGTTTGACAGTGGCTTCATAAACCTGAAGTCCTCATTTGTGATCAAAACCTAGACACAATCACCTGCTTTATTATATTACTTGCAATATCTACATCACTCTAATTCGTCGGGATTTGCTCTCCAGTGGGACATAGCTGCAGGTTATTTGCAGAGAGTGCCTGCTAAATCGCTTTTATAATTCGAGAGGAGAGAAAGCAGCAAAATCTGAGGGAATGTGAAACCTTGCAGCAAGGATAATCATGACAGGTGCCCGTGACACCTGTCATGATTATGACATGAGTCAAGAAACTCCCTCTGCTCTCAGTCATCCTCCTGTACTGCCCCACTTATTGCCCACACTTATTCCCTCTGGTTTCCTGTTTGGTTCAGCACTCATCTGTAGAAAACTTAAACCGTCTTTGCTCTGTCACTCTTAGCAGGCCCAGCACAGGTTTCAAGCATGACCTATAGATGGGACCAAAAATCTCAGAAATATCTTTTATGGATGCTGAATACAATTATAAGACCTTGAGAACTTGCTCTGTGATTTGGAGCTGATGAGCTTTGCTAGATTTTGTAGTCTGCCTTACTGTTCAAGCTCTGTAGGGAACCAGCTAGCACTGACTACCAAGGGTGGGAAGGATTAAAACTTTCACATTTGAACATGTTCCACTGTTCAAATCGCTGTTGAGATTTTGTTACCTATATATTATATAGCCTGAAAAAATGGTCAGATAAATTCCATAAAAGAACATAGCAGTGTAGCATGATGACATTAGGAATATTTCATACTTTGTGAATGTTCAAAATTCACCTGATGTGCCTGTGCTGCTGCCGTTTGCCATCCTCTCCCAACCTGTTCAGGGACGGTGACCGGCTCCGGGAGGATGGAGTGTAGCTCCCCACAGTTTTTACAGTTCCATTAGGATTATTCTGCATCTGTTGAAGTAGATGAGGTGAAAGGCTGCGGTGGGAAGACGCAGAAGAGGAGACTGACCACTCAGGGATATTGTTGATGTTCAGGTTGTTGTCACTGTTGGAACGAAGCAAGATACGTGGTGCCGCTAAGGTGCTCGGGGGTCTCCGCCTTCTGTTTGAGTAGGTAGGAGCCTCCCTAAAGGGCACTGTGCAAAGAAAGACATCCAGGGTAATTGCAGATGAATTTATCATTTATATGCGCTTACCACCCCATAAAAAGATTTAGCAACATATGGCATTGGGTTTTTTTCTGCAGAGACAGAAACTTTACCTTGCCTGCATATTTAACCAAATTAATTATCTTCAAAACATCATTAAAACTGAAAACAACTGGCCAACATTAACTTGTTTACTGGTTTTAATGAACAGGCAGGCAATGCCAGCGGTCAGAGTCTGCTGAGCAGTCTGATCTACGGTCTATGAAAAGGAAAACAGCTAATTATCACCAAGCTTGACTCTCACGCTGTTCAGATTCACTCTATGTCCTAATATTCAATCAGAAAGACACTGAATGGGGCTGATCAGTAGGTTTTGTTGTATCATCTTCCATCTCCCTTCTCCTGTCAGCATCCAACAAAATTCTCCAATTTTGTTCCATCATAAGCTCAGGCCTAACCTGAAATCTGTTGTGTTATCAGTCACCTTATCCCCATCTTCCAGGTTAAAAATCAAGGACATAGATTTTTCTTCTGGCAGAACTCTATTACACCTCTACAATCCCCTGGTATTCATCTCTTTCTAATCTAGGCATTTCTACTCCATCTATTACTATTGTATATAGAGCATATTACCCCAGGGTAATACACTCGCCTTGTCACGTGCCATGTCCTGGGGAGAACATGACTGTATCCAAAGGCTGCAATATGCTAGTTAATGAAACAGTCATTACAGAAAACAAAAGCAAGAGCAATAAAAACCTAATGCAAACCAGAGAGCCTATCCATTCATCTACATTACTGGTACACTGCTGCAGCCATACGAGAATTTGAACAAGCAGACACTTCATATTCCACATGACCATTTCTCACTCTAGTGGGTCAGTTACTTGCAAGAGCAATTTAAAAGTAGAATTTCCTAATAAAAGACACTCAACTCATACTAGAAGTGACAGCATTTTCTACTTATTAAATAAGGCAGTAAGGGACCTGACCCTGGAAACTCATACTTAGCACAGTCTACATTCATGCAACTACTCTCGTTACTTTCAGTGGAGCTCATGGTTGTAGGATTGATCCTGCATGTACTTAAATCTGAAAAATGCACGTAGTTACACCTGAAAAGTCACAGTAGCATAACTAATACAAGGCAGCCAGACAGGTGTCATTCTGAGGACTCCACTGAGCTGCTGTAATTTTCAAATATCATATTTCAGTTGGGAAAGAAGCCTCACAAACTATCATCCTACATCTCTAAAGTGCCAGCAAATGCCATTTGTAAAGTGCCACAAATGTCTACACATTCAATGCCCTTTAAAAACATAGAAAATAACAGAATTAGATTGTGTCTGTCATACTCTGTAAGTAAATGAATTCACATAAATTTGAATATACACAGGAATCAATCTGTCCTGCCTTGACAGCTAGCTTTTAATTGGGAGTACACAGAAAAACTTAAGTTCCAGAGCAAAACTGAATGCATATTTATAATGTAAAATAAAGGTGTAATTGTAAGGAAAATAATGGTTTATATAATTTTCACCTGAACTGCTTTATGATTAACTGTGATACTTAGTACTTTAAAATAGTATCCTTAATATTTCTAATAGGTTGAAACAGTGTTTGGTAAGTAGCCCAAGAATATCAGAACAAGCATAGAAAAGAGAACAGTGTGCACAGAGAGAAAAGGCTTTAAATTTATTTCCATAATTTGAAAAGAGGCTAAAACAAGAGAAGTAGTCTTTAAAAGATGTCAAAGGCATGAAGTTCAATATCTGTCCTAGAAACTGACAGAAAGTCTATATCATTTTCTGGGTATTCCAAATCTCTTGTTCTTCATAGCTTTTCAGGGTTTCAAAGCAGCAAAGTGTGTCACTGAAAGCACCTTACTGCCTCAAATGTCACGGTGAAATCCACGGGCTAGTTCTAACTTGAAGAAAATTCTTATATCCAGAATTAACATCCACAGATCTTCTGACCAACGTCTATGACATAGTTGTGCTGTTTTTTACCCTACTATTGTACTTTGAGGATTATATATGGCTCTGGATGTGATTTCACTGAAGACAGAAATCTTTCCCAGGTACAAAATAAAACCCACCACATTACCTACCACAATAGTTTAATTACAGGAAAAAAGAGACAAAAATCAGAAAATGTATTGCAGATACAGGTTTCTGCCTGAAGAAGTAGCCTTGTTTCCTTAAGATCACAAAAGTTTGTCTCAGACTTTGGTAAAAATGAGGTCTAACCCTAAGACTTCAGTTTTCTACCCCTTAAAATTGCTTACACCCAGGGTAGGGTCTGGAGCCACAACTCCACCAAAACAAACGGTGCCCATGGGTTCTGTCCGTGTGCTGTCAGCTGTGCATGTCAGCGGCAGCGGGAGGACACGAGCTCGGGATGGGGAAAGGACAGCAGTGAGCTGTTAGCACCTTTGTGCCAGCAGTCAGAGAAAGCACAGGGCTGAGCACTATCTCCCACTGGAAAGTAGTATGCATTGTATATATGAACACTCACATATACAGGTATCATGTTAAATTCACACTTTTTCCTTCACATGTCAGAAAAGGATCTTATATTTAGGAGTCAGCTTTTGATTCACTATTAACGTTCTATCCTTAAGGACAGAAGTGCAAGCAAAACCAGCCTTTACTACAGAGAATAAACAGGAAAGGGGGCAACTAATGACACCAATTGGTGTGTGTCTAACAGATCTTTTACAGAAAGAGTTAAAAATAAACATTTTCATGCCTAAAGTGATTAATATTCCTCCCAACTGTTTCTTTTCCCCAGCAATCTGCAAACTGTAAGTGGGCGGATATTTTTTTAGCTCCTCTTATAGTCATTATTTATATTATTTGCACAATAAAAAAATCACTACAACACAAAATGATGGAATGAAAACATCCACTTTTTTAGCTCTGTTGGACACTGTCACTCCCTAATATCTCACTATGCTCACGACTATAAGAATAACTATTCCAAAACTCATTTGGGAAAAACAGTTGATATAACATGACATGAAAATGCCTGAACTAATTTAAAGCCCCCGAAGTTTAAAATTATCATCCCTAAAAGCATGTCTGAAAGCATCATTTAATTCTTCCTTATCTCTCAGCATCCTTCTACTCCTGGCATTTCATACATCTGAAGGAGTAGCAGTCACTGACAAAAATTCACTCAGGAAATTCCTTACATGTCTTCAAATGCATTTCTTAGGGAATAACACATTTCTATAACTACTTCATAGAAAAAAAAACAAAAAAACCACAATTAAAAAAGTCACATCCAGCCTTCATAATCAGTTGCCAAAATGGACTGTCTAGCATAAAATAATTTTGGAAACAAAACTGTATGAACTGATTAATTATATAGTCACTAAGCCAATCATATTAAATGTACACAAGAAAACACCAGTCTGAAACATCAAAGTGTTCTGCTTGTATCGCTTACCTTCTTTCTTTGTGAAGGCATTTAACAAAGACTTCATTTTCCCTTTTACTTTAGCAGCAATCCCCTCATTATATAACCTTTGCTGAGAAGAAAGAGGAGGAAAAAAAAAGAAATAGAAAAAAAAATAATAATACAGCTACCCAATTTCTATGTGCTCAGGCTGCCTGCACCCTGACATAAGCAGCAGGTTTCTGGGCACTGTGTAATTGCCAGCATAGCCGGGCACACAGCGCCCGGCGCGCTGGTGACAAAGCCCACCCCACATCCTGTCTGTCAGCTGGGAGCCAACTGTGCATAGACTGGAGCCGCTCACACACACACACACACAAAAAGAGAAAAAAAAAAAAAGGAGAAAAAAACCACCACCCTGCTCTCCCTCCCAGCATCAGTCATGTGAGCGGCTCTGCTGCCGCCTCGCAGCGGTGCCCTGCTCCTGGGCCCAAGGCAAGAGGCAGGGAGGACAGAAGATGTGCAGCAGGGCTCCGTGGCTCTGCGGCCACACCGTGGGCTATGCTGTCAATGGCAGGGAGCCCCGGCAGAGCTGGGAGCTGCTTCACGAGCGCTAGCATGCTCAGCTCACAAACTTGCCTGGCTGACCCGAAAGGGCTTACAGGCACCCTTTGTTTTTCGGTGTTTGCTTGCTTGCTGAGTGCAGTGTTTGCAAGGAAAAGTGAGAAGCAAATCAAAGCAGCAAGCTGCCTGTACCGAATACAGTGAGACATTACACAAAACTGCCAATAACCAGAGTAGCTGAAGCTGGCCTATATTCCAGCCTGACACAGATAGGTATCAACACCAGCAACTTCCCACTCCCCTCTGCTGTGGTGATTACACCAAAATAAAACAGAATCCCTTTCTGCACAGGGCAAAAATACTAAAATTTGACTGTGTCATATCTCTAAATTTCATGTAGATGACACAAAATAAATAAGCATGTCTTGCAGTTTGTAGTGCACTGACCCATCCCTGGAGGCACTCAAGGCCAGGTTGGTTGGGGCCCTGGGCATCCTTATCTGGTGGGGGGCAGCCCTGCCCATGGCAGGGTGGTAGGAGCTCCATAATCTTTTAAGATACTTTCAAAACCAAACCATTCTGTTATATGATACAATAATTCTGACAAACATTCTGGAGGAAGCTATAGCAGCCTGCAATGTACAGGCTCTTTGACAAAGAGGAAGCAGGGGAAGTGCAAGCAGCCCCTCCAGAACTCTAGCAGAACCAACGGTGAAACAGCTATGAAAGTTTGATGCTTTGAGCATGAGTTACCCAGAGTGAAAAACCATCCTCAAACTGCATAAACCACATAGTATTTAATAAACATGTATTCCACCTCAGACACATCTGCTGACTGCTAATACATCTATTTTGAAAATGTTGGTCTTTTTCTAACTGAGAAAACAGCTTCAAGAAAGATAGAAGATAAATCACTTAAATGGATTCAACCTCCATACGCCTGGTGATATCATACTAAGAAAAACTGAAAAGAATTAGTAAGCATAAATGAATTCAATCATTTAAACTTCATTTAACATTCCAGTGTTTGCATAGCTCTTAATTTCTAATGAGAGTAATATTTCTCTAAATTAATATAATTGTACACTTTGATTCAATTTCTTTTTCACTGTGCTCATCATGTGGAAACTTTACCAGAGATACTAGATATAAAATATGCATATAAACTTAAACATCTATATTTGAGAAAAAAAAAATTTTCTTCACTTTAAAAAGATGTAAAGCTTTCTAAAGAATAACTTTGAACTCTCTTTCACCAATTTATAAGCACACGCATTTGTTAGCTCTCTAGAAGAACCAGTATTGTTCCCAGAACAAGAACTACTTACACCAGGAGAGCTATGTCACTAATTTAAGTTATGAATTTCTGTGTGTTACTTTTTCTAATAGAATCATAAAATCATTCAGGCTGGAAAAGACCTCTTAGATCATCTGTTCAAACCACCAACACATCCCCATCGTGCTTACTTGAGCCATATCACTCAGTACAACATCTACATGGTACTTGAACACCTCTAGAGCTGCTGACTCTATTACCTCACTGGGCAGCCTGTTCCAGTGCCTCACCACTCCTTCAGAGAAGGTTTGTTCTAGTACCTAACCTGAACCACCGTGGCACAACTTCAAGCCATTAGTTCTTGTCCTATCAACAGTCACCTGAGAGAAGAGGCCAACTCCCACTTTACATAACTCCATTCAATACCCTCAATTCCATTTGGAGACATGAATGACAAAGGAGCTGTAATTATTAGTAACGTTCCAAATTTCCATGGTACTTTCTAACTAAACTTAGTCAACAGAGAATGAGGGCTGGTGAAGCCTGCAGAAAACCTAAAGGAGTTCCAGCAGCCAGAGATGGAAAACGCTCAGGGGAGACTGACATCTTGGATTTTAGTTATTGATGTGGCTGAAAGAACTCAGCATTGCTGCAATGCCCACAGAGTAGAGGTTTCCAAGTGTGTACACTGAAATCAGCTTTACACAGCACAGGGGAATGCTCTTTATTGACTATGTGGAACATAGATTGATCCCCCCACTAGCCCCCTTGCATTTTAAGAGGAGAATTACCTGTTGTGTGCCCAGGGAAAGACCAAAAACCCTACCCCTATATGTTCAGCCCTGGGCACTTTGCTAACATCAAAGCGCTACCAGTATATAATCATGGGAGCCTCATCCTCAGATTACATCATCCTCAGTGTGGGTTTCAGTGCTTCAAGTTAATGGCATCCTAGGTACCTAATTTCAAGAGTTAGGCTAGGAAAGTGTTAACTCTATTGTGCTTGTTCCTGTCTGTTCATATACAGAAAAATAAGAACAAGCAGGCAACCGTGGTCAATCAAAATCAATCCCAGGGGGTATTTTTATTAGATTCTCACTGGAGCTCCAGCATTTCATCACCTAGAGGTTTCTAATCAGTGTTATAAAAACATTAAAAAAAATATTAAAGTCACTTGAAATTATTGAGTTTCATGGAAATTGTAGGAACCCTTTCGTATCTACACCATCAGCTATATCAGCAGATGAATGAGCATTTTATTCTGGTTAACTGTCTCTCTTTCTCCCATTGAAGGAAATATGTTTTCTTCCTCCGTGGCAGAGCCTACTGCAATAAACATTATTGTACAACTGGAAAATATGACAATCAAGGAAGTCAATGAACTATTTGCAGCTGCAGTTTTTGATGTTTTCTGATTTTCACTAAAAGCTTATTAGAACTTGCTTGTTTTAACTGACATCCTAAAATCTGTAGTGTGGGAGAAGTAATAAAGAAAACATTCTGGCAACTTCCACCTTTTCCGGAAGTTTTTTTGCTGCCTTATGATGGTAGCTTTGGTACCATTAGTCCAGCATAAAAGAACTAATAATTTGGTTGCGTCAGCACACAATAAGTATGTAACCCACAAGCTATAGCAGCTATAATCTAAAAATCATAAAGCTCATTGCAAGCATTACAAGTGCAAGAGAGGTAAGCCCTAACAGTCTTTTTTCCCCTCTACACCTTCTGTAAGTGCTCAGTAAGACATCAAGGGCTCTGCATGAGCCCTCAAGAGAAATTAAAACATGGGCCTTGAGTTTAGCTTTGATTGGCTTTTCTTGTATGTTGGTAAAGTCAGGGTCCCAGATTTTTTCTTTGTACCTCAGTCCCTAGATTCCATTGAAAATCAATGCAAAATAGTGACTTATATATTTGTTTGAGGATCTAAATTTAGCAACTTTATGAACAGCTAAAAAATGATACATTTGACCAAATCTACACCCTTGCTTCTTCTGCTCACCAAGGGCAAGCACTTTTCAGATAATGGCAGAACACCTATTATCATACTTTATTCTTTTTAGGTTTTGCCCATTTTTGAGTTCTCAAGAGAAAAAAAATCCCTTTAACTCAGATACCCATCTAGGCTTTTGTTAAAAATACAGTTCTTCACATGTATAAATAAATTTCTCTCCACTATAAAACAGGCTTCCCGTATGCTAAGCCACCAAGGGGAAAGTTAGATGAGAAAAGACAGATTCAAATATAGACTGTAAAGCACAAAAAGATTCAAATACAGACTGTAGAGTACAAAACAGAAAATAGAAAAGCCAGTACTTCTAGTTTGCTTATTTAATCCTACAGAGCCACAGTGTAGCTTCAGAAGGAACCCTTCTTAGGGCAACAACTAAACCTCTTTCATCACAGCATGTTGTTTTATTTTTTGTAAAATGTCTGAGTTCATTCAGGAAGCTGCAGTTATAACAGCCCTGAGAGAAGAGCATCTGAGCCCACGCAACTGCTTGAAGAGCCCAAATGTATCTAACCTTAGTCTCCCTCACACCGCTGGGAGAGACATCTCCCCATTCAGCCACTATCTGTATCCATCAGCACCAGTTAGCAGACTTCAGGCAGGCAGTCCAAGTCTGAAGAGCAGAACGAGGGCAGGAAACAGTGTGTAGGAAAGGACAGCAGAGGGATGGATTGGGAACAGATGGCAAGAGTTATCAATTAGAAGGAGAAAGAAAAACAGAATATAGCAGTGAAAGTTACATAGCCATGTGCCAGACTTCCCTTCCATCACCTGGCATGTACCTTACATTGCTGTCCCCAAAGTTTGCTGTTTGACAAGGGCCAGCCTCACTTTACTCTCTTGAGGAATATGTCTCATTCACAGAACTGTATTTAAAAACAACAGCCAAAACAAGTAGTTAGAAAGATTCTCAGGCAGCAAAATCCACAGCTGTGCACAAGAAGATCTGCTAGAGGCAAAACATGTGCAATAGAATGAACTGGCCACTATTGGGTCTCCAGTTCTGCAGAAAATCCTTTATTTCAATTTGTGCTCTTAAAAGAATTTTAATAATTCAGCATGTGAGGTGCACATATTTGTGGGAGCATTTCAAAGGATTTTCAAAGGCAGTGAGTATACAGTTGCCACACTTACATGAGCTCAGTACCATGGGAAATGAAAATCAACCCCTCTTTCTTACAGCACTCACATGATCATAAATAAGGCTTCCATAAGATTCACCGGGATTACAACAGTTAAGCAGGAACAGCATTAGAGAGCTGCATGCCTCTGCAGAAGGCAGGAATGCTGACTGCAAGGCTTACTTTCAGATGCTTACACAACATCAAGAATCTTCCATGTAAAAAAATTGCTAAGCATCACTTAAAACTTTGTACGTGTCAGAGCAAATATCTGAAATCTCTGTGATAGGTAAGAAGACAATGGGTTCAGAAATTATGATACAAAAGAACTTGAAAACCATTGGGTTTCACTTCTTTTCTTTTTTTCTAATTACCAGGCTCAAGGCAACCACAGGGACAAAGGTGCACACATCAGAATTTACCTTAGAAGCGAACTGAAATCTCTGACCAAAAGAACGGGAAGCTGCTCTGTTCCTTAAAGTTGTGTGGGAAATCTGGTTTGGGGTGCAGGCAGACACAGAACAATGGAGGCTTAAAATGTGGGAAAATGAAACCCTCATATTTTATGAGCAAGGCTGGAAGTGGAGAGGAAACAATGGCCAGTAATGAGGAAAACGTCTGGTAAGTAGTAGCTTAAAGAGAGAGAAAAGCAAAGGCAGTGAGAGAAAGCTACAATAGCTGAAACAGAATTTTAAAATATGATTGAAATCTATCAGCGATGTCAAAAAAAGCAACCTATTTGAATAATGTATGGCTCACTTTCATTCTTTACAGGTAATGTCCTATAAAGAAAAGGCACTTATCTAAATACAAGCCTGTATCTTACAAAGTTCTGTTTCTTCAGGATACAATCCAGAGATGAAGCATGGAGAGAACAGCTCAGAGTTGCCAATGGTTTCTAAAGGTTTTATGCTCACAGCCTTCTATTTCAATCACATGCTTAGGTTTGAAGGAGCATCAAATCTTGTTCTGAATGCATTTGTGTATGCACATAAGAAACAGTGAATTTCCTTGACCGTTTGGAAATACCTTTCCACTGTAATATGACCATGGAGAAAAAAATATAAAAAGTAAGTAGTTCTTGTAAATGTTTTCAGAAAAAACAATGGACGATTTAGAGTTAAATCAGGAAAGTACTTGTTTTAACTGACTGGGTTACTTTTTAATGGCATTTCTTTAAATATGGACTGTCCCGATTTCAAAATCTGTTTTCAGTACCAATTAGAACTCACTCAGAATCATTCACTCTTACACAGCAGTGGATTATCAGTTACCAGCTACTTAAATGTGCCATCAAAACAAGAGCTCAATAACATATATGGCATCTAGACAGAAAGACTTGTTTTGTTCAGCCAATACATATTTTACACTTTTTAAAAAAGCTGAGGAAAGGATGGTGCAATTTTCTCTTCTAATACACCGGGAAACCTAGTTCTGATGCAGCACCACTCAGACACCAGAAAGGGAGTTCATTCTTTGCATTATGAATACATTGAGTTGGAAAACTATAATTTAACATCAGGGGCTGTGCATTCCCAAGCCATACAGTTCAAGCAGGAAAAAAATAAATAAATAAATAAATAGAAATAAAAAAAAATCAGTATAATTCATACAGAGGAGAATTTCAGAGCATGTAGCTCCTGAAAAGAGCCTGATGCTTCTTTTCACAGCTGATGCATATAGGCCTTGGATGCAGTACACAAATTTGTGGGCTGCTGTCTCATGTTGAAGAGGAGAAAAAAAAGACAAATGGAGCTGCACAATACACTTAGAAAAACAAACGAACCAATGCTGGATTACATGCTGCTTTTGTGTTCTGGTGTTGTACAGAAAACAGTCCAATTTTGCCTTTGTGTAACTTCCCTCTTACCAAAAGCTCTCAACAAAATCCTTAAATCATTATGTTGTTCCAGGATTTATTCAGTGGTTTGATTGCACTGCTTTAATCTAAGTGCGAACCTCTTTAGTAAATAGTGGGACAAAGCATCTGTGCTTCCAAAAGTGTTGGTGGATCTTGTCAGTTTTATTTAGAATAACATCATTTCCATAGCTGAAAAGTGTCTATTGCAACCAATGGGGAAAAAAAATCTCCATCTGAAAAACTGCAAAATATTTAACTAGCCAAAGCAGCCAAACAGCATGCTACAGTCATGTGCATTACCTGAATACAATTTTTAAAGACAAAGATACTTGCTGGAGCGGCATGTGCTGGATAAACCTATTTGTACTATTGTTTGAGTCAGTCTGTTGGGTTTGATTCTCCAGGCTTCACACCTGTTGGCACTATTCCTCCAGAACATCAGACATGAAACACATCCACCCTGTTCTGACAACATTTTACAGTACTTTTCTAGAAGTCTAGATGATAACACAAGGTACATATAGGGATACAGAAGATGGTATGTATTGAAGACCAACTTGATAACCCATCTCCATTTCAAGTGTTTCTCAGACATACAGTTACTCCCAAGTTACTGTAGGGCAAATGACATAAGAAATTCATACTGCAATGAACAGGGACATCTGCACTAGATCAGATGCTCAGAGACCCATCTAGCCTGACTTTGGGCATCTCCAGGAATGGAATGGGACATCCATCACCCCTCTGGGAAACCTGTGCCAGTATCTCATCACCCTTACTGTAAAAATGATCTTCATTCAATCTAGCCAAAATCTCCCTCTTTTATTTTGAAACCATTTTCCCTTATCCTATCACAACAGACTCTGTTAAGAGTATGTCCCTTCCAAGAATCTGCAAGAACTACTCATTTACTCTTTTTGTCATCAACTCATTTTCAAAGTAGATGTAGCACTACAACCGCTGAGGACATTTTTTTTTAGCTTGTGAGAGCATGCACATTTTTGTTCCCTGTAGACAGTCTCCCACTGAAAACTTCCTTGTCTTTGTCTTATCCATACTTAGACAGTACTTGTGGCATGCAGCCATTTGCCCCTCAAGATATATGTTCTAAATAGAAGAAAAGAAGCTCTATCAAAAGCTATGCCACCAAGCACGATCTTTGAAAAATAAAGCCCAATAATTTAAGCTGATAATTTTCTCACTATCCTTAGTTCCATTTAGCCATTTCATCTTAAGAAGAAACTAAAACGTATCTGACTTATTCATTAAGATAACAGCATTTAAAATTATATTAGTAGCCTACGTTTCTCAGTTTCAAAAATAACTGTTAATGAATCATGCTGGTCTAAATAAGAAAGGATAAAAAAGGAATGTATATGCTATAGCAGGGGGTTGCCTTTGTACAAATATGTAGGTGTTTGCAGCATTTGTAACATTCTCAGTGGTTAATCCCATTGAAAAAGAAACGCTTGCTCACTGGAGCATTTTTGAGGTAGACTAATAATTGAAGTAATATTACTAATAATACTACACCTACTTCTCATTCACAACAGTATCACTTGTAGTTTAAAATGTTTGAAAAAGTTGAGATGTTGAGATAAGTTTTATTTTTGTTTGTTCATTTTGGCTATTGTATCTCTGTTTCTTCATTTGGACTGCAGGTTAAGTTTTATGATGGTGCATCAATAGCTGAGTTTAAGAGATTTTCTGTAATAAAAATATGAAAAAGTACTCTTGTTTATACAGGTAAGACTAATTAAAAGAACAAATACGGTGCAAGCTTAAGGCCCATTACCAAAACCTAATCCTGTGTGCATGCTGTTTCAGAAATAATGCTACTTCTTACATTTCTGGTAGCAGTAGTAGATGTAGCCTCATGATATTCATTAATTCAGTGGAAAATGTATGGCTGACATCCAAGATATTACTATGAAAATAGAAGTGTTCTGGATATTATTTGGCAGTCACACCCCCGGACATCATGAGTACTACAATGAAATATGAATTCCATGTTCATGTTCCAAAATAACTCTGCTTTCTTCCGGACAAGAAGTGATATAAATAAAGCTAGAAGGAAAAGGCAATGCACAGCCCTGAAAAAGAATGGGATCTGAGAAAGGAGAGTAATTGTACAAATGAGCAAATTGTGTATGTTGTCCTGTACTAAGCCATAGTAGCATTTCGGGTTGATTTTTGATGTTTCAGAATAATTTCAGACAGTGTGGTTAGCAAAGAAATAATTTCTGATGTTAGTATTACCTGTGCACATGTGAAACTACTATATGTATCCACAAACACTTTCATTACAGGAAGCATCATTTGTCAAGAAACACCCACAGTCCAACCTGTCCTCTACAGAAACATAATTTAAACCAAGTTAACGATGATTGTACTCATATACTTTGAGGCATAATTTCAGGTATGAAAATAATGAATAATAAGCTTGTCTTTATAAGCAAAATAACAACAAAAACATCAAAAAATGTATCAAAGTAAAAATAAAGAATAAGGACAGACATGGTAATGCAGAACACTTATTACATTGGAAAGCTTCAGCTGAAACAATGAATTGACATGAGTTGCAATATCTTTGTTTACTAATATTTATAATAGAAACCGAAAACAAATAAATAGAAACCGAAAGAAAGACCCAGCACTCAGCCATAAGAAGCCTCCAGCACAACAGATGATGGAAGCACATCCCAAATGTATCCACATCCCCATTCCATGTTTTCAGCTGTGGTCAGAAATGGAATCCAGAAACACAATACCCAAGACCTCAGCTGAACAATGGTTACCAGTAGGATAGGAGAAAAATAACAAGAACAAATGGAAATGTATGAATTTGGAGAAAATTTTATAAAATCGCTGCAAAAGTGAAATTTCCAGTAAGTCTTTCTACTGCTCTACAATTCAGCAAGAACTTTAGAAATGATACAACCTATGTTCTCCTTGGTAGGGCCATGCTTTCCTTTATATTGGGAAGCTCCAAGTAACATCAAAAGAATTATTAAAAGTAAAGATAAAGGAAAAATAAATGGGATGCACAGATACCTTTAAGGTCAGGAAAAAGAGAGAGAGAGAGACAGATATTGGATTAGCAGTAATGAATTGATCCCATAAGCACTTAACAAGACAAAAAGGTAACATCAGAATGGGCTCTTTAGAAAACTGGCAGACAGGAAAACTGCTTCACAGCTCCAGCAATGAACGAAATTCAGTAAGGAGTCTGTGAAAAATGGCTGAAGTTATTCAACAGGAATATAAGGATAAACAGGAGATAAAATTCAGGGAACAGATTCAAACTGTTAAAAAAGAATGAAAACTGCGACAGGAATAATGAAGAAAGCAGAAATTTAGTACTTATGGTAATAGTTACAGGTTCCTGAGTAAACTGGAGTACAAAAGCACAGAGATTGTGGTGTCTCACAATTGCAAAGTACTTTGACTTCAGTAACTTCTCGAAAAACAGTGCTTTAAGAAAAAAAAAAAAAATTAAATAGCAAACTAGGACATATCTAATTTGTTAACAGGGAGGTTCTGAAAGTAATGTCTCCTATGTTTTTATGTTGGCCCACAACATCAGAGGAAGATGTCAGTGATATGGCAGTAGAAGATGAACCTTCTCATCAGTGCTGTATTACATTTTGTCACCATGTGACAGACAACAGCAGAGGGACAGCGTGACAAAATGGAGGCCAATTCAGAAGTGAGAATGAAGCAAAGGTGCATCACTGAATTCCTCTATCAGGAAATCAATGGCACCCTCTGACATTCACTGATAGTTGCAGATCATTTATAGAGAACCACCAGTGGTTGTGAGCACAGTGACACAGAAGGTGGTGTGTTTCACAGCTATGTGAAAGACAAGCCACCTTCTGGATGGTCACACACAACTATAACACCACAAAATGAGAAACATCTCAATCAACCCATCTGCAGGAACTGGCAGAGCAGGAAACTGTATCCAGAGCTGAGTACCAGCTTCAATGCATTGGAAACAATGATGGTAATGCTGCAATATTGCAAAGTTTGCACGAGGGTCCCCCAGATGCTTACACGGGAATAGAACACCGTATGCAAGTTTGTCAGGACCTACTGAACCAATACAAGGCTGAAGGTGATAGTTCGCATTATTACTGGTGATGGGACATGGTGCAAATACTACGAACCATGTGGCAAGATTACATTCTTAGTTTTTCATTCTGTTAGCAGAATGATCGAAAGCATCAGTTTTCACATGCATACAGGCCATACATAACTACCATAACTACTGGGACTTCAAACATGACCTGGAGAACTAAGACCCTGAGATCCTCAAGGTTGCTAGAAGAATAAAAATATGAGAGAAATAGAATACAGTTTAGAAAACAGTTTTTGCTTCAGTTCAAGAGCATACAAACTTTCATTAAGCGTTAGTAAGGAACTTACTAATTACTAAATAATAGACATAAAAATTAATGTTCATAATAAGCTGAGAGAATAAGCTGAAAGGACGTTAAAAAAATTTTTTAAAAGAACTCAGGTACTATGTATTTAATTTAAGCAGCATAGCCACCTACTGAATGTAGGAAGCACAGAGCTTTTGGATTCTGGCATTTCTGCACTGCTCCCAGAGCAAAGAATAAAGGGATGGAAAGGAGGATGCAGCAAGGGAAGCATTACACTAGAGTTGCCATCCTTTACTCACATTACTCTAGTTGAGAAATCTGTACTCATTTTCAGGCTATGCCTGCTTCCCAGTGCTCTAGATAGTGGAAAGTGATCACAAATGCACTGATGCTAATTGATGGTGGATTTACCACAAAGCATATTTTTGTATGTCATTTCATTGAATTCTAAAATATATGCCTCAATAGGAGACAAGCACATAACCAGTTAAAAAAAACATCATACAAAACAATATACCTTTCTACACAATCAGGCATCCAGTATCTATAAAGACTTGGCATTTTTCTATTTGTGCAGTTTTCAGCTGTAGTTAACAAAATTATTATGTTTACCAGCATCCATGTAAGAACACTTGGAGTGACAGCATAGTCCACACATATGGGGAAGGATCAGGGCTTTTAAAAGTTACTGTCTCATAGAAAATCCCAAGGGGAAGAAGCAAGAAAAAAGACAGACCTGCCGCTCTTCCACATGCAGCTGAAGGGTGATGGTTCTTTAGAAGGTTTACAATGGGTCACAAAGTATCTCACGCAGCCAAACAACTCCCAGACGCCGCAGCACTTCATGAGTCAATAACTGTGCTTGGTTGGCTACTGGGTGATGCTAAGGGCACTTTCAGAATTGGACACAGTTATATTTCAAACATCTGTTTTTAAAAGCTTCTCCCATTTCAAAGTGAGAAGATGAAAAAAAAAGGTGATTAAATTTATAACATAATTTTGACTTATTGCTTAGACTTATAATAATATTGCTACACATAAAATCATTACTCGTACTATCTGATACCTTTAAGAAATCACAGTCAGCATTCAAAAGGACTGCAATTTTCCTCACAGGTGTTTAAAAGCTTTCTTGACTTAACAAATATGCTTCATTTGCACAGTATTCTAGGAGGACTGGAAAGAAAAAACAATTAAATTGTACCCTACAGGAAATAGGGGTTTTGTTGTTGTTTTTGGAAAGTATTTAGATCTACACTAAGGAAATTTATTTCAAAACCATATCCCCAAAAATTCAACACTTATGCAGCAAGGCTTGAATATTTTTATTGTATCCAGTAGTTTGCATCTGTGGAAAGCCTTCATTAGATAATTTTTCTATCCTATTGAAACCACTTTGTTTTCTCAGGGAAATAAAAGTATTTTTAATATCCTTAGGTAATATCTTTCTCTGGATTGTTTTCTAAATGTAGCTTAATGCTAACTTTACACTGGGCTTCACACATATTTATAGTTAATATAACTATATGTGGAAATCAAACCACTAGCACTTTGCTGTCTGTGTATATATGTGCAGATACACAGAGCAATCTGTTAATAAAATATTGTTTATTTTAAGTGACAATACCCATTTGCATTATCAAACAATTCTTTAAAAGAGAACAGCAGAAAAGCAAGACAGGTAATGTTTTAACTATCTGAACATGTAATGATATTTTAGTCCGGAACTTGAAAAGTAATTAGGAAGCAAAAAAGGACATTCGGTCTGCATCTTCACACACTTAAACATCACAATAAGAGGGCTGGGAAGTACAGTCACTTAAAATCATGAAAAGATAATACCTGGAATATTTTATTCATTTTTGAACATCTCATTCCACAAAAAAAAAAAAAAAATGCCTCAAAAGGAACTTATTTTACTTTAAAAATTGCTATAAAAGAAAAAGAAACAGATCTCTAAAGCTTGCTGACACTAAGGATTCTCATACTTTGGTCTGCAAGTCAGAATGCAGCATTCATTAAATGGTTAACATAAACACCAAAGACTACAGGCAGCTGGAGATGCTGTCACTGTCACAGCTGACAATTGCCTGGTTATCCAGAAACTTCAGGGCTGCTGGTCAGAGCCACTAGTTCTCAAATGAGAGCTTGCAGTACTTATCCAGAGGTCTCTGTGGAGCTGCCTTTTTCTTAAAAGGGTTTCTTAATTATTAAATCACACTAAAGTGACTATACCTATTTTAAATAATTTACTCATGCTGCTTTACTGTGTAAGTCAGTGCTGAAGTTCCCTACAGATATTACACAAAAGCAAATATGATGAGAGAGAAGTACACAATATGAAAAGTATGACACCAAAACAATGGCAAAAAAAAAAAAAAAAGGTATACGGACAGATCTTGAACCACAGTATGACTTACTTTTACCATGTGAGGGTTTGGGTGCTGACCTGAACTCTGCCTCTATTCAAGCATATAAGGACAATCAAGAAATAAGGAATCTAAATTATTTTTTACTTTAATTTGGCAATCCAAACGTGTCTTTTCACTGCATCAATACATTGCTGATTTAAATTTTGACAACGATGGGCATTAGAATTGTAAAAAAAAAAAATCTCCCAGGAGAATCTGGAAATGCTTGAGACACAAAAAGCTACACAGGATGAAAACACCCCCACAAAATGCTGCAGCAGGAGAGTAAGCTGGAAAAATAGCATTCATCTAGCTGCTGTGCTATACCAGATCTTCAGCTCATCTGATTTCTCCAGTTAAATTTTGAAAAATTAAACATCTAGAAGTTATAAAGGGTAAAGCTTTGAACCTTCAAAACTGTTCATTAGAACTGCTGATTTCAGCAAAGATAATGTTTTTTCAACTCAATCTAGCATTTGAAACCAAAGAAAAAGGAAGAAAACTAGTAAAAATTCATTTGGTCTCAAGTGCAATTTCATTTTTTGTTATTAAGCTCTAATGGAAGGAAAAGACATGATCAGATCAGTGTTTATTTCAGTGATGATGCAATGTGATGTGTGCACTGCATAATGTCAGATGATATCAAAAGATGTGTCCTGGTGTAACCCTCCTTCTACATGGTGAGAAGCCTCTGAAAATACAGAAGGCAGCAAACAGCTTTGAAGCTGTTACTGGAAAGTTGTCATTTGCTTTCAATAACTAAACATGATTTGTGATTATCTAGTGTTCCAAATTGCTCAAATGATTAGTTATGAAACCATGCCTTCCTTAGCATCTGAATGGCTCATCTTTCTTATTTAATTTATTAAGAATGTCCTGAGAGCTACATTGAAAAGACCCATACAAAATCGACTTTAGGCAAGTTTTGAGCTCCTTGATTTTGGGGTTGCATTACAGCAGCTCCTGTTGACCCCTCATGGGCTTTTCCTACCATCATGCAGGAATGCCTGGATGATGAGCACCAGTCAGCCACACTCTGGCTCATGGCTCCTGGAGCAAAATGTGCTGATGTAAGAGTCACTGCTCTGGGAGCTCGCTGGGCTTAAGGAATGGCTTGACAGTTGGGTCTGAATGACCCCAAAAATACCAAGACATGAACTAGAGGAATCAGGATTGGTAGTTTTGCTCAACAGTTTTACAACCCAGTGGGGCATTTCCTTTACAAAACTAACCTTCCTAAAAAATATACTTTCTATAAGTTTCTCTTGCTTTGCATATTCGTTGGTTTAGAATTAGATCAACTCTCAGTGCCCCTTCTATAGGGCATGTAAGATGCTCACTCCATACTGTGTATTTACAAACATTTCATCAGATAAAGACAGAGCAGAATTAAGAACCTCTAAAGTATGAATTTTTTGATAAGCAACTGTCATGGCAGATTCTGACAAGAATAAAAAAAATGGCATAAAACTAAGCAGTTCAAAATAATTTCCAACTTCTAATAAAAACAGTACATGGTACATCTATACATTTCATTACAAAGGCTGTAGCCATGGAAGAAAATGTAGCACAATTTGATTCTGACAACCTGTAATCCAAGTTATATCACAGTTTAAATAAAAATAAAAAATAATTGGAAAAAACCCTCTGAAGTTCCTACATTATAGCTTTAAATTTAAAGATTAACAGAACCTAATGTAACTGCATTGAGAACTTCCTATATTTTAGCTAAGGCTCAGAAGAATAGTCTTAGAACATTAATGTTACACCACAGCACACCATCATTTTGACTAAACTAATATAGCATACATATAAATGGATATCTGACTGCAGAACAGAGTCTGAAGGGGAACAGTGAGCAAATGAAGGGAAAACTTTCAGGAGACCTGAGAGCAGCCTTTCAGAACCTAAAGTGAGATTTTAAGTAAGGAGACAGACAGGGTCTGTTGTGATAGAACAAGGGAAAATAGTTTCAATGAAGGAAGGGAAATTTAGACTGGATATAAGTCTGGGGAGGGGTACTGAAGATGGGGAGGTACTGGAATACATTGCCCAGAGATTGTGGTGGATACCCTATCCTTGGAGACATTCAAAATCAGGCTCTATGAGACTATGAGTAAACTGATCAAGCTGTAGATGTCCCTATTCTTTGCAGGGGAGTTGGACTAAATGACCTTTAATTATCCCTTCCTACTCAACCCATTCTACAGAGGATTGTCAAATATTGTCATAAAAGCTTTGACTTTCCTGATGCTGAACTCTCAACCAAAATAAATGAATTTCTAAGCAGCTCTAACTTGGTCAATATTGTTGAGTCAAACTCCAAGCTGTCAACTACATCAGTATTACCAATGAGAGGCAGTTTTTATAAATGCCGATCTACATACCAACTACTTCTTATAGCAATGTACAACTAACTCACTGAGTACATTTTTTCACAGAATCACAGAATTATCAATTTTCATCCTTTGAGACAAAGCAATGATAAAAGATCATAATTGAATGTATTCTAATTGAATGCCTCTCACCAAGACTTGACGGACTTCAAATTTTCTTCATAAAACAGAAGACAAATTCTACACTGGTTTTTTGTTGCTGCAACACCTTTAAATTCTGAATACCATTCCTTTGACCCAGAGTTAAAATATTAGTCACATCCATTACCAAAACTGTGATCCACAATGAGATAAATGACAGAAGATCACAGTCAAAATTCACCTAAGATGATAATTGACTTATACTTCTGATAATAGAAAGGACACCGAAAAATCTAAAATGTTTGCTAAAATATTTGAAGCATTTTATTTCAGAATGTTGAGAATTTTCTGACACTAAAGTGACTTCTGTTACTTGCTTTACTATATATAATATATTAAAAAAAAAAAAAGGATATGCATATACTCAGCTGTATATATGTGTCTACAGACAAATACACTGTAGACAAACTAGAAGAAAACTTTATGTAAGATTTGGTTGCTTTTGATTGAAGTGTAACATTTAATACATTTCGTAATTTTGAGTTCATATCTGGTAGAAGCATTCTTCTACTTTGCAGAATTTTTGGAACTCTGCAATAATGACCTAGATAACTCACAGACCTCCATGTCACACCAAGGCCATTGGCTCAGATTCCAAAAATTTTAGGACCTTTATGCACAATTTTCAGTGGCTTCGAAGCAGTTATTCTTTTAATACATTGAAAACGGTCCAGCCAATATTGTGTGATGAAATCTGGGGTTTTCCTATTAACAACTGAATTGCAAACCACATTAAAACATCGATATACTAAAACAAATTAAAGTGCAAAATATCAGTACAGATAAAGTTATAAATTTTTTATTAAATCTGTAAGAAAAACAAAATCAAAACAACACAAACCTATATATATTTATGAAAATATTTATGAAAATATTTAGTATCCTGTTTATTACCCATCAAAATATCAAAATCAAAGAATAATCTTTGAGGTTTTCATGCAAAACAGAAACAAACAAACAAACAAAAAAGAAAAAACAGAAAAAACAGAAAAAACAACCCAAAATGCATCAAAACATTTCATTCCCTCTGTAGTGAACAAAAGACAGATAAACTGAGAATTATGCAAGGCCTGCCCTATTTCTTGTACAATTTAATCTGCAGTTATGAAGTTTAAAACAATCTTACTGCCTAGTAGAATCTCTTCCAAGAGACATACTGTTCTGACACACTAGTTCATTAAATGATAATTTGGTCCACATCATATAGCATCTAATTTTTAAGCTGAAATTTACAAACTAAGTGCTGCTCTTTTTCTGCTGCATGTTTACTGGCTTTTCCAGGAATAAAGGTAAACAGGAGCACATAGAGCTTACTCCTATATATAGATCTTATGCTGAAAGGCTATTTGCAACAAGTGTGTGAGATCAGGCAGAATTAGCTTTACTTTTCCTTGAAAATATAAATGTTCTGTATTGCTTACATATACCCTCAGTTCCAAACACCTAATAACAACAGAAACAGGCTCAAGATAACAGAATAGTGATTTGTGAAGTATTTCCTTGCATTGCAGCTAAGCTCCTAAAATACATATGTGTTTTGTTTACTTTACTTAATAGTGAGTAAAAGAAAAAATATGTATATATTTATATATTTATAATTATTATTTTAAATCAGATCTCTCTATCATTATCCCCAAACAGAAAAATTACTGTGGTTGAACCCTTACCTGATAGCAAGAGATTCCTGGGACTTCTACTTGGATATGAGAAGCAGGATCCTTTCAGAAGGGGAAGGAATGAAGGCAACATCAAAAAGTTAGGCGTCAGAATTAGATTTTAAGGGGAAAAATTAGAAAGCAGAAGATTATGTAAGTCAAGATCTTATGACATGATTTGAAAAATCAAAAGATGAGCAAAATAAACAGTTAGAGGAGATGTGGAACTGAGTTCTCACTTCTTCCACTCCTCTGTCCCTGTCACTTTGCACATGAAATGAGATGATAAAAATGACATAGTATAAATGAGGTAATAGAAGGTAATGAAGAGTGTTGAAAGCAATAAAGGACAGCAGAAAGATGATAATGCAAGATTCACAGGACTGGAACAATGAAAAAACCTGCTTCACCTACAATGGATTGAGTTCCACATGTGAAAGGCAGGGACTAATTTCCACAGCTGTGGAAAGGCTCCATCACTACAACATCATGTCACACCCCTTGGAATCATAGCTCTCCACCACAAAGAGATCACACATGGCTTTTATATCATTTTTTTTGGTAATTATTTCAAACTTAATTCTCCTCTTTTCACACTTTTTCCTCTTTTGCCTCTCTATTACTCTCTGTATACATTTTGAAAACTCATATGATCTGACACTAGTGAAAAATCAATGCGCATTTTCACCAAATCTCTCATTACCAATTTCAGCATTTCTATATCAAATACCAGAAAAGTTTACAGAGTACTCTTAGGACTGTTTTAGAACACTTAAGGAGTTCTGTTGTAATCACTCTTAAAGCTGAGCTGTTCTTCAAACATTTGCACAATACTTTCATGTTTACTATATAACCTCAACAAATAAACAAATATTCAGTGTTTTCGATCAGGCTAAGCTTAGCTTAATTTTTTACACTTTATAGTGTGCTTATCATGTCTGGATGTCTGAATTCAAACAATACTTGGGAAGTTTTGAAGAGTTGTATTTTATAGGCCTGTTTGTTTCAGTAGCATGATCTCACATTTTAGGAAGTTTTTTCTAATCCCACTCACAAAAGAATCATATCCAAGGTAACTGATACATCATACAGATCCTTGGAAGCCTTCAGATGACATATTTGACTAGTTCTCAGTACAGAAAGGACAGTGAGGTACTGTTTAGTCTGAGGAAATAGAGGCTGAGGGGAGACCTTACTGTTCTCTTCCTATACCTAAAAGGTGCTTACAGCAAGAACAGGGATGGTCTCTTCTCACTGGTGACAGGATGAGGGGAAATAGCCTTAAGTTGTGCCAGGGTAGGTTTAGGTTGGATATTAGGAAACACTTCTTTACAGAAAGGGCTGTTAAGCACTGGAATAGGCACCCCGGGGAGGTGGTTGAGTCACCATCCCTGACTGTGTTTAAAAACAATTTGGATGTGGTGCTCAGTGACATGATTTAGTGGAGGGTTATTAGTAAGGGTACTGTGGTTAGGTCATGGTTGGACTCAATGATCTTTAAGGTCTTTTTCAACCGGAGTAATTCTATGATTCTATGACTTTGATTAAACACTTGGTTTAGAATGGCTTAGAATGGTTTAGTGTAAGTTCCAGCTTTTTGACATTTTTGAGATCAAATTATGAACAGGAATAAATGTCCTGTATATTTAAGCCTAACAACAAGCAGACAAGAACAGTGGCTTTGCTTTAATTTGCTGGCATTCTAAAATGTAAAATTACCAGTGTTAGACACTGCCCAAGTTCTGATCTTTTCTGCCTACTACAGGGACTGACACGAGGATACATTAAGATACCCAACTGGTCAGGGAAAATTTGTAGACATTTTCCTACAAGTGCACCATGGGTGACAGTAAGTGTTACATCAATTACTACAGTATTCAATGTGTTCAAATCTAGCTGTGTCAAACATTGCACATTTATGCAAAAAAAATCACTTGAATCTGTGCCTCAGGGTTGCTGGCGGGATAGATACCCTAGTAATCCTTTGAGGGAGGATACTGATGAATAAGGAGGTATAAGAAGGGAGCAGATCAAATTTGTCTGAGCCAGTAAAACAAATTAACCTTAGAGGTAGAGAAACAAAGACATTCTTTTTCCTGTCAGTTTTCAGAAAGCTTAAGCAGCAGGTACAACAATGTAGGACTGAAATTTTGAATGGGAGTCCTGAGGAAAACAAAATCATAATGGAAAATTGGCAACTGACTTTTTTTTCACTGTAATAACAGGTATTCAAATGGGAAAGAAGAGAAAAAGCAAACATTGCCAATGTTTTGGCATTTGTAGGAGTTGTCAAAAAAAAAAAAAAAAAAAAAAAGAGTATCTAGGTTCTCTACAGCCTTAACCTGAGGAAAAAAAAATATAAAAATCACACATTAATGCTGCAAAGGAGCTGACACTTTTCATCTGCAGCCCACTCAGCCAGGGAACATCCACTTATATACCCTTATGCATTATTCACCAGGAAAATTGAAATAATCCACCAGTGGTTAAGCAGTTCAGAATCAAATGTAAATCAAGGGAAAGCAGTTAAGAATGTGGATCATTCACAGCCTTCTCTGAACTCTCAACTCCTCCACAACGGAAGCCTGGAGCCGCCCAGATCCTTGCAGCCCCACTCCTGGCTATGAGTACTTGGTATAGCTTAACCTGCCAATGAGCCATCTCTAGAATGACAGCAAAAGCACAGACCCATGACCATGTTTCATTTACGGTCAAGCCATTTGTCCCTTCACATCCATAGAGGCAGATCCTTTAGCACACAGCAGAGAAAAACTGACTTCTATATTAAAAGCCTTTGTTTGCTTTAGCACTGACTATAATACATAGTTAATTTTCATTCTTTATCTGTCTGGCAATACAGTGGTCAAGCACAAAAACAAACTGAAAATTCTACCTTCACTGCAAAAGTGTTTTATAGAAGTTATTGCTCACACCATCTTTATCTTCGATAGGAAGTTTTAGTGGGATTTTATCTTAAGTTATGATCCATAGCAATTATTTTATTATTTTATTACATCTGTTTAAGAGAACATACACTAAAACAGTGAGATCAGAAATAAAACTCATTTTTAAACCACAGTGAGAGAAATGAAACGTCTGCTAAGAAGCCCTGACTACTTATTTAATGTATGCAGTAGAGGCATGTATAATTTCTGCAACTTTACACAAATCACCTTGGACAAATTTTCAGTGACATTTACATGAACATTACATTGCAATGTATTTCCATGAACTTGAACTTATTATCATTGATGCATATTCAGGACCCCATGCATTCATGTTCTTTATCAGAATCTAATAGTACTAATGCCTCTGGTTTAAAGGACAATCATTATACTGCTTGTATATTTTCCCCCAAGATACATAGCAAAAAAATGTTCAGTTAAATGGAAATTGATGTTTATTTTGCAGTCAAGACAGTTTCATGTTAAAAAAAAATCCTATCTTTAATCATCTACTTATTTATATTGACAGTCTGTTGAACTCAAAAATCCTGCTTGCAACCTGAGCTTTGATCTCACAAAATTTCAGAGTGCCAGATTATGGATGAAAACTTTTTTGTCCTAAGTGCAAGACTTGAAAATGTCAAACAAGAAATAAAAATCAAATATCCCTTACTCTGGATGGCAAAAAAAAAAAAAAATCACCATTGATTGCAATCCAATCCAGTTACATATTTGGCTGACAGTAAATCTAAGATGACTAAGATGATTAGTAGATACTCCACGTAACATGAGAGAAGTATTCTTTTGCCAAAGAGAGGAAAGAAAGAAAAAGAAAAAAAAAAAAAAGAAAAAAAAAAAAAAAGAAAAAAAAAGGAAATAAGACTAATAACAACATCCACCTGGAATTTGAGATGAAATAGTTTTTCAGTAAGAAATTGGCTAGTATCTTAAGTCACATCATCTTTTACATGGTTAGAAACACTACTGACATAATGTTACACTAGCAACTCATTTTCCTGCACTTCAGTTGTAATTCTTTTCTGGAGTGTGACATCTACGCTGTATTGACTCAGCGAGCAGCCATCCATGGAGACATAATTTAGCGAGGAGAAATAGGAACCAAAGTCAGAAAGAAAAGAGCAAGGCTGTCACTTTATGGAAATTACCGATAGACTCTTAGTGTTCACATAAATCTAGACTGAAATTCTACTCTCACAGTGCCCTCTTGATTTCTGGTCAGAGATCTCTCTTTGCATCTCCCTAGGAAGCCCAAGCACAAACACATCCTCAAACAACATTAACCTCCAGTTCCCAGGAGATTGAATACTTTAAGCATGATGCATTCACTATAAGGTTATATTAAATTTTCTACAAATGTATAGATAAATTATTTGCTAAAACCAACCCATAAGTTTGAAATCAACCAGAACTAGTACGCTGTAGTCATATGCTCAAAATCCCTATTTGATTATTCATTTAGATTGAATAATTCAGATCTCTGGTGCTTCTGTTCCTATTCCAGGACACAAAGCAGTAGCATTCTAGAAAAAAGAGGAACAAAATATACACCCAAGTATTTCATCAAATACTTCAGAACTGACACCTCTCTTCATGTGCAAACTGTACTGACTTTATCCCATATCTGTATACCTTAAAAGATAAAATCTTAAGTATATGGAAAGACAGAGAACAGACTTTGATTACAAGCTTGTTTCGGGTCAGTGCTTTTTGCACTGATTTTTCTCTAGAGGGAAAAAAAAGGAAGAAAAAAAAATAGATCATAATGGCTTTATTTTATATGTGTAACTCTCATCTGTGCATGCTCAGTTTTATGCAATCAAAATACGTCCACCTTTGATGAAAATATTTTTTAACTGATCATAGAAAAAGGTTTAACTAACTGATCTGGATGTTTTTTCTCTTTTAAATATCTGTTCATATCCTGCCACACCACCTATTAAATGATATTTTACATAAAAGTATGAAAGCTTTTTGAAAGAGGACAGTATAATTTTATACATATCTCATAAAAGCTAGACAGCTCTTCTGAGATACATGTAGGTGTGCTGGCTCTATCATGAAAGAAAAACAGTTGAAGAGTGGACGTATGTGTAGTGTCATGACTAAAATCCACTTTTTGAAGCCCCACATCGACAGACCTGTGTAAAGAAGTTAAGTCACAGAGCATTAAATTGTTTGGGTGTTGTTTTTTTTTTCAATAACTCCAATGACTGCATCTAGCCTGACATCCCATAAAACAAATACTAGATCTGAACATTTCACCCTTTCAAGTAGCCATGCTCACTAAAACTCAGCAAAACCAGATCTCAGGTGACAAGGATTTACACAAGTCTTCAGAAAAGCACCTTGTTTTAGTACTGATGTTCACTTATGGTCAGTGATATTGCAATAGCACCTCCCAGTATCAATATGTCTAAATTATATAGTCTTTTCTTGGTATCTCTCATGTAGCATGAATTACTTCAGTATTCCCAAAGTCAAAATTTTAGGTGTATTTACCAAGAAAAAAAAAAAAAAAATTCAGCAGTAAAATCCTGCCAAAATTCTGAGACTTCTTTAACACAATATGATACTGGGTTGACTTTTCCTTAGCGCTTGGAAGGAATTCAACCAGAATAAAGAATCTAATCTTCAAGAGCAGCTATTTTAATGACTCGCTGTTTTCCTATTTCTTTTGAGCTACCACAAAGCTCAATGGACTTCAGCATGATTATTAAAACACTGCAAACACTGCAAACCCAAAAAAAAAAACAAACAAAAAACAAAATAACAAAAAACAAACCCACACTTTTCTCAATATGAAAAAAAAAGAAGAAGAAAAAAAAAGAAAGAAAGAAAGAAAAAAACCACCACAATCTCACTGTAACCAATAAAGGACATTCTAAAACTAGAGCCTGCTGTGATAGGGATGGTAACAGTGTCTCAGCCATATGCTAGTGTAATCTATAAAAGCTATATTCAAATCTTATGTCATTTTAACTTTTTTTTTTCAGAAACCAGCATAACTGCTACCATACGTGAACCTAGTATTAATCTAATTCTTTTAGCTTTTAATCTGTATATAGCACTGTGTGCTGTTTGGATACCAGAAGTACACTACAGTTTTATTTTCATTTATCAAAAATACGCTTTTACCAAACACTATATGTAACAAGATGGGAATTCTCTGGTTTTGAATAACTCTTTAGTTCCAACTTACTCCATTTTTTTCCCACCCTAGATGAAAGATGTAAACCCAAACTGAAGCAGATTTTTTTTTCCTCTTTAATCTGCAAAGAACACAGATATTCTCTAGATTGCATTTGCTGTAGCTCACTTGCTGCCAACAACCGACTTAGTAGATTTTGTCTTTTGCCTTCTCAAAGCAGAAACTCGAACACACCCTAAGATAAGGCACTAGGCTAAATCCGTAATAAATTATGTGGATTGCATCAAGATTTACACTTCTTTAATGCAGAACACGATCTGTTACTTGCATAACAGAGTTTAGACACGTGAAAATTTCCCTCCTCAGCTGGCACAGCTACTGTGCCACTCCTACTGGAGATTATTTAGAAGCAGCCATGGCTGGAAAACAGAAACACAAACAGCTTCACAAAAAGAACAGTGCCCAGGACATAGAAAACCCCAAGTCTCTGCTGCAGGAAGGTGGTCACTGCCATTCTGGGGTTGCTGAGTCTCAGCATTCAGAGCAGGGAGCTGCCACCATGGCAACACACACATCTCCAGCACAGGCTCTCTGTGCTCAGCACCACTGCTCGGCCCCAGCCTTTGCAACAACAGGCCTTCCTCCATACTTGTAGGTTGCAGTTCTGCCAAGTGGAGAAGCGCAGACTTCAAATTCTTACATTTATTTTGTTCTTAGTTTTTTGGGTGTTTATTTTTTTGTTTGTTTGTTTTTTAAATAATCATGCAACTTTATTTTTTTAATAGGAAAATGAAGTTAATGAGGAAAAAAAACCATGATGTTAAGTTCTGGCCATATTTATTGCCAGGATATGACTAAAAAAATTTCTATTCAGTACTCCACTGTAAATGTTCAGATAGATGAAAAATTATGTTCAATTGAGTAATTCACATTTGCCAAGAAATCACTTTTGAAGTGTACTTTCTAATAGAACACCTGTACTCCACAGAAAGATCAAAAGCACAGCTAACCCACTGGAATTTTGACTCCACTAGATCTTCTCTCACTTCAAAAAATAAAAGCCTTTCTCACAGATGTGTAGAAAAACCCCCTCTCGCTTTGGAGGTAAAATGGCCCAAACTTCAGTTTTTGGCGATAAATAAGATGACAAACCCTTCACCATCCAACAAGAGTAAGAAAAATGCATGTACTACCCTTGCACATAACCAACCTAGTAAAACAAAAAGTAGATTTCAGCAGATTTAGGATTAAAACATGCCCAGAAGAAGAGCGATTCAATAAACATTACATCAATTTAATTATTGGAGTTTGTTTCAATGTGAATGAATCTTAGATATTTTAAAGCATCAGATTCTTTCAGCGTTTCCTGTTTTGAGGTTCTCAAGCTTTTTCTTACAATCTTTTTAGTTTGCTGAATAAATTACGAACAGTTTCAAAATAACATCGCCTTCATTCTATAGCATTTACAAACGAATACGTAACTAAATCTTAAAATATACATTTTAAAACCTTATGTTTCATTGTCCTTTTCAATACATTTCAGTCAGATTGAACAAGAATGATTACCACATGGCATATTTTTTATGACAAGGAGAAAAATACAGTTCTGTGCCTTAATGCCCAAAGTATTTTCTGCATTAGTAATTCAGCTCATACAAGTTTGCTTCTATTTAATTGAAATAAACAGTGTTAGATTAGTTCTTGCATTTTGCTGCCTTTTTTGGTTATCTTCACAGTGAAGGTAGTGCATCCATTGCTTAGTAAGATGTCTGAATATACACTGTCAAAGTAATGGGTCAAAAGAAAAAAAACACTCTGTCCTAAGCATAGATTATAAATGTAGAATGTCACCTAACTGCTGGGTTGTCCTTAGCTATTTTTAATTGCTGAGCTCCAAAACACAAGACTCCTAACACATAGAAGCCCATGCATCCAATGTAAGGTGAGCACATTCTGCAAGTGATTGTAATTTCTTATTTCTCCTAACATAACCTTTTCTTGGAGGTGCTCAACCAGTGGTTCAGGCCAGGATTCAATAGTTATCATACAGGTATGTATCATCTAGAGGGAACTGAGGGGATGAGTGCCCAGAAGTCCAAGGGATCTCCAGTGAACATTAAAATGGGCTGCTTTGCTTAGTCCTAGGAAATTATTCAGAACTGTTACGGAACATCAGTTGCTGTGCTGCTGTACACCAAATCAGCACAAGAGGTTCTCAGTTGGTTTTCATCCCATGAATATCAAATGTATATAAACTACTGCATAGCAGAATTCCAGCTCTGACCATGTCAGTATCAGATTTACTGTAATAGCTTGGTTTACACAAAAAGGAATAGAGCTTTCCTCCATACAGGTTCCCTACCACCTAGCTACTGGTGCATTTTTAAGATACAGGTCTGCTGAGTTAGGCCCTCTCTCCATTACGATGTATGTCTTCTCCTCCTGGGAGAGTATATCCTCCCTTTGTGCAGATAACTGCTTAACGCTGAATGATAAATTAAGACACCCTGGAATACTGATGAATAACTGAGAAAAAATTTTAGCTGCTAGTGCCATAGAACCTTTATTCAAAGACCTAAAAACATTTTTCAGAGAATTATTTTGAAATATTTGATGCTTTCCTGAAATATAGCTATCAGAATGTAATATACTGCTATTTAATTTTGTTTCCATACTCACTGTTTTCTTCAATTTTAATTCCATGACCTCTCAGAGACAGAATCTCACAAATATATCCTCCTCTGTATTTTCCCATAATAATATCATAGCCATTTTCTCTAGCTAGTCTCATTCATTTGTTCTCTGCCATAGCTTTTCCTAGTCATAGAAGAAGAAATATGTAAAAATAGGCCACAAGAAACTAGACACACTTGATATGCACAGCAAAAATAGAGCTCTTTAGCACCTGGCACTCTCAAGAGTGTTAATTAATCTGGCAAGATAAGCCATGCTTTGACCCGAAATAAAAAGCTAAGCCCTCAAAATATAAATTCAAGCTAACATTAAAAAAAAAAAAATACTATGGACTTGTGGCCTCCTGATTTCTTGCATCATATAACCCCAGAAGTCTGGACAGTTGTTATGTGGAGAAATAGCAGGGAGTGCCTCCTTTTGAAGGCAGTGAGAAAGACACAGAGCTGGGATCAGAGTGTAATGCATAGCATATAACACGCTTTGGTGGGATGGGGGCTGTGGAGGCTCTCATCTACAGGAACATGACACATAGTACACATAAAAACAAAGATTTCAGTCAGCTTGACCTCTCTCTGAGGTCAAGACAGTGCCTGCACTCCCAGAAATGCTGGAAATACTTGTAGCTGGATGTTAGATTAGAAAAAAAATGAATGAGAGATTGAAAGGACAAATCAGCATGCTGGTAGTCTGCGCTTGGAAAGGTTTTTCAGCAGCAACAAATAATTTCTTCAGGATAAATAAATGATGTGTTAAATTATACATTTTACAAGGTACATTTAAAAGTGCAAGCACAACACAGACTTCATGTTTGATTTCACTATCGCAGATAGGTTGTACCAGGCTCTGAGCAACCTGATCTAGCTGTGGATGTCCCTGTTCACTGCAGGGGTGTTGGATTAGATGATCTTTAAAGGTCCCTTTCAACTCTGATGATTGTATGGTATTCCAAAGAGATGTAAGAGCCAGCTTACCAAACAGGAAATGCTGCAAATACAGAAGATTATATACAAAGAAAGAAAACTGATTTATCAAATAGTACTTTGTTTTCATAAGAGAACACACATTGGAAGGAAATAAGGCTAATCAACTTTCACAGTTTTCTTGTTTCTGAGAAAGAAACAAGCTACAGTGATAGTTGGCAGTGTGCTGGAGTCCCATTAGATAGGCTAATATACTGAAGTCCTAATCTACCAGAGTTACCAGAAATATATAAATAAAAACAAAAAAGGGATACCCCTACACTTATATAAATAATGTAATTGTAAGGTTGTCATCTCTTCCTGCCTCTTCAATCTAATAAGTCTTGTTTTGTTTTCATTCAACATAGACTGCATCCAATTACAAAAACTTTCTCATTCTCTTCCAAGCTTTTCTGAGTTAAGATGGTATTTTAATTGACTGACCAATTATTTCAGCAACATTATGTAGAAGATGGTGCAGAAAATAGTCTTTTGACTTTAAAATTTGATCACATAATTGATAGGACACACATAAAAAGCTAAGGAAAAAGTTAACAGTTTAGAGATTCCTTAAGAAGCAATCTTGCTGCACAGCAGCACGTTTCCAAGGCTATGCATAATGTGTAAACTACACTGGCCCCAGGGAGACAGGAGGAGACTATCCAAATGGAAGATGCCTGGTCAAGCATCAGGGAATAAGCAAAAAGAAGTGCTGCGCAAAAATTACACCAATAAGCTTAATCCCTAACTGGGTTATTCATTCATATTAAAATCTACACATATATTCATAGTCAAATGCAGAGGGAGGTAGTATAGATAATAAAACTTAATGTCTATTTGGTTAAATTGGTGGAATTAAAAACTGAAACCCTTCAATAAGGGCCATCCATAAGTTCTGTTGTATATTATTATGAAATTATTCAGATTTTCAACTATACCTGAAAACACAAAAAGTCAGATAACACAAGAACAATTTCCCTTACATAATTAAAAGCAAAGTTAGGGAAAGAAATAATAAACATGTTCTTTTAGGACTATCATGTGTTACTAAAGATAAAGAAGAAAACCAGTAAACCAGGCAAAATCCGGTGTCCTACTGAATTAGTACTCTTCAGGACTAAAATAATAATAATAATAAAATAATAAGGGGGGACCGGGGGGGAGAGAGGAGGAATTTCCAGACAGCATCTCATTAAAATAGAGGTGGAACATCAGAAGAAGTTCAAGTAGTTTCAACTGCTTTGGGAGTTTAAATATATAGAAATGGGTTTAAATATTCAGGAAGTGTTTACTCAGAAGGTATTTTCCCTGGTATGACAAAAAATTGACTGCAAAAATATATAGCTTGTTGAGAACTCCAAAGAGAAGGCTGTCAACATAGACCCAGGAACACCAGCCTATGAGATTGAGATATAAACAGAGTAACAGCAACAGTGAGAAATATTGTGAGCAGTGTGAAATACAGTGTGAAATATTACACTCATTATGAAGCAGCGTGCTTCAAAGCCTATCCCTTTATCAAGTTTAATCTGTAATTTACAGCAAATGGTCCTCTCTTCATTTTAAAGACACGCTGTATACTACAACAACAGTTTTCCCTGAAATTCTGACATTAATAACATGATATTAAAATCAGATTATTCATAATATATTAAAACAAATTTCTTTAGTGAAGCCTAGGATCTTAAAGCAAATTGCCAAGCCACTGTATACAGAATGGAAAACATAACAGGAACTTAATTTTGATGAATAATCTTATTTGGAAGAAAAGCAGCATGCTTAACTGAAATGTTGGTAAAGTTACATAAATTTAGCATAATAGAAAGAGGAGCTCCAAGTCAACGAAGTGTACTGAATCTGTTCAGAATGGAAGATATTAGCAATTACTGAAAACTCAATCTTGAAATATTTATTTGAACCATTTGAAAAGAAAAATATCATCCTTGCCAATCACTAAGCTCATACAAATGCTTAGTGAGTTGTTTTACATGACTGGAAATTGAACCAAGTTGCTTCTGCATTCAGAAGGCTATCCTTAATCAAATTCAAATATTCCATGGAATATATTTCCCTTTCCAAGCAGGGGTTATACTGAACCTGACTATTTCAATAACATAATGATGAACATATTCACCGGCATGCAAAAAGGTTATATCTTTCAAAGTTGATAAACATTCCTGTCTATAGCCTTAAGTTTGCATTCTCATTGTAGTCCCATTATGTAAAAAAAATAACTGGTTCATAAAAAGACATGTGAAGAAGTCCTCATCATAAAGATGTACATTACATCTAATTTGTTTTTTCCCCTCTTTTATTTTCCAGTCCAACTCTGTATATACTATAGGAAATACAGGATTATTCTTTAGGAGAAATAGAAAATCACAGGATTGCGCACATGTTTGCATAAGATGCTCCGAAATTAATGCCTCCCATTTATTCTTATGGAAACTACAACAGATAAAGTAAGCACAGTAACATAATTTGATAGAGCTAATCATCAGCTACAAAATTATGTTCTTCAACAGAACATTAACTATGCATTTACACAAGCAATAAGTGGCAGCCTACATACTGTGTTTGTAAAAATACACATCAGCTATGTAACCCACTGCTTTGCTGCTGCTGTGATCATGATGTTGCTAGAAAAATAATACTCATGCAGCCCATTTTTCATTGGCCTGAAAATATGGAAGTCAGAAGGCACTGAACCCTCACTAAGTGGTATGTGTGGTAGGACAGAACAGACAAGATTGGCAAAGTTCTCCATGCTCTTCAGACTGGTATGAGGCCTAGTGTTATTATGCTGCAAGAGCATGGTTGTCTTCCCCTGTGGCCTAACACTGAAAATTCCAGCCTTCAGCTTAGACAGCATTGTGAAATAGCAGTCAGAGTTGACGGTTTGTCTGGACTCGTGGAAATTCAGAAGAATCACACCTTTGCTATCCCACAAGACAATGCACTTCATTTTATTCCCTGAGAGCTGCATTATGAAGTTTTTCTTTGTTGAGGACTTCACACGCTGCGTTTTGGCTCCAGTTTATAGTGGTGATACCAGGTCTCATTACTGATAACGATGCTAGCTGTCACTTACATCCTCATATGGGTTCAATATGTCCTGACAAATTTGCATATGGTGTACTTTCTGTCCATGAGTGAGCATTTACAGAACCCACCTTGTACAAACATTGCAATATTCCAGCAATACCGCCATCATTTCCAAGACACTGAAGCTGATACTCAGCTCTGCACATGGTCTTCTACTCCTAATCCACAAATTCATGCAGATAAATTGATTGAAACAGTTTCATGCTGTGATGCTGTGCATGGCCATCCAGACTGTGACTTCTTTCACATTGCTGTCACCACTGCTCAAATGCACCACCTACTACATCAGTGTGCTCCCATCCACACATTATGGTTGGTCTCCATAAATATTCAGCAAGTGTCAATGAATGTCAGTGGGTGACATGGAGGAATTCAGTGACACACCTTTGCTTCATGTTCACTTCCATGTCAGATGCCATTTTGTCAGACTGCCCCTATGCTGCCATCTGTCACACAGCAACAAAATGTAATGCAGCATTGACAGTAGGGTTCAGTCTATACTATGGCACTGCCAACATCCTCTACTGACATTGTGAGCCAAGAGAATAAAATAGAGGCATTACTTTCAATGCAGTCCCTTTTCCTCAGTTCTGCCTATATCTATTTTTGACCCGGCTTCACAGCTTAATTGTTTGAAATCCTATGTAGTGTTTGACATAACATTAGAGAGCTCTTGCTCATGCTGAAAAGTGATTTCAAGAAAATATGTTAGGTTTTTCAGGAATACTAGAGCTCTCTGTACAACACTTGAACAATTTGCCTTCTGTGTTATTCCTTATTTGGCTGCAGCATATCTTACAGCTGCAGTGAACACTCTGTGCCTCATCTCACTAGCACTGGGCCTTCTGATGTACTGAAATGGGTGTTGCCATCCATACTCCTGTTTTAGATATATCTCTACTTAGTGATTAAAGCATATTATCCAAAGGACAAACTCTCCTAAAACCACACAATTACAGAAAGTCTAGGGGTACAGATTTGAATGAATCCTGATATTAATTAATGAGTACCAAGACAATTAAAATTAAGGTAATACTGATCAATTATCAGTGATAATTTATTATATTCTATTGAGACTTCCATTCAAACTTAGTTCAGTTCCTTGTTGTATAACAGAGTGGTTTTAAGGCAGTCTATTAAAAAACAAAGCAAAAAGCAAACAAACAAACAACACCATTGAAACATGGTAACAGGATGCAGAAGAGTCAAGAAGCCTGAGCTAGAGTAAAGGTCCAGCTGGTACAACCATAATTAGAAACAAGATGCATCTGTTTAATGAAGGAGTTATAAATTCTAGAACAATTCACAAATTGATCCAGAACTATCAGACAGCAAGATTCAGATCCAATTTTCCATACCCTATTTATTCATTATTACAGGTTTTAGACAAGACAAATTTTTGAGTTGTAATTCAGTTAATGCAGGAGTTAGCTAATACAGATTCTGTAATCTGCACTATGGAGAAGGTTAGACTGCATGATCACATTGAACTTCTTTCAGCTTTAGAATATATGATCTATAAAATTGAGTCAGAAATCACTGAACAAATTTCACATCCCATATAAACTCAAAAGTATTTCCTTCTTAAATTCTCTAAGCCTAATTTGACTTACTCTGATCTTGCCCCCAAAGGTATCCCAGGGCAGCATAAGATAATATGCTTATTTTTATCTGGAAGAATGGCTGGGAAAGCTGGGTTCCCAAGGGACAGGTTGCTCACTTCCCTCTTTCAGTGCCTCCAAGAGGAGCCATGGGGTTTTTGCACAAGATCTGGCCATGATTTAGAAAAATTCAGCCAAGTACATCAAATTAGTGCTGCACTTCAGTGATAACAGAACTGTAACTTCCAACACAGAGGTGAATTTCACTCATGGAGAACAACAGAAATCATTATCAGAAGTTCAAGTTTGGCAGAAACATTAGTTGAAAATTTCAGCATTTGAGAGCTCTGGGGTATGTGCATTGCTGTCTTATAACATTACCCTTGACCTGACAATTTACTTCAGTGGAATTACCCTTTAATGTATTTCACCAGAATTGTTGAGGATACTAAAATCTATTTGATTACTTTTCTTTTTTTAAAAAAAGAAATTACTTTTGTCCACTTAGTAATGCTTGATATCCAAAAATACATTCCACTTATATCTCCAGACAAAACAATTATACAATTATAATTGTATACAATTATTATTGGTATATTCTCAAATCATTTTTCTCATTATGTTTTAAGGCTTTCTTCCTTTTTTTCCTTAACATAATATGATAGATACTGTTTGTCTTGACTTTTAATTCATCAGCCTGCATTAGTTCTCCAGGTAGCCTATGATTTTATTTCCTATTACACTACTTCAGAAGCTTCAAACCAGTGAAGGGTATTAAAAAGCAAAATAAAATATAATAAAACAAAACAGTGTTGGAGAAGGGATCCCGCTCCAGAATGAAACAGCATGCAGATATTATATTATATATTATAAATAAATAAATACATAGATAAACAAGCAAGCCACAATTCCAAAACTGCTGATCCCAGCCTGGAGGGAGCAGAGAAGACAAACACGATTTCTCCTGATCAGGATGCTTGCAGACTAGGAGCAAGCTAGAAGCCAAGCTTGGGGAATATATTTCTAACTACTTGGGTCATATCAAATGAGACAAGACCCAAACTTGTACCCCTTATTCATCCCTCCTGTGCCATCCTCCCTGAGTTCTCCAGAAGGGAAGATGCAAATAAGCCAGCCAGCACTGTGTGACCATCACTCACTGTTCAGACCACAAAGCTCTCGCATGAAAAGAAAACTAGTGACACCACCAGTATTCAAGATAGCTTGAGATTCCTCTGATAGTTTTTCTTCTCCAATGCAAGCCACTTCTTTCTTGATCTCAAATAACTAACATGAACAGGTGTGGCAATTATTCCCTAACAGATATGTTACAAGAACATGCTATGGAGTGGTTTACAAAACCAGACCACAGCATTCTGAAACCTACAGTACCTACCCTAGCTGTTACGCATTTGGTGATTCTATGATTTGTCCTCACTTTCCTGCTCAGAACTTCAGAGAAAGCATCAGAAATCACAGGCTATGACCAAGTAATGCTAGTAATCTACAGTACTCTGCTTTGCCTGCAGTTTTGTATCAGATTAGAAGCTCTGATCTACAAAGCCCATATAAACAACAAATATGTTAATATGCACACTGAAGTTCAAAAGCCAAAAAGAATGATCCACTTCTGAAAATAAGGTTTAAACTTTGAAATAAAACTAAACGACTACCACAATATTTTGTGCTAATGTATATGCAGAAAACAATTTACTTGTGATCAAAGGGAAAAAGAAAATTACTGGAAGTTTTTCAAGCTCTGTCCTACATTTCAGTATGTAATTACATTAAGAGATAACAATTCCCAGTTCTCCAATTTGTTTGCTCCTTCCTACCAATGCTGAAGCATATGACATTCTGTTTCTTATAACTCTTAGGAAAAAAAAAAATAATAATAATAGCAACAGACTTATTGCAGATCACTTAGTATTTGTTTAGTTGAAACTGATCTCAGAAGTAATTAAGGTCAAAAATCTTCCCATGGATATGAGGAATATTAGTAATTTAATTAATAGATATTAAGATTAACGATAGTATTTAAAATAAACTACAAAAACAAACACGGGATTACAGGATTATGGCAGTCCACCCAAAATAAGCATTTAAAATGTGGGCAATGAGGATCTCAGTACCACTGCTATCCTGATTACACTACTATTAATCCCCTTTCTGTGTTAAAATGCCCAATAGCATATGAAACAGGTTAATGTTACTTCTCTTCAAATAACAAATACACAGGGCTGTAATACATGCTTGTGTCCCTTTTTCTTCTATTAAGTAACGTGAGCTAAAATTAGAACTAGTTGTAGTGCACTGCTGACAGTTTGTAGATTTTTAAGTCTTTTGATTTGCTGCCCTTTCTTGTTTCTGCTTTTATCTTCCTTGCTATGATTTCTCTTAATGTGAGAAGTATTCTGCAGACATCTGATTTCTGAAAATCAAAAGTGCTAAAAAGGTTCTCAAAATCAAAATAAAAACATTAAAAAAAAAAAAGTGGATTAATCATCAGGCTGGCTAGAATTTAATAAAAACATTTTCAGCTGGAAAAAAAAATAATCAAGAATGCTGACCTCAATTACTCTGATCCAAGAAAATGGGCCAGAAAAGCAGTTTTACCAAAAACCTACTTGTATCTTTGTCTTTTAAAAGACCCGTTTTACTTCTTCTAAAATAAAAGGCATGTTTCTTAACCTATTTACAGTCACAATTCCTATAAAAATAAATACTTATGTTTGAAAAATGTTTTACATAAAAGCAATTGCCTAATGTGGAATATGTGTATTTCAAAGGGTAAGCCTACTGTATTAGCAGACTTTCAATATTTAAAAAGAAAATACATGTGAAAGCACAAAGCATCACATACACATATCTCTGCATAATTATAGAGGAATACAGGAACTCTGACTTGAAGCCTAGCAACAGTATCCAAGTATTAGTTAGTCTGCTAATCAACTACCAAAAACTCACACATCAGCTCAATATGTCTCAGTTTTCAAAAGCAAAAGCGAACAAAAATAAAGCAAAAGAATCCTCTATTGCATCGAGCTTCCGAGCTGCTGAAGGACAAGATGCACAATATAAAACAAACCTTGTTCACTTGAAGAAGAACAACTCATGCCATTTAATCCATATGAAAATTCATCTCATCACAAAGAACCAAGGGAAAAGACAGATTTAAAAATAGGTTATCCAAGTCAAAGGATTATCAACTTGAAACATACTTAAGATCTGCATATCTGTATCTAATGAAAGCTTCAATATTCTTACATATGTGATTGGGCTTTGTACCTCCATCCTATAGACGCCATAGTAAATTCTGTACAGCAAAAGCTTCCTAAATCTGCTGTGCTCATTTACTCACAGACAGCTGCAGGCTGGATGAAAACAAACAGGGATTAACTTTCCTATTCATCACATCTTCTAATCCATTACTTTCTCTTAGTTTGCAATAAATACATAAAGATAAATAAATTATTAATTTACAGAATCTTTTTAAATTTTTTATTTTTATTTTTTTTTAAGCTTTCAAAGTGGTGTGTTTATTTTAAAGTGATGTGTAACTGCTGAGCTACCCATGAGGAGCTTGTGTAATGTCTTCCTCAGTGCAGAAAAGATGGACCAATAGTCATAACACTGCAAAATAGTTCTGGATTCCAAATACTCTCGTAATTAGTAATAATTAGAATAAGCTGCTTTGATGTTGTTACTATTCCTTAAATGACTAATTTTGGGGCATGATAAATTGAAATAATCCAAGAAGCTATGCTAGTCCTTCCTACTGCTTGTCAAACAAGTACCATTTGGTGATAGGTTTTTCATGCTTTATGAAAAATACCATTTTATTTTGCTTCCAATAGGATTATTTTAAAATGATAGGGCAATTTCCAATCACCCCTTGAACATCTGTCAAGAAAGCAAAAGGGATTCCCCAGTATTTGGTATGCCATTACATAAATAAATACAATGAGATCTGGATCAGTTTTTTAATCCCTTACTGATACACTTCTTTCCTCTGCCCTGAAAACTCTGTCTTTTAGATATGATTTGGTCTTACAAAAAAGCACCATCCCTTTCAGACCAGTGTGAACTTCTCCTGTTAATGACAGCATGGTGTCTTTTACTGTACTAAATTATTTGCAAATCTTTTTCTCATTTTGCTCCTTAAAATGGCAGCACCAAGTCAAAAAACTTGTTATCTGTGATAAATAGATTTCATGTCTCATTTCCAATATACCAGTCACCCAGATAGCTAATGTATGATGGAAAGATTAAGTGGCAATGATGGTGGGATGAGCAGCAAGGTGAGGAGGAAAAAAATTGCTGATACAAGAAGGGAGAGCATGTGTGAGAGAACCCACACAATCATGAGCATCCAGTGGAAAAGATCTAGTTTTCAGTGAGACAGAATTGCTAACAGATTTTATGCTGGTACAGTGGATAAGCAAAGCAGTTTCACTGAAACTCAAGCTTGCAGGGAGATACAAGGGCTTAGATCCAAAAAGGAATATAAGAGCTTAAAGTGCAGACAAAGTTGAACTTTTAATGTGCCATAAATGAGAGTTATGAACATAGCAAGTGGGCTTGGATTCTGAGTCTCTGCTTTGACTTATTCATCAATTCATCATAAGTTTCATCTATTAAATAAACTGAGAAGCAGAGGGCTTCACCAAGGCTATGAAAGACATCAGGCTTTCTCCACATGAAGAAATGACATGGACTTAGAAATTCAGGTGCATGCTCTTCAACCACAGTGGTGCTGCTAAGAAAACCTCCACCAGCTCTAACCTCTCCTGGCAGTTGTGAAATCCTGAAAGATCCTATATGTCTTAAAACACATTTAGCTTATTCAACTGAACAGCCTCTGTAGGACAGCTGAGAATTTTCTGGCAAAATCTGTCTTGTTTTCACAGCATTAGGTAGACACTTATTCTGGCAACTTCTGAGTGACACAGACAGCCAGCATTCACCCTAGAAGAACAACCCTCTCTTTGGGTCAGACATCACATACTTTAGTAACATAGGTCACCTATTTTCGCCTTTTATGGTTCTAATATTATTCTTATTAAATTTTCTTTTTACAGCATAGTGTCAAGTATTACAGTTGCTGCAGAAAATCTTTTCTCATATTTACCTATTTTTTCATTATTTTAGCAACTTTGTCTGATATAAGTGCTTCATAATTAAATAAAATGGAAGAACAATCTCTGTGGGAATTGATCTGTAGAAACTTGTGAACTTTCTGTTCTGCTGAACAGCACTGCTGTAAATTATTATTTTCTACTGCTAGGGAATACCTAGTTCATTTTCCACTTGTGCAGCTTCTCCGTCATCTTCAACAATAAAATAGTCATAGCACTACAATTTGGCATCAATCCAGGCAAGAGGAAAAAAAGCTTCCTTTCAGACATGAGGTCAGTCTCCTCTTAACTGAATAATACCAGACTTTGTATATGGTATAAAGTGGTAACCTACTCTAAAAGCCAGTGAAAATATATCTGTCAGGCAAAGGTGGAACAGCTACTGAGTAATAATACACCAAGCACTTAAGCATGCAAATATATTTATATTGAGTTCTTGCACACTAACACAGTGGGGTTGCTACTGTTCTGTTGCTACTGGCATACTGCAGCCACCTTCCATTACTGCACAGGCAGTGATGTCCTCCCATGGAAAAACTGAGATATGCCACCAAACGAAGCAGTTCATTCATGGCAACACACAGCAAAGGATCATGAATCATAAGCATTACATTACTGCTGTTAGATCCTTATAATTGCCGTTTTGGCTACATTACTCGAAACAGCTTTGTGACTACTGAGAAACTGGAATACACCCACACAATACCTTCTGCATTGAAAGTACAAATGACTTCCTACTGCAATAGTTTGGGACAATAATTTTATCAACGAATAAAGTTAATTAGCATATACCAAAACAGATGGACACTGATAATGAAGTCCTTCACTGTTCTGGATTAGAGATTTCAATAAAATGTTTTTTTCATATCGGATACATTAGCTTGAGAAATGTAAAAACTCACTTCTATTACCAGATAAAAATACTGCTCTGGAAACTGTAAAGTTAGGTCCAGCCTTCAGACATGCTCATCAGTTAAAATTTTCACATTCTTAAGATGACACACCTAGGAAAGTTATTATTAGGCTTCCATTTATAATGTAACTATATGGAGAGATATTGAATGAAGACCACAAAACACTAAAACATTAGCTCAGAAGTCTTCCAAGGGCAATGAAGGGTTTCTTCCCCGATGCATTGCTAACCCCTCCATCGCTAACCCACCCAGCGAATTTCCCAAAGCTGTAACTTGTAGATTGTTAAATGGGTCTAGAATAATAACAGCAAGGTTTAATAAACTGGTTCAATATCAGAGTTCAGTACCTAATCCAAAATACTCTGAGGGATAAAAGACAAAATGTTTCTCAATATACTTCATATTACCCACTGTCTTTTCTTCTTGAAGATAGTTCTCTAGGTCTTTGCTATTTGATTCCACTCTGTTGCTTCTACACACAGAGAAGGTGCATTAATGAAAGGATTTATGTTGGAATAGATCTAAACTACAGGAATATGTAAAGAATAAGTAAGATAGGAATATGTACTAACAAGTAAGATGAGTAAAAGTCAAGTTTAAATGCTGATATGAGTCTGCACCTTCTTTATCACAGTAGCTGTCAGCTTTTCTGCTCAGGACATTGTTCTTGGATTCCTCTATTTATTTTCAAGTTAAACAACATTCCAGAAATAGATATTTTAATGGCTATTGCATTTTTTTATTATTAATTTATTCACTATTGTTTGCTTTTTTTTTTTCTTCAGGTAATAATTCTTAAGGGACAATATCTGGCTAAATCAAATTAGCTGAGAGAAACAGCATAAAGGAATGCTTGCTCTTTAGAACAAACCTACTATTTTAAATAGTTATATGCAATCAATAAACACATTGGAAAAAAACTGACAAAAGCACCCGTATTTCCATTCTTCATTAGGAAAGTGAAGGTATAAGGGAAAAAACAGGAAAAACTTCCCATATAAGCTTGTTTTTTGTTTTTATTTTTTTATATAGAAATCACAAAGAAAGTTTAAATAGTCATGAACATTAAGTTCTGCTAAAGCATGAGCCATGTGACTATCATTTTTTCTCCTGAACTGAATCTCATCCATCTAGTATTTAACAATATTACAATCTCTCTTACATAGTAAATGAAAAATGGCACTGATCAGGGGAAGGAAAATAGCATGGAACTGAAGTCAGAAAAATATCAACATCAAGGTCAGAATGGTTTAATGCAAACCAGCTTAAAGTCTAATGTCAATAAGGGTAATGTAAGCATTACTTATTTTATAATTTCTCATATTGAAACTGTAGCATAAAACTTTTAAGTAATTCCTAGGCTAGCACTTCTTTCATTGTACTTAACTATTTTTAAGATATAAAAAAATACATTTAGGAAGGCATAAAATGTAATACAGTGCACTGTCTATCTGCAGCACTTGTTCTACGCAGGCTGTATAGGCAAGTCAAGAACCAAGAGCTAGCACAGAAGAAACAAATTGAACCATTTGAATATAACCAGTCATTTCAGTTCATTTCAGTATCTTCACAAAATTCTAAAACCATTAATCTTATGTAAACATAAACAAGGTGTTCACTGTATTAGGAATAGCTGGTTCATTTTTATGTTAATTTTTTATATCAAACTACTTATAAAGACAGAAGGAAGAAGATATGGAACTGGAAAGGAGTGATCCTACTTTTCTGGTTAAAAAACTTCCAAGCATGCAGTGAGCTGCAGAAACAAGACATTTACGCAAATCTTTTTCAAAATTTCCTGAGTTATCTCAGTGCATGCTACAAAGAATTAAGAGTATTACAGTGAGACTAAATTTCATATGATTAATTTTCAAAGGTATCCCTACAGAGAACGTGCCACTGGGAAGGCAAAGGGAAGAGCAATAATGTAGAATAATGGGAAGGGAAAGGGAAGAGCTTAATGTAGAGCAATACTTTCTCAGATTTGAGCTGTTTGAGTTGGCTCAGTATTCCACATGAATAATACTATCAAGTCACAGATACATTATGGAGTTAAACCAGTGCAGACCTTCCTACTTCAGAACAAATGCCCTTCTTAGTGCAACAATCTTTCTGTAGGGCTTTAATTGGTTTTGTTAAATTATTTTAATTAATCTGTATAAGAAATTATTTTATTGAAATTATCTTTATTTTAATGGCAGAACTCACTGTGTGAAAAGATGTTTAAAAATTCTGAAGGCTTATCTTGAGGGCTATTAATAATGCCTGTCATTTGGAACTGATATAGATTTCATGCAGTCTCACACACCAACTTCCACGAAAGAAAAAATTGCATGTAGATAGATAGTTTTTGTCATGTATGTATTTAGTTCTGGGGAAACATCTTTATTTTTCTCTGACCAATTATTCCCACATGAGAACAGCTTTAGCCTGATGCTGAAGTTCAAAATAGCTAGAAAGACAATTTACTCCTCTGGGCATGAGCACGTCTATTTAATCCAGCAGATACTGACTAATTCATACTTAAAACATCTGCAACTGTTGCATTACTTATCAAATTTTCCTTTTCTAAGCATATTTTGAAGACATTTCATCTTTCCTCACCTACCTGCAAAATTTAAGGGAAAGATATTTTTAAAATCTCCCTGAAACAAGACCATCACCAGCCTCACAGGCACATCTAACATTAAATCATATTTAACATCTTAGTAAAATCTTGGTTGAAACATGAATAACTTATTTTCAGTGTTTGAAAATATTTTGCTTACCAGTATCAGCTTCCCTGTGATTCTTGATATATTCAGCAAGCTCAAAATTTCCTGCTATTATAGCCACCTGAAGGATTGTAAAATAGTTAAAATTAATATCTTGCCATAATTCAATAAGTAGGAAAACATGCAAGTTATATTACTAATAAACATCACATATTTCATTTTGCAAAAGCGATTAATTATTTCTTGGACATCTCTATTTCTGTTCTTCAACTGTTGCACACAATGCATTGTAGAAGCAACATTGTGAAATGATATTACAATCTATTTGAAAAAGTACAGCAAGTCTCCCAGTTACCCATTAAATACGTCTGCTGTGATCACGGATGTCTCTCAGGCGACTGCTGTAAGACCTGTGGAGTTTTCATGTTGTGGCAGTCAAAAGCAGCAGTGAACATTAAATACAGCATCCTCAGCACTTTCAGGGCTGTACTGATGACTGGAGAATTGTATAATCACAGGTTCGTAGTGATACACTGAAGACATTATTTTCCTTTTATTGATCTGCCTTGTTCCTTACCTGAACACTGAATTAGAAGCTGCACAGCAACATACGTGGAATAACCAGGAATGAAACACCAAAAACTACAGTAAGTTAGGTATCACTAAGACAGCAAATATGACTACAAAAGTGAAACTTCAATAGCTTATACAGATGTAAATAATTTAACATATTTATTAAACTACACTTCTGGTAGGAAAAAAAAAAAGTTATCTTTTTTATTTATTTCCTGATTGTAAAACATGGATGCATGACAGGCTATTCCAAGTCCTCATTTAAATGATCTTAAGAGAAATACCTCCACAGGATAGGAAGAAAAATTTGCTAGTGCTATTGCTATTTCCTCCCTTCTTCCTCTCCTGCTTTAATGTGAATATCCATCAGCTCCCTTTCCTTCACTTATTTTGAAGCTTTCTTTCCTCCCAGTGTCACTGTGTCCTTCCTAATACTGGTAAAAGTGATACACTGAGCCCAGTTTACCCGTAAGAGCTTCTGCATATACAGGGTGAATCACAAAATCTTTAAGGTTGGAGAAGACCACTAAGATCTACTGCAGCTGTCATCCCATCACCACCACACCTATTAAACCATGTACTCAAGTGCCACATCTACATATTTCTTGAACATTTCCAGGGACAGTCACTCTACCACTTCCCTAAGCAGCCTGTTCAAAATCTTTCCACTCTTTTTGAGAAATAATTTGTCCTGATATCCAACTTTAATGCAGGTCCTTACTTAAGGACTCCCCTGGAAGTAGCATCGCTGTCAATCATAAGAAATAATTAAAAATCTGGGGAAAAGTCTGAGTTGATGACCAAGAAAAATTGTCAGCTGGTCTGAACCATTCAACTAATATCGGACATGACAATTAACTAAAAGAATGAGATATTCTTAGGGAGGTGTATGAGGTACAATACAAGTAATATTTTTAAATGTAACAAGTCTGAACTTATTCTTTCTCTTACTGCAGCAAATTTCTTTAAAGAGACAGACTTTATACACTCATGACAAGGTACAGTTAGAAAATCTTGACTATTATGCAGGTAAGAGTTTCCAAATCTAGTAGACTCAGAGCAGGCTTAAATCATAAGCCACATTTCGGACATCTATTTCATTTCAAAATAAATTTATTACATAAATTTTCTGTGCTTTTCATTCAGCATGCCTCATTTCATACACTGTATCTCTTTCTGCCATTAGTGAATCTTGTGTAGGCTTTAGGCTTACTATATATCCTACTAGAACTCTGCAACCAGTCTCATTAATATGCAGTCTTGTGATGAGTATTCACACCAGAAATGGGTGAAATGTCTTACAAAATTCCTAAATAAAGCTAGATGGGAAAAACTTACAAATTATCAAATTTTCTGCTTTGCTCTACAATCCTCCTGGTGAGCTCAAATTAAGGCATTTCTTTAGACCTAAGTCATCACATTGGTCCTCACACCTCAAGTTACCGCTCACAAAATACTTCTGGAAATCCCTGCGGATCCAGATCTAAATCCCTGCAAAACCCAGATCTAAAAAAAAATGTTTTCAAATATACTGAAATAATCTCCAATTTATCTCACAGCCTTAAGCAAGCAGCAGTTTGTTTAAGGAGAGACAGGTTGATCTAGTTCAGGTTGTAAAATTTACAAGCTTGGAAAGTATAAGCAAGCCTCCAAAGAAATCATTATGTTTTAAGCATAATACACTATCAAAATGACATTTTCAGATTACCAAGAAAAGCTTAAAACAAACAACATCACATAGCATTTATCATGTCTAAATACTAAATCCAAGTCCCCCCTCCTTTTTCTTATTTATTGCTTTTCATACGTTACATTTTCCTTCGCAAATTGTTTCTTATCTCATCATAAAATTCTAGCCAACATAAAGGCTAAATACAGTAATTAAGTTTGTTTCTCATTTCAAGTGTGTTTACATGATAGCAGAAGCTCTGTTCCACATTTACACAGCTCCTAGGAGTTGTACTCAAGAGGTATTTACTTGGGCTTTAAAATAATCTTCACTAGGCAGTTAATAGCATCACAAGTGCAATGTAATAATTTTTGTCTTTTAAGTAATTGATGCACACAGAATAGCACCATACTTACTAGTAACAGTCACACAATTTCTCATTATAATATTAAACTTAAGGAAATATTTTGCTCTGGGCACTTCTCAGTTGTTTTGGACTTAATTGATTCTTGTGAGCAAAATGTATTATTATTAATCAATAATGCTGGTTCTAATCAAACACACTTGATTTAGACTGCAATTGACTCAGACATAAAAAATATATCTGTATGCTACATTATCTGCAAAGATCAGTGAGTTCAAGCAGAGGTACATGGATATGGTGGAGCACTGCCACCTCATCATCAATAGAGATAATTGCCTATCTGAAAATTATTAATATTTTAACCATTCGTCAGAACACCTGTATTCCAGGAACTAGTCATGAAAAAACACCTTGCTTCTCAGCACTGATAATATATCCAAATCTGGTCCTCAGCCTTCAGTGGCTAGTTTTAAAGTGCAGCTTATCATTCAACCTGGTCACGGCACTATAAAAGTAACAGAGAAGCTATGCAAATGCTGCCTGTTTAACCTCATATTATGCAACCTGCCTCATAAAAACAACATTTGTATATACATCAGGGAGTGTTATGCAAGCAATAATACCTTTCATCAGTATTACCACTAATTGGCATGCAAAATTCAAGCAGGGAATTCAGCAGTGACAGGCTGCTTGCTAGACAGCCATGTTACTCAAATGAAAGAATGTTTGATACAAAAAAGATTTTAAAACTCAAGTAAAACATGTTGTGCAAATGACAAATACGTTTTATTACTAGAAAAAAAGATAGCTGAGAGACAGCTTGACAGAGAATTGTTTCTGAACCAAGCACTAGATTCAGCAAGCTCAAGGTATCAACTATTTTAATTCAATTTACTTCAAATCAGTAGAAACATTATGTAAAATTCCAACAGCAAAAATGAAGGCAAGTATGGTAAGATCTAAAGAAAGCAAGTAAAAAAGTACAAATATTTCTTGGCATAATGTCAATGTGCTTCACTTGAATTTGATGGGTAAAGAATGTGGGAGAAAGTGAAGTCAGAGAAATCTGAAATATATAAAACTATATTCATTCAGTTTTTACAGTTGCAAACTAAGCACAGGAGCCTCTTTTCCACCAAAATTCTTCTTGAACCAAAGTAGCAGTGTGATTAGACAAAACTATTAGTGTGAATGCAAGTGAATGGTCTTCATATGATCAGAACAACAGGCTCCATCCAGTACAAATACAAACTGAAGTGGTCCAGCTTTTTCATGTTAATCAAATAAAACTTCAGTGGAAATATCTGTAAATGTACTAAATTTCATTGTATTTTAGAATGAAATATATATTTATGTACTTTACAAAAGGTAATAGAGTGATTTCAGACTCAACATGTCATTAAATATCCATACTTCTCCTGCAGGGATGTTATACAGTCAGATTTCTACTTGATAGGTTACTGCATGAAAGAAAGTTCTCTTTGGCTTTCTTTTTTCAGTTACAATACATCTCTTCTTAGCAGAAAAGAAGAAGAAAAGCCAGCACAAGCAGCAAAACTTTAAGGAAAGTCTCACCCAATTCCAGTAGGAATTGGATTCCAGTCATCAAAATGCATCACATGCATGTTTCCAGACATGAGATATTGCCATGAAAGGTTGGAGCTAGCACTTTACAGCTAGCAGCTAGCTACAGATTCTATTATGCTGAAGCTTCAAAAATTGCAGCTCTTGAAAAAACAGCATACAAAGCAGTCTTATGATATTTCAGGTTCATGTCCTTAGTGAAATTATTCTGTAAAACTTGATGAAGTCTGGTTATCTTCTCAAAAAGTCATTAATCTATGTTTCCACTCAAATCTGTAAATCTTTTAGCCTATTTTTAAAGGCCATATTTACTATGCATTGGCTCCAGAATTGGGAAGACTGCTCCTGCAGCATCCCAGCACAGTGACAGTGAATGTCCAGCTGAGAACCGTAACTAAGAAGTTCAAGTACAGTGCTTTCTCACCCAAAATAGGAGGTTTTATCTACTTCATGGACACTCAGTTGGGATCACTCACATGTAACACATACAACACAAATAGCAGTTCTCTTGATTTTCATATCATCGTTACGGGCAATCTTGTATGACCACTAGTAACCAAAGTTAATTGTTTATCAGCTCACTCCCATGTCTAGCTTACTTCATTAAGGATGGTGATATGTACACAATTATTTTCTAATTACATTTGAGAACATAGAGAGTTAACTTGAATAAACACCTTTACAACAGAGAAATGAGCAGAAAGTAAAGCTAAGCCTGAAAACCTGTGTAGGAGGTATTTCATACAAAATAAGATAAACCCATGCAGATAGAACGGCAGCATCATCACCTACTTCCATGATGCCCTGTCTTCATAATGTCATCTTAACAAAATGTTAATGGAGTCACATATGTGTCAGAGCTGCTCTGCACTCAAGTCATGGAGTTGGTGAGCTATGGGGCAGGGCAGTCAAGCACTGGTTGTTGCTGTAAGGGTGTGCAACGCAGAGCATGGCCAGTAGCTGTGTGTTTACACCAGTATTTACTTCGCCTTGGAAGAAGCAAAGCTCGTTACAGCTGCCCCATTGTATTATGTACTGTCTTACAGACAAATGTTTCTTTTCAAACCTAACCAGTGATACTTGCCTTACTGTTTGTCATGCCAGGCATTTGAGTGGTAATTAAGTGGCAGCTCAGCGAAGCAGAATTTTGAATGAAGTGGCTGTGACACTTTAGGCTGCAGTGGGGAGCAGGCAGAGGACAGGATGCCCTGTGATTGCTGGTCCTGACATATGCTGCAAGAGTAAAAGTATAACTAGAAGGCAGGGTGCTTCTTCCTACTGGCACAGCATTATTTTTGTCTGCTGGTTTTCTGTTACTTACAGCAATGAAAGATCCTTCTAGATTCAAGGAGTTTTTAGGATGGCTTTCAAAAGTCAGTCCAGAAATCATATGAATGATATGAATCAGATCAATCAATCAGATATGAAGCATTTGATTAACTCTGCTTTCATGAATCTTGTTCCCCAAAGAAATTTAGTTAAAATGAAGGCAAATAAGTCTAGTTTGTATATATATATACTGGGGCCTGGTAGATGTCAAGAGACAGGTTTCAGCAGAGAGATTCATAAAGGCTTTCAGACTCTAGTAAGTACTGTCTCACAAAAGGCTCTCTTTTCAGCATGGAAATTGCACCTGTCAATATATCAATTACTTATCCCCAAGTATTTAGACTTTCTGGATTGTAATTCATGCAGAGCTTTGTTCCTTTTGGGAAATTGGAAATTATATATACACTTTACCTGTCACTAACCTTTCATAATTGATTTTTTTTCTGCTCCTGAAATGTATCAGAGGTGGAGATTATATTAAATTAGAGTAAGATCTTTGTAGCCTGTTAGCAAATTCGATTTTAGAGCTTTAGGGCTTAGCCCCTGAAAGGCAAGCGCCACAGCAATATTACATTATTACTCTTAGAAACAAATTACTCCCCACAATAGGAAATGAATTAAAAAAGAGAAAGAAATTGAAGTTGTCCCCTATTAACGTCCAGCCAATGAACTCAGAAAGAGTTTCTATGTGAAAACAGGGAGAGCTGCTCACATTTCATTTATGTTTCACTCTCAGTCAAGGCTACTGCACTTCCTTCCCCACATGCTTAAATTTGAGACCAGGTGAGACAAAGCTTTCAAATGCTCTGCCTAAATGGAGAGTGGAAGAAGCTTTTTGTGCTGCACATTTGTAGCTGCAATTCACAATAAGCAGTTCATGATAAAACAGCTAGCACTCCCCACCTGCTTTTCTCTCCTTCTTTTCCAGACAATTTCACTTCCCTGATGAAAGCACATTTCATTATTCTTTCTTTCAGAGCTGATGTTTCACCCTTGCATTGTCTCTGCTATCCAGCAGTGCTCACTAAATGATAGTCTTTCAAGAAAGCTTGAAATAGCAATGAGCTCAGGTATGGCAGTGTACATTAATGGAGATAGCTCTATCCCAGAACAAAAGAGAACTTTACTCAGTCTCAGGCAAGGAAGAGCAACAAATGCAACATAAAAGCTAGTCTGGGGCCTATGTACATAGCATTCTCCTATCTCTGGAAGAAACTGGATGATACAACCCAGGAATAAGGTTCTCCAGAAATTGCCTTCCACTCAAATTGTAGACTTATAAAATTATGATTTATAATACCACTAGGAAAAAGGTGATATGATTCACAGCAGAGATAGGTGATAAATTATCCCAAGCTTCCTTTGGAAGGAATTGTTAGGATCACCTCCTTAACAGAGACTGTCTGATGAGCTCTTGCATGTCTTTTAATTGTGACATAATCTCTTGAAATTAAATATAATTGAAATGTTTGCATTTTTAATGAAAAAACTTCTGGACAAAAAAAACTTAACAACTCACTGACAGTACCTGAAACATAAAAACAAAACAAACAGATCCAACAGCATAGTAAAATCTAAATCATTCTAAATAATTGCCTTATAATCACAGACTTTGGACACTGAAATGATATCTTTATAATTCAATACGAAGTTAAAATGTTGCTTACCATTGGGCATTGAAAAAGAAATACAGTTCAAGATATTTCTATCACGTCCTCCTGACAGAAAAGCTATCCCTACTGAAATGAAGAGGTAAAAGCTTTTCAGAGTTTAAAGCCACTTTGAAGGCTGTCACTGTGCATCATTTCATTATTCATCTGCAACAATGTTAGAATCTTAAATTCCAGTTCTTAAGTGGGAAACCCTTGCTCTCATGTATGAGCATGTGTGCCCATGCTGCACATAGCACAGTGAGGATATATTCTGGATAAATAGTGACACAAAAATCACATAGCACACTGTGGACTTGGAAAGAAATCTTAAATCGATATGCATTAGTTGCTCTCATATATGAGCAGCATGTAGATTTTAAAACTCTCCTCAGTGGTGCAGATGGAGTTTGGCTTGGAAAAGCATGAAGCAATCTGCATTCTGAATTTCTTTCCCATAGGTGTGGGAGAAAAATGTACTCTCAAGCATTATTGGTTTCTTGCCCAATTTAAGAGAGCTTTTAAAATTAAGATATGTTAATGTATTCAATGAATACAAAGACATATCTAGAAATCATTTTCCTTTGCAAATATATTATTTTGTAATATTTTTGCAAAATGTAACAGCTTTAGCTATTTTTAAGTAGAAAAGACATCAAGAATTCAATAAATAGAGCAAAAAGTCTATATTCTGAACCAGCTGGAAAATTCTATGCAGTTGCAATAACTATATAATCTAAAATAGATATGCTTAATAATCATGAATTCAGTATTTTACTTTCCAAGTTCAAAAGGCAAAGCACCATCCCATATTTTATAGTTGTATTGATTACAGTTGACTCTTAAGTTTGAGGCTATAAGGCAAAATAAAACTAAAGGAAGCTTTTTAGTTCACCTTATCATACAACACAACTAAACACTTGTTCTATATGCTATTAATATCAATATTCCATGTTCTTTTCTAATAGCGCTCCTGACTACACTTAAGATGGATGACACAAAACACAACCTCAAGAAGATATATATATTCATCTTATGGAGACGTATCTTTACATTTACACTCCAAAACTTTTAATAAAAAGTAAACAGCTTTGAAGTTCAGATATAACACACATGATTATAAATATGTTAGAAGCACATTTTATCATGAGAATTCTATATTTATACATAAAGATAATTTTTTCCTGAAAACAAATAAGTATTGTAAAAAGTTTTATTCAAAGAGAGGAAGATTACTAAAAGAATACTGAAATTTGAAATTTTCTTTCAGATATAATGTTGTTTTCAAGTTTCATCAGAACATTGAAACAAGGACTAATATATATATATATATATATATATATATAGAAGAAGCAAAGAATTAACACTTAATTTTCTTTTCCTCAAATACCAGTCAGAAAAGATTCTATTAAGTGCAGAAAAATCCTACATCTCTGCCAGGTCAATAAAATACTGGCAGTTTTACTAAGATTGATCTATGGTGTTATTACAGAACACAAGTAAAAAAATTATACTCAGCATTTTCATACATGCTTTTGTCCTGGACAGAAGATAATTCTTAACTGATATATTTACAGAATGTAAAACAAGCCCACTATTTTCAATTTAGAAAGGAATTAACATTGTATATTAATATAACAGTTGTCCAGTAGATGGCAAAATATCAGCAATATCTTTCATTATCTTGAAATTTGCTTAATTTAAACCCCAAAGTACAGTACGTTTTTTTCTTTTTCCTCCTAGTCCTTGCTTTCTATTTCATTGGATAGCAGGATTAGCTTTACCTTTTGGATGTTTTCTGTATATTATCTGCTTGAAAGACAATTTCATCTTCATCAGTTCTTGATACAACAAAGCACAATAATGTTACTATCCTTTAAATAGTCCTTTGAAGACAGTTTCTTCGCCACTGAATTTTTTTTCTCCCAAAGCATGCTGCTGCTACTGTTCCCAAATTTGCCAGCACATGTTAGCATACTGTGTACAAAAATCTCTTAGCAACAATATCTTAGTGTCTAACATTTTCCTTCTTCCAACTATGATTCACGGAGCCATCTGTAGTCAGATATTGACATGCAGTATCTTAAAATAGATACCTTGCATTTGCTCAACAACTAGTTTTAGCATCTGAAAAAATAAATTATGGGCAAGGGCCAATATTTCTTTGAGGCTCTTCATCATTCCCTTGATCATTTTAGCACCGTTTAAACAGAGGCATGCAATGATCACTTTGCCTCAGTGTTAAGGTCACAGCTTCACGCTTACCATCACACGGCAGTGCGCAGGTCTGCAGTGCTAGGTACCAACATCTTTTATGAACATGTTAAAGCTCTCCATGCAGCTTCCCGCACGAGGGCCACCTGGTGCCCTGACTATTCATTAACAGTAATCAAAGACTTGACTTTAAAACTTTAAGTACTGCTGCATTGCAGTACAAAGGCAAAAGTGTTTTGTACCTTAGGAACCTAAGTGCCCCAAAACAGGTGGGCAAAGCTTTGCATCTTGCTATGCAATGACAAAAAGACTTCCACAGCAGTGGTACAATAGGGAATAAAAGATGTCCTAAATGTCTCTCACAGGTTACAAAATTACAATCGGATCTACTAAAGCAATGTTTATGTCTCTCAAAACTCTTTTTGTTGGTTTTTTTTTCTGCTTTCAGTAGCAGCAGATTACAAGAATCAACTATCAGTAGCTAAAGACTTTGCAGTTATTTGGTTCAATGCAGTTTGCAATTTTACATGGCTTAAAAGAAAGCTAAGTGCTAAAATTAGGTAGCATTAATTATACCGACTATAATATATCATATTGAAAGATTTAGTAACTTGGCTTTGAAACAATCTTGAGAGAGGCATGGAAAATACATTTCCATCCCATCCACTCTTATTAACTTCATGGAACTAGGACTTTACCCTAACTGCCTTTGTGTATTTAAAATTTAAAAACCAAGCAAATATTCAGTTATGTAACAATGGACACTCAATACATATGCATATACCTGGTTATTAAAAACATACATTGCAAACATTTTCTTTGCTAAAACACTGGTTTTGCTTGCAGATTTTACAGATCCTAAGGTCTCTGGTAAAACACTCAGTGGCCACAAAACAGTGCCAGAGTTGATGAGCACAGTGAATTCAACTCAATGTTAAGTGAAGACTATTACACTGAAATCTCTCATTTTGTTCTAGAGTTCTGCCTTAGTAAGGTTCCATGATGGCTGGACACCCAAAGTGCCATTAGGCAGCCAAGCTCATTCTCCATCAACTTTAATATGATTTAAAAAGTAGGCCGTGTATTTTATGTTACACTGTCCTTTCAAGAAAGTACACAAGTATGTTCTTAAAACGTAACTACTCTAACTCATGAATAAGCCATGACTGAAAACCTTCAGATTAAGTTAAGCCTGCATGGAAACCAAGATAAAAAAAATTTTTTTTTAATGTCCTTTCCTCATAACTTGCAAGCAAATTGCTTCTAAATCATCTCACTCTCTCAGCACTGAAATGCAAACTTAACTCCTATGACAAAAGGATCCGGAGTTATGCAATAACCAGCTTGCCAGGAAGTGTTGAACTGAATATGCCGGCAAGTCAGCTAAAGTTACCATGAAACATGTCAGGCAGTAAAAAAAGGAATGTGCTGGTGAATTCATCCCAGGCACAACTTTACTGCTTCATGTCACTCTTTTCATTTCCTTCTATTTCCTTGGATGAGAAATAACTACTATTTTTAGGTTGCCCTGTTCTATACAGACTGCACTGAGACTCTTCCTTGGTCACTCTATGTATTAGGAAATTTAGTATTTCTATCCTACATGGAGGAAAAAAACATGCACATTTTTCTTATGCTTCTCTGCTAAAATGCCACCTAGCAAGTCATTCTCAAGCAAGATGCACTGTTCTACGCTTGCATTTTAATTATTAATATAAGAAAGAAAAAGCAGACAGGGTGATACATGCATTTACAATTACAGATGCATTCCATGAGAAAGTCTCGCTCAGGCTGGAAAGAGCCATCAGAAGCCAGTTATTGCATAAGCCCCATTACTGCTACACGGGTGAGCAGCAATTCCAAAGGCGTGTTTATTGAAAGCAGATAAAGCCAGGTTGCAGCATGAGATGAATCAGATAAGGCACAGCCAGTAATAAAATTGATTTAATTTTCTTTTTTTCTCCCCAATAATATGCTAAATCAGAAAGCCATGAAATGTAATCTTCTTCAGCAGAAGTCTTTTAGGAAAAAAAAAAAAAAAAATGACTGAGAAAGCATGCTGTGTGCTGGATTTTGCTTTCCTTGAGATCACAGTAAATGTTGGATTATGCAGAAAATTTAACAAAGGGTGTAAAGGTGTGCCCTACTGTAGGTGCTTTCACATCTGAACACAGGTTTTCCTCATAGAAAAGCCAAAAAAATACTATATTTGCAGATACTTCCCAAAATACTTTCAGAAAAAAAAGTCTTCCTACTCACAGGAGGCAAAAAGACACTGCTCACTGTTTCACAGTGAAAACAGCTTATGGGATTCAGTTCTGCAAACAGCACTGTTTAATAACATGGTGATGTTTAAACTGCTGCACCAAATTGACAAAAATGCTTTTTGAAAGCCCTTAGGGCTAAACGCACCAAGCTAATAAAATATGATTATTATCTTATCTAATACATTTGGTGGATTAATTCCAAACTCAACATATTAGCTACAACAAAACCTCTGGAAAGAGCAGAAAAGGCCAATGCCACAACGTGCATTGATGAGGACAGACATGGGGATGCGGTATACGCCAAGTGCTCAATGCAAGCACTCTCCAAAGGGCAGTGCAACAAGATGCTCAGTCATCCCAGAGGCACGGATGCCTCATTTTATAAGCAACAAGAACTCACATGGATATTAGCAGAAATTAACAGCTAACAGCCTGTATATTCATGTAAAAGGAAGAGATCACACCAGCACATCACTTGCCTTTCATACCCATAATCGTTAGCTGGTATTTATGGACCTAAGGTGCCCATGATCCAGGCAAGGACTTGGCTCAGCCTGCAAGAACACATTGTTTCCCTCAAATCTAAGCACTGACTGTGACAGTCTTTTCAGATGCAAGCAGGCAGAGGTGAACAGCAGAACACCTCTGGGCATCATGAACATCAAAACAGAAGTGGTCTCAGCCTAAGTGAAGAAATTTCAGTTTCTCTGAAATTTCTCATTTATTAGCATCAACTAATTAGATCAGCTTGAAAGAGTTTTTACATACAGATCATAGCTTTGCACAAAGTCTAATGATGTATTATGTATTTAATAGAGAAAGTTAATAGTGTTATCTCAAAATAACACTCTATTGTAAGAGTAGGAAAACTTTACACGTAGCAGATTACTGTAAGCATGCTTATCTATGGACTCTGAAATAGATTTCCCATATGGTTTAACCGTCTTTATACCACACATACAGGTACAGGAATCAAGAAGTCATAGAACAGCATCTCTCATTTCTCCCGCGGTTAAATCTAATGCAGATTCTGATATATTGCACTTTTCTATAGGAATACTGAAAGAATAAATACTTGCTATCTGTCACCCTCTGGAAGTTAATACAGCAACTATCATTTCCTCTTCAATATATATAATACCCTGGCAACAAAGCAATTCAAATAAACGGGCATTTTATATTAATCCTGTTCATCACGGACTTAGAATTGTTTTAGAGCTTATCTGATGAGCTGGAGATAGAAACTCTGCTTTAAACAAAGAAAAATAGAAAAGCAGCTCCTTACAGATACAACAATCAAATGAAGAATTTCCAATGACAAGATTACTGCACTCTTTAAAGCCGCAACAAAAATATACAGAGTTGGCACAGCTGACCTTTTTACAAGGATTAGACAAGATACGTGTGACTGCTCAGTTACAATCCAGCCAGTTAAGAACTTACCCTTGCTGCCTTCCCTTGTAAGAGATAGTATGGATAAAATTATAAGAGCAATATTCAGTCTGGCTATCAAAACTCTATAATTAAATTAAAATTATAGAGATCTACATTACCTCCTGCAACCTTCCCCATGACAGCTCATCACGTCTGCGCTGCGCACCAGCATCTCTCACTTGGAGGCAAGAACTGGTAGTGACCCTTACAATTTAGTTTTCTTAATTTGTTCCCTTCTATAACCTAGTTTCAGCTGCTTCTCAGTTTTTTGAAGTTTATCCATTTGGTGGAAACAAACGGGCAGATTGGCTCCTAGCTACCCCAGGGACACTTTGCTTCCCAGTGAAATATTGGTGCATGGACAGACACCTGAGGCACTTCAGCTCCTGCCTGAGCAGGAAGAGAAAACATAAAAGGGTTGATAAGAGGTCTGGGATCCCACACACAAAGTACAGTACAAAGAATCAGCTCATGGACACTCCTCCGTATGTCTGCAGCCACATAAGCTGATGTTGCTGCACAATTGCTTTTATTTTTGTTTTGTTAGAAGATAGACCTTTATGTAAGTATTTTTTAAATACCTCCAAGTGTGGCAATATGTTGCCTTTCACAGTACAAGATGATCACATAATTTAATTTCTGTTTGTTTTACCAAATTATTTCAATTTGTCCCCTTTTCTGAAAAATGACAAAGGATAAGACAGAGGTTAAGAGTAATTAGCCAGTTCTCTGCAAACCATTGCCGGGTCAAGGGGAATGGATTTTAAACTCATTAAGCATGCATGTATATTATTCTGCTCCTGTATCTCTTCCCACATTCAACTCATCCAAGCCAGGAGAAAGCACTACCAAAAGACATGTACACACATGCTGAGTGGGTGGCTAAAGAGATCTAAGGAAAAGGAAAACGTTCTCCTTAGATATAAAAAGAAAGCCACCGTTTCAGCCTAGTGAAATATTGACTGCTCCCTGCCCCTTGGGCTGAGGCCCCAGGTTTCAGTTTCTGTTACAAAAGCACCGTATGGAAGCATCTTTGCTGTCCCACATTCCCAATGAGCATATGACATTCTGCTTTGTTGTCACCAATTGTATAATGAACTAAATACTGACCCTTGGTAATTGTGCTTCATGTACAAGTAAGGGGAAGCTTTTGCCTAGCAGCTTGTCAATGCCTCAAAATCAACAACAGCAGTAAATCTACTGACAACTTAGGTCACTTCTAGCTTCCCAATGAACACTTTAAATGTGAATGGGAACATGCTCCATCCCGGCTATTCTCAGGAATATTTTAATTTGGCAACAGTTCCTCTAATACTGTATCAGATACCATACCAGCACAAAGGCATAAATATGCTGGAGGTAATGTAGAAGATTCCCAAAAATCCTTTTTCTCATATGAGAACATGTATTCCTCTATAAATAGCACTTCAAGGTAAGTGATGAGAAAACATGTCATAACTAATCATTGTTTGCATCTGGGTGTATCACCATGAGACCTTTTCATTTAATTTAATTTTATAATCTCTTATGAAAATAATGGTGAGTATGCATACATAAGTCCATGTAGTATTTTGTTCTTGTATCATCTCTTGTGAACAGTTAAAAACATTTTCCTACCACGATTATTAAACATGATCATGTTTGAATCTCTTACATGATATTAAAATATCACAATATCAAGTGTAAATTAGACCGCATACGTTTCTGTGGCAGATTGTCTTTTACCTGTTACTTCTGTATTGTAAAGCAAATTGTAATTCATCAATGGCCAAACATGGGTAAAAAAATAAGCCAACATGAACAGATAACAATAAATTCAATTATTTCACTCAAAGGAGGAAGAAAATAAGAATAAGCTTAAGGTCTGACTAAAGGCAGAATGCATCATGAGAAAAGAGATATTTTAAGAGGCTTCTTTTGCCAATAACACAAAGTATCCAATGATGCATTCTTTGCACAAGTGTTTAGGGAAGGAATCAGGATGAAAATATATAATCAAATACTCAGCAAAAAAAGAAGTGACTTTCTAATTGCTACATTCCAGTAATACAACAGATAAATATTTTAACATTTCCTTGTATTTGTAAAAATGACTTCTTCAGGCACTGGACACAGATTCTCAGTTTTACCCTTCAAAAATAAGTCAGAGACAAAAATACCTGGAAACAACTACTTGTCTTTTGCCTACAAATTCCACCAAAAGGAGATTCTGCAAGATAAACTAAATCAAAACTGAGCTTCGGGAAGCTATTATGGCAATATGCTGGATGACAGATGAATTTTTCTCTGACCCACTGCTAGCTTATGTACCTTGCGAAATCCCCACCCTCCCTAGCTTTCCAGATCAGACCCTCTTTTCCATGCAGTCAGTTCCCATTTTTCCCTGAATTGATTTTTACTTTATCTTCTGACGTTGGTGATAGAAGTCTTCCTAGGATCCTTATCTATCTTGCTCTTACCAAACTTTAACAGCCTCCCAGCCTCAGCCAATCCTGTACTTTCCCACCCATCAGCAAGCTCTCAAATGCCATTTTTACTTACCAGTGCCTGATTCTGTGTGCCTGTATTCCTCTAGCAAGCTTCTAAATACATAATCTAGTTTCAGAGCCCCTGAATTTGAGTCAGGCTGCAAGCCATTTTACACTGTTGTGTTACTAATACAGAGATCACTAACAGCATGCGGGGCAATTAAAGAAAACAAAACAACATTGCACAACAGGGGAGATTGGACACAGAGAGGTGGGCCAACAGAGTTTTCCAGTATGAGAAAAGCAACACATGTTTTCCTTTACCCATACTCAGAAACAGCTGAATCATTTTGTTTTTCTCAACAATGCAGCCTGAGACACCAGGCATAAAAAATTCTTTTCAAATGATTAAAATCTGGCAAAAATACAAGCAATTGAAAATGGATACACAGCCAAGATATTGAAAGGAATAATTCTACCTGCAGTGAAACTGCACTGGAAGATGGTTGTTCTCCCTGCTGTCTATATCTCTGCACATTAAAAGACCACGCTGACCCGAGACAGCAATGGTCAACAACAAGGTACATCTGAGAAAAATCACCCTTAGATACAGCCCTGAACGTGACTAAATGCAAATTCCTCAGCATATTTGAACACATGAGCTTTAAACCCACTGATTATTAGTTCCATTAGCTCTATGCTTTGAAGTGTTTATAGACAGCACAAAAACATATGAATTGTTCACACAGGACTTCTGCTCAGTAGACAAAAAATGATAAACCATGTGTATGTCCTTTTGAACTTGCATAATACAATATCAGTGTTTTGCAGACGCCTACAATGTCAATGGCTTGTAAACACCAGATATTCCTGAGTTTCTGGAATAATGATTGTAAGGTAAGAAATTTTACATTAATCTATGGATGTTGGTAAGGTATAATGGATTTTCTGAAAGGACATCTAGAAAGTTTTTTAGACCATCTTGCATCTACAACAAGGTCAAAAAACAAGCTTCTGTTTATGTTTTTAGTAAAAAAAACCAGAAAAAACCTAAAATCGCTGGAAACTTAAAAGCCAACCTACATCTGTTCACCATTTCATTATTCAGTTCTTAAGAGCTGTAACTTGATCTTCTACATAATGGGGGCAAACATGCTTAGCAAACTCTCTCAGAAGGTATGAATTGCTGTGAAGGCATCAATAGTACTTACAGCAGTCATGGCTGAGAGCACATTCAAGTTCAGTGCTATGAATGAAAGCACAAACCTGCTCACACATACATAACAGCATATTATTAGCTAGCACTTCCAGTTCTGTAATGCTGATAGATGTACCCCTTCTGTTAGCACAGAAAAATTACCATATAAGGTACTTAGATTACCCAGTCAATACATGGTCGGTAAGTAAACGACTAACAAACAGAACTAACAATGTCACATAATGATGTGGCACAGGTTTCAACTAAACTGTTTTTCCACTTTTAATCAAAACACATAATATGCAGAAGGTTCTCAAGCCCATATTGAGGACAATGATATAAGAATTGTCCTAATCTACATAACAGTTTGTGTAAGCATTATTGCTTATTAAGAAAAAAAAAAAAAAACCATGCTGAAATTTCTTCGGCTCCATGCTCTGTTATTTTAGAATACATCCTATCAGCAAAAGGCTCTAAAGCTATTACTAAATAGATCGGAATGATCAGTAAGGATGAAGCACACCTCTTCAAAAGCAGCTAATTAACACTTATGCATTCAAATTAGGAAACATCCACAAGGTTTTCCAGGCTTTGACAATGGCAATGTCATTCCAATACTAATTCTTTTAGAGAATGAAATAGTAAAAAAGACAGACAGATCTCAGGCAGAGGTATCTACAAAGTAGCCAGTATGGGACGCCCTAGTTAAAAGGCACACAGTTTAACTCAGAGTGGCTTTTTCCTAATGATTGTGTAAACCCATGCATATTTTAAGCACCACCATGATTTGGAACTACATGAACACCCCCTTGGCTCTGTTTTTCTTTTCTTTTTTTTTTTTTTTAATGTGCTATAAAATTAAAGGGCATTTGCCACAAATGCCAAATACTGAAGTCAAAGCGAGCCCCTCATTTTTGGCAGGCCTTGAATGCAACGTACACATTTATTGATATATGGATACTTTGTATTTACAGGAAAGACCAATTTTCACACAATCAGTTATGTAAGCAGCAATTCAAAGGAATCCTTTTTGCTTTTTCTCAGATAACAACATAATAAAGGTTACTCAAAAGAATAGAAGGTGCAGCTACAACTGTTCTCATTATGTACATATGAGATGCTTCAATGTTCATTGCTACTGATTACATGAGTAAACAATTTTAGTATGCAAAATCCTATTAACTCAAGGGGATTCTACATAATTTTATAACAGCTCCACTTGTGGTGTCTGATCGACTGGGTCAGCATCAGACAGATGGCAAAGAATTAATTCTAATGCTGCTTTATTGCAATGCTGCCACTGGGGTTTCTCTACTCACTACATTTGGAAAAACTGGACTATTTCTTACATTCCTTGCACCTAAAAAATTAAGACAAAATGAAGTACAAAATGGAAACAATTTCCACATCCACACACTCAAAGAAAGGATATGATAGAACAAAGCCAACCTATTTTTCACTCCTTCTGTTTATACTACGAAAGGATGTGTCAGAAACCCAAATATCAGAAGTGTTAGCATATAATAAATGATAACACATAGAAACATTTTATTCCATAGAGGCAGGTACACTTCCACTATTAGTGTCTTCTCTTGAGATTATTTCTCCTGTCTCTGTGCTCACTTGCTATTCCATTTTTATTTGATTTTAGTGAGTCATCCTTCACTCCTTGAGGCCCTATAACTATCAGCACTAGCATTTACAAAGATTTAATTTTCTGTCTTTTTCAATGTGTTTTCATAATTTAAGAGGAAAACTAACAATTTCGCAGCATTAAGTAGAAAAAGGAAGACAAATGGAAATAGTTCTACTTTCCTGCCAACCCATCTACATAACAGCTTAAAACAAATGGAAAAGTGAATCTCAGGTGCTGAGAAATAAAATAATCTGATCTCTCAAAGTAATAAATGACACTGGAGTCTACCCCTTGAAAAATTAGGGATTCCTTTTTTCCATTTTTAATCATCCAATTAAATCACTCCCTAAATATAAGGTGCAGTGATAAGTATTATCTAAAACTTAGTGAATTTGTGTTTAGTGTATATTTAGACATCAAACTGTTAACAGTCTGAATATGGTCCCTAAAATTATATGCTGTTTCTCCAGTTTGGGTAAAACGAACTCAAGAGAAAACAGTCATCTGGCTAGAATTTGCAGGCAGAACTCTGAAGCTTGAGAGGCACAAACTATGTCCAGAAAAAATTCAAATAACAAAACAATTAAACAAATAAGGGATTATTTGGCCACGTTATTTTTTAAGAGTCTGATACTTACAGGTATTAATAACTTTGAGAAACTAACTCAGAGACCCACACAGACATAGCAAATATTCCATCAATTTCACTTGTCCAAGAATGAGAGAAAAAGTGTTTTATTTCTTGGGTGGTTTTTTCTGGCTTTTACATGCACACATTTGGGTTTTTTATCATTACTATAAGCCAAGATTATCTAATTAAGGATTGGAATGTTAAGGGAGACAGAGCGTACAACGGATTTCTTATTGTTTAAAGAACACTTGATTTTACAAAATTGTCCCTCCATGTTTCAAAAGAAGAGAGTTCTGTTTAGGGCTACAGTACCATCACTCTTCCAGAAGCCCCCTTTTCTGCAAAATAAATTTTTCTCTGTTAATTTTTCTTGAAACATTGCAGCTTTCATCTTTATTTCTCACATGCCAGTTTGCGTTATGAATGTTTTACTGCAAGCCAGACTAATTAAGACTGCTTCAAAAAATAAGGGCTTAAGGTTGTCACATACCTGGACAATTTTCATCCATTTAGTTTTTTAATTAAGCTTACTGAAAGTTCATAAATGGAAGCAATTAATGAAAAAACATCTAGCAAATTCTGAGTGATCCAAAGAAAAACTTTCCTTGCAGAGACAGAGATGACAACTCAACTAATTCCACTGATAGGGCGCTAAGCCCAACTCCATCCTTGAAACATCTACCAGTTCTTTAGCACCACACCCATAGAAGGAAGAATCCACAAAAGACATTAAGGAAAATAAGGTTTGTTGTTGTTGGGGTGGGTTGGTAGGCATTGATGAGCAGCAGGAAAAAAGGACATTCTTTTTTGTAGTTTTTGTTTGTTTGTTCTTTACCTGAAACGGAGACTGGCTGTTGTAATTTTTAATCTCCTTGTTAGCCCCCCGGAATAGCAGCACCCTGGCACAGCTCTCCTGGAAAAGGTAGAAAAATAAACTACTTAAATAACAATCCTGAAGAGAGGTTGATGTTATTAGATTATGTTTAGTGCATATCTTCTTAGATAAGAACAGCAACATCAAACATGTATACAAGTCTAAGAAACGAAATTATTAAAGAAGCATTTTTTAGTTCTTTAGACAGGGCTTTACACTGAGTGAAATGAGTTCTAGTAGAAACAACTTGCAAATAAGAAAAAAAAAAAGTAGAGAAAAATAAGTTGTAAACATAAACTTCTTTAAAAAAATGTACCCTGAAAACTCCATACTGAACAGACTAGATCTTGTAAAAAACATATTTGTTAACAATTAAATTGGCTCGCATATGGTTTATATGGTTTTTGCCTATTTTGTAGAGAAAACGTTACTGTTACAGTAAGGTGCCTTTGATGAAGGATATAACTCCCTCCTTCTAAAAATTAAACATAGCAGTTTTACCAATTACATTCATTTATTATGTTTGATGGTTGGGTTTGTGACTTTTTTCTTCCTATTCTTCTGTGTTTCTGATATTTCATTGCTTTTCTTTCCCTCTCTTTCTTTTGGGGTGTTGGGTAAAAGCATTTTTTTTGTTTGATTTTCCCTCACTTCAGTGCTGTAACCGTAAGGTGAAAATAATACAAAAAGGACAATGATAAATACCTAAAAGGTTATCTATAGGAAAAACTCACCAGTACAGAAGCCTTCCATCTGACTGAAAAACACTGAGGCAATCTCCACAGAGGAGAAATCTCCAAAAGATGCTGCCTTGGTGGTGGTTAGCCCTTAAATAAAGTCTAGAGTTGGAGTCAAGCTCCACTCCTTCCGGAAGCACAGCTTAATTACCCTCACCTGTGCTCCCACAGCTAACCTGACACTTGCCTCAGCTGATTAATTAGAGGTCCAGGCTGTGATTACCGGTTTCCCATATGGGTAACACAATGGAAAGCACAGCAATCAAAGCAGAGAATCAAAGTACCAGGCTACAGCAAGTGAGGATCTGCTCAATTTTAAGAGCTATGAGCACAGAAATAAAGGAAAGAAGCTACTTGCCTTGGGAAGCACTGCCAATCCTTAAATGAGGTCTGGAAAGGGGTGGGTCCTGGTTCCACCCCTTCTGGTCACTCAGGCACAATGCACACACCTGAGCTCCCCTGGGGGTGGCCCTGCCTTCCCACCAGGTGCTCAATCACTGCTTCAAACCCTGACTTAACGTTTCTGCTATGAGTGTTAAACATTTAATGTATGATTCTTTTGTTTTCTTTCTATTTCATTTACCCAGAATTATTTTGGGATGGCTATTCATGCTATACTGATGAGTCTTGAGGCTCACTTTCTCTCCCTTCCATAAAAATTATTAATAATTAATAGAGCAAACCAAGTGTGATCTTTCTTCTAAGGAAAAGAGAAATGCATGAATTAAATCCTTCTGAACTGCAGAAACCTGCAAATGAAATCCTTTAAATCTTTTTTTTTTTTTTCAATTAATACATAGTATTCTGAGGTCACTAGTCCACAGTGTTGTAAAGTATGACCAATTGTGACCTGCCAGAAACCTTCTGTGATTCTAGCCTGCTTTTCAAATGCCAGAATTTCTGAATGTATTTCCTATATGTAACCCTTAGTGTTCGTCTTCATCAGGTCTACACTTCAGTCAGGGCAAGCAAAAGCACAGATACAGGTTATGCAGAGAATGGTTTGAGAGCAACCCAGAGAAGTATATGGGTATGTTGGCTGATGAAATTTTCAACGTGAGCTGGCAGTGTGCGCTTGCAGCCCAGAAGGCCAATCATACCCTGGGTTGCATCAAGAGAAGTGTGACCAACAGGTCAAGGGGAGGTGATTCTGACTCTCTACTCTGCTCCTGTGAGACCCTACCTGGAGTATTGTGTTCAGTTATGGTGCCCCCAACACAAGAAGGGCACAGACTTGTTGGAGCAGGTCCAGAGGAGGGCCAAGAAGATGATCAGAAGGCTGGAGCACATCCCCTGTGAGGACAGGCTGAGAGAGCTCGGGCCCTTCAGCCTAGAAAATAGAGGGTCTATAGCAGGGGGCTGAAACTAAATTAACTTGAAGTGTATATATATATATGTATGTGTATATATATATGTGTGTATGTATGTATGTGTAGTATATATAGTCTAATTTGCTTACACTGATATCTGCACTTAAGGTGTGTTATCTGTAACTCTAAACATAAAAACACTGACATCAGTATGTAAAATATCATTTTTTTCTTTGTTTTTGTGTGTGTGTTCTATATTACTGAACATTTTTAAAAAAAAATTATAAAAACAACTTTAAGAATCAAGTATTTATTCCAATGAGCATTTAGGTGGAAGTTAGGAAAACAGAATTGCTGAAATCCTGAGAAAATTCCCTGGGAAGAGCTGGAAGAGAAGAATTCAACGGGTAATGACTCCATCTACAGGAATCAAAAGGAAAAAAGAATTTTGGTGTTCCTATTCTCTTCAGCCAGAAAAAGCCAGAAAAGGTCACAGTTCCTTCCTTCCACATTAGTTAACAACAACTTTCAAATAAAAAGGACACTGAAAATATTAACACAGATTACGGTTCACAGCACATCGAGGAAAAACATGTTTGTTTTTACATATTCCTGATTAAGGAAAGAAAATCATTAAACTGTAGTAAAACATCCCATCTCAGAGGCAAATTTAACTGGCTACAAAAATACCCATGATTTGTAGATGAAATTTCAGTGATGGCCTCTAAGTGTTCCACAGAATGATTTTTTCCACCGAGGTCAGAAGAACACAAATGTACATGAGAAATGCTGTTGTGCAACAGGATTTCAATTTTCATACTGCATAGCCTTTGCTAAAAGCGTGTGGTCTTGTGAACGTCTAAGGCTATGAAAATACTTCAGTAAGTTGTGAAAATAATATAAAAAATATGAGAGCTGAGTTCACATTTTTAAGTTTATATGTGCACATATTCATAAGTTTATATGTTTATATATTCAAAATTCTTATTCAAGAAAAGTGAAAGAAATGAAGTTTAAAAATATATGTCTAATATACTCACCAGTGAAGCTGACAGTTAGTTGTGTATTAACTTCCTGATGGGAAGCTTACAAGCAAAATTTTTGTTGAGAGTGTGAATTTTACTTTTCTGGATAGAAATCTTGACAAGTGTTAACATACAGAACATTTGAGTGACTACAGAAGTGAAGAAATTGTCCCAACCTTAACCTGCTTGCCCTGGGTACTGTGATGGTCTGTTGCAGCTTGCAGACTGAGCAACAAACAATCCCATAGAGGCACTTTACCCACTGATATGCTGCATATTTCTAACAATAATCAGCATTAATGGGGAAGATTCATAAGACAGGACCATATGAATTTATATTTATTTTTAATTTATTTTTATTTAATTTTTATTGCAAGTATGACACACACATCAAGCCAGCAGACTTGAAAATTGTCAAATAATTCCCAAAACCTATTTTTAAAACTGTTGAGGTTATTTTAGACATACTTGAGGAATCTGCTTTGATAAAACTTCTGAAACAGACAAGGTGGTAATTGATTAAGAAGCAGATGCTTTAACAGATGTTTTGCTAGTTTGAGTCACATCTCATGACTTGTGTTTGCCTAATTCAATGCAACATTGTACGTGCTGCATTTTAACATAGTTGTAAAACTCATTCCCTCTCCACCACACTTACAAAGAATGTTGAATGCTATCAAATCAAAATGCTAATGGCTCTACAAGTTGTAAACAGCAGGGAATTAGATATCTTCTGTACAATCTGAATATAAATCTCCACAGTATTTTCTAAGTATTTCTTATTTAATTCTAATTTAAATTCTAGCAAAACAGCAATAAGTTCTGAACAGGAAACAAATATTGAGACACGACACTAAAAATTATAGTTCAGCAATTCATGGTGTTGATAGCTTTTCCTACTCACCTGGTTGTAAAGGGCGCAGATGTGCAGCGCTGTGTTTCCTGATGCATTCTGTGCACACATATCAGCACCATAGAAAAGGAGGTGCTCCAGATGTTGGACGTGTCCATAACGGCAAGCCTAGCAAGAGATGTGTTAATGTCTCCATTATTATACAATCTAGTTGCATCAGTCAAGCATTCCAGACCAGTGTCTTTTTATCAGAGAAAGCACTACTTTACTTTACCTGGAATCTAACTTTCAGAACCACCTCTGGACTGCAAGATGAGACTCAGATCTATATACATGTCTGTGAACTGAGTTACGTGCATTTCAGGTACAGCAAATCTGTGCAAAAGTTTAAGCATATCCTTAACAGTAATTTATCAATGAAATACAAATGTTGATATTTTTATAATATATTCTTAGATAGGACACATAAAGAGAGACAGTATTCTTATTATGCTCATCATGTTTGACAGTCGACAGCAAATAGCTTTTTGTTCCACAAATCTTTGGGAAGTTGTCCACAAGGTGGCACTAAAGACGATCAGATTTCCAAAGTCTGCTCTTTAGGTTTGGGCAACTGCACTCAAAGTAGTTCAAAAGAACATCTTCAAATTCTGTGACGTCAGTATATGCACCATGTCCTAAAGAACGTTCCTTTCGGGTGTTTTGCCACTTAACTCCTAACACTGTTATATGGGAAACTCGTAATCACAGCCTGAACCTTCAATTAATCAGCTGAGGCAAGTGTCGGGTCAGCTGAGGGAGCACAGGTGAGAGTTTATTAGCTGTTCTCCCAGAAGGGGTGGAGCTTGACTCCACCTCCTCTACATCTCATTTAAGGGCTGACCACCAGTAAGGCAGCATCTCTTGGAGATTGCTCCTTGGTGGGGATTGCCTCAGTAGTTCCCAGCAGACTGAAGACTTCCATACAGGTGAGTTTTTCCTGTAAATAACCTTTGGGGTATTTACAACTACCATCTTTTCATTATTTGTCACTGTACAACTGTCAAATGTTATTTTCAGTCACAGAGATAAAATGTTAGATCTTGAATAGTTGGAAATAAGCTGATACAGAGGGAGACTCCACTAAAATTTGAAATTTCCTTGATTAACAAAGAAGTCTGAGAAAAATCACATTTCAAGTAAATTCTCATTTACTTGACTCCTTTCTTCTCTGTAGCACACCAACTGAGCATCTCAAAGTTTATAATATTTTCTTTTTGTCATTGTCTCAAATCAGTATTTTTCCAATACAATAACATGGAATTTAAGCTGCGAGGTACAGATATACAAAGCCATTTATTCTGCTGTAGTTACCTAATTACACTGACTTCACTGGGAATTATATCACTTGCACATCTTGCAATTTGAATCAGAAGAATTAAGTGTGCTGCTGAATGCAAGATTAAATGTTACGCATCTTGGGAGTAAACTGGATTTCCCAAATCCCAGAGTAATACATTAACCACCACATTGTTCTCTAATTCCAAATTTTATCATATAAGCAAATTCACCACTATTTTATTAAATAGCTTACAAATTATTTACCGAAATTATGTCAGCTGATATTAGCGCAGAAAGGTTTAAGGTTGAGCAACAGAAAGCAAGGAACTGAAACTGAGTAAAAGGGATAAACAGAAACAAACCAGAGCTGTGTTTCTGATTGCAGGGGACATTAGACCAAATATACTATGTGCCATATTAAGCTATCAGCTCTGTCCAATTTCTAAAAGTCAATCAACAGCTAGATATGAATGTGCAGGTGTCCAACTTTCTCTTCTTCATATGACAAGCTGGACTAAAACCAAGCCCTTCCCTCACTTTGTTTTCTTGCTAAAGCAGGATTTGACCTTCTCCTGCTCTTTGCCAATCTGACAGAAATGCTTCCTCAGCTTTTTTGGGAGCTCTGGAAGACAACAATACAAGGGAACTACATTTCCCCTAGTTACAGGGAGATACATGTTAGGTGAGCTGTCCAAACTGTTAATCAAGGCTCCCTGTTATAGTCAACAGAAAGGAATAAGTATATCCAGAGGATGTTTAGTTTATTCCTATGACTGCACAGCAGAATGCTTTACCTTTTTCTCATTACTGCACAGATCTTCTAACGAAACTAAAAACACTCACTAAAATGAATTTTACACACAATAACTTTGCCTTTCTCAGGCAGACAACATGTGATTGTATCATATAACTGTCTTCATTAATTCACTGATGAATGCTTGGAGAATCACTGCTCCATAAGTAATGCCTTCTACTGTATTATGGTGTTTGCCCACAATATCGGAAGCAGATGCTAATGGTGTGGCAGTAGAGGTTGAACTTTACCACCAATATTCCATCCTATTATGTTGCAGTGCAACAGATGGCAGCAGAGGGGCAGCCTGACAAAATGGCATCCAACATGGACATGCATAAGAAGCAAAGGTGTGCAGTGAATTCCTACATGTGGAAACAATGGCACTCACAGACACTCACTGATGCTTGCTGAATGCTTATGGAGAACTAATAGTGTATATGAGTATAGTGAGGTGGTGGGTAGTGTGTTTCAGCAGTGGTGACAGTGATGTGATAGACAAGCCACATTCTGGATGGTTGTGCACAATTGTCACATCATGAAATGAAGAATATCTCGATCAGCTCATCTGCATGCATTGGTGACTGAACTGAAAAAGTGTTTTGCAGATGAGAACTTGCTCTATCAAATAATGTTATTGTTCTCTCTAAAACTGCTGTAGTTTCCATGGAAATAAATAAGGGGCACTACTTTTGGAGCAATCCATTCCCTTCACAGGCTCAGAAATGATGGCAGGGCATTCTTTTTACTTCTAACTAGAGATAGATTCAGATTTAAACACACAACTTAAAAAAAGCTACCACATATAAACAGCAAAAGAAAAACATTTCGAATCTCAGTATCAATATGTGCAATGAATTAAAACTGAACTTAGATCATGCGTTTGCAAGGATTCAGCTACTTGCAATACAATATACTACATAATTCTAGAAGCAGAATCCTCCATATAAATCCTCCCTGTAAAGTTAAAAGAGAAAGAAGAAAGTATGTCTGACAGACAAGAAGTTTTATCAGGAAGATTAGCATTTACTTGCTAACAGAAGGTCAATTTACACTCTTTTTCTTTTTTAAACTAGAGTGCCACTAAGACACTCATGAACTTCAAATTTCAAAGTGTCCTTTGCTTAAATATGATTAGCAGACAGCTGTGGCAGCAATTTCTGCAGCAAAATCTACAGTAAGCATTCACAAAAGCAGGATGCAAAGCAATGAACAAGAATTCCATACTTGAATCTGCAAGGGCGGAACACATACAAGTGGTATTCAAAACAGTGTTTGGACACAGAATAGTAATCTTCCCTACCTGATGAATTTCTTGCCATCCATTTTCATCTTTACAACTAACTGTAGCGTGTTCATGAAGAAGCAGTTCACAGCAGTAAGGATCGCCCCCCACAACAGCGGTGTGATACAGCGGAGTCAGACCACAGCTGTCTTTGTAGTTAGGAGATGCTCCAAGCTCTAAAAGAGTCTGAAAACAAACAGAAACTGTGTAAACTGCTTTTTGAAGTGACTTAAAGTAATTAGAAGGTGATATTTGTCATGTCTATCTGTTGCTCATTTATTTACAAGCTGAAATAATAGGCTGTGACAAAGAGTAATTTAAACTAGGAATGACCTCAAAAGAAGTAGGATCTCGAGGAATCTACAGGGATGACAAGGTAAGAATGAATGACAATGTACAATTTCTATATTTACATGAATTTCAGAGCTGGCATTTTGAAAATGTTTCATCACCTGTGAAAAACATTTACTTCTTCATTTACAGAAAACGTTATTAAAAATATCACATAAACTGAATATCTGTCAAAAGGAAATAAACATATGCCATAAACATAAGATTAAATCTAGTGTATCAAAGTAATTTAAGAATATCTGTTGAAATACAAAAGAAAAATGAAAAGACTGTAAAGATTTGCATAATCCATATCACTGGCATTTACTTCCAAAGAGATAAGCAGTAATATCACTGTTTCCTCAAGCAGATCTGTTCCAATTTATCAGTCACTAAAAAAATTTATATTTCGCCACAAGAATCAAAAGTCAAAAGACCCAGAATTGAAAGCAAATCACAGGATTTGAAAACCTATAATGCACTAGAGCAATCACACCTTAAATGATCCATTGAGGATGGTATAGTAATTAACTGAAAACACGCTCCTTCATATATTTTTCTGCATAAAGTAATGTAGAATTACTGAAAGCATCTACCTTGAGGGTTACTTGGTTTTTGGCTCTGGCTGCTTTGTGTAGTGCTGTCATTCCATCTTTGGCTCTGAAGTCTAAATGTGCTCCTCCATTTTTCAGAGCTTTTATCACTTCTACTGTATTATCAAGTTGAGCTGCCAAAGTTAGTGGTGTTTCTGAAGGAGAGAATAGTGCACACATGGAAAAGAAATTATCAGATTTATAAAATAATGAACATTTGCTTTAAGAACTGATGAAATATTATGTTAAAAGTATTGATAATAGGAAACCATGAATGATTATTTTCCTCCTTTGGCCAGCAAAGCCATAAGGATACCATTATGCTAAAGATACAAAAACAACAGATAGAATGCATGAGATTTAACCTGTTCATCAGTTTAAGCTGAGCAAACCCAAGGTACTATGTCATGCTGCTGTTTTTACTGTGCTGACCTCCAGTTTCTAGGTCATGATAGTTGGGGTCCAGTCCTCGGTCCAACATCTTTATGATTTTTTCCACTGAGAGATGGTGGACATGATCCATGAATTTTCTCAAGTTAGCCTGAAATAAAGAATCACAGAATGACAAATCATCCGCTGATTAGAAAGGAAAATTTTGACTTAAAGTGAAATATTCTGTCACTATGTATACACTGACATCACTATACTAATTCACTCAGGTGGTAATGAATGCCTACTTCCAGCTTCTCATACACATTACTTTTCTGAGTAGGTATTTAGTAACTTCCCTAGTAAACTGGGCGTACCTTTGTATGAAGTTTGGCCAGCTGTTTTTCATCAAGATTGAACTGTTTGTACACTCTTTTCTTGTATCGAAACTGAGAGGGAAGAAACAACAAACAAACAAAAATTAAAATGTCATTTTTTGCTTAAAAACTAGCAATCAAAACTTTTCTGACTTCACCAGAAAGTATCATCCAAAGTGATGGAGTTTTAAGTAATATTCATTAAAAAGACCTACTATCTTGAGTATTCACCTACAATCAGCCCTATGCATAAAAATGTGTTGTTATAGTTGTACAGTTCATATAATCACAATGTCTATCTTGTATAAATGTAGTGAGATGAGTGGAATTATATGGGAAATGAGATTGATCTCTAGAATCTACATAAACAAGCAAGCTTTACAGGGAATTGAGCTTACTCCTAAGGGTAGCTCTGAACTTTTATTTATGGTCTCAGACAGAAAGAAGGCCTGAAAATGCAAGTTAAATAAATAAAAATAAATAAATAACATTTCAAAATATCCACTTAGCACTTCTAAAACTTAAATGTTCAGAAACAACTCCCATAAAATCCAGTAATCAACACAGGCAGAACACAGGAACAGTTCACCTGATTTTTAATGAGAGTGGTCCTGTGAGTGAGGTTCACAGGATTGTCTCTTTTGTCTGAAACTCAGTCTCTGTGAGCAGTTTGCTACTCTTTGGCTAGCATGGAAAGGTCTGCAGCCAAAATCGTGGGGTTTACTTAGATTTAATTTGTTATTATTGCATGATAATATACACAATTCAAAGAATGCAGCACATTTGCTGGACAACGAGACTACACTGTAGGAAAATTTAAAACCAGATTGTATAAGAGCCCACTTTTAACCTACACATTGCATCCCTTTAGCTGCTGCGAGAAGAATTTTACCAAGTGAATGCTTATTAAACAAACCTATGCGAGAAGAATTTTACCAAGTGAATGCTTATTAAACAAACCTATGTAATAAACGTGGCAGAGAAAATAATGCGGTTACTTATTTTGCTTGTGGCTATTACAGGAACATCAGAGATCAACTTTCAGAATTAAACTGCTGGACAATACAGGACTCAAAACTCTCTCTGGACCCTGTTGTTGTTTTGTTTTGTTTCTTTTATTTGTGTCATAGTGGGGAAAGTTTATTAACTACAGATTATTACTGGATGATGTACCTCCACACTGTCAATACTATCATTAATTAAATGCTAGTTTTGTGCCTAGCTTCCTGACAGAAAGACATTTGGCAGGAGACAAACAGCTATTATTAAGCAACTGTTACCCTACTTAGATAAAGCTAATCATACATCCAAAATCTTAGTCCAGAGCCTTACAATTCTTTTTTAAATCACAGACTACTCTCCTAAAACATATATCCTATGTCCTCAGGAGACAAAAGTCCTAAAATCACATCTCCCTGATTCTTTGCAGGTTTTGGGAGTAGCAATCAAACACTAGCACTTCTGAGAGAAAGAATTCAAGTTCATATTTGTTGATTGCTGTTTCCCAATGCAATTCAGGTGCACACAGAAACCTCATATAAAGTTTAGAGTATAATCTGTATCAGAGCAGTACAATACTATTTCAGATTTTCCATAAAAAAATACCTCTAGGGAAGGAACTCCTTTATTCACCGGCTGTGGGTATTCCCTGAGAAGTCGTTCCTCATCCAAGAACTTTCCGTCTCTACCATTGCTTGCTGGCTGGAACAGTCCATAATTCAGGACATCTTTCAAACTCTGATTCAAAGTGCACAAAATTCGTTGCTTTGCAACCCACACTGAAGCTTCTGGGTTAAATCTAATGCATTTCTGCAAAGAAAGAGGAGATCTAAATTATGAGAAAGCATTCAAACAATATCTTGTACTGCAAAATTTACAAGTGTTGTATATATACACTAAATCTATATGTGCCATGGCAAAATCTACATCCAAGGAATTATATTTCAGACACTCATTCTTCTACAGGAACTAGTACACGTGCACTGAGAAAACCCAGGACATCTCAAGTCACTCCTTAAACCTCAGAGACCAAATCCTTCTTCAAAGAAAAGGCACCTTCATGGCTAACCAGTTAGAAAGGCCAAGTGAAAGAAGGGATATTACAATATGTTTAACCATCCACCTGATTCTAGGCTGTTCTGTCTGATCTGCAAGAGTTTCACAGAAAAATGGTAGTCAGTTAATATAAATTTATCTTGTGGTAAGCTTATGAGAGGAACTATCTGATGTGAAGTAGAGGAGGACTTGAAAATGCAGAAACCTTTGCAAGTTCTCTGCTATTGGGCATCACGAAATTTCAGAGTTTAGGAAGTCTGAGTATTTCATAGAAAGGATGTTCTGAGTTGGATGGAACCCACAAGGATCACCGAGTCCAGTTCCTGACTTAACAGAGGACCACACAAAACCAAACCCTACATCTGAGAATGTTGCCCAAATGGTCCTTGAAAGCCATCATGCTTGGAGATATGCCCACCGCCTCTGAAGAAGAACCTTTTCCTAACACCAAACCTGACCCTGTCCTGATACAGCTCCATACCTTTCCCTTGAGTCCTGTAGCCGACACCAAAGAACAGAACTTGGTGCTGCCTTCTTCTCACTGTAGGAGCTGTAGAACACCATGAGATCTGCCATGCTTTAACCTCACTGTTGCTTCTGCACTGCTCAACTTGGCAGCATCTGCTGGCATCCTTTTAAAGTCCTGAGGCCATCCCTAAGAAAATGGTTGCAGTTTGTCTTCTTCAAATAAATTTATTTATCCTGGCATGCTCTGCATGTATCTGAATGTCACCTCTGATCCCATGAACACAAATCAACTAACAAATTCCTGTGAGTATTTCAATCCTGAATTTTTATTAGCAAATGTATAAGCCACGACTACTTTATATGCTTACAGTGTCTTCTTGCCCATTTCAATGTTACATGGCAAGAATTTTCAACAGTGAAAATTGCCAAGCAGGAGCCAGAAGACTTCCAACTCATGACTGTTTCTAACTGTAATCAACCAGCCCTCCATGTGCACTTGCTTTATCAGAACAAAGAGAACTAGCTGAAGCAGAGGAAGTGTCTTCTGTGTTTCTGTGAATTAAATCTCAGACATGAGGACTGACACTGGGATGGCTTTTATTTGTCATAGCTGGCTGGCAGTGCTGTTGAAGCTGCTGTGATAGCATCTTGCAGTGGCATGACCAAGTGAGTGAGACAGGAGCAGCAAAATTGGGTCCCATCCAGCTACACTGTGGCCAGTCATTAATTATTAAAAACTACCACTGGGTTTGTCTTTCCCAGGAGTTTTTCAGATAAGGCTCGAGTGCTGACATCAGGGTATTTCGGGGTGTCTGATGAGAGAGTGATAAAATGAGGGGGAAGGGACCAGCAGCTGGCAACTCCAGAGCATACAAGCAGAGACTGCGACAAGTGAACCCCTAGAAACAAACCCCCTGCTCTTCTGATATGTCACCCCTTCCAACCCATGGCTTTTAACAGCTTTTGCTCTGAGGTGTGCTTTCCTGCCTACTTTTATTTTATTGTCCTCAAGTAATTATAGATATCTTCCATGCTTTTATTACAATTGTCTTTAATTTATTTTATTGGTTTCCAATTTGCCATGTACTCAGGAGGTACTGATAGCTTTAATCCTGTACTTTCTTAAATATAATTTAATTAGATATAATTTAATATGTTCTCAATATATTTCAATATACTTACAATTCTATGATTAAAATATAATCATACAAAAATATCAAATTGTGTCATAAATAAAGTTGGCTAGGGAACAGCATTCATTCTGCTTCATCTATCTTCTTATAAGTTCCAAGGCATTAGCTGAAAAGTGTTGTATTTTGTTGTTATTTTACAAGGGGATATGGAGGATTAAAATGGTGGCAAAAGGAAGATATGACCAGTCTTGCAGTGGCATTTGGCTTTACACTGCTTTGATTTTCATTTTTAATTTAATTCTTATTTCTTTTTTAAATACACCTTGAGTATTCAACATGCTTCATTTAACCTGTTCTTGTTGTCCATCCATTCTCGATAACCTGCAAACATGGTAGATGGATATTTCTAATTCTCAAAGATATGTTAAACTGGCAAAATAATAAATAATGTTGTATTTCTTCAGGACATATTTCAAAGGAAAATAATTCTACAGGATTTAAGCACACTCCATCAGTAATACACAATATTTATCTACTTAAATGCTTCACTTTCTACACTTCTGATATGACCACATTTGTCTAATGCATGAGGAGAGGCAATAAGAGTTTAACCACCTGCACTGGGCTGAAACATCACAGAAGGATTCTTGTGCAGTAGCTCAAAGGCTTGCTTTAAAATGAGTTATCTGATGCATATATCACCATTACAATTCTACCACAGTGAGTATGATATCTTATAGAGACCTCGATAGCAGAATAAATATGAAAATACTTCAAAACTAATAATGCTACAGATGCGTTTATTCACAGTCCTAGTCTATCTACCAGTTCAAAAGTTCTCTTATTTTTACAAATGTTGAAGATTACTGAAATTGTATTATCAACTTTGCAAAGATTTTCAGCTCCTTATTAGAGCTGCAGGGCCTGATTTTAGCAAAACAAAAATATCAATATTTGTTGGAAATTACAGGATTTCCATAAAATGGAAATATCAGCCTTACAGCCAAAGACAGACACAGCTAAACAGGATTTAAGATAGTGCATTCTGGGGTATAAATCAGACTAAAAATAAAACAAACAACACCTCAAAACAGACAACTGAATCTTTCTAAAGAAAATAATATTTGGAGTAAAGGAATTAGTATGCTTTAGTACACTAATAAGATTCCCAGCTTTTCTGCAGCAAAATGCATAGGCTGCCAGCAGTGAAAGCAGACAGCATTGGAATACCAAGAGCAGATTCCCACAGTCATTTAGGGATGCAGTTCACCTGATGCAGGTTTCTGCACAGGCGGTCAGGTGAAACAGATTAGGAGGGTGTCACACTGAAGGATTCCACAAACACATCAAACCTTCACAGATAGACATCCTTACTAATCCACATATAACAAACAGTTCTGCAAGTGAAGCCAGCAAAGGTATGCTCATAAGAGGGTAAGATTCTTTAACACGTAAGTAGCTAATGAGTACTTGACTTGGAATGAGTTCAGAATCCATACAGTAATATCAATAGTGCATCATCATGCATTGTTAAATACTGAGATATCACAAAACCTGATGTCAGTACACTGGGTTTTATTGTGTGCTTGATGAAACCAAATAGTTCAGCAGGCAAACTGAGGGCTGCTTTCCATTCTCCAGACTGAGACATACTGATGGTTCTTGAAGTTTTACAGAAACACAAGCTATCGTTCAAAAGGACATAAAAGTCTCAAAAAGCATCAAGACCCTAAATTACTTTCCTCTTGCATCAGTCTGTTTAATAATGAAATAACAAAAACATTCCTAAAAACGTTTGACATATCTGTTCTTTAAGTCTGAGGAAAAGAGCAATTCTGAACGCAAAATGTTTGCCATTACTGATGAAAAGGCAAGAGCAAGTGGAGAGGAACCAGACTGCTTCCAGTCAGAGGCAACATCACTTCTGATGTGCTACTTCTCTGGCTGATGAATGAAATAGACCCAAGACTTAGTATTAATACTGATACAGTCCAAGGAGAGATCAGATATACCATCTTTCTTAAAGGAAAGCACAGGACCATCAGCTCACTAGCTTTCCATGTCCAATACACACTGAACACTAAAAATGCATATTTCCTTCAGGTGTGAAGTAGGAGCCTGGGATTAGTTTCAAGCCCAAGAGAGAGATTCAGACTTGCTCATCTGTATCTTCTGCACTAGAAGAGAGAGGCCACCATGGCTAGGAGAGAAGAAAAAGTCAGTTACTGTGATTCCCTACAGATTAGCAAGCCAGGGCCTCTGTGTTGGATGCACTACAAATAAGCAGCTGCTCAAAGGATTACACTAGATACATGAAGGATCTAGTACCTTCTGTCTTATTAAATCAGGGAGTTAAATGCCACAATACAGAGCTTGTTTGCCCGCTCTCCTACATATATATGGAGGGTTTTCTGTGAGTTCCATTCCCTCAGTAATATTAGTGATTCAGGGAATCATTCCATCAACTTATTTAATCATTCTCTATACCCTTGTGCTAAGGATGACACTTTCTTGAACACAGATGAGCAAAAGCAGTAAGAAATTACCTCTTCTACAATGTATTGTTTCAACATTACAAACTGTCATCTGAACTGAAAAGGAGACAAAAAATAATTGATATAATAACTGAAAAATTAGTATTCATAAGAGCTTTGTATGAGCTCGGCCGTGTTCACAATGTCTTGTAAGTTTCAGATGAGAATGTCAATTAATTATTGTACACAATGGTTGATCATTTATAATGAACTGTGATCTTTTCCAAGTTACATTATGCTGCATTTAAGCTATTATTTTTTAAAATTGAATCCAGATTTCACTTTATTGCACAAGAATTTACGGGCTTACAAATTAAATCAGAAATAGGTCATCTGCTACAGGACCGTTTAAAACAGCTGAGTTATTTTTCTTTAAGACATTATTGATAAGGAAAAAAATATATACAGAAAAGTAAAGCAATAAAAATGAACAAATGAACAAGGAAACCTAAAACACATTTTATTTCCTGCACAAAATTAATTTTTAACAAAATAAGTTTCAATAGTGCCAATAAATAAAGCATTATTGGTCTAAGAAACAGAGTGATGAAATGAGAGGGCTTCTGGAGACTCACATCACTTTGTTTTTAACATCAGATAGAAGCTAGCAAGTAAAAAAAAGGATGTAATCTTTCTGTTTATATTCTATCTATTCATTGTAAAATATATAGCAGACTAGAAAAAACAATGACAGAAGACTTAATTACAGGTAAAAATGTGTTTTTTAAAGTATACCATGTACAAAGTAGATTTCAGTATTTCTATAACACTGAAATGAAAGATCCAAGGTGATGATTGCCTCAGCCAATATTTAACTAAGGCATTGTAGGGGTAGATCCCAGCACCCTTAGTGCTGCTCTTCCCTCAATAGCCTTCCTGCCCTGCTCAGGTCCCACACCACCTCCTCTTCACAGAGTTTAATCGTTTAATCTCACACCATTTAATAGAGTGTCACTACAATTTCAGCAGAAAGAGCTTCAAGACTTAACTAGAAATCTTAAATACAAGAACTGAAGAGAGAATGATCTCAGCTCCTGCTCAGACTTCTCAGAATTTCTGCTGCACTGTGTACACTGAGCTCGAAAAAAAAACCAGCTCTACATGCACACCTGAGGCCATACTGTCAAACCAGTTCTTTCCTATCAGCCTGTAGACAGGCCATCTCCGTCATTCCAAAAATGAACTTAATTAAAAAGAAAGGAATAATTTCATCTGAGATAGATCTTGAGTGGCAGCACAGTATGATGTAGAAGTTAAATGTCATCATGGAATGATGCATGTAACAGACATACCCAAAAGAATGGTGGTTTTATAATTACCTTTGAAATGAAGAAAGCCTGATGCATACCATCAGCTGAAAATCAAGACAACAGCACTAAGGAAGGCTCAGGATAATTTAGGTAATTAATCAAAGCATAGACAAGCTGTGGTTCTAGATAGAATCAGCAATTCCCAGTGACCTTCTCCAGGATGCAATTGCTATTCCTATTGCAGCATTTAGGAGGACTATTACAAATTACAACAGCAATCTTCTCCAGCTTTGTTTTTCTAACTTTTCAGGTCCTGCATTTTACACATCCTGCCATAAAAGAAACAATTTTATAGTTCCTCACTAGAAAGTGGATTCTGGACTGTAGACTTCTGATATGTAAGGAATGTCCTAGATACATTTTAAATTAAAAACAACATTTTTATTATCAAATCATTTGTACATTTTTAAACAAATTGAAAGTCTGTTTAACATCTCTTTCTGCATGACGTGGTAGAATAAGCCTTTCTGTTTTCATCCAACTGACTTTGGAATGTGAGATATAGCTGTAGGTTTGGAGTATTTGCATCCTAAAAGATTCATTTCAGAAAATCAAAAAGGGCTAATCCTATAATTTCTGATACGTTTCTATTATAACTGATGAGGAGGTAAGAAAAAATAATGTACTCATTTCACATCATTGTAAAACCTGTGGAATGGTACAATGTCACACTTTCTTCTACTTATAGACCACAGGTGCTGATTTCTCTGGGTGGAGGACTGAGAAATAACACTGTGTAGTGGAGGGGTAGCAGCATAACAGGAAGAAAAGTCCTATTTTGGTGTTTCCCCATTTTCATGTTTTCCACATTTGCACTAACTAGGATATCATTTCAGGGAAGAGGATATACAAAGGTGACTACAATGAGATAGAATGGTGAATTCTTGTAAGACCAGTCACAAACTGTCTCATGAAGAGATAAACTAGAAGACAATGCAGTTACTTATGTATAAGTCTTCCCTAGAGAGTATATGATATATTCTGATAAGCTTTTTAGATTCAAAATTCTCCTTACTCTACTCAGTCAAATGCCACTGAATGCAGATCAGACAAGTACTTCGCTTCACAACTTACATCGTTAATATGCTAAATACATTCTCTTGCTTGATGCCTTTAGTCTGGGAAATCAGTTGGACACACTAATGGGGCAAAAAAATTGGACACAAAAGCAAACAGGACATATATTTTGACTTAGCTGTAAGAAACCAACACAGACCTACTGTGGACTGAAACCAGCAACGTTAATCATTTCTAAACTTTTATTAAATGGTAAAGAAATATCCCTTACCGTTTGCTGTAGATCGGGTATTATAATTCGAATCACCAGAGTGTTGCTCTGACTGTCATCCATTCTGCTGCTTGGCTTTTCTGCAGTTGCTCTAATTGTGTCATAAATAGTTTCTTCTTTGGAACTGTCAGATTCAGACTCAACAGAATAGTCGGAATAGCTTTGTGCCATTTCATCTTCGCTTGATGTTGGGCTACGAGGCATGTTCAAGCTTTTTACTCTGCCAATACAAAGCAGAAGGATAAAAATATATAAATACCTAAGTCTTAAAAATCAATCAGCAACAGGTTTTCTTTGTTTTCCTGAAACTAACACAAATTTAACAGTGAAGTCATAGCTTTTACCTTATTTTATTTTCTCTTGTAATTTACAGGGGGTAGACAGCAGGTAATGGAAATAAATCTGGCTAACAATTTACTACAAAAGAGAAAGAAGGTCAGGAGTAGGAAAAGAGGAATGGAAAGAAAAGATGACCTTTCTTCCAGGCACACTTGGTCCTTCAAAAGACCTAAAGAATCCCAGCATCAGCAGCAGCTTCTCTGCTATACAGCAGTGTTGTAAACTGTACTTCCAGACTCCAAGTGTATTTCTCCCAGTGTATAAAGGACAGTTCAGGAAATTAATATATCTGCTAAACTTATATTATCATTGAAAATCAATGCTGATAAACTGTAGGGATAAGGATTCACACAGTATTTTCAAACAGCAAAATCAACCAAAATAATGGAATACTACAGGGAGCTAGACAGAAAAAGACATTCCTTTGTGTTTTCTGGCTCTATACTACCAAACTTTTTCTATTATACATACATAAATACAGAGCTTAGAAACATATTTTCATCTATGGTATAGATTAAGGTAAAATAAAAGTAATACTTAATTCTAAAGTAATGATTTCTGCATTCAGATGTCAGTTGTTCAGGCCTCACAGTAAGAACATTTGCCTTCCAGAGATTTTCCAACTGCAGGAGCAAATGACAGTTTTTGCCCCAGAAATATAAAGCTTTGTGAGGAAATGTGTAATTATTACTCTGTGGAAAAATGAAGGAAAATTTATACTGGAAAAAAACAAACTGAAAGGTCACCATAAACTATGCAGTGTTTGGCAAACATATACTTCTTCAGTTTTCAGAGGCCATAAAAATGTAAACATTATTTTCCATGCTTTCTCTGAGCAACCTTCCAAGAGAAATTCTCTGCTTTTTAATCAAGAAAGATCCGTAGCTGAAAGAAAAAAAATTCCAACCAATTCATCTGTTGGCCCACATTAAAGTGACATTAAAGCAGAAGTAAAACACAGAAATGCAGACTGGCTTTGCCAAGGTTTCTCACATGCCATGTGACTGTACCAAGATCTCTAAATGTATGCTTTGTACAATGGTCTATAGTCAGATCCCAAAAGTAAACATACACTCAAACAACAGCACAGCACTTGGCATCATTGTGTCTCATAGTTCAGTTTGAGTCAACTGAGAATCACAATGAGATTACTCATTCCTCCTCAGCAACTGGTCATTTATACTGAAATGATTATAAAAGAAGCAGGAAAGGTGACCCTTCCAATTCAGCATTTTAAGGTGCCAATGTGTTGGCACCAGAGCTTGAACCACAGCGTGGGAAGTGGCAAAGCAGGCCTAAAGTTCAATATCAAAGTCAAAAATTTCCACAGCACATCATACATCCACATCATCAAGTAATACTGTTATTTCTGGTGCGGACAACTCCAATATTATTACCCTCAGCTATAATTACTAATGAAGACAAAAACAGTACATTCAAAAATAATCTGAAATCTTGCCAGTTCATAACAGCCTAATGCAAGTCTCTATTTACAAACAAAAACCCTTGAGGGAGTATTTTATCTTTTTAACTGCTTCACTGAGCTGTAGATTAATGCTGTTTTCCAAGACACCCTAAGTCAATAAAACGCATAAACATTTCAATGGCTGCTTTATTTATCTACCAATGCTGAATCATATGAAACAAAACTAAAGTAGTAGGTTGATACACAGTATTTAAGAACGCAAGAGGTAGAGGCCAGCAAGTGTGAGGAAAAAGACATGACCATCACATGTGTTTTGTCTCACCCTAAAGCCATCTAAGAACGCAATATCTTCCAGAGCTATGGCTTCAAGAGATCTGACAGAGTGCAGTGAACTGCAATTATATAGAATATAGAAATAAATAGATGAATTGTGAAAAAACTTCCCAAGGTTTTGGTAAGTGAATTTTTGTGTAAGAACTACCCAGAAATATCTCATTGTGGGATAACAAAGGGAAACTACCACCCTAAGAACCAGCTCCAAAGTACTATGCACTTAAGTTTAACAAAACTTGGAGAAAAATCAGCATGGTATAAATCACCAAATTTTCTGGTATAAGACAGAAAAAAAAAAAAGTACAAGAAACCTCACAAAGGATAATGAAAGACTGTGTTTACAAGAGTAAAGAGAGCAGAAGCAAAATCCAACAGCTCAGTTAAGAAACAGATTATTTAAATGCTATTTTTAAGCAAGACCATCTGATCACTGGAGATGGTAAACTACTGAGGGCATGAACCCTGCCAGGGCACAGAGACCAAGAATGCCTCTATAAATCCACAGACACTTTAGGGCAACTTGGTTTCTTGCTTCCTCATTTGAGTGGAAATAGGAAATGTGGCCATTCACTAACCAGTGGTGCTCACTATTACAGCACCCTCAGGGAAATTGTTATCAGAGCTGTTTCAGATTTTTCCCAGTGAGATTCCAAAGACTTCCCCAACTAAAACCATCAGCTAAGGATAAGTAAGGTACATTGCTTGGCTTAGCTATTCTTGTGCAGTAAAAGATAACATGGCATCACAGGCTCCTAATTCTCAAAACTTATTGGTTCAACAGGAGGTCACATAGTTAATATGTAGATTAGTTTTCACTGATACAATTGTTTTGGATCCTATAATTAAGTTGATGGCATTTGCCAGTGATATGATAAATAAGTGGCTGCTCACAGCATTTCTCTTGTGGGAGGAGAGCCTAGGGACATATAAAAGACTATACAAACAGCACACAGGTTATCAAAAGACAAGAATTTCGAGTCTCAGAACTCTGTGTATATGAATGCTGTGCTCCACTAAGTGCAAACTAATATAGCAAGAAATAGCAAGAGAAGCATTTTTTTGGAGCCTTGTGGTTGGTAAGTATTCTATGGACAGAATGTACAAATGCCTATCTTAAATTTTATGCTTAACTATGCTAAATATCATAAAATACATATTTACTACAGAGATTAGAACATATTTGATACGGACAAATATTTAGCGTGTTATCTTAAATAAACACAGAAGCACTCTAAGATCCTCAGTGCACATACCCACTACAAAATTATGTTCTAATATCTTCTGCTTAATGAAGGTTACATGCAATTTATTTGTCCTAAAAAGTAACAAGCAAGCCCTCCCATCTAGTTTCATAGTAGTAAACTGGAGCAGAACTATACAGAAAGACACAAAGACCTACATAGAAAGATGTCTCATATACAGTCCCATCCTTAATGTATCAGCACCAAAAAATAAGATAAATGCAGGCATTTCTCCAGTTTGAATGGACAAAACCCCACTATTCCACAACTGAAGAGCACCCCAGACTGACAGCTCGGGGGCCAGTGTCTCTGCTCCCCTGGGGCATAACTCCCAGTCATCATTCCTGCAAAAGCTGCTCTCCCAAGCAGTGGCTTCCTGCTGCTGCTGCACACCCAGCTCAGCAGGCCCAGGTCTGCAACAAATCCATCCCCATGGCCCTGCAGAGAGCAGGACAGGGCAGCTGTAGTCTGTGCTCCCCTGCGTTTCTGCAGAGGGAAAGACTAGCATATGGTGAGACAGGATGAAACACATTCCTAACACCTAACATTTTCACGTGGAAATCACAATAAAGGACATTGAAGGATTCAGTGCTTCCTTCCCTGACCTGTGAGATTTTCGTTTTGCAGTTGTAAGAACAAAGACTGAAGTCGACCACAAATGCCCAATTCAGATGAATCAAATAGTTACTAGTTTTCCTTTCTCTCCAGCATCGCTGGGCACACACATCAAATACCTTGCTCAAGGCCACCAAGGCAGATCTCTAAGCAAAGTTTCAAATTCAAGGGTCGCTGGCTCTCAGTCTGGATAAGAACAATCTATTTTTATATAAACATTCATTTGCACAATGGCAGCCCTGTTGCCTGCAGGGAGAAGCCCTCTAGGTTGCTATTGTCAGATGAGTTAAAAATGTACCTGTGGGAATATCCCAGAGACAGAGTCGTCATTGTTATGGGCTGAGTAATGCCATTAACCCAACTGTGAGAAAAGTTTACTGTTAGAGTAATAGCAACTGCTACAAAGAGGTATTTAATAATTAACTATGAAGAAAAAACTATTCAGAAAAGGGATTTCCACCAGCCTTCCAGCTCCTAACAGACAGATTCTCAGGCTTTATTCGGGATTATATACATATTGGCTCAAGAAGCAGCTCTCCAATCTACTAAATAAGAAGACCTAGCATTGCCTTTTCTAATTATATTAATATTAAAACCAAAATGCATTTCATCTGGAGACAGGGGTGCAATCAACCTCTGTACAGTTGCACAGAAAAGATTGTGGAGGAGACAGTCTGATTGGCAGACCAATTCCAATGGACAGTTTCCAAGATGATGGACTCAAACTCCACTTGGCACTGTTGCTTTAAAGCTGGCTTTAAGCAGCACTGCCTGACTCCCATCCTCACACTCCTGGTCCCTCCACTGTGCCCCAACAGCTTTAATTGTTGTGCCAACACAAGCAATGGAGCAGAGCAAAGCACTGGTCCAGGTTAAAGAGCAGCTTTTTGTTTTGGGAGGTTAACTTCAGCATCCATCACTCTGGATCACTATGCAAATGTTTGAATAAGCAGCAGGAGGAAGATGGCAGAGGGCCAGAAGCAAATAGTCAGGGCATGAAAAGGGCAGAAAACACTTTTTTGCAAAAGCAGGATAAATGTTTGCTGACATAAAATGAATCTGAGGCACCATGGCCTACGTGATGGCAAAGAAATCTACATAAACTGAGCAATTCAATCAATGACAAGAAATATGTATTGATTATCGGTATCAAAATATAACAACACAGAATAAGTCAGCTTACTGAAATCCACTGATACAAAATAGATGCAGGAAAGTGCAAAAATCTTAAAAAATATATGCCTAGGTGAAGAGAAACAGAAGATACAGAAGGAACGCTAATCAGCTCTCAGTACAGACCCAGATGGATGAGGTCCTTGTAGCTTCCCCCCTTTCCCTACCCCACCAGACCAGAAGGGGGCTCTGGTGTTGATCCAGCACCACACAGTGTTACGCTGGTTGGGGTACACTCCTGGGGGTCTGCTGCAGCAGAGCCAGACTTGTCTCCAAGGGAACACCTCCTCATCCGATCCTATTCAGAAGTTCAAACGTCACTTAGGAGACTGAAAATTAGGGGATGAGCAGATGCATGTATCAGGGCTCTAAGAAAATTAACCTATGATGTCCTGCAATTCCCTCGATCTGTAAAATGGGACAAACAGTTCTTGATTCTTCTGTAAAGTACTTCTGTTATGTGAGAGAGCACTAGAAAAGCAAATCACGTGCCTGTAAATTAAAACAAAAAAAGAGAGAGAGAGAAAATCCCCCTTTATGGCATTACCTAAAAAATTCTGATCATACAATATTTTGCTACTTATATCCCCATAATTACAGTTTCGTTTCATTTTTTTTACACCATTCCTTCACTTAAATTTACCTTGGTTGCACTGACTGGTAATGCATTTTTTATCTCCCTGTTAAATAACTGAAACACCCATATAAATATTTTACAAGATGAGTGCTAAGTAATGTACCACATTGCCAAGCAAAATCCCTCTTTTACATTTCTCTGAAGCTGTTGTTTCTCAGCATGGTATCTCTTACACCAAAACCTAAATACAGAATTGGACTTAACACTGAAAATCATTGGCCACACTCATTCGTTCCCAACAGCGCTGCTAGGAGATTGCAGCTGTCCTGTCTTAGGGCTTACTTTTGTAGTCCTCATATTACACTTCTAGGTGTGCTACGCACAAGTTACAAATTGTTTTGCAAAAGGGATCAAGAGTTTTAAGAGAACTGAGTAAAGCAATCATTGGACCTGATCCTTAGTTCTAATGCAGGTTGTTGCCCCTTGGTGATGTATATTTGCACAGCATAGACTTGACAACAAGAGGCTAAGTCCCATTAACTTCTGGTATTTCGAGTCCCAAATACCAGAATCATATGATTAAAGTGGGTCTCAAGATCAGTTTGCAAGAAAGTAAACTGTTCTTTTTGCAGATATACTTCTCCACTAGCATTCCTAACACATACAGTACCTAAACACACAACCCATTTCTGCAAATACCATGTTGCTTTCTAAAGGTTTCTTAAATTTCCAAGTAGCTTTGGATGCATTCTCTTTTGTACAAAGATAGATTTATCGTTTGTCCTCCAACTGTTTCACTTAGTATTTCTTTTACTATTCAGAAGGTCAAAGTATTTTTACAGAAAGGCTCAACTTCAATCACAAAGATGCAAAAAGGGATTAGAGGAAGAACAGAAACAAAGTACACAGTGGACAAGTGATTTTATTGCCCTAAATAAGTAATGCTGGAAGGGTGGCAGGTGTGCAAAAGGCCTGAAAACATTTAAAGTAGAAAGAGCTTAACACTATTGGAAAAGAGAGCCCATTAGAAAATAGAGCCCATTAGAAAAAGAGGAGCAGTAAAATGGTTAGAAATCTTTCAACAACAAAAAAGCATATTACTAGGGAATGCACACCAAGTATTTACAAATGTTAACCACAGTGAAGTTTACAGCAAAGGCCAACTCCCACTGGCAATACAATATCTTAAGTGTCTTCTGCAGAGCACCTGCAAGGTTTCCAGTGCAATCCTATCTGACCTTTATTTAAAGGTCGCCCCTCCAGACAAGGAATTACATCCAGCCCCTCGAGTCCCAGAGCAGGTAGCTTCCAGGCTCTCTTTGTTTCTTTAACTGTTCTTCACACAAAAGCCTCTGGCTTTGTACATGTACTCGAACATCTATTTTCCAATAAATAGATGAAAAAACAACATTCCTACTATGTCATTGTTTAAATACAGCTTGCAACGTATGTTACAGTTTTCCAAGATGAAATCATAATGCTCTTTGAATGATGAAGTAATGGACTGGAACTTATAAAGCAATTTCACACCTTGCATGGGGAATCAATGTATGTAATCCTGCTGAAGTAACCAGAATACCTTTAAGAATGGCTGCACCAAGATTGCCTCCTATGCATAGTATTCATAAGAGAAAAAAACAAACAGGGAAAGTTATAAGAGCCAACATGAATCATGGAAGTCTATTCAGCTCTAGATCCAGTTAAGTATTTCTTCATAATATGACCACAGAAAAATAAATATTTACTTTTATCAAACACACTCATGCCATAGTACATAGAATCCAAAGTTGGATACTTAAGCAGCACAAAACGAAACAGTTTCCCACTCAGTTACTCAAAATGAGTACAGACTAAGTAAGTAATTATGAATTGTTCTCTTTAAGCAATATGTGAGCTTTAATTCTGAGTGGTTGTTATCTATTTATAAAAGATGGATATAATGCTTGCCTTGGTTTCTCCAGAAGTTTTGAAGAGGGGAAGGGCTTGTGGGGGAATCAGTTTTATCTTCTAACCTGTTTCCCTGCTTGCACTTTACTATGTAAATATCACAACGATTATAGTAAGTTGGAAAGGAAAGAACATAAGAGAGTTTAACAAGACTTACAAGAGGAACTGGATAAAAATTTAAAAAAAAAAAAAAAATTAAAAATCAAAGTTTGAGGAGTGCATTTGTTTTCTGGTGCATCTCCCTGGTGGATATAGCAGCTTTATTGGTATTTGTTTTCATTATATGCTTATCAATTTATCCACTGTAAAAACATTTTTGTGATAACATTTAATAAAATAATGTTTGTATTTGAATTAACAGAGAATCTCAGTTGCTGTCCTGTTAGGTAGATTAGGTAGGTCCTGAGAGTAGAAAACACTCTCCCTCTCTCCCTACAAATGGGTTAGTGCTTGGAGTTTGATAGGAACTTCCACCTGAATTTTCTTCTAGTATGTTCCTGATGAGGGTCTGCTATGTTGCTGTAATTTATTTGCTGTGTTCCGCCAAATTGTCTTGTTGTTTACATTATTTGCAACAAATGTTACGAGTAAAGAACTAGTCAGCTATTCCAAAACAGCAAAGCTCCTAACAAATGCTCTCTTTTTCTCATAAAAGGATTGGTTATCTTTGCCAGAGAGATGTTTGAAAAAGAATCAATTACCCTTTTTTTTTGTCTTTGAGATTTTTCTTAGTTCCAACAAATTCATTATTATTTCAGTTGTTTGCAAAACACCTCTGGAAGTCTGCAGAGCACACTTCCCACCCCCTGCAGCAGTGGGTGAGAGGGTCCTTGCAATGTAGACCTCAAGCTTACCAGAACCTGCATACCTGGGGCAGTCCCACGCCACAGTGCCCTGCAATTGGATATCTGGAAATACAGAGCTTTTGTTCCAAAAACCCCCAAAAAACAAGTTGCAAAATGCAGGAAAACTCCACATGTATATTTTTCCCCTTCTTGTATATCTAGAGCAGATGAATTCAAGCTGATAAAGGCACAGAGCCTTTACACACATCCATCAGCTTTATTTGTAATTGGGTATCATTTGGATTCCTAAAACCAGGGTCCAGAAGCCTCAGATCAAGAGCAGCTGAACAAATGCAGCTGAGCATCAGACTATTGCTTTTTCACTAGCATTGGGAAGTATACTGGCAAGAGCAATAGACAACATATTAAGCAAATAGGCTTCTAGCTCAATTGCTGTCTTGATTTCTGAATAGCTGACTAGAAAAAAAAGCCCTAGCCTCAAGATCACAAAATCAGCATGACAGAGAACAAGGAAGAAAGGCAGAAGGAATCACCTTGTTGTTCTAGACTTAATTTCTTTTTCTAACTGAGAGAGAAACAACAAACACATGGTGACCCAGAAAGGATGCACACACCGTAGAACTAGGACAGGTGACCGGCTCAGACAGCCTCTAGTGTAAGCAAAGCCATGCGCTGCATCCTCACTATCTGCACTCATCTGTGTAAGTCTACAGCAAACATCCCCCCATCCTGGTGGCAGATGGTCTCCAGATGATCTCACATTCCTCTCTTCTAATTGCAGAAAAAGCTACCTGAATTTTTCAAAGGAAATTTTGAAAGAGGAACTCAGCTGACCTTATTTGCATCTTGCCTTTTTTTTTCCACTACAAAGAATATGTGGGGCTGTACCCTGCCCTCCAGCCTGCTCAAGCAAGTCTGAGTTCATTTTTTCTGATTGTGTATATAAGCAATAATGGCGATGGCAGTCTGGGGAAAAATATCTGCTTGCTCACAAAGGTTAAATGATCTGCAAGATGATCCAGGCAGCACAGAAATTCTGTAGAAGAACCGAGAATTAAATTATTCTCTTGACCTTTAAGATTTTGATCCAGCTCATAGTAGAGATAAGAAATTTTTAGCTAGTAATATTTAACCAAAATTTAGATTTCGAAGATACAATAGAACTAATGAAAACAACCAGTTTTCCTCAGTGACTTCCTGCAACTGTTGATCTGTCCACCGGAGGCAAAAAATAAAAGATTAATTCTTAGGCAAGAAAAAAAAAAATGAGATGAGATGCACATTTTTAAGTAGCATGCCAAAACAAGAAAACAAAAATACATATGTAGAATAATAACATTTTAAGAACACAGACAAATTCATAACAAATTATTTGAGCCTCCACAACCTAATTGCCAGGAGCATTTTGGAACTTCGCATTAAAAATGAAAACCATGTCAAAACAGGCTGGATAACTGCTTGCAGTACTTTGATTTGGAGTCTGCTCTACAATCTAAGACAGATACCATGAATGTCTCCAGCCAAGAACTACAAACTCTTCACATCAAAGTACCACAGTAGTTGAGCATCTCACATGTTTCTTTTTCTGAAGTGCTCTTCTCTCAACACAAAACCAAGATAAATGTCAGCTTCCACAAACAGAATGAGGAGGATTCTATGCTGTGTCACAGAGTCATCCTGTCATTTGGTTTGGAAGGGCCACTGGCGGTCTCTAGTCCAAACTCCTACCCAAAGTTGGCCCAGCTGTGAGATCTTCTCTGGCAGATCATGGTGTTTCTTGAACACCTCCAGGGTTGGAAATGGTGTGACCTCTATGAGCAACCTGTGCCCCTCACTGACTGTCCTCATGGAGAGAAAGATTTTCATTATACATCATAGAACTCGCTCCAACTTCTACCTGTTGTCTCCTGCTAAGCAGTGATGTACAGAATCTAGCTTTTCCACAGGCATAGGCCAGTTGACGCTAACTTCAAGTTTTGTGCCCACTCCCCTCAAGGAAAACTGTCTTTATACTACGACCATTCTGGTATCCATTTCAGTATAAATATTTCAACATCCCGAACATAAAATAAATCATGTATTTTGGTTTTAGCTAAAAGGTGAAGATTCTCTTTCACCTTAGTTTTATGTAAATATACAGCTAATGTATATTATCAAACATCTTGAAGCCTTTAGCATTTTTGCATTGTTAAAATTATGCGGCAAGAACAGAGAAAAGCATTTCTTCATTCTTTTTACTTGTCCATGACCAGTCAAATACTCCAAGCACCCTCAACCTTTCTCCACAGGAGAGGTGCTCCAGCCCTGTGATCATCTTAATGGCCCTTCTCTGGACCCACTCTGCTTTCTGAGGCAAAACACAATATTTTCTTCTGCATTTTGCCTTTAAACAGAGCTGTAATGGTTAATATCCAACCAGAAGATTAACCTACAAATGTGGCTTAGTTCTGCAATCCAAAAACTTCCTGCAAGTTAATATCTAAGCAATCACTTGCATTGCAATCAGTAGAGTCTCACACATTAGCATGCTGCAAAATATACTCATTTCTACAATTTTTTTTAACTGTACAAATGCATGCTGGCTTTTAGATGTACTCTTGGTAGTATATTCCTTTCTTGTGCTTTTTAAGGGGACATCAAAGTAAAAATTATCATTGAACAGTTCAATCTATAATTTACAGCAGACACCCAAATAAATTTCAGTATCATCAAAAAGTTCTTGATTTGTTTACAACATTTACAGTGATTTCTTTACAGAGTATGATTTCCTCTTCTTTGTGTAGGTCTCTAATTTGCTCACAGGTAATGCACGTCCTAAAATGGGGTTTTTAGAGAACTAGAAATGCTTTAAATTAATTATTTCTAATTGACCATATTTTGTGTTGATTGTACTTCTGAAAGACCTGATTAAGTGAATTCATTACCATTTATAATTAAAGATAACATACTTTGAAGATTCCAGCCAGGAAAATTATCACAGCCTAATCAAGAAATGCAAACTGAATATAAAAGAACTTTAAAAGATCCTGACTGAACTACAGCATAAAATATTTCTAACAAACAACTGTCTTGAATTCCAGGCATACAAGTGTCAGTTTCTGCCATGAGTAGGTAAATCATAGAAGTTACCGCTTAATGTTCCATAAACACTGAGCAGCTGATGGTGTAGGATATCACAGTCCTTTCAGTGGCCACTCACATGGAACTGCCCTTCTCCAGAAATGAGGAGCAGCGATGTTCAGGAATACAATGCTTGAAAGAACTCCTATTTCTCTATTAAACTTGAGGCTGGACCCTGATACACACACTTTATTCCACGCCTTTCTATTTTACTGTTCAAATAGTCCCACATGTACTGCTAATCTTGAATCAATTGCAGTGCAAAGCTCATTTCCTAACATTGCTGCTGAAGCTGTCAGAGGTACCTATTCCTCACCTCATTATAAAAGAACGACATCTAAGCAGCTCTGCTTACCATGTAAGGCAGCTGTGCAGGGAAGGAAATAATTAAGCCCATCATGTGAACTAAATCCTCCAGGACATACCCATTAATTAGATTTACTGAACCCCTCTCTGCGCAAAAACGAAGGCAGCAGAGGCAGAGTGGAAAAGCCCTCCTCTTCAACATTAATATAAAGCCACGAGACCAGGCATATTTTTCTCAATTCACTTTTTTAAAGGAAATGAGCATTAAAAAGAGATTTACCGTTAGGTCTTATCTCTGCTTTGCATTCTCCAATGCAACTTCAAATTACAAGTGATCATATGCTTCTGTGGTACTGGAAACGTATCAGAGGTTAATTCTTTTCTTACATGCTTCAAAATTTAGGCATGCTCCTGGTCCCTCTCTCAGATCAAGACAGCCAGAAGCTCCTCTTTAATTTTATTTTAGGAGATTTTTGGATACCTGCTAACTTCCCACTCAACAGATAGGTAGTCAGGTTCTGTTCTCCCTCGTCACAAACCTGCAGTTATTCATACAACTGTAAGTTGATTTTCTCACCATTAAATATTGCCTTCGATTGCAAACAAGAGCTTGTTGGGCACCAGAGGTGCTTCAGCTGTCTCAGTAGGAGCAGGAAGGCAGGATGAGCCTCATACCACCTCCTTCTCCCGTAAGACAGCTCCTACAGCAGCAGCATCTGGGGCAGGAGGCTGCATCCCCTATCTTATAGCCAGGGCAAGACTTATTAATCAGACAGTCAGAAAGAGTGCACACAGAATGAAGGTGTGCTACATTGAAAAGAGCAGAATATGCTAATAATATAATAGAATCCCACAATCTTTTTATATTTTAGTAACAGATACTATATATATAATAACAATTAACCTAAAGACTGGTATGTGCAACAATACAAGACCTATTGTAATATTTTCAGGAAAGTCATGGAACTAGGATCTTCTAAGTTCCCCTTCACGAATCCAAGCACGTAAAGAACAGAGGAGTGTTTACAGCCCATGCCAAACATCACTGTCACTGTTGGCTCTCACAGTGAAACATCGTGCTCAGTGATGAATGTCTGCTTTTCACATCTGCAGTGACTGTGACAGCAGTGAATGCAAATGGAAAAGAGTGACGTTAAAGAAAAAAAAAGATTGAAAAGGTAAGCAAAGGCCTCACCAGTCAGATCTGTATTTTGAGATGTGTTACTGTCTTTCCCATCATATGTGTATTTTAAAACGTATTTTTATCAAAGGTACGTTTCAGTAACTGTTGTTTTTATGCTTCAGACTTGTAAGAATAATAATTCAGCCATATGCTGATATCTATTCCCACAAATATATAGCAAAACTAAGCAATTATAAAATTGAGAAATTTGCTTTCCTATTCCTAGAAAATCATTCAAATATTTCCTCTCATCCCACCCCCCCCCCCCCCCCCCAATTTTCCAATTCTGCTTTCTATTGAAATATATATATCCCTTATCAGGCTCTGGCAGATTATTTTGATCATACCATGGACTAATGACCAATTTGACATTTGAAAAACTCCTAGCCACAAATGGAATCTTGATCATGCCTTTCTGTCAATAATACATAATTAGCCACATCAGCTCAACACAATGTCGAATGTATACATATATATAAATCTAAGTTTCTGTACCTGTTTTTGTTCTGTTTCCCTTCTTTTCTCATCAGCATTGGTTTTTATCTCTGATGTCAGTAGCCACAGACACAAATAGTCAATGATTAAATGCCTGATAAGCTAGAAATGTTTTGTTCTGCTGTCCTTGAGGAATACAGCATTTTTATAAATATTTTTCTTTTTTCATTTCTACAGACTACTCCCCTAAATTGAAATAGTGTCACCATGCACTTTATAGCAATCCCTTCCACTGTTTTTAAATAATTTTAATATTTTCATTCCCATTCCAGTACTCAAACAAAGATATTGTTAGGACTGTCTATCAGTGTGAAACCACACTACTATCTTATCTCTGATCTATGTTCATAGCGTGCATTAACAAAGACATCTGCAACAGCAATGTGAAAAAAGACACCTTCACTTTATCACGAAGAAAATGAGTTTTTTAGTTTCCAGATCATACAGGCTTTACCAAAGAAAACATAATTTGAAATCACTGTACTTTTTGTTCTCGTTTTCTGATTTCTGAGTTGAAATTTTCTATTTATTTTGTAATGACTGGATGGTAAGCCAACACATTAGTTCCAGTTTAAGAAACTCTTTCTTAAAGGAAGATAACAAGAAGTCTCTGGGTGCTGCCAAAATTTTTTAGATTGTGTTTATAGAGAATCACAAAAAAAAAAAAGAAAAAAAAGAAGTAGAGCAAGTCTAGAAGTCAGTTTGAATAGAAAACACTGAAAATGCAACATTTAAATAAGGCAAAGAAAACACAAGGAATGTGTTTGTGCTGCATTAGGAAAGGCTCTACACTGACTTAATGGTCCATCAGTTCTCACCTCATTCTACGATGAGGGTGTTACAGTACAAAAAACCTGAAATTCTTTACACAAATTTAACATTAATTGCAAAATTCACAATGAATCATAAAATCACAAGGTTGGAAAAGACCTACAAGATCATCTAGTCCAAGTGTCCTCCCATTACCATAGCTACAACAAACCACTAAACCATATCTTGTAGCCAATGAACTATAATGAACTCACCAAAAATTACATATGGAAAAATGATGTTTTGCTACATCTAATACAAGAAGTATCATAATATTAGTCTACTTGCTGGCCCACATTTAAAGCATGTTGAGCAGAAGGAAGAATAGGGCTTCCAGAACTAATGATGAAAGTTAACACACTCTCCCAACCTTCTTCACTATAGACTACTGTTAAATTTCAAATCCTGCTCAGTTTTACCAATTCTGTAGCATTAAAATCTGAGAAAAAGTCTGAGAAATTTACCCTAGGAAAAGAAAAAAAGATGGAGAATTGAGACAGAACTTAAATAATTTCTTTACAAAATTATTTAGGCATGCTTACCTGTCAGCATACATAAGAGAGCAACTTTGTCAAGATCATCAGCATCTAGCTATTCTCATCTTCGATTCCTGGGGGAGAAAAAATAAGATAAATAACAATCCACATAAGATACATAAGATTGACACATGAAGGAAGAAATCAGTGACCTAATAACTGTCCTCTATAAAATCTGTGAAACAGCTAATGCAGCATAAGGGGATATATCAGTCTCCAAAAAAAAAAAAAGAAAGGTATTTTATCACTTAGCCAATGTACTCATCATGCTGTAACATAGACATTTTGCTTAGCTTCACTAGGGAATAACCTGACTTAACTTCACTCACACCAAACTGCTTCTGGCAGCATAAAACCAGTACTAAGACAAAAAGAGACCCTCTTGGTTATCAACAGACATTTCAGGCTGGATATGACAGAAGATGGAAGATGCTTCTCTGCTGTTTCCCAAGGACACCTTATTCAAGCATTGCTGATGTACAAAGTATCCCAGATGTGCATTTGCAGAACAATCCTAATTTGTTCAACAAGATGCTAGTGTTTCACCCCCACCTCCCCAAGTCAAGCTGAGATCCAGAAATTAGCTCTGCTTCTTCAATCTCCACCAAAAGATTTTCAAGTTCAGCAGATGTGCTGAGCATCACAGTCCACCCCCCACCACAGTAAGGAACAGCCTAGAGCAGGCTAGCTGAGAAGCACTGAAGTGTATATGACTAGATTCATGGAGAACAGTTCATGCTAAAGAAAGTTTTGCCTCTTATTTATTTCTTACTTTTATGGATATAAGTGAAAGGGAAAATCTAGCCTTTTGCATTGATAAAGCAAGTTTGACTAGAATTTTTTTTTACCCTCTCTCTGGTAGCATACTCTGGTGTATAGTACTGGATCAAACAATAATACTGGATTACACTACATACTGAATTACATTCTTACGTTTAACTACTTTAAGAAGTCCAAACAGGCACCTATTATACACAAGAGAAGTGTAAGCTAGTCATGCAGTTCCAGAATAAAGAACACAACTGTGAGTAAAACCAGAACCTCTCAGAGATAATCTGTTAAAATATATACATAACATATATGGATTGTGTCTTATATATACATAACATATATAGACTGTGTCTTCTTAACAAGACTGGGTGATGTTTCATAGTGGATAGACACCATTGTTGGAAAAGTGAGCAACTGTCCTGTCTTCTGTTCCTGCAAAATACCTCTTAATCTGCAGACCAAAAGGACCAAGCTCCCTCTATGTCCTAATCTTCCTCCCCTCAAGCCCACGACTGGCAAAGCTGAAGTTTCTCTTTATCCTCTCAGAGTCTCCAGTGCATCCCTATAAAATTTTCTGTGCCATGAAAACCAAAGTTATTCTTGCATCCCCAGCACTTTGTACTGCAATAGGACTCTCTTCCATCTGTCACCTTCATGCCTGGCTGGGCAAGGGAGAGAAATAGGATGGGCATCTGCTAGCCTCATGTCTTTCCTTCCATCAGACACTAATGGGAGCATCTCCTATATCTAATCACCAATTTTTATAGCATTTGTAGGAATGTAAGAGCTAAGGAGATTTCTGATCCTTTAAAAAACGTAGTTGAAGTTAAACAACAAAGGTCTTTGGAAAATAGAAGGTGAGGGATACAGAGGGAAGAAAAGACTTGCATTCCTTCCTTGTAAGCCATTTGCCTTATCAAATCAACCAAAAAGAACCAAATTATGACTCCAGAGTGCTTAGACATATGGTACAGCTGGCAGTACCTATAAGATTCAATGCATTGCAGTGAGGAGATCTGATGTTTCTGTAGTGCATAATGTAGCATCGGTAACAGAGCTGAAGAGCAGTGTGGCCAAAGCCATGCAACATTTGAAGGGCTGGCTTCTCTGCTCAGCACCACTCCTCTCCCATGCAGCTCAACCAGCACTGTTGTGGTTGCCTCCTCACACCACAGGGGACATCAGAACCATCATTCCCAACAGGACACAGGTCAAGCCTTCCCCAGGACTGGCAGGTTTTCAGATTAGGAACATTCCAGTATTTATAGGAATTTTAACTAGTGGCAGGAAGATTTCCATGTTTACCTTTTTCTATTGTAATGCATGCACCTAATGAACTATCAATACAGGGAAATAACCTTTATTCAGTGCCCAGGTGCAGACTCTGGAAAGCACAAGTTATTAACTGATAAGAGCAAAATTAAGTAAATCCAGCTACTGACTAGATAAAGCATGTCCACACGCTCCTCGGCAAACAAACATGTATTTACTCTGCCAGTATTCTGACTCACACAAGTGCATGCCAACTAGAAATCACACAACCATACTGGCAATAGCAAACTTGAGGGAATATTCCTGCATAACCTTTTACCATAGTTTCAGTGCCCCAGTTTCTGGACTGGTCCAGGCTGTCAGCTGGCCAGACAGCTTCTCTGCACAGCTGTTTGCATGGTCACTGAAAAATACCCCTCTTTGTGAATTTATGAGAATGGCAAAGAGAATGGATACATGGAAGCACTCAGACATGAAGCATATGGGAACTTTCAACTGAAGGATTAGCATGTTTTAATTAATACAATTTAGAATGAGACATTTCATGAATTCATCCTACCATTTCTGAACACAAACAGCCCTTACATTCTTAATAGCACCATGCTATGCTAAGTGTTACTTCTCTTTAGCTGTCTACACAAAAATCTCCAGTTGTTACCAACACTGAAGATCCCCTTATTTGCACAAAAGCATGCATTGCAAGCAGCTTCTGATATCAAAGACAATTTGTACATGAGGTCTTCAAGCACGAGTGAAGGTCTACAGAACTGAACAGCAGAAGAGTTCACATGAATGTATGCAACACCCCACCAGTTTAAAAAATGGCTGAAACAGTCCAGTTGTGCCAGATGAAAGTACTAACTGTTGAACTGTTAAACTCAGGTAACTTATAAGAGATTTGAAGGCACAGTAAGCCTCCAGTTTTCCATTAGTTTGGTAACACTCAGACTTCCAAGACCCCAAGCACACACGCTGAGTTCTCCACTTTTTCCCCCCATTAAATGGAGGGCTCAGATACTGGGTTAAGTTTTAGCACCAAGGTTTGTGTGCACATATGTATATGACTGATTTAAATGCTGCTTGAGGGAGACCAAATAAGCAAACAACATTTGATTCTAGCTCTGCAAAGAGCATAACAGGGAGCTGAAAAATAAATGTAGCAAGGGAAGAGCCATTTGAGATTTTGAGAGACTCCTGTTGTCCAATTCTGCCACTGTATATAGCCAGAGCAAACAAAAGACGTCTGTGTCTGTTCACAAGGTTGAAACGTGAACAGTATCAGGAAAACAGTTCAAAGAAGAAAAATAGTTATTTTACTCATTAGAAGAGACCGTATTTGGGCATATATTTAAAATTCAGAACAGAAATAACTCCACACGGATCTTTTAAAACTAAATATGAAATCCGCAGCTGCTTGAACATTTACTGGAATGAATTCGTTTATTTGTGACTCTTTGTTATGCCCGACTACTCTAATCTTCTTTTCCTAAGCTATCCAAGCCCAATGGCTTCAATGCTTGCAGTAGCAGAGAATGGTCTTCTAAAATGTTAGATGCTTTGTGGCTTCATGCTCTTCATGGTCTGTGGGACCAAGCTCATGCTAGCAGCAAAAATTTTTCCAAACACCTTGTTCTCCAACAGGAAAGGCCATACAAGATGCAAAAAGAGCAGTGCATGGAAGAAGTTAATAGAGAATGCAAATCCATTGCTGAAACTCAGGGACACATTTTTCATCTGTTTCATAGATATGAATTGGACACAGCTGGCCACTTGCATTTGGAAGTCAACAGGGTCTGCGGTGCTGCAGAGTTCAAAAGGCTTGTGACAGTATGTGACAGAATCTTTGCATTTGATATCAGAGACTTAATTAGCATGAATAAACTGGGAATATAATGACCTTCTAAACCATGGCTGTGTGTGAAGATACAGATGTGAAAATAAGCTGACTTTGATCTAGGCATACAAACACTCCCCACTTTCAACAAACACTTGGGCTCTTTAAATCAGACAAGCATCATATCTAGCAAAAATGCTACTCAAACACAAAACAGTTCTGGGCAGTAACACCACCCAAACAGTCACACTGCACTTCTAATCTGACCTGTCACTGTGCTGCTCAACACCAGAGGTTTCTCAAGCACAGGAACTACCACAGGTAGCCTCAGGGCAACCTCTTTCTAGATTTCCCTCCTCCCATTCCTCTGATAAAGTAGGGCAACCATGAATTCAGAGCACATCAGTCATGGCTTCTGGCCTAACAGATTATTTAGTGCAATATAAGCTTCATTTAAAAGGTCCCTTACGGGGGGGGGGGGGGGGGGGGAAGAAAGAAAGAAAGAGAGAAAAAGAGAAAAAGAAGAAAAAAACACCACAAAACTGAGAAGTAAGGTTCAGAGGAGTTTGAGATACTTAAACAGCAGCTCTGTTACAAGCACATAGGTGGACTGACAGCCACCTGAAGCAAAACAGGGCTGAACCCATATGGTATCTATACAATCATTCTTAAGACCTGTGAGTGTGCCATTGGCTAAGGAGAACTCAAAGAGAAAGAGACAATGGGAAAGCATTTTTTCAACTGACACCTCACAACTACAACATGCACAATATTCCAGCTAAATAGTAAACTCGAGCTCAAGAATAAAAGTACACTGCCAACAGACATCTTCACCCTGTCAGCATCTGAATGACTTGCTAGTAGCTTGTTTAAACTATTCAGTGTCTATGACCCATATTTCTAAAATGAAAATTTTCTACTCCTAAACATAAGTTTAAGGAGACTCTCATTACTAGGAAAGCTGTAGAATAAAAAGAATGACTTATTTCCAGGCAGCTCAAATGTTTGTGATAAGAAAGACCACAAACGGATCCTGCATTATTGCTGTCTGGTTGTAGTAGGTTAAACACTAAGTTGAGTTACAGAAGGAAAGGGGAAAGGAAAGAAACCACCTTCCTTTCCATTCTTATCTGAATATGAAACAACAATATAATAAAAGTGGTAAGTATTACTGTAATATATAAGCTACAAGCGATGAAAGGAAAATATCATCTTTGGTTCATGTCTACTAATTATTTTATTTCCCCAACACCACAACATTTTCATTAATAAAAAACAGTATTTCTGAAGGCCAGAAGGTTCTCACTTTGAATGTAATTCTTCATGGAATTCATTACATGTGTTGAAGAAAATTAAATCAGAATTCCCCAGACTCCCCTTCTGTTCTTTGAGGTGAAAAGCTTTGCTATAGATTCACAGAAGTACTTGTATTCAATTGCTACCTGTATGTGCAACTGAGTCTAAACTCAAATGAAAGATTGTGTTTACCCAAAAAAAGTGGATGGGTGTTCATTCTGGATATTTGCTGTTCTTGTTGATCGATTGATTTGTTTTCTTTCTTTACAAGTCAGCCTTACATTCAAATGGCTGTTAACTTTATTAGCTGCTGACGAAAAGGAAACAAATTTTTCACTAAATTCACAGATTACAATTATCTAAAAGGAAGAAACAGTCTTAATGTACTCAAGATAAGTGAGCACTGTATCTGCCAATTTTTCAGTAGCCCCAGTGTCTCCATTTTATTTACATGTACCATCTGAACAGCCATTACACTGTTGTGGAAACATTTGTTAGCATTTTGACAACAGGAAGGAGAGATCTCTCCAGCTACAAATCACAAACCACTGCCAACAGTTGCAGACTCTGTCCCTTCATGCTTCTCTTTAAGACAGGAATATTTGTGAAAGACAGGGTTCTATTGACTTTCCTGACTGAACTGGGTGGTAAATAAAAAGAGATGAAATAGGAAGTCATGCCAGGCACTAGTGCTTGGTTTTGTGCTTGGGTTTGTGACCAAGCACTAAGCAAGAAGAGCCAAGTTCCCATTAGTCAATTTTTCAGCTATCAGGTCTTACCTACAGCTCCAATGGAGTAAATGAGCCCATACATCTCCATCTCCATCCCATTCCATTTACTAACAGCAGGTTTAGGTTAGGTAGTATGGGCAGGGTTTAAAATTTGGTCAAGAAAATCATTTGCCATTTCAGTAGCTGTGTTTTCTTAACACAAGCCTTGTAGAATACAATGGACATAGTTTAAAATGAACAAGACATAACATATAGCAAGAGAAAAAAACATTCAAGTGAATTTACTGAGTTGCCTAAATCGGATTATCTCCATACCTGTTAATGAATATTCAACAAGATTAAACTGATTTATATTACAAAACGTTTTTTTGTGTTTTAACATGGCAGAAACATACGGAGAAAATAAATCTGAGGCATCTGTGCTGACAGCAAGATGTCTTTTAAATTAATAGTTTTATTTAAGCTAGGATTTGCTTCTAGTCCTTATGAATACAGATAGCAAGCAAGCTAAGTTCAGTTTAACTGGAAGCCTAACAAATAAAAGAATGTAAAATCTTAATACAACTTGCATATTTGTTTTTGCTGAGAAGGAAGGACATACAAACTACTAATTACAGGTATTTGAAAACCTCTACTTCTTAATTACTAGTATTTAAAAAGCTGATATTCTTATCTTTGTAGGTAGCATTAATGACATATGAGCCAGACCCAGATGGCAGATCTCCAAGCTTCCTTGATTCCTTATACAAATTCCTTGCTCATACAGCATACTAAAGTAAACAGGGTCACACCAGGCACCAATTGATTTACTTGTCTGGTTTTTCCACTACAAATGCACTGCACAGAACATGAGCTAGTATTTTCATGAGGAATTTATTAAGTGCATTGCTTCTACTCATAGTATGAATGTAATTTTAGAAATGAATCTGCCTGGAATATAGGAAGTGTAAATACAATTAAAGAAAGCACATACACTTTCCACTAATATTCAAATATGGGTCACACTGCCTTTTGTCAGGTGTTTCTTCTGTTCACATCTTGTTCCTCTCCTTGCTTTTACCTTCCTATAAGCAGATTAATTATTGTCCTAGTGTTGTAACCCAAAAATTTGTTTAACCCTATAAATAACTTAATACTAAGAAAAGATGAAAACAAAATAAACAAAACAAACAAACAAAAAAAAACCACAGAGATAGAGGGACAGAAATGGTTACATATACATATACGTATACCCACAAAGAGGTACTCCGCTACTACAGATGACCAAATCAGCTCTAAAAATATGTAAACTGCTAAATGGGGAACTGACCTTCGTGAGGAAAAAATAAATACTAACTTGCCCCAAAGCAATACATGGCCACATAGCCTGCTCAGCCAGTGCTAAGATTTATATGAATAGGGTAGTTGCAAGCTCTGCTTGAGTGATCTTTATCCTGAGAAACAGAGTATTTTGCTTAAAATGCAATCTTAGACAAAACCAGCCCTTCCCTTTCCCCCCCAGCCATGAAAATAAAAGGCGCCAGGTATTAAGCAAAGCTAACACTGCAGAGTCACCGTGACCTAAGCTACACCTCCAATACACACCACAGACATAAAAGGAAAGAAAAAAATATATATTTGGTACTGTGAAGAGTACATTTGTGCATGTGAAATACAAAAAGGCTTATTTAATTAAAAGTGTACGTGGCTTCAATTAAGAAATGCTTTAATCTCTAAATGACCGTGTTTCACAAAATCACAGAATCATAAGTGTTGGAAGGCACCATTTGCAGATCCTCAAGTCCAACCCCTCGCTAAACCGGGTTCCCTAGAGTAGGTTACATAAGAAAGCATCCAGTCAGGTTTTGAATATCTCCGGCAAAGGAGACTGCAACCTCTCTGGGCAGTCTGTTCCAGTGCTCTGTAACTCTCAAAGCAAATGTTTTTCCTCATGTTTGTATGGAACTTTCTATATTCCAGCTTGTACCTCTTGCCCTTTGTCTTGCCACCTGGCACCACCAAAAAGTCTGACCCCACTCACTTGACTCCTGCCTGTTTGATATTTATAAGCATTTATAAGACCCCTTTTCAATCTTCTCCAGGCTGAACAGTCCCCAGATCTCTAAGCCTTTCCTCATACGAAAGATGCTCCAGGCCCCAATCACCCTTGCAGTCCTCTGCTGGACTTTCTCTAGTAGTTCCATCTCTCTTAGCCTGGGGAGACCAGGACAAAGTATTCTATATGTGACCTCACCAGGGTAGAGTGGAGGGGGTGAATCACCTCCCAGGTGATGTAGGATGCTCTTTTTCATGATCCCCAGGATACAATTGATCTTCTTGGCCACAAGGGCACACTGATGGCTCATGGACAACCTGCTGTCCTTCAGGTCACCTTAGTCCTTCTCTACAATGCTCCTTTCCAACAGGTCATCCCCTAACCTTCACTGATGCATGCAGTTACTCCTAGCCAGGTGCAGGACTCTACACTTGCTCTTGTTGCCCTCCAGCCTGTCCAGATCTACCTAACTGGCAGCACAGACTTATGGTGTGCCAGCCACTTCTCAAGTCTGAGGAAAGTCTATTTGGAGCAACATACCATTCTGAATACTGAAACTTTCTGAATATATCACATTATTGCCTCAGTAGAAATGTGGTCCATAGCTTCAGCTGGGAGACATATTGTGAGCATTATAGAATCACAGAACATATGGTAACACCAAGAGTCTAACTTAGACAACGTAACCTACTCAAGATCTACTTTGGTTCCATATGAACAGTCCTGCCTGCCGTTGTCCATTTTGGCCATACTTCAAGTCTTCTCAAAGTCTTTGTCCACCTCCCACCACCACTTTGCCTTCCTTACCAGCTATACAATGGCAGCAGATGCCAGCTGTACATCACCTCAACTCTAAAGAGCACTATTACTATATTTTCTTACAAGTATTTAGGAAAGTTTTGCATAGTATTATCAATCACAGGCAAAATGGAAGAAGTTAATATGGGTCTAAAATGATTGCAAAGAACACCCAGCAAGCACAGATTTCATAGGACACTTGCATGGATATTATTAGTATGGAAATTACAATTACTTGATTTTTAGTAGAAAACAAAACAGTGAATATCTGCTATGGAGGAGAAAAGACTAAGAACTGTGAGGTTAGCACTGTTTTTCAGAAAAAAGTCTTCAGAGTAATAAATCACATCAGGATCTTTTGTGCTTCATTAGTACCAATAAATGCAAACTCACTGGTAAGAAACCAAAATCAAGTATCATTCCTAAGTGCTAACAAAATTGGATGTTAATGACATATTAGCATTGTAATTAGTAAATTGGATATTTATGCTAATTATCTATCATTCAATTTGCAAACAATAATTTGAATAGCTTTAAAACACAACATTATCAGGAAAAGTCCCATATGAAATGTAATTTTTGCAATTAATTGGTTACTGAGTTTCCCCATAAAGCATTAAGGTTTACTTACAGAGCTCCTAAGCTGATGCTTTGAAAACTTGATGCTCATCTTTGCATCAATACTTTGTTCCATAAAAAAATTTCACTCTGTTCTCCCCAGAAAAAGCACAATCCCTACGTGTCTTCTGATAAACATCATACAGTCAAAGTTTTTTTGAAAGTCTTGCTTAATAAACCAGAGCAAGAGAAATAAGACTCTCCAGGTCTTTCATTCTTTATTATCTCTGTGTAGATCAACACAATCATGTTTATAGGAGGGAAATAAAATGACACTGTTCTGGAAGCCATGCTTCTTACTGTCATTAAAAGCTTCTCATACACCCCTAGCATTTCAGCTTATTATACAAAGTTCTTGGTAGTCACAAGTTATAATGACTACTATGCTCTAAACTTTTAAAACCTGACACTATTGAATGTCTCAATATGCTGGTCACCTATTTGAGTGAAACACTACCCCATGATAACTGCAGCTACTAAAAAATAACACTGACTGTCAGCATAAATAAATTCAACTACCAGGCCTTAAACAAATCACCTTTCCTAATGAGTCTTAGCAGAAGGTGAGTTATATATTTATTATGTTTATTTTCTTGGAAAGCTCTTTGCAAGTGGCCATTTAACAACCATTTGTAATTCTTGTTATTCTGCATATCTCCTGCTACTTGTGATTCACACCAGTTATTCAGACACATTCAGTCGTCCTTCTATTAGTGAAAACATTCTTGGCTGATGAGACCTGGTGCAAACACACACAAGCTGCTGTAGAACTAATGCATGCTTTTTCCAGTGTATCTTAACTAATTAGCTGTCTACTTAATGAATAGCAGTAATACCTGATGCTATATGTGATTAGTCACATAACACAGAATAAGAAAATGAGAAGCACTTCATTAACTACCAGCTGGAAAACTGGCAGGAAACAGATAGATATCAGGATGGATTCTTTTGCCATGACAAGTAACACAACTGCTACTAAAGGTTACAAAGGCTGCTCTGAAAGTGATGCATCCTGTTTTATTATGGCAGTCCACAACATTAGAGGCAGTTATTGGTGGTATGGCAGTTGGGAAGGTTAGAAAGGTTGAATCTTCCCTCCAATGTTCCATTATATTCTGTTGTTGTGTGACAGATGGCAGTGGAGGGGCAGTCTGATGAAATGGCATCTGACAGGGAAGTGTATATGAAGCAAAGATATGCCATTTAATTCCTCTGTGAGGAAAAATTTGCACTCACTGACATTCATCAATGCATGCTGAATGCTTATGGAGACCAAATGGTGGATGTAAGAAAAGCGTGGTGCATTTCAGCAGTAGTTACAGTGATGTGATAGATAAACTACGTTTTAGATGGCCATGCACATCTGTCACACCACACATGTGCACTGACATGCTGACTGAGCCCTTCAATCAGATCGTCGGTGTGAATTATGACCAGGGAACTGTGTGCAGAGCTGAATATTGACCTCACTGAAAACAATGGTGGCATTGTTGGGATACTGTGAATTTTGTGCCAGCTAGGTCTCACAAATAAGCAGGAATAGAAAGAACATCATAAGCAAGTTTAACATGACCTACTGAACCAATACGAGGCTGAAGGTGACTGCTACCTGGATCACATCATTAGCAGTGACAAGATGTGGTGTCATCACTATAAGCCAGAGTCAAAACAGCAGTCCATGGAGTGGTGACCATGGGAATTCCCCATAGAAGAAAAAGTTCAAGGCACAGACCTCAACAAGTAAAGCATCTTTTGGGATAGGAAAGGCATGATCCTTCTGGATTTTCTGGAACCCAGTCAAACCATCAACTCTGACCATGACATCACTATGCTTACTAAACTGAAAGCTTGAATTTACAGAGTTAGGACAGTGAAGACAACTTTGCTCTTGCAAGGTAACACTAGGCCTCATACATACAAGTTTGAAGACTGTGGAGTGCATTCCCAGTCTTGACTGGACTGTCCTACCACACACACACACAATAGTCTGGATCTGGTGCCATCTGACTTCCATCTGTTCAGGCTGAAGAAAGAAGGACTACATGGGAAACATTAACCTAGCAATGATGCCATCATAGCAGCCATTAAACAGTGGGTTACCTCCACTGGTACAGATTTTTACAAGCACAGCATGCAAGGTCTAGGTCATCAGATATGGGGCAGTTTTCTGCCCCATAAGAGTCTGAATGACTCCAAAGCCCCTTGGTATGCATGCCCAGTAGGTAAATTATCTTGTCTATGAGATGTGTGACATATCTGATCCAGTACTTCTGGCTTAATACATCCTACCTAGAGAACGACCTCTCTAGGACATTCATTCTCTGTCTTCTGCATTGAGAATACAACCATATTTACAGGCAAACATTAACCCATTAATTATTTAAAATCATATTAAACTACAGTCAGACCAATGATTATTTACACCAGCATCCTATCTCTGATGATGACAAGAGGAAGCTCAACCTGGTTACCTACTGTCAGCTTCTCACTCCGGCTTCCTCAGCTTTCAGAATTGTAGGAGGGATGTTGGTGGGCATATCCTTGTCAAGTCCAGTTAGCATCTGTGCAGGGAATTCAAGTTCACAAATTTCTCTAATCCCATTTTGAATCTAGTGGTACTGTCTGTTCCCACACCTGCCTGTGGCACCTGTTTTTGAAAGTTCATTATCCATTGTACAAAATGAATTTTCTTTCATCGCTTTTAAACCAAGGTACTAGTTTTAACTAGAAATATCCAGTTTTAGCTCTCCTAATGAATTCAATGAAAAACAGTTCCACACACATATAAATCCACTGACTTCATGACTTTCGAAACCTCATTTCTCCCTCTCCCTTCTCCTCTCCAAACTGAAGTCATGGCCTCTTTTGCCTTTGTATCTTGTCCAACTCCATTCTGTCTTTCATGAAACACAGAGATATACAGTGTTAAAGAACTGTCAGACTAAGTTTTTACATAGCTGAAAAGCCCTCAGTCCTGTACTCAGGACCTTGATGATGCCCTGCACAGTGTAGAACTCTCAACATTAAAAATAGTATCCTTTAAAATTAGAACATATATTAAAATACAATATGCAATCCTGCCTTCTGCAACACAGCTGAAATGCAGACATCTGGGACTGAACTATGTTTCATTCACATTTCCCTAGGCAACTGAAAATAAAACAGACAGATTACAGGAAAGGTATACTAAAGACTTACCATGCCCCTTTCCTTTCCCCCCAAAATATATCTACTATGGGAACATCCAAGCTGCTTATGGGAGAGCTGCTGAGCAGGCAGGCTATAACCTCAAGAACTTAAGAGTTCAGAGTTACTGCTTTAAACTGTGCATTTTACACCCCTGTGACGTCATTATTTAATGATTCAAATGTATGGAAAGAGTTTTTGTCTAAACTGCTGTCAAACTTGAGGTATATTATAATTTCCAACACATATAACTTGATCTCCTTTACCATGAGTTCTCTTTCCATATAAACCCAGTGCAGAACCACAGCTGTTCTGCCCTACTCATTCTCATACTTGCCCAGATTGAAGGTTTTACAGCCCCTACATTCAACTGCCTGTAAAATTTATGTTGAGAGAGGGAGAAACCTTTTACTGAAGCCTTTGGTAGGTTACACTTTCCTTATCACATGCCCACCAATGACATTTCTAATGACAGTCTCCACAGCAACTCTGAAATGCAAACCAGTAAATGAGAAACAAAGAGAGGTTAAAGAATTTTTCTTGGCAAGGGACAAAGGAGAAGCAAAAGGTTTTGATAAGACAAAGTAAAATCTAACTTAAATGTACTACAGAAAAATATTTGTACCTTAGTGATGCCTGATTTTGCCATAACTGTGGCATGGAATGCACAACAAGAGGGAAAAGGTTCTCAATCTGCGTAGCTGTCAACAGCTTACATACAGTTTCATTTTTCCTGGTTTTGAAACATGTATTCAACCTGTTCAAGAAACTAGAAGCAGCACTTTGTAAGCCACTGCACTCTCTTCTCTTTACAGTAACTAAACTTAAGCATTTTACAAAGAATAGACCACTTTAACAATGTTATTTAGGAGACCTCACTGGCAGAACCTTGGGGCAACACATTCCATCATGACCTGAGAAACCTCTGCCCCCAGAGAAAGATAAAGTAGACCTGGGTGTTTGCCAACAGATCTCTTCCTTGTTCTTATAGATGTCTAGTGGCAAAAAAATTACAGTCACCAACTCTGAAAAAAAAATAAGTATCATCAAAGTAGTGTTTACGCACAGAGATCCAGTACAAGGCATGATATCTACTGCACCAGCCTCACAAGACTGACACAAAGCAAAGTATCAAGTTTACATGATAACCACAAAGGAAAAACTTACACAACATTTTGTTTCTGCAGCAAATTGCCTCCAGTATTTACTGGTCCCTAATGAGCTTACTTGGAAAGCTACAGGACTGGTTTTCTACAAACACAGTAATCCTCAAGCATCTCTTGTAAATGTATTAATTCCTTTTAAAAATGGCACTATGCTTTGAACTGACAAGATTAGGCACAGATTTCATTGCAGCAGGACTGTAGATAGTGAATACTTTTCATAGTACAGTAGATTTGGAGGTTTTTCTCCTTTTTAAATTTAAGCCAGGCAATTTTCAAGGCAAAACCAATGTTCTCTACACCAAACACCAGGACAAGCTGCCACCTGTTTAACACCTCTAGGTGCTACTGCAACACAAACATTCTTCTACGTATTTGCAACTGTAACTGCAACACTTGTACACAGTTTGTGAGAAACTGTTAAAATTTATCTGTGAGTTAAACCAAAACAGCTCAGGCACACACAAACTTAAGATATTTCAGAAATTGGGAGCTTCTGCACCAGACAGAAGTGCCTAATGGGACCCAAACTGTCCCATGGATGGAGTTCTGTAGATTTGGTGGAAAATAAAAGCTTGTCTAAATCAGGAATTGAGCTTATTTTCATCCATTCTCATCCTGAGCTTTATTTTCATGTTGTTTTCCATCTTTGATCTGATTTTATAATCACAGAACTGTCTCATTACTCAGGGAAAGATGTAATATTTACAAAGAAATCTGAAGCCACCATCTTCATGCCAATGGCATGTAAATTAATGTCCAGAAAACAAGTGATTTTCTCACTCTTGGTGACCAGTTGAACCAATGCCTTTCCAAGATGACATTTACAAGCCTGTATATGTGATACTTTCAGCCTACAACCTTTCTAAAATTTTACTTATAACAATTACTGAGAGATTAAACTATGATAAACTGCTTAGGAGAAAAAGAAAATAATAATAATCCAATGTTTTCAAACTTATAATCAAAAACTACCTCTTAGTTCAAGCAGGAAAATAAAGATTAAAAGCTTTCAAAGCAAGATTTGACCAACTGCAGAGTTCTAGAAACACTGATCAGTAACTTCATCGACAATTCAAATGCAGTGATATGGCAATTTTGTAAGAACAGTGAGCTGGATAGGACAAGAGGAGAATAAAATAGTCTACAACAATATTGTGGAAGCATGGCTTGGGTTAATGGTTACAGTGGTGTGCAACATAAATTAATATTATAAATAAGACAATACATTTTGAGACCACGTTACACTTACAGATAATCAGTAAGGAAATGTGGATTTCTGAGGACCTCTGTGTATTATCATTTTCAGTTTGAGGTTTAAAATTACGTAACCTTATGCATGAATAAACGTGCATGTAATAAATAGAACTTTTCACTTTTTTTTATAGTTAATATTATGTTACTCTGAATATGAAACATTGAATAAGAAAAAACTCTACAAAAACATTTTCTGCTATAAATGCAGAGAGCCAGGCACATTGTTAAACTGCTATGTCCAGCCTACCTACTGCTATATCTTTTGTCCCATCTGGTTCAACAGCTAACAGGGATTTGCACAAAAGGAGTAGAAAAAAGGATGAGTTTAATGCCACAGAGTTTTACAACCTCCCTGTCAATATAAAGCCTCATGTGAGGGAACAAGAATGTGTTAAAAGCTAGTCCTTCCATTATAACAATTCCAAATATTTATTTAGGGATTTTTTTTCTATCAGGTAAATGCTATGCTGATGGCAAGGTGAAGCAAATTTTCTGGTTTGCACAGCAGGAAGACTAAATATAAGCATGATTTTCTTCCATAATGCATTTTCATCAGGTGGAAAATGGTAGGTCAGGTTCAGTTTTGCAGGTAGTGCTCAGTGTTCACAAAGCACAGATAACACCCTGACAAGACCTCAGAGGACAAACTCTAGAGATGGCCTGCAGCAGCCACCAATCCAGTGGTAGCTGTAGCAAGCCTCCAGGTGCCACTGTCACTGTGCATGTCCCCATGTAGCTGTAGCTACACAGAAGACAATGCCTGGGCATCTCAGAATCATCACCAGGGGTAAGAAAGTGGCACTACAGCACTACTCGGTGCTCACTCAACATGAGCATTCAGTCCTGGCCTAGAGATCCCTCCTCTCACAGCCCATGTGAGTGGTCTCTCTGCCACATAGCCTTACCTCACACTCAGGGTGGTGGGGCAATTTGAAAGTAGGCTGCTTCTCCTGATGGTTCTCAGTGCATGGGTAGGGGAACTGGTGAAGCCACAGCAGGGCTGGAAGCAAGAAATAGGAGAAGCATGAAATTTCTGCAGACTAATGACTTCCTCGATGGGTTTTAGACCCACTGTAGAAAAGACAAAAGAGGGATGCTTGCCCTGGAGAGATAGCTGAGCCATGGCACCCTTCAGAAAGACTATTCACTGCACTTGAAACAGAAAGCACTTAGGTCACTGAAGTCTGATAAAACTGAACCAAGCCTTAGTTTAAAGCAGTATTTTGAAGCAGTAAAGCCCCATAAGCTACTCCCCACTCCCTTGCAATAGGCTAAGCACAAAAGCAGACATGTCACTCTGCACTTGAAAGTCCTTGTCCAGATGCCTCATCTCAGCTGCCCTCAGTACACACACTGTGCTGTTGTGAACCACATTCTTATGTAAAGCTGTAATCACCAGAAGTAGACAGGTCTACCAAAAAACATTGTCATTTCTTTTTAATGTTCTCAGCTATTTCAGGTATAAACCAAACAGGATATCAGCAGATGATAAGAGAGGACAGTCACTGAGCTAAATGTGCACCCTCTTCTGTTGCACACCAACTTTTCTATAAAGCTCCTAGTAGCTTCCACAACAGTTCCAGCCAGAGACTTAAAACAGAGGCTTTCTCACTGAAAAACAGAAAAAGGATAAAGCTTTAAAAATTTAATTGATCAGTAGTCACATTTTTCCTTGTGTTTTTTTTTTCCTAGGAAGAGACTTCATGTGAAATATTATATATATATATATATTTATGTGGCTATTGGTAGTAGGAAAGAGTATCATCATCTTGTTTTTGTTTTTCAGGCTACAGTATGCTTCAGAAAATTCTATCTTAATATTTCCTTGAGAAGACAGAAATTGTACAGTCCACTGCACTGATGGTAGAATCATTCTGCCATCTGATTATAGCAATGTACAGTAACAAAAGCAATAACAATATACTACACCAAAGTCATGTTCTATGAGCACATTGTCTAATGGGATAGATATCATTTAAGAGAGATGTAATGTTTTGTTGCAACTAAAATCACATATGATATATGTAGAAGTCTGTTTTCAGTAATAATGGTTGCAGATATGTATACACGCTAGACTAAATTAATGGGTCAAATTACTGAGCTTGCACAGTGGATGCATGCTGTAAAGGGAGGCTAATTGGAAATCAGCTGGTCTAAAAGAGTCATCTGCCAGTTCAACATTTACTGCTAGCATCGAAGCACTGGCAAGTGACAGGGCTTTTGTCATGCCCTATTTGCCATCAGGCCAGGTCCTTTGAGAGCCCCTTCCCATTAGTGCAGGTAGAGGAGGCGAGAAGCACCGTGGACACTTGGCAGCGCTGGGGCAGTCTCAGAGGGGAATCCTGCATGTTTATAACTTACTAAGAGCAGCAACATGCTAGAAGAACTCCACGCGTTCTTTTAGCTTATATGAAAAGCTCCCTCATCTATTACAGCGGTCAGTAAAACATTTGGAAATAGTGGGAGTCTGGGAAAATATTAGCATACACCAATTTGAAACACACTCCTACAATGTTAATTCAACTGCAACATGTTCACATTATTCCCCTTGACTGGAAAAGCCACTTTCAAAATACATACATAGGGAACGTCAACGTATATCACTAACAGCCAACTGCACATCACAGTTTCTGCCATCAGCTCTCCTTTTAAAATAGGTTGCTGGGATCTAAGCATTGACTTTTGTCAAAACAAAAGCACCTTTTGTACCCAGTAAATTCTTACATGCTTTTCATTATATAACTAGCTTGGTTATGACTTACATTTTTGTTAAAAATTAGTTTGAGCCCAACGTGTCATATACTACCAGTGACCCCTTGAGCTACTAAAAGGACTGGTTCAGAGTTCTTAAAGCAGGATCTGGGGATGTTCCCCGACAAGGATCAAGGTTCTCTAAGTCCCTTACACTTCCATGAACAACAGAGACCTTCAGCTGTACCTTGGACCTTTCACAGCTCATGAAGTAACTGAATGTCAGATCAGAAATGATGGAAACAAAAGAATGTATGAGTGGTCTAGTTAAGGTTGGGGAAGTATTTTACATTTCTTGCAGAGTTGGGAAGTAGAGACATTCGTTTTAACTATTTCTTTTACCGGGCTGAAAAAATAGGTGATGTTTTAAGGACTTTTTCTAACTTTTTCAAATTATTTTTACCCACATTTCCCACACTACGCTCAACCCTTTTTCTTGGTTATAATTAACATCACGCAGCAACTTAGCTACAATAGTTCACTCTCCATCATTTCTCTCCTTCAACATCAGACGTCTCTGTTCCTTTTCTTCCCCTACTCTGTTTCCACTCCATACTCCAGCTGGGCTCCATTCCAGCCAGCCCAGGACAGGAGAGGTTGGCAGCTGCTGCACATGACACAGAAACGTGTCTCCTCAGATGAGACTCAACAATGTGGAAGGCTGCTCTGCAGAAGTCACAGACTACTCAAGATCCAAAGCCTCTCCTCACATCCCCAGATATGAGTCATGATGGTGGAATGGTTGGAGGATATAAAATATTTATGCTGCAGTGTTAGCACAAATTAAAGGAAGAGTATCTTTGTAATCAGAATAAGGTCTGCTGAACGTATTCTCTGTTATCCTCTGGTGATTAAGTGTTCAATGTAAAGCTTGCATTGCTGGCACAACCTGCATCATAGCTTCACAGCCTCAACGTTGAACACAAAAACACTATTTAACTTTATTCTGAAGTTTACTTTCAACACATACTCAGACAAACTCCTTTGTTTGCAATCGAATGGACTTCAGTCCCAAAACTCTATTTCCTTAATGACAGCATCCTCATTACATGTATCAAATTTTGTGAAGTACTTGCTCCATTTTCTCAGTAGAACTGAATTAATAAAAAGCAGGCAAACACTGTGAACCTGAAATTGCAATGGAAAAACTACGTGCATAACTACGCATAACTTTTACCAAAATCAGAGACATTCAGAATCTAAAGGTAGTCCTTTGCATAAGAACTCAATATCAGTTTAAGTAGAAAGATGCCATAGACCCTGAACATTACGGCCATTATCTCAAAACAAACCAGCGATTGTTTATGGTTGCCTATAAGAAAGCTTTGGCTCGGCACTCCTTTCTTCATTCATCATCCCCTCATTAAGCATCCTATTGCTCAGCCATGCATATCTATAGAGACCCCGGCAGCACTCCCCCTGCTGAGAACAACTCCCGTCTCCCCCAACGCTACAACAGACCCTACACGCAAGAACAAACTCAAGAACACGAGCACAAAAAGACAGAATAGCCCATCTGGTTTTCTCCTGACATCCAAATAGAGTTTGGGTATTTAAGTGAAAGATAAACCATTCACTTACACTACAGAAATTTGTTTTGAAGTGACGCTGGGCATGAAATACAACTACTGTATCAAAAGCTTCACACAAAACCATATGCTAAATGTGACATAGCAAAGAAGATTAAAACGTTTCTTCAAATAGAATTTGAACTTAAATCTGATCCACAATTTGCCTCATATTTTATCTCATCGGTTTAAAAGTAGGTCTTTCTTTGTAGCAAAATACTGTACACTGTTTTCCCATCCTTCCTGAAAGAAGAGGCATGTTAAAGCTGCTATAATGGACCATTATGAACGCTAGCAATTACTTTTTGCTTCAGAAGGGTCCGGCATATGCATTTCTATCAAGAGTATAAGCACTGCATTTGCAGTCCTAATGATAATCCTGTTTTAAAAGGGCATGAGTCCTTTCAGATGGGGATGGCCCTTATACATCATGGCATTTTGATCCAAAGTAACCTCATGCTCGCTTACAGGCTCTCTGGCTTGATGGCAGCCTATTAAAACAAGACCTAAATTCTGCACAAACGATGCATAGCAAAGGCCCATTTCACATCTCAGGTTTTTAAAGTAAATTAAATCACATCTGCTTATTCTTAAAGATGGCATAAAGGGTCAAACTCAGCTCCTCCAGATTTCTGTGGCTATTACTTCCAAAATCAAGCAAGAATCCCCTGAATTTTTATTCTCAGCATCTCTGACATCAAGTAAAAACAACTATGTAAACTGTTGGCAGATTGCCTGCAATTACAGCCTCATCTATGTACTGCTCCATGCAGAGCTCAGCAGCCTGAACTGTCAGTGTCTGCACACAGCTCTGTGCAGTGGAAACTGAAGTCCAGTGCCCACTTCTGACAACATTCAGCTTCCCCTGGTCTCCCAGAATTCCTCGAAATCAGTACAAACCTGTCTAGGATCTTCCTTTGAAATCTGTAGACTACATTAAACACTGCATACACAAATGATCACAAGGAAATCCGTGCTACCAAGTTGTGTGTAACTACACAGCATGCTAGATTTTTCATTTTAAAATATATTTTTCCTTGGCTGTACTCCTTCACAAACCTGCAAAGCATCTTATTGAAGACTTAAGAGAGAAACTGGTTTATAAAAATCCCCATAACCATATTTTTAAATGATTTTTTTTCCTCAGATTGAAGTGAAAAATATAGGAAGAGTGAAGTGTGGAAAGTAGCTTATATTTTCAGACATCTTTGTTTGTGAATTTCAGGTGCTACTTATCAGACAGGCAAGAAAATTAGATTAAAAAAACCAAACCCCTGATTCTTAGCATGACAGTTTTCCTGAAGTTAATGACATGCAAATCACTATGCATGTATTTACATTCTTGATTAGAATGAGATTGAGAAGTTAGAAAATGGAGCAATGATGATCCTGTAGGTTACAGCAGAGGTTTTCCAGATAGATGAGAGATGTGAATAACCCACGTGTAAAAAATAACAGCTAAAAAAGGAACTAAAATGCTGAAGATAAGCAACTTGCCTCTAATGTCCTCATCAAAGAGTTCACACTATCTAGGGTGCCTACTTTTTTAATTAATGGAAAAGTAGTTTGATGGGAACACCTACGTCATGCTGGGGCTCTGCGGGGCTCCTCTAGAAACTTGCAGTTCTGTCACACAGCAAATGCTCATCAGGCTCCCTAACACAATAGGCTGACCTCCAAAGCAATGAAATTGAAGTCTGCTGATGAAACTTAAGAAAGAAACTTGATCGAGCAGCTGGAGTCTCTTGCATAATTCACTTTCTCTTCTTTGGACAGCTCTTGACAGAGCTGTTGAAGGAGCACCGTGTCCCCATCCCAGACACCTGACACTCACCAGATGCCCAAGGCACATCCTCAAGGGATGAAGCCACATCCTTCCTCCACATGCAGCACAGCTGAGGAAGAAGAGAGAGGTGGAGAAGAAAAATGGAAGAGGCTGCAGGGAAATACGGGGGTTAGCTCTGAGTGGGGCAGCTAAGAGGTAACCCAGAGGTTACAGCATCTGAGGAATTCTTGAGCTGAAGGAAAGTAGAAAGATCCAGCTCAGCCTCAGCCAAGAAACAGAAAAGTGCAAACACAGGGAGAAAAAGAGCTGAAATGGGGGGCAGGAGAGCAAAACCAACCCAGGAAACGTAAGGATTATCTACTCTGCACCTAACAGCAAGCATGAGTGCTATGGGATAAGAAAGGACAATTAGAAGAGCTAGTCAGAATCAATGCAAAGGATCTGTTGGATGGCCAAATTTCTCAGCAACATCTTTGTGGGATTTAGTTCTAGTTCTCCATAAAATACCAGGAAAAGCAAAAGATTGCTTCAAGCCTGGCCACCAAATCAGCTACTACTTTTTCCAACTTAATTCTTCTAAACTTTCAGACTTAGGAGGAAATCACTGCAAATGCCTGGGTTATGCCTATATTATCAAATGTAAGATCACAGACACACACAGACAATCGAATGTGGGATTCAAAAAAGTCCTGCCACAATTGAGCGAAGCTCTGAGGCCATTTTACCTCCTCCTACGGATTTGGGAGTGCTTTTCCTAACTGGGTTCTGGCTAACCCCCTCCTGCTGCTGCTGCAAGGAACTGAGCATCAGTGCCTCCACTACTCCCCTGTGGTGTGTGCTCTCATTTGATTTCTGATTCTAACTGGAGTCGTTGTATTCTTAGTATAGAAAAGACAAGAAAAGTTTATGTCCTGCAAAATAACTGCATCCAGAAAGACAGCTGAAACTTCAGCTCCTAGGTACGAAATCTATGCAGGTTTCTTTTCAACACTTACTGCAATTCAAACGTGCTGAGGACCTGCTAGCTTCCCACCAAAGCCTGACGACTCCCACAGTGGTATCCAGCAACAAAGCCAGGAATTTACCGGCAGGCACTCTGCTTCATTAGCTGCAACTTTTAAACAGTACAAACAATTCCTATTTTAACCCATCTCGCCGTCTCCTACTCCATCTGTGCCAGCGGCTGCGGAGGAGCTCCCAGTTTCCCACGGAGGGAGCTGGAGTGTTGCTGACCACTGGAGCTGATGTAGAAGACTTTAAGAGGGTTAAAAGGCATTTGAGCCTTGCTACTTCACAGCTTTGATTATTTTAATGCATTATTGCGCTTTCAATACAAGCAAAGACGAGCCGTGCAATTCCACAGCTAAGTCACAACCTTGAGCCACAAATAGCTTTAAACAAAGATAGCATTTGTTTTTGAGGGCTTTTATTTTTTCTTCCCGGCAGAGGCTCCCTCAAACAAGGCAGGTCGTTCTGAGCACAGTCAAACAGAGCCAAGAGCGCAGCAAAGGAGAGAAGGGTGAGGCACAAAGCAAAGAAGTGAAAACTTCCAACAGCAGAACGCGCTCTCGTGCAGACCGCTCCCAGCGGGGAGGTTTGCGACTCCCTTGCAGAGGAGTGAAGCCTACGAACGCAGGTGTGCGGAGCAACGCTCCGACACCCCGCGGCTTTCTCTCCCCGGAGGAGCCCTTAAGAAGCGCTTCCACCTGCGGCTCCTCCGCCTCTCGCTGGCAGAGAGACGGCAGCGCAGATACGAGAGACGGCTGAACTTGCAGCCCCTGCCCACCGCTTCCCTCTGCCTCTCAGCCTTCCGCCCAGGCACCCTCGGCCCCTCCATCCAAAAGCCGCGACCTCCTCCCCCCCAGCCTCGACCAGGCTCCCGTACAAAAAATTCCTCCGCAAAAGTCGAGGGGCTCACACACACACAGACACACACACACACACCTGCCTCCGTGAGCTCGAGGCCGTGCAGATAACGCCCTCACCCCCCCGCTGCCCCCCCTGGGCCGTGCCTACCTGTAGCGGGCGACAGGGCTCGACGGTGGCGCTCCCCACGAGCCTCGCTGCCGGCCGGGCTGGGCGGGGGCCGGGCCGCGGAGCCGCCCCCACCCCCCCGTCTGGCAGCGCCCGCCTCGCCGCCGCCCCCAACCCCCCCCCGAACTGCTCGAGGTCAGAACCCGCCGACCGTGTCCCCGCACGGCGAGATGCTGTGCCCCGGTCGCGTCGCTTTCCTCGAGGAACGGAAGGCGTCAGACTCTGCCCACGGAGGGATCCAAGGATGGGGTGGGCGCAGCGCTTGGCTGGGGGAAGCCGGAGCAGGGAGGGGTGATGCCGACATTCTTCCACATCCCCCCCGCCGTTACCCACCTGCACGCGGCGCAGCTCCGGCCCCGCAGAGTTCGGCGCGCTCTCAGCGACGGCGTCCTCTGCTGCGAGCAAAGAGCGAGAACCATAACCTGAGCCCTCGGTGGGTGCAGCAGAGCAAGGGCCTCTGCTCTGTGCAGTGCCCTTCCAACAAGGCTTTGTTTCAGTCACCCCATTCCAGATCTGTAATACCACTCAATGCAAATAAGGACAATCAAAGCAAACGTATGGAACTGAGAGCACTTGAGAGAGCCAACCTTGAGACTCACCACAGACGAGTGACCGTGTTACTTCTCTGTTAAACCATTCTGAAGAACAAGTGCTGCTCCAAAAGTAATGCCTTCTATTTTATGATTCTTAGCCCACAACATCAGATGTTGGTGGTATGGCAGCACAGGCTGAAACTTCCCACCAATGTTCCATTACATTTTGTTGCAGATGGCAGCGGAGGGGCAGCTCGACAAAATTGCACCTGACATGGAAGTGAGCACAAAGTACAGGTGTGCTGCTGAATTCTTCCACAGCACCCACTGACATTCACTAACACTTGCTGAATGCTTATTGAGACCAACCAATGGATGCAAGCGCAGAGAGGTGTTGGGTGGTGCAGTTCAGCAGCGACAGCGCAACACCTCCACCGGTGCACAGCACACGGGCTTTTGTTCACTACCAGCCAAGATACATAGTCACCACTATTAGCTATGTAGGAAAGCAACATTTAGTGTTGATAGATACAAAGTGCTGTGCTCTTTGTATCTGCTGAAGTTTACACGGAAATAAAATAGAACACATTACTTTTGGAGCAAGATACGCAAATAAAACAGCAAAACATGCATAGAAACAGAAAATACTTTTAAATGTCTTTAGCAACTCAGTCTTTTACTTTCTGCCCTGCTTTCTGCAGCTGCAAAACTTTCCCCCACAGTAGTTCTCAAATGCTTCTTTTTAAACAAGGAACAAACGTCCCTGAAACTGGAATTTTCTTCAGTCCATGCAGAGGAACTGTGTAACCTCATCAATATTAATGAGCATTAAGCTGTGCCACAGAAATAATTTTCACACAAAACATCTTCTGCATGTAGGTGCAGTCCCTGACGAAGTTCACAACACTGAGTTCTCTCTGCTGGTTGCGGGTCCTCAGTGCCACACACACATTTCCTCTTCAGGTGCAGCATAGGCAACTGGGAACGCTGAGCTCCCAGAACATAAAACATCATTAGAGACAACTGAAAGCAAACAAAAGCAACACAGAAGCCATCAAGCAAGCAAAAAAGGTTAATTTGCATGGGAGTTTTCTACCTCTTCTGAACTGGTCCACCCATCTCCATATTTCTCTCTTTAAATTTTAAAGCATCTGAACATTTGTTCTCTCAGTCGAGAAAAAAATGGACTGACTTAAACTCATCTTAGATCCCCAGGGGATATCACAGGAAAATAGGACAGCAGTGCTGAGAGCAAAAACTCCATCTACTGCATCTTTTACAATTAAAACTTACCAACAGTGACGTGAGGGAAAGAGGTGAGAACTGCTTTTATGCTGCAATTCAAAGTTCCATATTGTATCCAACAACCAATACACAAAGAGTGCAAATGAAAATCATTTATGTCAGTGGCAGTAGCTGACAACTGCTCTGCTCTGCCTGAGGAGCACCGTTCTGTAGCTCTATTCATACTGACATGTAATTAAAGCATACCATGTCCAGAAATTTCAAGTGAAAAGCCTTGAAGTATGATCAAATTGAGCTCTGTGTGTGTCTTTGTCATGTCTGAAATGCAAGAGGAATTTAAGGATGCTTCGGGTCTGGATTTAACAGGAAACCATTAAAGTAAATCCCTCTTACAATTTATACACTTAACTGCAACGCCTAAAATTGTGACTTGTTAAGCCCTACCAAAGCTTCATTGATCAACATATTTTCTATTTCCAGTTTTTAGGCTTCTTCCATTAACAGAAAGAATTATGACTACCTTCAGGAGCTTTAGCTGAGTAAGAACTAAGAAATCTGGGACGAAGAAGCTGCTCCAAACTATAAGCTCTTCCCTGAAAAACGTGGTGAATTGTGACAAGATATTAAGAAACTTTTTCTGTGACACTTTAACCTTCCAAAAACATATGAAAGCACAGTGAAGGCGAGTCCCTGGATTTAAGAGAAATGACACAGTTCCCAGAAACAGCAAAGTTATGTGTATGTTGGACTATTAATTTCATAAAATCATAAAACCATAGAATCAACCAAGATTGGAAAACACATCCAAGATCAACCAGTCCAACCATCCACCTATCACCAGTATTTCCCACCAAACCACATCCCTCAGTACAACACCTAAATGTTTCCTGAACACCTCCAAGGGTGGCAACTCCAACACCTGTTATGGCTGTTGGTAACTTGTGGAAGTCCATCAGCTTGCTGCAGCAGTCTGGGCTACTGAGCATAGAAAGCCCCATCTGACCAACATGGATGGGATTTGTTGGTCTCCTGGTACCATAAGAACTGCAGGGCAGGAGTTGCTGCCTGCAATTGCCCATATTTTCCATTGACAATAGAAATGTAACATGGTAAAGTAACCATGTTAGAGGGTAGAACTACAATATGGTTAGGGGAGGTGAAACCCCTGTTTCTTATTCACAGCAGAGGAAGCTTCAAGAACTTTCTAACTTCTCATTGTCATAATTACACTCTGAAATAAGTTTGTTTATCATTACGGTTAACATCAGTTACATTTTTAAGCTGTGTTATTAATCAGGACCAGCACGTAGATGAACTGTAGAAGTGAACATAGGACTGGAGCAATAACACAGCGGACTCCAAACTCAGATTTCTCATATGAGGAAAGGTAGGTGAAATAATTCACTTTTTTCTTTTTTTTTAAAATACATTTCCATCTGCATTTCAATAAACTTCCTAAAAAGACCAAATTGTATAAATTTGCTAGAGCTCTATTTAGACTTTCTTGTACATTTACACATTTACTGAAACCCATAAAATCACTTTAATATTACAGAATTGTCATTTTTCTAAGTGGGTTTGCTTACAGATACGCCCTCAAAGCTCTTGCTCTCCTACATGGTTCTACACATACCACTCTCACCACTCTGTTGGGTTGGTTGCTTTTTTCTGTATTCTGCTCTCATACTTCTTCAGTAAGCATTTCCCCACTTGTGTTCAGAAATATTTTGTCAGTTGCCCTCACTAAGCCAGCTTATTATGCTTAAACCAATATAAAGTTAAATTAACGCAGATCTTTTTCCTGCCAATATGAGAGGATTTCCCCAGCACTTCATTACAGCCTAATAAGAGTCACTAAAAGCACCAGTATGACACAGATCTGAAAAATAAAAACACATCCATGTCTCCAGATCGAAGATTATTGTGCCCTTTAAAATAATAAGCCATTTAAATATAAATATTTTGTGTCAATTTTTATTAGGTTCCTTGCACTCCAAGATAAACAACCTTTTGTATTAGCAATAATAAGGCAATAAATTTGTTCCTATTCCATTATAACTAAATAGTTATAGAGTCAGAGAAGGTATCTTCCCTAATTTCCTCTTCTTACCTTTTACAGGCAAAAACTTGCGCATATTAAGCATTAAATAAAAGGTTAGCTAACTTTCCTCTAATCTTCCTGTTTTGAAAGCTGTTTTTTCTTTCATTTGATCTGCAATCTGTAATATGCGTGTTCTGATTGTAATGGTTAATTCATTTCCTCCTCAGGTTACACACATAATGACACAGTTACACAATAATTTATTTTAAGACTTTTCGCTGCGCTTGACCTGTTATGAACATTATACAAAACCATGACCATACAGATCACATTCTACATTACTTCCTTAGTTACCCTGCTGGTGGTCACATTTTCTATTGGCAGTAATTTACCAGAGACTACGAGCCCCTGGTGATACGAGTACATTGGCCCAAGATAATATATATTTTTATATACACATTTGTTGTTGTTTGTTTGTTTGTTTTTTTACAGGATTTCAGTTCCTAGCACTGCAGTATGACAGACAACTTGCTTTATTTGCTCTGAAGCCCTCAGGTAATTTACACTCTTTGCTAGAGACAGGGATAGGTAAAAGATGACTTGAGGTTGGCCAATCACAAAAACTATGGAAATACAAACGTGACTTACATCACTCAGAAGTATATGCTGTTTACACAGGTTTTTAATCCCTGTATCTACACATATAAATAAAATTTGTATATAAAGTAATAAATTTAGAAAAATTATGGTATTCCTCTCATGGCAGTTAAAGACTTGAGTCTCATGAGAACTATGCAAAAAATGAAGCGTCTTACACAACACACATTTTAAGTACTTGTGGAAAACAAAAGACTGCCCTTTTCCATCCCCAAAACTGAATAAGACAGGTTTAACAAACTTCCCCTCTTCTATCCAGCCAATATAAAATTACCTTTGATACCTTGATCCAGCCAATATAAAATTACATCCGCAAGCAGTGCCGTGGGAAAACCACCATGCATTTCACATCTCTTCTATGCCATTTGGGAAGGCAATATACATCACCTTACAATGGCGTTTTGTATTCAAGATTACATGCTTCAACTCCTCTATGAGCATTTACTGAACATGCCTCCTCGAGGCTGAAGTGCAGGGTATCAAGGAAAACAGTCCAACAGAAAAAGCAGCCAAAGTTAACTATGCCGAAATCCATAGTTAACAAACCCTTACACCTGGCCTAATGGGAGGATATTTGAAGTTCACAGGTGTTTGAATTACCACACCTTCTTTAAATCAGGGATCCTCACACAAGCTGAGTTTAAGAGAAAAATAAAAAAGCAGGCTGGGTCTGTCTTCAGCACGTGGCCCAAAGTGCAGGCTAGTGTCACAGCTCTGCAAATCGGACCAATAACACAGGTGCAAATGAATGCAAGTGCCGTATTCCAGCTAATCTCAGCATACATGGGAAACCCTAAGTCTATGCTTTAACTTAATTTTGGATTATGTGCTCAGTACTTTGCATGCACTATGTGCTTTTCTCGGTAGGAACAGGCAAATGTTTACTTCAATACTCTGGTGAGCATGATGAAATCCTGTGATTCCATCCACATGTATTTCAGTTTGGAGAAGCATTAATAGTTTAAAAATCATTGCAGCAATTTCTCAAAACAAAAAATAATTAAAAAGAAAAAGCCTCTATCTAGATTTTCATTCTTTAGCCTGATTTCTAGCAACTTTAAATGACAAATATTTCTATCCACTGTGCTCCTGTTCTCTTATCAAGCCATAGCTAATCAGTTAGCAGCTGTCCTGCTGCTAACTCAAGCAACAAACTACTCGTGACTTCAGCAGATGTTCTGCTTTTCACGCCGGCAGGGATATTTACTAACAGTTTTTCTTGTTGTGGTTTTCTATCTCAAAATGTACTCCTCAGAATCAGGACTATGCCACATTTAACCATTTAGAGCCGTAATACCCCACTTGCTAAGGTTTGTACCTGTTCCAAAGCTACAGGACAAGATATTTGTCAGAGTTTAAACATTAAACTAGGACCACACTCTTTAAAAATAAGAATTCACTTTTTTTTTCTTGCTAAGAGAGTTCATCAAAACAGGAAAACTGGAAAGGCTTCCTGCTGTGAAGCTGCACATACCCTCTGCCTTTATTTGAACCTGCCAAATGCAGTATTTGTTCATCAAGGGGAAGAGATGCTTGCTAGCAGTTAAACCAGATATGGTTTAGTGTCTTGTGGTAGTAATGGTTATGGGAAGATGGTTGAACTAGATGAACCTGTAGGTCCTTTCCAACCTTGTGATTCTATGATTCTAGTAGTATTCATAATGCTGGAATATAATCTCCAGTTTGTAAACTAAGCAAAGGTTACTCTATTTAGCAGTAACTAACCAGAACCTCAGAGAAAACTAAGCAGCAATTTTTCTGTTATCATTATTCACGTAGAACTTTCAATGTTTTCCATATTGATCCATTAAGGTAAAAACAGAGGTTAGGAATCTTTCTCAAGGGATGAATTAGTCAATACAAGAGAGAAAGACCTAAAGAATCCTTCTTGTTAACTCTATATTATATCCCCTCTTACACAGGTCTGAAGTTTCTGAACTGTGGCTAAAGCTATCCGGTGGAGGTAAGCTTAGATCCTATTCCTACTCAAATTCTTGTAAACTGTAAATCAGTTTTGTAAACTGAAATATACATGAACACTGTGTGATTACTACCATATTATAGGAACCCAGAACATATAGAAAAGTGATAAAAGATATTTCTTTCTCTTCTACTTTTACTTGTTTTACTGCCAGTTACACCTTCCCCTTAATCAGCCAGGCAGGCCATAGTAGATAGCAGCAAGTCACTGAGAAAGTGTGTTATCTGCTGATAGCACCAGTAGTTTCAAGTTTGCTTTTTCATGCAGCATTTGAGGAATTTGTAACCATGTGTCATAGTTACAAAACTCAGCTGAGAGGGAACATAAAATCTAATGTAACTAGTCATATATTAAAATAAGACAGTCAAATATTTATAGTAATCAATTTGTTGTTAGATACACATATGTAACAATCAGAAAGATCAACATGATGAAATGGAGATACAAGAGGTGTAAAAAACAAAAAGACTAGCACAATAAAAAGGCATTAAAAAGGAGAAGTACTCACCACTTTCTGAACATCTAGGCTCACAAGGAAACTCCACAAGGGATGGACTTGAAACCTCCAAGCAAAGATCCTTCCCTAATGGCAGTCAGCCCTTAAATGAGGTCTAAGAGACGTGCAGCCAGAGTGCACCACTTCCAGTCACACAGCTGAATTGCTGTCACCTGTGCTCCTAGGGCTGACCAGGTTCTTTCCCCAGGAGATCAATCAGTGGTTTGGGCCAACAGTTACCATACAATATACATTGCCATTACTGAGCAGCATTTTCCTAAAGTTTGTTAACTTGGTTGTTTTTAAATTATCTGACAATCTTGAGAAAATTGTTTCTACAGTTATCCTATGAGAGGATTAAAAAAAAATGGGTGTGAGCTGTCATTGGAGTCAGGTCTGTATTGTTAGACTGTATGAACACTGAGTCCTAATGGAAAGACATGGGATATGTCTGTAAATGCCATATGACATAGGAGGTGAAATACAGCATGATTGCTCAGGTTGCACACAGATTTGTGTTCCAGGTTGGCTAAAATATGCACATTTGAAGTGATCCTTCCTCTCTCAAGTAGGATGCTCTAGCCTGGAGATGTTCCAGCCAGTAACACATGCAGCCCAGTGAGCAGATTAAAGCTAGTTTAAAGTCAGAAACCCTGAAATTTCTGGAGTCCAGATGGCAGGTTATTAGGATTGGTTGTTTTCACAGATCTGCTCAAAACATTCTGCAATAGGCAATGAAGCAGAGAGAGTGTGAGCTTTACTAACACACAATGTTTTAAGCAAATGTAAAGTCCTATCTAGCTAGAGAGTGTTACCAACAAAATATGGGTAGCTTATGAGTTAAGCCAAAGTGTGGGACTACGTCTGCCACTTTGTTCCCAAGCATCTATATAGCTCTGGGATCTGAGCGAGTGGTCAAAAGTCTACCCTAAGAGTCCAATGCAAAGAAGCCTTTCCCAGTCCTAGGGAAGAGCCTTGAACTTGTCAGTCACCTGACAGCTCCAGATTTACAATTGCCAAAGAGACAAATCATTCCAAAATTTCTTTTCTCCACATGCTAGTATTATGTTTGTGGGTTTGTCCTTGTGCTATATACTACCAAAATGTAACTCGTAAAACATAAATATTTAGCTCAGTTGCTCAGTTAAAACAACATATAAACAAAATGTATCAGTTCAACATACAAAGAGCTTGCCACTTGATATTCACGTTATAAAATGTCTATAGTTTACAAACCTTAACCATTTTCTTCTGCTTTATATTTTGTGTTAATTGCTGAACAAGAAGTGACATCCTGAAGTCTTTAAAATAAATTATTTTTCTTTCCTGTTCTAGTAAGATTATCCAGTAATATGAAAATATTGACATGAAATCATTTTCCTAACAAACAAAAACATAACAAACATCAAATGTAATCATAGCCATGCTTCGTAGCAGGTTTACAGATATTCTGTAACACAGAAAAATTATAATCACTCAGGCATGAACTGCTGAGTTTGTTTTATCCCTGAACTGTAATTCTAGCAAGGGGAGTTAGCACATGTGAATTATAAAACCTCAAATGTTTGTTCATTTCCTAGAAATTACCTTAAGGTCTACATACTGTTTCTTTAGGTATAAATGCAAAACCCTGACACATTCAAGAACTGGGGATAAAAACACTACACCTGTCATCTAACAATTCCTGGAAGGCAAACAAGCCCAACCACTTCCAACCTTTTCAGCTTTTAGGAACTCAGATGTTGAAGTGATACATCAGACTGTTGTCCCAGTGAAAGTTTATATAAATATTCCTAAAACCAAGAAGATTCCTTATAGACATTGCTGGTGATGTGACCTGATTTTCAAAGACAGTGAGCACGCAAGACCTGCCTTTGGCTTCACAAACAGCTGTAGATGTTTATCATGTCAGCCAGTCAAGCCATTAGCCTTTCTGCATTCTAGTATTTAAGATCGTTTAGATAGATTTACCCAGAGGAAATGACTGTAGCTATTAGTTTACATTCATTTCATCACATGTAGAGCGAACACATGAAAGTCATTTTTGCTGCTGACAATAAAAGTCATACATTCAAAGATCAAGTACTTTGTGGTTTTGCTAGCTTAAGCTTTCTATGTCAGCTCTCTCTCTCCACACTGGAAGATCGCCAGTTAATGGATTTAACCTTTGCATCTATGAAAAATAATGGATTAGCACATCAAAGATAAGTTACACCAAAATCATACATCCCCTCTTTCTCCTTCACTTATTTTCATAGTCTAATCTGCTTCACAATTGCTTTACTTAGTTTCACAGAAAGTACAGTGACTCAAGCAAATCATCTTCAGCCTTGTACTGGTTCAAGAGGTGCTAACTAACATGTACACAGTGTTTTTTCTGTTCCTCTGTGAGCACTCATGGAACCCATTTGGCACAAACTTCGTGATAGTCCGATGTTGCCAGCATTGTTTCCAATGCATTGAAGATAATATTCAGCTCTGTACACAATTCCCTGGTTGTAATCAGCTGATTTGCACAGATGAGTTGATCAAGATGCTCTTCATTTCACGGTGCGACAGATGTTCATGGCCATCCAAAACGTAACTCGTCATTTTCATCGCTGTCATCACTGCTGAAATGCATCATCCACTGCCCTACTATGTTCACATCCACTGTTATGTCTCCTTAAAAGCTTAGCAAGTACCAGGGAATGTCAGTGGCTGCCATTTTTTCCTCACAGAGAAATTAAATAACACACTGTGCTTCCACATCATGTTTCATTATGTCAGAATGTTCCTCTGTTGCCATTGCTCAGACCACAACAAAATGTAATGGAATATTGTCAGGAAGGTTCAGTCTCTACTACCACAATATCAATATCTGCTTCTGATGTCATGGACCATCGCAGTGAAATAGGAGGCACTACTTTCTGAGTAGCCTTCATATTTTCAAATGCACACAACAGAAATATAATAAGCAAATTAAGATTTTTTTTTCAGTGTGTGTTTTCCTAAGAAGACAGGTAAAAATGCTACTTATGAGTGGAAATTGAAATACATTTCCTTAGTTAAAAGTGATGGAAATGTATTTCACTTTATGTGATGCACAGCATCTTTACTCCATTAAAAAATGTCTTGTCATTATGGTGATTCCTATTTTCAGATTTATTTTCTTATTTTTAATATAAAAAATTAACTAAATATTGCTAATTCAGTGTTTAAATCAAATTGTAACTACTACAATGTCAGTGACAAGGTAAATGATTACTATGTTTATTTCAGAGATAGAGTAAGGCATGAAATTTAACTTTCAATTTACTGTAGCAGATTACCATAATGACTGGAAATCCATTCCTTTTGTCACAAGGCTGCCTGAGGACAAACTGATCCTCACCTAATTTAGAGGACAAAGTAATCCTTAGCTAATTTAGAGCAGTGTAACATTCAAAGCCTTGCATGGAAATGGATTTACATAACATAAATCGCTTGAGTTAGTGGTGCAGCCAATTATCAGCAGTTATTTGTCATCTTTTTTTATTTTCTACAAATCGGAAGGTGGTTTTCTCTTACTTGGTAAACAACTTACATGCTTTCACATTATTTTGCTTCCAATTCTCAGAAGCCATAGCTTGCCAGGCTTTCAAAACTATTGAGATCTACAAGACTCTCAAAGACACTCTCAAAGTATTTCTATATTTAGTAAGATCATACTAGACTTTCTGTTCACAAAGGACCATCCTATTCTAACATTTATTTACTTGTGGATTAAAAAAAAAAAAAAAAAGGTAGAAAAGAAATAAAAGAAGTTATGCCTTTTCCCTAGCAATGTTTCTAATTAAAAAGAAACATTTGCAGGGATTAAAGCTTTTGCTTTTCAACTACATGCACACAGTGGCTATGACACGAAACTAGCATAGGTTCATTTGAATCACTTTATACCAGCTACAAGCCTGTCACTTAGCATTTTCAAAGCATAATTATCATTGCTGAATAGCCCATTGTACTGGAAATAATATTCAGTGGTGGAACACCCCCAGTGGAGAAAGTTCTGGGAAACAAGACTCTGGCTGCAAGGAATTACAGAAAAGTTGCTGTAGCCTCTGTTTCGTGCTCTATTAGGGAGTGTGATTGGGATCATGCTTCGTTAACAAACATAACATCCCATTCGGCAATATATAGTTTGATTGACAGAATTTACAATGTGATTAATGCCATTTCGTAAATACACAACTGTACTGCTATGTTTTCCCTGAGACGTTTGCAGAAAATAATCTCTTGCTTGACTTCACAGGCAAAAGGAACTAAAAGCAGAAAGGAAGCATAAAAGTGTAAAACAATGTAGTTTTACTCTCATGATTGTTTCTGCTATAAAACATACATAAACCTTTTGCAAGCTCATACACTTTTCATTGCTCTCACAAAAATCAGTCAGTTATGCATAATATTTGCTATGCTATAATAGTCGAGGGATGGAGCAAGCTGCTTTCTGTCCCTTTAGCAGTGCACTTGGTCACCAAAGGCATCCCAGCTCAGGAAGAAAACTATCTCAAGCCATGAATGCAATCATTTTACATAGTGGTGACAGAGAAAGGTCTTTGCATGGCTCATCACAAATTGCATAAGCCCTAGAATCATCTAGGTTGAAAAAAAACTTCAAGAACATTGAGCCCAACCAACAACCTGACCCATGTGAGAAAACTTGGTTCTATCCAGCTTTTATGCATAAAAGTCTAGTTATTCTCTTTGACCCTCTGGATTTCACAGGCGGTCATATGCTTCTTTTTTTCCTCAGTAACTCCTGGACCTCAGTTGAACTTCAGCATGTCCCAGACGTGCTTGAAAGGCTGTAGGACAGCCGAGAGGAGTTTTCCACAGATGGCCTCCCTGAAAAGGAGGAAAGACCATGAGCCCTGTGTCCTAGGGGACTGAGGCAACAAGGGTGGATTTGCACATACCTCTACCTATCACACAAAGCTACCAACAGTACCTAAAAAGGTATGTATTTTAAAAGTTGTCCTCTGCTGTCAACTCTTCATCTATATCACTAGTCCTCAGAGGTCACCCTGTCTGCAAAGCATTTGCTTTATCATTTGCTGATGCAGTATGAAAGACAGGATTGGCTTTTTCCAGAACTCTCAAATGTATTGGCAGTCGGATGTACACGGCAACATGTGCTCAGCTAAACCAGAAGAGAGCTTGCATATCTGGGTGAGAAACAAGGCAAACTCTTGCTTATTTGATTTCTCTGTTGACAAATCTCATCTGGGGGAAACAGTTTGATGAGGATCAGCTGATGTCAAGAAGCACAGAACTACATCAGCTCTCGAAGAGATCTGAGGGGAGAGAAAAAGGCCTATACAAGCGCCTCACCTGCTGAAGGAAACGGTCTTGGGGGACACGAAAACAAACAGCTTCCTGAAGAGAGAATAGAAAATTCAGATGGCACAGGTATAAATTAATCAAAGCGTGACTATTGAAAAGACAGGCGATCTCCAGTGCAGCTTCACCTCTGAGCCCACATATTTCTTGCTATTAAGCTCATCCATGCTGAAATCACAGCTTTGCCTCTAACTCAGGTGCAGTAAATAGGCCATCCCCGTCACTGGGTCTTTCTTCTCCTGGCACAAAATCTGATGCGGTGTCAGTAAGAAAAAAAAAAAGAAAAAAAAAAAGAAAAAAAAAAGAAAAAAAAATCAAATAGAAAACTGCTGCTGAAATAGAAAGGGGTGGAAGGATAGAGATTGAAGCTCTGATTGGGAATATAGGCTCCTTGGAGGAAATATGCAATGTCTTGAAGAAACAGATCAGTGGGCTGGTCTAGTACTAAACTTAGATCAAATAACGCAACTAAGAGCTGCTGACTCTCACCACATATCTGTAATATCTGATGAAGACTAGCCTCCACCTCTGCAAAGCCAGCCTTAGGCACACATCATGTAGACACATGGGACCCGAGCTCTGTTTTCTGTATGTTTTCTTACCTTGTGCTTGGAGTCCCAAAGCAGGCAAAAATACTCCACCAGCTTCCCCATGGGTACCTGATGTTATTACCTCTGTTTTTCTCTTCACCTTGGTATGCATAAAATGTCTTATTGCTTGATGTTATGAACTGTAAGCTTAAACCAAATAAGATCCTCTAAACCCCAGCACTCAGTTATTCTTTAAGGGCATAAAATTTCTATTTGAGTACCCAGCTATGTCACAATCACAGCTGAAGAACAGTGCTTCAGTAAGAGTTTCCTAAATATTTGATAAGAGTCATGGCACTACCAGTAAGCAGCCACAAGATGAGACAGCACAACTATGTTTCTGAGTAGCTTCTGCAGGTGAATGGTTTACAGCCATACGCACATAAAACAACATATTACATGGAAATTGGATGTAAAGTTAAAAATCAATTGTCACAGATATTCTCATTTTCAAATCAGGACAGCTTGGCTACATTCACATCATTATTGAGTATGCTACGTGGAAAGATCTGAGCAATAACTTTTGGGAAATCAATGCTCATGAAAAATCATTTAAAAGTCAAATGTATGAATACAGTTTCAAAACATGGAAAATGCATCAGTGCAAATATTTGAACAAAGAGTTCGTCTGTTTTTCTCCAATCAAGAAGTGCATACAATTCATCTGGCCAAATGTATTCAAATAATAGGGTAATTTTTGAATATTCATGGATAGTCATAGCATGAATAATCCTCATGAAAGAAAAAATGAGAGAATCTGTTTCAGAAAAGTTCTGCAAATTAGAGGAGCAAGAAAACTCACGAGGAAGACACTGTCTGCCCTGCTGTAACTATCACACTGTCAGCACTTCCAGAATTGCAGCTTCCTATAAAATAAAGTGATTTTGATTTAGCATTTTGCAAATAATTTAACAGACTGCCACTGTCCTTATTTCAAACATCCAATTAAGTAAAATTTCCCCCTTTTCCTTTCCCCTCCCCTAATAATCCCTATCTTAATACATTCAAATTACATTATATTTATATCATGTACTTATAAGTAGGTACAAAAGTATACTTTCATAGTATGAGTATCCTTTGTATGTAGAATCCTTTTAAGAGCTCTCCACTCTTCTAACAAGCAACAAATTGCCTTAAAGCAAATGCAATTTATAGATTCAGTTTTCCCTACAAAACTAAACATAATAATTTATTGCAGGTATTTGGCAGCTGCTTAAAAACGTGCTTCAGTCTATTCCAAATAGATAGAAGATTAAGTTGATTTAGCCACTAAAGAAAAAGGAAGTTCCATTGTTACTATCTGCTGCCCCAGTTTCTAGCTTCTTGAACAAAGTTATATCTTTCACATGTGCATCCATACACATGTGAAATTTAGAAAGTAAATCTAAGTGAATTTGATAGAAGGAAAAAGACATCTAGTTTTGTCCATCTAATATTCAGGTGACTTAACTGTAGACAGTGAAAAGAAGCTCTGATGCAGCATGGGACAAATATTTCTATCCCTTGTGATTATTACAGTAGATGACAAAATAGTAGAGACCTCACAAGAGAAAGCAGAAGCAAAAATTCTTTTCCAGGTCCTTTACTAACATTTCTCTTCTCACCACTTGCATCTTTGCTTTTCTGTGTTATTTTAAGATTCATGTCTTTTCTAATTTTCTGCTAAGTGTGGTGCACACCTGTGGAGCAGGAGTACAAGATAATGACAGGAATGCACTTACTGATAGAGGGTCTGCCTTAGCTTGCAAACTCCAAGACATTCATAGACTATGAAGACACTACGTTGAGCCCACTATGACAAATACAGAACAATTAACATCACGCTGCCCTCATTGTCTTCTATCTATTCAACTTCCATACCATTTCCCTGTTATAATTTGTGTCCAAGAAAATACTTCTTCATCAATAGGGACCTAAATCACCTATGAACTGCTCTATGAAAGCCAGTAAAGTTTCTCACTTGCACTCTTCCCAAGGACTCTGAAGCATGTAACATCAAGTCAATTATTAAATCACAGAATTGTATTTACATATATAGTTTTAGAGACTTGTCTAGGTGCACAAAACTATTCAAATTCTACAATAAAACTTGTGTTAGAAAGATGCAGTATCTATTATCTTTAAAATAGCTGTTCAATTCCTTTTAACATTCCATATAATCTCAAATCATATCTAAGCTTCATCAACACTGTCTATGCAGTAAATCACTCTGAAAAGGGAAAAGTTATCAGATGATTTTATTGTTAGAAGGCTCAGAATATCTCTTTGCCAATTTCCTATCTTTTTAGGAATTGATGCAATTCTGCTAAATATTCAGTAATTATTATTTTTTAATAATATTACTTGCTGTCATGAAAAAAGCATTAAAGCAGCCGACAAGAATGTTCTAATTCTTACGTCCCCATTTCTCAAAATATCTAGATGATGTTACGTTCCTTGTTGTCCCAGATTGCAGGGCACAGTGGATCATTGTGTAACCCAGAAATACAGAGCTCTGCTCTACCCTTGGTCATATACCCATTGCTGATAGCAGGGCCGTACTGTGGCAGAAAGCAGCTGGGGCCAAGTGCCTGAGATTCCCCTTCAGGAAGGCTCTTGTATGTACCCTGAAATGTAGGATATCACATTGAATGTTCAGAATGATTAAGAAATGTCATAGCATTCTCAGATAATAATAAAACCTCTGTGCTTCTTAGAAAATGGATTTGCTGTCTGTCTGACAGGTGATAGCCAGCAGAGATGATCAAATACACTTGTGACAGCTGGGAAATAGATACAGACAGTCACTGGGCTGTTCTTCATGGCCCATGCCAGCAGATAAGCACTGAAGGTGTTGATAATTATAAACAACCTAACACTTCTCTATATGCCATCCGCTCTGAAACAAACCAGAATAGGCTTTACATGCTTGTGTGGATTCTTGGAATGCCTCACCAGGTTCTCCTCTTTCATATCCTTCAGGTATGGAACAGAGACAGTCATGGGATGCCAGCCACCTCCAGGCAGGAGTGGAGGGAAGGTCTGAACCCTGCTCAGCCAGGCACTAGTTCTCCACACAGCATCTTCAGAAGGAGGTGAGGCCCGGTGACCAAGCACCAGGTTTATGATAGCCAAATAGAAATAAGACTCAAGCTGTATGCTTTCTCCAGCCTCAAGTTCAGGATAATGTCACAGGCTCTGAGAAAAAGGATAATTCACTTATTAGTATATAACACCTTGAAAAAATCTGCTACAAATAACCATCTCTGCTGAGTTTGTGAAACCCATAAAGCTTGACAGGTTACACACTTTCAGGATTTTAAAGGGAAGAAGAATCAAAGCAAAGAAAAAAATTCCTTGTGCAACTTAGAAATCTTAATTGTCTTGAGGTATGACTGCCAGCACCAGCAGGATCCCTGCACTAACCACCCTCCCCAGGAAACAAACATATAAACAGTCACTTTTTAGAGCAGACAAAATCACTCCACAGGACTTTTCAGCCCAACCACTAACTGTGCTTTTAACGGTTTTGGAGGGTCCAGCTGATTATCCCTAGCTGTGGCTGTCCCTCCTGCTGCCACTTCTCCTCAGCGCTGTTCCAAGTGAGATGTTCCTCCATCCAGCTGCACAGCCTTATTGCTGGCATGTGGCTCTGGAGACCTCTTTTCCATCTGTACAAAGCATTTTTACACTCTTGGGCTGGGTAGTTGTTCTACCCTGATTTCCTCAAATGCTTGTTTGAATGCTTAACTTCACTCCTGCAAAGACACTTGCTGGTTTTGATGTTCCTTCTTATGCAAACACATAAATGTTTGCTTGTCTGTTTGCTATTTATGTAATGGGAACTCTGCTTCCCTCACTCAATAAGTATTCAAAAAACAAATTCACACATGATGGTAAGTTGCTCAAGCACCACAGCGATGGTATGAGTACCATAGCCTGATTCCCCACAGTTGTTAATACCAAATAAACAGTTTATCAGAGATGATCTCATAAATTCTAAAGAATGGAAATGAGCAACCACTGATGGCTTTAAATGAAAACATGAGCATAATGCACAGGAACACACACTTTTTATAAGTGCTTCTCGATGGTTGTGATAGGCAACAGGAAGAGGCTACAAGTGGATTTAAATGACTGAAGCTGTTGTAGCTTAGATCTGACTGAAACAACCCAGTATTTTAAATATCATTCACATATTAAGTAGCAGATGTGAGTTTCTGCTTCTTATTCGAAAAAAAAAATGTAACACTGGAAAAGCAGCTGTTTTCTGTGAATCCAACTTTGGGATCCAGAGCGCTCCAATTTCAATCTGCATTCTGGGACAGGTAGCACAGAGCAATTAATCACTCAGGCTCTCTCAGATGGTCTCACCTTCTTTTGTCTTTGAACAGCATGATACAAAATAAAAATGGGTCACCAATGCATTAGCAAGAGGCTATGATATCATATCCTTGAAGAGACGTTGTATGTACTGCACTCACACAAGAAAAGCAATCCTTTGTCAGCAGGAGCACATAATCTGAGACAGAAAAGGTGTTTATTTGTTTTTACGAGTAGCACTAAAATGATTTTTATAGCAAAGATATTGACAGCTTTCAGCTCTGTAGCTCCCAGTTGAAGTTAAAAGGGTGTAGCACAGAGCACAGGAACAGGTGAACTCATTGTTTACCCAAGATACTTATTAGCATTCAAAACCATAAGAAATGAGGTGGTCTTGGCAATAAAGGTTTGGGCCAAATACCTGGGACATGGGGTGTGTTACTGGCTAGGGGCAACAGGCAAATAAAGAGAAGCATGTTTATATATGAATAATAAACTGGAGAAACAGGTAATATAGATGAAAATTGAATAAAATTGTCATAGCATATAGAAAGCGCCCTATCAGATATCAGATATCATCCTTAGCTTTGTTGTTCGTAAAGGTAGCAAAGAGGGACTGCACACAAATCAAAGGGTGAAGAGAGGAAAATAATTGATAATTCAAGCCTCTGGTTAGTCAGAAATCAGCTAAGTGCTACTGTTAAGCTTTAATAGCAACAATGGATTCTTTGGGACAGACAGAATAACTCAGAAGCTGCGCACAAAGTTGGAGGAATCTCAGATTACTTTTGTCATGAATATCCAGGGGAAAAAAAAAATACTATGAGGTTCTGCAAGCATGATTCAAATAATGAGAACAGTAGAAAATAATAGGCATGGAACATTTAGCAAAGTATACCTAAACTGTGAGCAGTCAGCATGCATTTACCAGCAAAGAGCTTGCCTAACCCATCCTGTGCTGCCTCACTGAAGAAGCAGCAATAACAAAAAGATTTTACAGGAGGAGAATCTGTGCATATAGTTACAGAGGCCTCCGGGAAACAGTTCTGACAGAATAGCCAGCAGTAAATTAAACATGAATAAGGGATCCACCACAAAGATCAACATTCAGCCAGTGCAGTGATACTGTATAAGAGAAATAGTAAAGAACAAAAGCAAATTAAGAAAGATCTTAATTTGACAAGGGAGTAAAGACAAGGTGCTTCTGTAGTGTTCCCAGTAAAACACTTGGGAATGTGTGGGAGCAAGAATTCTGAGAGAGCTGATGCTTTGTGTTTAATCAAGAACATGTCAGTGCAAAATACATCCATACTGCCACAAAAGCCATTATGCAACTCTCCTTCCCCACACTTAGAAAAAGGGAAAAGTTGTGAGTGTATAGCATTTAAAGTCTTAAACTATAAGGCTGAAAGAGGCTATTATGAATTATTTTAACTTTGCAAATACCAAAGAGCCACATCCAGTAATTTCCGGCTGGAAAAATACATGGTCTTAATTTAAATACTTCAGCAAATTCATTACGTTCATAGGTTAACATGTCCAATAGTTAATTACCCTCAATGAAGCTTAAATACAGTCTGACTTGGTCTGCCTTCAGTTTACACATGCTGTTTTTTGTTGCCCAATCATTAGATTTCATAGCACTTTGTAACCAAGTGTTCACAACGCTCCCCCTGGAGTTTACCCTGAGGTATGTTCTATTGAAAGAAGTTGAACTTCTAATTTTCTCATCATTATCATGATTTTGAGACTCCAGACCATTTCTCGAATTTCTTTTTTTTATACTATTTTTTTCTGATTTTCTAAGAAACACAGCCAGCCTTTGTCCACTTGAACTGGGTGCTGTTTTCTGGTTAGTGCCTCAACAGCACACTGTGACAAATCTTTTTTTTAAAAAAAAAGCAACAAAGCAATTGCAAGAAGTGCTGTATCTTAATATGGATTGGAAAGCCACGTGAATTTCTGAGAATGACTACATTCTGGCTTCTGGTGAAATTAACTTTTATTGAATAATTCCTGATTTTTAGTTTTAGTTTGATGAGAATCTGGGCCAACTACACTGTTCCAGGTAGAGAAGAAAAAAGGTAGACACCACAAGGTTCAAAAGAGGACAGCTGAGATTAGCCTTAATGACCCTAAATGGTAAGTGAAAGAAGGTTAAACACACTCTGGAAAGGAGATTAACAAAAGACCTCACTTGTACATAAAATACCTTAAGGGAGTTGTAAGAATATATTTTAGAAGTCTAGCAATTTAACAGAGGGGATACACCAGCTCAACTAATTAATTTATGATTGTATTAACAAAGATTAAATGCTCTACATAAAAGTGCTGTGTTGTATTACAAGAAAGCAAAAAGCAGCAGATAAGTTTCTAGATTTATCAACACAGAATTTTAACAAAATGACCAGGAGGATTATGAGGTTGACATACCACAGACTTGGTTGCAGAGGAGAGAAAATGGATGGAGAGGCACCAGCCAAGTCCTCCGCAAACAGGCAAGTGAGACCACAGACATTGGAGACAATGGGCTGGAGACCTCCTACAGACCAATCTGATATGAACAAATCTGTGATATTCTGATATGAAAGAAGGTTTTTCAGCATAAATAGCAGAGAAACAAATACAAAAAACGGAGAAGCTGTGGTTCCTGATATATTCACTAAGAAGATATTAATGTAATTTACCAAATTATATATACCAAAACACATGCAACAAATAACGTGAGATACTTTTGCCTAAAGAAACTCAACCATTATAGTCTCTGAGATGTACTGGACCTTACTAACACTCATGAAACTTGTTAAGGCACATATATTTTTCAAGCAAGAGGATGACTTATATCAAACAAGATATAAATCTCCTGAAAAAGTCTTTGACTTAAAGAGGTGAACACTGTGAATGAAACTCGGCTTTTAAGAAACATTTACATCCATCTCTCCTTTCTTCCTCCTTTGTGAAATAATTTGAAAAGTTGTTTCCTCTCAGCTACTAAAATTCAGCATATTATTCAGCATATTGCTCATTAAAAAAAGCTATTCTACTCACCAACTTTCCTTGTTATTAGCTAGAACTCATTAGATGTTCTATTAATTATAACGTAATAATGTCTGCAACTTGCTGCATTTATCCCCTTCTAAAACAAAGCCAAACTGCTAGCTGCTTACATTTAGACTAGAACTGTTTGTTCAGAATTATTTGTTGTATGTTTATTGTGATTCCATGGGCACATAGGAAAGCAAAGAATATTAGATACTGTATTTCATGTGGGCTTTTTACAGTCTTCTCTAAAAATTTGACTTTGTGGAGTTTAGTATCCTCCAGACAGCAGCTGTCTGAAAACAAAGCTTTGGAAGTTTTGCTTTTGGTTTGCACAGAGAACTTTGATGACATTTCTGGAGGATGACGAGCAGCAATGATAACTGAGAGTATATGTGTAAGTGCCACTCAAAGGGGTTTAGGAAATATCAGTCACACCCTGAGGGTACATCTAATCTGCACTGCACTCCCTGTTCCTAGTCAATACACGTTTCATCACATCATCCAAGCTGATTGCCAAGAATCCTTCCTACTGAATTTCATATTTCTGACCTGCCATCGCTCCAACCTGCATGGCTGCCATGTTCACATCCATGCAAAAGGAGATGAGAAGGATTCTTATCCCCATTTGACTAGCCTCTCCTGGACCAGAACAGAAGCACATGGACCCTATCCATGCTTCTTTCCTCCTTCAGCAATGTTGGGTGTAACTGGAGCAGAAGCTTCAACAGATATAGCAGCAGACTCCTGTTCAAGTGCTCTGAAGAAAGGGTAAGGAAAGTGAGAGTCCACATGGTAAAATGACAAAACAATGCATGGTGTAAATTGAGAGGTTTGTGGTTTTAAACAAAGGATAAATGAGCAGTAAGACTAGAGGCTTCATTTGTTCAAGTTTGCATTTCCCTCTTAACTCAGTTCCTTTCCAGCACAGCAGATTTGCTGCCAATGCACAGGAAGGTCGTTTCCCATTGACAGAACGATAAAGCTGATCAAAGTGTTTCATCAGTTGCTGAAAGAACACAGCTTCTCGAGCTCAAATCTTTTCTGAGGTTTTATTTGCTGTTTTCAAGTATGTCTATTAAGCGCCTGAGGGACACTTATTCTTAGCATAAGGTATACTGGTCTTCACAGAAAGATCCTACTGCTTTTTCTCTGTGTTTCTTTCTGAAAGACGGTAAATAATCTTGACTCCAAACAGTCCTCTCTCAGGGCTCAGATAGCAGCAATAATTAGTCACAACCCCACTCAGAAAACGTAGCAGCAGTAGCAAGTGACAGCATTGCCAGGGGACAGAAGCTACAAGCACTGAAGCAGATTCACACCACTTGCACAAAACTTCTTGTCAAGCCAAGGTAAGCAAGTAAGGGGATCAGTGAGAACAAGAGAGATCCAGAGAAAAAGGATCATCCCCATATAACTTACCTCAGTCATTTAGTTGCACTTTCGAGCATGTAACATGGGAAGATACTAACAGAAATGTAAAGTATCAAGAACAGAATAAGTAATAGTTGCTGTTTAGTGAAATTACTGATGATGCACAAGTACCAAATTGTAAATCAGTAGTAAAAAACTTTCATACAGTACTTCCCAAAATGCTCCGGGGTTTTTCTCAGAGAAAAAAAATGTTCTTTATCCTTTTAGGATTCTAAACTTCCAGTAAAAGCAGACAAACACCGAGGAAGAATGCGGAATGCAAAAGGCAAATAGTTTGGCCCAGGCTGATGTTTCTTTTTCCAGGCAACTGGAACAAGTGGCTAAAATGTAACTTAATCTTTTACGCAGCACTTCAGACCAAAATAACCTAGGATAGCCGTCTCATTCCTGTTTTCTTTACCTACTTTTTAATTCTTCCCCCCTTATGTCAATATGTTTTTCCTTATTAACACAGGCTTTTCCCTGTGCAATATTTTACCTTCCAAATGTTCTACATAAAGCTGCAGTATACAGAGATACTGTTTCTAGTGAGCGAAACTTCTCAGCGCCTTCAGAGGCAAAAAGAAAGCACGTTTCTTCCACAAAGATTACTATGAAGAACAAACACAAGGCATTTCCTACAACATGAAGATGCCTCAAGCAAGAACAGTGTTCTGCTCTTCCATCATGCACGAACACAATGTAGAAAGTGGCCTAGGAAGAGACCACCGTGAGATTTACACCACTGTTCCTAGCCACAGCCTAAGAGGAAGAACTGTATTGGTAGCATCTTAATAGCGGCTTGTCTTGGCCACAGAATAAAACTCAACATCCCTAGCTCCTCATCGCAGAACGTCGCTATCACAACACCTCACAGAACAAACAAAAGTATGGAGCCCTAAAAGCTTGGTCCTATCCACCCCTATCTCTCCAGTTAGTGGGAGGGTGTTTAACCACCTAAACCTGGTCCAAACATGTTTTGATCTAAATATGAAACTTCTGCTGTAGTATTGCCAAAGCAGAATATCCAATTTTCTTAAAAGTCTTGTCAAGGAAACAAACAGAAAAGTAATTTATATTACAATGCGGTTTCCAGCAGCAGGAAATGTCACTTCAATAGTCAATGCCAGCGTGGTTTGAAATGTTTCATTTAAGCTCATATTGATCTCAGACTGCTGACGGCCCCCTCCCTCCCTCCTGCAGGCGAACTCAGCTTCCTGAATTCCCTTCTTCATAGGTCTGTGCAGGTAGACAAGTTCCCGCCTAATTACCTAGAACAGAAAAGGCTTTTTTCGCCCCAGCTACCACTGTTGTAACAGCTGATAATAAATTTTTTCTGTCATCTTCTGAGGAAAGGTTATGTCAGCAGGAAATCAGATGCTCTCCTCAGGAAGGAGCACAGTTCAGCCACATACAGTTGTACAAGTCAGCACCCTTTTCTTTCGCTTAACATCAGAAATCGCAGCATTATATTACTTCCTATTTTGAAGATATATACATGTTGCCAAAATAGGAGGGTCTGTGAATGAATTTCATATTCCCTTTTACTCTACCACTGCAGCATACTCATAAATACCTTCCCTGAAGGCTTTATTCTGCCCAGCAAGAAATTCTTAATGGTAACCACAGGACAGAAAAGGACATGAAGATATTTGTGGGTTTCCCTGAATCTCTTGCCTAATTAAAAAATTCCCCTTCAGTTGCAACCAAGACCTCCTCTACTCATTATCACAATAGTAATGCCTATGTGTATGGGAAGTCAATAAATGTTATCTCATGATTTCATCTGGTAGTAACATGAAAGGCAATTGTGGTAAATATGCGTCCTTCCTCAACTCAAATGGTCTGGACCTTCAAGGGTCCTTTTCAATAGGGAGATGTAATAGTCACATGAAACAGGCTTAGGAAGAGATCACCTCATAAATTTTCTTAGCAAACAAAGTTGCGTTTCTCAACTGCATTCATCTTCTACATACAACCCTCTAACTTTGCATCTGGGATGTCTTCTTTACCCCTGACACAGATAAGAATGCCACAATTTAACTGATTATATTATTAGGTAAACACTGTGTCTGACTTTCTCTGTCTTTGATAAGATAAAAGATCACATAGGAGAAATCACATTTATCTCTTTTGTATTCTCCTGAAATGAGACAGGCTTTCAGGACAGTCTCAAGTCACAGTGATCACCAGTTCCTCACCTTCATGCGCAATGGCACCATAACAGTCAATCCAGGTTGGTCCAGCACAATTTACTCTTGGTAGATCCACGCTGGATGTTTACAATCAAACTTCTGATCTTCACATGCCAGTAAATAGTTTTCATGATAAACTGCTCCACAATCTTCTAAATGATGACAGTAGAACACTTCCTTTTTCCCGGTAATTAATTTCCATTAGTATTAATTGTAAAAGGTTATAAAATCCTTTGATAAATGGTGCTATTTAAAGGTCCTGGTATCAGATTAGTGAAAGAGGTGTTGCTGGATTTTGAGCAAGCCTAACTCTCCCCTTCTTCTCCCACTGTACTGCTCAATTTGTTTCAGTCTTCAGCTGCCAGGACTCTCCAAGAGGCAGTTTAACTCAACAACCCACATGAAAGCTAACTAGTCAAAACAAAATAAAGAAAAAAGGGGAAAACAGCCAGATAAGGATTGCACCTTTAAGACCTTTTGCAGCACTCATGGGAGATGATGTATCTGTTTTAAACTGCATTTCTTTGTAGTAGTTTTTTTCTCATTTCTGAGACCATCAAAGCTGTTCCTCAGGCCCCATAGCAGGTCTCCATGAAGAGTTTTATAAAGTGTTATGTTTTACATTTTGAAAAAGAGCTTAAATGGTGCTATTCAGACCCTTTCCTAAATTGATCTCTACTCTTCACAAACTCCCTTTCCAGCCCTCCTACTTTCTTTCACTTACAGAGTGATGGTGGTTGTCTAGGAAACACATCTTCTGTTCTCACTAGCATCACAGCACTGTTAATGAAAGAAATCCCTTTGCATCTCTGGGTTGCATCATGTTAATTCAGCACCCTGTGTGAGATCAAAGCAACTGATTTAGTGTGCAACTTGCAATGTAAAATGTTCCTTAAGAGGCTGTGAAAGTGAAAGAGCTACCAGAAGGAAATGTTCCTCTGTAGTCCTTGCAGTGGTTAGCTATACAGGGAATTGCACACATTCACAGAATCATATCTTATACTCATTGTGGTCAACAGCAAGATGCTCAGCATCTGGGAGCTGGAATAGTGCCAAAACAGTGATATTTTCTCAAGACAAACTCCACAGATCCCCTTCATACTGCTACATTTGGTAAGTCTGTACAGAAAGGAAAAGATTATTGGTATTTGGTTACATGGGGAAAAAAAATCCAATCACAGACTTCAGCAGTTATTTAATATCTTCTCACCTTGAAAGTACAGCTCATGCTCATTCACCTGTCTTCTCTACTTTTAAGCAGAGAAGGTAGATTCACCCAATTACAGAACTGAGTTTTAAAAGCATGCTATTTTCCTTACTGTCTTTTGCACACCGCATTTTCACATTCTTCCCATTTCTGAAGAGTGGCAATAGATTCAGAAAGTCTACAACCAAAGCCAGGCAGAGTTAAACTTACAGACCACTCCCTGCAACACAATTTCTATCTCACTTGTTCTGTCTGTGGCTATTGCCTGCTGGACTGTACAATGCTTTGTTTTCAGGAAAAGCAGTGCAAAAGGCTCCCATCTGCAGCAGCCTCTGGCAGAGTTTTGAAGGTGTTTCTTGAAGACAGTAATAGCTTGAGAGCCTATTGAGTTGAGTAGTTACTAAAAGCCAAGGCTGCACACTTCTTGGGTATGTGCAATGAAGTCTATCAAACCCTGAAAAAGGAGAACACCCAAGGAGCTCTCAGGATCCCTTATAAGGCACCTAATTAACTGCTTAAAGGACTAAGCAGCAAGAGCAGAAAGTAAGTAGTCACGATTGCTGTCTGAAATCTGAGAGGCATTAAGTGAGGGCAGGCTTAAGCAGACCAGAGCCCATCTTTTGGTCCTTGTTTCTTTTCAGCAGAAGTTGTGGTGATTCCAAGCTCAGAAAATGGTTCTCAAGGCACAAGTCCCTATAGCTTGGAAGCAGGTTTAACACAGTCTCATTACCACCAGCTATATGAGTTGTTTCATGAGAGGGTTGAAGTCGTGCAGCTGTCTTTCAGCCCAGACATTTCATGAACCAGTGGAGTTTATGACAGGTGGAAATTCTTCTCCAGCTTAATTAGGAGGCTTTGAAGTCCTGTAAAACCATAATTCTCCCTGAGCCAGATGGGAAATAAGTTAGAGAGTAGAAATGCAAGATTCAGACTCAGGCCACAAATAACTCTATAGAAAACCACTCGATATCAGCATCTCCTTCAGTGAAACTATGTATTACTTTATGCCTAACAAAGATTGCCATCAGCATAAATGAAAAGAAAAACTTGCTGTAATAATTATCTGTAAGGAAAGAGGACTGATACCCCCTAGTTAAGTTTTTGTTATTGTCTCAAGAAAACAAATATAATTTTCTATTTATCTAAGCATGTGACTGAAGCAAGACCATCCAGTTTACTATCTAATCTTGGTCAGAATTCAGACCAGAATTTTGCAAAGGGTCTCTCATTAACTGAAGAGCAGATCAATATCACAATCTGTAGGGTGTTTATTATACGTGCCAGGAGGCATTTCCATATTAAAATTGAACAAGGCTTTGCAACAGACTCATTCTCACCCAAGATTAACCTTAAACAGCAAATAAATATTTTACTCATTAATCTTATCCTCTCCCATGTTATCTCATTATTTTGTGGGGCTTGCCTTTTGCTGTTGTAAATTTAATTTATATCCGAATGCACAGTTTTCTTTGCTTATTGTTGCTACATGTCATTTTTTGGTCTCCTTTCTCTCAGGACTGTTGTTTCCTTAAAATCCTAGTTAAAGAGTGATGAACATTTCAGTGGGTTTCCTCACTAGGGGCACTTTAGACATGCATTTCAAAGCAATTTGTCCAGATGAAAGATGAGATCAGTAAAAAATAATAATAATAATCCTGTGCAAAGTTTGAAAACTGCCCTCCCTTAATCATATTTTAAGTATCACCTCATCTCAGAATGAGTCGGTGACTTTCCTCCAGCCACAGACTGATCACCACACTCATAACATAATGAATCCCCGGACACCCTCCAGATTGATAGAGCCATTTCGTACCAGGTGATTTCCAAGAGAAATCAGGATTTTTAACTAAAACTGAAGCAAAGAAGCACAGGAATTATCATTTTCAAAGCAGCCTTCAGATATCCGAGTGAACATCAAAAACATGTGTGGCACAACTGATAAGAATTTCACATCAGATCTCATATTATTTTAAGAAATAGAAAAGCACCACTGATGTGCTTTTCTATTTCACTGATGAGAAGTAGAATTGAAAGATAATGTTATAAGACATTAAAATATACATTATTTGGAAGATCGTATTCACATTTAAAAGTTTCATGTCAGATATTCAGTGGATTTAATTTATTAAGTCTACGCAAATAACTGAAGATACTCTAGTTCATATGTACTGAAGTTGGTAACACTTGTATGAATGAATATTTTTTCTCTGCAAGTTAATTGTAAAAATAAAAAAAAAAAAAAAAAAAAAAGAAAAGAAAAGGCTTCACACACCTAGAGCTCTTCCATGCTATTACTTATAGAAGTAACTGAGGAACTAAAAGAATTAGCCAACTTCAAAAAGGTTAAGGAGCACAGAAAGGACACCCTAGAAGTGAATAATTACCAATACACCCAGGTTACATGGCTGCCCAACTGGGGGTATCTAATTACAAAAGGTGCTGTACAAAAAGACAACCAAACACTGCTTCCTACACAAGAGAACTTTTTACCTAAGAACAAGGAGAACAGTACAGAAAGAGTGGGTGACAAAAGACAGGGCAAAAGGAAAATTGCCTGAGCTTCTAATTCACTTTAAGATTCAGAAGCATCAGGGCCTTATAAACTTTTATGAAAGTGTTCAGAGGGATTGAAGTTGTGAAGATGTTTATAGGGAATTGCTCTACAAAAATAAAAAGTAATAGCATGCTTAATTTGAAACAGAAATTGACCAGAAGTATAAATCAAAATTTGATGGGGGAAAAAAGGTAACAAATCAGAGTAAACCTATAGAGGGCCTTTAACACGAAAATATTTATTTCCTTGGTAATGGAAAGAGATAACATAATCAAGGTCACGGGCTAGAAAAATGCTGTTTTGGGGAGCATACCCTGAACAAATACAAGATTACACTTTAACTCCCATTGCACTACATGATGTTATGATGTAAAATATCAGTAACAAAAAATCATAAAACCACAACATTTGTAAAGGTCAAATAAAAGATACATCATTAACCAAAACATATATTGGAACTAGGATAAGAATTTTACTCACAAAATATATTGGGGGGAAAAATATGCCTTGATAAACCAAAAAGATGTAGCCTCCACAACTGACCATAACTCACTGTTGAAGTTGGAGAACCATTCTCAACCATGCAAACACCACTGAAGATTCTCCTCCAGAAGCCCTTTGCTTTGCACTCCCCACCAGAAATCTCTGGTCTGCAGGAACAGTAACACACACTGCAAAACTGTTTGCAGCCTAATAACTAGAGAAGCTGGGGAAGAACAGTCGTTATAATTAGCATTTCTGTTTTCCGAGATGATTTCCCAGACAACCAGAAACTCTGACAAATGCAAAGTGCTTTCTTTGCACAATATCAGTTTGTATGCAGTGAGGAATGACACACTCGGCCTGCACGGATCCAGCAGTTGAGATTCCTCTTGCCTTGAGAGTACATAATGATGAAGCTCACTGTCTGATCTGAAGACAGAAATACTGCAATAGTTCAACGTAACACCTAATAAGACCATCTTGATACATTCACCTTGAAACAACAGTCACAACAATTTACTTGGCAACCTTTTTCCCCACTCTTTAGAAATATATGTTTCAATTGCAATAGTCAACTCAATAGAGGAGATAACTATTAGCCATACAATGTGTAATTAGTAGCCTTTGACTTGTTGATTTAGTTTTCCTGGAAGATAATATTTTACATGTGGAATATCTGAATTGCAAGCTGGCACTTACCAGTACAAATAACTGCTAGAAGTCCTTGTTGTACAAGATGCTCTTCCTTCTTTCTCTGTCAACATCAGCTGCTCTTAAAAATATTTATAATACTCGAATTACCTTTGCCCATGAATTTAATAAGATATTGTGGAGCCATAACTTGCCATGAGCCTAAAGGTTTATAAGTTCAGGTAAAGAGAGCAGTGTTTTCTGAGTCTTAACTTCTGGAGTTGAGATAAATTTGGTTTGCTCATTTCTACTAAAGAAGCACTGTATGGCTGCAGGAAAGAATGAGTATTAGAGAACCAAGAAGCACAGAATTAGAGACCAGATGAATATAACATTAACAGCTCAGAGGGTTTAAAGACAACCTTGAAGTGAAATGGTAGCCAATAAGTAATTAACAACTGCAGGTGAGTGTTTGGAGCAAATTGTGAAGTATCTTCTTGGCTTATGGGTACTCCCACCATTGGCATGAACTCTACAGCGTGCTGTACAACTTCCTATAGCAAAGTAGAACTCACATGCTGACTGGAGCAACTTTCTCTCAAAGAAGCAGAGGTTTGCCAAGTTGCACAAAAAGCTTAATAGTTTTATTTATTTTTATCTGTATTTGCTCTTGGCACATAATTAATTCTATTTTCAAAATGTATTTTAATTTTGAATAGTATTCCACGTGGAGATTGTTAGGGATGTATTCAGAGCATAATCAGGCTCTTACATGCTGAGAAACAAGTCAGCTGCAGGATGAACACTCAATTGCAGCTATTGAGAGCTCACATCTCAGCCCCAGCTGTGCAAAGAGCAATAGATAAATGCCAACCAAGGACTGAAGAGAATTTTGTTTTAGAGAGGGAGAGGAGGAGACCTGTGGAAGGGAGGAATAAAGAGAAGCACAAAGAACACCCCCAGTTGTATACAAACACTACAAAATGTTCACTTTCTTTGCAACTCACATTCTAAAAACAGTTTAAAATTAACAGGCCATTAGACATTTCTTTCCTCTCCCCAGTAGAGATCTACTGCCCAGTTTCAGCCTAGAGAATGAGAAACGTTAAGTGCTGGAGTTTAGAAAACATTCCAAGCGTCTGACGAGCAAAGAGCCTAGCTTGTAATAAACCTTAAAAAGTCACAGGTAATTGTGTTTAACTAACATAGAAGAAAGTAATACTATTCAGAGCATTATTTTGTGGATTTGTTTCAAAACATGCTACAGTTATCCAGGTATTTGACTTAACTGCTACCGTGGACTTCTCACAACTTCTTCTGTACAAAAGGAGGCAATGAAATTGTGAGACCTCATAGTTCCTTGGGCACTGATCAGCAAGCTGTGATTATATACTGAAAGGATATATTAAAATGTAAACTGGAAAATTAAATATCTTTCATTTTTAATATTCAAAGTAGGACAAGCTGATTATTAGCAAAATAAAGGGATTTTCACTTTGATGTTACTCAGGACTGTAGAAGTAACTGAACGCCAGAGATCTTTATACTTAAGACTGCTGAACATCACACCTATAAGAGGTCGAGATAGAAACGCAAATTATGTTGACTAAATGTCAGTTAATAGTGCTAAGCCTAGACATAGATGATTTACTGTCAGTTTTAGCAGCAATCACAAGAGCTTTGAGCAACACAATAAACCTTAAGCAGTTCAGAGGCGAGATGTTTACTGTGATCTACAGATGACTGAGAACACATGAATAATGACAATGAACTGCCTGCTATTCAAGAGTAGTGAAGGCGGAACCTCTGCTTATGCTGCACCGTGATAGATAGTTTTAACCTGAAGAAGAGAATTACAACCTTGCAATGCAACTCTGGAAACGAAGGCAACCATCTTCCTGGAGGTTTGCATTCCACCCCTTCCTATACAAGAATCTGTGCAGCAGAGACCTCCATTGCAGAACACAGCACAAGAAGAGTTTGTGCATCAGACCAATATTCTCTCTGAGCTACCTGGTTGCATCGGAGCACTCAACAGGGAGCAGATAGATGCTACTCACCAGAAAATTCACAGTGAATTGACCATTCACTGCCCTTAGCTACAGCACTCAGCCACAGCCCACTGTGCTGTCTCCAAGGATAACAGAAACTATTTACAACAGCACTGGATTCCTCAGTGCTTTTGAAATGCTGGGGCCCTTAAAAAAGCACTGTTATCAAAATGAAAGTAAATTTATTTCTGTGAAAGGTAAACACTTACAGCACCTTTTCTTGTAGTTTAGCCCAAGCAAGTTACAAGAAGAGGTCTGTAAATAAAGTTCTTAGCTTTTCCCCACCTTTGAAAAGGGGGGAAAATTGTCTTCATTGGTCATGTGCAACAGCTTCGGGAGGCAGCAATACAAAATGCACTGAAGTCCAAGGAAGACAAAGAGGGAAGGGAGGGAGGATATGCACACATTGTCTGGTTAGTGGAACAGTTGTCTGGGAGTCAGGAATTTGGGATTTGGTCCCACTCCCACCCCCAGCACATTAGGGTGCTTTGGGCTAAGCTCCACATCCTGAAGCTTCACTAGTGGTCATTTATTAAAAGACAACCAAACAAAACAAAAATCATGTACTACTACTTCACAGTGCAGGAACTTTAAAGGTTTGATTTAAATCATGAATGACATCAAACCCTACATCACCAGCAGTCTGAAATCCAGAATCATATAGAACACACTTTCCTGGTACCTGAAACAGTAAAACATGATCTCCACAATTTGATTTAATTATCATTAAAATAAAATAAAAAATTATGAACATTTCTTATCCAGGAAAATGTAAATTTTTATGGAAAGTGTAAAACAATTCTGTTTTCACTTAAAAATTATTTGACTAGAAAACTCCAAGGAAATGAAACCATTTTCATAATAAAATTAAATTAGAACTCAGTAATTACTATTTTATGTATAACAGATAAAGCAGACTCTATGAAATTAATATATGCCACCATCAGCCTTACATGGATAATTACACTTTTATTGATCCATTAAACCCAGAAGATTTTAATAACATATTTAAAAGGTTATTATTTACTTCGTAACCATTAGCTTAGCATAGCACAGATACAGATAAGTAAATGAAATATCCTTTGACTGCCCAGTAAAAGAGATGAATAAAACAATATGAGAACTAAGTTAGCCTGTTACTTGTATGTGCAAATGTCACTGTAGCTTGTTGAAACTCACTGCTGTTGGTGAGTGGTGGTCACAGGGAGACAAAGGACTCCTGCCAAACAGTTTCAGCAGACAAAGGAAAGACACCCATATGAACACTACCAAAAGACCACGTGCACAGTAGTTCCCACATAAATCCTCTGTATCCTCAGTAAAATAAATCCCCTTAGAAAAATCCTGTCTGCCACTGAACTGCACAAAATAAGCTACATATGGTTCCAAAATCTTTCAACATGGGTGAATTAGTAAGAATCCCATAGTACTTACATTCTTCAGACTTACCCCCAGGTAGCAGAAACTAACATAAAGCTGTAAGGTATGCCACCTCCCCCATATACAGCAGTTAGATCCTTACAAACTGGGGAGAGGGAGTTGTCTACAAACTGTGTACTATAATTGTTGTTATTAACCTTGAAAAACAACCATCACTGAAACATTAGTCTTGTTTGAGCATTAAAAGCTTAGAAGTAATGTCCTAATTCATATGACATCCACACAGTGTGCTTTATTGCAAGTAGAGGAAAGCCAAACCAGGATTCACTCAGAGTGAAGAAGAGCAGGTAATGCATAGAGAAACAGCACTACTTATCACAGAGAGCACCCAAAGGAAGTATTCAAAAGCATTTGCGATGGACAATAGAGGGCCCAGCTTCCTCATATTCATCCTTACTAATCCACATTTGCTGGAAAGTGGAGAGTGATGCCAATATTGAACCCCCAATCCAGACAGAGTATTTACGTTCTGGTGGTGCAATCATCTAGAAGAGAAGTGTGATCTGTCATAAGTAACGTGGCAAGTGGATAACACAGTAACATTTCTTTGGATGAAATAACTAGGTGAAAGGCATTGTTCCAATGCAACTCTAATGAAATAAGCCATCTGAGGGGCTGAAAGGCTGAGAGGCTTTCTGCCTTCCAACTCTAGTCAGTAGAGATTACCATCAGCAGATGAATAAGTGGCAGCCCACAAAATACCCACAAAAAATTTACAAATGAGAAAGAATTTCAAATGTAAGAGATCAGTATAATTTGATCATAAATAAACACTTTCACAGGTGGTCCAGTTTTTTTTTGTTGTTGTTGTTGTTTAAGAACAAAGTAGCTCTTTATTTACAAGGCTGGACACACCAGCCTTGTATCCCTAGCTAGATGCTAGACATTGGGCTGCTTCTTCCCCATTTAGCCAGTGCTAAATTGCATTAGCTCTCCTATGCTTTAATTACTTAACTAAATTTCAAATTTATTAGTGAACAGTTAGCCTATTACTGAAATTTCTTTCATCCTTTTCACTACTAATGGCTTTCACTGATGGCTAAACTTGGAAGCCTATGATACTCCCAGTAACTTCTCAAATTGCTCATCTACCCATTGGTATTTTCAGTTCTATCCTCTCAAATTCCTCTTTCAATCCTGAGTTAGCTGGTGTAAGGAACAGAGGGATAAGGCCACCTGTCTACACCCTCCTACCATAAGGACTCCTGATGCAAGACCTGAGCACTCAATCAGACATTTTAAATTTGCTTATAGGACATAATTTTCCAATGAAAGAAGGGTAAGCACTAAAAATTACCTTAATCTTCATGGTACTTGGAGCCAAAGCTGTGATCTCTTTCTGCATACGATCACCAATACCAGGATACATTGTGGTTCCTCCAGAGAGTACATTGTTGGCATATAGATCCTTACGGATGTCAATATCACATTTCATAATACTGTTGTACGTAGTTTCATGGATGCCTGCAGACTCCATCCCTGTGTGAAAAAAGTTTTTTCATGTTATTTCTTTTTGTCCCTGATGTTTTATTATTGTTAATCTGGAAAATAAAAGGAAAGCTCACTAATCCAAGCTTATTTCCCTAATCTATCTCCCTTAACAAGACTCCAAAAGCTATGGAATAGCTTCAGATAGAAAGGAGATCGAGGAGTCCCATTGCCACATTTCTGACAATAAGCATCCTTTAGCACCAACTGCAATCCTTACTACACTTCTGGTAAAGAAATTCCTCTATCAAAGGGAATTTCTGTAAATCTCACTCCTGTCCAGATACAGAACTTGGAGCTATGTTAATGCTTGGATAGTTTGATTTTCACATAGAAGCGTGGCTAGCTTTGCTGCTCAGTACAATGGAAACAGTGCCAAATTGCCTACAGACATTTTGCTGGGTCCTCATGAGTGCAGTCTGAGAGGGAAGTGGGAAATTAGTGAAAGCAGGATGAGTTACCACATAAAGTGCCAACATCCACTGAGAGAATGGGAATTTTAACACTACAGATAAAACTACTGGAAAATAAAGTTTGGTTTTATATTATTTATTTAAAGATTTACTCAGAGATTAATATCAGAAAATTATAATCCAGATGCTACTTCTGTTTAAAAACATTATCAGCACTGTGTGGTTATAGATCAGTCAAGATAAAAAGCTCTGATCTTTCAACAGTCATCCAAACATCATCTTAAAACTTCTACTGCATTCATAAAAGTTTGAAACTGCCTTAAAATTCTCATACTCTAAAAGAACAGAGATCTTTCTGAAGAAACTTCTAAAGAACAAAATAACCCAATAGAAGCTGCACGTTTCTAAGGACATCTGAGGACAAACATCTAGGATCCTACAGCTGTGAAAGTTTCCTGTACTTTCTGACAAAACACGCTTTTTATATTCTGCTAAGTCCCTAGAAAGAAATGTCCTGTCTCACCTATAAAAGATGGCTGGAAGAGAGTTTCTGGGCATCGGAATCGTTCATTTCCAATGGTGATGACTTGTCCATCAGGAAGCTCATAGCTCTTTTCAAGAGAGGAGGAGGAAGCAGCAGTTGCCATTTCATTTTCAAAATCTAAAGCCACATAACAAAGCTTCTCCTTCACGTCCCTCACAATCTCCCGTTCCGCTGCAGAGAGTAAGTTTTTAATCAACATACAGTGCAACAGATTGAACACAGACATTCTCATGCACAGTTCCTTAGGGCCAGGGCAGCCAAACAGTTCATTGGATTCTGATCTCTCTGACATCTTAACTAGGTTACTTCTCATTTGCATTACTAAATTTCTTTCATCTGCTGATAAAGATGCATTGTGTTACCAAATACTGTAAAGATCAATTTTTACTAGAGTTTTTTATGCATATTGCCAGCATAATAAGACAACTACCAGAAAAAATATAAGAAAAGTGCATACAAAATATAGCTCATTACCAGTGGTGACAAAAGAATAGCCTCTCTCTGTAAGGATCTTCATGAGATAGTCAGTCAGATCTCTGCCTGCAAGGTCCAGCCTCATAATAGCATGGGGTAAGGCATAGCCCTCATAGATAGGTACATTGTGTGTGACACCATCCCCAGAATCCAAAACTATCCCTGAAAAGAGAAAGTAAAGGAGAAGCTGGATATTTTCCACTGATACAGATCCTCTACATTCCTCATTCTAAAATGAAACATGCAGCAACAAATAAAGACGATCACCCAATTGCTTCTGTCATTTTTATTACAGAAAGAGCTCACATGTGAGATGAAATTGTTAGCTCAAACTAAGCAACCGTGTCTGTGAAAAGACATGTAACATTCAGCAACTTGATTGTATTGTTCTTACTGAACAGATGCTAACAATAACGATCACATACGGAGCCTTTCATTTCAGAAGACTGCTAGCGCTTCACAGACATGAAATAGTATATAAACTGCACATAAAAATCTGTCTGCCATTAAAAGAAATCATTCCATGTGGGAAGATGTAACCATGGTTTATCTGTCTGCAGATGAATCAATTTCCTATTCAAGAATGGAAGTGAGTGTATGTTTTCCACTCAAAATGAATAAAGCATTTCTGATATCAAAGATGCATATAAACAGTCAAATTTTAGACATGAAACAAGTATTTATAACAGTTTGTAGTTCCTGTAGGCTGTTGATCCTTTTATATAGAATTATACTGTTGCACCAGGCTACGTAAACAGATGTATTTTAATTTTTCTCAAAGTACGTTTAGACTAAAAGGATACTAAACAGTAATTTATTGTCTTGATGTTTAATCAGATTCTAAATAGCAATAAGAATAGAACTACATTCTAATTCTAGAGCAGATGCGCTAATTAACAGCAGACATCAGGTTTGGTGATAGACATTCAATACTTAAATTTTGATTTAACCACTGAGCACTATTTATCTTGTATGGGGAATGGAGCTTGACAATACAAACAGGTGTAAAGTAAGAAGGAAATGACAGGTATGGAACAGCCCAGTTAAGATACAAACTATTCTCCATGCTGTGCAACTAAGGGCAGTATCAAGTTGTACCATCCACCTGTTCACATTACTGAGTAGTTGTGACTTGATAATTATAAGCAGAATAACACGAGGCCTATGCCCACACCCACCCCGAAGAGCAGAACAACCAAGAAGCACTTGCATGGAACTGTGGAAGGCATTTTTTTCTCCATATAGGTATTGATTCCTCTTAATAAACAGCTGCCATGCCACAGCAAAGTAGTGTGTACAGGCGTAAGCAAAGGACAGGCAGACAACATGACTCTCAGACAGACTCACCAGTGGTTCTTCCAGAGGCATACAGAGACAGCACTGCCTGAATTGCAACATACATGGCTGGCACATTGAACGTCTCAAACATAATCTGTAATCAAGAATTCACAAATCTTTAGCAGCTACACTTAAAAGTATCCAAAGAGACAGCAGAACAACTCTTTCTGATGAGGTGCTGGAACTGGTTGCCCAGAGAGAATGTGGGTGCCCGCTCCCTGAAGGTACTTAAGGCCAGGTTGGATGGAGCCTTGGGTAGTGTGATCTAGTACTTGATACAGCAGTTGGCAACCCTGCCTGTGGCAGGGGGGTTGGAGCTTGATCCTTGAGATCCCTTCCAATCTAAACCTATGATTTTGTTATTTTTTTAAGACAACTGTGGCTCTTCTATGAATAGCATGCCATTTTTCTTTAGGAATTCATATAAAAATCACTGAAGTTTGTGGATACCTTTTAATGAACCTCAGACTAGATCAGGTTGCTACTGATAATATTCATTAAAGGCAGTGACTCTGGATAACTTTTTCACCCCCACTGCAACAGTGTAGCAGTCTAAAGTATTTATATGTAAGTTAAAAAATTCACAAAAACACAGCTGGAAAAAGAAAGGAATAATCCATTCTATTCCTAGTTCAAGGAAGACCTGACCATTCCTGGCACAGCTTTTGCTCTGTCTCAGAAATTCCTCTGCTAGAGCTTTCAGATTACTCTAGCAATCATATCTAGTGAAAGACGAACTTCAGGTTTCTTTTGGTGCATAGCTAAAACCTCACCTGGTTTGGCTTAAGCCTATGTCATCCCATTCTGTCCCCAGCAAACACTTTTTTCTCTTTATGGTGACTTCATATCAGAAGGTTTCTCACCAAGGTATAGAAGAGGCTCCCCAGGGTCCCAGGCTGTTGGAATTCAAGAGCATCTGGACAACATTTTCACAGAGCCTGATTTTTGGGCGGTCCAGTTGGACTTAATGAAACTTGTAAGTCCTTTCCAACTTATGACATTCAATGTTCTCTCATCTTGTCCCCCATCTTCTCTACCCTAAAAAGCTCCAACTCTTTTCACTTTCTATGTCAGATAATCTGCATTTTTTAATCAGAGCAGATGGAATATCTTTTCTATTCAGCAGGGCTCCAGCCAGAAACAAACAGTAAAGGCTCACAAGGAAGCAGCAATATGGACAGCCATATGGGATTTATTCTTCCTTAAACTAGTGCCACCTACCCCACGGAATGCCACTCCATCATTAATAGTACTACTATGACCACATCTCACAAACCCATCTGGGAGAAGTGTAGAGCCACTGGAATCAGGGAGTTACATTTAAACTTTGGATTTCATAAGCTAATGCCTTTGCCAGTGAAGTCTATTTTAATGAAAAGTTTGCTGACAATTAAAGAATATATTAATTAGATATTTCACAGTTAATTGATGCAATGAATTTAATACATTAAGTAATAAACCGTAAGCCTCTAAACAGGATTTATCATTACAGCATAATGACAAAGAAACAGTCCCAGACACGTGTAATGTATAAACTACACTTTCTGGTTGCCATAAACTAGGTTTTTCTTATGTTTCATTGTTGTGTGTTATCCCCCAGAAACGTGTGCTGTCACCTCACTTCTTAATTAGAATATTTACACTGTTCCTGAATGGATGCATAATCTTTCTATTAAATATAAGCCAAATGTGTGCACAGAGGGAAGCTCAGAGCTACGTTTGATTTTCCCATGTGATCTTACTTCCATATCTGTATGTAAATCACATTTACTTCTAGTTACATCACTAGTCAAACACACAATATGGACTTCTGACCATACTGAACTTTGAAGGTCTATTTATGGGAGGTGCTAGCTCTAAGTGATTATCTTTCATATTAAGAAACCTGAACATTGAGGACTATTACACCATGGCTTTCTGTATGGTTTTCATGCAGAAATTATCTGCAGCACAGCATTTCCCAGGGGGTGTGGTGGAGTCACCATCCCTCGCAGCGTTCAAGAATAGACTAGATGTCACACTGAGTGACCTGGCCTAGGGCAGTGGCAGGCACAATTTGACAGCCAGCCTGCGTGATCATAGTAGTCTTCCCAGCCTTACTGATTCCATGATTCCCAACTCGTGGCCCACCATACCTGAGTCATTTTTTCACGGTTGGCCTTGGGGTTCAATGGGGCCTCGGTCAGCAGCACAGGGTGTTCCTCTGGTGCAATGCGGAGCTCATTGTAGAAAGAATGATGCCAAATCTAAAATGAAAATTGCTTCAGAAAAGTGATCATGAAATTATTCCTTCTGTCCACAAAACACTACACAGGAAGATTTCAAATACTGTCCTAATAAATTTTCTATAGATACGATAAAATAGAGAAAAAGCATGCAAGAGTGAAGCTGCCAAATGTTGCTCTGTTTTATTAACCAAAACCACTGGGTTTTTACCATATTGAACAACAGAATACGACCTACACAAGGGAGCCCTGCCAGCCAGGATTCCCCACACAGATGATGGATCATCCTCTCTAAATGGGAGCACTGCTGCATTTCCAGCCTCAGTGCCCTGACACTGGAGCTGAGCTGAGCACTGAACTGCCAGTTCTGGAGAGATTTCTCCACTTCAAGCTGCGTGGAGGCTGAGATCCAGTTGTAAGCCATTGCCAAGACAGTCTGTATAAATCTAATTATTTCCGCAGAAATGAAAAGTTGTTTTTGCCACAGCTATTTCATCCTGTAGGCCCTGAATCAAACTGTCATTGATCCCAAGTAACTGCACTTCTCAGTTTCTGTGAATCACTGTAGTGTTGTTCACACTGGGAGGTGCTACCTGTACCAACAGTGCTGGCTTTGATTGTTCTCCTGACCCATCAAGACTCTTTTTGTCTGAGGACTGACTATGAGGAACTCAAGGGATTATTTTCTTGATGTCAGCTCTAAGAGAGATTGTTTTGTACCACACTGAAATATTTTGTTCATCTTCTCATGTAATTCTTTCCTCCACTTCTTTTTTTCCTCCATCCTTTTAATCATATTCCAACTTTGTCCAACCTAATGAACTTATTTCTAAGCACAAAGCATCAGCTTCATGGTCAAGTTTACTTGATTAATCTCTTAAAAAGTACTATTAGGCTCCAGAATTAGCTTAAGCAGAAAAAAAAGATCTAGGTCCGAAGCACCTACAAGAAGCACCTACATAATTCCAGCGCAGTGCTGGAATTACTTATTAAGGAAATTATCATCTCCTAGAAAAAAAAACACATACCATCTCAGCCACTTAAGTGTAAACTGAGATGTTTCCAGAACTGGAACTTGGGGCACAGGCCATTTCCACTTGGAGGCTGTAGCAATTGGACAGAATGGGAAAGGCTTTACAACAGAGGTCATGATGACAGAAGTACTGGCGTGATAGAAAGGTGCTATAAAGGAAGGGAAAAAGACTGCTCACCCATAACAGAAGATCCCAGGTTTGCAGGGGAAAGCGTCACCAAGGAGGGATCTCCAAAAAGAGATCCTTCCTCAGTGGCAGTCAGCCCTTAAATGAGGTCTAAGAGAAGTGCAGCCAGGCTGCACCCATTCCAGGCACACAGCTGAATTGCCTTCACCTGTGCTCCCAGGGCTGACTGGGTTCTTTCCCCAGGTGCTCAACCAGTGCTTCAGGCCAGGACTCAGCAGTTATCATACAAAGCTTTAGAAAACAAAGTCAGAATAATGTTGAACAAAACAAAGTAATTGGTAAAATAAAGAACAATATATGTCATACAAAAGGAGAAGGAAAACACCCCAACTTCAGATAGGAAAGGAGAGAAGGAGTTGTGCATAATAAACAATGCACTGAAGATTTCAACAGTGTTAGTAAGAATGGACCCTGCTGAAACTTCTGGCATTTTGCAAGTTTTTCCTCCAACCCAGGCAGGAGTAGGTGCTGCACAGACCATTAGATTTGATCTAATGATAACAATAGTGGATAATGATATTCCACAAGAAATGAGAACAGTCCCCTGTTAATTTCAACAGGTGACAGGAATTAAATTTAAACAGCAGGCAGAACGGCTAAGAGAAATTACTGAAGAGGGATTATTCCAACACTTAAACATTTATGTAGCTATGAGGGCCAGAAATCTCCCCACTCTAACGCTTCCCCTCCCATGTGCTGCCAGCTTGATAGCTGCAAACAAATTAACAGTGATGTACAAAGGCCTGTGTTATCATCCAGAGAAAAACAAAACAGTCCCAATTTGAATATTGTGAACTGAAGCACACCAGAAGATGAATGCTTTGCTTCATTGCCTACATGTTCTGTTCCTGATTCACACAGATGCCTGGGCGACCCGCAGCATCCCCACCCGTGCTCCCCCTCACACATACACTCATCCTTTCTCATTCACTCGACCCAGCCTTTAGGTGACCTCCTCTTATTGTCATGCGTTCATGGCTGGGCACTACACTGTTAAGCCTTTGTTCAAATTTTTTGTCACATTCCCCAGCAATTTCCTCATTTCTTCTACTGTGCAGCATTTTAGATAGCCTGCTCCAGCATCGAGCATTACCCAGAAAGCAAAGACCAGCACGTGCTCTACACAGGACGGATTTGGTTGCAGAGACAACTCACTGAGAGTAAGTAAACCTTTTCACTCAACACAGAGAGCAAGAAAATTATCAGGAAGAATGATATAACGAGAATTATATTCGCATCTATTCTACACCATAGAAATGAAGCACGGTACCTTCCCAGGTAGTAGTGAAATAATGAAATGCAAACACTATGCTTCCATCTAGAGGAGTAGGTGGGCAATTCACATCCAGACATGAAGTCCCATTGCTTCCATGTTAACTTTAGTCTGTTCACCTGGTACACCCCACACTGCTGGTGTGGGTTTGTGTCTGTGACACCACAGCTGAATTATATGAGAACACACAGCTGAGTTGTCGTCCTGCCCTTAAGCAGACACAGAGTACTCCCACAGACTCAGGTGCTCCCTGCAAAGACCAGGATGCATGCAATATGAGAAGGACTTTGCACAGTAAGAGAGCCACACTGCACTACCATGCCTGCTTCTGGGCACAGAACAGCAACCTTTTGCTGCCCAAATGCCAGGAATGCAGCAGCTTCATCACCACACAGGTATTAAAGCTCACTGGAATCAGCAATGGGAAAACATGCTCCAGGGAAAAAGTCCTCTGCTTAGAAAGCTGGTACAGGAACAGGAAGCACAAATCTGGTCTTTGTGAAGTAACTGGCAGTGAGTGCATTCTATGCAATACAATCTGTGGGCATCATGCATGGCCCATTCATGTACGCAGGTACTGAGAGGGGAAAATCATCCCATCACCTCACAGGTTTCAAACCCAGCTGAAGTAACCTTCCTTTAAGTTTCTGTTACACCTCTGATGAACTGCAACCTGAGTGTCTCTAACTTTAGTCAATTCCGATCAAGTCATACCAAGCTCTGTTTTAGTTTGAACTTCAGGAATGAAAATATGTATAAAGTACTTGTCTAACATACCACAAATACCTGAAGAAAAATATTTACTTTTTAAAACATCTCCAATAGTGCTAAGGCCTGAGGAGCACTGGACTCCTGTACTGGTACACTGCACCACCCCTTCAGCTGTACTGAGATTTCTTCAAGGATTCCTTCAAGGACTTCCTTTGGTTTGCAATAATGGAAAATTCTTTGTCTTTGATGTAGCTTTAAGAAAATTACATTAAAAGTAAACACCCACCTTTTCCATGTCGTCCCAGTTGGTGATAATTCCATGCTCAATGGGGTACTTCAGTGTCAGGATCCCTCTTTTACTTTGTGCTTCATCCCCTACATAGCTGTCTTTTTGACCCATTCCAACCATAACACCCTGCAAAGTATATTGTTCTGCTATTAGTGCAGCATATAATGCATATCACGCACAGTAAAAAGAACACTGTCTAAACCTCATGTGAAACACTGTACTTACTGCTGCTACAGTTGGCCCACAGTGTACTTCACAAAGCCAAATTAAAATGTGAATTTATTGGTAACCACTGACTGCACCAACTCCCTCAATAAACCCTCCAGGAAGCCCAGCACAGCTGCAGAAACGAAGCTGGGGTCTTACACCACGCACAGCAAATGCCTGTGTAGAAGCAATACCTAGGAAGACACCAGTAAAACCACGGTATCTCCAGGAGAGGTGGGTACTTCAACATTGCAAAGAATTATTTGAAATTAATTGCAGATGAAAGGGAGAGAAGATGGTTTTGGCTCTAAAGATGTACTTCATATATTTGCTTGCACTTTGTGTCCAAGCATTTCCACTACTGCCTTTCAGTGGTGAGATCACTCTTTGCCAGTAGACCACTTAACAATGCAGGTAAAATAATAAACATTTGAAAATCTGCATTAATTAATGCTCTTTTGTGAAACATATATAAGAGATTTTGTAAAAGAAAACTAACATGTTGAATAATAGTTTTATTAACTTTATCATGCTTGCATTAGGAAGTCCATCATTCTCTAAATATAATAAGACACTGGGTACAACATTATTCAGCCAATACTAAAATATATGTATATATATTTTGTATATATATATTTAATTTTGCCATGGATAATAACTCAGTCACTGAAATGTTTCTCTGAGCAAAATGACACGGCAGCTCCAATCACAATTAAAAGCCAGTGAACAGTTCTAGAGGTTAAAGAATGGACATGCTTTCAACAACTGACATTTAAACTTCAATAACTCATAGAGGTGATCAAAACACATTCATTAAAAAGCTTAATATTTTATGCCTGTTTAAACAGGCTTATTCAGTGTGGCAAAAGAAGACAGAGAACTTCAGGGAAGGGGTTATACACCTCAGAAAATTAAAATCTGACTCAGATAAGAACAAAATCAATGAAAACTGGCAACTTCTAATTTTAAAGGAATGGTTAGAAAACTAATTAAGCAAGCAAGACCTTTGTCAAGTTCAAGAAAAATCACATTCATCTTTTCTAGCCTTGCTGGAGTTGATTAAGAGATGTGGTAGAGACCTTTTTCAGACGTTTAATGGGCACTGCTATTGTTTAATGGAACAATAAAAGGACCTTACCACTATTATTCATTTGGTTTCTTGTGTTAGCAGTGTTCTGTCTTTTATGTTTGTATTGATATAGCAACTTTTTTGGGTTTTCCTCCCATAAGACATCTCCACATTATTAAAACATTTGTGTTCTTCTATAGTCAACATTTTATAGTTGAAGAATACCTTTCCCAAAGGATTTGGAAGCCCATTGTATAAAAGATATGTAGATCAATTACCTGGTTCTTAACAAGCTCAATTCCCACAAAGACAAATAGGAGATTCACCTGAGTAATCCTTTATCACTGCCACGAGTCTCACAAATGCGAGCAGGCAGCACTTCCATTTTTGTACCAACAAACCTGATGTCGAGGGCGTCCAACGATGGATGGAAACACAGCTCTTGGAGCATCATCTCCTGCAAACCCAGCTTTGCAAAGCCCAGACCCATTGTCACAAACAAGGGCAGTGGTTTCATCATCATCACACATAGTGCCTCAAGTTCGGGCTGCAAAATAGTAATTTGAAAGAGTTGGGGAGAGTAGATGGAAGGGAATGGAACAGAAACAATTCCCCATCTTTAAGATAGAATACTGCTCTAAAGCAAAATGATTTTAGAAAATAACAAAACTAACTACCAAACTCTATGCTAAAGGCTCAGTTCTGGAAAGCACACTAAGTATCCACATAAATTTCAGCTTGAATGAATTTTAGTGAACCAAGTTATCAAGGACCAACTCAGCCTCCATTTCCAAAAGGGAAATCTCTGACATTCCTGTGATACTCTATTAAATGACCTGGCAACCACAGAATGGATTCAGCTAACGGATACACATTCAGCCCTACAAGAACTTCAGCAAGCAAAACTCCATCTCTTCCAATGCTGAATTACCTTCTAGAAATCACATTTGTTAAAAATGAATTAATCATATGCACCCACCAGTTATAACCTTAGTGCTTAAGTGGTAAATAAGAACTCCTGAACATGAACTCTTTCAAATGCTGCTTTTGTTCCCTCTAATGGCATTTTCAGCTTTGCCTATTTCCCAGAAGGCCACCATCAATCTGAAGAAACTAAAAATAACCGCCACAGAAACTTTAGGAAAGTGTCGGCTGTGTTTTTAAATGACAGCTACTCTGTAACATTAAGTGCTGGTGAGAGGACCCGTTCCATACTTGTAATGGTAAATATCTTATCAAAGCAGCTATTCTGGGACATAGAACAAGCTGTGGCTGGCACAGCCAGCCAAAAATCAACAAAACCACAGCAGATGGCCAGCACATCAGACAGTGTCCTGAACTCACTGAAATCCATGGCAGGACTCCCACTGAGGGAGGGCCCGAATTTCACCAAGACTTCTCTTTCGGACTCCTTGTTTATTTTTAGGGCTGTATGACCGCCTCTTTAGGCAGTCAAGAGAGAAGTATTGCACTTTTCCTTTTCTGGCAACTTCATTCACTGAGGAAGAGAACTTTAAGAACAAGAAAGGAATGAACGAGAAAACAGAACTTATCCCACTAAGTCTTCAAACAAGTATGAGACTTTAGATGGCATTTCAGTTCCATATAAGCAAGTGCCATGCATAGGGGCAGCTGCAAGCACTGGCTGAGCAGACAGGAACACGAGCATTTATTCTAGAGCCAATTTGGTCTGCCTGATCTGTGGGGCTTAAAACAGCCTCATGCTTTTCAGAGGGCCACTGCAATAATACTGAAGTCCTTGGATATTTAAAAACAAGGTTTTCTCACAGCAGCCAATGACTGTGCACTGATAGGATTCTCTGCCCCTTCTGCATCAAAAGAATAAGGTCCTGGTGTTCACTCCTTCCCCATAGGCTTTATGGAGTAAGATCACAACATATGATTGATCAGAACGCTGCTAGATGAAATGGAAGCATAATTTGAATACATGATAATGCAGTTATTATAAAATAATAATCGCTTTAATTGATGTTGATATGCATATGATTCCTTTGCTCATAAAGAAGCTGAATATTTCTAACATGTTTGCTTATAGCTTTAACTAAGGAATGTTTAAACATTAGTTCCAGCAGGTGGTATTTGTGAATCTTCATCCACACTGCCACAAGCCTTTACTTACTTCCAAAATCCTAACAAAAAGCCTTTGAAAAACACAATAAGCATCTTCCAGCATTATACATCTTTACAGAACTGTATCCAGATTTTGACTCCAGCAATGTGAGCCTGAACCAGAGCAACTTTAGTTCCTAAGTACAAGAACTACATCAGATGAAATGCTTCAATTTCAAATAAGAGAAGTTAGAAGTAGAGACATTCTTCACAGCTCTGATAGTTCAGCACTGATCGTTGGTTCCAAAGGCTGGATACAACAAAGATTAATTAATCCCCAAGGAGAAAAAGTAATATTCCTATTAACTCTCATGTACAACACTTTAAGTGCAACTGTGAGAGGAAAAATAATGTCAGTTGCAACCATTCCCCGAGAAACAAAATTCACAGTGAAACCCCAATTCATCTCTACAAGCCAGATATTGGAGTGCCAGCAGTTATTCAGCTGGTACTTATACTCAGTATTGGTTAGATTCCAGACAGGTCACTGAAACTTTACTAATAAAATTAATTTGTTCATTTCACGCTTAAAAAAAGAATAGTAATGATCTTTCAATACTTATCATTACTTAGTCATAAGGTAAATGTTAAAGACTACTACTTAAATACACAAAAACATTCAAGGACAGTCATGCTTTGCAGCTGCTGTTTAATATTAAACAGAATAACATTATTCTGTTTAACAAACAGAAAATTTCCTATTTGTTTTTATTTGTTCCTGCATAATGCCTGATGTCCAGAGAGCACTATTAAAGCTCTAAATTGCACAGCATGTTCTGCATTTTGTATGCATATCCAGCACTTGTCAAATAAAAGTCCTTGTTGTCTATGCTGTTTCAGAACTGAGAAAGGACAGATGCCTGAACCATCTAATTCCCTCAAACTCTCGAGCCTCCATGTCTTGTGAATGCCTTCCCCACATCCATCCTCCCCTGCCCCTCAGTGAGTCGACCAAGTGTAGGTAACACTGAAATTAATACAGCCATCCATTCTCAAGACAGTACTCCTTTAGCACCTTAGCTCCCTTAGGACAGAACACTTTTACAAAGTGTTTAATACTTTAGCACAAAATGCTGTGAGAAAACTAAATGTGATGGAATACATTCACCTTGTGCTTCATCCTGGTTGGTGTCACAGCTGCTCGTAACTACCTGTTCAGCCTGTACATATAGATTCTTCTAGGCTTCAGATAAAGACGGTTCCACTGTATACCACTAATCTTTCCAGTGATGAGAAGCATCTACACGTCCTTACAATCACACAGTCAAACCTGAACTGCCTTACACTACGAGTCCTGGAATTCCTTCAATGGCTGAGGCAAAGAAGCATCCAGGAGCACATCTTGGAAATAAGCAAGTGTACACATATCCCCCAGAAGATCTCAAACAAAGTGAAAAGAAGTGTTAAAATCATCAGCTGTTAACAGGAGAAGCTCTCAGGGAGTACCTACCTGGGAAACAGTGATGGTCTGTAAAAGCACCTTCGTAAATGAAGTGATCTCACCTTCCATTACATTTATAACAGCTTCAGGAATGGAGTTCACAGAATATCTACATGTGTCAAGCCATTTTTGGAAACCCTTTTTTTCAGTTTGTGCTTATCACTGTGACAGCACAAAGGCCTAGATAAATTAGGGCAGGATTTCCATTACCTCTGAATCCCCTCCCACTTGCTAACTTGCTATGCCTCATGAGAAAGGATTTTTATTTTCATTAAACCCCCCTGAAGACAAAAGCCCTCACACCAGGTGAGCAAGACTGTAAGGTTCTGAGGTCCAGCATTGTCACTGGAAACCATTCTACTTCTTTAGAACACAAATACCTAAGAATAGCTTGTTATCATTCTTGTTAGCAGCCATCCTGAAGCAGGAGAAGTCTTGCCATGTACAGTTCTCACGTTTCAACTGTACTTGATGTTTGTTTGTGTGGCACAAAGACTGAAAATAGCCGACTTATCTCAGAATTTCAGTGACACTGGGGCTTAAAACAGGGACTGAATCAGCAATAAGCCATCCAAAAGAGATGAGCAGTACTTCACACACAAAAAAGAAAAGATAATAACTACATTGGAATATACTGGATTGGGAATCCAGACCGTTAGTAGACTAAGATATATTACAGAATCACCATAAGAAGAAAGTTTGTAGGCTTTACCTCCGTTACCTAGATAATTAAGGCCAGTGATATTTCCCATTCCACATCACAAAAGAAAACTTCAGATATAATTCAGTAAATGTTAATCCTGCAAACATCAACTCTCAACCTATCCCCCTTTCTCCCACCATGTGACCATGCACAGTGGAAGACAAAAATGTACAAAAATCCTTGTAACACAGGCAGCTAATTTACTTCATGAATACTCAAGTCTACCTTGTAAAACTGATGGAATCCTTCGATTTTCATATTCATTACCTTTTCCCACAGTATTTTAGTCTAGTTAGGAAAACAAATGGTCTTATCTTCTTGTGACTTTATGTCTACTCTCATAGACTTGGCTTATTTTGAATGCATCTCCATTTTATACAGGTATGAAAGGAAACACAGACAGAACAAACAATGAACAGCACCGAGAGTAAAAACAACATTCTAGCTTCTAGTCACCACAGCCTTTGCAAATAATCTGGTTTTGTACCTACAGAAACTGAGTGCAAATCCTCTGCTTTTCATAGCCTACCAGTTGAAAATGCAACAACTCCTCATTTGTAATTCAAAGTATATAAGATATGTAAGACCATAGGTTTATGAGCCTGAAGTTCATCTGTTGAGCAGCTAAGTCACATTTGGCCACAAGACAGACATTAATTGAAACCCATCAAGACAACACAAATTGGAAGTAAATTTAAACACACAAAAAGTTACAGAAATTACACCTCTGAAATGACAATAAAGGAGTATAAGAAGCTTAAGACATTTCTTCATGCCAATTCTCAGTCCAGACTGAAGCATATACTTCACCTTACCATATTACCATATACAGACCCGTGTACCTTGAAACAGCCAACACAAACTAAAAAGGCTTAATATAGCCAAAGAACATTGACTTCAGCTTATTTTTTGAATGAAAATAAAAGGAAATCAAAATCCAGTTCTTCTTTCTTTATTGCACTCTTTAGAACTCCCTGTTGTAATCAAGAAGCCAATAGACAGTAATAGCTGAATATTCCTTTAAACTGTATAGTTCAACTCTTAAAATAAAATTTATTTAGAAAAGATATCATTTACAACACATTCAGTAGTAATCATTCATTATGTACTCACAAGCAATATTAAATAACTTGTATGCAGCAGTTTCTTTATAGGGCAAACGAGGGCAATATTTTCTCCTTAGCAAATATAATACCCCACTGTTAAAGAGCAATTCAAGTCAACTTTGGGACAACTGTGATATACATAAATTTCTTACAAGAAGCTCAAGATTCATATAGTGTAACAAGAATATATACAACTGTGTCCAGTGCATAGCTCAACAGCAGCATGTGAAAAATTATCTTGAATTGGCACAACATTACCTATAAGAAAATAATTTACTCAGAAAATGCAGTGTACTCAGAGAACACCAGTGAGGCACAATAAAACAATAAGATGTAGTGTAGCCAGGTATGTAAGGAATAAATAGCGGGATTTTGCTCTGGAGGTCAGCAGCTTAGAACAGGTAAGACTTCGTCCTCGAAGCCATCTTCTGAAAGAAAGGGCTCCTCTTTTCACCTGGTTAGGAAACAAAATGATCATAAATACGTAAGAAGCAATTCCACTGTAACCTAGACTTCTCTGGCACTGCAAACATTCTAACTCTGATGCAGCAGAGGACATAAACATGATTTAAAGATAAAAGAAAACAGCATTAATAAAGGGGAATATGAACGAACATAAAGTGTTCGTATGCTGTGTAATTACATACGCATACTAGAGACAAAGACATATAATTATATGCATATAAACTTTATTTAATGGCCTGATATGTAATCAAATTAAATTTTAGGTCGCTTGTATTTTGGTTTGAACATATGTTATGTGTAATGTGGCACGTTTTGCACAGCTACCTGTTTTTGACTCACCATCCACAACCAGAATAGAATGAATTTTTTCACCATCTACTTTGCTATGTTGAGTGGACCCCTCTGTAGCCTACACATCCCATGATATGTAACACAATAAAAGTGTGCTTCAGTCAGCATTTTGGACTAATGGCAGATTAAACAAGTAGCTGCTTTGTGCCAGCATTTACATACAAAGAGGATAACCTACACTCAGCAATTCCCAGAAACTCAGAAGGAAAATGGGCACTCCAAGAACGAACAAAAGAGACAGAGGTAAAGCAGAGAAAGACCAGAGAAACGAAGAGTAGCTCGAAAGAAAATAATGAACTGTGATGCCTTCAGTCCTATCTGCAATTAACAATAAGACAACATATGTACCACTTAAGCAGCCTATAATATGGGGTTTTTTAAAAGCATATAATTTACTTACCTTTCTTACAGTAACATGTTCACTAGGACTGATGATTAAAGCTTCTCTTTCCTCCTCGGTTTCCATTCGAACAGTGTATTCGCTAGGTACAGACCTGTAACTACTGACTTCAACTCTAGAGGAAAGTTAAAGGAAGTCAGTGGAATACAGGATTGCCTGCTCTTCCAAAATACGAAATTCAGATTAAAACAAACAAACAAACATCATATTGTACATTTAAATTACTGGAGAGAGCTCCCTATAAAAAGCAGTAAGACTTAGAGAATGATGGCAACATAAACCATTTGCAGACTATTCTCAGGGTGTTCACAGAATCATAGGTCTTTTCTCAAGGATAAACAGATCCAGTTCACTTAGCCTTTCTTCATAAAAAAGATGCTCCAGGCCCTTCACCAACTTTGTGGTCCTCCAAAATGACTCTTTCCAAGAAAGAATGCTATTTATTCTGAATAATCCTCATCATTGCTAGCTGGTTAAATAGCAGTTTTAAGATTATGATACCAAAGAAGATTTTACTTGGGCAGATGATTTGGGGAATTTTAAATCTAAACCATGATGGTACCAAAGTCACAATGTGTATATTTCTTCTAACTGGGCAAAAATAACACTGAGTTATCAGAAGCAAGAGATTAAATTGAAAACAATAAAAGCTAAGGCCATTAACATTTTCTTGATCCAGAGTTAGAACTAGATTTTTAACAGTCACAAATGCATTTTTCGTTGCTTCAGGTACTACACTTAAAGTCTTAATTCAATTGTCAAAAATCTAACGTCAACAGAAAAATCAGCACTAAATATAAAAGGCAGACAAAAAAAAAGCCTGACATAGATTTTCAGTTCTGTAGTACACTTTGCATTTGCTCTAAACTACTGTAAATGAAAACCTCAGGATGAACCCATTCAAAAAGAAGCTGAGCCACAAGAGGAAGCAGAAGAGGAAGGTGGCTTAAGCTCTCTGAATACACAGGTTTTTTCATACTTGCATAAGGGTTTAATATAGCAATCCATGCCTTCAAAAGAAAAAAAACCAAAAACATTTCACAGTATAGTTTACCTGTTACTTAGCTCTTCAGAGAGTCCAAGAGCTTCTTCTGCAGCTTCTCTCCTTCTCTTTTCTTCTGCTAGTGTTTGTGTAAGCTGTGAGAGAGCCTGCTGCACTGAGTCATATTGTTGCTCAGTGTCTGCAAGCCTGCAATTAGATAGATTTTGAAATATTGAAATACAATCAAGTACTAATATTGTAAGAATATGACTGACACATTTAATGTACTGTAAATCAACATCCTTCCCTTTCCCAAAAGAGAGAGAAAAGCATTATATATGCACTTATAATACAGCTGTTAGAAAAAAAAATATTGCTAATAACACTCTTCAGTTCTGACCTTTTTCTGAGTTCACTTAGCTCCATATTGTCTATTTCAACAATAACTGCAGATCTTTCCTGTGGTGCTCCAGGGGGAACTTCTGCTCTAGTTTCATCCTATTAAAAGGGGAAAGAGCTAGTCACAATTTTCCTAGTTGTATAAAAATCTTTATATCATTTAAAGAAGCCATGAGCAACACACAGCAGGGGAACAAAACTCTCTTGTGTCATTCAATCATTTAATTTCCAAACCCACAATTTTCCAAACCTGTTTTCTAAGTAAAAAATGACAGCTATCTCTGTGTGCTGCTGGACTTGGAAGATACATGTATGCTGCACAACACAGCAATCTGAGCTACGTCTGAAGTTCAAGAAATTCATCTACAAATGCACACAGTAACATAACAGACTGACCACAGTTTCATTAATAGCACAGCTATTCTACTATCAGAATCTGAGACAAATATCTGTGTGGTAGTGTATCAAGCCATACAAACAAGACACTTCAAACAGAGGCAGCAGCAGAATTCTACATAAGATTGTATTCTTTTTCTCATATTTGTGGATTTTGTACAGAATACCCCGTTATGTTTTGCCCCTTCATGATAAAATCAGAGTATTTGGGTTAGTTACTAGCTCTAGCTGCACAGTTTGTTGCTATGGTCTAACACAAACAGCAGAACAGAAATATTAGGATATTCAGTAAGATGCAGTGATGCACAAGTTGGGATCACCACCTAGACCGGCACTGAATAAATTCTTGGAAATAGATGGCTATGTGTACTTGCAGAATAGGTGATGCTACGAGACTGAATAAAGTAGATCTCCCTTTTATTTCCTCCAAGATCGGCTATGACTAACATAAAGCAATGTTTAAATACAGAGCTAGTGAGCTTTAGGCAGTGCAGAAGCACTGAGAACTGCCCTTAAGCAGCCCCATGCTTTGTAATCAACACGTTAAGGAAATGGAACCTGAATTCTCTGTGAGATAAAAAGTAGGGATTAATTGCTTTTTTAGTGTACAGTTCTCCTTGTTATTTTTGTTTCTGGAGAAGGTTTATATATGAATCCACATAATATTTTAGGTTCTTCCATTATTCAGTCATTATTAACTAAACAAGGCAGTATAGGAAAGCATTTTAGAAATGAATGGATCACGAAGAGATAAGCTTACATGTGTATGATAGGTTGCAAAGGGTACTGAGATGCTGAACTTGATAAACAGATCTCACTTCCCAAAATATTACAAATGACTTTGCAAAGTGGTTTGTGACTGCTGTGAAATTATCAGCAAATCTTGCTAATCCATTAATCAGCGATCATCCAATTACCCTGCCAGTTGTGGCCAATTCAAAAAAAAAAAAAAAAAGATGGTTCAAAATGAAAACAGCATCTGTAAAGAGCTTCCTGAAAAATCTAATTAAAAAAACAGCTTTATAGCAATAGTTACCTTCAGTGTGTCACAGACTATTGTATCAGCAAAGCAATTAAAAAACGATAAGTAAATGCTCTGTAATGTTTATTTTTGTTCAGCAAAAAAAATACCAGCAAAGGTGCAAGTATGGAAAGTGCCCTAAAAATGTTCTCTATGTTCATTTACCTGAATGGTGCCCTGGAAGGATGTCACCTGCATTGCTTGATATTCCCTCTCCAGTCTTAAATAACGATTCTGCAAATCAGTGTAACGAAGCTGGTTATCCCTTAGAGTCTGAGACAGAGTTTTCAGCTGGGCAGACAACACAGCGTTCTCTTCTGCTGACTGCACATTCTGAAAGAAATTATAATTTAAATTATTCAAAAAGCCCAATAAAGCAAACACAAGTACTATCTCATTCAGGAAATCATTAGAAATGAGATCTGTTGTTGAAAGTTTGAAAGTAACTGCATACAGTTTTCAGAACTGCATCCACGTTTTGGCAAGGTCAGCTTAGTAAGACTGAACTAGCTGTTTTATGAGAAGTAGAAATAACAAAACCTGAGTATTGTCTCTATAATCTATATGCTAAAAACAGTAATTCCAGGAAAAAGATGTTCATCAGGAAGCTGAAGTATGTAAAAGCAGTCAAGTTTTCATATTCTCAATAACAAAACAGCAATATGGTTCTTCACCCTTTCCCAATCATCCATCTTCACTTGTAGGTCAAGATTTCTACGACAGTTTCAATATTTGGTTGAAACTGTTATCACATTTATTAAATGCTCTGGTGAAGCAGTAAAAACAGACTCAATTACAGATGAAATGCAACAAACCTAACTCGTTCTGAATAGCAAGATACACAGGATAAGTGCTTAGTGAGTATCCAAAAACATTTACAAACTTTTGTAAGCAAAACACATCCACAAGCAAACCCACTTCATAAAGACACTGAGGAAACATTTTAGAGGTATTCCATGTTCGGTATGAGATAGTTAAAATTTTGTTCTATTTTTCTAATGAAAAATACTTGAATTCAAGCTTAGCAACACTCCATTCAAAAGAAATTTCCTTAGAATGCAGATTCAAATAAACATCTCTCAGACAAATATGTAGCCAGAAAGAACGTAATACTGAGTTTATGCTGCAATTTCTAGTCTGAGCCAAATGGAATTTTTTTGAAGAATTCTGTTTTGAAGTGAAGTTTCAATTATACAAGATACCACCAGTTTAGCCATATTTCTCTGTGTTGTTAACAGCTCAGGTTCACACTGACTATTTAGGATGACAGTTGTTGCTTTAAGTTACCTTTGAATTAATCTGATGTAAATGCAGATCCTTCTGGTGCATCTCCTGAAGACAGCGCTGTAGCTCATTCTGAAGACGATTTCTTTCAGCCAACACATGCTTGACATCCTCAGGGGTGTCTGCACCTCCAACAAGGGAGGCAGTTTCCAAAACCTTAAGAAGTATCAGCATATGCAGGTTAAATGGTAAAGGAATTTTCTAAATAATTCAACATTAAATATACATAAGGACTACACAATGACTTCCTTTTCACAAGATCACTTCCTTCCTATAAGGTAATTCCACATGTTTATTTACAAAAAAAAACTACTACTTCTTAATCTACAAACTTCATAGAAAAAAAAAATTACAAATGGTGTGAATCGTGGAAGTGGAAAGTGGGTTAAAGTTGTGAATATCTGGTAGACCAAAGCTATGATGCTAATGTCTAATAATGAAGGAAAGTGAGCTACCTTCAATGGTTTCTGGATTCTATTTTCCCATACAATCATGAAATAAAGACTTTTATAAGGTACTTCATAACCCAGCAGACAATGAAGTTCAACAGCCCTTGTTTGTCATCTTGAACACACAAAAAAAATGAATAGTATATGACAGCTATAAATTTCATCAGCTGAAACATCATTTTTAGTGAAATTAATGGAAGATGGCTTACCTCTACTTCCTTTGGTACAGAAAAAGCAAATGAAAATATTATTCCAAAATAACATTTTCCTTGAACCTTTAATGATAATCTATGAAAGCAGATAACTGGGTCTCAGCTGTTGTCTTTCTAAATTTGGTATTTTGTTCCTGCTAGAACCCAACTCCAGCTGCTTCAGGGAAAGGACAACAGTGCTTCCATTAGGCATCTCTCTCCCTTCTCCCCACAGTTAGGTAATATTCTCATCAACAAATACTTAAGAGATTGATTTATGTTCTTATGAATTTGCTAGCACCAAGTATGCAAGTTCTGAATGCTGTTGCTATCCATGTAAATTACCAGTTTCTATTTTGATCCTGTTAAAAAACGTGTACCTGAAAACAGATTGTAGAAATCATATATCTTGAAAAAGTTCATGCTATCTAAAAGAGCACATCTCTTTACTAGTTTTTCATATCACTTTATCTTGGATTCACAAGAAGCAAGAGTAAAGATTCTCAGTTCATAGACACACATCGTACACTACAGTTAGACCATTTATCTCTTTGATTTCTTCTCTAACATGAACAAACCTCAATCTTTTCTGAATTTTCTTGTTTTCTGTATCACGTTTTCACTCTTGCAAAACAATTTTATTACAATGCTTCTGTGAAGCTAAGGTGAAGTGTAGAGTTAATGGCTTTGCTCCACTTTACCTACCATTTATTCAACATCCAAAACAATTGATTAACGCTGTTTGTTGTGAAGTAAGATACAAGCAAGTAACCCTGTTTGTCCATCTGTACCAATAACACTAGCATCAGTTAGACACACTTAAAATTGGATTTAAAAAAATTTAAGATGTTCATGTCTCAAAAGAAGTTATGCTACTTCTGTCTTTAGTGATTTTATATATACATACTGATAATTATAATCAGTGGCTAAGGAAAATATAGTATACATGATATTTTCAGCTGAGAGAAAAACAAGTATAGCCTGTACCACAGTTTGCCTGGCAGCTAATTAAGTCTAAGAGCATGCAAGGACTCAGTAACTGATAAACACATTGTTGGCACCCTTCAAATAATAGTACAGCATTCTACTTCTCTTTTGAATGCGTGTCATAGGAACAAGTAGCAACATGGGTTTTATAATAGCACGAACTGCAAATGACTCATGATAGGCAGAATATTGGCACAAGAATTACAGACCCATAGTTAATTTCCTCCTAAGGACATAATACATTTTACCTCAGCTACTATGTAAGAACTCCTCTGTGAGTTGTCTGAAAGCTCCAGCCCTCCTGATCGGATAAAATTAAGTGAGAAAGCTATAAACTGCGTTACTTTTTTTTCCCCCCCTTTCCAATATAAATCTCTGTATTTATCAGCACCACGTCTGCTTCTGAATCATACTTGTGGTCATTCACCAGGTTTGAACTTCTTCATATTATATTCTGGATTTAACTAATCTAAAACAGCAGTTTACTAAATTACTTAAGGAATTTATTAATGTTATCAATGATGTAAAGAGAAAATAAAGCTACCTTACAGTTTAACCATAACAAATTGATACTCACTGGCTAAGAATGAATAACCAGTTACTGGTTCATGAGAGTTCTTCACCTTTTGTTTGATAACTATAATTTTATTTATGAAGCTTCTTTGCATGCTTTTTATCCATCAAAACATACTGCAACAGTGAGTTTCCTCTGTTGGTTTATAAATGTAACAAACTTCTTTTTTTTAATTTAAAAGAAGTTGAACCATACCTACACACCTGACTCTATTTAAAATGTGTTCCTAAGTATTGCAATTCACTGACCTGGTGCAGTTGTAGCTTACTATTTGTCTGGCCCCCAGAATAGCGAAATACAGACGATGCACTCTACAGCATATCAGCCTTCGCTATCACATACTAGATTGCTCACACTTAGGAAGCAAACTGCAAATTTGTAAAGTAAATTGACTGAACTAGGTTGATGCTTCCTGCTGTATTTTGTTTACCTTGACTGGGTAAATGTTGCCAGTGGAGATTGATTTCTTAACAATGATGTCTTCTTGCAGCTTCTGCAGTTCTGCAATCTGACAGTCTTTCTCAGCAACTGTCATTTGATATTGATTTCGCAGTGCTTGGGACTCTGAGAGGAGGAGGTTCTTTTCCATCCTGATTGCGAAATAAGAAACCAACTATTAAATGAAAACATACTATACAGAAATCAATGCAAACAATAAGGCTGTTATTTCTAACACAAATGGCAGTTTTTAAACACTTATATGCAAACATGGTACATTTTATGAGTATTCTCGATACATATTTCCATTTGAAGATGTCTCTTCAAAATGGCATTCACAGCATTAGATAGAAGGTGTGACATTATTTATCAAAGATAATAGAAGATGTGAACAATGCAGAAGTGGACATTTGAATTTACAAAAACATTCCTCAAATGTGAAATGAAGATTATGAAGATTATTATGAAGATTAAAGGTGCTTATAGTGAGAGAGGAGGTGGTCTCTTCACATTGGTGGCAGGATGAGGGGAAATGGCCTTAAGTTGCACCAGGGAAAGTTTAGGTTGGGTATCAGGAAACACACCTTTAGATAAAGGGTTATTAAGCACTGGAATAGTCTCTCTAGGGAGGTGGCTGAGTCACCATCCCTGTGTGTGTTTAAAACCTTTCTGGATGTGGTGCTCAGGGACATGACTTAGTGGAGGGTTGTTAGTAAGGGTAGTGTGGTTAGGTTATGTTTGGACTCAGTGATGTTTAAGGTGTTTCCCAACCTGAGCAATTCTATGATTATTTTCAACACACAGTTGAGTCAAATCTGCAATATTTCAGACATCTACTTAAAAACAACAGTAACAAAAAACTGGGAGGAAATGTCAGGTTTATCAGTGGTAACTTTTACTTAGATGACAATGTGACTGTGCACATTATGAAAATATTCTTCTGATAAATTATACGTAATTCTCTTTGTCAGTTATATGTCAGGCTTAAGTCAATGAAGAATTTCAAGCAAAAGCCTTATGCATTACTTGTTAATGCAATTTAAACATTCATACCTCAATCCAGCAAGTTCACTCTGGTATGATGCAATCTCCCTCTCAGTTTCTGCTTGGAAGGCTTTTGTCTGGTGCAGTGCCTTCTCCAAATCATCAACCTTGGCCTTCAGTTTTGATATTTCAACAGCTGCAAGGTTGGCTCCTTCTTTAGCCTACATTTAATAAATACGATTAGTAAACTGGAAGGAAAACTACATAATTGAAGTTTTATCAGTACCAGAATTCTAGTACAGAATTCTTTTGCTTGCTTTTCCCATTTGCTTCTGTTCAACAGGAAAATTATCTAAACTCTCAAGATTCTACACATCTTTAGTCATACTGTGTTCTCTTAGCACTCATGTAATTTGCCAAGTCACGTATTCTTTGCATTAAATTAAAAAAAAAAAAAAAAAGTAAAACAAAAAAAGAAACAAACAAGCAATGTAGCCAGTTAAAACTTACCAATCTTTCCCTATCGATCTGAGGCACGTCCAAATTACTTTTAAAATAATTTATATCATTGATGCTGTTGCAAGCAATGGGAAATGAAGCTGTGCCCCCCTGTTTAGTTTCAGAAGCTACCTTCTGCTTGCTGAGTTCCTGCAGCAATTTATCTCGGTCATCCTGAAGACTGGCCATAGCCTTGGAAAATGCTTCAATCTGCTGAACATAATTCCCACATTCAGATGAGAGCCTGCTAATCTCCAGCTCACGGGTGACAAACGTCCTACAGAGATTTTCAATTTCATCAGCAATCTGATCAACTGTAACCATATTTGCAGGATCAAAAAGTATCTTTTTCAGAAGACCATTTTCCTTGAGTATACTGACAAGATGGGATTTAAAGCTACCCAATTCAGCTTCAAGTTCAACTCCTTTCTTTTTTTCAGACTTGAGTTCTGATGTGTATTTGCTCTGAAGTATATTTAAGTCCTCTATTATCCTATCTCTATCATTTTGCAGAGCAGTCATTGCTTTGCCAAAGGCCTCATTCTGAGATCTCAGCTCTCTATTCTGAGATTGAACTTCTACTATCATCTCTGTAAAAGCACCAGGTTCACATCCATGCTCAACTGTCTGAAATGCCTTACTGTATTCCCCATCTGCATCCTTAGTATTTCTGCCTAGTGATTTCTGGAGGTCATCAATCTTCAGAACTTTTTCTCCATACAGTCCATTGGATGAACTTTTTTTTTTCTGGATGCTACCACTAGTTAGCAGTTTTTCTCCAGATTCAGAAATAAGTTTCTCTTTGTTTAATGATGCAATTAAAGATTCTAAATCATCTACTTTAGATACTAATTTTTTATTTTCATGTTCCAAAGATACAACAGTATTATTTTGCAGTTGGCTGGACAGTTGCACCTCTTTGATTTGTTTCTGAAGATCATATTTTTCCTGTTCAAGGCCTTTAATGAAATCCAATTTCTGCTTAAGTAAGTCTTTTAACTGATGATCTTTCAGAGATAAAACTTGGTTGAGATCTTCCCTATACTTTATTAACTGGGCATTTAGCATTGCATTTTCAGAATGAAGATCATCTATCTGATTAAGTAGTACTCTTAATTCTTGTTTCAACGCATTATTCTCACTTGCACTGCCAGCTATAAGATTGTCCCGTTGATTTATGACATTTTGGTGAAGATTCTCCAACTCTTTGTATTTAGAAAAAAGGTTGTCGCGATCATTCTGAAGAGATGACATTGATTTCTTAAAAGCATCTAGTTCACTGGCAATTGCAGCCTTGTCTTGATCTGCCTTATCTGCTTTCATCTTGAGATTTCTCAGTTCATTTTCCATCTTCTGACAGGACTCCTCAGACTGTTCTCTCTCCCTCTGCAGCGACTGGAGCTGACGCTCATATTCTTTGATTTGTTCTCTATGTTCAGTCTGTACCTGAATCAGATAGTCAGAAATTCCATCACTTTTTGAAGAAATGAGTAAGGAAATTTCTTTATCTTTATTATTCAACATGATTTTCATTTGCTCAGAAATGGCAACCTGCTTTTTCAACTCAGCATGAATTTTTTCCTTTTCAGCAAGAAGGTTTTGCAGTTCTTGTTCTTGTCTTGTAAAATTACTTTCCAGTACTTTTATCTCTCTTCCGGAACTTTTACTATTCTCCATGAGATGATTAAGAGAATTATTTTCTTTAAGAAGTGCTTGCAAAGCTTCTTCTTTTGACTGAAGAGCATTCTCCAACTCTTGCTGCCTATTAAAAAAAAGTATATTTTCTTCCTTTATTCTGCGGAGCTCTTCACGCCATGGAACATCAGCAGATTTTTGCCTTAAATACAGTTCATCCCTTGTTTTCTCTCCCATAGAATATTTGATATTCAGCTCCTGAATCTGAGTCATTTTGTCTTTCAGTTCATCTTGTAGGGACATTATTCTTTTATTACTGTTTTCTATTTGTATCTCTTTATTCTGGATGGCCTCTTTGAACTGCGATTCCCAGGTTTTCATTTCAGTGATTACCCTGTCCCGGTCATTTTGAAGAGAGGACATACACTTTGCAAAAGCAGCTAAGCGTGCCAAAGCTGCATTCAAATCTGCCTGAAGCTTCCTGTTTTCAGAGTCCTTAAAGTTAACCTCCTCTTGCAATCCTCGAATCTCACTAATTGCCCTATCTTTTTCTCTCTGAATGGCACTGTGTCTTTCCTCTAGGTTCAAAAATTCTCCCTTGTGAATCAATTTTAATTGTTGAAGATTTAGCTCCAATTCTGTCACATATTCTCTCTTCTGGATTTCTAGTTCATCTTCTTTCCTCTGAAGTTCTTTTCTCCAATTAAGATTCTCAGCTGTAAGCCTGTCTACTTCTTTCTTTGACTGATCCAACAAGTTCACCTGTGAAGACAGCTTTTCATTGAGATGGCATATTTCTTCATTCGATTTGGTAAGCTTTTCTGACATATTACTCAAATCTTTTTCAAATTTTTCATTTTTTGACTGTGATAGTTTCACAGACCTTTCCAAATCCAGGATCAGCTCCTGGAATTTTATAGAATCCTTTTGCAAATGGTTAATCTCCTGCTGTTTCTCCTTTAAGAGCTCTTGTAGTTCTTTTGTTCGATTTTTATTTCCACTATTATCTCTCTGTGCACATTTCACCTTCTCCTCAAACAGCTTTATTAGTTGTAACTGCTGTTCTTCTTTTTCTCTAATCACATTACACTTCTCTGCCTTTAATTCTTCCAGTTGCTGTAACAGCACATTATTCTGCACTTGTGCTGATTTCACTGTATCAGTAAGATGATCAACCTCTTTAATATGATTAAGCAATTCTGTCTCAAGGAATTCCCTCTCATTCTTTACTTTGTAAGAATTTTCTTGTGCATTTTCTAATTCCTCCTGTAAGAGACATTTATCATCTTCTAAAATCTTAACTTTTTCATTTAGACTAACAATTTCTCGTGTAAGATTTTTACACTCCATGTCCAGCTTTGTGATACAATGATTTTTATAGTCCAAAGACTTTTCAGTTTCTTTCACCTTTTCTGAAATTAATTTTCTTTCTTGCTCCTTTTCAGAAAGTTTATCCCTTAACACATTAATGTCTGTTAACAGTGATTCATTCTCATATAGTGCACCTCTGATTTTAGATTGCATATCATTTTGGTACACTTCCATTTGAACTTGGAGGTCTCCCAGAGCTGCTTTAGTTACAGTGATGTTATTATGAAGGATGTCATTTTCATCCTGAATTTTTTCTAAAGCCTGCTTTAAGTTCTCGGAAGTTTGTTTCAGCTGCTCATTTTCCTCCATTAGCTGATTATTCTGTTGAGTGAGTTCGTGAAGACGGGCCTGGAGTTCTTCAATTCTTGCCTCTTGTTCACATATCTGCTTGTTTGCTTTACTCTGTAGTTCATCAACTTCCAATTTCTTGGACTCGTGGAGTTGTTTCAGCTGATCCTTAATAACTTCATTTTCATCAGCGAGTTTCTGAAAATGTTTCTCAAGAGCCTCCTTCTCAGATTCCCCTTCCCTGAGTCTCTGAATTGCCTCTTGTTTCTCTTTTCTAGTGACATCAATAACTTGCCTCATATCTGCTATTTTACTACTGATATTCTCATAGGCCTGAAGGAGGGATTCATACTCTTGCTTTAATTCACTGTGTTTAGCCTTCCAACCTGTTAATTCAACTGTCTGAGAATCTTTTAAGGTATTTAGCTGGAAAGAAAAGGCCTCTTTTTCCTGAACTATTGTCTCCATTGTAGATTTAAGACTTTCACAAGCAGCAGTTAGGTTTTCATTTTCAGCCAACAGTCTAGCATTTTCTGAAACAAGGCTCTCCTCTTCAGACAATGGAGAAACAGTATTTGAACTCTGTTTTTCTCTACCAAGCTCTAATAACAAGCATTCAAGCGAACTTGTCTTGTTCACCAGTTCTTCTCTTTCCAATAAGAGCTTATCAATCTGGTCTTTTAGATATTTATTTTCTCTCAGAGCTTCCTTACGTGATATTAAAGCTGCTTGTAATTTTCTTTGAAGGTGGTCTTTGGACTTCTCTTCTGCTGTAGTCCTTTGTCCTTGTGGTTTAGAATCACTTACATTAATGGTTTTTGCAAGTGGCTCTTGAACCATTTCCATTTCTTTCTGGGTTTTATTGTCTGCTGCTTCTTTTAGATTAGTTTTCCCACAGTAACCAGTCCTAGATAGTTGAAAAGAGGTGCCTTCACTTTGTAATCTTCCTTGAAGAAAACCACTTTCTGAAGAAAACTCTACCAGTTCTTTTTCAGTATCATTTTCTTCTTTACACTCTTTACTTGACACTACAGGAGTACTTATCTCAGCCTTCTCACGTAGCAAACAAAGTTCCGTCAGAAGCTTTTTGTTTTCTTGACTGACATGCTTTAACTCCCTTTTCATGTTGATTAGTTCCAAATTGGACTCCTCTAAATGATGAACAAGCTTCTCTTTTTCATTCCTTATTTCTTCAAATGCTGCTTTGTAACCGTGGACTTCTTGGCCCTCCTTTACAGCTTCTTTTAACAATTCCTTTTCAAGATCAAGTTTCTCCTTCAAATCTTTAAGTGAAGAATGCAATGTTTCTATTTCCTCGTTCTTTTCTGCAATTTCCTTATTAGCTTCCGTTCTCAGTTTCTGTAGTTTCTCCTGGCTCACCCTGTAATCCTCCTCATTTTTTTTAACAAGTGTTTCTTTCTCCTTATTTACACATTCCAGCACCATCTTCATGTCTGCAGTTTCAGCCAAGAATGCTTTCAGCTTTTTCTGCAGCTGCTTTATATCCTCCAAAAGGTTATCTTTACATTGTTCCTGGTACTGCTTCTGTTGTCTCATGGAGTTTAAGTCGACTGCTTTTCCTCCACCACCACTAAATTCAACTAATATTTTTCTCAGCTCCTCCTTTAACATTTCTGTTTCCTCCTGAAGCTTTGCATAATTATTTCTTAGTTCTTCCAATTCAGTATCTTTACTTGTCACTACAGTGATTAGGCTTTCTGACCCTTCAAAGGATGCAGCCTGAACCTTGTTTCTTGATTTGCTGGATTCCAAATTCTCCAGGTCACTTTCTTCTTCTCCTTCTTCCTTAGGAGAAACAAGCTCTTTCCCAAAATGTTTTTCTAATTGATTCAAGTCAGACTCTTTACATGCTCTTTGAAGATCTTTATGCTCTTGTTTGACGTGCTTCAAGTGTTTTTGTTCATCAAAATCTGCTGCAAGTTTAGTGTGCTCTGCCCCCTCATTCTGAAATATTCTTACATCTTCTTCCCTGACCAAAAGATCCCTCTGTAAGTCTTCTTTTTCTTTTTTTAACTGAATTACACTAATTTCATTGTTGGAGTCCAAACACTTTTTCTTGTCCCAGGCACTGGGCTCTCCAGAACTGGAATTTTTCAACAGTTCTTCATTCTTAACTTCAGGCTTCATCATTTCAAGAGCTACTAAGAGCTGAGAATGTTTCTCTTCATATGCACTTACTTTTTCATCAAGCATAGTTTGCATATGAGCAAGCATGTTATCCTTTTTCTCTAAAGATTTTAGGTTCTGCTCACAGATAATTTGTTTTTCAGCAATGACAGCATTTAGTTCTGTAATATTGGCCTTAAGTTCCTCTAAACAAGCGGCCTTTGCTGACAAGATATCATTCAAGTCAATTATTTTGTCATCTTTTTCTCTAACCTGTTGCTTCAGAGTTCCAAGATAGGTCTCTAAATCTTTATTTTGATCTTCAACTAGTTTCAGCTTGTCTGTTAACTCCTCAACTTTCTTCAACAACTCCTCTCTTTTTCCTTTCTCTTTCTCTATTTCTTCCTGCCCGCTTTTCTCTAGTTTTGCAACTTTCTGCATTAGATCTCTTCTTATTATCAATGCTGCTTGAAGTTTCTTCTTCAGATTCTCTTTTTCCTTGCCAAGTTTCTCAAGATTAAGATGCATCTCCTCCTTTTCTTTCATTATATCTTTAAAATCAGCTTCTCTGTTGCTTAACACAACCTGACTACGCTCCAGTTCTTTCTTACAGTCCTCAAGTTCCTGCAACACTCTATTTAGTTCTCCTACAGAATGATTATGAGCAGACTCAAGGTCCTGCAGTTTGCTGCTTAGTGTATTCCTCTCTTCAGAAAAATTCAGCATTTCATTAGACAATGATTCCATGATCTGGGTAACAGAACAGTCCTTTTCTTTCATTTGCTGGCTTAGACCAGAAATTAAATCCTTTTGCTGATTTACCTGTGAAGTTAAGTCTTCTATGAGTTGATCTTTTCTTCCCATTTCTTCAAGGAGACTTGCTAATTTTTTACTGTCAACGTGCAGTTTTTCTTGACTGGTTCTTACTATTTCTTCTGATTTATTTATCTCATCCTGAAGAAATTCAATCTGTCTATTCTTTTCTTGCACAAGAGACTGTTGTTTACATAAAGTTTCCTTGACAGCAACCATTTCTTGCGATAGGCATTTAATTTCAGATTCATAGGTACCCTTCATTTTATCAATATCATTCTGTAGCAGCTCCTTCTCTTTCTCAAGTGACTGCATACTTTTTAGTTCATCTTTTAGGACATCTATTTCTTTCTCTTTTTCTAAAAGAACCAGCTGCAATTGTTCTCTTTCTACTTCTTTGCTCAAAATAGTGGATATCAGAGAGGAGAATTTTTCGAATTGTATTTTACCATCAGTTAGCAGCAGTTCGGAATCTGAAGTCTGCACATTCTTTTCTTTACATAAAAGTCTACTATTAAGTAATGGAGATAAGCTTTGAGTTATTTCCTCTTTGGTAAGATCCAGTTCCTCCTGTAAATACTGGATTTTGCTATCCTTGGATTTCATTTCATTTTCTAAATGGTTCAATTGCTCAGTAAGATTTTTAATTTCTAAAGTTGCCCTATCAAGTTCCATCACCCATTTGTTTTCTGACTCAAGCAGATTTTGCTCTAGATTTTCAAATTTAAGCCCTAATTTAGAGAGTTCTTCACCCTTCACACTAACCTGCATCTGTAACTTCTCTTTTTCAGTCTTCATCTGCAGTTGGACAGCATCTATCTGCATTCTTGAGTAATTCTCACTGGCTTCTAGTTTTCCATTCCTTTCTTGGAGCTCTTCCAATTTCTTTTCCAAATGATTTTGAGATGCAATAAGTTGTGTGTTTTCAGCCATGAGTTTAGCAGCATCTTCTTGTAACATATTTTTTTCATTCAATAAAGACTCTACTTGGTGTTGCAGACTACCTATTAAAAGTGCACTTTCGTGGCTGTCTTGAGATGATTTGGAATTTACATTATTCAGCTCCAACTTTAGACATGCTATATTATCTGCCTGTTCAGTGCAAGTCATACGCAGAGACTCCACAGCCAATTCTTTTTGCTGTAAATCTTGTTTCCATGTACTTATTTGGTCTAGTGCTTTACGGTGTTCACTTTTTACACTCTCAAGCTCAACTGTCAAAGAATCTATTTTCTTCTGATTAGTATTAAAGCTTTCATTTTTTTCCTGAAATTCCTTAGTAAGGTTTTTCATAGTTGTACCACTTTTCTCTAATTCTTCTTTGAGAATCTCAATCTCTTTAGAAAGAACACTCATGTTTTCATTTGCCAGCTGTAGACTGGAATCCTTCTCCTTCACAGAATTAAGCAGTTTGGCAATAACTTCTTCTTTTTCATTAAGAGCTGCATTAAACTCAGTTCTTAGTTCACACTGTGCTTCAATTTTTTCCTGAAGAGACAAAAAGGCATTTTGTTTCTCCTGGACTAGTTCCTTAGATTTTTGTAGTTCATGTGTCAGTACATGAACTTGACTTTGAAGCTGAGAGATTAAACTTATCTTCTCTTCGTCTTCCTGTGCTTTCTCCTTCAGAGCTTTGAGAAGAGTTTTATTTTCTATAAGTGAGGATTCGTTTTCTGATAAGGACTGTTCCTTTTCTATTATTACATTCTTCTGATGTTGTACTTCTTTTTGTAAATTCACTTTTACTTCCTCCAGCTCCGCTACCTGTTTCTTTAAGACAACACATTCATTCTCCTTTTCTTGAAGTTGCATCTTTAAATTCTCACTGAATAATGAAATATTATTGACAGTTAAATCTTTCTCAGAAACGAGTACTTTTAATTGTTCTGCTTCTGAAGTTAAAAGCTCTATCTGTTTCTGCTGCAAAATGGATGATTCCTGTACATCAGAAAGGCGTGCTTTTAAACTAACATATTCGTCTATCTTTTGTTTTAAACATTCATCCTTCTGTGTAAGTGAATCAATCAACTGTGCTTCTTTTTCTGTCAAATTTTTAAGTTGATATTGAAGGTCAGAAATAACCTCCATATTCTCAGACAGTTGAACCCTAAGTATATCAGACTCCTCAGTTTTATCTTTTAGTAACTTTAATTCTTGGGCTTGCCTCTTACATTCATTTTCTTTCTCCTGCATTGTCTGTCTAAGCTGGCTGGTTTCAAAACCTAGGGTTTGCATTTGGTTTTGTAGATCTGAAATGACTTGCAAATATTGCCCTTCTCCTGCCATTTTGCTATCCTTCATTTGTTGTAGCAAAACATCCTTCTCAGAAATAAGAGTTTCTTTCTCTCCCACGAGAGCTTTTAGGTTTTCTTTTTCAACCACGAGGCCATCAATTTCATCCTTCAGAGCTAAAATATTATGATTCTGTTGGGACAAGTGTGAAGTTAAAGTAGCTATTTCTTCTGATTTTTTCATTATCATTGCATTAACGTTCTCAATTTCTACTTTCAATTTTTCGTTTTCTAGAGCTGCCGTGTGTGCTTGTTGCCTTGCAGAACTAGTATCTGACTGTTTCTGTACCAATTGTGACTGAAGAATTTCAAATTCATGCGACTTCTCACTCAATAGGTTTGAAAGCTCTTCCTTTTTATGCTTAAGCTCAGTCACTTCTTTGCTTAATAGCTGTAGCTGATTATTTAACACCATGCTTTCTTCAGTTTTGTCAGAAACTTGCTTACGAAACTTTTCAAGTTCTGAACCCTGACTTTTTAAAGTCAGGTCTTTTTCCTCTACCAACTGATATAACTTCATCTTGTCCTCTTTAAGATTTTTAATTTCTTCCTGCAACTCTAAAATACACAATTTGTTGTCTTCAGTTTCCTTATGCAATGAATCACACTGAATGATTTTTTCTTCTAGACACTTGCTCTTAGCTTCAAAATCCAAAGTTAAGCTTTGAACTTGCTCTTGCAGCAGTAAATTGTGTTCCTTAGTCTGGCTCAGCTCTTGTATTAGGGTACTGCATTCAGATAACTTACTATTTAACATTTCTTCTTTCTTTGTTTCTTTATCTGCGGCTTCCTTCAGCTGAATGAGAACTGATTGCATTTGTTCATGCAATTGTTGTGCTTGTTCCTTGCTTTCAGACAACTGACCAGCTAACACATTACATTCCTTTGTTTTCTTCTGCAGCTGTTCCACAACTGAATTTTCTTTTTGCTTTGCAGCTACTGAGAGCTGTTCAATTTCTTTTGCTAGAGTGTTTTTTTCACAGTTTAGTACTGAAAGAGTTTTTTGGTATTCAGCATCACTAAAAGATAACTTGCTCTCTATTTCTGCAACAGCCTGGATTTTCTTTAACAATTCACATTCCTTCACATCCAGAAGTTTGGACAAATTCTCATTTTCACTGACTAACTGTTGCTTCTCATTTTTCACTCTATCTATACTTTTTTTCAGATGTTCATTTGCTTTCACTTGCTCTGCCAATTTTGTTTCTTTTTCTTCAAGATCTGCCTGCAGCTGCTTATTAGCTGAAGCTTTCTCCTGTGTCTCTATTTCCATTTTTTTAATTAGTTTCTGTATTTCACTTAATTGGTTATTAAGCTCTTCACAACATGTCTCTTTGGCTTTAAGATCTTCAGTTAATTTAAGTTTAGTCTCTTCATTTTGTTGTTCCAAAAACTCAAGCTTCTTATCTAATGACATAATGATCTCCTGTTTCTCCTGTAATTCTTTTTTAATTGTTTCCTGGTGTTCAGCATGTTCTATAAGCTTTCTAGATAGCTGAGCCAGCTCTTCATCTTTTTTAGCATCTTCCAAAACTAGTTTGTTGTATGAATCTTTAATAGATTTTAACTCATTTTCAAGAGTCTGTTCTTTACTCTCTTTCTCTTTAAGTAAATTGTTCCATTTTTCTTTTAAAGTGCTATTTTCCTCAATCTGAGATTTCAAATATTCAGCTTCTTTTCTTTGTCTATTCTCAGTTTCTTGTAGCTTGTCAGATGATTTGCTAATTTGTTCTTTCAGCAAAGTAATTTGTGACTCACACTCTGTAAGACTGTTATGGTACGCTACATGATTGGCCTTGATTTCAGAACGGAGATCCTTAACTGTAATGCTGTATTCACTGATTTGTCTTATCAGTTCCTCATTTTCTTTGTTTTTAGCTTCATTTTCAACTCTAATTCTTTCCAGTTCTAGTCTCATTGTATTACTCTTCTCAGAAAGGACAGATATTTTCACACTTGCATCTCTCACATCGGCTGTTTGTACTTCTTTCAGCGAATCAGCCTCCCTTTCAGCCTTTAATAAAGCCTCTTCTATCGCTCGTATTTCTTCATTTTTGCATTGCACTTCATGCTTCAGGATGATAACTTGTTCTGAATATTCTGTCATATTCAAAGACAAGGCAGCTAACTCCCTGTCTTTTTCTGCCACCGCTTCTTTAAGATGATCAATTTCTCTTTCACGTTTCTGGAGATCTTGAATAAGTTGAGATCTTTCCTCTAAATGGCTTGTATTCAATTTGTCAAGTTCCTCATTTGTCTGGTCAAGATCCAGCTGCATTGATTCTACCATGTCATCTTGTTTCAAAGTCTAACAAATCAAGAAAACAACGTTACAAGAATAATTCAAAGGTACATTAGGAGGAAAATGGAATATACACTCCTTATGTAAATCTAGCATTTAGGCTAATCTATCACTCACAAATGATCCTTGAACTAATGACTGTATGGGAACTGTTGAGTCATGGCCTGAACCACTGATTGATCATCTGAGGCAAAGACAGCCCTGGGAGCACAGGTGAAGGCAACTTAGAGCTGTGTGGCTGGAAGGAGGCTCCATCCCTTCCTAGACCCCACCTAAGGGCTGACTACCACTAGGAAAGGATCTCTTTATGGAGATCCCTCCTTTGTGGAATCCTTCATTGCGAGCCTGAATCTCTGAATATAGGTGAGCACTCCTCTGTTTCTTTTCATTTCTCCATGATATTCTTTCCCACTGTAACACCACAATACTTTTTCCAGCTGTAACAATGACCTACCCAACAGTACAGTCACAAGACAATAACATTATGTTTTAGATCATTTAGATCAAAAGTCAGTGTATGAAATCTGCAGTGTAATTAATGCTCAAGGTTGTGGTTTTTTGTTCAGGTTTAAATGAAGCATTTCAAAATACAAGAAAGTTCCTTATTTTCATTTTATGAGTTACCTTTTCCCTCAGCATAGCAACTTTTTCTGTTAGATCACTGATGACGTTTTTCTGCTCAGCGTTCTCCACTTCATACATACTGCATTTCTTCAAGGCTTCCTTCAGCTTTAGTATTAAAAATAAGAATTTATATCATAGAAACATATTCAAAATGTGATATTAGAGTTCTGAAGATTGAACTTACCTAAGAGTGGTATTTATATATTAAAATTAACTAGGACAACATTTCATTCAAAAAACACCAATACATTCATGCAAAGCACTGTGGTGTGTTCAAGTAAACATTATACCCAACTTTAAGCAAAGTAACTATATGATACGAACAAAGATGTAATGAAACAATAGAGGCAAACTATTTGGCTCGAAAAACAGTACTTTTGCTTCCAGAATACAAATAAAAAGTTAAGGCCAATATTCACCATTTCTAATAAATTGTATTTCATTTAGTAACTTACTTTTTGTTCACTATGCACAAACTTCTCTCCCAGCTCTTTGTTCAACAGATCCCTTTCTTGAAGCAGTTTTCTCATATTTTCAATTTGTTCCAGTTTTTCTGTTAAGCTTAGCAGTTTCTCTTCTTTTTCTCCAAGTGAAGTTTCAAGAAAGCTATTTCGATCACTCAGTCTAAGAAAATACATATACAGATCTTTGATAACTAAATTCCACCTTGAAAACAAAGCTTGCTTTAGGCTTTCTAGGTCTATTAGCCCCAAAACTGTGATCCTAAAAGAATAATCATTTCTACAATTTCCATTTAAACTTCCAAGTCCAAAGATATTGTGACTGCAATCAGAAACGAGAATTAAGTAAATAAACTTTACACATTTTAACAGATTAAGTTTCTTTGCTTTAAATTTAAACATCTAATGGACCAGAAAACAAATATTCAGTGGCATTATAAAGAACATTTATTTTACCCTTTTAGCTGCTCATTCAGGCCAGAGATCAGAATTTGATGCTTTTCGGCGTCTCGAATCTGTTGATTGCGTAACTGAGTGAGTTGACTTTGAAAACGTTCATTTTCATTCTGCAACAAAAAGTTGATCAAGAGGATTATTGCACTCACAATAGTGTAAGAGAACTAGAGTTCCAAAAATCTGACTCATTAGAGGATAGACATCTTACATAATAAGAGGCTGTTAGCATATTAGCACTCATCAGTTCAAAATACAACATTAATATCATAAGTTCAGATAGATGCAACCCACCTTTCAGAAATACTTCCTACAGTGATGCTACAATAGAATAAACTATCACAAGGATCACTGCTCTATACCCAAAGCAACACACATACACACACATTGTGTCAAGGCACCTTATTTAATTCAACAGGGGTAGCTACTGATTTGAAAACACACCTTCCTCACTGATTTGAACATAAGACTAAACTGGCAACTTTTTAGTACATTTTTTCAACTTGAAGGAATGCAAAAAATCTGCAGGAAACTAGATTAGCATACAGGGAGTTGCAGAGAAAAGAAGAAAAAGAAAGCAAGCTCCATTCAGACACTTAAAAAAACCAAAACAATACAGATTCCCTACTCTAGTCAGATTCACTGCACCCATTCAAAAATAAAACCACAAAAAATCTAATGGCAACCAAAAACCAAAAGCAGAACACATATTCAGAACCAACATCAAAAAGGACAAACGTGGCAAACTTGTCACCTCTAATGAAAATAAGCTAGTATTCTGGAGGAGGCAGAACACACCTGTACCGCCCTCAATAGCTGCCCTTCTTCCTTTACATCAAACGTTACCTGTATCAAAAGGTTTTGTTAAAAGATTCTCAGATAGTAATAAGTTTGTCTTGTGTCTTAAAGTAATTATAAATTATAAATTAATATATAGGTGCAACTTAGCAGGTAGAGAATATGAACAATGCACCAAGTTTGAGGAGTGCGAGAAGAGATCAGTTGCGTCATTATGTGGAAACTAGGTTTAGAAAGTACTGAACATAGTAACTTACCAGTCAAGCAATACTATAACAATATTTTAAAATTCTGATTTAAGTATTTATGTTACTGTTTTTCTGGTGCATTCACTGACTACAGCATACATTAAAATACCTGTTATATATTTATATTATGCATATATTATAGGCATGTGGTATGTGAGCTATAATTACGAACAGAGTTGTGAGAGCAACTTATTCTAGTAGTAAAAAAAAAAAATAAAAATTTTAAAAAATCAGCTTTTGATCTTCTAACAAAGGCATCATACAGATAGTGATACAAATCATTTTGACCTTTACTATGTTTCTGCAACAATTAATGAAGCTTACTTCCAAATAAGTTTTTTTTATGCACTGACTTCTGCTTTTGCTGAATAGAAGTGACAGGCTTAAACTTTAGAGCATAGTATAGCATGTGTAAACTCTTAACCAACAGAAACTATTGAATAGGTTTTAGGTATTTTTGCTAGCTGCAAATTTACACTTTTGTGCTACTGTAGGCTATAGTTGTAAGGATGTGAAGAGAGAACTAAACAATTCTCTTACCAATAGCAGCTTTTAAAGAAGTGGAAAAGCTCACCTGAAGAGCTTCCATTCTACCTTGAAGCTGCAATCTATCTTCCAAATCCTGACAACGTTCTTCTAGAAACAGAATTTGTTCCTGCAGTTGATTTCTTTCCAATTCCAGCTCTTCAACTACACTCCGTAAGCCTATTTAAGTCAAATAGGAAAAATTATTTCAAGAAAGATCTATTAAAAATTCTTAAGTCTAGAAGTTACTTTTACTTTTATATTCACAATTTTTGCCACTGTTGGGCACAATTTGATCTCAACCACTTCCAGTGGAAATGCTTGAGGTCCTGCACATGCAAACATTAAATGATAAACATACCCATAACTTTTCAAAAACTAAAATTTACATGCATAACCCATTAACTCAAAGAGAACCTAGCATAAATATTCTAATCAATATTGTGTCCCAGTTAATAATTTGGGTGATGTTACTTTAATCATGAGTTTATATACTTAAAAGATTGGCTTTTAAGCTATATTAATAAAGTAAACTGGTCTATATCAAAATTTGCAAGTGTGTCTACTCTGTATTACTAATTACACATATTAGTAGCTTTTACCACAGATACAAGAGCATCCACACTAAAAACAGCTATTTGATCTTTAAAACAAAGTACACAGCAGTACAGTGTAATTCTGTTTTCCTAACAAAAGTTACGTAGATTGGAAACACATTCAAAGGAACAAGACTCATAACTTAAAAACCACATGATCTTGCCACATAAGGTACTTCACAGGCAGTAAGGCTCAAACAATTCCAGCATTTAATTTTATTTACATTCTACTTCTGAACCAAAACTAGGCAGTTCATACAGCACGCACATGCTTAAAATGAAACAGAAGAAAACACAAGCCAAAAAAATTCAACAAACAGTAGAATACACCACAAATGGGTTGTTAGTTGAATTTTGAAAACAAAAATAGACACAAAATACAGATGCTGTGCATGCTTTAATAAACTGTCTAGTCTCTATCACACCTGCATTAGGTGAAGTGTATTCTGGCCACCAACCTCCCATATTTTCTCCTTCAGCTGAATCAGTGCTATCCAGAGTGACATTCAAAGCTTCTTGAAAGCATTGCTTTCTATCAAAGCTGTACTCTTCCTATGTGCAAAATATAAGAATTACATTCAATTAAAAGAAAAAAAGAAGCAAGGATAAAATACATATTCTGTTATTAGAAGTGTTGTTTCAATTAAATATTATAAAATCCAGCTAGTGATTTAGGTGCATAAATATAAGCACACATGGCCACTACAGACACCTGTCTGGCCTCAAACTGTCATTTCCAGAGAAGCAGATTCTCCCACAGGCTCTGTGTAGGACCTACTACAGCTTTGAAAACACCCTCAGGCATCTGAGAGGCCAACAGATAATTATGTTTGGGAACGTTAATTGGTTTCAGTTTCCGCAGTTAATAGCATCCTCTGAAACTCAGGGTGAAGATGGAATTAACTAAACATAAAATTATTCTTCCAATGGCAAAGTTACACAAGTGACATCCTAATTATTCTTTTAAAATATTGGTGGGTGTTTTTTTTGTTGTTTTTTTTTTTAAAGCAACAGCGCCAAGTACTAAAAAGTCAACCTGAATGAACTGATGCTAATTACTAACCATTCAGTACATCTCCCAGGAGAGAAATTAATAAAGACTGTATCTAACACAAAACAGACTACATAACAGATCTAAGTTCATAAGCCCTTGACCTATCTGGGAAGCACCATATTTTCATTAACATGCAGGTATAAACAGATATTGGTAACTTTTAACCCACCTGAAGATTCCTGTTGGTCTCACTGCTTTTTCTTCCCGCCTGATCCAGCCTGCCCATTCCTTGAACTGTGGCCAGTTCCTCCTCCAGCTCCTGTTGCCCTGAGACTATGTCTGGATCAGAGCAGCCAGGAAAGAACCAGTCATCCTCAATCAGTTTTGTGCCACAGGAAAGTAATTACAATTATATCAGACACTACTACATGAAAAGAGACCTGGGACAGGCTGAAGTCCCTATGAATGACTGATAGAACAAGATTAAAGAAGCAATCCACAGCATTCACCTTGTGATTTCCCTCCAACATTACTTAGTAGAACACAAGAATAAAGACTGTATATCTATCTCAGTAAGAAGAAGCAAACTGAAGTCTAACATTACTTCTTCATCACTCTAAAGGAACTCTTAATACAATAGATTGGAAAGGGTGAGGTTACACTGACACTAAAATATCAACAATAATAAATCCAACCAATTAAAGGCCAAATTACATAGCCTTTCAATTTACCAGGTTAAAAAATATCCAATTTGTATAATAATAACAGCTGAGACAGCTGTACTTTTTGTAATGTGAACAATCACGTTAATTTCATGTAAATAATGTGGCCATTTCAACTTCAATTTTAGTATGATAATTTGAGGAAGTCACAAGCAAGTGTTACACTGCAACTGGCATCAAACCATCTTATCATACATTAATAATACCATTCTTTAAAGACAAATACAGAATCTTTTTTTTTTAAAAAAAGCACACTGAATAAGTTCAGAATATGAAAGCTAAGGTATGATGCATCTTGTTCATTGTTAGAAATGCTTTTTCATTTTAAGTACATTCCCATCTGTTTTGTGATATGACAAAACACATTTGGGGTGATAGATTAGGTAACAGGCATATCATGCAAAGCAGACAAAACAGAACAGCTGGTGAACAGAAATGCAAGTAACGGTGGCTCCATACTTCAACTGAAAATAAGACAATTGCAGATGTAGCTTTCAACTTCACATCAATACACAGTTGTCTTTGCAACACGCAAAGTTCAGACAACATTTTATTTATGCATCAGTAAAGTAAAGCCCAGAAACTATTAGGTTATACTGGGAATCAGTATGATTCATCTCAATTGTACAAGGACAACTTATTCAACAGATTTCATTAAAGCACACTCCTTTACCACCTATTAGATGGGAGTAGCGTCCTTCCTGTAATATTTAAAAACTACATACTCAACAGTCATAAAAGATTTGTGCAAAAAAAGTTAAAGAAAACCTTTAAGGGCCATTTAAGCAGAACTGCAGAACAGAATTTCATTTAGGGCTTTAATTAAATTTTGGTTTCAATTAAATTTTGGTTTCTTGCACACATGTTTTTTCAAAGCGTATATGTACAGAGATAAATAAATAAATGCCAAGTTCTGATCACCTTAAATATTTGCTTACAGAGCTATTATTGTAGCTGAGGAAGCAATTCAAAGAAGAAGTGTTACTCAAGATCAGAATTTAATTCCTTCTTTGAAAAAATTAAATACCTTCAAGTTTAAATTGAAGACATCTGCTTTTAAGCATCATCAGAATAACAATACACCATTCTTTAGGAACCCAACTATTTTTGGTTCTGGTTATGAAAGAAAGAATGACATTACCACTGTCAAATGAAAAATGACAATATAGAAATTGGAGCTTTAGAATGGTGTAGAATCCTTTGTTGAATGCTAAAACACTTTCAGTTAAATTCAGCATTAAATAACAGTAAGTGAATCTATTTTCTAATGTTTTGCAGCAGCACAGGAAGCCCTTCATTTGCAATTATACCTGAAGTAAAAACCTGAGCAAAACACTTCTATTCTGATAAACAGTGCATTCAAATTAGCTAATGATGTATCTATAGTTCTGTGTGTGTTACTGTTCACGTTACAATCTTCAATGGTTTGCAGAAGAAACAAGCCAGAATTTATAGACATCAGTTAACACTATCACCCTCCTGGCATTCTGTAGCTCCTCATACATTCGTTCGAAAGCAGAAAATTGCCTTATTTAGCAAATTCCCAGTCTATGATGGAATGAGTAGTAGGTTTCTAGATTGCTTAAAATATTGGTAACTAATATTAATGTAAATAAATCCTGCAGTTTACATGGGGGAATATAAGTGTTTGTTTTTTTTAATGCTATTGGATTTCAATTTCTATTAAGAATTTCTTAGTAAGTTCAGTTCTTATTTAGTTATATCCAGTTGCAGCAAGCCAAGAATTTTTTACTCTAGAAATATGGAGTCAGCTGTTACAATGAAGAAAAATAAAGAAACGTGATACGGTTAATGTAAATGAAGAAACTGGCTTTGCAAGAGGGAAAAAAATTAAGTTGAAAGACAGCATTTGTTACACATACTGTTAAAACCCACATACCATCAATGGCAAATATAAGGTACTGTTGTTAATTTCCTCAAAAGAACCACCATCAGAAGAAATCAGCAACAGTACATTACAAGTCACCATTGCTGCAGGAACCTGCATGCACAAAACTGATGGGAAACTATGTTCTCACTGGCTGACCAAATCGCAGTGTAGGGTAGGAGTGGAGGGGGAAGGGACGCTGAGGGCTCATCAGGTGTAACGGCAGGAAAAAAAACACAAAAGTAAAAAACAAAAAACAAAACAAAACAAAAAAATAGAAACAGAAAGGTCATGCTTATCCCAAGGGGAAGAAATGCAAAATTAAACACAGACTGACACAGATGAAATTTTACAACTGCTATTAATATTGCATGTGGATCTGTAGTTACCACACATGAGATAACAGGTAGTTTTAATGAAGGGAATATTATTCTCTTCCAAAGCACTACAGGGTAAAACCCTCATTAAGATGAGACAAGATCTTTAGAACATTTCTATGCTTATACACTAAACTTCCAAATTCATCCTTTAAATGAAAAACAATTAATCAATTACAGGTTAAAAAGACCCAACTTCTTTAACTGAATTAATCATGATGGTAGGTTGTGCACCCTAAAATGTGCCATTAATCCATTAACTAATGGGACAAAACTTAAAATAAAGTACTAAATGTCCTGGGAAATAAGCAGTAAAAACTAACTGAAATTCAACCAGACTTTTATGAGATTCAACAGAAGCTGCTTCATTTTCTCATCAACTGTTTAATTAATAATTTAAAAAACTTCGATACCTGAGATCACACAAAAAGTTATTTTCTGTAACACTGTTATTCAGCCAGCCACACAAGTGACACTTGTTAACAGACTACTATAGGAAAGTTTCTGATTAATAATGTTTAAAGGGAAAACTTGTTTTGCATTTTACTACCACCCAATATCAAATTTAAACCAGTACCGCAGTTTCCCACACCTTTACTCCCTGTTCAAGGCAGGCAGCTTTAACATACGGTGAGCTTTTTAAGCACTGTTCATTCATAAGTGGACAGTACACACATCCGAAGTAAGTTCAAGCTGTCTTACAGAGCAGGAACTTGGATTGGAAACAAAAAAAACACATCTACTCATAAAAACGATACAAAGGGGAAAAAAAAAAAAAAAATGAACACGTGGAAAAAAGATTCAAGGACATAGGAAAAAAATAAAAATTGCAAAGTTAAGCTAGTGAATTTGCTATATATAATTCTCAAGATTACGTACATTAGCCATGGTAGAACAGAATAAATTAAGTCTGAAGCAGAACAACCAAACATATAAGATGTAAATTGCATATCATATGTATGTGATAATTTAATTAAGAAAAACAACTCACCTTCTCTCTCCTCCTCAATCTGAGCCATTCTCAAGGCCATGGCAGATTTCTCTTCTCTGACTCGATCACGTGACTCCTCTGATTCTGGTACATTTTCTTGCCATTCCATGAGCTGACTCTGCAGTTCATCCACACTACCCGATTCACTAGCCTAACAAGAGAAACTGGGCATGAAAATATATTCATCAAATCCCACCATGAACATAAACGACTTTTTAATTTGGCAAACCATTCATAGAGAAAATTACCCATATTATTCACCACTTTGCATAAATATCTATGAAGATATTATCATGGATGGTATAAAAAGCAAAATATCTAAAATGTTACTTGACAGTTGCAGTTTTGGTCTAAAATATTTTTAAATGAAAAGTGCTTTTTTAAATCTAAATACTTCTCTCGAACATTTTCATCTTGGAAATACTTCAGTGTAGAACAATATTCAACTTCCTTTACTTGAGATAAGAAATCTCTATTACTTTTATCCATGAGTAGAATGTTCCTGCTTTCCCTTTAAAAGAAAGCCTAGTTTTATATAAGCAGAAAATCTTCATAAAAGTTCATAGATAATACTTTCAGCAAAGTATTTTCAAATTGGCTGCTGGGTTTGCAGAAAATCACTTAGCACTAAGAGTAATATACACTTTTAATCTATCTAGAAGTCTTTGCGGATAATTTTCTGCATCTTCTCCCTTTGCCATCCATACCAGGACATTTATTAATATTTCATCTGTTATTTTCTTCCAGTCTTATTCAGATCATACACAAAGTAATAAGAAGTCACACTTCAATAATTTGTGTTAAATGTAACAAAATAAACCTTAGCAGTTTAGGAAAATATAATTTAAGGTATGTGAAAACGTAAGTAGAAATCCATAATTAATTCAAATCCTGTCAGCTTGTTACTTAACAGCTACTGACATCTCAACTTCACATATTACTCTTCTTCAGCACCAAGATTCAATGAACATACTTTACAACATGCTGTTTGAGCCAATCAGTAATTCATAAAATAGATTTTAAAGTTAACCTGTGAAGCTGCTCTTTTTGTAACTTGGTCAAGATCAGCTTGCAACTTCCTTTGCTGCTCTTCATAGATTTCTAGCTTAGTCAGCAATTCTTCTACAAAAAAAAAAAAAAAAAAAAGTTAAAATCATGAATTAGGTGTGTTATGATGCAAAACCATAGGAAGATCATTAAAAGCAAAGAAAAAAGATTCAAAATGGAAACATAGATGATTAATTTCAATTAGAAGCCCCGTGCTGGGCTGTGTTGTCCACTTACCCATAAGACTGTCTTCTTCTTTATTAAATACTGACGAGTGCTTTAAATTTAATCTGCCAACAATTTAAACCATTAAACTGAAAATTCTACCACTTTCCCTCCGGAAAAAAAAAAAAAAAAAAAAAAAAAAAAAAGCCATAAAAACTAACAGGATGAGACAAAAAAAAATCTCACAGGGCTGAATTTTAAACCTACTTACCACTCTGAGGTTTTATACAAAAGTTTTTCTCAAAATCTTTATGCAAGAAAAAAACCCAATCATTTGAGATCATTCTTTGTTTAAGCTCACTGCTCTCTAACATTTCTATGTACACGCTGTTAGATTTATCCAAATATGCTCGTTCTCATTTTTCATCCTAAGAAGAAACCTCTCTTCCACTTCACTAGATTAGTTGATACACATTCTGTCAAATACAAGGCCTGAATTATAAAGCCCAGGAAGGTTTACTTAAGGAACAACAGACTTGCAACTCTGAGTTAAGTAGTGTATGCTGTTGCTCAAATCAGCATGAAGTTACTTCCAAATCTGTTTTAAAAAAGATAGGCATTGGAAATTTAAAACAAGTCAAAAGGTCATTTAACCTTCCTTGCCTCTTTACTTTGTACCATCTGCAATAGAGAAGTAAAAAAACATATTTTCATTAGCTTTTTTCTTTGTTTTACCGTTCTGAGTTCTGACTTCATGTAATGATTGCAGTTTTAATTCCAGTTCTTCCTTTTCAGCTTCTAATTCTGACACACGATTGTTCAAGGCAGACAGATCATTATTCTTCGATGAAAACTAAAATAAAAAGCAACTGTAAGCTTTACAAATGCATTAAAATTTGTACCTTTTTTTGTTGCAATTATGATGTGGGACACCAGTAACCAAAAATCATAAAACCAAGACAGCCTGTATGAACTATTATTTTGAATAAATTGTTTCAATATTCTATTGACCCCACATTTTACTTCTTTCAGTCAGGTAAAGTAATTTCAAAAACAGGTTTGTAACGTTAAAAAATGCTGCACGTACATTTTTCAGCTCATCTTCCAACTGTTTGATTCTTGATTTAGACCAAGCCTTCATTTTTAGAAACTTAGCTTCAGATTTGCTGGCCTCCTCCACTTTCAATTTCAATTGTACTAAAAAGCAAGGCATAAAAATTACTTTACAGCCTGGAACAATTATCAGTAAGGGATCTATGTTTAATTTCTTTAATAACTGAAAGTAACACTTAAACAAGACAACTGCATTTAGAGAAGAAAAATGTTAAGAAATGTAGTGAGCAATTTACAGCTTATGTGATATCTTTACCTTCCCATAATAACAGTGCTTCTGCACACATACTTTTTATAGTGATAACTTTTCCACTGGATTATATGGAGTTCTATTTGAAAAACAAATGAAATTGGCACACAGTATGTAAGGGTACGGTGCAAAGTAACTTCATGTGCAACAACTTTTTAAATAGGATACCTTCTAATTCTTCCATCTTCTCTTTGGATGTAGACTCCAGATCTGCAACATCTTTTGAGTTAGTCTGCCTGCTAGCAGTTAATTCTGCCACTTGTTTCTTAAGCTGAAACAGAGCCTGATCTTTCTCTTGCAGCTCAGTTTCATGTTTCTCTTGAATTTCATGCAGTTCAGCATCGTATTTCTCCCTGACCTTTGTCATTTCAAGCATGTGTTTCTCCATCATGTCTTTTATCTGTGCTCTCAGTACATGTCTCTCGGCATCCAGCTTGGACTGGAGGTTTTCTTTTTCAGACTGAAGGCGTTTCATGCTTTCATTAATCTCCTGTTAAAAATATATATATATTTTTTTTTAATATGAAATATTTTCAGCACCACATTGAAACATTACATCTGCATTCTTACACATTCCATCATGTTATAATCAGAAAAGGGTGCTACTGTTGGCCAGCTGGCTCTAGTACAACTCTAGTACAACTGGCTCTAGTACAAAAAACAGCTTCAATTCCAAAGGCCTACATGGGAACTTCAAAAAACAGCATTGCTATTTTTGGGTGCAAACTGCATACAACATCTCCTCATAGGCAACAGTGGAATAAAAATGAACATTTTGATGTATGGTGTACAGGAAAACTGCGAGACCCAAAACTGATATCAAGGATTGAGAACGCTCACCACAACACCATTCAGATATTGTTACTTACATTAGTGAGAATTAAAACTAGCAAACTACAATCTAGTTGTTTTTAACAGCATCCTGTTGCAAATTAGTTCTTTGTTGGTGCTTATTCTTCTTTCGATGCCTTCACATTAGTTATTATACAAGAGCTAAAAAAGATTACAGATCACCCTAACAGAGCATTACAGCAGTTCATCAGATTAGATCTGTTGTACAAAAGCCAGCATTCATAATCCATAAACTGTCCATGTAAAATAGCTGTGAAGGACAGCAGAGACAATATTTTCAAAATGTGATTATCCTGCTTATGTAAAGGAAGACTTCCTGTTATTTTAATACTAAGACCAAGGTTTCACCAAAGTTAAAATGGCTCTAAGTTCACGTTGCCACAGTGCACCCTTCACACTATCCTCAAGTTGTGCATTTCTGTCCCTCAATGCACTAGCACTGGGTACCATTTCCATAGAGCATCTTCCTCCAAAGTGCATTTAACCCCAGAAAAACAAGAAACAGAAATAAAAGCCTGCACAAGGCACAATGCATAACAAATGTGAAGGATGAATAAAGCACCGATTCAGCTAAGATAACAGCCTGTGGATCACTCATTTTTGCAGTGGATCTTGACTACCTCATCAGGACAGGATGCCTACCTAGTTACATAGCTTAAATTATTTCTAATAGATTGAGAGTCTGACAACCCTCTTGGCAAGTGGAAAATATTTTAGAAATACCATGGCTAAATTGCTGACCCCTGCACTTCTCAGACAAGTGGTTTCAGCAAAGAGCTTCAAAAGCCTGGGAGACTGAAACGTCCTTTTCCTACACTGCTGAACTGAAGTAGCAACACTCAAAAGGCTATAATCAGGGTTCACATTAGGTGCATAAACACAAAGAACGTTGATTAGCCGTGGGTTCTGCAATCAGAAGAAATACTTCAAAAGAAAGGGCACACTACTAGCAAAACATTCTCTTCAAGGGAAAAAAAGAAAGCTTCAGTTTTGAAGTTCTCTCTAAAACTCTAACTAGAGAAACTGAAGTTTTTTGACAGCAAAAAGTCTTTCATATATTATAAGTTCCCGGATTGAATCAAAGCTATGGGTGACAACTAACAATTTTGCATTTAGTGGGATTTATTTCTCCTTAAAATTCATTTTCTAACTGAAATTAATATCTTGTACGCGATCATGATTACATTATCAGCATGTGTTTAAACCTCCCAGAGCACTGCCAAAGTATTTCATGTAGAATCATCTTTATATACAATCAATAGTTTTCTGTATTTTTTTGTAATTGACTAGTGTGTATACGATATTGCTTACTTTCAACTCCTGGTCTTTGGCATCCAGTTCTTTTTGCAGCACATCTATCACTTGTGTTCTTCCCAGCATGACTTCTTCCTTTTCGTGGAGCTTCTGCTTCAAGGCCTTTAAAAGCTAGCACAAAAAAATCAAGCTGTCAATATAGCGGTTAATACTTTCAGAAAACAGGGGAAAGTCTTATCTTTAGTTTCCCAACCAGACACCTGAACAGTGTCATAGAGGACTTTGTGATTCTGTGATACTGGTTATTAATTACATTATTCCAAACTCCCACAGCTAAGTCAAAGCAATTTACCAAGTGTCCAAAGCAACGCACCTGTTCTAAGTCAGCGCTCGCATCAGACTTAGCAGCTAATTTAAAGAGCTCCTGCTCATGCTTTTTTCCCTGTGCTTCCAGCTCTTTTTCCTTTTCATGAATTATATTTTGAAGCACACGTACCTGAAAACACATACAGAGTACATATGAAACCTGTTCAGAAAAGTACATTAGAAGAACACTGAAGTAACTAAAGTGCAGCAAGATAATGTACTCCACAAAGTCTGAGTTTTGCTTCCGCTTGGCAGTAAATACAGTAATGTCAGTGATTACCAAAGACAATGATGCATACAGATAAATCTCCAACTTGCATGAAATGTGCCTCAATTCTACAACAACAAACTTCAAATGACAAGAAAGACACTGAGGCTCTGGAGCACGTCCAGAGAAAGGCAACGAAGCTGTGAAGGGTATGGAGCACAAGTCTTATTTGGAACAGCTAAGGGAACTGGGATTGTTCAAGTCTGGAAAAGAGGATGCTCATTGTATTCAGAATGGTTAAATAACTCAGAAAGACAACTAGACACTTGCATGTATACGCTTTTGCACCTTCAGGAACAGTGCCACAAGGAAAAGGGTTTGGAGGTTCTTCTACTAGAATGCTCCGCAATTCATTTCACTCATTTACATCCCAGTTCCTCCATTCACAGACATCACCCACATCATTAAAATCCTTCCTTGCACAATACTTTTGCCTCCAGTAGTCACCTGTACAAACCACCCACTTAGTCTCATTGTTTTTATTTCATGTGATGATTATTTAGACCTTAACTCAAGAATCACTGAAATTAAGAACGGCTTTTCTCAGATATTCAGATAGCACCTCTGAAGCCACTTCTTCCACCAACAAATGTAAATATTTTTACAGTGCTTACTTACATTTTCTATATACTTAGCTTCCATCTTTTGGAAACGTTCTCTTTCATTGCTCTGAACGTTTTTAAGACTCTCAATCTCTTCTTGGAACAAGCTGCATTTTTCTTCACTGTCTCCAACCTTCTTGTTAAGTTGCTGAACAAGAATCTGCATGCTTTGTAGTGATGATTCCTTAATGGATAGTTCGTTCTTTAGAATGCAAACCATAAGATGATAAGAAGAATGGCTCCATAATAAAGAAAAAGCAATCACCAGGAACCCACCTCCTAGCCCTTCCTCTAATATTAAGCAACATTAAGCTAGAAATTTGGGTTTGGTATAAATTTGTGTGAAGTTCGTCAGCAGATTCCAAAGTCAGTATTAGTGATAATGACTAACATAAATAAATATTAGATCTAACAAAACAAATGAGATAATCACCGAAGAAATTGTAGTCACATAATTAACTACAGATTATTTATGCTTCAATAAAGGATTGATCATATAACACCAGGGTTTGTTGAGTTCGTTGAAATTGCTATGAAATATACCTTCAGCTCTTCATTGGGCAAGAGTACTTCATTGGTAACACCACCTGATCCACATGCTATCTGTAAATCGATGATATAGGCATCTCTTTCAGCTAACTTCTTTTCTTTCTCTGCCAGCATGGCATCCATTTCAGTCCCCCGGTAGCGCTGAGCCTCCAATTCAGCATCCTGAAAATGAAAATACAACACTGCATGTAATCTATACTTCTACCATCTGCAGCACAGAAGATCAGTTTGTATTACAACCTTACAGCATGTTTTAAGTTACTGAAAAAAATGCCACCACATTTATAACTGAGTTCAACTTTAGCCATAACATTCAATTACTAAGCCTGAAATTCTGCAGCACACACATTCCCGCCACTTTCTACAGTCAACAACAATATGCACAAAACACATAATATGAAATTATTCCTTGCTTGCATTTCTTCCTCTTATGAATTGATTTTTGCCACTGAAGCAAAACAGCATTTTCACTCAAAATAAAAAGTTTAAAGATGATATTAACCCACACAGGTCACACAGTTCTTCTTTTTCCACTTACTATCAAAATACCAAAGAAGTATTCTTGGGAATTCATTAACTGAAGACATAATGAAACAACTATTACAGTATTTCCTCAAGCAGGTTATAAAATATATCCTTCTCTTTCTTCTCAAACAGAAACTTTCTCAGAACATCTGTTTAGCCATTAAATATAACCCTGCACCACAAATGTGAAAAAACACATGCTAAGCATCACTTAAAATACCACCTTTTTTTGTAACTCTTCATTTTTTTGTGTGATCTGGGATTCCAGCTCTTCAATTCTCTTTCTCAGCACCAATATTTTCCCACGATTTGCTGCAGCATTTTCCTGGTCACCATCTCTTGATGCCTGCAAAAAAGAGGGGTCTTTAATACTTTAATAGGTTGTGACTGACATCAGGGTACCTGTTCGAACAATAATGGTTGGTATTTCCATTCCCTTATATACAAATCCAAGAAGCTAAACAAAGGTAGCATGGCACTTTTATTAAGCATGTCGAAATCATCATATTTAAATTGTTAATGATAATTATGAATGCAAAGTGAACTGAAACATGCAGAAAGGGTATTTATTTCCTCTGGTCATTGTAAATCACATAACCTGGCAAGCGTAATCAATATAACATAGAGGAAAGAAAGGACTATTGGAGGGGGTGGGGAAAAAGCTGTCAATTGAAACCCACCAAAGCACACTATTTCCAATCAGAACGGAGAAGGCACGATGATTGGATTATAGAAATTACTTCCAATTACAAAAGAAATCAAACCTGATTGCTAAGAACATGTCTTGCTAGGAAAATAAATCAGATCTTCTAAGAATTAGTCAAATCTCAAAGTCTCACTAAAGTTATCACAGAAGTTAAAACAGACATTAAAACATGCTTTTTTTGAAGGAAAAACAAATCTACTCATATGAAAACACTACACTAAACAAACTGTAAAATATCTGTTACTGGTAAAATACTGGTCACCTAAAATGAGAGATTACTACATTTAATCCAAACTTTGCTTCCAAGGCCATTTTTAGATTTCCACAGTTGTTCTGGTTATTAAAATTACAAGGTGGGTTCTTTGGTTTCGTTTCTCTTCAGAAACATCTCACATCTCAAAAACAGACTCACATGTGAAGAGCTGAAGATGCTAATAAAACAAAGACCAGCACAGTTTTTTAGTTTTTCACTTCACCAAAACAATTTGAAAGCAATGCACAATTTTCTGAATTCCTATAGCAAAATAAATTAGATAGAAATACACACAGTGGCAGACAACAACTACAAAATTTATCTGGATCATAATCTGATCAAAGCAGCTCAACATTGGGACTTCAGTTCCATATTCAAGTCTAGCATATTAATTTGTCCACTCTCAAGCTTAAAGGCACTTACCTTTTTTGGTTCTGCTTTTTCCTCTGAGCCTCCTGATGCTGATAGCTGCTTCTTAAGTTCTTCCAGTTGTGAGGTTAACGATGCAACCTTGGCTTTGTTTTGCAGCTTCACTTTGGAAAGTTTGGCATCAGCAGATTCCTTCTCCTCCTACAAACATCAGAGTCATGAACAACTTAAATCAGTTCCATGAACAACTGCGTCCTTCAGGTGTCCCATTAAAAACAAACAGACAAAAATCTAAAAACAAAACCAAGAAATCAAAATCCAAAACAAAGGTTTGAAAGAGCCTGAAGAGACTGCTGCCTATGTAATATCCAAACTCAGTTAAAACTTCTGGAATTATACGTTGGCAAAAAGCTCTAACATCTAGGCATCAGTAATAGCTAATGCCAACACTAGCTGTAACAGCTAACCAATGCGTCCTAAAGTTCCTCCAGTTGCTGTAGCTGACTGTTAAGCTTTTATACACAAAATCAGTTTACGATAAACAGGACTGAAGTGTTTTTTGAAACATTCTTTTTGACAGGAATACATACACAGTACCTTTAACTGATGATCTTTATTTCGAAGCTCAGCATCCTTCTCTCGAACAAGCTCCTTGAGCTGTATTACCAGCTGCTCAGTACTTGCCAGCTGTTCACTCAAATCCGTCAGCGACATGTTTCTTGCATCTTGAGAGCCCTCAGCCTGCAGACATTAGAACAAATAAAATGGTGCAGACAATGCTCCTTGTGCAAAATAAATCATTTGTTTTGGTGTAGGGTTTTTGGTTTTTTTTTTTTGGAGGGGGCATTGAATGGCAGGAGGGTGTGTTTGTTTTTAAAACACATACAGCAAATCTTTTTAGAACACAACATTAAAACATGCATACACTATATGTGCACATACCAGACTGGTCATAGCTAGTTTGACAGATATAGTAACAGAAGGGGTTATATAAAGCCATGTTAAAAAGATCTCGCAACATAGCTGTAATGACCTGATTTCTTCTGCATAGGAACACTCTTCACTGTATTACAGTTCAATCACACCATTCCACCACTCTGTTTGAACCCAAACAATCCTATATTTTGCAGCTTCAGAAATTCCTTGCAGTTTCTTCCTTTTCCACATCCTTATAGATTCTCTGGCACAGCAATGTTCCCTTCTGTCCCTGATCTAAAATCTGTGTGGAATCGTAAAAAGAAACCTGGAAGATTTCAAGCGGATCTAACCAGCTCTACTCAAGGCTTTTAAGAAAGCTTTACTTTTTAAGGAAGCAGAGATATAAAACAGGTATCCCTCAGCTTTCCCTCAATAAGACTTTTCCCAAAATAAGCTTTAACATAATTAGAGCAATAGTTCATTTAAAAGATTTTTTTTCTTTCTTTAAGGGGAGTAACAACACTGACTTTGAATGGTTAAACAAACCATGAAAATAATTAATAGCTATACCAAATGTTGAGCAACTGAGTTTTCTTAACTACTGGAATTTCATCATGACATCCAGTAGTATTGTTACTGGCCCTAGATGTAGCAAAATATTTTACTGAACACACTGTGTACACATAACACAGTTGGGATAAAGCCCATAAAATTCCTCTGAATGTTCTCTTAAAGCAATGTGAGCATAATGAAGAAGAGCAGAGCAGCTGTGTTATGATTAAGTATCAAGCAGAATGGAAGCAAGAACCCAATTTGACTTACAGAGTCCTAAAAGTGAATGATGCTAAAAGCAACAAAGCAACTTCTGCATGAAAGAGCAGATACGTGTTATTAGCATAACCTCAATTACAGAAATTACTACTGAAAAGTAATTCATTACTTACTACTGCTTTGGAAGGAGAATCATCTGTGCTACCCCATTTCCACATAGTTTCAAGATGGCTACAAAAAACAGAAATGAAATAACACAACAGTGAATTCCAATGAGTCTCAGTTAACTCTAATCAACCTGTCCTCCTCTCTGCATATTTCAAAGTAAATCATTTGAATCTAACTTGTTTGTTCAATGGTGACAGCACTTTTAATCTCCATCACACTGCTAGTTGCTAAGGAGTAAGTGTATTATGTATAAAATATGCATACTATGCCTTTTGGCTCCTACTTTCTAAAATGTCAACACTAGAAAAAAAAATAAATCAAAAGCCTTTAAAATGTAAATACTGTAAAGTAGTATTTCAGCATAGTTGCTATTCCCACACGTAAATAAAAGATTGAAGCTCTGCTAATGTTTAACCAGACCTTAAACACTGCCTGCCACTGCAGAATGACAGGGTTCATATCAACATGTGGTTCTATAGAACCACACACATACAATATTCAAAGAACACCATCCTGCATTACGTGCCATGCGACCACCTGCATCTGAGAAATAAAGTCAGTGCTGCAACCCTTGAAGTTGCTCATCAGTCTATTAAATACCAGCAGCCGACAACGCAGGAGCAGCACGTATTCCTTGCTCCTTTGCTCTGCAGGAAGCACCAGGGATTTCTAAATGGTAACAAAGTATCAGACACATGCAACTGTAGTCTATGGCTGCGGAAAGCCATAGACTCACAGGGCTCTAAGGTGGCAAAATCCTGAAGATCAAATGGACAGAAGGCAGCTCAGGGGTTAAGAACAATCCTGAGTAATAGCGATAGGCCTGGCTGAGAAAAAAAATGGGCAGTCTTCAAAATATCCCATGCTGTAAACACCAGACTGTGGCTTGGAGATGTATATTACAGGCAGACTAATGTATGTTGTTCCATCACTGCATAATAATACTCCAAAGAGCAGCACAAAGCAAGGAGCCAAGCCCTACCTGTTCCATAATCTTCACTCTCCATTAGCAACACCCATGTGTACAGCATACTTCTCAAATATGCACTCACAGATCAGTCAGCACTACTGAATGTGGAACCCAGTTTATTATAAACATGAGCACATAGCTTACCTTAAAAAGCATGCAGAATTATAGTAGAGACTGCTTTTAAATATGTTTATCTTCTAAAAGCTAAAACCAGCAATCACAGACTGCAATCTATGGCCTATGTTATCTACAAGGTCAAAATGGATTATGCTAAGAATCTTTCCTAACATTAAAACCACCAAAGTAGCTATGGGCTTGGGGATGGAAATTATACAACTTAAAAGTAAAAACCCCATCTATGACTCCTCCAGAGCCCTAACATCAAATCTGCCCTCATTAAAAAGCTCATTTCCACATACATAAAAGGGTTACTGAGGTACAGAGAAGTGGAAAAAGACTCAGTGGATGCAAAATAGTCATTTTACTTACAAATATTTCCAGCTTTGACTGATGCAATTGCCTTCAGCCACTTCATGTGCCAGCATTCCTACCTGAATGCCTTAACTGCTACTTTCCCAATCATCTTTATTTACAGCAGGGTTACTAAATATTGACAATTTTTCCAAACTAAGCTTGGAAACAAAAATTCCCCACCCAGCATGAAGCCAAACAATAGTGACTTCTGCTTTTCTTACGCTGACAACAAACTGAAGCACCAAAGCTGCAACTGGAATGCTCAGCATAATCCTCTCTCTTTCCATTATTATGTAAACAGAATTTAATCAAGTTTTCTATCCCAATTGTCCTTCCAGCACCAGCCTATTTCCTGGACATAGCACTATCAGTCATCAACCACAAAAGAAGCTGAGAGCCCAAATTTTCTGTGGCTACACCTTTGTGGCTCTGTTTGCCTTTCCTCTGCAAGATCCACCTGCCCACCCTCACTTTCAATGTTCCACACCACTCTATCAATACTGTACTTCATCCTGCTCTACATCTTGTATTTCCTACCACGGTGATCATCACCCTTTGCCATGCACTGCACACTCACTGTTTCCTTCACTGAGGAACAACAGGCAGCATACCCAAACCTTGTGCAAATTCCAAGAGATACAACTACGGTTTCCTCAATTGCAGTGAAGCGAGTTTCTTCTTATGCTCAAAGGACAGCTGAGGTTTCAGCTCTTATCACAATAGGACTTTATCAAAGAGAAAGACTCCTCTAGCAGCTTTGGCTCCGTACTCGTCCATTCTATTAGTCCTGATCTAGCTGCAGTCAAATCCAGCTAAAAAAAAAATCTACCCATGCATTCACTTGGGAGAATTCCAGCCTGCTCCCTCCCCTAAGCCAGCTATGTCAGGGCCCAGCACAAGGGGCAATGAAGAGCACAAAGCTGTGGGCAGGGCACCTTTCAGCAGCTGCAGCAAATCCGTGTGAGGTCACAGAACCACCACACTCACTTTCCTCACGGCTGTTCAAAGCTATTCTGATATAAAGATGGCTTCGTGCATGCTCACTGAGCTCTCAATAAGAAGGCATTACAGGAGGTGTTCTCCTCCTTCTTTGCAAAAGCATATCAGCAAACAGAAGCACAACTCTTCATACTAACAGGGAAGGTAATGCTGCTCCCTTTCTCTTCTCTGGCAAATCTATAGTAGAAAGATTACCAACTGTGTTTTATTACTTCTAATACAACTCTTCGGACGCTTGCACTTTGAAGACTGAAAGAAAAACATGTTCATATACTTATTCCCCCATTGCACCCGCATAGTTTTGCTTCTACCCAAAAGTCATTTAACAACACATCTACACAGTTATTGCACGTGTTGATTACAAACAGCTCCTCGAGAACACAGATCACGTTCCCCCTGTTAAGCCGTACCCCCCCCCCGGTTCCTACACTTCCTGCAGTGCCACCAGCAGGCTGAGGCCCCATCATGCGCTGAGCCAAGGCACAGCACAGCCCTAACGTCCAGCCCCGCGACCGCCCCAGCTCGGCCCGGACAGCGCCTCCGGTGCCGGAGGAGGTTCGGGAAGACGAGGCCCAGTCCCCGCAGTTCCCCACGTCCAATCCTGCCAGGCACCGAACCCCTCGGGCCGCATTCTCCCACCGCCAAGCCGCGCAGCCCCACTCACCTGCGGGTGCCGGTGGGCGGGCGAGCCGCACCGGGCCCCGCACGACGTTACCTCCGCCTGCGGCTCGGTACGGCCCCGCAGCGCCCGGTACGGCAGCAAGTCACGCCCCAGCGCTACGTCGGTGCTGCAGCGCCGTCTGGAGGAGCGGAGGAACCTCGGCCTTGGGGGAGGGTGACAGCCGATGAGCGAAGTCCGACTGCATCCAAATGTGGGAGCACCGGGACACTGCGGCTCCGCTGTAACGACGGCAGAGCTGCAAGTGTTCTCGGAGATGAAGTGAAACAGTTCTTCCAGTGCGACCATTGTCATAGTGTTGCCATTAGTTTTCTCAATGTGACCTTCTTTCCAGTTGGCAGCAGGTGCCCTATGACCAAATGCTGGTTATTAGAAGACTGCCTGGTCTTTTCCTCCAGCTGCTGCAAGGCCAGGAGCTCCCACAGACACTTCCCACTGAAATTCCCAGCCACGGGCTTCCCAGCACGGCATGCATGAATGCTTTCAGGAATAAAGGCTTCTTTGGGAAGTGTATGCACAGGAACAACAGCACTGTGTTACACCCTCACAACACAGCCAGGCTAGAAAAACAGGGGCTGGAATGTACCATATTGAAAACTAACATCCTGACCGCTTCAACAGAACCAGCATTGGATAATACCTAGAGATTTTCATGTGCAGGAAGGAAGCTTCAAATATAATGGTCCAAAACAGATTCAGGTAGTGGTCCATCTGTGTTCAGGTAGTTTCCTCACAGAACAGATTCGTCTGCACTGTGTTTGTAATTCAGAAATTCTAGCAGCTCATGACTGACCTTATAAATCAAGAAACCTCTGTGGCTCTAAGGCAAAACTGAGAGCAGCATGTACATGGAAAAAGATGTAGCTATTGAATGTATAGCTGTACATGCTTCTGAGCACAGACAGCCCTGTAATCTCTTCAGGCTCAGAATTACAGTCTTCCACTCTCAAATATAGGAATGTGCATACAAGTGCTGCCTGGGGAATGCTGTGTTTTGGAGCCTGTTACTTGGTTTCCCCTTGTATCACCTCTTCTTAAGGGACTCTTGAAAGTTAGTTTCAGAAACTGGTTCAGAAAACTTATCTACATCTCTGCTCCAAATATTTTGTAACCATTTCACTTCAGTGAAAGAGGCCAAAACTTTCTTAAACTTCCATTTTTATTTACAGTGTGATAATCAACACAGCATATAAACTCACAAGGACTGTATCATCCACAAGTCGTTCTTGCCTCTTAACCCAATCAGTCAATCACATAATATACTTACCACCTAACTATCTTCATAGTGAGGAATAACACATATAACCAGCCACCATAACACAGAAAATCTCTATGATTATGGAATTACCACTTCTTGTTAACTCTTTTAAATATTAATCCTTTTTTTGTTTTTTTTCCCCCCTTTTTAAACTTCCCCTCTCCTACTGTATTGGCAGTAACTATACCAGTATTAACAAGAATGGTAATTACAAGGAAAATGATGGAAATACAGAAGGTAATAAGGAAAAGGGAACTCACCCAGAGCTGAGGCAATCCTCCCTGGCAAGCAATCTCCAAGAGATGCTGCCTCAGTGAGGGTCAGCCCTTAAATGAGGTCTCAGAGGAGGTGGAGTCGAACTCCACCCCTCCAGGGAGCACAGCTACATAACTTTCACCTGTGCTCCCACAGCTGACCCCACACTTGCCTCAGCTGATTAATCAGTGGTTCACACTGTGATCTCCCATACACCTACAAATTCTCCATGTTTTTCCTAAAACATCTCAGCTCTCTCACCTTTTATTATTTTTCCCATAGGAATACTGTACCTCTACCCAAATATGAGTATATATATATTATATGCTTTGGCACTGACAACTCTTCTTTCCCAAATGATGGGAAATTATTATTTTCAACAGGACAACTCCTAAGAGATTCATGGACAGTGTATTATGCTGCTTCCCCCCAGTGTCATACCAGTACTACTTCACTTAGAGAAAGACTGCTAACCCTCTTTGTTTCTCATTAAGACAACTCCCTAAAGCTATAATCACTCTGCCAAAACTCACTTGCTATATATAACAGCCATCTCCAGGTCAGAAGACAGAGAAGCCCAGCTCACACTTAGAGTCTCCAGATGGAAGGCATAGATGTATCTTGCTTGGAAACGAGAATTATATTCAGCTGTAAGTAGCATACTCTTAAATAACCACACTTCCCACATTTTTCTTTTTTTACATTTTTATTTATCAAAGACAGCATAGCTTTCATATTTTGAGTGACCAGAAAGATCCCAGGATGCTTTCATAGCTAAGGTAAGCTTAGCTAACAGGTTCATTGCAGAATACATGATGGTTTGGAGTAACACAGTGCAGTCCCTTGCCTTTGTTATGACTGAGTGAGCCGGTGTCAATGACACTGTGGACAGCATGAGCCAGGGCCCTCAGAAAGAGAATATACTGTTGGCTACGGACCATTACTCTTGCAGGAATGTGCTAAGAGTTCCAAACTTGTCAAAGGAAAATTTGGCATCGTACTTAACTGAGAGGCTCCCTAAGATCAAAGGTCTGTCCCCACCACTGAGTCAGAACAATGTGCAGTGTTCGAGCTCTAGAAGTCGTACACATACAAACCAAGCGTTATTCTTCATGCTGTTTAGATGCACGTGTATTTTGACTGGCATTTACACAGTTGCATAAAGGTCAAAATATAAAGTTCTGCAAACTTCTGTTTAATATTCTTATTGAAGCCTAAAGGATTAAGTTTAACTGCTCATGTGTTTCAACCAAAACAAAAGCTGATGACATTGGAAAGTAAACTAGATGTGCCATTTTAATTCCTTAGCATTTTATAAACAATTTTTGGTATACCAAGAAATATTTAGTGCAAAGCACATGCTTAGCTTAAATCCTAGACTCAGAGAAAAAAAATATAAGCAAAACTAAACTGTAAAATAAAAGCTCAGAAAAGAAGCTGGCTTATGTAATCTGCATGCCCACAGAAATATAAAAAGAGGAGGAGGATTTTTCCTCACTAAAAGCATTATTTTGGTTTTGTCTTAAGAAACCTTGATGTTTTCTTCCAAAATAATGGTACCGACTGTTACATTTTGGGTTTGTTTAAAGGAAAAAAAAAAAATAATGTTACAGTGATAGGAACAAAGCGTCTGCATCACCTAAAAACAAATACTTCAGCATTCATCATGAATACTGCAGCAAGTTTATACTTATGATCAACGCTTCCTACATTGAGGGTAAACCCACTTTGTGTACAAAAAGGTAGCATCCAACAGAACCAAAATCTCAAATGAAATCAATTAAAATCCATGGGATGGTTAAGAAACTACAGTTTTCCATCACAAACTTCCATATCACCCTCAGAGGTTTGCCCAGGCCTTGTTTCAGCTCACAGCTGGGAACTGAAAGTACAAGAAGTACAACTAAGAGAAGAGTTAATAATGATTTTGTATAATTTCAGTTTGGAAATACAGCATAGAGACCAGGATTGCTACAGAAGCATCCATAACATGGCCATTACAGAGGCAATACTGAAAGCTGCCTTGTTAACCCCGGTAACAGTGCCCTCATTGCACAAATCTTGTTGGCAGCAAAAGTATTCAAAATTATCCAACTGGTAGTATACAGCAATATCATTCATATTGCACTGAGACAACTTCCAGCAGGAGGACGTTCTCAATTTACCTGCAAAAAAAATTAAAAAGATTAAGAAAATATTGAAAGCAATGCCATTTGTTATACAGTTTCGAGATTGAAGATTAGATTAGATCAAAGTCTCCTTCCTCCATGACATGAGCTTTAGCAACAATCATCCTGGAAAGACGGCAGCCCTAAAATCAGCACAACAGTCTTTTAGGGCAGAAGGAACCAGCTGGGAAACCAGGAGATAGTTTCACTTTTCTCGTTGCTTCATTTCCAAGGGACGTGCACTAAGACATGAGCTGCCAGAGCTGACTTAGTGCAGCACTCAGCCAGCAGGTTCACCTAACACAGTCTGTGCTCTTATTCCTGCCAAAAAGCCTGTTCTGTGAGACTGTGGACATCCTCATGCAAGATGCCAAGTGCCCAGTAGGGGAACTCCAACTAGAAAGTGATTAGCTTCAGAATGTCTTCATTTAAAACAACAACAAGCAATTAAAAGGCTGTGCTGAGTAACCCACAACCCAAAGGAAGTCTGCCTTTCAAATAGAATACAAACTCCAAAACTGTGGATGAATAAATACTTTGTTACAGAGCGAGAGTGATCCTTAGCTGAGGTATTTATCTAGCACCACATTAACCCCATCTTTACATCAGAAATATAAACTTTACAGTGATCACAACAAATGTCCAATTCAGAAAAGTTTTCTCCCCTCTATGCCTTCGCTTTCATGGGCTCATCCACTTGGATTCCTCAGAGGCAACAAGCTAAAACATAAGGTGTGCCAGCCACACACTCAGTACATAATGAGACATCTGTATACATGTTAATACATGTATACTTCAAATATCCAAATCATAGCAACCTGTATCAGTTGCTTGGAAGTCAAAATACACTGACTGACTACAAGCATGACCTTCAAGCTTATATTTGCAACCTTCTTTTGCAGAAGGCTAAGAAATTCAAGTTATGTCCAGCTCAGAAGTGCACAGACAATGAAAACAGATACAGCAATGTTTACCTTAGGTATGTAAGTCAGTGTACCTACCAAATCTCATTTGCAAGCAAGTGTCTTCATTTGATAAGCAAGTGCTGTTGGTCTTGCACAATGAAGGGCTGTTCTCACAGTGATAGCACCTCAGGGCATAGCCTAAGAAAACAGAGTTTTGCCTTACTGAACAAGCAGCACTGAATAGAAAGATGAAGTAACAGTGGCTGCATTTGACTGCCACAAAGCACATTTCTGGTTGTTAACCTAAACTCAAGCTGAAATGCACAAGCTTTTGTCATTGCACACATTGAGAATGGCAATTTTGCAAGTAAGATTTTGAAGTATGTGCTTTACATATTTCATTTTAAAAAGCACTCATCTTTATATCCCCTGCATAATTATTTTTTGCTTCTTCTATTTAAAAATCAGATTTTCCAACATGACAGATGGGAGATATTTTTTACCAGAATTGTATTCTGTTCTTTTATCTCTTGTTCTTTTCATTCTACCTCATATCTCCCTTGTGCTATACTCCTAAATTCTAAATTATACAACAGGAATTCAATATTCCACCAACAAAACAGCATATTAAGCAGCAGCATGTTCTGCACACAGCTCTCTGCTCTGACCAAGGACAATCAGCCACAGAAATGAAGCTCTGCCTATAAAGTTACCCTCATTCCCTGCAGCAACATTAAATAATGCAGGCCTTTCTTGTTATTTTTCTCTCTCAGACATTGTTTCCATGATTCCTTCACACACTGTCATAACATTCCATCAGCAAAGAGCCTCCATTATACTCACCAGAACTAGAGAAAGCGAGCAGAACAATGCAGGCGGTTAGCAGGACACAATTCATCTTGATCATGCTTCTTCCCTGTTTGGGGGGGCACAAATGGATTTAAAATACTCATTATATTTAAAATATATACAGAATTGCCAAAACACATAGTGAGGAATCAAGGTTTCAGACAGGAACCAAAGTCATTGGCCATCAGAAAATCACTGAAAGAGACAAAAATTGACTTTCACCTTGATGGAGAAGGTTTCTTGCTGGGCTCTGGGCCCGGAGCCCCACTGGCTGCAGTATTGCTGCTCACAGTGCCCAATACCAGCTGTCACCTTCTGCAAGATGGGCCCTGTGGTCCTGCATGTCTCCTCTTTTACAGTAATTCAATAATAACCCCATAGCCACCCCATGCTCCTTCCTTCCCTTTCAGGGCTGTTCGAGACCTGTCTGCAACACAGGGCTGCTTGCACAAAGCACATCTGGGTACAGAGAGACACTCTTGTGGCAGAAGGACCTGGTATTTTGTTTAGCTTCAAAGCTCAAGTGGGATTTGATAATCCCAAAGCACTGCAGGAATTCAGATAACAAGTTTTGCCATAAGACTGCAACGGGGCACTGACATCACAGCTCTTGACTGCACTTGTTCTGCTTGGAGCTACTTCTGCACGCAGTTAAGAGGCCTTAGTCACGGGGCAGTAGAATCTTTCCCTCCCAGCAGAACTTCAAAAGGTGGCTTTGTATTAAAACAATACCGAAATCCTCCTCAGTCATAAGCCAAATAAATAAACAGCCCTTTCCGCCCTCGGATGCAGGATGTGATGTTTCCCAAGATAAACCACTTGGTGCGACTCCTCCCGAGACCCCGCACCCGGGGCGCTGCGGGCTGTGCCAAGAGCCATCTTAGTGCGACCCTCAGCCCCGCGACACGGCAGGGCAAGGCTCAGCTTTGCAGCTCGGCAGAAGCGAGTCACGGCAAGAATAGCGAAGGTCAGCGTAGCCAGCATAACGGCTTTGGCGGCGGTAACGCTGCAACGTACCTGCCTTCTGTGATTTACATAGAAATTGGATTCCTAAATTGTCCAAATCGCAGTTTTCACTGGAGCATCCCACCGTCCCCCGTGACACAGCTGTCCATAACCCGCTCCGCATCCCATCGCACCGCCCGTCTCCGGGGCGTTGCAGCACAGCCGGGCGGTAGCTGCATCTCTGCCCTACGGCGCAGCCTATCTCCATACATACACACACACACAGCGCACTGCGGTACTGCCGCGGACCCATCCCACAAACCCCGTCCTCCCCGTTCTTATGGAGGTCGGCTGCCCCTCACCGCCCCCAGCCCGGCAGCTCGCCCCCCTCCCGCACCCCGCAGCCCTCCAGCACCCTGCCGCAGCGCTGCGATGAGCCGAGAGAGGGGCACTGAGCATCCCCGGGCGGCCCGCACGCACTTCGACCCTTACCGGCTCCGCAAGGCACCTCCGTTCGGTCCCGCACCGTCTGCAGGCGGTCGGCAGTGCAGGGCTGAGCGGATCCGTCGCTGCCCGCCCCGAGGGCGGAGCTGCGGGCACTGCCCGGTGGGGCTGCGGCACGGCTCACGCACAGCTGGTGCTGCACTGCTTTAAAGAGCTGACCTCCGTGCCAGCCATACTTATCTACGAGCAAAAGTCCGTAGGACGCTTGTGCACGCAGTTTACAAACTATCAGAATCTAAGACGTTAAGACGATACTTAAACAAACAATCCAAAAAGACCCAACCACTAATTCATTATTTCACTTGTGAAACGTTGTGGTGAGGAAACTGGCACCGTGGAACTTGAGTCACAGCTGAGAACGGGCCAGTTTTCCCTTCTTGAAGTCCTATAAAACAGAATTTCCATTGTGGTCTGAATTTTCCACCCTTGCACATTCCTTGCACAGATGACGAACGTTTCTTTCACCAACGATCAGAATAAACCCTGCAGTGGCACAACTTAAGCAGCAACCCCTGGGTGTGTTGCTGCTAAATGGCACCTGCCTTGTTTTCCCCTTGCACGATGCAGTCAGAGCCAGAGCAGAAGGCTCCCTCCATTTAATCATGTCAGTACAGGTCCAAAAAAATCCCAGTGAAATCCTGCAGCAACAATAAGCTGGCACTGAAAGCCTCTTTAAGTATAAGGTCTGCTTCAGTTACACATTAGCACTGGGTGTGCCTTTAAATACATACTGGGTTCATAGGCATGCAGCGAGGCCCTGTGGACAAGAGCCCCAGTTAGGAGAGCGTCAAACTTTCAGGATCTGGTCAGAAAGAACTGAAAGAGCTTCAGGCTGAATCTAAATAAACGATGGCCACCAAAGAGATGGGCAGTGCAGCATATTCAGTGTTCAGCTTGTAATGAGCAGTTGGCAAGTGGAAGCCCTGTAACATTTTCCAACGCTTCCACCCAAAGTGCTGCATCACCCAGAGCACTGTTGAAATGCCATCTTCCTCAGTGGGATCCCAACAATCGCTTCTCTCTTTCCCAGTGAAGATTTCTGCACGCACACATGACTAATGCCTTGTTTTCTTCCACAGTTTCAGCTGCTTCACTTTCTGTACCAACTTGGCAGAAGTTTCAGTTTTGGGTAGGATATGTGAGACTGACACACGCCCTGTTTGGACTGTGCACGACCAAGAGCTCCAACAACACGGCTTCTGGTAACTCCAGGCAATACATTGCTGTGTTGAAACAGCTGCCTGAAGCCATCTTATAGAACCACCTAGAAATGCAGCTAGTACGATAACAGCAACCAGCTGTTCTCCCCACCTCAGTAGGTTTGTACTTCATACCTGCTGTTACAGGAGCCTGGAGATCGCCAGCAGCAATCAGATCATGGGCTGTAAGTGCTTAGAAGCTAACAGGACTGTGTTGTCCCCTATCCTGCCTTACACAACAGTATGCAAAAGTTACACTTCCCTTGTAACAATCAAAAGGAAAAGGAACCCTCCCACAAAATCGTTGTGGGAAGTGTTTCTACAGAACATAATGACCTTGGTTGCTAGAACCTGCAGATCCTGTTCCTGACTACGGTGTGGCCCTGACCTCACAGTTAAACAGTTAAACAGTTGCTAAAACACACAACAGACAGATAGCAGCAGAATAAGCTCTAGTTCTGCTAAATACTGGTTTCCCAACCTTTATTCACCGATCCTTTTAACTGATGATGAACCTTCTGTTAAGAAACAGCATTAAGCCATGACCATTTCCAACACATTCTCTTCTAACAGTTAATACTGAAGGGGTTTCCAAGTGAAAACACGTCTAACCTATTCTAGTAATTCACACTGCTGTTCAGACTTCAGTGAAAAGCAACTGTTTTCTTTCGTTTTATTCCTCTGCATGCTTCACCTGAAGAACTGTTGCAGGGGTCCCATTCAGTATTCATTAGTCTGCCACTGTGGAAGATGTATCCAAATGCTGCGTGGCACAAGAGCAAGATGAGCTCATTGAGAACCCAGCGACTATGACAATGACTTCTGGGAAACAAACAAACAAACATTCAGGCTTTCTGTAACAGCTGTAGCTATTCAGCAATTGAAAGATCCAGTTGAAACAACAATATAGTGGTATTACTCATCGGAGTTACTAATTCTGGATGTGATAAAAAAAAAATGGATCAACTACAGCAAAACCAGTTACCAGTTTTGTTCAAGTCTTGTCAGAAGCATTCCCACGTAACAGCTCAGAGCAAAGAAGGTAGTTAAGTTGTTTATTAATGACAACGGAAATAAAATTAAAGTGATAAAGCAAACAGATACTTCTTTAAATATAAAGATTCTAGTCATCTGGTGTTCTGTCAGGCTCCTTTGTTTTTAGGGAGGTGGGGATTCAGGAGTTGTAGTTGCAAAAACCCACAGAGGATTTAGGGAAACATGATGCTTCAACATAAATGTCAACTAGGGCAAAGTCTGAACAGCAAACATCATATAATGAAAAACTCAAAACATATTTACAAATTCATACTTTGTAGTCATTGAGAAATTTCTCTACTGAGTGGCAGATGATGTGTGTGCACTACATTCTGAAAAGGCATTATTCAATCAGAGTCATTTAGCGTAAAATCAAGCTGACAGACAGATTGTCTAAAAATAAGGCCAGTTTCACTCCAAATTTATCTGACAATCAGAATTTTCCGGTGGTTCTATGTTAATAAAAAGAGCGTTCAGAGCACCTGATCTAACCCAAACGGGATATATCAACCAACCTGAAAACATCATTTCTAGCAGAAATTACCAACAGTAGAAACTCACGAGAAAGGACAATATACACCTCTTTTGCCTCTTTGTCTATTGCTAATTTCAAATGCCTGTATAAAAACAACCCCCCACACTGTATTTGCAATGTGATCATAAATAGGCAATGGTTTAAAACTGCAACATATGATTATCTCAGACTACCACGCTGTTTTGCACCCGGGGAAAAAGCAAACAAAACCCAAACACCTTTCTCTTTTTTCTACTTCCTTCCCTCCCCCCCCCACCCCCCCAGCACTTTCAAACCAGGAAAAAAAAAAGAAGTTACACTCTGCTGAATATTAGAGCTGGCACCAACATTCATGCTAGTTGCCCTGATGAGCAACAGAAAGTTCATTTACAATAGTCAGAAATATTTTTATGCACTAGCCCCAAAGAGTTCAGCTTCTGAAAACAGTTTTGGAAAGAAGTCCCAATCAGGTATGATGTGGGCAGCGCCCAGAAGGTGCAGGAATGTCCATCACTCTACGGCGATCTTCATATTCATCAGTGTCTGTGGAATCTTCGTCTTCATCCACTGCATATTCATTATGATTTGTTTCCTGATACAAGACACGTTCATATTTGATTAAAATCCTGTATTTCAGCAGCTTATCAGAAAGCACAAATGTCTGCCCAGAAAAATTAGAAATCTATATTATCACATCAATTAACTGAGGTAGATACTGTACACAAGTCTTAAAAAAGAAGTTCCTTAAAATTATAAAGCTTAATTTACACTAGAGATCATTTTGCCAAACTACTTGATCTTCAACTCAGTACATTTTCATTAGCCTTAATTATTCCATACGTACAGCTGTGTAGAATCACAATCTGGAACCAGCTTCCCTAGCGACTCATTTCTTAATACTAGCAGTTTAAAAACAAAGGGTCATTACTGCCTTTAAAAGTAGCGGTAGAACAAAAGAGATCAAACTAAATGATTTTCACAGTCGGATACACTGTAACCTCTTCCATTCATAGTGGAAAGTGTTTCTAACTTACTTGTATAAGCACGACCTCTGCTGGCACTTTCTATTATAGCTACCGGTAACGCGATGTTTCAAATACACTTGGTCCCGTTTTTGAAAGGCAAAATAGAGGCCTATCCCTGAGGAAACACTCGGTGCTTACACAGAAATTTTAAGCCCTATCTGAACTAGTCACTAAAAGAGAGCTATGCAAGTCGTACAATAAATAAAGCCAGCAAGTCTAAATGCTCCAAAACAGTCAGCAAAATTAACTCACAATCTCCAAACCACAATGATAATTAACAGCGAGCTAAATATCTTCCTGATTTCCCAACTCATTAAGAGAGTTAGTGAAATGCATTTCAAGTCACTACTGAAGTTTAGACACACAATTATATTCTACTATTAATATTAATGGTCAGTGAGAACAGGAGGTGAGAGAGAAAGTCCAAGATAAACCCAACTGCATCTTTGCTTACCATTCGTGCTGTAGACACCTTGAACGTTGGACACACCATATGGAATCTGGGAATTGTAACATTAAAGAATTTTTCCTTGTAGTAGAGGCAGTGGAAGGTGTAATACCCCTCCATATATCCAGATGTTGTGGAAAAAGTAGTACAGCTGGTATACTCATAGACTCTCCCTGGGCTGATTATTGGAAACTCCCCTGTTGATAAGATGTTAGATCACAGTAAGTGTTGATGCATAACAGTATTTTAGCACCTTGCTAGAGCAGCAGCACTCTGTAACATTCAGGCAGATCATTTCAGATTCTAGTAGCGGCAGAAAAGATGCTCTGTAACTATTAGCATTAAAAAGAACTGTTTGAAGAAAGACAGACTATCAAGATGTTAAAACCACACTTGCAAAATAACTTTAAAGATCAAACAGATGGATGCACACATCTTTCCTTCAAGCAATGAAATTGTGTTGATACAAACCACCACATCACCATAAAAAATGGCTAATATACACATTATGAAACTTACACTTAAACACCAGAACATCCTCCATTAGGTTTATAAAAGTAATCTTTTGCTTACCAACTACTCCAGGACCTTGAACTTCTTCTACATCACCTTTGGCATTCGTTATTCTCCAGTATCGACTGTCCAGCTGACAAGCCTTCTCAGGAAGAGCATCTTTGGACATTTCAATTCTAGAAGCCAAACAGCACATTCAATGATTATGTAACTATTTTCATATACTTTTAAGGGTTTTGGCAGTCTTGGGTATCTCTCAAAGCAGACTAGGAGACAAAAACCCAACAACTTACTGAATATAAGGTATACTATTAGGTATAATAGGTACACTAAATCAGTTGCCAGTATCCACTTGCATGTCTCAGCTCTTTATCATTATTGCTCCCTTTCTGAGTTACCTGTAACTTTTTTACCTCACACATCATGTATTTTACCAATTACCAACTTGACAGATACCTTATCTTCCTGACTAGGTAACATTTAAATGGTTGTTTTTAACTAAATACTGCATGTCTTGCACATTCAGATACATTCAATTAATTTCAGTAACTTTACAAATTTATGTGCAGTATTCAAAAAACTAATGATGTGAACTCTGCAAAGGTCCTTCCTGTGGTGTTTTATGTTGCTCGGTTATTATTCTTACCTGATTCTGTAAGTGAAAAAATAATGCGGTGGATGTACAGAACTGAGTTCAGGTAGAAAAGATGTGGATACAGAAACGGTAATATCTCCTGTGGTAGCAACACATTCTTTATCGTGCACATACCTACAAAAAAGAAAAAGTTAAATCTGCAAATAGCTGTGAACATCCAATGCAGAAAACACATGATTAACTAATCACTAATAAGAGCACTGCAGGGCTAGATTTTAAAGTGATTCTGAGTTTTTCATCGGGTACTTAAGTAAATGATATACACAGCGTCTTCATCACATACACTTCACAAACTCATACAGCTATGTGTCTCTTTCTAACTGCATTAATGCTTGCACTAAGCTATGTATATAGTTCCCATCTGAAATCAGTGAAGATATTTGGTTACTAAGGATGTGCTCTTATGTTGGGTTTCTGTGGAATAAATAGCAAGTCCTAAAGTACACTGAATCTCAGATCAAGAACTTGGGTCCTGTAGAACCCCAGTTTGACAAAACTAAGGTTCTTATACTCAGAAGAAATTATATGATTATTTAAACACCAGAACAAGTCCTGTTCATTTACTTATTCATTGCACTGTTACTTTAATAGATCAGTTCAATGGAACAATTGCTGTCTTAATAACTCAAAACAGCCCTGCAGCTGTAGCACATGCATTGTAAACAATAAATAATATGGCATTAGCTAAGCTTCAGAACAACCATTCTGCAAAATTCCAGTTTCTCATAAGTATATAAATATATATATATTTAATTACCTTTTAAAGCTGTATCTGCAATATTTCATGCACTCCCTCCTCCCCCCACTATTAGCTTTTATATCCAATACCCATAACGACTTATAAAGAGGTCTACATTCTAAAAGAAACACTGACATATTGCAGTGAGGCTTTAAGTTTCGGTCACAATACCTGAAGATCTGGTCTCTGATGATAGGATAACCACCAGTTACCACTTTGTTTACATAGGATGTAAACCATTCCAAGTAAGATGTACCTATTTGTCAAAGAGAAGTGTTTGTAAGGATAAGCAAGTTTACCACTAAGATCATTTCCATAAACAGTATGACGCAAAAACTTAATTTCTAATATTTCACAATAAATACTCAGACTTCCTTAGATGAGTTAGCCAGTATTCCAGTCCATTCAACCTAGTAAGCTCGTTTGGAGCAACCAACCTAGAACTAAGAGTACATACTCCAGAAATACCACAGCAATTGAGGAAAATCTTAGCTAAGTGTTTTGCATTATAATCACAATTTTCAAACACTGGTGTCTCTCATCATGTTTTCCTTATAGTGACTGTTCTACCATAATTTGAAGGAACACTAATTTAGCAGAGCATTCTTCTTGTATAGCTCCTTCCTGCTAGTCCACGTACAAGAGGCATGCAAAGCTGCTGGTGGATTTATGAACTTAGCTTTGATAGGCAAGTTTTCACATCAATTCTTTCTAAGAAATCTGTTAACAAGTTGCAAAGTTTCCCTTTCTTTAGAACAGGGACAAGGCACAGATATACTCTGCACTCCCACTACACGCCCATAAGAGTAAACTTAAAGTCACTCAAAACAAGTTGGGATTCTCCTTAAGGTACAGCCATTGCTTGAGAAAAGGTTTTCATACCTCTACAGCCATTATTAAGGAGCAGCTTTATTTCTAAGCTGACAGTCAAGTTGTCAAATTTAACTTTCAAAGAAACGAGTCTTATACAAGAGATACTGGCTCTATTTCTAGCCATAAATTTTCCAAGCATTGTGATACAGAGTTCAGTAGAAAAGTACACAGAGTTCTTCAATTGTTTGTCAATATTAGTCACACAAAACCACACGTAATGTAACTGAAGTAGTAAGAAATCATTATTCTAACATTCACTGAGCTGCTATTGAGTACTGATCACTCCTCTTAGACTTTTTCATGTACTTACCACTTCTTTTTAGCAAGAGCTATGTGTACTGTGAACTTAAGGAAGTCTACGTTTATTATCCTCCTTTCTATCACTAATCCACAAAATACAAACTGTTTATAAAGTAACTCTGAACAGAGAAAATAGACCAGTTTACTCTACAACATTCAAGAAAACCTACTCTACATCATTCAAGATGACTGTTGTATAAGCTTCCTCTCCCTCCTGCAACATGCTGAGATGAACCCAAGTGCAATCAGTACATTTAAGTACTCAACTCCATAAAAGCAGCAAGCTCAAGGAACAATATAAATAGGCTGAGGAGTAGCTTTAAGGCATCATCCTCAGGTGGAGAGAAGCAAGTAACCAAACTATTAAACCTGAGCTTTTGCTGCATCTTTCCTCTGACAATCCTAGGGCTCAAGGTCCGTTCTACAGTATGATCTCTGTAACACACATTTTGGATTGTTTACGTCACATTAAAATTACTTCATATTATCAATCACAGCTATTTTTTGTCACAAAATATTTTTGAACTTTTAACACTGTTGCAAAAACTACTGGGGAAAAAAAAAAACAAACAACTCTTTGCGCCCACTTGGATGTTATATTTAGTAAGCACTTACATCACACCCATGATGGCTATTTTACAGCCTCTGCTCATTTTGTTAGACAGGTTAATACACTGCAAAACTGGTATACAAGGCACAAGGAAGGGCAAACTTTAATAGGGAAATCATTTCAAGTAACCACTGATGCTTTAAAGCAGGTTGGACTTAAAAGCACCAGACAAGGATTTAGAACACTTGCTTTGTTCAAGTCAACTGCACTGCACAGCTTGATTTCATCTGACAAAAAAAGGCATCTATTTCCTCACAGTGCAATTAAAACATTTTGGAGAGTATTTTATTCTGAAGTATTACCTGTAATGAACATATCAATAGCAGATGGATTGCGAGCCATTTGGTCCTAAAACAGAAAGGAGGTTACAGATGTTTTAGAAAGAAAGCATTAGACTTGCAAGTTTAAAACTTAAGATCTGAAATGTATCATAGGAAACGCCTTCCCTATATCCACTAAACCAATAATCTTGCTTCTTAATTCATCATTCTATCTCAGTCAGATTTGCAAATATACCATAAAGAACACAAATGCCTGTCCCTGAGAATGCTCAGCTGATAATTACACACACAGTTTTGCTATACCACTAAAGCTCACAAGATTTGAGGCATCGTTAAAGAAAGAGAGCAAACAAATTATGCCTTATGTCTCCAAGAACAAAAACTATAAAACCTCTGAGTAGTCTGCTCCACTTGTTCTTTCTTGAACACTGGTTCAACAACATCCACTGTAAAGAGATTTTTGCCTGTGTTTAGATCAGGTTTCCATTGCCTCATCTCTGTCACTGGCTTCCCTGGGAAAAGTTGTGCTTAATTATGGCCCATTATCAAGTATTTCTGAACACCGCTAAAACCTTTAGAGCCTTCTTTTCTCCACACCAAACAATCTCAGCTCCTGTACTATCATACTCCTACCTGAAAAAAGCAGAGCTACACGTTACATAAGCATGCAATAACCTTTCAGATTCCAGCACATTATCCAAAAGTTTTGAATACTTAATATAACATGAAAATTTTAACATCCTTCAAGTAATCCGTTATCAAAACACTCCCTACAGAACTCATTGCTACATGCTTTGAAAATACAGAGCCAGGAATTCCACAGCATGAAGAAGACTTTCTCTTCTTTGCTCATCCCACTGTTGTGATGGGGGTGGTTAAAGAAGGGGATGGGTGAAGTATTTTTAGGTATAACATTTTTAAGCTTCAATAGTAATAATAACGCCAATCTTAAAATTTTACAGCTACAAGAATTAAAAAAAACCCAAACTCGAATAATATAGACTATAAAGGATCTGCTCAAGACGAATTCGTTCTGTCACTGGAAATTAGGTCTTGCTTAAAACCAGGAAGGTTTATATTTATTACATCTAGAAGAGGAGATTAAGCATATCTTCCATAGCAGAAAAGCTCTTCCTCCTTCAAGAAACTAGAAGGAGTACACACCTGCCATAGTTTCAACAAATTTAACTAACATAGTCCAATACAGGTAATTCCACTAGCACAATCTTATGAAAATTGCTATAGCCATTTGGAAACTGTTATAGACATTAATGACTTCATGCAAGTTGCTTTGCCTTACTAAATTCTCCATTCCTGGGCTTTGATTAAAATCCAATGGAAATTCAGGGACAAGTAACTAGAACTAACATGCTGTCTTATGCCATTCACTTCATGCTGAGTTTCACCATCATCAAACATGAACTATCAACCATTACAGATCTATATTCACGAGTATAAGCATATCCTCCTTACTGGACACTGATAGAAGATCTCATATTTATTCCTTCCTTCCACGCTTTCCAGGGCCATGTACTGACTCAGGCCGGTATGAATGCAGAAAGTCAGGGGAAGACAGTGTTTCAGACCTAGTCTCTGCTGAAAGCCCCCAGCAGCTGTGTCAATATCCAGCAAGTCTTCAGAGCGGTAATGGTTTGACAGTGCCATACTTCCCATCAACCTTAAGAGACAAAAAACAGATACGTAAACAGAATGGATATAGACAGAAGATATCACACAAAATGCAAATATAGACAGCTGGGAAAAAAAAGAGGAGACATTTGGAAGGACAATATCAAAAATACATGAGATTTCTTCTTCGGATACATTAAAAGTTTACACAACAATGTGCAATACATCAATTTGGAAAAAGACCTGAGGTAATAGAGTTCACGCCATTTTTGCATTTGTAAGAATACAACAGATTTGAAACAACAGCTTTCTCATATTTTTTTTATTTTTTTTCCTGTTTGGCAGAATTTGGCTGACATTCTCCCAAACCTCTGAAAGATGAAATATTTTGCCCAAGGTTCATTAGAGCAAGAAGTTGATCAAAGTAATGAGAAAGTGCTTAAATTCTAATGCAACAGAGGTACCTGTTAGCCACTAGAACTCCATGGTTTATCTATCTGAACAAACTAGACTGGGCCACTGTTAACAACTGAGTACTCTTGATATGGTATTTAAGAAAATATTCCTAAGGCTAAGACCAATTAGTCCTCCAATATGCGGTCTTTCAATAATGTCATTTAATAGGCTAATGTGGACTGGATTATAAATTGTGTCAAGATTGCAGCACTAGAAGATAATCTTGACTTTATAAACAGTACTTCATTTTTCTCCTGTTCCCCAAAGAGATAAACAGCCACAACCTTCTCTTCCTTATGCAAGTAAACAAACTTGTAATCTACACCTCCCCACCCATACTCCCTTCTAATTTGCCTTACACTAATGTTCTCAGACGCAAACTTTTGCACACACTAAGCTTTTGCTGGCATTATGAAAGCAGTGACTCATGGCACAAGCTGCCACACGTCTGTATGATCTAAGTTGCTCCTACCTTGGGCAACAGGTTCCATTCCTCTCATTTTTCCATATGTAGTCTTGTTAAAATCCAGACAAAGACTCCCAGTGTCACATACCAGTGACTGGCAAACACATCTAGACCCAGTGTCCTCCATTTTTGGTCTAACACACCCATCCCGTGAACTCACTAAATTCTTTCTCCTGGATCTGATCTTGCAAGTATTCAAGTCCCACTACATAGCATGAACTGTGGGGTCAGCAAGCAAGCCTGACCCAAAGTAACACTGTATCTTCTACTTGCAGTGTGACACCCTTTCTTATTCCAAGGTCCGACATGTCAGAAATAACTGGTTCACCAATGGGGATTGTCAGGAAGTGTTCAGGCTTGCACCCTCCCTTTGAGGGCGCAGCAATAGAACACAGCCCACTGGCAGTTAATTGAAGGTCAGACCCAAATGCATGTGTCCCTTGCTGCAGCCCCTCCACAGGCACACTGCTCATCAAGGCAGAGTGTAGTGGGAGTAAAAGAGCAGTAGGGAGAGCAGAACACACACAAGCTGCAGAGCTGCATTCTGATCACTTCCAAGTGATCAAATATAGTAAGCATTACGAGCCATATTTGCATTCATAAAAATTTTTAGTCATCCAATGATCAACAATAATGTATTAGCAGTTACTAATGACCATTTCTTAGTCTATCAGGTAACAGAAGGAAGGACTTTAAAAATGGAAAGAGGTGTCTCATTTAAAACCTACACAACTAGGCAGGACACTACCCCTCCTCTGAAAAAAAAAAAAAAGTATTTTCTAAGGAAGGAAACAAAACCAGAAGTCATCCTTATGCCTGCATAGAACCATTTCCCAAATACCCTCTGTGCTTACAACACCAGAATTAAAGGAAGCCATACCTGCTTTATTAGCGCAGGTTTTGGCAGGGCAACATGAAAGCTCCACCCAGTAGAGACACTGCAATGATTTGCCCCAGCTTTTTATCTTTTGCTAACACTTGTGTTCGCTCATTAAGCACTGACCTGCTAAATCTTTTCGTAATTGGAAGATACAAATCCATTGCACTCACCTGCATGCTAATGTTGATGTAAACGGAGTTCTTAGTTGCAGATATATAATCATAAAACCTTCTACTTGGAAAACTTAATTTGCAAAATTGACATTTAGATTCTACTGAGAATGACTGCCCGGTTTGGAAGTTATTCCTTAACCATTCTTAAAGAACAAAAGTTACCAAATCATGAAGACTGCAGCCTGAATCTAGTCCGCTCATGGAACACAAAGCAAAACTTCAGGAAGGCAGCATGCAGTGGTATGTTAACAGTTTGAAGTTTCAGATATTGAAAAAAAAAAAAGGTACTCAAGGAATTAGGATTGAAGTGTAAAGAACAATTAGAGCAATAAGAAATCCACACTACATTTTCAGTTACTTCTAAGATTAGAACATAATCAGCTGTACAATCAGTATCATTTCAAGTGATCTCTCAGTTATAATACGTTCAATGTTTCATTTGTCCTGGTCAGCAGACATTTGGACATTTTAAAAAAATACAGAAGATTGATAAATTGATAAGTAGTTGCTGTAGCTTACCCAGGAACAACAAGCTTCTGTCCATTATGAATACGGAATGAACATCGATAGTCATCAGGGAGTTTGCAGCCAATCTGTGCCTCCACAGCATCTAGATCCTCTTCCTGCACACTCTCTGTGTACAAAAAGAAACAGAGTATTACGAGGCAGTGTTAGAGGGGGGAATAAACAAGAATATATACTTCAAAGTATTTTGAAACTTGTAATTCAGAGAAAGTGAACTGACAAACATACAAGAAACAGTTGTGTAAAAACGTGGTTCCAAGCAAGTAGCCAGAATCACTGCAGATTAAGTATTTTAAATACAAAGTATGAAATTAGTAAACATCTTGATCAAACAAACAATATTTAGTAACTCCTGTACACCAGGAGGCACAGAACTAATACTACATAAAATCTGGAAGGAGACTGATTACATTAACTGATTATTTAATACAGCACCAACCTTCAGCCAGTGAAATAAACCTTTCCCCCACAATATTGCTATTAGCTGACAGTCAGGAAAAATTACTTCAGGGGTTGCTTCTTTCTGTTTCCAATCCAACCATTAACAGAAAAAAAACCCTTGGCTATGGCCACCATTCATCTTGTACATGAAGCATCAAACGTGTTGAGTGAAATTGGGGAATTTTCACATTCAATTATCAACAGAAGGGTGTAGGGAATAACCATTCTTATATCTACACACACACACTCCGGGGGGGGGATTTTGCATGCTCAGTTATTGCGAGGCATCAGTTAACAGTTCAGTGATACAAAGTGCGTACTAATGGTACCATAAATGTCTGAGTGTTGTAAGAGTTCCTGCTAATGCTTTCCAGCACTACTCAAGTGCAGAAATTGAACAATTCTAACCACCTTTAGTAGACAAAAAGAAGCTTCTGAAAGCAAAACAACGGTAAATTCGTTCACTTCAAGACTGCCTACGGATTGCTACCAGCTTTGCAAGGGCTATACATGTGGTGTGATATACTTATTTACTAGAAGGGAGAGCACATCTCTTTCACTTCCAGGGCTCCAGTAACTGATGCACACATCTAAGACAAAAGCAGTATAAAACTAAATAATAAATAAATCAAGTGGCATCCATGTACTAAAGCAAGCAGGTATCACACTGTACCTTTCAAAGAACCAATCATCCGAGGACACCGCTGTCCCAGGTATTTCTCTAGGTCATCCCAGGCTTTTTTCAGTGTAGCATAATACTGGATGTATCTTCCTAGATCCGAATACGTACTGATGAAGATAGCTTTCCAGCTCTGATTTCGTCGAATTTTTTCCTCACTAAGTAGACACAAAGAAAGAACTTTTAAACACCAGCCTAAATATTTTGACTTGTAAAACCAACTTGTTAATTTTTGTCATTGGCAGAAACAGTATGTGTAATATTAAGCCAGGAACACTTCTCAGTCATAGGAAGCCACACCAGTCTAGTTAATTTTGACATCTATTGAACAGCAACTTGGAACAAATTTAAGATACATTTTTAGTACTCAGTATAAGGAAGTATGGATAAACAATTTCTTTAAAGGAAGAATATTGTCTAGTACCAAGTGTTAGAACTGTTAAACAGCTAAACCACTTTGCAGGCCTTTAAAAATCTTAGTTTTTGACCTACTGCAGTAGTCAAATAAAGGAGTCATGAACTCCTCTATTTACCCAATAAAAAGGATTAAAGAGCAAACCTGATAGTTAAATAAGAATGCTGTATGCTATCCAGAAAGCCAATTTCTGAAAGAATTACTGCATATTCAATTCTGCTCATGGGCACAACAGCAGATTACTCAAATATTGGCTGCCTAAAAAACGCTCACTGCCATCTGACAAAGCATGCTTGCCTCCAATAGTCTACCATTGTGTAAGGATAAAATTCAGCTCCTCAGATTCCAATAAGCATTCTGAATCTGAAAGTATTATACAGCTCCATACACCAGCATAATAATTTAGCAATTGAGATGCGTTCTCTTGAGGAAGAATTGGAGGGGGGAAGGATAGAGGGGTGTAGGAAAAGATTATATTTGATCGTAAAATTAGAAAAACTAGAGCAGTTTAAGCTTATATTCACCCTACGATGTAATTTGTAGAGATTTCCTTCAATCTTGATTACTTAGTCTTCCTAGGTGGAGGGAGACCAGCATGTCAGAAACTAACCCTATAGTATGTTCTTAGTAGAGCCCTGACTCCCTCACCTTCCCCATTTAAGTTCACATTAAGAACTTTTCATTAAGCTTTCATCAATGTAACGTGTGCAATAGCATACAAGACTTTTTTGTTTTTCCTCAAGAGAAAGAAAGGCTTAAGGCAACCACACTTACTCTGAAATAAGCCAGTATTTCTTGCAGTGTCTTTTCCACAATGGATCGTGGCTTGATAGCTGATTTAACCTCCGACTCAAATAGCAGCAGCTATAAATACAAGATCATTACACTTGATTGCAGAAAAGCAGCAAACTAAACAGGGATAAACACACACCAGTAAACTTTAACTTGCTTTCTCACGAAATAAATGAGAAAGCTTGACAGTTCATTAGCTATCCCTTTTAGAGTTATTCTTACAATGGTTAACCATTTCCATCACAGCTGTGTAAGCCATGCACTACTTTTCTAATGGAAGTATACGCTTTGAGAACTGTCAGCAATTAATTAATTTTGTAAAGCAGGTCAGCCTGCAGGTCTTTTCCAATACAAACATAATTGGAAAGATTCGGGTATGATCACAATCCACCAGAAGTAAGCATTCCTGTAGTGCAGGCCAGTTATTATGTTTGCTTCCTTACCTGAATTGCCCATCTCTACTGTAAGGTGGAATGATACAAAGATGATAACAGATATTCAAAAGGTTATTTATAATGAAAAACTCACCAATATGGACACCTTCGCTGGGAAATGCTGAGGCAATCTCTAAGAGATGCTGCCTTAGTGATGGTCAGCCCTTAAATGAGGTCTAAAGGAGATGGAGTCAAGCTCCACCCCTTCCAGGTGCACAGCTAAATTACTCTCACCTGTGCTCCCACAGCTGACCCACACTTGCCTCAGCTGATTAATCAGAGGTTCAGGCTGTGATTACCAATTTCCCATACATCTACCTTATTTTTTTTCCCCAACCATCATCATTATATTGGAATCTCGATCAGTAAGATACAGAGCTCGCTCTTATGAAGAGCATACATAGCTCTTTCCATTGTGTTACAGGTAACATTGCTGCTTCAGGAAATTAAAAGAATCACATCTTGCTTTCAAACAAGAAACTCTTCAACACCTATTAATGGCTTGCACTTGGAATTTCATAGTCATCCCAGCAGAAGCCCACTAGAGACACAATGTTGATTCATGGCTGCTCACAAATAACAAGACCTTGACATCTGGCAATGTGAGAACTTCATTTGCAACATTCTGGAAGTTTATTTGTAAATAAAACCATCTTGAAGTTAAATTTCTAGCTGAAATCTGTTATCTTGGTGTTACTGGAACAGGTTGCCCAAGGGAGGTGGTGGAGTCAAGAAAGGCACAGATGTGGCCCTGAGGGACGTGGTTTAGTGGTATGGCAGTGGTGGGTTGACAGCTGGACTCACTGATCTCAGTGATCTTTCCAACCTTAATGATCAAGCAAGCCCATAATTGCTTGGAAGAAACAAGTCACTGTGGTAACTGTGTAACACGTGGCTTCAAACATGGTCAAAGATTCAAGTAAAACCATTTTCTTTGATTACATAAATGTTGGGATTTTTCATTATTTAAGGACCACCAGGCTAACTAACCTGTGGAATATAGGGGGAATGAGACTGTCTGCGATAGCGTATGTATACATGCCACTAAAACAAAGACAAGAAAACCAGAGATGTCCTCAATTAAAACCCTGAGTACCACGAACTGAAAGCTGAACAAAACTACCATTACTGAACTTACAAACAAGAAACCTAACCAGTATTTAATTGACCTTGCATATTCACCTCATTTCATCAAATACGTAACAAAAACAGGCATTAAGCCTGCCTTCATTCACTATATTGCTATAAATTACTAAGCCACCTCCTCTGAATTTACCCAATTATCCCGCTGTTTAATTTTTTACTTCCATTATGCTTCATCTCTTTCCTGCTGCCTACTTAACATAAGGCTCCCTGATGCCACCCGCTTTCCTCACTACAAAAACAACTGATAACCTTCTATTCGATTCACACACGTTCCCCTCTCTATTGAAGCACTGATTTCAATCACTGTGATTCACAATCACTTTATTGGTAAGGTTTTAGCTAAAACTCTATTCTTATCTCAGCCGTCCGACCTGCAGCTCTGACCATCCACCAGGCACGGAGCAGCTTGCAGCTCTGGTTCACGTTGTGCTGATCGAGAGGTCCCTCCTGTCTGATTTAGTCTGGTTTTCCCCATCCCCAAACAACAGCCCATTCAGATAAACCGCCTGTACTGCTGGCAACAGAACTGCCCTTTGTTTGCCCACACATATCAGAGTTTCAGAGAATTACTCATGCCATTAACTCAGCTATTGGTTCATCCCCCACTCGGTAATTTAAATACAAATAAAAACAACAGGTAATGGGGGGGAAATGGTGAACGTTGCCTTTCGCTTAACAAAACAGCAGTGCTGTTTCAAGCTCTCAGTGCTTTAAGATGCCTTCTCTAGAAGAAACCAACCTTTCCCCTGCACAGCGACATATGTTTTTAAGCACCGTGCCCTGCTCGCTTCTTCGCCTTCATGTCTCTCACATCCCCCACAGTTACGCTTCTCCTGACCCCGTTTTCCAACACAGCGATCCCAAAAGTTATGCAGCACCAGCCGGCCCGAACGTACCGAGACCTGGGAGTGGAGCACACCCCGACCCACGGCCCAGCGCTGCGCGGGGCCCGGGGAACGCCTCCAGCGCCACCCGCACGATCGTCCTTCCCTCCCCCTGCCTCCCGCGGAGCCCCGGGCCTGGCCTTTACCTCATCAAATCCCGGTAGTCGAGGAAGCTGAGGATGAGCAGCAGCGGGTCGGTGGGCAGCAGCTCCAGGCTGAGAGCCGGCGGCTCCATGTCCAGGGGCGCCGCCATCTTGCGAGACGTCCCACCGCTCCGCCGACGGGGCCGCCCCTCGTGCCGCTCCGTTGTCGGCGGTAGCCGCCCCGCAGCGCCCCCTGCCGGCCGGTACCGCGCTTTGCATCCCGCTGCCGGCTCAGCCCCGTCCCTGCAGCGCCTCCCGGTGCTCACAGGCCGCCGGTCGCACCTCACAGAATCACAGAATGACCCGGGTTGGAAGGGACCTCAAGGATCATGTAGTTCCAACCCCCCTGCCTGGCAGGGCCACCAAACATACACATTTACTAGATCAGGTTGTGCAGGGCCCCGTCCAACCTGGTCTTGAACACCTCCAAGGACGGGGCATCCACAACCTCCCTGGGCAGCCTGTTCCAGGGCCTAACCACTCTTCTAGTAAAGAACTTTCCCCTAACATCCAACCTAAATCTTCCCTCTTTTAACTTAAAACCATTTCCCCGTGTCCTGCTATTATCAGCCCTTTCCAAGAGTTTACTCCCCTCCTGGGAGTAAGTTCCCTTCAGGTATTGAAAGGCTGCAATGAGGTCACCCCGCAACCTTCTCTTCTCCAGGCTGAACAAACCCAACTCCCTCAGCCTGTCCTCATAGGGGAGGTGCTCCAGCCCCCTGATCATCTTTGTGGCCCTCCTCTGGACCCTTTCCAAAATCTCCATGTCTTTTTTGCCCGGCACTGTCATTCCGCTAAGGAAACAATTCCGGAGAGTTTAACAAGGGACCAGGTGTGATAATTACATATCGCAGCCATCATCAAAGGAAACATTTCTAACATCGCCTATTAAAAATTCATAATCAGCCTTAACATTGTGAATGATACAATGAGCATGAACACCTCCAAATCTACCCAGCATTGTTCACATCATTTAGGAAATGGTTAGGAAACATTAGGAAGTATTACTTCTCGGAAAGGGCGGTCAGGCATTGGAATGCACTGCCCAGCGAGGTGGTGGAGTCGCTGACCATGGGAGTGTTCAAGAAACGTCTGGATGTTGTGTTGATGAATATGATTTAGCTGGGAAGTATTGGTGATGGTTGGACTAGATGATCTTCTAGGTCTTTTCCAATCTGAGAAATAGGGAAGTTGAAGAGTGGGAAATCATCAAGCAAAGTGTGTGCCAACCTCACCAGGCTGGGTCAGGAAAGCTTCTATATGTCTATATTCTTGAAAGGTCTGTGGTAAAACAAACTCAATTTCATAGTGCACTCAATGGACAATAATAAATGGGCAAAAGTGGCACGGGGGTAGCGTGGAAATGGCAGTGAGAATGTGAGGTTTGTTAATGCAGTGTCGCTGGGGTGAATACGGAGCACTTTGTTTTTTTAGGGCTTTTATTGGATTTAATGATATGGTTTGGGATCTGATTTTACAAGATTCTGTCCTTTGAATGACACACAAGAAAGGGAGCAATGAATTGCAATACAGGAGTTTTGTGCCCATTGTATCTATTATAGAGTCATTCAGAAACTCTGTTCTTAACTGAGACCGTTTTATACAGACTACAACACAAAATGTCTTTTAATCGTTTCAAACATAAATCTTCATTTAACATTTACAGTACCCTGACCTTAACTTCTATATGATTGGATACAATTGATAAGATTCACTTCTTACCTCTGTATCCAAATGAGAGAAATGCCAGAAGACGATAAGAAACCACAGGATGTAGGTGGGTGTAAGGCATTACCCAACCTCCGTGTAGTTTATGACCTGACCTATGGAGCTATGACCCCTGAGCCTGCCAAAACAGGGTTTTGCAATCTGAGTTCATTCAGTGCAATTAGGTCACTGGAACCCTGTTCATTTACTACGCCTCTTAGAGACACCACTGAGAATAAAAGGGCCCAAAGAAATGTATACTGTTATTATACTGATAATATTATTTTTGCTTTTTCATGTGCAAAAGAGAGAATAAGTTCAGGGCATGTAGGGAAAACAGGGCAATGAACTTTGTTTGGAAGTCTGATAATGTAAAATTAGCCACGACCCAAAAGTGTCTGTAACAAACAGCATCTAAGGAGTAAGGGAAAGGAAATTATAAATGGGAGCTGTATCATCACGCAGAGACTTCAGTGAGTCAAAGGAACATAAAGATAGATCAGTTGTCCTTTGAAAGGTGAGGGATTTACATAGGAGCTGATAAGCAAATCACTTTTCCAGGCTTCACAGGAGTCAATCTCAGATGAGATTTGAAAGATGTCAGAATGGAGCTCTAGGGATCAGAGCCAGAACTTCAGTGAAATGTGTACGTGGATAAACTAAATATTACATATGAATGAGCTTGTTGGACATTTTAGTAACAAATGGGATTTCTGTCAGCATACAGCTTCAGGCTTTCTTCTGACAGAATGAAACAACTGGTGTTTTAACCCCCCTCCCCTTCTTGTTACAGCCGCATATGCACAGTGACACCCTTCTTGAATCTCTCACACAGCAGGAGATTAGCCATGGCAGCTCCAAGGTCAGCTGGAGTCAAAGGCAACCCACAGGCCAGCTCTGGGATCTCCAAGGGTTGAACCAATGGACTTTATCTTGTGGTTGCAGTGAAATGCAAGGAGCAGCTGGAGCTTACACTCAGCTTTCTGCTTCTGGACCAGATGAGGTGTGAAGAACATAGTAATCCAGGCAGGTTCCTTAGTGCAGAAGTGTTCTGGATGGATTAGACTCTCTGACCCTCATGTCTCTGAGTCTGGCAGATCCTCAGGCAGAAATGAGCTAGGGAAGGTGTCCTGTGCTAATGCAACTGTGGTCCACAGTTTTGGAATTATTGGGTGACCCTACATGGATGCTCATGTCTACAGGGCTGCCCAAGATTGTCATCAGGACATCTCTGATTCTTCCCTTGCGCTGGACAGGTCTGAGTGATTCCATGCTTGTCTTCTTCATTAGCAAAAACAAATAAATAAATCAAAAGTCTCCGACTCTGAAATGGCACTCAGGCATTTATCTATGTTTGCAAAGATATGAATTCCAATTTCAGCATAATTTTAATAGTCTTTGCTTTATATATATATGTATATATATATATATATTGCTTCTTTTTCTGCAGAGGAAGGTCTCCATGTTAACACAAACTGACATAACCAAGTTGTTGTTTTTCTTTTTCCCTGTGGTTTCTTAGTTCAGAGGTGGTTTTCCTTTCACACAATGTACTTGGACATCAATCACTTTTGAGATAGGACTGAAAATGTAAACTGAAAATGAAAAATCCATGTAATTTTTGTAAAAGTCTTGCTTGCTTTACAGAGCATAAATAGCATAGAAAGACACAATCCTTGCCTCTAAAAGCTGACACATTAAATTACATGAGCAACATAGACTGCACAGTTGGCAGTCAGCAGGGGCCTCCATCAGAGCCCAGCAATGCTGATACCCACTCTTTTGTTTTGTATGTGTGCATTTGTCCATGCTGGAGTAATACTAACAGAGAACAGCCCTCAGGAGCCCACAGGAGATCATACGTGCATGCTCCCAAGACAGCTAATTTCAATTTGGCCAAAAAAAAAGGCTTTAATAAAGTTTTGGGAGTTCACATTATTTCACGTGCTTACAGCATTTCACTGTGTACGATTCATCCTAGGGCATGTGTGAAGGATCCCAATGAAAACAAGCATTGGAAAATTATTCCATGATCTTGCGGGAAGTGTTGGGAACCTGGCTGATTTGATGCAGCTTTTGCATTTGCCTAGAAACCCTGAAAGCCTTTCTTTGCTTGAGGAAAATGGAGAACAAACATGTGCCCCTTCAAAAATTCTGCTACTACTGATTCTTTCACACCTGAAAAAAGCCATCTGTGTGAACCAGATAGCGGCTCACTTTTCAGCTCCACGTGTTCTTTCTTTGGGTTGTTAGCTGAGATTCTTAACGAGACGACCACTAGCTGTGGTTCCAGCAGTGGGGTTTTTGGCTCTGAGAACCTGTGCGGCAGGAGAAAGGCTGAGCCCAGTGAACATTCATCAGATGATGGCAACAATAAATTACTGAAGTGTTGAGCCGGATTTGAAGAGGTAGTGCAAAGATAAAAGACTCCAGAAACCCTTTGCAATTCCCTTAGTCATCCATTCCCACTGAAGGCTTCTGTTTTGAAGTTTCCAGGAAGCCTCACGTGCCCTTTGCTCGTCCTTTTGGTAGGAGCTCTTATCTGCCTCATGCAGACCCAGCCACTTTTTGCTGTGCTACTCAAAACCAGTTATTACGGGATAAACAAACTGTGTTTGCTGATGCATGTTCTCGGTTCCCTTATCAGCTGAACAACACGCTTCTCATGCACGTTGGGTCAAACTCACTGCTGGTCCAGCTCCAAGAATTCCTGGGGAATTCAGTGCTCACACCTCCTGTAAGAGAAATGCAACCATATTGTGACAGAGCATTGTCTTACAAGTGGACCTAGAAATTCCCAGTGTTGCAAGACATCCTCAGGTGTATAATTCCAGGTCTTATACATTTTATTAAGCTAGCAACATGACATCTATGGACTTTTTAATGTAGCTGTCAAGATGCTGCAAGATACTGCCAGATGGAAGAGCACATGTCCTAGTGCAGTTTTATTCAGATCGCCTCTTGAAAATAAATGCAAATAAGTAAACAGCCTGTACCTCAAAAGTGACTTACAGGTGTTGTGAAATACACTGTTAACGTTATCTGACAAGAGATGCAAGACAAGTGTTTTGTTATTTTTTTGCAGAGATAACCATGCCACAGTAGCAGTGCAGAGTCAGGATCCTAGGCACTCAGATTGCTGGAGCCTGCAGTAGGGACTCAGCTGCCCATCACCCAGGGTCCTGGCCCTAAGAGGTTATTCCTCTGTCAGCACTGGAGGTTGGTTGTTATTACTCCAGTCAAACTGGAGCAGCATCCCCCTTTGCCCACCTATTCGAGCACCACCACAGAAATAAAACTTCATGCACTCTATCTACCCTCAGTCTCAGGCTTCACTTACACCAGCATACATGTATAACCAGAATACCTCAGAGTGACAGCAGAGATGGACAGGAAGCACTCAGCAAATAGCATATTCAGCCTGGCATTAGAAAAGAAATATCTCTTCCCTAAAAACCTTAAGTGAGATTTTCATGCATCATATGTTTTCCGCCAAAAATAATTACATACTGGCAAACCAAATTTGTAATGGGGAAGTAATGCAAGAATCATCCCTGTACTGTTTGTCAAGAATATAGAGTAGGGGGCTTAAAGAGATTTTGAGTATTACCCCAGCATTGCTGCAAGCAGTGAAATGGTTGGTATGCAGAGAATAAGCCATAGACATTATCAGGTGCACTTATTTTAGCAGAAGTTCATGAGTTTTTACCACCAATGACTGAATGTCCCCACAGGCTGTTTAATCCTGGTCCTGCAACACATACAGCTGAGCTGTATGCATCCAACCATTTAAAACAGGGTAGAAGTATGCATCATCACTGTACCAATCACTTCCAGACAGTTCGCAGAATGTATCCATAAATTGCTATCTGAAGCTACCCTTGGGTGCTCAGGCTGTATTTGAGGATGTGAGGGGGCTGCATCCATACTGCTGGATGGGTCAGGCCATGCCATACCGATACCTGCTTATACAGCGCTTGCAAGATGGTCCATGCTTAGGTCAGGAGACCTAAGTTCTGGAGGTGTATAAGTCTGGCTGAGTTACTGTGCAGTTTTAAGCAGGTCATGTCAATCTTGAGCTACAGTTTCCCCACCTATGGAGTGGGGTTTGTATCTTAAAAAGGAAGAAACAATGAATTGCTGCTTGCAAGGCACTTGAAAGGCATCGAGCATTGTTCACTTCTACGTAATACATTGATTAACTAATGGGCAGAGATCTACTGGTATGTTAAGAACCATTCAGAAATATACCATCTCATTAGACTGGAACAAAACAACCCCCAGCAGGGGACAAGGGAGGGAACAAGTCGCTTCAAACAAGGTTCAACTTTCTGCCAGTTTAATCTTTGTCTCGTGGATAGACTTGTGAATCTTAATTTAATTACAGTTCCTTAAATGTTTTCTGATATCATATCTGCATCTCTCTGTTCTATGCCTTTTTATGGTTTCTTTTCTCTTGTGGGTCTGAGGAATAGATCATTTTTTTTTCCCAGTGTCCATTAAAATTTCCATTGCCTGCAGTGCAATAAAAGAGATGAACCTGCTGCAAGAGAAATAAGCTGATGCTGCACTGTCTTTTTAGAGCAACAAAAATCTTTATAGATTATTTTTCCAAGTGTCATGAATCTCCTTCAAAGTCAGAAGTCACTGTTATCAATTAATAGACTTAATAGTCTCATTTTCAATTCACATTCAGGCCATGCAGAGGCTGTGCTCATCCCAGCAGATGGTTGAAAGCTTTGCCTTTCAGAGATAAAATGTTACCTTGTACATGGGGGTAGTGAGGAGGGGGGTGATTCAGGAGCAGAAAGACGTGTTAAAGTGCAGCACCTGAGGCCTTCTTGTTTTCTGAATTTACAATCTCAGGCTGGCAGTCGTATAAATGAGTGATGCTCTATGATGTTCTCTTCCAAGCAGGCTACGAAATTGGCAGGGAGTCTTCGGTTTTGTGCTGATGTGTCCAGAATTCCAATAATTTGATTCTTGGGTATAATGACAATTGGAGGCACAGTATTACCTTGAGAACAGAGAGGGGAGAGTCAGCTTCTGTATCCTGTATCGAATTAACAACCGATTCCCATTTACTCTCCCTGCTGAAAACTCTATTATGCAGGGTTCTTATTGCCCTTATTCAAGGACATGGAATTAAAAAAGTAATATTGATGGTAATGCTCTCATTTTCCTACCATGACATTGAATAATGGGGACAAAGAAGGGAAATCTTGAGGGATGACATGCCTTTTAAAATACTGTCGGTGTTGAAAACACATAAAGGACGCTGTAATGGAATATCAGCTAATGAAGTCATATTCAGATTACCGTGCTTTTTTTTTTCTTTGACTTTAACTAATTTTTGCTTTTATTTTTTCATCATTGTTTTCTGAATATTTCATTTTCTTTTTATTCCAGAAAAGACTCCTTGCTGAAAGGAATACACTTGTGAGGAAGGAGGGGAAGTGCTGGTTGAATCAATTCCAAGTGAAACCTCTTCTCCCTCCACCTGGACTCAAATAACAGGAGTTACATATGACTTATGAGCAATATGAGCAATATGAGATATGCAGCTGGCTTGAAAAAAATGGTAACTCACAACAGTGTGATGAATGTAACATCACACGGTAATTTGACAGCAGAAGAAATACTAGGAATGACTACAGCATTTTACTGTATTTATCTTTGCATTTTTGTACATGGTAGATTTTTACACTGTTTTTTAACCTCTTCCATTTGTTGGCATGTGTACATACGCTCTGTGATGTCTAAGGGTTTATCTGGCTAGGAAATGTCCATCTACAGATTGACATAATTATACAGACAGGGGCAGAGTTATACTACTGCTCAAGTGGAGACTCTTCTCTTGGCACAAGTTTTTGTGTTCCAGTTTTGCTTAAGTCTTCCACAGACTAGATAAAATAATAATAATAAAATAAGAACACCCACCCTTCAGCATCATTCCATTCCAAATATATTCATTTGGATTTAAACTATTTTTTCCCATGTAAGTGGTACCTTACACAAAATAATGAGTGTATTGGGATGTTTGGAAATTGTTTGAAGAGGAAGTGATGATGATATCTCCATTTCATAAGTGACCAACAGAGAAGCAGAATATTTCGCTGAACTGCCAGAAGTCACACAGGAAGCACTTTAAGAGGTGGGAACAAAACACAGACCTTGCTTTCATTAGTGCAAAGCCTCTCTGAACTCTTGACATTATTACCTCACCTCAGCTTGGATGGTAATGAGGTCCCTTACAGTATTTTCAGTCAGACCTCTCTATGAGGTGCAAGTGTGGAAATTAGCTCTGCAGAAGGTCTGAGAAAGGTTAAAGACTACACTGCAAAGAGTTTAGGGAATAAATGCCTGAAGTCTGCTCTGTAATGATCTCAGTTACTCCTGATAGCATCAATGCCATCCTTACACCAATGTAATTCTGCCATTTCAGTTATTCCAGTGTCACTTCTACCGTTGTGCAGCATGAGGTCAGAACAGGACTCAAAACCTCTTTGTAGCAGTTCTGAAAAGTCAGAATCACTGCCTGCTTTGCCAAAGTCCCTGGCAGTGTCAGGACCACTGGCAGAATGCTGCCCAGCCTCTGAAGTATGCACCACGTGCTGGGGTCATCTTCACCCTCCATGGTGTAACACATTCCCTTTGATATCTATGTGTCTTGGTTTGGCATTAGCATGAGGCCACAGGGAGAGCAGCTTTATAGCTGACTACTATAATCTGTACCATTTTTCTTCTTGCCATGAACTTATGGACGTTAATGAACCTGTAAGCACTCCTTTCCTTTCTTGTACTGTTGTGCTGCTGTCAGAGTTTACTTTTACAGGGAACAGAGAAGCATGAAAGAAGAGGTCCCTGAGAGAGACATTACAACAGGGCATGATGACCTGGAAAGCTTTAAAGGCATCTGCAATTAAGCTGCTTTTATGACCTTGCCTGGCAGCACAGTGCTCATTGTGTGCTCCCATGCACAGACCCAAGGAATGACTGTGCACCTGCACCTTGCCTTAGTACCATGATTATGTTCAGTAGGTGGTGCAAACCAACAGGGATACTGTGACAGAGCTTTTGCAATAAGCCACTGGGGATGATGAAGGTGATAGCTGGATTTTCCTTGTTCTGGGTACATAATTTTTTTGCCTGTGCAGGCAGGGATGTATGCTAAGCTAAGAGCTGTAATTATAACAGCTGTCGATGGCCTCCAGAGGTCAGCATATCACTTGAGAAGAACTAGATCAGAGGACTCAAACAGCCCTTTCTCATTTCAAGTGTGAGATCGCGGCTCCTGTACAGTTTTCAACTTCAGTGGTGGTAGGATTTAAAGCTTTTTGTCCCCAGTTCCACCTGTGACAACAAAAGCAAGGGAAAAAACAGCTCTAAGGATACCCACTGTAAAATGCAAAGTGTTGTCACTAATTAGCACTACTAGAAAAATGAGAGATCCCTTAGGTGACAATCTGACTGAAATGAATGGAACAAATAGATATCTGAGTGGTAGAGGTGCTACAGCTTATGTGTTGCTACTGATGGGAGGAAAGGACATACCAGCTGCCTTCTGAGTTGACTTGTTCCACTGTGCTATAAGCTCAATTTTTAATATGTTTGAACAGAATTAACAGCCCTTGTGACGCTCTCAAAAGGATAGAGTGGAATCAGAAAACATGTAGACATATGAAGAGGATCAGAAGTGTGAAACAACTTTCATGTAAGAAAGAACTTAGAACTATTCATTCCAAAATGATACAAGTTGGAGAGGTTGTGATATAAGTCTATAAAGACAAGCATAGTGCAAAAAACAGCGACAAGAAATGACATTCATCTTCTCTTCCAGTATGTTGGACGCCCAGCTAGTCACCGAATAACAGCTTTTGAAAACTAAATAGCATAGAATTACACTGACAAATAGGTAGCTTCTGGACTTTATGGAGACCAAAACTTTAAGAGCCAGAAAGAGACGAGGCGAACTCATGGAGAGTGGGTCCAAGTTGGCATTAAGCACTGGGGCCTGAAGGCAAAGCTCAGAGCTTTTAGGGCTTTAAACAGAAATCTTTCTAAACATTAGTCAATTTTGACTGGCTCAGGTTATATTATACTCATTTCATTGATCTGGAGCAAAATCAGGACCTAACTCTGCATGACCTCCTCTGAGATCAGGCAGCTTATTCTTATGCTACAAAGTATCACCCAAATGTACTTCATGGCATCATCCAACCTCAAAGCATCCTTATTAGCACCAAAAGGTCCATGTCACACAATATTACCGCATTGTTCCTTAATATGAAGAACTCCATAAAGCTTCTTGAGGCTGACAGGTGTTCTCCTGTTGAGGCTTTGAAACACAACCTTAAGTGAATTCAGCAATTAGCTGTAGTCCAAGTGCAGAAATCCCGCTACAGAAAATAAAAGAAATGATGCAAACAAAGTATCTGGTATGATGTCCAAGAAAGAAATAATAACACTCAAATCTTCTGTCATTTTTATTAAAGCTGCAGAGTCTGACTACACACAACAAATATTTTATCGATATAATCTAAGTTAATAAAATAGTTGAACAACTCTTTCGATTTATATTTGTATAGAAATGATCTATGGAACATCTCATCTTGAAACAGCAGTGCCTGAAAACAACTATTCAGCAGGACTTTTTTGAAGAACAGTTTGGGACTAGAGGATGCACTCTTCATTCTCACAGAAAAAAAGAATCCATGCAAAAATAACCCCTACCCTCTTCCCCCATTCTCTCCTAACCCAAAACATAAGGCCTTATCAAATGACCACATAAGGGACTGGCCCTTTGTTTTTCCAGCATTCCTCTTCATGTCTACATTAGGAGCAGTTGTCTAAACTGAGTAACTAAAACAAGTTGAAAAGAAAAATCAATTGCACAATCCTAGTCTGCGGGTGACAAAGTCATAACATCTCTTTACACAAGTCACTACTGTTTTTCCAGTTATGAGCATTCATTATCACATTGTGTTTGCTCCCCAGCTCTTGCCTATCTGGTTGATGTCAGTTATTGTCGATACGCCAGAAGTCAGTCTATCTAATATTGCTTCAGTCTCCCTTCTTCATTTATATGTAGCTTAGATTCTACGTAGCACTGCCTGAAAAGGGCCTACTCTGTGGTATTTCCCCCCTGTTTTAGACAAAGCACATAGCTCAGGTGGTATCTCCTCACTGCAGCTACGTGCCTGCATTGCCCGTGAGATGTCATTTATAGATCATGAGCCACCTCTTTGCTATATCATTCCATTTATCTTAGTCCACTCATAGATGTCCTGTTCACATACTATGTCCGAGTTGATGAGGAGGTATCTGTCCCCAACACAGAAGTGTTTCTGGCAGGCCGCGCATTTGAAGCATTCAAGGTGATATACTTTGTCCTTCACCCGCATGGTCATCTCATAAGCCCGGATCCGTTTGTCACACGAGGCACAGAGGCCATCTTGGCCAAAGAGCCTAAAACAACAACAGCAAAGAAGCAATTAGAGTTCTTTTGCTGGAGAGGTGGGGAAAAAATAGTCAAAACAGGAACACGGCATCAGTGCATTGCCCCATTAGTCGTACTACTGCGAAGATACATAGAGGTCACATAGAAAGCTGCTGAGCAGAACTCAGATCTTTGAAATACCAAAAACTGAGGTAGAAAGTCCAAGGTCTTCACTTATTTCTAAGGTAATTGGCTTCTGTGATTAATGACGTTAACCTGAAACACTGAGCAGCTTCAAACAGAGTAAGGGTTCACCAGATCATAGCATAAAATTGTGTGATGCTAATACTTCCTCTTATACCAGCAACAGACATTACCTTTCAGCACCCCTATCTTCAGCTGTTGCTATTGTCGTTCACAGAAAAAAGTTGCCACATTATGACATAGCTACCATTTAATATTCTACTGTCTGCATTCATTGCTGCCACATTTGACATTCTTTCAAACTCACATATTTCTGTATTCATGAAATCACTCCTGCTGGGTTTCAGGATACATGCTAAGACCTTACAGGTACTCTGCCGTTACAGAAAATTCTATGTTCTGGACTGCTCTTTTCTGAAACAGATTGAGATTTCCTGCTGAGATCAGTATGATATTTTCTATTAAAAGGAGCCCCTAGCAAAGGCACCATGTATGTGTCTCCCTCACAGCATGTGCCAGAATTCTCAGCTGAAGCAGAGCAACACACCCAGCCATGTGTGAGGACGAAATGAACGGCAGCATTTCACACAGTCTGCTGGTTACAGAGTTTGTAAGTCATATCATTAATAAATAAGGGACATATATAGAGTATGTATAAATACAAAATCATAGAATCATTTAGGTTGGAGAAGACCACTAAGATTATCACGTATATTCCTAGAAGGAGGGAGAAATCCTATTACTTGTGTAAAGAATACACACATTGACTTTGAATTCTATGTATCCATACAAATTACAGAAAGATTTTGTCCACCCTCTACACTTCACTTCTGTGCCTGCTTCATTTATCCTGAACTGGAAATGGAATACCTACTACAGAGAGCTTTTCAAGGGTAGAAGACATAATTCCTTTAGTCTACCAGGAGATGTCAGTGTCTACTTCTGCCCAACTAAAGTAATAAGGTTACACAAATTTTGCAAGATGTCTCATTAATGATGGAAGAAATCATGCTATATTATTAAATAAACAAAAACATTCCATCTCATGGCAAGAAAACACATTACTGCACTGGCATATTTTCTCTTGCTTCCCTTTTAAGACAAGAAGTATCTGGGAAGTGTAGCTAACACTGGTTCATTGCTGGAACACGATGTCTGCTGAGAGTTTACAAGTGGTCCCATTTCTGCCAAGAGAAATTCCCATCAGTAAGTTCCAGAGCACAATCACTAGGAGCTCCTTTGAGATGTTGCTTTAATTTTTGTAGACTTCAGTAAGGTAGCTGAAAACATATACAATGTCTTTAGTCTGTTCCACAAACATCCTGCAACATCAGGGATCCAATGGGACAAATGGGATACAGCCAGCGCAGCTAAGACCAAAACACTTCTCTTATAACTGAGAACATAGAGATCCCTTATTACGGATGTTTCATGAAATATACTATTCCCAGTTTAATCCTTTTACTTAAAAAATAGGGCAAATCAGATAGGCAGATGTTGCTGAGAACTCCACCGGGTCCAACTTAACAGGACCAAACTTCCCTGTACTGGCTGCAGCTCCACACTACACATCCAGCACATGCTGTCTTTCCGCTTGAAGTGCTCCAGTAAGTTACCAGTGATGCAGAAAAAGACATGGATCAATCCACGTACAAAAGGCTGTCATTTCAGAACCAAACAAGTCCCACTGCTTGGTGGAATCAAGCGTCTCTTAAGGGGCTGACATTACCACATCAGAAAATGAATTAAATTCAGTTACCTTGGATACCATGTTCTTAAATGAGAGAACGAAATGATCTTTCATCAGTATCCAATCTCAACACCTGTTTTTATATAACTTTCAGCTCCACAGCAATGCCTGCAGTGGCACAGAACTGCTTAAAGCCATTCTTAGGAGCTGGCTTGCAGTCAGCTTGGGCAGAGTGGCCCTGAAATTCATCACAGCTTCCTAATTTCTGCTTGGCAGTACCCCACACTGACACAGCTCAGCCAGCATCCAGCCATCTGGGGAGCAGTAGCACCGAGCAAACTCCATTATTCTCAAACTCTACATCTAAGATTAGCCAAAATGAATTATGCATGATTCTTTGTTCACTAGCTGTACCTTAAATTGATAGACAAAGCTGAAACGATAGAAAGAAGGGGAGGTGAGTGGAATAAGTCACCCAGAGAGGCAGTAGTTGCCCCATCCCTGGAGACACCCAAGGTCAGGCTGGATGGAGCTGTGAGCGTCTGATCTAGGGTAGACATCCCTGTTCATTGCAGGGCAGTTGGACCAGAAGGCATTTAAAGTCCCTTCCAACTCACATAATTCCATGATTCTATGAGAAGTGGGCTGGGAGACCACATACCTGAGATAGTCCCTCCGGCAGAGCTTCCTGCCCAGCTTGTAGTACAGCCGCCGCCCCACCTCTCCCAGCCGGCATCCGCACAGGTCGCAGCTGAGGCAGTCCTCGTGCCAGTATTGGTCAATGGCCTTCAGGAAATAGCGGTCCCCGATGTTCTGCTGGCAGCCCCCACATGTCAGCAGTGACGGGGGGATCTGCAGCACCTCATCCACCGGCTCCCTGTGAACAAAAGGGGTGTTGGAGAAGGGAAACACGCTGCCACCATGCCAGTGAGAAGGAGGAAAACCAAAACCAAACACAATGGCAGGTGGGTTGGGTGAGAACACGGAGCACACCCTCATATTTTCTCCCTGTGGAGAGAATGATTTATCCCTTTCTAACATGAGTGGGAGGGAGCAGCACGTCGCTCTTCTTGGGCTTTAAAGAGATTGGGATAACTTAAACTATAAGGAGTTAATAAAAGTAGCCAAACTCTCCTAACTTGTTTATATATTTTTCTTCAAAGGATAGCACATAAACATGAAGATCTCTTTATCACCCAGGAATATTCATTACTGTAAATATACCTGCAATGTTAATAGAGAATTGGTGCCAGTGTAGATATATCCTTCTTTTTTTTCTGGAAGAGAAACCCGAATTGCTTAACATGGGGCTCAATCCACGCAGTTCTTAAAAATACATACATTTCAAACAACACAATTTTCATGTGATTGAAGACTGCACTTTTTCAGACACTTATTTAAAAAAGGTGCCTGGATTCTCTATGGAAACACTGGTCAGGTCCATACGGGCTGACCAACAACCACATTCCTACAAGTTCTGACTGTATCCTGTTTTCCAGTAATCCTGTTTTGACACAACACATAGCCAGGCTTCAGTTTCCATTCAAAATAAACCCCTTTTATTTTTTCCCCCAGTATTTTTAAGATTTACCTATAAATGCCTGTATGAACTCAGACGACATCTTGATCTACCTCTAACTTACTGAAGAGCCCCATAGAGCAGTTATGCATGCACCCCAAAGCACACAAGCCCATCGTGTAGACTTGGAGCTTTGAGCTTTGACTGTAGTTCTGCTTGGGAGCAAAGGCTATTCTGTCTCACAGAGGACTGTTGGATTAGAAAAGGTACCTGAGGGATTCTACATGTAGCCAGCTTTCCTCTGGGGAATGTAAATTTGAAGACTAATTCTGTGGATATTATTTCACTGAGCAGCATTAAATAAATAACTACAACAGATGTGGCTGCTGCCAAGCTGGTTTATGCTTTGCTGCTGCTTTGAATGAAGCCTGGATTTTATACGATGTTCAAAACCTAAAAGGAAGGCATGTGAGCTCAGTTCTGCAGTGACACAGACCCTCATCCAGACCCCAGTGAAGCTCGTAAGAAGACTTTGGGATCAGTCCTTTAGCACCTGTATCGTTTCAGCCCTCTGCTAGTGGAAAGGAAATTACAGGTTTGCACCTTTAGGTTTATCTGCTTTACTGGACCATGACCAAAGTGCTCAACAGGAGGCAGAGCAGAATCTCAGACTGTTTGGGGTTCTCAGTCCACCAGTGCCATATCTCTGCCCTTGGCGGCACAGAGACATGCCAAAGGCAGAACTCGGCTGCTCTGGGATTCCAGCAGGCAACAGGAGAAATACTATAACTGCTGCCACACAATACCATACAGTGTATTTAGTGGGTTAGCAGTTTTCTAGGGGAAAATGACTTAGAACAACATAGAGAAATGACCACTGGTCAACAACTTCTGTGCTATGAAACTGATCCTGTAGCTCTCATGAGCTGAGCCCTGGGATGTGATGAGACAAGACGCTCAGCCCACTGCTTTCCCAGTGCTCAAGCTGCTGGGCCCCAGCAGTGCTCCCCAGGCTCTGTGAGCTCTCATTGAAACTCCAGACAGTGTGGGCTGTGAAAGGAGCAGGCCCTGCTTCTTCCAAGCTTTCTCCGTTGAGCCCCAGAGTTCCTTTCCTAGAGACTGGGCTCTGCATGCCACCCAACAGAGAGTGCAGCTGCAAGGGAATACACCTTAGTGTCCCTTATTGGACATTATGCAAAACCTGAGATTGCAGCCCCAAAATATTTTGGTCTCGCAGGTTCTGGGAATCACAAGGCAGCTCTCTAACAGCCCCACACATTTCTGAGGAACAGAATTTCTTTCTTCTTCATCACTTTTTTTGATGTCCACATATTTGCATGCCAGAGAAGTCAGTAGGACACCGAGCAGGAAAGCAAATAAATTCTACTAAAGCACTGCAGTGCAAAGTGGGACACTGACACCCAGGAGTTCAGATGCTGATTTCTCAAAGATGATAGAAGAAAAAACGTAGCACGCAGAACATCAAACACAACACAGCAGGAATTGATTTAACCCACAGTGGGGATGGTTCCCCTGTGCACACTCACAGCTACAAGAGACGGCACTTGAATATCTCGTAGGGAACAAACCGCGGACGACCAAACTTAACTAAGAGCGATGTTTTAAGTGCTATCTGAAAAAGGAGATTTTCTTTCTTTCTCTCTTATCACGATTCCAAAGGGGTGTAACTGCAGCTACGAAGGCACGCAGCGCTGTTTCACACAGAGTCGCCCCCCTCAAGGACGGTGAATGTCCGGGAAGGCTGCACAGAACCGGCTGCGGGACAGGACCTGCGGCTCGGCCCCTTCCACGAACATGAAAAACGGGGAAGGGAATTCTCACCACCTGCACCGTGGGGTCCCTCTGCACGCCCTTTGCACAATACCTCCCCTAGCAAAGACCTTGAAAGTTGCAAAGCGCCTCGCGTTGTGCAAATGTGGAAGTCGGGCACCCACAGATAACAGCTCCGACCTTTCGGTATAATCGGCTAAGAGTGCGGAGCAGGTCCGGGGACCCCAAACGACAACCGCTTTCAGCTTGGGCGAGAGCCCCGCAGCGGGTCCCGCAACCCAGGGGCGGCTGGAGGCGCCCGGCCCGGAGCTGCGCCCGCAGCCGCCTCCCAATGGGGCTGTCCAGCACTCGTGCTCCGGCCCCGGAGACCCCCACCGGAGAGGGGTCCCCGTGACAGCGGAGGGGAGCGCGGGGCCGGCAGGCTGCCGTCGGTGGCACCGCGAGGAACGGAGGGATGGGGAGACAGGGAGAAAAAGAGCCACTTACTCGGAAGGATCGAGGCTCTTCCTCTCGATGGCCGATGACATTGGCAGGGATGGCTCCTTTGTAGCGTGCCTGTGGTGCGATCTGCCCCCGCTGCCCCCGCAAAGGCCGTCTGCTCTCGACGCCTTGTCACCGGCCGCGCTCCCCCTCCGCCCCCCAATGACATTCACAGGATTTCCTCCTGCAACACCAAAGAGAGACACAAACGCGGGCTGGGGCGGCTGCCGGGCTCCGGCGGCGGGGCTGCCCGCGGGCTCTAACCTCCCATCCTCGCCGCGCTCCTCCTGCGCTCCGTGCGCCGGGGCCGCCCCCCCGGCTGCGGCTCTGCGGGCGGGCGGGGGGCGACTACCGCGGCCACCGCTGTCTGCCCACCGCTGTCTGCCCGGTGGCTGCCCGCCGCTCTCCGGTGCCTGCCCGGCCGCGGTTCTCAGCTCGCCCCGCGGAGCCGGGCGGGTGCTGCGGCCGGGGAGCTCGGCATCGCTATTAGTGCTGAGCGGCGCGGCCCCGGCTCTCCGGTTTCATTTCCTTTTTCCTGATCACGATTCAAATACAATAGAAGGAAATCACGCTTAAAGAGACAGCTGCCCGTTTCTTAACTGGACTCCTGGGGGTTTAGCAACACAAACAGCGGCATCACGACTCGCTCGGTTTCTTAAAGGGACAGAGCTCGGGCTCCCCGCAGCCGGAGCTGCGAGCTGACGCTGCGTTTTCACATCGCGACGTCACGGATCAGAACCGCACCGCTGCGCGGGGCTCCCGGGGAAGAGCTCGACCCGAAAGCATCCGAAGGGCTGAGGGAAACCTCGGCCGGCTCCGAGCTGCCGGCACCCCAGTCCCACAAGGGATCACAGAGGGTCACGCTCCCTCTCCTCGTCCTGCCCAGCAATACACACGCACATGCCCACGCCACGCACGTTTCGTACGGCACCTGGAGATCAGGAGCTGGGTCAGAACTCGAGCTCTGTTTTCTACCTAGAGCACAAATCGGTCAACTAATCTGTGCTTCCCATGTATCCCGTTGTGTCCCTGAGTTACTGGTCACTCGTGTCTGCTTCCAGATGCCCCCGCGTTCTCGGTAAGCACTATAACAAATTTATATCTTGATGCTGTTTGGTGTTAATGAGCTATAAAAGCTCGTGAGCACAGTATTGATCCATAATGAATCACACGAAAGCTAAAGGTGGGCAACTCTTGCCCGAATGTCTCTATTTCCACTCCCATCCTTCCTCCCCCTCCTCTCCATCAGCACAGCATGTCCCGGAAAGAGCTGATTTACAGGGCTAGAGTGAAAACTATTACAGTGGTTATAGCATTTTCCCAGTCTGTGTGGCATGAGATCAGGGTGGCTGCTGGAGGCAGAGCCCTGGCTGAAATGAGCCACTCGCCCCACTAATTCCTTCAGAAACAGTAAGAAAAGATCAGCAGTAAAGCGCTAGCAGAAACATTTAGCTTCTATATTAATTCCCAGAACAGAAATACATTTGATGTCTATTTTTATGAGTACATTTTAATTTTTTCATCTTTTTGGCACCGGGGTTATAATATCTGAAATACATTAATGAGCCTGAGCCAAAGATTAGTAACGTCAGCAGAAGGGCTGTTATTCATTTCAAGGGCTTTGAACTGAGTTCTTGCAATACTTTAGAGCCATCACTGGTCATTAGAATACATCTTATTCTTTAAAAGAGTTATCTCCAATGTATTTCAAGCCGTTACAGTATGGCAGCTGTTCTCACAACCAAATGTTCCTGTCACAGCGCAGCTCCCTTGCCAGGCTTCATGGACAGAACGATGAACATTTCATTTCTTTTACTGGCTTTAAAGGTGTGTCAAAAACAACCACCTTCAAACATAGTTGGTGTGTGTGTGTGTGTGTGTGTGTGTGTGTGTGTGTGTGAAGGCAAAACAGTATGGGGAGAGCTAGTAGGAGCAAATAAATCAGTCTCCTGATGCATAACCACAAACAGTGCTTCTCCACCATGCTTAGTGGGACAGTGCTTGAACTCAATCTGCTTAAACAAAGAGCAATGGGGATTAAAGTTACAGTACCTTGAATAAACTTGCACAGCAAAGGCACCAGGCAGTGCTTAGCCCTGTGCATCAAGAGGCAGCGTCCTGTCCTGATGGGGAGTACAAAGTTAAACTGCTCTTGGGTTTTCCTGAATGTAATTACTCAAGAACCTTCTCTCCAGGTTTCTGGGCTGGCCTTGGCTGTCAATTTCCACTGGATTCACTGTAAAAAAAAAACAACACAAAACAAAACAGCAAGAGCCATCTCTTCTAACACCTTCAGGGAACAAAAGTATGCTCTTTGGGGGGGGGACATTTCGGTTTCAGCTCTCACTTTAGACAGTGAATCTTGTCATGCCCACTCAAGGGTTTCATGTCCTGAAGCAACAGATGAGAGCAGTGACAAAGAGTGGCATCTCTTTTTCATCTTGGGCAAGTCCCTTAATATCACTGTGCCTCAATTTTCCCATCTGTAAATGTTTACTTCCCTCTGCAGAATCGGTCATTGATTTACTTTTGCCTCCTGCTGAATAATGTTCACAAAGACAAAGCATTATTCAGGGCTAGAATTTGTGGTGCCTACATTTCCTGCACAGGAACAAAAAGACCAGTACTATTTTTAGTGAGGGCTTTTCTTTCCATTGTCCCTTTCTCTGGGAGGCTGTATTTTCCAGCATTTTCTAGTGCAGCTTTTTGTGCTCACTGACGGATTAAAAATCATGAGGGATGACTGTTGGTTTCAATTAAATGTTATCAATGTAGATCCTACTACAGACTAATTATTGGAGCATGGCTGAGATCAAAACCAGTGCTACTGTGTTAAGCATTCAGTGCTTAGAAGAATTGGACTGGACTTTTCTCTGTATTTTTTCAATAAGAACGTTCCACCTAAAACTGTAATGTTGTCATCTAAAGAAATAGCAAAAGGCTTCTATTTCCAAAGAGCCAGCCCCTCCTGGACTGAGTATTTTCAGCTTTGTTTTGGAACTCTGCTCATTTGAGAACATCCCAGGATCACTGCTCCTGCATGTACTTCTTTGGTATATCCTAGCTTTATTCTCTCTAGAGCTTATGAATAATATTGAATAAATTCAGGTCTCTCTCATTTAGAGAAGGTTGTGTATAGGGAAGACTAACTTTGCTGTCCTCCATAGCTGGTAACATTTATTTCTGTTTGCCTAAAATGTACTTTATGAGGGTTTAAGTCTCTGCATAGACATGAGAATTAGATCTTAGTTGTGGTGGCTTCGATTTTCTGTTAGGATCGTAATGTCAAGACCATGGCTGAAGTTGAACAACTAATGCAAAGGGTGGCAGACAAAAAGGAATATGGATCTCTGTATTTTGGGTTATTGTCTGCCACAACCCCACCATGCGGTGTTAGAAAAATCACTGCCCTGCCTGATTCCACCCTTGGTTCACCTATTTGCCAAATAGAAAATCTCTTTCCCACTGTCACTCAGTGAACTGGGGCTTTGATGAGCCAAAGCCTTGGTGATTTATAAATAAATAAATAAATAAGGGAATCTGTTGTTTTGTTTCGGGATTTTCTGACATGACACTGACATTCTGTAGCAGGTTAGGAGGCTTAGGAGCAATCATGTTTGCTGATCTCTGAAAGTAGAATGCTTCAGTAAAAATCAGCTACTTGTGACAATGTTTGACAACCCTGGAGAATCAGTATCATATCAATAATGCACAATAGGCCTGCAAGTCAATACATCACTACAAGAAAAAAATATTTGGGGAACTGTTCTTTTTTTTTTTTTTGCTTTATTGTGGACCTGGAAATCTCTTTTTTTGACAGTAATTTCTGTGACGCATCCTGTCTCCACAAGTGCTAGCTTTCCTCCTAGCAAAGGCTCCCATTGCTCTCCCATGTCTAACTTTCCAGGGGATGGAAGTGGTGAAAGTAAAGAGTTCTTGAGTGATGACCAGAGGCACAAACCTTGAAGTCTTTGGAGACTTAGCAAAGTGTGATTCACAGGACTTTAAAGACTCCAGGATAAGGATGCACTTCTCTTTTGGCGGGTTAACTTTTCATTTGAACTAGAAGAAAACATACCAGAACAATAAAAAGCACAGTGAGGGCGAGGTTTGCCCTGGGATTGTGAGGTCCGGACTTTCAGATAAGAAGTCTGGTGCATAAAGAAGTTTGAGTGGTAACAAGTTGTTGTTTTGTTGTGCCTTATGTTCTTCAGCAAGCAATAAAGATGAAAAACCAGCCTGCGTTTATAGCTGAGAGAAATCTTTGACTTCAGGTCACACTGCAGATAATGACAAGTAAGTTACAGGCAGTCAAATGGAGGGATGCTTCACTGCAGAAGTGTGAAAGGTTTCCCCTTCCCTGTTTCCTCTCTTCTCTGTTATTGATTTCCCTTGCTCCCATCAAGCCCTTGCTGCCTTGCATACCAGCCAGATCCAATTACCATGTCATTTTTTTCCATATACTGCTCTACAGCATAATTCTTCCAAGCGATTTGCACCTTTTCTGTGCTAAGTACTCTCCTCTGTGCTTACTATTCATGTAAGTCACCCCAGCAGCACACCACAAGTTTTTATTTCAGGATTAAATATCTCATCCAAAGTCCATACATGCCAGAAGAAATACACGTATTAACCTGCAGAAGCTCTGAGTCTGACCTACGAATGCTTTCCTTCTAGAAAATAAGCAGTAACTGGGAAAGAAATGCCCTCAGAGAAAACTTTACAGGGAGTCACTGACCAACCAGAAACTTCAGCCCAAGCTTCCCTGTCTATGCATTTATGCCTGTATTTCTGGTGTGTATATAATTATGCATTTCTGTATGCGTGTATGTATTTGTAAATGCACAGAGAAGCATCCAGACTTGTAAATAACATCATTTGGTGTTTTGCAGCTTTCCAAGCTGTTTTGAAACAAAGGTAGCTTTCAAGATTACCACTGGTCGAGCTGATGTACTATTTCATGTTACCTGAGGGTCACCAGGTAGATGTAGTACCTTGGTGTTACATGAGGAAGTCTAACATAATTCCAGGAATACATCGGTCTTGCTGTTTTGCTATGCTATGTCATTTCTGCTTTTAATTAGTTCTGGGCATTTATTGTGCAATAGGTCAGACTTCCCAAAATAAATGCAATGGGGGGTAATTCTGATGAACAAGTCTGGCTTCCCCAAGTTCATAATGAATCACACAGAATCATGAAGGTGGGAAAAGACCACTAAGATAATCAAGTCCAACCACCAACCCATCACCATCATGCCCACTGAGCGACGTTCCTCAGTGCCACATATACATGTTTCTTGAACACCTCCAGGGACAGCAGCTCCACCACCTCCCTTAACACTCATAGCACGTGCATATTCCCCAAATACACAGCCTGAGGACTGCATAATATTCTTCCACATCAAGTGCAAGTACCACGAATTTTTTGATTCCCGCTCAATGCATTCTTGTTACACTAGCTCAAATCAAAATTGTACCGAGTTCACCTCCTCATTCCAGAAGCTGCAGCTCCAAATCTCATCATGCACATTGTCATGTATCCTATAGAAAGTCATCTAGTGTGCTTTACATCATGAACCTAACCAAGCTTTAGCTGTGAACCAGTGTGCAGGAGCACTTTTATTCACTAACTTACCCCACTTCACTGGGCCACCTGCTGCAGATCTTGTAACATGCTGTAGGAATTTCCTCTTGGACTTGGATATAACCTTTAAGTCGCTTCTCTTTTCTACATGACAAGGCACCACTGCAAGCATGCCAGCCACCTAATTATTAACCTTGACCTTGGGAAAAAGAAGCTGAGTGCCTTTAATAACAGCCCCAGTGAGCTGAGGAGGCTCAGCAATTATGTCGCATAATATAGTCATGAGAAGAAGGTTACCAGGGAGATAATGGTAAACATCAGCCTTAATTCTGTCTGAAAAATAATTGGAGTGATCTCCCTTTGTGGCTGGGGTAGAGGAGAAAATTGGATGGGTAAATTTCCAGCTATCACAGATGTTAGTCAAATGTACTGCACTCACCATTGACCAAATTATTCTCTACCTCTAAATGTTATGGGCACCAATTGTCTGGCTTCCTCTCCATGCACACAAGTCTGCATCATTAAAATGAGAAAACAGAGTTGGTTGCGACCCAACTGGCATCTCTCTGTGCTGCCACAACATCTCTTGTTTACAGTGGCTCCACCAGACTCCTCTGCTCATCAGCATATTTATCAGTTCTGACACAACCCGGTCCTTAGAGCCCTGGTGACATCCCATGAGGGCTGGAATTATCCTAATACAGTCCCTCAGGATATGGCTATGGGAATCCTGCTGCAGGATGTCCTCTGTTGCTCTCCTTCACTGTTCTGTGCACTGGCCACAGCCCCAAAGTGCCTTTCTCATCCCAGGGGCACCCATATAGGGGTCAGCAGTGCCCCCCCAACTCTGCAGGCTGTGGAAAGGCCACATGTATGCCAAGGGAGAAGAGCTGGCAATCTGAGAATCTTGCTGGCAGTTTGTTCCTACCTCTGCTGGATACCTCCATCAGATGCTGGCATTTGCCTCTCTGCTGTCACCAACAGAAGTTCTGCCTGGACCTCATGCTTGCTGGCTGGGAGACTCAGGAAACACAGTTACGGCCATTCTAGGTTTGGAAACAAGCCCAGAAGAAAAAAAACAAACATTTTCCTCCTGAGTGCACCGTTCCCTAGAGCTTTACTTCCCAATTTCTTAGCCTGTTTGGGACATTTAGTCTCCTTCACTGGTATCACCTGCTCTAATTATCATCATGGAGTCTTCTTATTTCATTCTCTGTCCAGAGGCTCCAGCTGGGATAGGGTGCCCAACCCATCCTGCCAGTTCTGCTTCCAGGCAGCCTTTACTTATATTTAGATCAGATACTCCATTCCACAGACACAGGATCTGACCATTTTCAGACTGAACTGTGGTTTCAATTCCCCATTTCCTATTCCCATTTACTCAGTTCTGGAGCTGGCCAGGCAGAGTTACACAAGTGTGTGGTAAACACATGCATGTCACATGCATATCAACTAGCCTCAAGTGATGTGTTAGCTCAGGTGAGTTTCATCCATGTCTCAGAGTGGAATTATCTAGCATCTCCTGTTAATGTGGAAGTGAAAACAGCATTCAGAAGTTACCTCTGTTATCCAGCTTAAAGGTTCCAAAAGCTCTGCTGCTGCTTCACAATGTCTTTGAGAAAGTCTGCTGCCTTCTATCTCCCCACCAATTTGTGTGCATGAGTCCTGCTGCCAGGACAGAAATCCCTCCACTGTAGAGCTGCCAGGCCATCCAGCTCCAAGTGCTGCTGACTCCAGCCAGACTACTCTGCTGCAGCTCTCTACAGCTGCTGGTAGCCTCTGTGCCATCAAAGCGCTGTCTGGGTAGCATGAGCCCTGCTGGTCTAGGACAGCATCCAGCACTGCAGTACTGCCACTCTCTCCCTTTCCATTCCCCTGTGGATCTCTCTTTACATTGGCCACATGTTTGGCACAAACACAGCTTTTATAGCTGCTTTCTGCTGATCCCTTCTAGTACCCAATTAGAAGGCTGTCAGCACCAGGGCCATCACTCTCCTGCAGCTTCTGACAAGCTTGGACACCGCTATACTGCCACAGAAGATTAAAGGAGTCTTTCCTTTGTATCACCCAGTGGCTGTGCGCTAGCCAGAAACTAATTCCCTTCCCAATGAATGTGTACGTGGAACAACTAATAGGCTCTGTAAGCCTGTCTTCATTCGTTTTTAAAAGGAACACACTCAGTAAAGGACAGAGCTGTCTAATACACATTCCTCCTCTTTCCCTTTTTTTCCAAGCCTCAGGAGAGTAGCAGTTCTCAAGAATTAGAGACTTCAGGGGATGGAAATGCTTTCTAGTATTCACAACAGGACTGAGCATCAGGAATTCTAGGTGCTTTTATATGATTAATTTATAAGCAATGGTGACTGCCTTTGCTCTTCAGCGATTGTTTTCTCCATTACAGCCTCCCAGAAACTGAGAAACAAATGGGTGTGTAGCTCTATTACCTCCAGATCGCTGGCTCAGATCTCCTCGAGGCTGGTAGTAACAGGACATCACTGTGCTCTGAAGGCTCTTTGGCAGCCTGCATGAAATGAGTTGAATGACAAACCCGTACATTAACTTTACCACCGAGCATAAAGATTACTGGGCAGTACAAAAGAAATGTTGCTTTAATCTCCTGCAGCACTACAGAGGTGCTTGTATTTGTCAGGCACCACAGAAGGAGTGATGGTCTGTGGGACCCAGATCTCAACAGCATCTCAGGGTGCTCCTGGGACTGCAGCTGGTCCATTAACTTCCAAATTCTGTCTACAATACGCAGTAGTTCCACCTGATGCAGTATATAAAGCTGAAATCATTTATCACCAGTAAGTTTCATCTAGCTCCCAAAGAAGTTGAGTCAGCATGCATAGACTGCTTGAAGCCTGTAAATTCATTTAGCATAGGGTAAAGCATATCTACTCACACTGGTGTAAACCCAGAATAATTCCACTGAAGTATAGGAAATGTAAGGTCAGTAGAGTGAGCTAGATTCAAACTAGCATCACTAAGAATCTTTTTTTTAAGCTAAAAAGCATTAAAGATAAACATCCTTTGAATTCCTGACCTCTCTATGAAAATGAATTACAAGATGTGGAAACCCTTTGAAACTGATAGAAGTATCTCTGCCTCAGATCTCTCTCCTCTGTCTGTTAATCAAAACAAGGCACTGTAATCAGCTCCGATTCTAGGTCTATCTGTAGGGAACAAAGTGAACTTAGAAAATTAAATCATTTAGCATTTAGCATTTCCTTCCTCATTTCAGCACCGATTGAGCTTATTTCACAATTTCTCACCCTTTTGTAGCTAACCAGCAGCCTGCGAGGGCTGTCAGTGCTGTTGCAGGTCAGCAGCTTGGCAGGAAGACACCGACTGTTCCTGTTTGCTGGAGGGATCACAGCTTCTGAAGACTCCCTTTTAGACTCAGAAGTTTGTTTGCTGCCTTCTTGACGTCTGGTTTCCTGTTTTCTTTGCTACCTGCTGAGTAGGAGACTCGGGACAGACCTACGTGGGGAATAGTTTGCCATGCTATTATATTCTACCAGCAAAATGCAAGATTTTGTAGCTGCACCTTAAACCTTAAGCTTCTGCTGGAAGAGTTTATTCCAGCCTTACTTGGATGAAATACGCTGTGCTGGCAAAAGCACAATTCTGCTGGTATAAATTATCCTGTGCTAGGAGCTTTCGCCGACACTGCTGTGTTGATCAGGCACCCCAAGCCTCCTTATACCTCTGCCTGACATGGCTGAGTCAGCCCAAGTGTATAATGTAGACACGTGGAATATTCTAAAGGTCTTTCAGTTATTTTACTTAAAAGGAATTATAATAACTACATATCAGCGGCCAGAGGCAGAGGAATATTTCTAAAGTGGGAGAAATACTCTAATAATCATCATCACAGAATCATAGAACAGCCTGTGTTAGAAGGGACCTCAAGGATCATGAAGCTTCAAACCCCCTGCCTCAGGCAGGGCCACCAACCTCCATATCTAATACTAGACCAGACTGCCCAGGGCACCATCCAACCTGATCTTAAACACCTCCAGGGATGGGGAAGTAATTATTATGAACAATGTGATAGTTTGCAGTCTCAATCTCACCACAGTTCTCTGCATTTTCTTCCCACCGTCCTGTGCCTTTGGTCAAATTTAGCAGACATCCGTCATAATTTAGCCACGAAAAGCACATCAATTGAATTTGGAGGGAGGAGTCGACTTTGCTTTTTCTACTGTGGTTGTACAAGTGCATTCTGCACCACTGATTTCCATGACTTGTTTAAGTCATTATTGCCCACTAATTTATTTTTCTGACTTATTCTCTTCATCCTTCCTTTCAAACCTCTTGTGTTTTCTAGAATTCAGCAAAACACTGAGCATGAATTTCTGGGCTGTCAAATTACATTTCTCAGGAAAGGGTCACACTGGTTTTCTAATTAGTTCTATTTCAAATAAATTTCCTGTTAACTACAGTTACAGGAAATAAATGCAAATCTGTTACACATTGGTTTCTTAACTAAAGCACTTTGCATTCCGCAACTAATAATAGGTGACAATTTTCCATTGACAACTTACTTCCTCTCCATGTCATTTATGGAGAGCGTCGAGGAGAAGACTGTCAGGGAGAGAAATAAATGTCTGCAGAGGCAGCTGGCCTGACTTCCTTTGGAGCTGCCTTCCTGCAGCCTCTGTGGCATGGGGTGCCTCCCTCACTGCCCGGTACAGATGGTTTCCTGCGATAGCTCTTCCTGGGCACCACTGCTTGCTGGGTACCAGAGCTATGCTTTTTTGTGCAGTGTGGTAGCCGGCAGCTTGGGCTGCTTGTTTCCACCATGCTTTCCCTTCATGCTCTGGTAATCCACTTGCCTCTTTGTGTCCCCACTGTGAGTGAAGGACACTGCGAGTGTAGGACGCGTTGCTAGTGCTGCAAGTCTTCACAACTTTTCTCCCAAAAGTTTTATTCCTCTGTATGTTCTTGTAGCTTTACAAGGCAAGTGAAATTTAGCAAGGGACTCCTCCTTGCTTGCTTCAGTGTAAGTATCATGGTCAGACAAAAGGCAATTCCATTCATTTAAAAGCAAGAATGCTCACTTCACAACACAAGCCATTCTACACCACTCTCCTAGACTGGCTGGGAGTGGGACAGACATCTCTCTGCCACGAAGCATGACCATGACTAAAATACATCAAAGGGATGCTTGGACCTTGTAACTATATAAAATGCAACAGAGATTATAAAACCACCTTGCAATGATGTGCAGTCCAAACTTTGCTTTTCAGATGTCAATATCTGGGTTTCCTTGTCTGTTCTTCAAGCCATTTCTTCCACATGATTTTCCCAGGGCTCTGTGTCATGACAACTTTCCAGCATGTTGTAATCAGGTCTGTAAGTACTGCTACAGAGACTGGAGCAGAGCAACACCTGTGCTTTTGTTCCTCCAGATTCAGGAGTGGTACCTGCTTCTTGCTGTGACTGAAGGAGGATCATCCAGTACAAAGACATCTGTACAGCATGGAATCACACCATAAACATTCAGGGCTGTAAGTCTTGTGCTGACCTTGAATTTCACATTATTAATCTTCCTATAAAAATTTTACATGTTGAAATACAGTGTGAACATAGAAAATACATCCTCAATTCTTAGTAGTCTACAGTAGTCTAAATGTAGTAGACTACATTTAAGATTCTCAGGATGCTTTTCAACCCAGCCCAGAGGGATGCAGAGGAGATCACCGAGATCCTGAAGAGGAATGATTTTGGTAAGGATAACTTCCCTATGAGGAAAGCCAAACTATAGAAGCTCTGCTGAAGCCTGAAATGGTGAAACTCAATTATAGCTCACTTGTATTCTAAACATCAGGCTCTGCCAATAATAGGGGGAAACAAGATCACATCTACAAATAAATACTAGTAAATATAGTGTCTTGGCTAACTTGTCAAGAATAATTCTTCAGTTGACAGTTATCCAGAAATTCTTAAATATTCTTTTGAACCACAAACATGCAACTGTGTTCCAAATCCTCTCTTATTGCACAGCGTTCTATAGAAGCAGTCATTACCTTTGTTTTCTTCTTTCCTAGGGGAAGGTCTGGAGCTGACTGTAGACACACATAGCTTGAGGGTTTCATCACTTTCAATTTCACTTCACTTGCATGTTCAAGGCAAACCCAAGCCTACAGCTCCCCCACAATCCCCCTCTTAGCATAGAGGAACAAGATCTCCACCCCTGTAACAAAATAAAGCTGCAAAGGTGTGCTGTAATTGATGCCATGTGGATGGGCTTATCCACTAACCAATACTGTCTTTTCTGTTTAGAAAATACAGAAACGAGATACCTGGATACTTTACATGTTGGTTTTGAATAGGAAGACCTGCTGGAGTAACTGTTACTAGTTGCTCCCAAAGGAGATACAAGTATCAGTAGATACTGTAGGCACTCTTGACCTTAACTTTTATTGCTTGGAGATGCTCCACACCATAGGCTATCCTCATAATCCATGCTCCTGTTAAAACTCAAAGTTCTAACCAAAGCTCAAAGACAACAGCACGCACGAGTTTTGTAAGAGCTCCTTGCTACTTTTCTGCAAAGTAATTTACATTCACACTAAAAAGAAGCCCAGAAAACCTGAACTAATTAATCACCAAGGAGAGGTCTCTTGTCATTCTCTGAAGGTCTACTCTAGTTCAATATGCTTTATTAGACTTCTGTCTGACCAATTTCTGTTTGCTCCCATAACTAATTAAATTGATGCTGAGCTGGGCAAAATTCATAATCCTGGAGCTATCTGACCAGTTCAACGTGCATTTTGCTTTTCTTGCCTGGATTTCTTGGTCCTGTGGTATAAATATTATTGACAAACATAATCAGGTTTAATATTTCATCATCTTCTTTCTCAGTCATTTTCTTAAGGGGGAAAAAAACAAAACAAACCCTCAGTACTGCTAGGCATTATAGCAGCAAAACAGATATCATTCTTCATGAAAACCTCATTTTTCTTCCTCCTAAAGTTTTAATTTTATTTGAGCTCAAATGATTGCATGGTTGATAGACAGAGGAGTAGACATACACATGGCCAGAGGGAAGCTATTAGAGATAACCTCCCTCTGAGCTATTTCTTCTCTTGGTCAACATTTACCTGAAGCCTATCAGCTTTTGCCCATGTTGGTTCAGTGATGATATGGCTCATATGTAAGCCAGTTCATTACACATTTGGGAGCTCCTATATTTCTGGCAGAAATCATTAAGTTTGTATGCACACATCTATAATATTTCTTAACTAGTTCATTCTCTTTTTATGAAATTTTAGGTTTCTATCAAACTGCCTATTTTCCTTCAGTTACATACCAAAAATACTTTCCTTCAGTATCCATGCTGGACTCTTATCACCACAATATTTACTGCTAACTGACCCATAGAACTCATTCAGTATATAGTCCCCCCCCCCCCCCTTTTTTTTCCCTTTGACCACAGTCCATTTCCCCCATGTGCATGTGTTTCTCTCACTACCCCTATCTCATCCCATCCCATTAGCTCTGTGTGCTGAATAGCCTGTTCCAGGACATCAAACTTTAATTTAAACAGAAGATGATCAATACGCTTAGCAAATTGCCCATGGCAACATCAGCAGTTTGAATCAAAGGGTTTTATAGGTAATTTAAAGAGCATTCTCATTCACTCCCACAATGTGGCATATACCTATTGCTTGCTTTGCCAATTACAGCTCAGCTGTCTGAACAAGAGGAGTAAGAGCTTTTTCTCCACACTCAAACTGTGAAGCGGGACACAGCAGCTACTCTAGGTAGATGTGATAGTGTGCCCTGAAACCAAAAAAGGCTGGGAATCTCAGGAAAAAAAAAATAAAAAAAGACTTAACTAAAAAAAAACCAAAACGCCAAACAAACAAACAAAACAAACTCATCAGAACTTAAAATCAATATCAGGACTAAAGAAATAGAGATGTTTAAAGGAAATACATATGATCTTCAGTCTAACCCTGTTTTGCTGGTGCTGTATCTTGGGACCACTGTATTTTCATGTAACAGAGGGGAGACTGTCTTCAATGTTTTTTGGAGCCTTGCTGGTCTAACTTGCAGATATCCTAGGTAAATCTGTGGTGTTTATGTCCAAAAGTTTGCAGAAGAAAAACTGCTTCTATAACCCCAATTCTGAAGACATCTTGTTTGTACAAAATGTACACCCACCTGGACATTTTTTCTTTCAAGTTGCAAATGCTTTTCTATTAAACTTCTCTTGAGAACATGAAGAGCTGATCAGAGCGGACCTGTGAAGGCAATGAAATTCGGTGATGACTAAAGAGAGCCAGTGGCTGTTTGACACACGGCTAGCTGTTCCAATGACTTCCCTCCCTCTTTAGATTTTATATAGCAGAACATAAAGATTTAACCAGGCTATACACCTACTGTTTATATAAGTTTGAGCTAACAGGTGTCTTTGTTAGAAGAACCCTGCTATCACATATGGGAGAGAGTACAAGAGGTGCCATGAGTACAAGCATCAGCCTGAGGGGGAAAGCAAAAGGCTCCCAAGACATCCTGCAGAGTTAGTGAAATGTTCTGTTATAGAGGCTGGTAGTTCCAGTAATCAGAGTGGAAGTATAGAAAAAGGACATAGAGAAAATGGTGGGCTTGGTATATAAATCTAGAAAGCTGCCACAGCATGAGAGCAGGGTTTCATTCACCATTTAAGCTGGTGACAAGGTGCAGGACTTGAATAATCCAGAGCTTCTGAGGGTCCTGTAGAAACCTATGCAGAAGACATACCCTAGTAAGACATGCATGGCAGAGGAAATCAACATCAGACACACACTGGGCTGTATCATCTCCAGTACCCACTAGGGAAGGTCTCTGGACCACAGTTCAGCACAAACATAGTGTGCTATTATTTAGCAGCACATGGGGCCGATAAGGCCCTTGTAAGAGGAGACATATGTATCTAAAGGTGCTGAGCTCCTAGCTGGCTCTAGGTTGGAAATTACACAACGGATGTTGAAATGTTGGCTTGTTGACAATTTGTCATTCAAGTAATGGATGTCTTATTTCCTGTTTTTGCTGAAAGCTGAAAAGAAGCATAATTAGCAAGCGAGAAAGCAACCTTGGCAGCCAAACAAAAAAAGCACATTTTGGGCTCCTGAGCCAATTAAAATTGTTTATGTAGCCCATGAACAATATTTTTCTTCCCATCATTATAATTGAGAGAATTCATCAAAACCCAGCCAAATTTGCTTGTAAACAACCTGATCCCTTGTCACGCTGTGAGTTATTAGCACCCAGAGAAGAACTCAAAGCACACTGCAAAGTCCAGGACTCATGTAGGGAGCAAAAAAAAAAATCGTCAAATCATCATAGAATGGCCTGGGCCGAAAAGGATCTCAAAGATCATCTAGCTTTAACCCCCTGCTTGGACAAGGTCACCAATCACTAGACCAGGCTGCCCTTTTTTATTCTGGAAACTCACATTTCAATAAGCATCTACTACCTTCCTTTTGATACTGGAATCCATATCTCGCCTGATTCCCACATGAATATTCAGAAACTGAGTTTCTCATGATGTCAGGTCTGACTTCATTTATCTTTTTTACCACGCAAGGAAAGGATTCTTCAGAAAATCCAAATGGCTGGACAGATATCACTGCTTTTTTAGTACAATGCTCATCTGGTCCTCTCATAACAAGACATGCTTTTCAAGTGTCTCTGAGTTCTGTTTTTTCATTCCTGGACACATAGTAATTTTGTTGGTAAAACAATAATATGCTTTTGCGAACTGGCCTGTTTAAATAATTTGGTTGTATCTGAAGCAAAGCTAATTCTGCTTGGGAAAATTATCACCACCCTTTGGTGAAAGTTACACACGCTGTGAAATAGACAGAAGTGAATAGATCTATATAGAGGACGAACAAATTTTCTATTACGCAGCCCATTGCCAAGCAATAAACATTAAGTGCATGGATATGCAAAATGAACGCTGCCTGTGTCCTGACATGCCCAAAGTTGTATTTTTCTGCAGGTGTGTTTTGTTTGCTGCCCCTTTCTGGGCATGTTCAGCAGTATGTCTGCTTGTGTGTGTTTATGTTATCAACCATAACCTGTTTTGTTTAGAGACCTTCAGAAAGAAAGATGGATTGGATATGACTTGCTCTGAGAACGTTCTCAAAACAAAAGCTTGGGTGGGTGTTCAGTTGGTTTTGACTCACCCCAGTATAAAGTCTAGAGAGCAGTGGGGAAGGTGAACTCACCAATGATAGCTATGAGAAGCAGAAATCCTGGATACAGGCACCAATCTACTCCAGCAGAAAGAAGAAGAGACATATGAACATCCTGAAGGGAGTTCCACCACTGAGTTTGTCTTTTTCAGGGCCTTAATGTACAAAACTTGATTTTTTCCCTGACACCAAAATTCCTGTACTGCCAAAGAAGGGGTTGGGTATGACTATGGCAGATACAGAACGGAAGGCACAAAAAGCAGATGCAGAATATGATGCCTTGCTGACCACAGTGCCAGTGACAACTGAAAGAAGCTCCTACATTAATGACTCTTGTTACCTTTTCTCAGAGGTAAGTACAGGTTTTGGCATTAGTTTAGTATCAGCAGCTTCAATGTCATTGCTGGAGCCATGCTCTACTGGCACAGTGGATCTCCCACCTGGCGCTATGGCTGTATTCACATAGGTCTGTAACTGCTCTCTGTCAAGGGGAATTCTCTATTTTCACAATCATAAAGAGAGGAACAGAAATGCAGATAAAAGATACCAGCCTCCTTTGTATAGTAATTCTCAGGCTTCTTCCATGATTAACAAGTAGAAATACATAAAATTACTATGCACAATAATCAGACCTGAAGCGCTTGATGACTGGAGAAGTGACATGGAATACCATATCAAATGTAGGCCATGTAAGCCATAGATGAAATCACCTAGGAGTGCTCCTCCAGTTCTCCTGTTTTTCACATAAGTATGCTCCTAGGTCCTAATCAGTACACTGCAAAGCAAAAACTAACAACAACCCAACCCCAAACAAAGAGAAATTATTAGTACTTCTGCTAATGAGTCTTACAGAGCAAGAAATGTTTTGATCCAGACAATAAACAGTATTATTTGCTAGCAGCATTGAGAGTATAAGATCAGTAATGAAACAATATATAAGTGCTTACCTGGTCAAACATTATATATACATTTTATATATATATATACTTTTTTCCCATAAAACACATCAGCCCAAAATGAACCTAACACTATTCTTTGATAAATATATTCTACTGAAATAGTGATGGGGTAGAGAAAGGAGTAGCCTGAAAAGACTGCAGTAGTCTATAAAACATCTGGTATGAAACAATCGCTTGTCTAAAAGTTAATAATTTGGTCAAATCATTGCTATTGTGAGGTTGCAGGTTTCCTATTACTGTCATTGTGGCATTAATACACTGAGAAATTCAGATAGTTTATCAGCATCCATTAAGGAAGGGAAGGAAATAAGGACAAAAGCCTGTTGTTTATTCAAGGTTGTGTTTTATTTATCCTCTGGCTTTTAAAAGGCTCTTGTTTTATGTGCCTTGTGGGCACAGAGGTTTCAGTTTAAAAACATCACCACTAAACCAAACAACCAAACTGACAAAAGCCATCTCAGGGAGAGCAGATGAGACATAAAAGCAACTCAGTATTCACGATGTCATTGAAGTAAAAGCCTTCCACTACTGTCTGAAGGACAGCAACCCCAAAAATCAGACCAAATGTGGGAATTATGACTCTGGTGAAGCGAATGTTCTTACTTTGGCTCTTTGGAGTTTATATCTATGAACTCTTAGCATTCTGGGTTTCTCAGATGGAAGCTAACAGGATGTGAAGGATGGTGTGATGTAACTGCGCTCCTTTGCTTACTGCCACTATGCCAGCATTAGGGCACCATGAAGCACTGGGCACTTACAAATATAATACAAGTTATTAATAAGCAGGAAAAGGTAGAGATAAGACAAATAATTCTATTCCTGTGGCCTGATAAGTGCAAAAACCTGTAAGCTTTCTCCCCAGTGCTATCTGATTTTCCTGGCTTGTTTCTCAGTTCAAGGCTCACATATTTTCCTTTTGTTAGCTGAGCTCACACAAAACAGCAAAATATTGCTACTTTCCAAAATGGCTCATTCACCTATTATTATTATTATTTTATTACTTCCTTTTCTGATCCATCACTGCCAGAAGGACTGTGCTGAAGACAGACTCAGCTGAATAGAATATTAGATACTAATATAGATACTAAACCACTCTTCTGCATTTTTCTGCATTTGTTTGCACATGCAACTTGTCCTTCAGCAACACCCAAATGCCTGGGCCCACCTGATCAGGCTGATACCTAGAAACCCTCACCTCTGGTTTTGGGAGAGGAGAAACCCTTTCTGAACTGCTGGCCTTCAACTTCACCCTGTGCTCCCTGGCCACATCATCAGAAACAACAGAAGCAGCTTACTTGTTAAGGACAGTGCTGAGAATTTAGGTAGTCCTGTCAGGAACACGTTGCAGGTCCAAGAGGCTCAGGCAGTACTCCAGAGTCTTGGGGTCCTATTGTAACAGGACAACAAACAAATAGAAGCTCATTGACTGATGCTAGTCCTGCTAAACAAGAATGTTAAAGCATTAAGGAATCTCTTCTTTGTAAAGATCTTGAATATCACTCTCAGCAGACATCAAAACTCTCAGTAGGGTTCAGATTGTTATTGGTGTCTTTTATCAGATACTTCCAGGGTGCTGGTTGTGCAGTGAGTTCCATAACACTGGTTTGTCTACTTCAATTAATATCCTGACATTTTCCTCACACAGCTCATCATGTAGATTGATTTTTATTTACTTTTTTTTTTTACTGTTCTCTAAAGGTCTTTTCCAGACCACTGCAGAGCTGAGGCTTCAAAGTAGCATTGTGAAAACCTCCCTTTTGTGGGTGACCTCAGTGTCACTTTGATACTGCAATGAGTGAGGAGTGACCACCCCTCTTTATTTGTGGTACAGAGGGAACATGTGATGCATTTGCCATCAAATCAAACACTATAGAGTCAGCAGCTTTTCAGAATCACTGGTATCTTTGACTCCCACAGCTAGGCTACTGTATGTTATTAAAAAACAAAATAATCACCTGTCCTGAAAACACAGAGCAACTTGGATGGATGAACAGGAGACAGCATCCCTACAAATCACTATGAATCCCCAAATACACAGCCTGCAAGTGCAGATCAGCACATCTGTAGAATGTAGCTTCAAAAATGAGATTTCCTGTCAGATTCTGTATTATTTAACCAAATCAGTGTTTGTTTTCTTTTGTAGAACGTGTTGAGAGCAGGCTGGCTCTCACTACATAACACAGATGTTAAGTAGTTCACATTGGTCTTGGTGGATGACCGTGTATCCATAGGTGTGGGTGGGTGTATTTATATATGGACAAATTGGCTTAGAGTAAACCAGTGCAAACTTCTGGGGCTCTCAGGAAAGCCATGGCACCAGTTTGCAAAACATCTTTTCTATGTAAGTGCCCTGCAAATTTATCAAGTTGGTTTTTTTTTATATATACTTTGTTGGGGAAAGACAGAACTATTTGGAAAAGATGAGGAAGGAGGCAAAGAGCAGCCAGGGCTCTTTTAAAGTCCTTTTGCCACAAACAGAAGTCGTAAAGCATTTTTCTGCACTCTGCCCTGTCTGTGAAAAGGGAGCAGCAGCCAATTGGATTATAGCACTGCTGATTACTTATGATTTCCTTCCTGTGAGGACAGGCCCTGATGTGTTGTTTTTTGATAACACTGGCTCCTTTAAAGCAATAATGGTGGTACAGTTTCCTGCCTAATCATAGAGCAATTATTGTACCTCAAAAGGGAAAACATTTAGAAGAACCCAGTTTTAGCTCAGGAGTGATAACAGCAACATTTTTGTGCAAGTCCGTGGTTATATTTGAGGTCATTCAACCACCCCTCATGGCAACATATGACACAAATCAAAGGGAGAAGAAAGGCAAATGATTGTTCTTATCTACCACCATCATATATATATATATATATATATATATAATATTTATATATATATATATATAAAAAAAAAATCAAGATTCCATGTTGCTTGCATGATTTGGGAGTGGGATTTTGCACACATTAATCAGTTGTAATTGAACATGGAATATTTTACCTCCACATCTATAATTAGGTGTGAACAGCACTTGCTCTTATTGATTTATTTTCAGTAATCCATGTTATTGGAGCTAGTGACTGTGGCCAAAGTAATCGCTTCCAAAAGGAGTGGGCTGTCCTTCAGTGGCTTGCAGAGATGTTGCTAGAGCTGCCTTTGCCTAGCTGGTAAATCCATGCTTACTTCCAAATGAATTAGGCAAATTAGCATCAGAACAAAATAAGAGCTTAAGGGGCTGGGAATATGTGGCTTTTTCACATCAGGCAGTCTTACTAGGATGGAGCTGTAGTAACTTGCTAGTAAAGTGAAATGAGATTGCACTGCTTTAGCCTCTTATGTGCATATTCTTGTAAGGTAGCAATTTCACTTATGAGTCCAATGCATCTCTAATATACAACAGTGGTCTTGCAACACTGGGAGGTAAACAGTGCCAGTGTTTGTAGTTCATATACTGGTGGTCAGTTCTTTCTGAAACTTGCACTTCGAGCTTAGTTTTTACACTGGTCTTACTGCATTGAGTGCTACATCATATTTCACAATGTTTTCTCAAAGACAGAACTGATTTACTTAAAAATTTTATGGCATCAATTTTTAAGAAGCTCATACTTTGAACCATAACCCCTCAAAAGGTTATTCCAGCGAAGTGATTTCACCAAAGACAGCACTAGTCTGTAGTTCTGGAAGTGTACTGGCAACCAGAACATCTGGTAAAAAACAAAACACAATTGCATTGTATAGCTAAATTTGTACAAGATGCAGCTGAATTCTGTTGACTTTACTGTGGTTGGCATTTCCTCCCCAGTTCTATTCCTAGTTCTACTTCTGCTCCCCAGTGTGAATCTGGGAAATAATATCATTTAAACCCCCCTCATTTACTTGTTTTGGTGCTTAATTGACTGCAGAAATGAAGTAAAAAATTTGGCACAGTTTGATGGACTACTGTGCATTTCTGGTGTGCCCAGACACCTCCATGTTGAGGCTAAAGTGTGTGCTTCTAACCTCCTCATTGGAGAACTCTCTGGATACAAAGGGTGTGTGTCTGTGGTGAGAGAAGCCCTATCTCACTGAAGTAGAGCAGAGAAAGGAAATGACTCAGTCATCAAAAGGCCCTCCTTCCTCAGGGAACTATCCTTAATCAGTATTATCCCACTACAATAACACTATTTCAGAAGGACTGTGAACCAGAGCACTGCGTAGCCATGTAAACTGCTTCCTGTATTTGCCAAACAAAACAGCTGCAACGCAAAAGTGCCAGTGCTTCTGTGTTAACGTTTACCAGTTTCATAATGCTACTCACATTACTGGGGGCAGCCTATCAGTTGGTCTCCATCAAGTTCTCAGTACCAGTTGATCAGTACAGTATCTGCTCTGGGATTACTCCCAGCAGATACTGGTGGGGGGTAGCTAGCCAGCCAGATGTCCACCTACACCCCTTATTACTGCAACTATATATATGTATATATATAATAGATATATATATCTATATAACTATGTGCATATATATATATATATACACATAAGCAGAAGACAAAGAACCACATATTAAAGCAAAATCATTCAGAAGGCAAGGAGACTTGCTTACAGCTACAGAGCAGTTCCTCACAGGCAAGCTTCTTCTGCAGAATCTAGAGGCAGCTTACTCACATTTCCAAGCTAACACAATCCCTTTCTCATGCGCTAATCACCCTTTCAGGCCATGATCTATATTTTTCTACACAACAGCACTCCACAACTAATAGAATTTACCTATTAGTCCTGCTATGATAAAACAAACACAGCTGTTAATCCCACTGTCCACCTTGCTGTAATACTTCTCCCAGCAAGACTCCTTCTAAGTTTGGAGCTGCCTTGCCTCTCTTCCAGTCTTTCTTACCAGCAAAGAATAAACCAGACTGCTTGCATTTTGCTTGGCTCAAAAGGCCATAGCTATGAAAACTGTCCTCATTACCCTTGCAAGAGCTATTGCAAAGCTCCTTCCTGGGATACCCTGATTAGTCATTGCTATAGAATTAAGCTGGGATACTTTGTGCTGCTTGCCAGGAACCATGTACAATCTCTACCTTTTGGTTCTTGATAAAAGGCAGCTACAGAAATTGGCAGCAGAAGCTATAGAATAAAGCAATGGGTCCTTCAGAGCCCAGGGACCAGAAGCATTACAGAGACTCAGCTCTTCATAATTAACTCCGATTAGACACAGCCACAGATGTGCAGCATCTCAGCAACAAATGGGCCATTTGTTCTTCTTTGATTTGATAGAGGAGAAGCTCATGATATGACAAGAAAATGCCACTTGTAACCACCTCTCCTCTCACCATTCCCTTTTACAGCTGTCAACCAGCCATCTCTGAGGCTCAGCATGGAGGGTTCTGTACACATCCTACAGTAAAACTCATACCCTGGATAGGGCAGAAGCTTCTGTTCCTTATAGTCACATCTACTGCTTGCTGCATTTGAAATTATGGAAGGAACTAAATTCTTATGTAGGAACCAAGACTCTACTGTAGCTGGCCCTGTGTAAGCACACAGCAAGCAGACTTTGATTTGAAGAGCTTTCACAGCACTATCAGACAGGATAGAACAGGTGAACACAGAAGACAAGACTGGATAAATGCTAAACAACAGCTGTTACCCAGATTAGAGTAATAAGCATGCTACATGCACAATGAAAAGTATTCTTGCATGTGTTAATTTCATTGTGTATTTGCTTTCAAATATGCAAAGTAATCTCAAACAAGATGCAAAAAAAACTTAGCTAGTAAAATCTGCAAAGTTTTTTCTTCTTAAGATAGAAAAAAAAATGAATTTTAGATATACAAAAAATGAACTTTGAGCGTATCAGTCAGATAATTATGTGCCCAAGAAGACACTGAGGATGCCCAGCTACTCAGAATTACTTCATCAGTGTGGGCTTTGCTCCCAAGAATATATTAGTTGATATCCAAACAGACTTAATATGGGCATTTCAATATGCTTTGTAAACACTGGCTTTGAAGTCTTTCCATGCAGACTCCATAGGCTTACAGAAGTCTGACTGCCATGGCAGAACTTTGTCTGGGAGGTTTCAAAACAAAACCATAGCACCAGCCTTGGGCTCTGGGTTTGGTTCTAGGGTTGGGAGTCTTTTACCAAATGGACTGCGTGTTTCAAACACAAGGAGTAAGATAAAAACAGAACAGTGGAAAAGAACATGTGCCTCTACTTTACAAGGAAATGCATGGTACCAACTTCAGCTTCTATCTCAGCTGGTTTCTGGTTACTGCCTCAGTGGGAAATGATAAAAATGCAAAATCAATACATTAGGATCTCCTCGTCGCAAGAGGTGAAACTAATGGCCTAAATTTACGGCTGAAGCAATTTCATTGCAGTCACTGCAGATTCTCACCATATGCTCAGGCTATTTTACACATGATGAAGCTGAATGGTATTGATGGCACTGTGACAGCTGTGATGTCTTATTTCAACTCAGAAAATCTGTCTGAAAACTTTCCACTCTATAATAATCCTGAGGGGATAAGTGTAGAAGCAGCATTGCATATCTGATGCTCAAGTCTTTGTATGAGATTTGCAAGAATAGCATCAAAGAATTTGCCAAGGAAAAAAAGACTTTTCTTTAAGTACTCTGTATACAAATAAGACACCACCTGCAACAAAACTAGGCTTCAGTTAAAGCCACAGATTTTAAAAGAGACTATGATGACACCAATGAATTAAATGTGAGACATGGCTAATAATGTGAAGTTGCAAAAATAAATCCCTTCCTTATTGCACTGACTGCCAGGGTACAGATCTCCTGTGACCCGCTTTAACTGAACTTCTAGGTGTCAGCTGACAAAAAGAGAGGTTAGCATTCTTTTCTGCTTTGGATAAGGTCTTATCTTTGCCTGAGAAAAAAAAAAAAAACAATAGACATTTTTGCATTTGGGACTCTATTCAAAAAACACTAAAATCAAAGCATTCTTTCCACTAGTTTTGGATTAGGAAATAAACTGATGGGATAAGGAAGGATGGTCTTTGAAGGACTCAGGAACTATTATTTCAAGTATTGGCTGTACCAGAGGTTCCCAGGGCGCTCTGGGAATGACTGCCTCATCTGCCTGTGGAGATTTTCCACGCACATAGTCAAACAAATCACTGCTTCCTTCCTTCCCACCTTTCTCTAGCTTGTCCTTTAAACTCTTCGGGTAGGATCCATCTCATACAGGACTCTGTACAGAACCTGTCAAACTGGAGTCCACAATGAGGCAAAATTATCAAGAAGGCCATAGGAGTGAATGGAAATTATGGTTTCATTACTTAGTAAATATTGCTTGAAAAAGCAAGCGGTTCAATAAGCAAAACATTGAATACTTCACACTGCACTGCTTTACTCTCCATTTAAGCTTCCTTAGATGGATTGTTTTCACATTTTGTGCTGAAGGTAAAAAGCAAGTGAATTTCTTTAATGAATTCTTTCTTAAAATTCCATCATTAGAAACGTCCACCAGAATATTAGCAATTCATTAGAAGCTCAATGAAACAAAGAAACAAGAGCATCAAGAAAACCAGCAGGGCTTTCCAGAATTTGTTTTGATATTCAAATAGAAATTAAGAAAAAACACCACTTGAAAACCTAGTTATGTCTCAGTCTTTCACCATACTGCAACTATGTAACGTCAAGCCATTAAAACAAATAGATAAACAATAAATCCAGCAGCTATCTCACCCAAGATCTCACTGACCCAGACTGCAGTCAGCATCTTGTGGAGCTAGCTCGGGGTTTTAGGAAGGTGAAAGAGGGTGATTTTGAGTCTACTTAGACTCAACTAACCCATTTATTATCCATGTCTGAACCGCCTCCAAGTTGGAAAAGACACAGCAATGCTCTATGGAGCTACTTTGTATCATCACCACATGCAGAGCAACCCAGACTGCATGGCCAAACATGTCCTTATTTAGAATAAACAGACAGTTGCTGTGACTTCTCCTTTTCACTGAGGTATCCAAAGGAAGATTGCCTGGTACCTCCCTCCTTTCTGCACATTAGATAGGGACAAGGTCACTCTCCATCTCATCAGCAGCATTGAATTCAGCATCTGTAGGGCTTGATTTAACAGTAGGATCTAGAAACACTTCCCACTCACTATTGCTACCATAATGTTACCTAAACAATCACAATCTTTAACCTTCTCCAAACAGCTTTCTGTGAGGTGAGCCAGTACTGCATAACAGCAGCACCACCAAGACTTGGAGGCTGCTCCTAACAAGTGGAGGCATTTTAAATAAACAATGAACCTCTGGGGGAACATTTAAAGGCATCCTCCTTACTAGAATACCAGAAACATCTGCATTTCAGCAGCTATCACCATTCCAATCTACTTAGTTTCACCAACCTAATTTGGCTAGATGATCTTTTTCCCTCTAAATTTGCTAGCTATGCATCCATAGACATCCTCATTCATAATAAATCACGAGCATTAGGGATCTGAATGTGTTTAATGTCTATAGCAACCCAAGGCAGATTTGCAAATGAAACCTTTGTTTATTATGGCAACTAATCAGGAAAAATCTTCTTTCAGGATTATAACATTAAATCAGAAAGGGCAGAGGCACAATAAATCAAAGTCTCTGGTAATACAAAAAGGGGGGCGGGGGGGGGGAAGGGCATACCTGGATAAAAAAAAATATACAAACCCAGTTGGGTAAGCATTCAATTTACTGAGATACAAAAATCAGTCTTTCCGGGCAACATAACAAAAGAGTGAAAAGCTAACTTCAATAGCAAAAAGTACGCAGGGTCAGATCCATCTTGCCTTTGTTAAATGAAGTCTATAGAGACTTCTCTTGATAGAACCAGATCTATCCAAAGCATAGGAAAATATAGTTAGTGATCTGTTGCAACAGATTCTTGTCAGGTTCTCCAAAATTACTTTGTAAATGTCTTTTCTTCAATGCTAGACTTGTCCCTGGCTATTAACCATCTGCCCAGTTGTAGCACTACTTGAAAGACTACCCAGTGTTAAACCTCAAAACAAACTAAATGTTCTCTAACACAGGCTAATATGTGTATAAACATATGGAAAAATAGACCGCCTTCTGATGGTTATATAAGACAGCAGGAAACACACCCACATGAATTTGTCTACACACAAACTGTGCAATGTTAACTTAAGAGAGCTCCCTTGAGAATACAACATTTGTTGTAAGCTGAAGGGGAGAAGTTTCTCTATGCAAGGGAACATTCACATCACCTTGGACCTGTTTCAGCTCCTTCCTTGTTCCCCGAACTTCTTATCTATCAGCATGTACCCCCTATTACTCTAGGCATGCCACAAAGCGGTTGCTGGCCCAGAATATTTGTAGACAAAAGCTTAGTTCTATAGAGATCTTCATAACATAGAAATATTCTGGCAGAACACTATAGGGCTGCACAAAATCTCATAGTTAATTACATGCCTAAGAGATTTCAGATCAAGAGCAGATGTGGTGCAGAACATCAGCTTTCTTCCCAGTATACTTTAACCAGAACTACATAAAGGGTGTGAAGTATACAGAGTCCTTTAAGAAATGTAGAATAGTCACAACTTAAATAAAATCACCTACCCAATAAAAGTGCAGTGACAACTGCAAGGAGTGAGGAATGCTCAGAAAGGATGGTTACAGAAAAATGCTCTACATAGGGAAGGAGCCCAGACTTAACACAGAGGGCCAGAGGCCAGGTTACTGGGAATATTGGAGTAACCACAACAAGCCTGGCTGCCTGCTGGCCCTCCTAAAGGCTGTAGGTACCCATGAGGATGAGCTGCCAGGGGAAGCAGGCTGTTATTTCCACTGATCCTAGATGTGGGGAGCTGGGAGAAAACCAGCTCTAAGAAGGATGGTATTCCCTTCAGGGTCTTCCTTGGAAAGTAAAAGCTTTTAAAGAAGAAAGGATGGAGAATTAAAAGACAACGGATTGCTGGCACATCGCTGACTGCTGAAAGAAGGCAACCTGGTCTCCTGAAAGCATAATGACAGGTGCCATTCTGCTGGCACCTCACCTGAGGTAATCTTTACCCAAATTTTTCATGTTTAGGGCTCCAGGTTTGAACTTTCCAAACATGCTCTAGGTGGGCAGGCTCCATGTTGCCAAAACGCAGCTGAAGGAGCTGATAAAGTTGCTTAACAATAATGAAAGAAACACAAACTACAAACACAGGCAGTGCAGCTGAGGCACAAGTTGCCGAGTGCTTTCTCTGCAAGGCAATGATAATGAGGAGACACAGCTATCCCTCCTCCCATGTCCCAGCAACTCGGAAAGAGCGAGCAGAGGCAGAGGAAAGGGAAAGGCTGTGTGGTCAGCGGGTGGGGTGAGCCCACCGCCCCACACCATCCTTATCGGCCGTCACAGAGACCCAAACACGCCTCTCACAAGGGTGTGTAAAACAGTCTTCAAAGTGATAGCAACGGAACCAACTGAGAAAAGGCCTGAGAAAAGAAATAAGAACAAAAATTTGCTTTTTTTTTCCCCCCTGTTCTTCTTTTCTCCAAACCCATCCTGAGCACAGAGCCTGCAGCCCGGCAGACCAAACCATCTGCATTAAACAAGTCACCTCCAAGGGCTGCTTTCCTCTTATTTTTGGGAAATGCCCCCAACACAACCTCTGTCAAATGCCACAGTGTGTGCCAGAGTACAGCAAGAAAAGGAAACATACAAAATGTACTGAGCTCTGGGAAACTCATGTAGGAGGGCAAGCAGGGTGAGTAATAGGGAGTGAAAAAGTGCTTAATCATCTGCTGGTTGTTTTTTAATCTTCAAGCTATTTCATATTTGAGAGAAGCTGAACATAAATATGTTTAACACACCCTGAAAGATTCAATGGGTCAAATTCATCACTGATTCTACACCACAAATGCAGTGGATAAAACAATCCAGTATGACCTAAGGATTTGTTCTGCAAGCTGCTGAACTTCTTCACATCTGCTGCAGTGGGAGGAGGAGGGACTCAAACTTCAAAGGCACAATGAATATCATAAACTGGGTGCAAATACAAAGGGTTCATAGGAGGGAAAACGAAAGAAAGTGAAGGAAGATAGCAAAGAAGTTAGAGAGGAAAGCTGAGGAATGAGATGCTGTATATGATTAAGGCCAAACTTGTAGCTGGAACACAGTGACAAGAAACCACATGGTTTACTGTCATGGAAGCACTCGAGTGCATCCGTTAACATAACGGCCCATCTTTATGGGAACAACACACAGAAAGGCTTTAAAATTCAAATCATAAATACTTAATGCTAACTTTTTTTCCTGTAACAGAAATTTTAACAGCGAGCAACAGGAAAAGTCACAGTAAAGTCAAACTCAGTCAACTTTCCTGTCTCCATAGCACAAAAAGAAGGCAAGTTTTGTGACGTTAAAAGGCACTTCTTTCACATTATCCAAAGACTTTTATTTTCTATCCAGTGAGCAGCCAAGCCATGCAAAGCACTGCCATCATGTTTAAAATCTAGCTTATGCAACAACTCCAGGCTGGATTTTCAGTTCTTGTGCAAATAACAAAAGCATTCCCAAACACACCTGGAACAATAAAAGAGCCACACAGTTTTCCTGACCATCTGTCAACTAACCAACAGAAACTAAGACAAAAATGTTTCCTGTCAATGCTTTTCTTCCTTCTTCTCCCATCTCAGAGATGCCCACTAAATTTCAACTCTGCCCATTGCCAAAGTCCTGCAACGAATGACCTAAGATTCCCTACATCATCTGTGAATGATGACTTGAGAATAACCCTTTCCACTCAGATCTCTTCTTTCTTTGGCTGCAGGGAGTGGGGATATGGGGTTGAAATTCAAGGGTCTGACATAGCACAATCCATACATCTTTATAAAACTGCTCATAGCAGCCAGAAATTTATGAATTAAACCACACTTCCCAGTAGAGTGACTTTGTTATACCTCACATGCCAAAAAAAAAAGAAATTCCAAGACCGCCTGTTTACATTTGCTACTATGAGTAGTAGAACTTAGTTATATATTAAGCTTTAATGATAAGACACAGCATAGGCAACATGAACATGTTTGTGTATGGATGATTTAAAGGTGCTCTGCAAGAACAGACATGTTAATCTGTAAGGTAGTGCTGAATAAGTACTTGGCCAGGATCAGAAGAACAGACAACACAGTGAATCAGTCAAAAATGAGAAAGGCTTTGGAGCTCATACAAAAATACAAACAGCTGTGGGGGTGAGAGAAAATACCAGGTGACTGGCTGAAGGCAATTGCTATACCAAACTTGGCCAAAAGAGATCCTGCTGATCAAAATAATTACTGAGGTGTAAGCTTATTGTCGGGACTGAGAAAAAATCTGATGAAAGCAACAGTCAACAGATCAAAGCCAGCTCTAGATGGAACTGTGAGAGAAAAACCACACTGCTTCAGAGTAGGGTGAAGTTGCATTAATCAGATATTCAGATTTTTACAGCTGATGGGGAAAAAAAAGGAAGGAGGTTCAAAAGTGTTTGCTGCCTTCCTCGATGCCACAAAAGCATTGCATTTGGTTTGGAAGGAGCTACTGTAGAACACAATAGAAATAATCCAACAATCAGGTAAGTATATTGGTAATATAAATGCTGGAAACTCCTGCAAAGCTATAGGAATTGGCAGAAAATTAAACAACTGGTTCAAACCCAGCCTGGTATGAAACAAAAGGCCATGAATTCACCAACACTTTCAACAAATACTTCAAACAGACATTAGGATAGTAATGGCATTAAATAGCAGCATCTGTTATTCAGGTATCCAATTGCTGCTGATGGAGTTCTTCAAAAGGAAATAGGTATTATGTAAAGTAAGAATGGCAGAGAAACAGATAGCAGGAAAGGATGTTAAGTCAGGGTCTGAGATCTACAAAGCTACAGTGGAAAAACATGGCAGTGGGGAAGAAGGGACACAGATGACAATGACACTCACAGATCAAAACCACCAAGGGCTGAGCAGTGCAGAAACTGGCCTGCAACCAAATGGCTGGACATTTCCTACAGGAAGGTGATAGAATTGCATTTGACAGAGGCATAAGCTCTAGACAAGGATGTTATACTACCGCTGAGTTTGCACAAATGAGGCAGGAAAGTCAACATATTACAGTCTCTGCCTTGGCCAAACTCCAACTCAATTAATTACAAATCTGCCTTTTAAAACTCCCTTGAAGTTTCAGCTAGATAATGTGTTCTCCCCTGCATGTCCTATGAGGTTGAGAAGTGTCACAGCCCACCGCTGAGCCCTAGCATGATTTCTGTGTGCAATTCTTATGTCAGGTCACACTTCTGAAGGCCTGGGGACCCTTGAAAATGGGAATTGCTCGGTAGGCCAAAGATGATGAATCTACAGAAAAATAGCAGTAGTCACCTTGCTATATATCTTCCCAGTGTGCAATTTTTTGTGTGAACATGCTCATTAAACCTCTCCTCTGCCTCCTAGTGGATAGCATACAGAAGAGAATAGCAAGAAAAAAGGAAGGCAAAAATACGTAGTTTCGTATTCCACAATATAATTAATAACAAGACCTGAAGATCAGACTAAAACAAACTGGTATTTGTTACTTAGAATCATGGAATTACTCTAGTTGGAAAAGACCTTAAAGATAATCAAGTCCAACTGCAATGTTACTTATAGCAGTAACTCTTGCATTCAGTTCTTACTCTCACTTCCCTTGGTAATAAAGCTCATTACGATACTTTCATTGACTGCAATGGTATGAAACAGAATTCTTCTCTTTAAAAACTGACCAAACCCTGCACAGAAGGCCAAGAATACTGAAACATTCAGTACAGAACTGATTTTAATTACTACAGACAAGCCCCACATCTATTCCTGGCCACATTATAAATAATTCTGACCCTAATACAAAGGACAGAAAAATTGCCTTCTATGCCAGGAGGCTTTGCAAGAAGGTGGTTTTCAATCTGGTGTAAGTAGCAGCACATAGGAAATGCAGATTGCCACTTGACTTTCCTTCAGGTAAACAATCAATGCTCAGTTTGGTTTCCAAGTAAGTTCAGTATCTGCAGCTTACACTGATATTCTGTAAACTTTCAAATGAGACTAATGATACACCAACTCAAAATCAATGAGAGCAAATGCAAAGACTCCTCTAAGCTTGATGAATGCATCCCCAGATCTATACATTACTGCACACCAGAAATCACAATGAAACCCAAGGGTTTCTGGATGAGTAGAGCACATTAAGGCTTGCTGGAACTATTTACAAAAAGATCTTTGTTATTTTGTATTCTGATGCATACAATGGCTTTGTCATATAGGAGAATAAAAAGTCAGACCAACCAGCTGGGCAGCAACCCTGCTAAAAGAAACCTGAGTGACTTGGTGAGTATCAGCTCACAGTGTGTCAGGCAACAAAAGATCAGAGGCATCCTGGGCTCTGTTAAAAGGAACATTAACTGCACAGAGTTCAGTGCCCAGCCTTGGAGGTTTGGGATATAGGCCCAGAGAGCATCCAGCACCTTCCAACCTGAGCTATTCTCTGATGATCTGATTTGAGGTATCTCAGATCATAGAAGTTACCTAGAGTCAAAGAGTTTGGGGATATTCTTCTGGAAGAGAGGCCTGACTGATTCTTATCTATCAACTCCTTCACTGATTCAAGCAGACAAGAAGATGAGCTTCCAAGGCTTCAGGAAGAAGCCCATCTCTTGCTATCAGGAATATTTTGACATCATTTTCAGTGGGGCTGAAGTGTGGCCCTTAGGCCCTCCACACATACTGTACTCTCCTGTGCAGGACAGAGGAGCCGTTTCATGCTCCAGTATAAAAAAGGGGCTGGGGGTTTTGTTCCCCCACTGTTCCTGCCGTCGTTAGTTACAAAGTAGATATTAAAAGCGGTGCTGGGGCGCCCTCTTGTGGTTCAAACTCCAAACACTTCCAATCTCACCCATCGCTTTCTCACCTCAATACAATTAATCCATCTCCTCTAAACGACTCGTGCATCCCCGAGGCGCACACAGTATTCAAGTCGTGACCATAGTTACTTTATTAAAACTATTAATGGGTACTCGAACAGGGTTTTCTGCTACACAAGCACTGATTTGAGTTTGGACTAGACCAGGTAATCTTTAGAAGTCCATTCCAACATGACTCATCGATTCTTTTAATCTAACATCATGGATGTGTATCAAGTAATATTCTCCCTTTGATTTGGCCAGCTCGCAAACTGCAATTTTCATCCTACAGTGTGTATCCAAGGGTCGGTTCACAGTGAAAATTCACATTATCCACAGATACATACTCATTCCTTGACAACTTTCTTACCACGTATTTTAGGTACCCTTACTGACACACTTCCTATAACAGCCATTCAAGCTCCTCACAGAATACCTAAATATATATCACAGACGATGCTAATTTTCATTTCACAGCAGGAAGAGAAGTTGAGAAAGAACTGGGTGACCCAGTTATGGAAATCTAGCAACTACTAGACCAAAGGACAGATTAAAGCAAGGAACAGGCAGCAGACAGCCATGACAAAATGCTTGCGCTGTGTATGAATAACTAGTAGCTTTCAAGCCTGTGTCCAAGTGAATATTTGCATGAAACGTTATTTACAAACCTTTTCAAATGTTAATTGCAACCAGTCTTGCAAAAACAAGCACCCCTGTTCACAGACATATGATTTGAATGTTCTCATTTCTTGCCTACACTGTTTGTTTTATAAACAATGTTTTCTTGTTGGCCTGGCTTTCACATCACAGTTACTACCTTAAACATCATCATCTCTTCAGCCAGACTGCTTCAAGTAGTCTGAAGGAAACTGGACTGTTTGCCCAGTAACAACCCTACACCAAAATACTGGGTTGTATGAACTCTTGTGTGAGTTGTATATCCCCAGTGCTTATTACAAATCACATATTTTGCAATTTATATTTTGATGCAGTGTTTGTTCATTGCAATACAACTCTTCTGTAATGTAAGAACTCTAGGTCCTAATCTGCCAAATAATGGCACTTCTGTCATGCTGAGTTGTGATGGCAGAGAGCACATACAGCATTTCTCCAAGTTACAACAGCCTCTTCTCCAACAGTTTCCTTCACAGGAAGCTGTTATCCTTAAACTATTCTCCTTCCTTCAGTTTCACCTTCCACCTTCTCCAAAAGACCTTGTGATTCCTTGGTAGCAAATCCTCACACAGAGGGAATATTCCCCTGCCAACCACCCCTCCCCATAACAGAGTATGTATGTAGACCTGTGGCCTCCAAGCTGCAGTGCTGCATCTCGCTAAGATTTTTGGCACTCAGCACATTTGCAAATAGAGAATGCAATCTAAATGGTTTCATCATTTAAATGCTTTCTCTAGCTTGCTGTTGGATTAGGGCTTCCTCCTTCTCCAGCAGCTGTCCCACATACTGCCAAACACAAGTCTTGGCTCTTGCAGTGAGCTCCTCAGGTCTAGCAAGGCCTCCTGTCTCAGAGGTGGTGATGCAGCGAATCTTGGTAGGCCTCTGAGGAACTGCTGCAAGCGTGCTTCCAAATACCGTGACGGTAAGGAAAGTGTTCTGCATACCAGCCAAATTGCATTCCCTGTTAATTCTTCATGACATTTCCCAGCCTTCATCCTAATGAAAATTTCTCTGCTATTAAGTAATTAAAACATGATGTAATTATTTTTTTCTAATTAGATGATTGTTCTGCCTTGCAGTTCTTGGAGTGCAATATGTTAGTTACTAATGTCAGTGAATTAATCTTTTTCTAAACCTTGAAATCTTGTGTTGGTCCCCAGATAATCTAGTATTGTGCTACAGTCTCCTTATGAAAGCTGATCTTAAATGTTTCCTCAGCTGTGCTAGAGTCCTAACCTACATGTTTATAACACACTTAAACAGTTGCCTGATAAGCAGCTCTGCTGCTTTTCTAAGACAATTATAACTCATTATTCATCAGCTTCTCTAAAATTACCCAGGGGACTTCAGGGATTTGAAGATGAAGAGTTTGGGCTTCATGACTAGAAAGATCATCACTCCAAAAAATGACTGAACCTAGTCATGCACAGGCTGCCAGCAACTGCTTCACAAAGGGAGGAGAGACAGGACTTGAGAGAAAGCACTGATCCTTCTGACCAGACCACAACCCTGCAATACTTGCATCAGAACAGCACAGAGACAAGTTCCACTGAGAAACCATCAGCAGAGGTGAGGTGACAAAGACCAGGTCTATCCAAATCCAACAGAATAACAGAACATCCCTAGTTTGGAGGGACCCATAAGGATCACTGAGTGCAACTCCTGACTCCACACAGGACCATCCAAAAGTCAACCCCCATGTCTGAGACTGTTGCCCAGATGCTTCTTGAACTCTGGCAGTTCATGGCCACAACAAGCCTGTTCTACACCTGACCACCAGAACATTCTCCTGATATTCAACTTGAATCCATGTTCAGGAGGGCTTGAGCACAGGCCTTTTCTAACATAGTTCAGTGTTGTCCCACCCCCAAAAAAAAAACCTCAGATGTTAAAGGACAAGAAAAATCAGCAATAAGCCTGAAATTGTAGGTTATCACTTGCTTTAATGTGATTTTTAGTCTTTGCTTGGTTAGTTTGGTTTGGCTGCTTAGTTGAGCAGAAGAATTTGGAATCCTTTAGTGGAAGAATTGTTCAGCATATGTGGGTTGCATGTGACTTTGAAGAACATAAGTGTAGTAAGTACACTTACTACAGCGCTGAGAAGTCAGATGGAAAAGGATTACAACACCAGCGGCACTGCTAAAGACAGTGTGCCTTCAAAAGGTAGCTGTAATACTGCCACACTAGGAAACAGTTGTTTAATCCAACTATTAGTTTTTCCTCAAAGTACCTGCACTTGAACAGAAGGTTTGTGAAGTCTTTCTCAAAATAGAGCAACTGAGCCTCAAGAAATGACAATAGCTTGCTAATCGTCAACTTGTTCATGCTCTCTTCTGAACTGAAGATATTTTATACCTATATACCTTCATTCTGTATTCTTACTACAAATATTCACTCTGAGATCCAATTCTTCTACTCCTCATAGTCTTTGAAAGTCAGGACTTAAACATGATGTACAATGAACCATAAAGCATCCCTTTACTTCAGTTACATTCCTACTATTTAAAGACTGTACTGTACAATTTGCGCTTGTTCTTTGTTAACCACAGAAGCTTCAAATACTGTTTACAGCAACTTCCAGGTCTTACAAACACACTAAGCACACTTGACTTCTCCATCCGAGCATATTTTATATAAGAGGTTTTCTGTATTCCCTGTTTTTATCTGTGTTGTTCTGAAACAGACATTACTAAAAATAATTGCAGCTGCATGATAAAGCCTGAGATAGGCAGGTCAGAATAAACAAGTACACAATGTCAGAGGGGTACATTCTCACCTCCATGCAGAGAAGGGGAATCATTGAAGTTCATCAAGTCCAACTCCTGAAGTAAAAGCAGCAAACTGCAAGCCACTTGTAGATTGAGCTGCATACTAGAACTTCCTAAATTGTCTTTGAGGTGCTATGCCATTATTCATAAACATTCAAAGTGACTGGGAATAAAGGAGATAAGTAACAATCTACATAGATTTATTATAACCAATATATGTCAAGGTATTTAATCTCCCTCCTTGAAGAAAACAATGTGGACAGAGGAGAGGTAGGTTACAATTTGACCTCAGTAAGGCTTCTAATACTTCCTCACACAGCTCACAAGTAAAATAAAAATGCATGACCTAAATGAAGGTACTCTAAAGCAGAAGCAGATCTGGTCTATTTAAAGAATAATTGCTAGTGATTCCTCATCAAAATGAGTAGAAGTATCAACAAGCAAGGCATCACCAGAACTTGTTCATATTTCTTCACCATTGAATACTTTCATTATGACCTAGATGGTGGAACAGAGGTTATAAATGCTGGAAAGAAATATCAAACACTTTGGAGACAAAATGAAGAAGTCATCACAAGAGATTTAACTCAGTGCTGATAAATCAATTTAGGCAACAGTAAGCAGCTACATAAACTCATGTTGGAGGTTAATGGGCTAGCTGGTATTTCTGCAGATCTGGTGGTGATAATGGATTACAAGCTGAAGCCCAGCATACAGTGTGAGTTTGTTGCAAAAAAGCAAACAGCATATATAGATGCACAAACAGTAACATACCCTATGAAGCACATAATGTAACTGCACCATGCTGTCATCAAGAAGGACTCTGAAATAATGTACCCAGTTTTAAGCACTGTATTTGAAGGTACGTACAGACCCAAAGGAGACGAGGGTGAGAAAAGCATCAAGAATGATCAGAAGTATAAAAAACATCACCAGTATGGAAAGACTGAAGGAACAGGGGCTGCTTGACCCACTGAGAAACATAACTATGTTATCATATTGTGTTATGCGTGATGTGTTATGTATGATGGCTTCAAAGAGAAAGAACTGATATTAAGCATGAGGAAAGTGGCTAACAGATGCAAATTGTGAATAGAAAACTGCTGTTTAGGAATGCATTATGGTTGGAGTTGCAACACCTGTCATGTCAATACCCAAAACAGCCATTAAAAGTAAAGAAATACACAAATTTACTCAAGATCTTTGGAAAATAATTAGAGGGGGAATAGGCATAAAATAACCTAGATCACATAGTAAGCTTGATCCATTCATATTAGTTAATTCAGGCAAATAGAAAGCTCTGAGCAATTTTGATTTACTCCTCAGTGCAGAGACTTTTTGTTTGGTATGTATGACCAACCTTCCTGTGTAGGCACTGTCTACGAAAAGGAATGCTAGAAGTATTTTGCATGTACTATACAAAGCAAAGTACTGCCCCACCCTGGGTATTTACTTTTGAAAGTTGAAGGTTTTTGTAAGGAAATACTTTCCATAACCAGGCCAAAGAACTCTGACATCAGTAGAAACAAGTAGGTTTCATACTGATTTTCCATCAATGCTTTCATAGAGAAATCTATAATTCAGCTGCATTTGGTATTAGATTGGAACTATGCTAGTTTTGACTAAGTTTGCCATCAAACATCATTTAGCCTCATTTGAACCCAAATATCTTCTGAATTTATTGATCTGGATGCTACACTCAGTGTTTGGCATCCATTGTACAAAATTTCTAATTTAATCTTATTCAGATAAAAACACCTACTGAGCTTTTAATCTTTATTCAAAGAGAGGTTTATTTCAATGGTGTTTAATTTTTTTCAGTCAGCCTTCGGCATTAGGTAGAATGGGAATTTATCTGCCCCGAGAAAATTCCTTTGGGAAAGGAAAAACCTAGATAAAAATGAAGTGGTAACTTTCTAAAGCTGCCTGATAACAGTAGAAACTGCAGCTTTTGAAATATGCAGATTAGGCCCATTTTTAGGTCCCATTCAGGAACTGACTGACAAATAGGTCTATGATAGCAAGCAAGAATACCTTCATCTTAGCCTTAAGTATTCTATTTAAGGGCAGGGAAGTACAATAAACAGATCTTATTATGTTACTTGTTTATTCAGAAAAATTCTGAGTGTAAGGGCCACGTTTTGGGGTCATTTTGGGGAGGCAGCAAACTGATGTACTGAGTGGGAATGCTGGGGAGACAGAGGTTTAACTACTATCACAGAGAGGCAGGAAATAGATTTAAGAACACAGGCCTGGAACGAGGACAAAACACCTTGCTGGAAAGTCACCAAACCCTTTGGCCATGAGGGGAACATGGAACAGGAAGGGCTGAGGTGTGTCAGGACTAACAGAACTGACATACTGAGACAGATGAGGAAAGCACTGCTGAGTCCTCACTTCAGTGAGGCTTTACATCCCCCACAGACTATTTGCATTACAACTGAGCCTTGATTACAGGTACAGCAGCAAGCTTAAAGACTTGATCTCTCCTCCAACGTTTTTTCCCCTTGTAACAGGTTGGTTATGTTTTTTACAACACCTGCATCTGGTTTTGCTCATTTGCTTTTCTGAGGGCTAGAAACACAAACAGAGAAGCTAATAAAAGGTAGCATAAAATAATGTCAAATAAAACCTAGAGATAACTAGCATGGGAAAAGTCTCCTGAGAACATGAAGAGCAAAGCTGAATATCTTCTTGCTCTGGATTGCCACACTAAAAGTTTCCCTTTATCTTGAGCAGTGTTGTCTAAAGGTTCACATTTGTAAAAGCGCTGCTTGTACTTGCATTTGTTCCGGCCTTTCACTTTCCATAGTGACTAAACAAATGTGAATCCAAAATGACCAGCTCCAGATCTGGCTTTCACTCACACTGTTTGCAATAATAAAATGCAAACCTGGTGTGCTTCAAATAAATCTTATCTAAAACAAAACTATGCACAAGTGTGATTTTAACCAGATAGATAACTGGTGAAAAGACCTGAACCCTAAACCAGAAAAGACCAAACTAAATGGTAAGTGTGAAAGGAAAATATTACTGCTGACTGCTGATTTCTTCCAGACAACTCAGCTGTATCACTACCACAGTGAATGACAACAACCTCATGCTTCAGGACTATTTAGATAGTGTTATCCCTCTGATTACATAGGGCCCAAAGGTTACAAAAGTTTCCGTCAAGTTCAAGTTCATAGATGGCTCCATTTTCCAAAACACAGAGACTGCTTAACCAACCTGATCTCCTTCTATAATTGAGTGACCGTTGCTATCACCTACCTAAACTTCAGCAAAGCCTTTAAAGCTGTCTCTTAAAGCATTTACCTAGAAAAAACTAGCAGTCCATAGCTTAGAAAGGTATGCACTTTACTAGATAAAAAAAACACTGGATAGCTAAGCCTGGAAAACGTAACACAACAAAAAGCACTGAAATAATAGCAGAGCAACAAGGTACCAGGCTACAACAAGTGAGAATTTGCTCAAATGCAACAGCTAAAAGCACAAAAATAAAGAAAATATGCTGTTTACCTTCAGAAGACCTCAGGTATGCAAAGAACTCCAGCAAGATAATCTTACCTCCATTGCCAACCTTTAAATGAGACCAGGGAGGGGGTGGATGCTGGCTTCTCCCCTTCCGGTCACTCATGTTCATTACATGCACCTGAGCTCCCCTGGGATGGCCCTGCTTTCCTACCAGGTGCTCAATCACTTAGCATTTCCACTACCGTGGTGAATGGAGTTAAATCCAACTGACAATGGGCCACAAGCTGCGTTTTCTGGGGGCTAGTATCAGCACATCTCCTGTTTAAAATCTCTGATGACCTTAACAAGGGGATTGAGTAAGCTCAAGTAAGCTTGCAAGTGACACCAAACTGGGAAGAATCATCAGTCTGTTTGAGAGTAGCCTCCCCTCCTTCAGAGCAATTTGGATATGCCGGAACACTGGGCTGAGGCCAGTGGGATGAAGTCCAACAAGACCAAGTGCTGGGTCAAGCACTTTGGCCACAATAACCCTAAGCAAGATTACAGCCACAGAGCAGCGAAAATGGAAGACTATGTGGAAGAAACAAACTTGAGAGTGTTGGTTGATGCTGACCAACACATGAGCTATCTACCTGCCTAAGTAACCAAAAAGGCCAACAGTATTCTGGCTTGTGTCAAAAACAGCGCTTCTAGCAGGAACACACAAGAAATCATTCCTCTATACTCAGCTCTGGTGAGACCATATCATGAACATGGTGTTCAGTTTTAGACCCTGTACAATGACAATAAAAGAAACATAGTGGTTACAAAAACCCAAAAGGTTATTTACAGGAAAAACTCACCCACATAGTAATCAGCAGTCTGCTAGGAAATGCTGAAGCAACATCCACCAAGAAACAAACTCCAAGAGAAGCTGCCTTAGTGGTGGTCAGCCCTTAAATGAGGTCTAGAGGAGATGGAGTCAAGCTCCACCCCTTCCAGGAGCACAGCTCAATTATTCTCACCTGTGCTCCCACAGCTGACCCAACACTTGCCTCAGCTGATTAATCAGAGGTTCAGGCTGTGATTACCAATTTCCCATATACTCCCTCACTATAAAAAAGACATCAAGGCCCAAGAGGTTGTCTAGAAGAAGTGTAACAAAGCTGGTGAGGAGTCTGGAATACAAGTCTTATGAGGAACAACTGAGTTAACTCAGTTTGGAGGAGGCTCAGGGGAGACCTACCTGAAAGAACACTGAAGCAAGGCGGATGTTGACCTTTTCTCCTGTATAACTAGTGATAGGACTAGAGGGAATGGCATCAGGTGGTGCTAGGGGGAGGTTTAGGTTAGTTATTAGGAAGCCTTTTGTCTCTGAAAGGCTGATCAGGCACTGAAATGGGCTACTCAGGGAGGTGGTTAAATCACACTCCCTAGAGGTGTTCAAGAAATGCTTAGATGTGGTACTAAGGGAAATGGCTTAATGGGAAAATACTGGTGGTAGGTGGGTGGTTGGATGGGATGTTCCTGGGGGTCTTTTCCATTCTGTGTGTGATTCTGCATGCATGCATTTTGCATCTGTGTGTAAGTATAAAGATTGATTTAGGATATCCTGTGATTAAGTTCACGAATCTTGTCGTCTTTGAATTCGTAATCAAGTTGCTATTTAATTATTACTTATTTCCCTACATCATCTTAAGTCTCTCAATTAGCTAATGATTACGTGCTGTTAAAATCCAATCCTTTAATTTACTTCACATTACCATTGTATCTTAAATTACTACCGAACATAACCAAGTTAAATATTTGTTCATGTCTGGTGGTGACGCATTGCTTGAATTCACTAATGTCATTTTTTCAGTATGGTATGAAAGTCCCTTTGCAGTTCTGCATAAGATACCTATGTAATGCTTTGTTTATGCTTTAGTGCATAAGCTCAGTTATAGAGTTCTATCTTTGGCCGACAAAAAGGCATCCACTGTAATTATGAAGAGCTTTGATTCAGTAATTGTCATATAATTATTGCTTGTGCAATCTCATGTAATAACTACTCTCAGGAGCAGTATTATTAGCCTTTTTGTGGGACTGAAGACTCGCTATTTTCTTGCGCACTAAGAATCAATTTTTTTACACTGATGGACAAAATCTTTATTCAGAGCCAACAGATATTGCTTCATTTACTATCACACATCCTTCCACCAACTCTGCTTTTTATTTTCCTTGCAGATTCGTGTTCTTTGGAAGTACAGCTTTGAGTACAAACGATGCTGACTTTCAATATCTGAGGACACACTTGTTTAAGTGAAATACATGGGATTGGCTGATTATTGCACTTCTCTTATAACCTGTCATGCAAAATGCACTGATCTGGAAAGCAAATTGCCCGTTATAAATTGCCAAAGCATCCGGCTGATATTTAAAATGCATGAATACATGTAAAGGCTACAAAACAGTATTTACAGATGCCATGAAAAAAAATTCTGAATATTCAGGTATTAATTACTAAAGAAAATTCTGAGTATTGAGGTATTAATTACTAAAGCATGATGTCAAAGGAAGCTCTTTTCTCTTTATTACCAACCCGAATTAACTCGGGGGCAGCTACAATTAGAACTGGGGCTGTGTGACTGTGTACAGGGGTCAGTGGGGCTGGGAAGGAGAAGGGGATTTCTCCTTTCTGATCTGAAGAGCCATTCGAGGCACAGCTCTCCCTTGTGCTGATGCTTTCAGACAAACACAAAGCCAAGTAGGACATAGATACACAACAGGGGGCTCCACACGGGCACACAGGGGACAACATGGCGGGCAGCAGTCGCCCCGCCCCGCTATTGTGTCTGGCGCTGAGGCGCCCACCGCGCGCCTGAAGGACCCGAGCGCCAGCGGCGCGGCTGGAAGGCGCCTCCTCCGCCTGCTCGCCGGATTCAGGCGTTCTCCACGGGCACTCTCTGTATCCGAGGACCCCGCGTCGCTCGCTCCCGCGCCGCCCGCCTTACGCGCTCGCGTGCGCGCTCCCGCTCTCTGCCATAGTAGCGCTGTGCGGAGGTGGAAGGAGCGGCGCGGGGCCGGAGTGTGCTGAGGCGGTCATATCTCAGAGCCAGAGCGCGACGCACCGAGTCCCCCCCTCCCCTTGGGCCACTCACGCACACGGTGAGGGGGGCGGCGAGGCCCTCCGGACACCGGCGGGGTGGGGAGGGATGTGGGGGGGTGTTAATGGCCGCGCTGGGGCGATGACCGTTGGCTGGGCGAGCGGCGGCGCGCCTGCCCGTCACGTGACCGCCTTGAGCGCGCTCCCGACGCCGAGTGAGTGGCGCGGGAGCGCGCTCGGCGGGCAGGTGCGGCTGGGCGGGGAGAAGCGGCCGAGTGCGCGCCCGGCCTCACGCGTGTCCCCTGCGGCGGCCTGCTCTCCTCACGCCCGCTCTCTCCCTCGCAGAGATGCCCTCGGCTACCAACAGCACCATGGCGAGCAGCGGGAAGGCGGGACCGGGCGGCAGCGAGCAGGCACCGGCCACGGCCCCGGCGGCGACAGCGGCGGCCCCGCAGGCGTCGGGAGGCAGCATCACTTCGGTTCAGACCGAGGCCATGAAGCAGATCTTGGGAGTGATCGACAAAAAGCTCCGCAACCTCGAGAAGAAAAAGGTGCTCGCTTCTCCCTTCCATCCTCCTTCCCAAGCCTGGCTGCCTCCAAAGGGAGGTCGCGGGCCCCTCGGGTTCCCCCCGCTGGGCCCCGGGCAGCCCGTTCCCCGTCCCGCCGCTGTCCCTTCCCCGAGCTGGGCCATGAGGTTTCCCCACGTCCCCGCTCCGGGCCGCGCGGGTTGTTCCTGGTGTCGCCCCCAGGGGCCGCCCGCTGGAAGGTTCCAGAAGGGCGAGCCGCGCTCTTTAGGCCATTCCCCCCTTCCTCTTATGGGGGTCCCCTCCGCAGGCTGACCCCAAGTCGGGCCCCGCTGAGCCCCAATGACCGGACTCAGCCCTGCCCCCCTTCCCCACCGGGCTGTGGCTGAGGGTTGGGGCCGACGGGTGTAGCTCCGCTACAGATTGCGGCCCCCTCCCGGAGAGCCCCCAGTGGCGCGGCCCCCTCCCCCTTCCGCCTTTTGTTCATTGCGGCGTGTCTCTGCCGGGCTGTAATGCGGAAGGGCCGCCGTTCCCGGCCTTCCTGCTGCCCCGCACCCCACGGGCAGCGCTCCCCCTGCCCGCTGGAGCTGACCGAGCCGTGGGGCCGGGGCTCCGCGTCCCCCCCGAGCCGCGCACATGGAGGCAGGAGCTAACATGGCGGCGGTGAGGCCGCCTAAGCCTCCCCGCCGGAACTGCATTGTGCCAGCAGCCCGCACAAAGCCGGGCCGCCCCGCCCGCTGCTCTTCGCTTCGCTCCGCTCTTGCCCCTCGGGAGTCCCGGGTCAGCTGAGAGCGGCCTTTAGGCAGTTATTTATAGAAAGAGCCGCTGCTAAATCCGTGATCCTCGGCGGGTTCGGGTTTGTGACAGCGAGATGATGCCGTGGTTAGTGGGGATTTACACGGCGCCGTGCCGTGCTTTGAGTTGTGGGATGCGGGGAGGGGTTCCCAACCCTCCGAGCACGAGGGATCTTTCATTAGGGCACCAACAGGCACGGAGCCTGCAGACGGACTGGGAAACAGCATCTCCAAACTGAAATTTGGGACTTCTTTGGGATTTCTTAGTGCTGAGGCCCTAAATCTGTATTAGCTCTTAAGAGTTAATAAGCACAGTTACACTTAAGCTTTTTAACCTGCGTTTTAGGTTCTAGTAGTCTAGACGACTAGAGTACGGCAAGCAAAAACGTTAGCTCTTACAGATGAGTTGTGAATGAAGCGAGCTATGCTTTATTTTGCATCTGTAAATGTGTGTGTGTGGTGGTTTCTCACTTAAACCCCACAATGTTGGATTTGCTACTGCTTAAAAAGCAAAAAGAAATGGGCTGGGAGCTTTTAGATAAGCTTAGAATTGAAGGATCGCTTCTTGACCCTTGTCTGAATACTGTTGTGTATGGGAAATTGGTAATCACAGCCTGAACCTCTGATTAATCAGCTGAGGCAAGTGTCTGGTCAGCTGTGGGAGCACAGGTGAGAGTAATTTAGCTGTGCTCCTGGAAGGGATGGAGCTTGACTTCACCTCCTCTAGACCTCATTTAAGGGCTGACCACCACTAAGGCAGCACCTCTTGGAGATTGCTCCTTGGCAATTGAAGAAATGAAGAGGATCATCATGCTCTTACTGATGTGCAAGGAACCTTTCCAGCAGTGTTTTTATTTACGTTTTCAAATAAATAAATCACACCTAATTTACACTTGGCTTGTCCATTCCCTTCTGTTTGAATGGGCCTTCTGGAGGGCTTCTGTAGTACCTGAAGTTACAAGGGTGTGTGGAAGGCCATTATTTCAATGGAACACAGTGAAATATTAGGGTTATTGCTGATTAATGACCTGATTCTTGTTATTTTTTGTGTCTGTGGCTGCTGTGATGATGTTTTGATCATTATGGCATCATAGCAGCTATATGGGAAATTGGTAATCACAGCCTGAACCTCTGATTAATCAGCTGAGGCAAGTGTTGGGTCAGCTGTGGGAGCACAGGTGAAAGTAATTGAGCTGTGCTCTGGGAAGAGGTGGAGCTTGACTCCATCTCCTCTAGACCTCATTTAAGGGCTGACCACCACTAAGGCAGCATCTCTTGGTTGTGGTTCCCAGCTGACCAAAGGCTTCCATATGGGTGAGTTTTTCCTGTAAATAACCTTTTGGGTATTTACAATGACCATCTTATTGTTATTGTCACCATACAGCTGCTGACTGCAGGGTAAGTAGCTTTTTTTCTGGAAAGGTAATTCCATTAAAATTACTTAGAGTGTCTCTTTGGGAGAATCAATGCTCTGCCTCCCCCTCCATTGATCCATATGTATTAAATAAGAGTTACTGATCTGTCAACTTGAGCTTGTCCTTTAGTTTGGGAACCAACAGTTGTTGAGTAGATGAGCATTCTTTCATTGAAGAGAACAATCAATGTGTAACTTACCGTACATGTGGACTTAAGTATTTCTACTGTATTACTTAATAACTTTATGAAAACGCATAAATTAATCTTCCATGACCTTTTTTTTTTAACTATGGAGAAAGCAAAATCACGCTGATTAGTGTCCAGTTGGGAATGAGTGGGAAAACTGTATAAATCACACAGAAAATTCCTGCTTAGCTGAACATGCAGTAGTTTGTCAGGTTAGTTTGAGGGCTTTGTATTTGAGAGCTGTTATAACATCATATTTGGCTAAAACATGCTTCTGGTGGATGAAGAGTAAGAAGTACTGCCTTAACTCTGAAATGCAGTGGGCAGCTTTAAGTTTAATAAGGGTTATTCCTTCTGAAGGAACTCAAAGTTGGAAGTAAATTGTTGTCACGTTCCATTTAAGCTCTGAGCACAAAATTGCATGACCAGCAAAATATGGTATAGAACTCATAATGTTACTCAGCTTTGTACTATTTTGCATGGGTCTGAGTATTTTGGAAATAGGAAGGTGTTATGGTTTTATGTTCTTCTCTTAAAAGTTATCTCATTACTTCAAACAAGTCTGGCTTGGTTTAAAGGCTTTTAAGAGAAACTGAATTGTTGTTCATAAATGTATGTGGAAACATGGCCTGGAAATGTCTGTGTTGTCTTCATCTCTTTGTGTTTGGAAGTGGTAGGAATGCCAGCCTGTTTTTTTTCTTTCTTTCATTAGGTGAGTAGATCCTTTCCAAATGAAGCTGATTGAATACAGATCAAACCCATGTCCTCTTACAATGGGGAGTGAAAAAACAGAGAGCCTTATGATTTCAGCTAATAAAAACAATTTTTAAAACCAAATATTCTCTGAAAGGGACGAAATCTCTCATTTGCTAACATGCTTTAAGATACTGGCAGGCAATCACCTAGATGATTCGTGGGGCACTGCAGCTATGAAGTATGTTAGCTTAAAGTACTTGATGTGACCTGGCCTTGGTGTATTTGATTTACAGTTGTAAAGATAAGGCATTGTAGCTGTTGCTGGTAATGTAGGATCCTGTTGCTTTATCAGCTTATCTTTGAATTTCTGAATACATGTAATCCCAATTGGGTTGAAAAAATTTAAACAGCCTCTGTAACTGTTACCAGCTACAAACCCAGCTATTCCAGACCAAATTCCTGTGTATTCAGGTTGTTCTGACCTAACAGGCAGCTGTCCTCCCTATTCAGTAAATTGTTGGATTAACAGCTAGCGGCCTATAGTAGAAGCTGAGATCAGTTTTCTATTCCTGTAGATGCAGCTTGTGATAGCAGGAAAGTGCCGTGTTCCAAGTGGCCTGTCAGCATGCCGTAGTGCTTTTGTACCATTATTTGGGCCACTTGGATGTTCAGGGACATGTTGGGTCTTCCCAGAACCCTTCTCCTTGTGAAGCTTGGTTCTACCAGCACTTTGCCCTGTAAGTGGGCTGTTTTGTTTTATGGCAACTGATCAGTGCTAGGGTTAGTCTGGATTTACAGCCTGTGTGGGTCCTGTCCTGTTAAGATGAATATAACTGTCCCCGTTGCCAGCACGGTGCAGGTGTCCTCTGCAATCTCTATAGCAGTGGAAGCATGCAGGATACGTTGCTGATTGCTGCAGCTATTATGGTCTGTCACTGTTGCACACTGTTCTTCAAAGAAGGAATCGTCACCTCCTCTTTCTCTTTCTTCACCCACACATGTAAGTTGATTCTTCTGGAATGCTGATCTAGAAGTTACTGAAAAACAAGCACTGCTTCAGTAAGGTCCTGTTGCCGTATGTGCTGGATGAAGTATGGGGGCTAGTTCAGATTTATCTTTGGAGATGAGACGTGACTTTGAAAGAGTGTTAGAGATTTCAGAAAACAGACTTGAATTAGTCCTCTCTACCTTTTCATTGCTGTAGTGAGGTGTGTGTTAGAGAGTTTGCTTCAGTGTGTTGGCGTTCACCCCCTTCCCTTCCACGCTGCACCTTTTAATGTATGCATGTGCTGATACAGCTAGCATAAATGATATCGTTGGAAGTACCTGGTTAAATATAGTGCCTCCTTGCTCCTGGCCTCCACCCTTTTTAAGGGTTATTTTTAATCAGATCGTTCCGATGATCCAGTTTATAGCATAGCACTGTAAATGATTCCTAGCAGCACAGCTGAGTGGTCAGGCATTTTTGAAACCAATATTGATTCTGAAACTAATGTCATGTAACTGCTTATTTTTTCACTTTGCTCCGACATTCAGAGCAGGTAATGAGTGAATGAGTTTCCTCTCACCTCAGCGTGCTCCCTCTGCCTGGACATGTGGCCTGTACATAGTACTTTCCTCCAAGGGAAGTCTAAAGCACTTCAAAAATCTCAGTGAAGAAGAGCTGAAGTGTGGTGGCTTTCTGTCTGCAGAACTGGGGTCTTCTGACTCATGAGCTGTTCAGTGGGTTATTTGTATGTTTACTAAGTATTTTCTGCCCGTTTAGCTTATATACTTCAATGTGAGTGAAGGTGAAGTTGTGGAATGGGCATAAAGTTAAGACAGTCCTTTCTTGCAGACACTGCAGTAGGTCGTGGAGTGGGAGTTTTACTGCAGTTATTTTACAGCACTAATGCTGCTGTTAGATTGCTGTTAGTTCACAGTGCAGATTAAAAGTGCTGTCCTTCCTTAAGCTTCTGTAACATAATGTTCTGATCTTATATTTTCTTGGGATTGATTAAAAAAATGCACATTATCACAAAGATTTCAAGTGCCAAGTAAGCAACTGAGTACACGTTTACTTCTCCTCTGCATTGCAGCTGAAAGGGCTTCCCTCCTTTTGCTTTTATGTTTCTGATATGAATGCATTTAGGGCAGAAAAAGAGAAGTAACTCTTCCAATTCTTAGGAATAGACATACTACCCTTCCTTTTTTTCATTTGATACAACCATGGAATGAAAACCATATAAACAAAATATTTATGTTTGACTTAAAATAATTGACCATTGAAGAAAGACTTCACAGTGTTTTGGTTACTGCACCAGACTGTGATACTGTGATAGTAGCAAAACATGTGAGTTTTTTGCAGCATAGTTTTGCAACGTGTTCAACAAAAGTTTTATAGGAATGGCTTGGAAGAGACCTTCAAGATGATTAAATTCCAACCCACCTGCCACCCACCAGCTCAGGCTGTCCAGGGCTCTGTCCAACCTGGTCATCAACAGCTCCAGGCATCCTCAGCTTCTCTGGGCAACCTGTTTCAGCACCTCACCATTCCTTCTAACTTCCAGATGGCCTCTCTTTTAGTTTAAAGTAGTTCCCTTCTCCTGTCCCTATAAGACTGCATAAAAAGTCAGTCTCATGCTTGGAAGCATGGAAATACTGTGAGACTGCAGTGAGGTTCTACCAGAGCCGTCTTTTCTCCAAGCTTAACAATCCCAGCTCCCTCAGCTTTTCTTTATAGGAGATGTGTTCCAGCTCTTTGGTTGTCTCCAAAATCATTTAAAATACTTCTCTACTTACATTTTTGTCCAGCCACATTTTCATCTGTTTTAATACTAGGCAATGTATATGAGAATTGAATTCCCTTGTTTTCTGATGCGGTAGATTTCCAATACACTGAATGCTTTTCAGGGCAATTCTGTTGATGTGTTTCCAACTGTGGCTGCTGCATTTGACAGCTTTTTTACAGGGCCAGCATCTGTCTCCAGCATGAAATTCCATATAATATGTGGTTACAGCTCAGGAAGTTCTTATTTCTTGGACTTGGCTTAGACCATTACCGGCTCTAATGCACTGTTAGGCAAAGTAGTGAAATCCTGTGGGTAGAATTTTCAAATAATTGTTTTTTTGTTTTGTCTCCAGGTGACACCAAAAGAACCAAGTCACAGCAATGTGCTTCTGTGTTTGACTAAGTGATGCTGCACATCAAATAACAGCTACAAATAATATAAGCTTTGTTCACAGAATCACAGAATGACCCGGGTTGGAAGGGACCTCAAGGATCATGTAGTTCCAACCCCCCTGCCTGGCAGGGCCACCAAACATACACATTTACTAGATCAGGTTGCCCAGGGCCCCGTCCAACCTGGTCTTGAACACCTCCAAGGACGGGGCATCCACAACCTCCCTGGGCAGCCTGTTCCAGGGCCTAACCACTCTCCTAGTGAAGAACTTCCCCCTAACATCCAACCTAAATCTTCCCTCTTTTAACTTAAAACCATTTCCCTGTGTCCTGCTATTGTCGGCCCTTTCGAAGAGTTTACTCCCCTCCTGGGACTAAGTTCCCTTCAGGTATTGAAAGGCTGCAATGAGGTCACCCCACAACCTTCTCTTCTCCAGGCTGAACCTCTCTTCTCTAGTTCAGCTCTTTGGTAGTTCATTCTAAGAGGTCTGGGGTTGAGCAGAGGAGGTGAATTAACTAGAAAAACTAGTAAAGAGACGAAACAAAAGACCCACAAATGAGCTGCCACCAAAACAAACAAGCAAAGAACAAAAAAACCATGTAACTCAGTGACAAATATAAACTAAAAGTATGGTTGAATCAGGGTTTTAATTCTTCTGTGTTCAAAAAGAAGTTTGCCTGCTCTCATTTTCATATTGTTTTTATACTAGATCAGGAAAATTATGAATAAGGATCCTTTAAAAGCTTTTAAGAAGTTCAAGGCAAGCCTAATGAAATGATGATCAGTTGTGATAGGTAGAAATAGTAGAAACTTAGATATCTTTTGTAGAGAGTGTTTTTACAGCTAGTTAGCTGAGATGGGTTGTAAACACAGTGCAGCTAGACAAGCAGCCATATCACCTGCAAGGGCAGTTAGAATAACAAGATGCCCTGGGATGGTGAGAAACTAGCCATGGTTTTGGGAACTCAGCAAGGGAGTAGCTTTCAGTTGATAACAACAAGCCGTTAAGATACTCGGGGATGGTATGTAATTGGGAACCAATGATGAGCTCCACTTTTGCAATATGTATGAGCTAATTATCTGTATTATAAATGTACACGCAGCCAAGGAATAAACAAGAATAGCTGATCATATGTCTATGACAGGTGTGGTCGTCTGCTTTTCTCCCGCCGTTCCTTATGTTAGACTTCGCTTCCTGCCTAAAACCCTTAAAGTTCAGCCTCTGAATCCTTTATGTTCTTTTGGGCCTGCGTAAGTTACACCTGCTTTTGGTTACTCTCAGCATTTTGCACAGTTTTGTTTTTAAGCAGGTTAGAGACTTGGTCCTGCTGGAAATGAAGCTAATGATCCCCTTTCAGTGTCTCTCATAGAGAAAGAAATCTTTCTGCCTTTGAATAGAAGTGTTTTATTGTTGTTAGCATGAGCTGTGTTGATGGCCATTCCTGCACTATCTAAACTAGTACAAGTGGGAAGAATTCGAGTTTTGAATCTTATTAGCAGTGGCTTTTTCCTCTATAGTCAAGTTTTTGGTATTGTACTGATATTACTGTGGCTCAGGACTCTGTTCAGTCCTGTAATTAGGAATGAAGGAAGTGCGCAGTCAGAACATTCTCCTCATGAGGAAAAACGTGTCCTTGCTTAGAAACTGAGGCAGTTCATGAAGATATGTTGTTCTAGCCTAAGTAAGAATTGTAAATGCTTTCCAAGAGACATATATTTTCATTTTTAACCCAGGGGGTGAGTTTTCTTGGGTACTGTTTCTAGATGATGGTTGCATGTTTGTGTAATATGCTACAGTCTGCATTTACTGTAATATGACAGTATTTGATTTTGCTGGCAGAAAAAGCGGTAACTGATTTTGCCTCTGTGTAATAGGATCTTTCTTTCCTTTCAGAGCAAACTTGATGATTACCAGGAACGAATGAACAAGGGAGAACGTCTAAATCAAGATCAACTGGTAAAAAGAACGAAATAATAACCAGATTATTCTTAATGTTGGGTGATGTTTAGGAGGGAAGAGATGAATTTCACTTCCTTTTTCCACTTGTTCAAAGCTAGGTTTTTAAGAGCTTAGACTCGACTTCTGTTTCTTATTGTCTGGAAGATCTTAGTTTTTGTGTTCATAAGAAACTGAGGGAATCTGTAGAGGAATTTGTCATAATGCTTTGTTATGCTTGGTGAGGCCAGGTTGCAAGCAGGCTGTGGTGAAGAACGGCCTATGTTGTAATCTGGTACTGTTGAAAGAGCTAAACAGTACCTTGAAGGTTCCCTGGACATCATTTCTTTTTCTTCCTAGAAAATGTGCCCAGGGAGAACTTAAAGAGCTTAGTCATTTGATCACACTTAACTTAAAAATAAACAGTCTAGAGGTTTAGCTTAGATTGATTTCTGCAGGGCTCTAAGGAGCTGTGACCCGCTAGGTAAACTGGGCTTGCTATCTGTATGTATATGTATGCGTGTGTATATCTCTAGATACCTACAGAAAATGGTTCTCTTTCTGTTCAGGCTGTTAAAGCAGAAGCTTGTTGAGCTCACCTTAACGGCTGTTTTCTAGTTGTAATAAATATGAAGCAAGTATCAAATTCAGTTGTATTACATAAACATGTGTATTGATATTAGAGATTTCCAGGTGCTTAGTAATCAGCAATATTTTGTTGATGATATTCAGCATGGACAAGACTGAAAAAAGCATACTCAGCTGCAGTTGTAGCTGTTCATGTTACCTCAGTTACTTCCCTTGTTACATGCCATCTTTTCATCTGTTTAGTCTTATTCTGTTTCACTTAGACTAGTGAAATGGCATCAATTGATGTATTTCTGTTTTTTTTTAATGGCAGTATTGTGAAAATAAGCCATGAGAAGTTTTCTGCTTAAGCAGGGAATTTTGCACATCAGTTAATAAGTTTCTTACTTGTATTGCAAACAGAAGTACCTGGAGATTTGAAAAACAAAATAGTTCATGCTCCTTGCTTTTCAAAGAAAGTCAGCGTATTCATGCACATTACAGTGTACTTCCTAAGAAACAGCAGGCCCTGAAGACATACAAGACATGTGCAAGTCCCTTCCATATTTTGGCCACTGAGAGTTCAAAACTTGACATTGCCGCAGCTTGTTCACAGATGGTTACCTGTGCAGTTGTGCCTCGCTTAGAAATTGAAAGTGCAGTAAATAGTTTTTTTGGAAGCAGATATTCTTTTTTTTCTGATTGGTTGATTTTTTTTTTTTATTTATATTTATTTTTTTGCTTTTTCAGGATGCAGTGTCAAAATACCAGGAAGTGACAAATAATCTGGAATTTGCTAAAGAACTGCAAAGGAGCTTTATGGCACTGAGCCAAGATGTAAGTAAAGCGATCTGGTGTGGGCTTTCAGCTGCAGTGTGTAGCACTTGGGGTTTAAATTGACTTTCACCAACACCAGGCGCAGCAGTCTCTCTTACAGAAGGCGGAATGCTCATTGTATCTGTGTTTGACTATTTAGTGTTAGTATAGTACAAGCTTGTGACAGGTTTCCTCAAAACTACTCCTAGAAGATGCTCCTAGAAGATGTTTTCTGAAGCACTGCCTGAAGATACAGGAACAAAAATGATGTAGTTTCCTGACAAAAGAGACATTTTTAAGACACTGATCACTGGACAGGCCTGTTATACAACATTATAACCTGCCTCTTATTGCCATAAGTAATTTTTTTTTTTCCTAAAAGACAAGAGGGATTTCACAGGCCTACTTCTTTGGGAAGTGGCTGAGTGCTTTTATTTCCTTACGTTAGCTTATCAAACTAAAGCAATGGAAGCTATTACAGTTCCTTTTCCAAGATTTTTCCTGTCTTAGGAATTGTAAATACAATCTGAAACTATGATATGGGACAAGTTTCAAGACTAAAATAATTTTCATAGATTATAAGGTAACTGAATACTACTTAGAATAGATCATCTTTGCAACTGCTGTTGTGTCCAGGTTGTAAAACAATAGTGTGATCAAGAAGTTCTGAAATTCCAAGACAATTCCAGTTACAAGAGCAGCTTTTCTCTCTTCTTCAAGAAGAAATTCAAAAGACACAGTTTAGACCTATTCAATGTCATTTCAAGCAAGAATTAATGCAGGTGCAAACAGAAGTCATAATCCATCCCACATGAATGGAACATTGTAAACTTAGTTAGAATTGATGACTTACAGACAGAGCAATAACAATATTAGAATTCATCAGTGTTAAACCAGTCTGCTGCATTAACAAATGTATTCAATTTAAGAACAAGCGATGTGACAAAATCAAGGACAGTCGGACCCTGCCATTATAGGCTGCTCTCTGCATTTCTTTTGATTGTAAACTTAGAAGCATGTAAGCCAAGCCTTTGTTGGTTTATATTTTTTGTTTGTTTGTTTTTGCTTTGCTTGCATCAGGTTTCCATGTATCTTCATGGAACGTTTGTAACAAAGCTTCTTTCCTCCGACCTGTATGTCCTGAAATGTTTCCTGGTCAGCTGACTGCCAGCAGAAAGGGGGAAAGCCTTTCATGGCAACATATCCCATGAGTTCCGTCCCATTAGTACTTATATTTATCTGTTTTAAGTTGACCTCCAAGTAGTTCCAGTGAATGCCTTGTACCAACTGTGATGGGATATGGTGTATAACTGCTCCATTAGTTCTAGTGACCACTGTGGACTCTTTAAAAAAAAATAAAATCTGGATCGCTTTTATACCTCCAAATTGTAAAGCATGAACTTGGGCTGTAAATAGCCATAATGCTTGTTTAAAAGGTACTTTGCTTTGTGCATTTCTTTACTTTCATGTAGATCAAAATCATTTAGACTTTACAGAATAATTCAGAAATGAGGCTGATAATATTAATCCAAGCTTGTTTCACACAGCACCTTTGTGTCTGAATCTTTATACATTAGGGCTGCAGTTGCTTGACTAAATGACTCATAAGTCACGCAGAGAAGATTCATTCAGATAAGAATATAATGAAAATCCAATGTAATCTAAGGTTTGTGGCATTGATTCTAAAATTTGGCTTAATTTGCAGGCTTTTGACTTTGCTTGAAAGAGAATTTTCATGCTTCACTGATAACTCTGCTGTAATGTTAGATTGATAAGTGGCGGTTCAACATCCATCTTTACTAACCAATAAAATACATTTCCAATCTGTTTAATTCCTTTTTGAATCTGAACAGATCCAGAAAACAATAAAAAAGACAGCTCGCAGGGAGCAGCTGATGCGAGAAGAGGCTGAGCAGAAGCGTTTAAAGACTGTGCTAGAGCTGCAGTTTATTTTGGACAAGTTGGGTGATGATGAAGTGCGCAGTGACTTGAAACAAGGATCAAATGGAGTACCTGTACTGACAGAGGAGGAACTGACAATGCTGGATGAATTTTACAAGCTAGTTTACCCTGAAAGAGACATGAACATGAGGTGAGCTTATAGGGAAGTACTTTCCTTTACGGTTGTCGTTCAGTTAATGATGTGTATTTATTTAGTGATTAAATTACCACAAACCTAGTAAGAAATTAACTCCTTATTAATTTTCAAGGTTGAATGAGCAGTATGAGCAAGCATCTGTTCACCTGTGGGACTTACTGGAAGGGAAGGAAAAACCTGTTTGTGGAACAACCTGTAAGTATTGTGTCTGTTTTAAAGAGACAGTGCACTGAATTTGTGCTTGACCTAAATTACAGTGTCTGATGTGAAAGAATTCTGGTAGTTAAATGACTTTCCAGCATTTTATAGTTGTTATTTTTTCTCAAACGTTGCCTAGACTATAATGGAATAACTCATTGAAGTACAAATTCAGCATGTACTGTATTTTTTTCACTGATGCAGCATTGCTCAGTATTTAAGCATAGTCCATTCCTACTGTTTCAGCAGTATTTTACTACTGTTGATGCTTTGTAACAATTCTTTGTTTTCTGGAAACGTGTGTATGGACCAGGAGCTTAGACAATAACATGATCTAATATATAAACTGGTGTGACCTTATTTAGTTTGATGTGTTATTCTCCCTGTCCCTTCCTACAAAAACACTTTATTTTTATTTCTGACCTAATTTTAAACAATTGTAAATAGGTGCATGATCATTTCCATGGATTGCATCCTTGCAGAAATGTCAATTCTGAGACAGTAGGTATTGCTGCCTTTCCAATATGGCTGTACAAATTTGTTCTAGGCTAAGATGCTGCTGCATTCATATGGGGCACTGAGTGCAATGAAGGCTTGTTCTTGTTTCACTTGCAAAGCCTGTTCCGAGTCACTTTCCGCAGGGAAACAATCTCTGTGATGATGGTACCTTTGTAGATTGGTACCGATGGCTGTTGTTTTTTCTTGAGAAATTGACTTGCATTGAGGTTTCTTAAATCCAAAATCAGAAAGAAATTGGGTTGATACTTCAGTTGGTTCTGGAAACTTTTCAGTCAAATCTAAGCAACTCGAGATTTTTGAAATAGTAGTAAAAGTATACTTAAATTTGAGTGCCTTATGCTCGCTTCAAAGCGTTTAATTAGTTTACTGAATGGTGTTGCATATTCTTCTCTTTGCCCTTCAGATATTTGTCTGAATTAAAGCAGATAGTATGTTTATTTAATATGATCTGGTAATACAGATGGTAGTTCTGTAACAACAATAGTGTCTGTTTGGGACTAGTCTGGGGCAGCAATGTCTTCCTTTCAAGAGGGCATTAAAATGTACTTGGGATCTTTGGGAAGAAAGGAAAATGAGTAGGATAAAGATTAGAGTTGAGTGGCTGTTAATTTTTAACTTCTTTTTCCAGACAAATCCCTAAAGGAGGTTGTTGAACGTATTCTTCAAACTAGTTACTTTGATAGCACCCATAACCATCAGAATGGATTATGTGAGGAAGAGGAGGCAGCGCCCACACCTGCAGTAGAAGACACTGTAGCAGAAGCTGGTAAGAACGTGAAGATCCACTGTTTTCTGGCATGTTTTTGCTGTACTGTCAGGTCTCTTTGGATTCATCAGGCTAATGAAATTGCAAATGTAATTTTATGTACAAAGTGTTTTGAGTAGAAATTTAATTACTGGATTATCAGATATACAAGTATCTGGGCAACCTATATAGGGACATTCAACCACTTGTTAGACCCTGTTCTGAGACATGAGGATAGAAGAGCAGAACAGCATTTCTGATGAGTTCAGTAAGAGTTACTTTAGCTAGTTACTTTTCTGAACAGACCCTAATCCTTAATAGGGATCACACTGTTAAACGTCCTCAGTTACCACATCAAAAAGCTGGCTATTGTAGCTGTGTACCATCAGCTGAATGGAGAAACAGTGTCACCTGGTAGGATTTCTTTTTTGAACACATCCTTCAGCATTTGTCCAGCATGTCACTTGCAGAAAGAAGAACCAAAGCCAAAACTAAATGATTTAGAAGCTGTTTTGTGCAGATGTGAATTATTTCCAACATCTTTCCTATTTTTTTCTTGTTGAACTTAACAGTTTGCAGATTCTTAAATAAAACATTTTGTTTGTAGTATTGAAACTATCAAAGATGTAAGTTCTAGCTGCTGGAGCCCTTCCATTTTGCTGTCATTCCACCACTTAGTCCCTTCTTTAGAAGGGAGAAGCATTTGAAGTAGAGTATGTTTACACACAAGGAATTTGAAAATGTGGTTCTATACTTGAAGAAAAGATTCCTGCCTTTTTTGTCCTTTTGAACATGCTGTGGAGGATAATAAATTTGGAGGTAGCAGAATGTAATTCTTCATAGTAAGAGTTTTACGTGAATTGTTGTATTTTGGTTTATTATTTTCAGAACTTAAGAAATCTTTGTTAGTGCTTAGTTCTCTGTTCTGATGTTTTCTTTGTTCTGGGGAAGATGTTTCTTTATCTGCCATTTATGATTAAATTTGTTTCTGAGCCCAGCAGACATGTAACTATAGAAGTTATGTTGAGGCTCTAATTTCAGATCTAATTAGGATCCTACCTGCTTAAGGGTGTGTGATGAAGCAGCTCTTTCCTTAATGTATAGCAGGCTTCTAATGTTAGGTATTAACATAAGTCAAGTGTAAATGTTTATCTGTTCATTCTTACACGTAGTGGTTCTTCCTGATTACTAGCTATCTTCATGTCTTCAAAGTATATGTTTTTGGTAATGTCTTGTGGGTTGTTTTTTGTTTGTTTGTTTTCCTTCACATAAATGGTTTATTTTTCTCACAGAACCTGATCCAGCAGAAGAATTTACTGAACCTACTGAAGTTGAATCGACCGAGGTATTATTCACTGGACATACTGTCATTTTATATAGCTTTAATGCCACTTACTTTTACTTTCATACCCTTTCTTATTTTTATTTTAGTATGTAAACAGACAATTCATGGCAGAGACTCAGTTCAGCAGTAGTGAGAAGGAACAGGTAGATGAGTGGACAGTTGAAACGGTTGAGGTAAGATCTTGTGTACTGCAGGTAAAATTGTAATCCCTGTTTCCACTGACTCACAGTTCATGATGAGTTGCAGTATTTTACCCTCTCTCCCTTAACGTGTATAAAAGTATATATTTAAATAGGCTTGAAATGACTACTCGCCTTTCAGTTGTATATTTAGCTCAGGAGTAATTAAAATAAAGACAATGCAGCCTGGCTAAGTCTGTGGAGATGTTGCTTTGTTCAGTAGTGGCTTTTGGGAAAATATAGAATAAGGATTTGGACTTAGAAAGACTTATAATTTTTTGGGGGGGGAGATTTTTTACTGTTCTTTTTGTTGTATTTTTTTTGTCTCTAAGATGACTTTTGTGCTGATGTAAAACATCTGTTAAGACCAAATAGGAGCAACACCTCTCAGATGCTGGAGATTTATTTTTTGAGTCACTGTAGTTTTCTGCAGCACCAAATTCCAGAAGGCTACTTTTTTAGACTCTTCTTTGGAGCCTTTAGGTTCTTAAAATGTTGGAGAGGAATGTATTCATCATCTCTTCAAATGATGAAAAAAGGTGTTATTTTGACATTGTTATTTTTTCTGCCTGATCTTACAGTGTATTAATGAAATTTGTCTAATGGCCTTGTGGACCACTAAGAGATTTAATAATATTTAGGATGGATGTGAAGCTTCTGTAACTAACTTTGCCACATTTGTGAAAGATTATAGTAGTACCTTCTCACCCTATTCTGTTCTTCCACTTAAACTTACTCTACGATACCATTGCTATTGAATATGGTCCAAGAAAGAATGGTTCTAGGGGTATTAGGTTGTGGAATTCATAGAAGACATGGTAGTTTAATGTTGAAGCCTAATTGGCTTCAGTCTGTCTTGAAGCATAATCACATCTGTGTTTATACCAAGTGTGCAGTGTAGCTCAGAGGTTTTCTGTAGTCCTTAAGGTAAGTAGTATGGATGAAGACATGAGAGAGTAGGAATTGTCATTGTGATTGAAACCTGGTGTGCTTCCTTGTGCTTTTCAAGTATTAAGACTATTACATGGTTGGAAACTTGAGACACTTACTCTTGGGAATCATGATATGGAGTAGTCATAGTATGGTGGGAAATATTAAGCGTCTTCTAAAGTTACGGCTGCATTATTTGTAAACAAGTAAAACAGATAAAAATTGTCCTATTCTGTGTTTCTGATTATTCCAACAGCTGTTTTTTGTGTGTTTTTGTTTTTTTCATGAATATATTAAATGCTTTAGAGTGATTTGGTCATCCTTTTACTTTGAGTGATAAGATTTTCTAGCAGTAATTAGGTTGGTTGTGAGTTGCTGCTAGTTTTCCACCTGGATTCCATGTAGTCATCTGGTTGGCTTTTTTCCTTTCATTTTAAAGCGTTGTAATACAAAAAGAACATATATGTACTTTAGATGGCGTTTTCAAAAAATACTTTTTTCAGTCATGGGGCTTTCTTACTTGGCAGTAACCCAGAATTTGCAGTTGGGGGATGATAGGGTAATAGACTGGAGCTGTCATGCTTGTTTTGCATTGTTGACAGCCTTAGGGCATACTTAAGGGAATTGTCAGAAGAGTTTCTAGTTGTATGCTAATAGTAGAGAGCTCGGCATGAAGGGACTCATGAAGAACTCAAGTTGTGGCTGGCTTATACAATTGTCAAAACATCTTATTTTTTTTATCACAGGTTGTTAGGGATTTGGTAAAGACCCACCACAGTTTGTCACAAGTGTGCGAAATGTAACATATCTGTGCAAATGTGCATATCTGAGCAAGGGAGGGTCATGTGGGAAGGTGTGCGAGGTTTCTTTGAGAAGCTTTCAAAAATAAATTCTGGGCTATGAGGTTGGATTGAGGGAGCTGAAGTTTAAAGTTCAGACCAATGATAATAGGACAGGTCTTGTGATTCACCGTGACTGCTGTACAAAATGTCTTCTGAAAGTCTTGTAAGAATCCAACTGTTTTAGGTAAATCTAATTATTTTCAACTTCCAGGTGCACATATGCTAATTTAAATCCTGTTCTACTGTAAGTTTTAGCTTTGCTTATATATTTAGGAGATGATTATTAGCGAAGCTCGTGGGAATAAAGAAGCAGTAGACAAGTTCTTGTCTTTTAAAAGGGTAGCTGTAGATGTGAATGCAGATTGCAAATGATGCTTGTGTATTATGGGAGTTACCTGAAAAGCGAAACTGATTAGAAAAGAACTACTGCAGCTTCTTGTGCATCTGTCATGGTTTTGTCAGTCATCCTTGTAACAATCTGCTTTTAAACTTCTTGATGATGGCTGTGTTTACAGGCTTGCATTCAGCTTTCCTGGTTGCCCTATCATCTTCAGTATGGTGGTATTTGAAAGCTTTCAAACCTTATGAATTGCACAGATCAAGTCTATTGGAGGCTATAACATTTTTTGTTAAGAACACTGTAGTAACTATGTCCCTAATGAATAAAAGTTTCTTGTATTATGTAGCTACTGTCTCAGTTGTTTCTGTGCATTGTTACCTTAAGCTGAAATTTCAGTTAGTTGTTTGTTTCTTGCTAGGTTGTAAATTCACTGCAGCAACAAACACAAGCTACATCTCCTCCAGTTCCTGAACCTCATACACTCACTACTGTGGCTCAAGCGGATCCTCTTGTTAGAAGACAGAGAGTACAGGACCTTATGGCCCAGATGCAGGGTCCATACAACTTCATGCAGGTATGGTGAAGCTCCTGTGGTATTCACGAGTGGAAAAACTAAATAGCTTCTTCTGCCTGGCTTTTAGTTACTCAAAGAGCCTGGTGTAGATCAGTTGAAAAATACAGTGGTCTTAGAAGCCTTAGAGTGCTGTATGGCAGTGTCCCGTTCAAAACCCACTAACCTGTATTGCTGTACGATGGTAATGCTATTTTCAGTTTTTGCTCTCTGCAGAGGAGTTGAAAAGCTGTGGACACTGGAGTGTGTACTGTATTGTGACTAAGTGAGACAGCTATAAAATAGCCTTTCTTTAAGCAAGCTTAAAATTTTGTGCTACAAAATAATTGTACAAAACTTCGGATAGTTTTTTGGAGGTTTTCTAAAACATAAAGGTTTCCTGAAGTTTCTAGCATCTTCTAACCTCTAAAATTGTAACCGACTAGAAATGGGAATTAAGCACTTGTATCAGGAAAAGCTTATCTTTTTGCCCCATAAAAAAAGAGTAATCAACTTGATAACAAATGAGGCATACGCTTAAGTTCACTGGGATTTCAGTTTGGTTTGTTGTTTTTTTTCCTAAAGAGCCAGATCATCTCTATTCTTCCTGACTGTTCTTTCTGTTTTCAATTGTTATTTTGTGAAATAAGCTCTAATTTATGTACGTAGGCTGAATTTTCATTCTGATAAATACTTATGGAATTCTTAGTATCTACATTTAAAATATATGGCAAAACTAGATATTGCCTAACTGTGGGCCTAGGCTACCTTCATTGTGACCTGGTCAGTCATTTCTAGAGTCTAAGCATTAAAACCTTCAAAAATCCAATAAACTGGATTTAATTTCTGTATCACTGTTTTTATTCTAAGGACTCTATGCTGGAGTTTGAGAACCAGACACTTGATCCTGCCATTGTATCTGCACAGCCCATGAATCCAGCACAGAATTTGGACATGCCGCAGATGGTCTGCCCTCCAGGTTTGTAATGGAAAATACTAAATATAAATATCGGGGAAGCCTGCAAGTCATCTGTTAGAAATGTTTCAGTTACTGTTATGTTGAAGGGATCATCATGAGTCAGATAGTGGTATGTTTTAGGTGTATTTCAAAGAAATGTGATTGTACTTCTGAGGCATATTGTTTACAGATTTGGATCTTCACTTCCTGCTAGTTGGAACATAGAATGTTTTTTAAACGGGTGAAAAAGATTTCTGCTCAGTCTTTTGGTAACTGCGGGGTTACTTTGTATGGAAAACTTAATTAGTATTTCGAACATAGTTTTGCCAAGCTAGGGGAATAATTATCAACTATGATGAGGTCTCAAATAACTGAATTAGATAAGATTGTAATGCTATTCTTGAAAAGGTTTTAGTGTACTGTGTAGTAAGTGAAGTTATTTTATTTCAGTTCATACGGAGTCAAGACTTGCCCAGCCTAATCAAGTTCCTGTGCAACCAGAAGCTACACAGGTAAAATGTTTAGGAAACTGTATTTTGTAGTTAAAATTTAATTTCATTTGCTTATTTGCAGCAGTAATGGCAAAGAACAGAATCACGGTCTGTATCTGTTCTACTGATGATCAGACTAAAAGCAGATTTTAGAGCTTAACTAAATAGGTTTTGTTTTTATTTTTGATTTGTTCTCTTAGGAATTTGTCCCAGCTGCTTGCTTGGATAATATTTGATAGTGGAGTTAAAGAGGAGTCAGAATAAATTTGAATGCTGTTTTCAGTTGAGCTCTTGCAATTCCTGTTTAAGCAGCATTACCTGTTTCTGCAGTGCACACACGATATTTGCCTTTTCTTCATGATGTGTCAGTTTCTTACTGATGGTTTAGTGATTACAGAATTAATAAGAACTTCCTGATTTTCTATTATGTTTGTATAATGTCTCTTGCATTAACACAGATAGGTGTCCAGCTGATTAATAAGTACCAAAAAGAAGAAAATTTGGTGGGGGTGGGTGATATGACAAGTCAGGCTATGTCAAGATGAGGTGGGTAGTTCTCTGCTAGTTAAGAAGCAGTAAATTTCTAATGGTTGTAAAGTTTTGCTGAATACATAGTTTTACTAAAGAGTACCTATGATGCATTCCAGAGTTCTTTGATACTTGTTATAGTAGTGTCTGTGAGCATCAGTTCACTTGGAGGACTTTTGGTATTTATTTTGTCAGGTTCCCTTGGTTTCTTCTACAAGTGAGGGATATACAGCCTCCCAACCCATGTATCAGTCTTCTCATACCACAGAGCAGCGGCCACAGAAGGAATCAATTGACCAGATTCAGGTAAGTCAGATTTCATAGGGGTGGGAATGACTGTTTCCAGATGGGATCAGATGTTGATCTTTGTTTATATGAAAATAAATAAACTTTGTGACCTCATTTATCGATAGGTCTGATTCAGTTCCTTATAAGTTCAAAATTTTGAAGGAGTCTGTCATTCATAGTGAAATGTTCACTGTCTGAAATTAAACTAAGGCCTTTCATTTTAAGGGAAAAAAGATCTCAGTACTATTCAAAAGCTACCAGAATGTTGTCTGCTTTAATTACTAGGCTTCAATGTCACTGAATGCAGACCAGACCCCGTCATCATCGTCGCTTCCCACTGCATCCCAGCCGCAAGTTTTCCAAGCTGGATCTAGCAAACCTTTGCATAGCAGCGGAATCAATGTTAATGCAGCTCCATTCCAATCCATGCAAACAGTAAGTAGCAAATGAATTTTGAACTACTTTATTCTGGTAGTTGTTCCTTTTGTTGTTTCTCATAGTGTTGTAATCAGTTGTGTAGTTGCATAATATAGTCTTCCATTATTCTCATTTCACTGTCTTGCATTATTTCTTTAAATAATTTAATGAGAATTTATAAAAAAAAAACGGATTGGAGCAGAGCGCTATTTTTTTCTAACACTGTAGGTATTCAACATGAATGCACCTGTTCCTCCTGTTAATGAGCCAGAAAACCTTAAGCAACAAAATCAGTACCAGGCCAGTTACAACCAGAGTTTCTCCAATCAGCCGCACCAAGTAGAACAATCAGATCTTCAGCAAGAGCAGCTCCAGACAGGTAAACTAATTTCAGAGAAAATTAAAATGGTCATAGCTTTGGTAGAGCAGATAATCAAGGCTGTGAAATCTTAAGTAGTTATCCAGAGAGCTATAGGGAACTTCGTAGTGCCGTATGGCTAAGTAAGGTTGAACTAAAGTAGTGCTTTGTGTTGAATAATGAAGCCTTGCTTTCCTGCATATGAAATAGGAGGGCTAATCTCTTAAATGTTGAGATCTTGCTTTAATATTTGGTGTCAAACCAAGGTTTATAGCTCTTTCACTCTTAGATACAGAACTACGTGTTACACTTACTGAGCCTGTAATCCTTGGATTGTGTTCACGGTCCATTTCTGATGATTCCTGTGATGTGTAGATAATGTGGCATACCTTTTTTCAAGAAGCAAATAGTCTCAAGCTATCTATCCAGCTTTTGCCACTTTGATCTATGTGTCCTGTAGGAGGAAAGAACCCCCAGCCTGTACAGGCAAAATGGCATCTCAAAACCACAGTCTCACCTTTAGTCAGCACAGCTGTACCTAGCAGAGAGAATGTAGAGTGATAGTAAAGATTTATTAGTGGCTGTCTGCCAGTTCAGAGGGAAAGAAGCTCCAAAAGCAGGTTAGCTCACATTATTTTTTACAGTATGTGTGTGTGTTGGTGATTTTTAAAGGAATTGAAATGGCAAACAGAAAAATATTACCTGCATTAGGAGTATTTGTTGCTGAGCTTAGGCCAGAGGGTTCCTGGCATTGACTCAAAGTGGTACAGAGATTATTTACCTTCACTGTCATATATCTCACAGTATGAAATTTGACACAGTTCTGCAGATTAATTTTCTTCAAATGGGTAAGCATTTGTTGATGTGTTCAGTGGTACTTCAAAGCTTTCTATGTTGAGTTAGAAGATAAGCATATGTAGGAATGTCAATGGAGAAACTCAGGATTCTGTACTGTACTTTTTCCCCACTTCAAATACAGTGGTTGGTACTTACCATGGTTCTCCGGACCAGACTCATCAAGTGGCAGGTAACCACCAGCAACCTCCACAACAGAATACTGGATTTCCACGTAACAGTCAGCCTTATTACAACAGTCGGGGAGTGTCTCGTGGTGGATCACGTGGGACTCGTGGCTTGATGAATGGTTACAGGGGACCTGCAAATGGATTTAGAGGTAAACAGCTTAATTAAACACTCTCATCTGACTTCTTTCTGGATACACTGTCAGGAAGTTTCTGTGTTAAACTGAACTACTGTGATTTGTATATGCTAGTAGTATCTCTGTAACCTATTGAAACATGAAATTTCTGTTTACTTTAGCTTACTTAAGCAGCTAAGTAAGCTACACTTCAGTAGATAAATTTTTGGTCATAGGTTAGACTCTGAGGATATAAATAAATTAGTCTTTTTTCTGTTCTACATTGAAAGCTGATGATTTGTGTAGAGGAAATGCTAATTCAGGGCCTAAAGCAGTGATTTGAACACCTGGTGGGAAGGCAGGGCCAACCCAGGGAGCTTAGGTGCATGCAGTGTGATACACCTGAGTCACCAGCAGGGGTAGAGCCAGGATCCACACCTTTCCAACCCTTAAATGGGCAAGGGCATCTCTTGGTGGAGATCCCTGCCTACCTGAGGCCTTTTAAAGGTAAGCAGCTTTTTTTTTTTTTTTTTATTTCTGCATTTGTGGCTGCTGCATTTGAGTGTGTTCTACATTTGCTGTAGTCAAAGACTTTGCCACCCTGTTATCCCTTTATAGCATTACAGTTTATTGAGGCATTTGTTGCTATTGCAAGCACAAACATTGAATTATCCAACAGAACATTTCACAAACATCAGTTGGTGAGTTCAAAGGCCAGTTGATATTTCAGGAATATTTTGTTCCCAGTTCTGGTAGAAGTAGTCTACTTGAATTTTCCATCATATTGAGAATGTGTTTGATTATACAGTACTAGAAGAACAGAAATGCAGAAGTCATTAATCTGAAGGAATTAACAGGAGCGGAAGAATGATGTGGTAGATCTGGATGGATAAACAAAAAAACATTTGTGGAGATATTTTTATGTGGCTTTCAGTATTGCAGAGATAGCCAGGATATGTTAAAATATGAAAGATGCAATTTCCTTGTTGTATGTTAGAGGGTTAGACTAGTGAATAAAGCACTCGGGTGGATTTGGATTCCCTTGCACTTTTCTCATCCTCTTAAGTGAATGGAGAAAAGAGGAGGAACTTGTATAATAACAAGACAGTTGATTAGAGTTGGCAGTACTGTGTTCACATTTGTCTGTTTAAAATCAATCTGGACTTCAGATTTTAGACTTGGGACTGAAGCCATTCTTGGGCTTATTTCCTGCCACTCAGCAGAACCTTTACTCGGAAGCTACTTGAGTTGGCTGTTGTGACCTTGCAGGTTGCAGCTGTTAGATTTAGATCCCAGTATTACATCTAGCTCTGGTTTTCTGTTTTGTAAATTAAACCTTAAAATACTGGAGAAATGCACATAATGGTTCTTTCCTCCCAGTTGTCATTTGGGTTCCCTGTAATAAATAGTATTATTGCTGATGTTGCAAACACTTGCTTGACTTGCAGAAACAACATTACTAAATGTGTTTTTTCCTTAGATTTAGGTTAAAAGCTGTTTATGCTACCATTTAAAAAAAAAAAAAAAAAAAAAGCCTTGTCTAACAGATTGTCATTTCCAAGTTGAAAGACTTGTATATTTTTCCTTAGGAGGATACGATGGCTACCGCCCTTCGTTTTCTAACACTCCGAACAGTGGTTACACGCAGCCCCAATTTAATGCTCCTCGAGATTATTCAAACTACCAGCGGGTAAGAAAACACTGCAAGAAACATGTGTGCATCAGCAAAAGCACAAGCTCAAGTCAATTAGTCAAAAGTTTTCCTATGACTTTTACAATGCTAATGAAGACAGAAGTTATAGATACTTAGAAATAGCAGGATTTGACATGGCTGGTTATAATTGGGAGCGCTATTTGGCTACATGGTCTCTGAAGTAGCTAAAGCAAAGTTGAGTTGTGAAAACCTGAGAGAGTTCTTAATATCTCCGTGAGAAAGGACACTCAGAACTGCAATCCATTGAAATTAACTTCTCAAGCTGAGGGGGCTGCCTGTCTTCTGCATTTCTGATAAGTAACTCTGAATTTTGTATAGACTTCCATTATATTTTTTAGGAAATGTACAGTCTGCTCAAAGCTTAGTCTGACTGACTGGAAAACGACCCTGCTCATCCTCAGCCATGTATTTGTAAGCAGATGAGATGGCTAATTTTGATACTGTCAATTAGAATCTTCATTTTGTTGACTGCTCCTGTGGGAAACCTATCTGTGTTTGATCTCTGTGTAGTTTGAAAAATTGAATACTAGTTCTATTTGCATTTATTGTTTATATTGAAGAAAATATTGTTCTGCGTTATTAGAGCTGCTAGGTACTTGAAGGAGTAAGAGCTTGTTTTTCTCATGTTAATTAAAACTAACAGTGCAGTCTGCTGAAGTTAAAGATATTTCATCAGTGTAGATGGTTTTAAAAGCTTTTTTACTGAGACCTATTAAACCAAGAAAATGCCCATGTTTTATGTCGTAACTTGTCCATTTTTATGTTTCAGGATGGATATCAACAGAACTTCAAACGTGGTTCTGGACAAAGTGGGCCTCGGGGAGCTCCTCGAGGTAATTCCTGAGTAGAGTGTATTTGATTTGAGCTGAATGGAATCTTTTGATTGAATTTCTGGAGTTTGCTATTAAAGAAAGCAACCTCAGTCCTTTTCCAATAGATCACAGTTGAGCAATAAGCTTTATTTTCCCTGACTTCATAGTTGACTCTGCTTTGGAAGGAGGGATTGGACTTGGAGGGTCTTTTGAGGTCCTTTCAGGCTTGAGTTACACTGTTATCCTATGAACTACATGTTGAATGAGGAATTATTTGAGAAGAAATTAAAAGGATATTTGCTTTTGGTGCTTTCAAGTAGCAGTTAATAATGAAAGACTTGATGTTTTTTTTTTTTTCTCTGAATCTGTTGTAATTTAAAACCTGCTTAGTTAGGTGCTTGAGTATTCTCTAAGTACCTTTTAGGTACTGAAAGGCTGCAGTTAGGTTCTATCTTTCAGGCTGAACAAGGCCAGCTCCCTCAGCCTGTCTTCCTAGAGGAGGTGCTCCAGCCCTCTGATATCTTTGTGGCCCCTGGACCCTCTCCAGCAGCTTTCTGTTCTCACACACTGTGAGCTGCAAACAGTCCCGTTCTTAATTAGGAAAGAATGGAAGTAAAAGGAAAGAATGACCTCATTGCAGCCTTTCAATACCTGAAGGGAACTTACTCCCAGGAGGGGAGTAAACTCTAAAGGGCTGACAATAGCAGGACTAGGGGAAATGGTTTTAAGTTAAAAGAGGGAAGATTTAGGTTGGATGTTAGGGGGAAGTTCTTCACTAGGAGAGTGGTTCAGCCCTGGAACAGGCTGCCCAGGGAGGTTGTGGATGCCCCGTCCTTGGAGGTGTTCAAGACCAGGTTGGACGGGGCCCTGGGCAACCTGATCTAGTAAAGGTGTATGTTTGGTGGCCCTGCCAGGCAGGGGGGTTGGAACTACATGATCCTTGAGGTCCCTTCCAACCCGGGTCATTCTGTGATCTGTGTAAAAATGTGATTAGTTAGCTTGCAGTATTTAAAATTGTGGCAAACCAATGATTGTCTTACATTACTCCAAAACTTCTAGTTTCACTCTTCAGATCTCATGAGTAAATTTTTGCATACAGCTTCATAGTTTGGGGGAAAGTATTGAGATAATGATGAAAACCATAAAGGCAATCTGTACGCCTCTGAATGTTGATGTAAAGAAACTTCTAAAAGCATCTGCAGCCCAAGTAGCAAGATTAAACCAGAGCCTGTAGTTCTTTGGTTTGTGTTCTGTTTTGTTGTTGTTGCTGTATTTGTTTTGTTTCCATGCATAATTGTTGTGCCTCTCACATATTTTCTAGGTCGTGGAGGGCCCCCGAGACCAAACAGAGGGATGCCTCAAATGAACGCTCAGCAAGTGAATTAAACGAATTCACGGGATTACGTTACAACGCCAAAAACACACTGGCCAGTGTACTATACATGTTACCAGAAGAGTTATCATCTATTTGTTCTCCCTTACAGGAAGTTTGTTGTAAAGGGACTATTTTCATTACCCATAATGACAGGACTACAGTTGCCAGCTTTATATTACCTGGATATGGAAAGAAACGAAACAACGTTTACTCTGCATGTTCTGTCCTAAGCATCATCTTGAGCCTTGCACATGAGATTCAGATTCCTCACCCTTGCTAAGAATAATGCAAAAAAGGCAATTTTCAGGGTGATCCAGTCTCTCCATGGTTAACCGAAGTGGCAGGAAAAAGCAAAGACTCACTTCTGACATAAAAAGTGATGCAACAAATTCGGATGTAATCTGCAAATTCGTAAAGAATTACTGTGGTGGCAAAACCTAACGTGACGAAACTTAACGTTCCCATGAAAGGATTGAAAAAGTGAAGTGTGGCTTGGTAGAGCAACTGCATTTCAGCTTTTTCATATTAAACTGAAGCACTGAACAGTTAAAGATGTGTAGCGATGCATATTTCCCTAAGTAGGCTTATAGCCAGTTTCTGACAAAGAAGCAGCGCCCTTAGCTACAGTGTTGCTCATCACCAGGGCCCCGTTTACTGTGGCTAAGGATTTAAGACCGCTTGCGTAACTGCTAATGTTACTGTGTAATTTTTATTTTTGAAGAAAAAAAGCTTTGATTTGGCACTTGAACCAAATTTTGCAACAAATGCGAGTTATAATCTGGATGGCCACTGTATATTTGATGTGAAGTATTTAGGTATCTCTTTGAAACACGTTTAAGTTTCTTTGATAGCAATGACTTTTGTAAGGATTGGTACTCTCTATCATTCCTTATGACTTGCACATTGTCTGTCACTAATACTTGACTTTGCTGTATTATCACCTAAATAACTGATGCCGGTACTGATGGAAATCTCTAATGGATAATCATAACACTTTTGGTCACATGTCCTTTTGTCTTTCCTGCAGCCTTGAAGGTTTTAAGAAATCTCAAATGCCCGCTGCTGCTGCCCTTTTAATTGCTATCTTTTGAAAAGCACCAGTATGTGTTTGAATTGATTTCCCCTTTTAAGGGAAATGACAGCCAGCAGTTACAGTTCTAATGGTATAAGCGAGACAAATAAAACATGTTTATAAAAATTGTATCCCGAACACTGGTTTTCAGCGACTGAAACAAATCTAATGTAATGGGTTTACACCGCATAAGGTTTTCTTTTTTTCTCAATGAAAGATTTTCCTGAACAGTTGTCAAACTCTCGTTTTCTGATTTGATTATATTATATCTGTGACATGTAGGACATCGTTCTTCGTGTGGAGCCTTTCCTTTTCATCAAGGCAGTGGTGTCTAGAAGAAAAGGCCTAAGACTAGGAGCTGGAAATTACCAAGTTTTACTCAAGTTTTTACTGTATACTTGTGGTATAATCTTCGGAAAATCACTTGTGCCTAACTTTTGTGCACACGCACGCTCTCTGCAGTGGGGAGAATATATTGATAGCTGCCTCCATAGAGGTGTTGGTAGTTCTGTTGCATTTATAGCATGTGCAAGAAGAAAAGTGCTGTGTTGCTCATCATATATAATTCCTGCGTGTGGAAGGTTGACGTTAAGGAACAGCTACCCATTGTTTAACTGTTGTATACAAAACTAAAGGTTGTTTTTGCTGAGAGGTTTGCTCAGAGGGACGTTTCTACTTTGTATCGCAACTGAACTTTCAGAACTTATTGTATTTTTTGACTTCGTTGCTGAATAGTCTGCAATTCCATACAAATAGGTGGTAATATCACTTTTCCATCTCACATGTGAAGAGCACAAACAAGTTTTTACAGAGGAGTGATAAGCTTTTGAAGATAATGCTCCACAGCAAACATTTGAATCAATGCTGCTGGCCAGAAGCACAGCAGTTGTAGTCAAGGCCTAGGAACATTCCAAACCAGTGTAGAGATAAAACCTGCAGTCCGGTAAGAAGTTGCTGTTGTGTGTCTTTTTTAGGAAGCTATTACTGAGATAATAGTCCCAATTGGTTTTCTTTTTTTAACTGGAAAAAAAAAAAAAAAATAGAAGACAAACCCTTTAATGCTGAACTGATGTAGGAAGCAGTTGATTTCTTTCTTTTCCTTTTTGTGTGCATCAGCTTACTTTGAAATGGTTGGTAGAATATAAGCTATTCAGCCTTTTCTGTTGCACACCAAATGCTAATTCAATAGCTAATTGTAGTTGGGTAGTAAACTTGCAGCATACTGAATTAAAGACCACTGAATTGATCAGAACATTCCGCTCAAGTTTTTATTTTGAAGCATAATTTAAATTTATTAATAAAACCCGGGTGTTTGAGAGGCCTCTTATTTGAGATGCAAAGTTGTAAGACTTTTCGTGTATGAAAATGGTCTTTAGAATAGCTGTTCTACTGTATGCTGATAGAGGGAGATGTGTTGCGATAATAACTATAAAACAAGTACTTAATACATGTTTAATCTGGGAATTTGCACTGACTCCTTTAATCTCAATACATGCAGCTAATAAACAGTATACTGAAAAATTGCCTCGAGTCACACTATGGCACGTAGATTCATTAACTGGTTTTCTGGCCTGTTCAGAGGGTCCATCAGTCAGCTTCATGGTTGATTGTAAGGGCCCAGCTTGTTTTCTTTGCTTGGTTCACTGCAGTGCAAGTGTGGTGCTACACGTTTTAAAAAGCTATTGAGAGAGAGGACTTGAGAGCTTTTAAGTACCTTCGCTGCTTAGATGACTAATAGATCTGAGCTGCATTCGGATCAAAAGCAATTCTAGATCGCTTTCATTTAGGAAAAACAAATCTGTCTTCTGAACATCAAACAGTTATGATGGTAAGGAGGTGCAATAGGTAGCAGGTCTGGCCTGGTTCTGTTGTAGAGCCCTTTCTGGACGCCAGTGAGCAAATTCCATACTTCTGTATTTAGATTCACCAATTGTTTCCATGGTAGTTAACTTTATTTTTCTCTGAATTGGTCTCTTTGCAGCATAACAGAAAGTAATGATTGCCTTCTGGCATGTTTAGCTATTATGAGAGAGGTGTTTTTATTCCTAACTGGGACTTCATTATCCAACATAGCAAGGCTGTGATAACATACAGTGTGTTTGAGAACCAGCTTTTATCGTTGCAGTCTGTAATAAAATGATTCTTGAGTAAATCATATGTAAGGTGGTTTCAGAGTTTCCCAGGTGTTTCTGCCTAATGTTGCTGTGTCTGGGTCATTTAAGACCTTTCTGGACAATCTTGAGCTGCTTGTACTTAAGGTCGACCTTGTCCTACTTACTTTTCCCTGTATATTGGCTCTCTTCTGAAGAACAGCCCACCAATACAAATGTTGGATTTTGCTATGGAGATAATTCTTAATTTTAGGCTTAACTATGATTTTTCTTGTCAGGATATAGTAGTGAAGTATTGAAGTCTTACGATCAGACATGGTCCAGACTAGCTGCAAGAATGATAGTGATGGCAGGCTAAGAGCTACTGATGCGTTCTGCTGGGACTCTGTAACTTTCAGAGAATTTCAGGACCTTAAAAGTCTTCTCAAACTGTCCCAAATACCTTATAATTTAGGTAGATTATCTGATTAGGTTTGAGGTTACCTTCATGTATGTTGTTGTATAGAATGGGCGGGCTGTCCTCTTTTTTTTGAGTAATGACTTTGGAAAGGGAGGTGTTAAAATGGCTTTAACCCTAGGCAAATATTCAAAGTGTGATAATAACAAATAATAAACAAAAACTTCCTGTGATTAACTGCAGATAGGGCAAAAACTTCGTAATCCAGCAGAATAAGGTAAATGATCAGAAGAGTCTTGACCTTCCTGGTCTTTATTTGAAGGTCTGGCAGTAGCCGAGCCAGGTAGCTGATTTCTTCTTTTTAAACCATTTCTTTGCAATTATTATTCCTTAGAAATGCTTATCTGAGATGCAGATGTTAAGCATCAGTGGGCAAAACTGTGCTGTAATCTTCTGATTTCTCCTTATCTCAAGTCTGCTGTAGGTAATAAGGGATGTGAGGAAGCTGCTTGTTATTAAGTTCTGTTAAAGACCATCGGAGTCACACCTTGAAAGCTAAAGCTCCTTCCTCTTGTCCCTGCAAAACTCATCTTGAATGAACTTTTTGAGGACTATAAAGATAGGAATTCACAGATGGAGATGAGGTTTGCAATTAAATGAACAGAACTGCCTCAGTCTTTCAGATCCGTGTACCTTATTGTTACAGTGTTCCATCTGCCTTCTGTGTAGAACAATGAAGGCATTTAATCAGCTGAGCTGGCACCATCAGTTCTGCAGATAAGATGGGTAGTTATCTTTTACCTCTGAGTGACCTGAAAATCAGTGCTTTGTTTGAGCAGCAAGCAAGAAATCCTAAAAAGTAAGTTTTCCTTCTGGACTTGAAAAGTTAGTGGTTTTCTTTTTAAAACTTAAGCTTAAATATAGTTATGATCGTCTTCTGGAAAATGCCTTGCAAAACTGCTTTGGGATCCTTGTAATTCTTTCTGTAAATCATAAGGCTACTTTATTCCATCGCAACATCAGAAACTAAGCGTGCAATTAGTCTTATACTAATGTCACATTCCTTACGTTCAGCTGCAGGATTAAGCACAAGAAGCTTTTACGTTACCTTTGGGAATATTCCGTTCTTTAGTGTGAGATCAGCACACTCTATGCTCATGAAGAAAGGTAATGACTTAAACTCCTTTTGTTTGGCCGTGATGATTTTTCAGAGGGGGAGGGAGAAGGTCCTTCAAGCTGTCCCAGCTGCAACTATTTGCATTTTGTGGCATATTAAATGTTTTTCATCCCAATCAGCACATCTTACAGGATGCAGAGAGGATGTTTACTATTAGCACTGCACCTGGCTGTTTGGGGATTGATATTGCATTCAAATAATCTAATTTAAGCATTAGGGAATGTAACCTGAGGGGAAAGCTGTAAGTGGGCTTTTAATGAAGCTTGAAGTCTCTACCTGAAAGAAAGCTCTGACCCTCATCTATTTATATAAAGATTTAGAGGCAGCATCTTGGATTTCTGTCTCTGTTTCTACATAATTTCATAATCAGGGTATGTTGAATTTCAGGTGTGGTATCATAGAGCCTCTGCTAAGAAACTAATTTCCTAAATGGCTTATCTAGGAGGTGCTGTTCTATTTGTTTTCTTAGGCTTTTTAATGTGATGTGATCAGTGTTGTTTGTGATTCTGTAGGTCTAGCCTTAATGGAAGGAAGGAAAATAGTTTCCCATATTCACATCTTAAAGCCAACCCGAGCAGTGCTATAGAGACCTGTATTAGCAATATGCTGTTCTAACTCAACAGTAATGCTTGTTTGGGGTGAAACTGATGAGTATTAGCTCTTAATAGGATAACAGCTGCACCAAAAGTCATATTCCTTCAGCTCCCATCCCCCTTTATTCCTTCGCCCCGCACTGAGGGAGCCGCCGCTGTCAGGCGCTCTCCGGGGCAGCCTCTCCTCGAGGTCCTTCCTGAGCGGCGTCGCTCTCGCCCTGCGCCGCGCGGCTCCCACGTGTGTTGGGGGCAGCTCCGCGGCCGCTGCTTGTGGAACCGGCGGTATCGGCCGGGACACGGAGTGAGGGGAGAAGGGCCGAGAGCTCGGACGGCAACATGCAGCGCCGCAAGGTGGACAACCGCATCCGGGTGCTGATCGAGAACGGGGTGGCCGAGCGGCAGAGGGGCCTCTTCGTGGTGGTGGGTGACCGCGGCAAGGACCAGGTGAGCAATGAACAGGGACGCCTCCGCTTGATGAGGTGCTCACAGCACATCTATGCTGGCCTTTGGTGTCCGGAAAGCAAATGGGATCCTGGGCTCCATCAGGAGAGGGGTGGTCAGCAGGGACAGGGAGCTGATTGTCCCTCTCTACTCTGCTCTTGTGAGGCCCCATCTGTTGTACTGTGTCCAGGTGTGGAGCCCTCAGTACAAAAAAGATATGGAGATTTTGGAAAGGGTCCAGAGGAGGGACAGGAAGATGATCAGGGGGCTGGAGCACCTCCCCTATGAGGACAGGCTGAGGGAATTGGGTTTGTTCAGCCTGGAGAAGAGAAGGTTGCGGGGTGACCTCATTGCAGCCTTTCAGTACCTGAAGGGAACTTACTCCCAGGAGGGGAGTAAACTCTTGGAAAGGGCTGACAATAGCAGGACACGGGGAAATGGTTTTAAGTTAAAAGAGGGAAGATTTAGGTTGGATGTTAGGGGGAAGTTCTTCACTAGGAGAGTGGTTAGGAACTGGAACAGGCTGCCCAGGGAGGTTGTGGATGCCCCGTCCTTGGAGGTGCTCAAGACCAGGTTGGACGGGGCCCTGGGCAACCTGATCTAGTAAATGTGTATGTTTGGTGGCCCTGCCAGGCAGGGGGGTTGGAACTACGTGATCCTTGAGGTCCCTTCCAACCCAGGTCATTCTGTGTGATTCTGTGTGATGAGGTGCTCACAGCACGTCCATCCTGGCCTTTGGTGTCTACAGGGATGGGGCATCTGCTGTCTCTCTGGGCAACCTGTGCCAGCACCTCACCGCCCTTACTATAAACATATTCTTTTTTTCACCCAGTCTGTTAGTTTGAAACCATTTGCCCTTGTCTTGTCTCAGCAGACCCTGCTGAAATGTATGTTGCTCCTTGTTAGCTTATGAATACAATCATGTGTTGATATTTCTGTGTCTTGGCAGGTGGTTATACTGCACCACATGTTGTCCAAAGCAACTGTCAAGGCCAGGCCGTCCGTCCTGTGGTGTTACAAGAAGGAGCTGGGCTTTAGCAGGTAAAGGGGCCTTTTGCATCTCGTGTTGCAGTAGTACTCTGTGTGAAGGGGAAGCTGTGTGGCTGCTCTGCATAGTACGGGCTGATTTGGTTATCAGGAGGAACAGGTCTTATTTTTGCAGCAGATACAGGATGCTCAGTTTTCCAGAGCTAAGATTTGGCTTCACTGGTATGGTTGGCATCAGTGCTACGTACTTCTGGTTTCCTTATGTAGTTTCAACACTAACCCTGTTGTCCTGGGCCAATTTCTCCCTCACCTTTCTAATCTCAAACAGCCAAAACTTCAGTGCCTCAGTAGTATGCACAACTGGGTACAGATGAGGCATTACAGTTGCTTTCATTTCAAAAAGGGGTTTAAAACGTTAGTTCTTAGATTTGCGATCATACTTGAAGTCCAGGCACAAAGCTGGGAAGGGTTACTTGAAACTGTGTGATTCCAACCAGATGATTTCTTCCAAAAACAGCTGGTTCAGTGTTGTTTGTGCTGCTCTGGGCCAAAGGCACTGGGGAACATACCCTGAGTACAGTGTTTGTAATGCAAGACTTTTCCTTGGAGCCTGAGCTCTGAATTCCATTTAGACTTGAAACTAGGAATGAGAGCAGAGTCTTCTCAAACCATTTCCCAGAAAACCTTACATGGAGTTTTATTCTCCAGCCACCGGAAGAAGAGAATGAGGCAACTGCAGAAGAAGATTAAAAGTGGAACCTTGAACATAAAAGACGATGATCCTTTCGAATTGTTTATAGCAGCCACAAACATTCGCTACTGCTATTACAATGAAACTCATAAGATCCTTGGTAACACTTTTGGCATGTGTGTGCTTCAGGTAAGGAATTCAGCTTTTTATGTAAAGGATGTTGCACTAGTTTTGATTGCTTTGAGTTGAACAGCTGCAGTAATTCTATTTGTTGCTTCTGTTACTTAAGTTTTGATGGCCTTACTTATGAGTTTTGTGTGGGGTCACAGCCTTAGAATTGTAATGGAAAGTTGGTTAATGCAAATGTTAAGTTTAATTCAAACTCTGATAAACGTTTATAGTTCTTCTCTTCTTTTTAGTAGCTGCTATTGCACTTGAGAATTCTAGGCAACTTTAAGGTTTATTTGTTTCATTTCCAAGGATTTTGAAGCCTTGACTCCAAACCTGCTGGCTAGAACTGTAGAAACAGTGGAAGGGGGTGGAATTGTAGTAATTCTGCTGAGAACAATGAACTCACTGAAGCAGCTCTATACAATGACCATGGTAAGTTCAATGCAATGTGTCTGTTTTACATAGGCAGGTACATTTGGTGATGTGAAGTGCTTAGTTTTTGCTTTTGTTATGGGTTGGAGTCTTCTTTCCATTACTTCTGCTGCTGGTTCTTTCATTTAACCTGGAGTGAGGTTTGTGTTTGTGCAGTTACACCAACCCTTGTGCTGACAACAAACATAGCTGTGTTTTCTGGCCCAGTGCTAAGTCAGATGAGCTTCACCATTCCCATGTTTATAATGCCAGTAGGCGAATTAAAGCATTAAATTATTTCTACTTAGCATCTCTGTGCTGCTTTAAATGTCCTGTATGTAGTAGATGTGGCCTTTAAATCAGACAAGAATACGTAAGACTGCACTGAAAAGTCTTGGTGGGAGAAATATGTTTTTAAAGCAGTATTTGGAATATCTGATTATCTCAGCAAACAAAGTCAGAATCCAGTCTGGGATGCAGAGCTGATGGAGAGAGTGAATGTAGTCCACAAGGGTGGAAAATAAATGAGATTGTCCCATGAGGTAATAATGTTTTAAGTGTCACTGCTACTGCTGCTCCTTCTCCAGACTGACTTTTTGTTTCAGGATGTCCACTCTCGATATAGAACAGAGGCACATCAGGACGTGGTAGGACGCTTTAATGAAAGGTATGTCATCGGGCATTCAAAGCATGTGTCAGAAGGGTGCCTAGAGCAACATCATGTGTTCATATCAGGAAAGTATCCTGTAAGTTTGCATGAGAATTAGGGATTCTTTGCTGCTTCTGTGAAGTTTATATGTACTGTCCTGGAATGAATGTTATATCTTGTTGGAGAAACTGTATACAAAATTTTAGCGTTATATTACAAAGGATGTGCAAATTTTCCCAGATTTGTAAAATCTTCTGAGTTCTGTTCTTGAAATGCTACACAGAAACATGTATTCTAGATAAGGAAATTCAGATACTTGGTGCTTACTATACCTACTATAAAACATGAAACTGCTCACTGTGGAGTCTTCTCTGTGGCTTTAGAACTTCCGTTTAAAGGTGATTCCTCTCCTTTTGTTGTATCAATGAAGTTGTTATTGAGTGACTGAGCCCCTGCTGTAGCCATTGGAAAAAATCGTTCTTTTGCATGCAAGGGGTATTTTTGTGGTGTCTGAAATTAGAAGGATGAATAAACCAGGCGCTGACCGCAGTCTTTGCTGGTGGTCAGCATTTGTCACAATTATCTTGAACTTCTATGCAGCCACCTCCCGCTTAAATGCTGGAAGTTGCTTTCTAGTTCTCTTGGTGGATCATCATATGTTAGCAGTTTTCTTTGGAGGCGTGTTCCCCTGTAAGTGGATGTCTGTCCTGCATAGACTATCCTGATAAAAGGCATGTTACCAGTTATGTGAACTTGTCTCATCTTAGTTTTAAGCTGCTGTTGCTGTAAACACTTAGAACAGAGGTTTAATTAATCATCAAGATGCAGTAGTGTTGCTAGTGCTTTTACTGAGTTGCCTTTGCTTGACTGCTCAGGTTCATTCTGTCTCTGGCCTCATGCAAGAATTGCATCGTGATTGATGATCAGCTGAATATCTTGCCCATCTCCAGTCACGTTGCAAACATCACACCTGTTCCACCACAGTCACAGGTCAGTAAGCAATGACAGACACTTCTCACTGGGAGAAACTAGTCTGAGTTGAAAAGCATTAAAAGGCTGAAAAAGAGACGGCTTTCCTTTCACACTGATTGATATCAGATAATGGCATAGACAGATGCCTTTGGAATTTTCAGTGACAATTAGGAAATTCAGAATCTGTTTCTACTTCAAATGGATTTCTTTTGTGTCTGAGCTCATTGATTGGCTTTCAGAATATTTGCATTGGTTAGAAAACTGACCAATTGCTGCTGCTTCCTCTTAAATTACAGTATGTAGATCCCATTATGACAGGTATAATGAAGATTGTAACATTTTGGCTTATCCTGAAGACTGAAAAATGGATTAAATTCTTCAGAAAAAAATTGTCTGTGGTCTCTTCTTTCTATCACTGCCACTATCCCATTACCACACACTGAAAAATACTATGCTTTTTTCTTCCGAGCTTGGGGAATCCAACATACTTGTACATCACTGTTTTGAAAATGCATTAAAATTGAATTGTTAAGTATCTGTCTACACGTTTAAACTTTCCTTTCTTTAGAGAGCTTATTCAACCTGTGGTAACGCTTTCTTTCAGATATCTTTCTTTACCTGATGAAAGATATCCCAGGATGTCACAAAAGTGTAATTGTGCTGAGGTGTCCCGTACTAATCCTGTTATGGAAAATTCTGTGTTTATAGGAAGATAGTCTCCGGCCACAAGACTTGGAGCTGAAAGAGCTGAAGGAGAGCCTGCAGGATACACAGCCTGTAGGAGTTCTGGTGGATGGCTGTAAAACCTTGGATCAGGTTGGTGTAGTACTTAAATGCAAGGTCCCGTGTGCTTGACAGATCACTGTAGGAGCAGGTATTTGTGTCTCATCTCTCAAGTAACCAAGTCTGAAAGCATGAACGTCGATGGAAGCTGTCTTAGAGTTCTTGAAAAATTGTTTGGACAGAATAGCTCAAAGGCTATAGTGGTGACTTTCTGTATGAGGATGAGAATAAATGAGAGGGCTAAAATGGAGACAGGAAGCTGATCTGGAGAAGTCAGCGTTTAAAAAGTTGCTGATAGCTCAAGGGTTTGTAATAAGCAGGAAATAAATGTTAACAGTCTGTATTAATGTACTCTCATAACTGCTTCCCTGACACTTTTTCTTAGTCCCGTTTGAGAATCACTGACTAGTGTAAAGGAAGGCAGCATTGTAAGTTCTTTCCTGTTTCAGAATAGACACTGAGAAGTTGCTGTTCAGCACAGAGTTTCCGAGACTTGTGCACTGCTTTAAGGCTTTTTCATAGTTGGCCTTCTCACTGTCCGGATACGTTCATATTCCTCTGATAACTCCCTAGCAGTGTACCTCTTCCTGTCTTTCTGAATGTATTTTGTGGTCATTGGCTTGGGAGTAGTAATTGAGCTGTGATGATTGTTCATGTGTGTTTTAGCCTGACCAAATTCAAGAACTCAATGGGTCAAGAAGTTTCTGTGGTACCATTTGTCCGGGCTTTAACGTTCAGCCTTCTCATCTTGTTTTAATTCTCCTCCTTCCCTAAGGAAAATCCATGTGGCAGTAGCAGTAGGTCTGAGTAATGCTGAAAACAATTTAATCAAAGTGAATTGTGGTTGTACTTTTCTGATCATCAGGCAAAAGCAGTTCTGAAATTTATTGAAGCCATTTCTGAGAAGACCCTGAGGAGCACTGTGGCATTAACAGCAGCCAGGGGACGTGGGAAATCTGCTGCTTTGGGACTGGCTATTGCTGGAGCAGTAGCTTTTGGGTGAGAAAGGTCCCCCGTGTCCCAAGTATTATTTGCATACATGAAATTAAAAAAAAACATGTGATAAGGTTTAATATATTTACAGTTTCCAGTTCTACATACTTCCCTTCTGTTGTTCTTATATTTTTTTAGTTGCTGTGTAAACTGATATGCAAGTTTGTTTTGTTTTATAGTAATCAGAAATCTTCAGTCTTTCAAAATTTATCACACAGTAAATAGTGAGATAAGTATATAAAAGAATCTGCTGTTATTAAGTAGGAAAGAAATCTGGTTATTAAGTAAAATTAACCTCTCCTATTAAAATAAATCCTTTGTGTGTAAATTTGGTAGAAAAAGAGTTAAATTCTTGTTTCATTTTTCTCTGCAGTTACTCCAATATTTTTGTCACATCTCCAAGTCCTGATAACCTTCACACTCTCTTTGAGTTCATATTTAAAGGCTTTGATGCACTGCAGTATCAGGTAAGAAGGGCACGCAGTTTTACAACGCTTTCTTAGAGTCCCTGTTAGGGGACTTGCATCTCATCTCCATTGTCTGTTGTGTATATTGGCTATCAGCTTTTGCCCCCACCAGCCTGTTTAATAATGCTCTGTGAAAGCGAATCATAGTGTGATTACATTTACCTGTATTTATAGGTTGGGAAATTTGGTTCCTTCCTGTGTAAAAATAGTTCTTAACAGGTCTTCTCAGTTCTTGGGCTCCTGAAGGTTTTGTTATGAGATTTTTCAACTGTAATCTGAAATACCAGGCCACACGTAGCAAACGTGTTTTGATGGTAATGATGAACAGTAGTTTTCTAAGCTCTTGGCCTTTTCATATGATTTTACAATGTTTTCTTTTAGGAACACCTTGATTATGAGATTATTCAGTCTTTAAACCCAGAGTTTAACAAAGCTGTTGTTAGAGTGAATGTGTTCAAGGAGCACCGACAGACCATTCAGGTAGCTGGCCTTTGCACACTGGCCTTTCTGTCTTTTTGTTCATAACTGTTGGCTTTATTGATTGGTGTAGTTGTTTGTTTTATGTAACGTGTAACTATCCTGGATAATTGTGCTTTGAAGCAGACCCTGAATCTGGTGTGACTTTCACAAAATATTTTAGATCATTGAGGTATTTTGGTGATCTGTGCAGATAAATGCGTGTGGAAATGTTTAAAACAATATATGTGATTGATGCTCCCCTTTTTAGGGTAACATGAACTCTTCCCTGTGGGTTCTCTTCATTCATGAGGAATAGGGATAACAAACAGATTGTGAGATCTCAAGCTTTGCCATCTCTGATAATTCCCAATGTTGCTGATGGTGTCTTCTCATTCCTTGCAGTACATACACCCAGCTGATTCTGTGAAACTGGGTCAGGCTGAACTTGTGGTGATTGATGAAGCTGCTGCCATTCCTCTCCCTCTGGTGAAAAAACTGCTAGGTCCTTACCTTGTGTTCATGGCTTCTACAATCAATGGGTAAGACTTACGCATCACCGGTCTACCTGGGAAAGCAGTTTTGTGACTACTAATGGACCGTTTCTTGCCTACTGTGTTTCTTTTTGTACTCTACGCTATCATAATTGGGTCTTGCTGATTTTTGATCATGTGGAACTGTTCTTAAGAATAACAAAGAGTCAGCACTAACACTTGCTGCTTTCCTTTTGGTTCCACTGCATGTTCATTGAGTATTTTCCTTATGCCTCTTCTGTTCTGCTAAAAGGAGCATATGAATGATATTACACAGTCTGTTAGGAGAGGAGTGAAGACTTCTTTCCAGTATGATGAGACTAAAAATGTATGGGGTAGGTTGCTCTGTCCTACATGTGGAACAGTAACAAAACACAGCAATTCTCATAGATGGATGAAGCCATTACAGGCCTGAGAATGGCACATAATTCTGCATATCAGCATAGTTCTGTGTTGGAGCTTTTTCATTGCTCAGAATTGCCATTTGGTCATTTGCTACAGACTTTTGTCTTCTGTTTGCAGGTATGAGGGTACTGGTCGATCACTGTCTTTGAAGCTAATTCAGCAGCTCCGGCAACAGAGTGCACAAGCCCAAGTCTCCATGACAGCCGAGAACAAATCTACAGCTACAGCCAAACTTGCCTCAGGTACTTCATTGATTTCTGGACCACACTGTACAGCCCCGATGTCTGGTGTCACTGCTCAACAAGCCCTGTGGGTGTCCCATTTGTCCATGTACTGTGCAGCTGTAGGAAGGTAGAGGTATGGGAAAATGAGGGAGCTCTTCTCATATCTTTTTTCCCTCAAGATTCTCAGATGTCAAGGCATTTAGGGGATCAAAGCTATGCAAGTAGTGATCATCGTACCTTCCTCCTGATGTTATATGAAGAAGCAGGCTGTGAAGGCTCCAGCTGGAGCAGTTACTTTTGAAGTGGTTTCTCTACTGTTCAGATTTGGGTGTGTTTCTAATCTCTGTCTTGCAGCTCGTACGTTGCATGAGGTGTCCCTCCATGAGTCAATCAGGTATGCACCTGGAGATCCAGTTGAAAAGTGGCTGAATGATCTGCTGTGTTTGGACTGTCTCAACATCACCAGAATTATCTCCGGTTGCCCACTGCCTGAGGCCTGTGACCTGTATCCTTACTCAAGTGATGTGCTCTGGTAAAATATATTGCTTTTGGGTGATGCAGGCTTTCACAAGCTGACGTATAGTGAATTCTCAAGCTAACATAATAACCTTAGAGCATGATCTTTTGGCAGAAGTAAACTAAGACCACGTTTCTGGAGTTGAGCTCTTATCACTGCCTGATAAGATGCCTGTGATACCAGGACATTACTAAACTTCATTATTATTGCAGTGACTAAGGAAGGGCTGAGCAGAAGGAAATTCTGGTTAGAGTTATGCTGCATTAAGCTTTACAGATTAAAGGAGTGAAAGGTATGAATGATACCCAGTCATTAATTCACTTGTGTAGATAAAGCTGTAGACTCCTAATTGCTTAAGCCAGCACATATCCTGAGGCTGAATGGAAAATTTAACTGTAAAACCAAAAAGGAGGTGTTTTTTTATCCCTGTTTTCCAGGGAGTTTAATTCCTTAACCCTGCGTTTAGATATTATGTAAATAGAGACACGCTCTTTTGTTACCACAGAGCATCAGAAGTTTTTCTGCAGAGACTGATGGCCCTCTATGTGGCTTCGCACTACAAGGTAAAGGTCACGCCGCTCCTGTTAAAATTTCAGCTAGGAATTGTGTGGAGGGAGCACTGCTTGTTTCAGGAAATCTAATTGAATTGGTGTTCAACGTCTCAAAAGAGATGTTGTTTGGTAGCATAACAGCCACAAGCTGCCCTGTTAGGAGATTCAACTGTCAATATCATAGAATCATAGAATTAGCCAGGTTGGAAAAGACCTCGAAGATCATCAAGTTCAACCACAGCCTAACCATAGTACCCTAACTCTAACAAAATCATATCTCTGAGCAATACTGTTCTAGTTCCAACTTTCTTAATAGCCCTAAATTCAGACAGTGGAGGATTGTTTAGAGCTCTTCTTGTGAAATAACATTTAAGCTTTCTGATCCATATTTACCTTCTAGAACTCTCCCAATGACCTCCAGATGTTATCTGATGCACCTGCCCATCATCTTTTTTGCCTTTTGCCTCCTGTTCCACCTACCCAGAATTCGTTACCAGAAGTACTTGCTGTTGTTCAGGTGAGTGCATCCTGTATCTGTGAACTGTTGTGTAATGAAGCAGGGATAATACACAGTGAGGAAGCAGTGTACTGTCCAGGAGTAGAAGGTAGCTTCAGGCTGTGTTTTTAAGGACCACAACAGTGTATTAAGGCTGTTTGGGGTTGTTGTTGGTTTTCTTTACTTTGTTTTGTTAACGCTAATTGCTACATGAGTACATTGTGATGCTGTAAAATGTGTTTGTGCTGAGAAGCCTTTTGAGAAGCTCAGCTGCTGGCTCAATAAATGATCATCCTGCTGTTCCGAACGCCTGCCAAGACGAGCTGATTCACTGGTTCATTATGTGTCTGGCATTCCTTTTACTCGCAATAGAACTGCAAAAATACAAATTCCTCAGACAGAGATGCCCACAATTGTAGAAACACTTGTCCTTGACTGTACCTGACACGATGCTTCCTTCTTTCCTTGAGAACACAGATTATTATTTATTAGTGTTCAGTGCAGCTAGTTAAATTGACTGTATCTTAAATGAAAAAAAAAAAGGCCCATTTACATGAGAGATATGTGATACTTAAAGAGAAATACTGGGAGATGAGATTTAATGTTTGCTGTTGGCAGACTACAGAAAATACATAGAGCACATCCTGTGCTTTAATCTCTTTTGGCTTCTTTTGTACCATACTGTCATGCCTGCTCACTAGTGTGCTTTTTGAGACTGTTGTAGGGACAGAGCGTGTTCAGTGGCACATATGTTAGCTCACCATGTTGCAGGATAGGCATCAGGTGACATGTCAGTTCTGCATAGTGAACTCATCAGCTGAGGACAGGTTTTGGTATTTTCTGGTGGTATGACTGCGAGGGAAAAACTTTCTCCATTCATGGCCTTTTACCTTTCCTGACAGGTGTGCATGGAAGGAGAGATCTCTCGACAGTCTATCATGAACAGCCTTTCTAGGGGAAAGAAAGCTTCTGGTGATCTTATTCCCTGGACCATTTCAGAGCAGGTAAATAATTTGGCTGTGTATTCGTACTATTGATGCCTTTCAGCACTATTGCTTGTTTCCAAAGTATCCTGAGTAATTCACATTGACTTTTGTCTCTTATGCAGTTCCAGGATCCAGACTTTGGGGCCCTGTCTGGTGGGCGTGTTGTTCGCATTGCAGTTCATCCAGATTATCAGGGGGTAAAGTATTTTGAAACCCAGCTATTAGTAGTCAGCAGAGGTACTACCAGTCAGCCAGACCAGAGCTTTGTCTGGCCCAGTATGCAGAGTAGATCCAATGATGCTTATTGTTAATGTAACAAATGTTCACACTGGTGTTTGATATTTTCAGAACACCAGAGGTATGCAGTGACAGTTATTGTTCTGTCCTGCACTCCTGACTGGGCTCTTGTTATTTTGGTCATCCAGATGGTTCTGTGGTATTATTACTCATGGAGTTCTTATGTTGTAATCAAAGTAAGTTTTTGCAGTGGCTGAGTAATTTTTAAACTTAGATTGTTATTGGATTTGTAAGGGGAAAATGTTGTTCAGCTTTAGAAAATAGATCTCTATTTTTGCTTATAGTGTATTCTTCCTATTTCACAGATGGGCTATGGCAGCCGAGCTCTGAATTTACTGCAGATGTACTATGAAGGCAAATTCCCATGCTTGGAAGAAAAACCAGTTCAAAAGCCAAAAGAAATTGCAACTGTAAGCAGTGAGGTATGGAACTCAGTGCATTTACCATATTTCCCATTGTGCTAAGCTATCTACTTCTCACTGTAAGACTCAGTATTGATTTCTCTAAGTAAATACAAAATATTCCTATTTATCTTTTATGCAGAATGAAGGATTTAATTAGCAGATTGCCCTGAGCAATGCTGTTAACTCATTTCCACTTTCTCTTTCAGACTGTTAGTCTGTTAGAAGAAGTTGTGACACCTCGGAAAGACTTGCCACCTTTACTTCTCAAACTGAGTGAGAGACAAGCTGAGAGTCTGGATTACCTTGGGGTATCATATGGCCTAACACCAAGATTACTTAAGTAAGATCTTGTTTTGTTTACTAGGTACACCCAGTGTAAAAGTATAACTACGGAGATCATAGAACATCTATAATTTGTGAACAATATAAATATAGATGCAAATATTTTACCTCTCAGGCATTCTTTTCCTTTCTCTGTGCTTCCACTGATTTCAAAATCTGGGCAGTTCCAAGCCTCCTGCAAGACCTTTTCTTGTGCAGTGTAGCTGAACCTAATCACTTAGTGCGTCCTCCAGAGTAGTTTTTCCTCAAACTCATTGTGAAGGAAAATCCATTTTCTTCTCCATCAGGTCAGGAACTGCTCATTTTTTCTAAGCTCAAACAGTGAAAACAACCTGTAATAAGAAGGGATGAGTTAAATGCTCCTTCTTGTGACCTCTAGAAACACAAGCTGCTGCTAACTTCCAAGTTACCTGTTTGTTTAAATTTCTTAATGTAAATACATTTCAACAGAAATTTCTGCTGTTTCTCATTTTTCTCACCAAGAGGAACTGAGTTACTGCAGCAAGAAATAATTGAGAAATTTTACTAGAATTTGCTCTCTGTGTCATAGTTTTATATAAGAAGTTAAACTTTAATAAATTGTAACTTAAAGAAAATATTGCGCAATACTGTAACACATTTACATTTCTGAGACTCTGTATGGAAAGTTGTGAATTCATAGTTTAGGAGACAACTTCAAAACTGTGTAGAATTCTTCCTGTTACTAATCTAACAGCAAAGTAGTAGTTTACCACCTGAAACTTTGGTTCTGTGCTGGCCTATCCCCTTTTACAGAGGATCGTCTCACAAAAGATGAGACTGAGTCTGACAGAAGACCCAGGGAGGCGTGTTTGTGACAGGCCCAATCAGTGCTGTTAGACAGCTGTGTGCCATTGAGCATTTCAGATACAGAGACTGTAGCTGGCTTTGTTCCATGACAAGCACACTGCAGTCTTCATACCAAAATATGAGGGTGACTTATTTGGTGGAATAGAGCATCCAAACTGAACAGTTCTGAAAAAAGTCTTAATCTCTGTGAATTAAAAGGAAATGGTTCATCATTATTGAGCAATTCCTTTCAGGACAGGAGGAAGGATAAAGCGTTTACTGCTTTTTGAATTGTTTGACTGTTAGGTGTGGTGGGAATAGGTAAAGCAAAGAGGAATAATGGCATAGAGTTGCTGGGGTGCTCATGTAAGGCTTGCTACTGAAATTTGCAACAACCTGCATGGCTGACAAGTAGTCATCCTTTAGGCTGTGGAGGCGGATTGCCAGTGACAGTTGTTCTGGGGCCTGACTTTCTTTTGTCTGAGGCACCATATGTTTCACCTCAGCAGGACTTTTACGCTAGTATTCCTTTTCATGGGCAAAATGAAATTAGTATCAGTTCACAGCCAAGATGCAGGAGAGGAGGATGGAAAGGGATATCAGCAGGATTTCTCAAGTCTGTCTGGGGCTCTGTCTGGTCTCTAGGCGATTATTGAAGAGGAGTGGAGTCTCTGAAGTGAATTATAAATCCTTCACAGTTTCCCCAGGAGATCCTTTTGGTATTTTCCGTCGGTGTTAATTTTTATTATTTATTTGGCTGGGTAGTGCCTACCTTCCAACAGTTGTTGTTGTATAGTAAATAGATTTTATTTAACTACAAGTATTACTGCAAAATCAACAGCTCCATATTTCTCAGTGTGCTTTCTCTTGTCATTTTCCCTAGGTTTTGGAAACGTGCTGGATTTGTGCCAGTTTACCTGAGGCAGACACCAGTAAGTAGGATACTGTTTCTGAATGAAATCCAGCCCTGTTAAAATCACTGGGTGTATTTCCATTGGTTTCTGTGAGATCTCATTTAGGCAAAAACATTTTCCAAGGCTACATTTGCAGTTTGTTTTATTTTCCTTTTGGCCTAATTGTTTACTAAAGGAATCAAGTATTAGGGTTGTGAATGTGGAATTCTAAGTACTTTGCACTTAAAGAAATAGAGCAAAGGTGCAGGTGGTCAGGGTTATTGCTGTAGTCAGGGGTAAAATAATCAAGTTGTTCTTGAACTGACTGCCATCATTTTTCTAGGTATTTACCCCAAGTAGCTGTAGTGATTATTGTACTTTTGGAGAGAACAATTTGCTTGTCTCATATCATTGCATTTTGCTTGAGTTTTTCTGGCTCTTGTGCTGTACGTTGTATTTGCAACATTAGTTGAATATCTCAAGGAGCCAAAATCCTTCAGCATGGGGGTTTACCAAATTGCAGAAGTTAATCGTTTTGTGGTGGTCGTCAGTAGCAAAGGATATTTGAGTTGTTGATTTAGAAGACCACTGCCTTCTTTAGTTTAGCATAGAATGCAAACAGTTGATGCTGATGATGAAAATGCATCTTCATTATTAGAATGATCTGACCGGTGAGCATTCGTGCATCATGATGAAGATGCTGAATGAAGAGGATGCTGAACAGGAACCTTGGCTTACTGCCTTCTGGAAAGGTAACTGAACTAAAACTAGGAAAAAATGCTGCAAACTTTATTCTGGTTCACAGGACTAATTTATTTTTTCATCTTGTTGTATAGATTTTAGGAGGCGGTTCCTTTCTCTGCTCTCCTACCAGTTCAGCACATTCTCTCCCTCGCTTGCACTGAATATCCTACAGAACAAAAATATCAAGCAGCAGTCACAACCCCGTGAGTATCCACGCTCAGTATATTTATCTAGATCACAGTTTAAAGTCTTTGTATAGGTTTGTCAGAGTTCTCAAATCTGTGCATTATATGAAGTCTCTTGTGAAGTGCTATGTGTTGCTTTTAGTCATTTTCTGTGTCTAATATAACGCTTGCATTTTTGATTAAAACCTACTGGTCTGTTTTGACAGTTGCAATGCTGTTGAATAAGCAAGCCAGTCTGAGCAGCAGTGGTATTCCTAGTGTCTTGCCTTCTGCAAGTATATTGGGGTAGCAGTTGGACTTCAGTCAATGATGTCTAAAAGGAATTTGTTAAATACTGAGATCCTGGACAGCTTCGAGGAACAGTCTTGATACTGATGTTTCTTTATTGTTCAGCCATCAGCCGTGCTGAATTAGAATCTGCTTTCATCCCATATGACCTGAAGAGATTAGAGATGTACTCTCGCAACATGGTGGACTATCATCTTATCATGGACATGGTACCTACCATTGCCAGGATGTTTTTTCTCAACCAGTTGGGTGATATCTCTCTCTCTGCAGCACAGTCGGTACGTTTCACTGTGAGAACAAGCCAAATTTCACCTCTTTTCACTTCCCCTCTTTTCACTTCCCTGCTGTCTTGTAATTTTGGAGTGGTTTCCCATTTCATGGCATTTTTGAAAAGCCTTTGCTTTAGGTGATTGCTGCTTCTGTGATCCTTTTCATGATTTGTTCTGCTTATCATGTTATTCTACTTTTAGTTTTTGCTTTGAATAAAATCAGTAGAGGATCATATTCTGTTGTATGTTCAGTGAAGCATTCCATTCATTTGTAATACTGTGTGAACTATGGCTGAAAAAAGCCTTAAAGTCTTGTTTCCTGAGCCTATGCCTCATCTATGTAGTCATCAGTATTAAGTATGGAATGATGCCTGCTGACTACAGAGTAATTTAGAGGTTTCACTGCATCTGAGCAAGGCTTCAGCATGTACTAGAGAAGCCTGATATTGTCAGAGTAGAGTGAGGACTTGGTAAAATGCAGGGGGTTAAAGGATACTGTTGATATGCTAGTGTTTGCTCTAAAAGCCTCTGCAACTGAAATATATGCCGTTTCTTCAGGCCCTTCTTCTAGGGATTGGCCTACAGCATAAATCTCTAGACCAGCTGGAAAAGGAGGTGGAGCTGCCTAGCAGTCAATTGATGGGTCTCTTCAACAGAATCATCCGCAAAGTAGTCCAGGTAATTGCATCATGACAAGGTTTGTCTTGGTAGTATCAGACCAAGGAGTAATTCCAGTAGCGAGTGTGATGCCAGTCGAAGGCTGAATTAGAACTGTGTATTTTTAATATGGCCACAAAAAATGATGGTTAACTTATTTTGTGAGAATGGAAAATCCTTGTGGAAATGGCGGTATTTATGCCATTTATTTGTACTTTGTTTTCCCAAGTGAGAGTGCTTGATATGTTTTTAAATAGCGAAGTGCTCATAACAAAATGCTGAGCGTGCAGCCTGTGATGCCAGCTGAGCTTGAGCCATTTGTTTCTGGTGGTTCACTGCATTGGTGGTATCACAACAAAAATCAAATGTGAGACTTCCCCAGTATCATTTAGAGATGGACTTGAACTCCAGTGAAATCACTATAGAAACTTTGGGTCTGTCTTTCTTTTTCCCTAGTGTGTTAATACAGAGTATTGTTAACTGTCAGCTTTCTGAGCTTGTGCTATTGACAGTGTTAACTAACTGTTCTTAGTTTTTATACTTTTTAATGAAAGCTATTATGTAATTTTTTCTTAAGAAAGCAACCTTGAGCTTCTTATTTCAGTATGACTGAATGTATGCATCAGAAATAAACAACTGCCTGAAATATTTGCGCAGTTAGAAGAGTTTTTGCTTTGGGGACAACCAGCATTTCTTATTTATTTTAAAGCAGCAATGTAGAAGATACAGTGTTTTACATGTGCGGGCTTACTTCATTTTTCAGTTGTTCAACACCGTCCAGGAAAAGGCTGTGGAAGAACAGATGGTAGCAACGAAGGACATTGTAATGGAGCCAACAATTAAATCTTTAAATGATGATTTGGTAATTATGAGTTTTCTTCCTAGTACACACATAAACACTCTTCATGGTGCTCTCTCAAGCATAGAAACCTTGCAATCAAAATGTTCTTGGATCAGAAATATTCCATGTCATGTCTGTTAGTTTTTGGTAGTTATAGAGCTAGCCAGCTTTACATTGCATTCTTAGTCATGCTTTTCTAATCAGCCATACAGATTTTCATAGAACGTACAGAGGTGTTCTTGGAGTGATGTATTACAACTATACGTATAGCCATTAAATATAACCATTAAATAAAAATGAAAGTGCGTAAAAGATAAAAATTACAAGACCATGTGATATTTGTTTTATGAGATGTTCTTCCTTTTGAACGGGAAAAGAGTTTTGCTTGTATTGCATGGTTAGTAGTAATACATCTGTATTACACGTAGTAATACATCTGTTTTCTGTCCTGTTGTAGGAAGAAGCTGCAAAGGAATTCCAAGAAAAGCACAAGCAAGAAGTGGGGAAGCTGAAGGAAATGGACCTTACACAGTAAGAATTTATCTGCATGAGTCTCAGCTCCCAGTTTTTCCCTGCTAGTTATTTGAATGCAGGGTTACCAGCTCTGGCACATCTTGCTGAGACTTATGCGCAAGGCTGTGGTTGTAATATGATTACAAACCATCTATAAATGAGAAAAAGCAATGAGCATCTTTCAGTATTGTCCAGTTTGGATAAGTATATGCCTCTATTCTGATGAAAACTTTGGGTTTTTTGTCCTGATAGACAGTAATTGTTTTCATCTGCTCTCTTGGCTGTTGCTTTGTTTCACACTCAAAACAAAGAATCATAGAATCATCAAGGTTGGAAAAGACCTAAAAGATCATCCAATCCAACCGTTCACCAAATACACCTATTACATAATTTGCAGTAGAAGATAAATTCAGTAGCAGTGCTTATTTGTTCAGGGTCATTCACCTGTATAACTCAGTACATTCATTGTTTTCCTGAAGAATGTGGCACAGGCATTAACTTTACTTTTTGCCAAGCGTGAAGGTACTGATTTCCTTTTCTCTGTCGATGTTTTGCACAAAGAGAAAGAGGTGATAAATTTGCAAACAACAGTTTGATCAACAGTAAGGTCTGTCTGTGGAACTGCTGAACTGAATTATTAAAGGTGGAGCTCATCATTATACTGCTGCACATAGAAGATGTGGAAATGCTGGTTCAATTCCCGGTACCTCTGGCATTAGCTTGAGTGCTTCCGTTCCCCTTTGTCTGTTTATATGGTAACTTATGTTACTCTGGCAAGAACTCATACTGTGTATCCATATGAAGCTCTTGGTCCTGGCTGTGTAGAGAATGTATATTATATGTATATAATTTACCTAGTACTATAACAGGGAGTAATAAAGTAAGCATCCTGAGTGTGGACTCCTTATAATTTGATACAGTAGTTAGTTTCCTCAAATCTGGATATGTGGGTCATGTTGTGTGATGGCCAATTTTTCTGTGTGCATCTGGCTTCAACTCCAGTAAAAATAGTAGCTGGCTAAATTTAGTATTCTAGTATTTAAAAAGGAAAACAAACAAAACAAATAACCCATGCAAAAAAAACCCCAAAAACTATACAAAAACACCCCAAAGCCAACAGAAGAGAACAACCAACGAGAGCTTCCTTCGCTCACTGCTGTGTGCATGGATGCTTTTACAATACTGAGCTGCTTGCTGAACTTCCTTGAAATGTCAGCAGATGTCTCTCTCTGAACCAACAGGAATTCCACCTGCCATTTGGATCATCTCCCTTCTCTCTCTTCTCCTCCTTCCCCCCCTTTTTGTCTCATAAATCCATTGCTCTCTACGGGTATTACAACAGAAAAAGGAAGTCTAATTTGGCTCTAGATCAATCAAGGTTAGATCTCTGAGTCTTTGGTTTTCTTTTTTGAGGGTAGGACAAAAGTGGATGTGATTTGAAATGATTTGTAAGTCGGTCGCAGTAGGGAAACAAAATGATCAGTACTTTTTAATTGAAGTTTTAATTTTGGTTTTTATATCTGATAGTATGACATGCCTGTTTGTCATTTTGGACCCTGTTCACTTTTTCTTCATCCAGAAACAGATTTCTGTTTGTTTCTCTGAGGAAAGAGGGACAGAAATCTATTTTGAACACTTGAATGCAGGTCATAGAAAACTAAAGAAAAGTCCGAGCTGTTTGGTTTGGCTCTGTTCAGTGTTGTTCAGCCGCGTATGAACAAAGCCTAATTTTGTGATGTTTGCAGTACTGTCTTCTGAGAGAAAGAGCTTCATCTGCCACTGGCAAGCTTTGGCTGAACACTAGTATTGGTTGCTATTAACCTATGGACTAGCTTGTTTGCTGACAGAGTCATGGCAAGCTATTGTATCCCGTTGCCTGTCTGGTTTTATATGTATTTCCAAATACTGATTTGGTTGGGTGCGATGCCCTGGCTTTGTTTGAAGTTGAGTACTGTCTGTGTATGAACACAGAATTGCCTATTTGTCCCATTCTACTTAGACCTGAAAATTTTACTTGATTTTCTTGTACCTTTTTTTCACTTAGATACATTATCCAGGGTGATGATGAAGAATGGAATGAGGTGCTCAGCAAAGCAGGACAGAACGCATCCATCGTCAGTGTGAAAAGGTTAGGAAAGTTGAAATACTGTGTAAAGGTCTCTCCTGTCTTTCCTGCTGGCTTTAGTGTAATGGACAGCACTCATTCCGCATCCTTGTCCTGCTGCTGTAGGAGCCTCTAATGTTCCTATTGGAGAAAAATGGGAAATTGGTGGAGGATTCTTTCAAATTTGAGCTTAATCCTGCAAGATGTTGAGTCTGCCTTTCTGCAGTTTGTTCCTTCCTTTTAGTCCATCTTCTTTTACCTTGCACAACATGGAGGCTTTCTTCACCTTGGGGGTTTATAAACTTGCCTGTTTCCCTTGCTTGTTTCTCCTTTCCATGGTGACTGACACCTTAATTAATTGTGGTCTTTCTTGCATTTCTATTTCACCTTTTGTGTGTTCATGTTCTTTTCATGGATGCTGGGAGCTCTGAATTTCTACAAGTCTTACAGTAGTGAGGGAGTCTTATCAATACTTATAAAGACTAGAGTACTTGATCTAGTCAGAATCTAGAGTAAAACTGTGTACTTACATCTACAGCTGTCAGTGATAATAGTTTTTTTTTTAAGGCAGTCTAACTTGCAGATGTCTCGTGTGAATAGCCATTAGGAAACGTGTCTTATTCAAAAGCAGTGACAAAATGTAGCTAAAAATAAAGATCTCTTACGAGATTCAAGTCAGGCTAAGGATTTTGTAGTCTAGAGATTGTACTTTTGTTCATGCTTTCTGCAAAAGACTCTGAGCAACCCATGAAACTGGCATTATTTCTTTCCAGCCACTTTCTTGGGGTTGGCCCAGAAGTCTTGAGGCAAACATTTCTGTGTAGGCTCTCCCCACTTCTCCATAGAACCAAGTGGGCATCTGGCGTACTTTTAACAGATATTTTCTTCCCATTTCCCAGTGAGAAGAAAAGAAAATTAGATGCACTAAGAGGACACAAGCAGCAGAAGAAGTTTAAGAAGACTAAAGATATAAAGCAGAAGCGGAAGAAATGACTCTAAAATGAATCAGTGAACTTGAAATAACGAGTGGTGGGTCTGTACCATTCTCCTTTCAAACCAAAAGACTTTCTTGAGGAGCAGGAGGGTGAGCACTGAAGGGAAGGAAAAGCCTAAGAGGCATTTTAAAAGTGTTTGTATTAAGAGAAGTGCAGTGACACTGCCAGGAGACTGTCTGCGGAGATGTTTTATGAAGTGTGACTGCAGGGCTTGTGTGAAGCACTCTGCAAAACACTGGGATATTATGAGGGGTGCCTTAGGAGCTACAGTTTCCATTCAGACTGACAGATCAATCTCTTAACTTTCCTCCTTCTTAATGGTTGATGTCTATTAAAAAAAGAGTTTGGATAACAAAGCATGAAAACGCATTATCCTTTGGTACACGACTGTGTTGTAGCATTGCTGTACAGCTGGATATATTCAGATACTGGTCGGTAATAAAACCATTCCTTTGTAGCTGTTGGGAGGTGCCACCATGGGAAACACATTTAATTTGGGGCTCGTTACTCTGAGCCCTAACCATATTGTCAGTCCCTGCTCAAAAAATTTCAGAACACTTGGGTTTTGGAACACAACGTTTAGTTTCTGCATACTGTGCTCCTCACACAGCTGTAATAAAAGGCTCTTTTACATTCCCATTTGCTTACAAGGTCTCAGCGTTCCCATTGCTCAGTAACCTACATTTACAAGTTCCCAGACAGGATAAAGTGATTAACAGTTGCGGAAAAGTGTCTTTGACTGTTGTCTGTCTTGCTGTCTGTTCACCAAGTGATGCTACTTGGCTTTGTTGGAAAGTTTTCTGTGAGGGTTGCCAGGAAATCAGCACTATCATTCCAACACCTGATCCCAGCCATCTTTAATAGGGGATAGGTAAGCTCCAGCTCTGCTACCTGCTTGGCAATAAATGTGCATCAGTCTGGAACTAGGATTTCTTGTGACTGCAGACTCCAGAGATTTCAGAACCAGGGCTGACTTCTGATACAGAACTCTCCCTGTTCTGAACCTTGCTGCCGTTGTGCATTGGCTTGATGTTCCAGCATAAAGATTTAGATAAGACTTAACTACAGGCAGTGTGTAGCCATGTGCTATTTACTTGTAGATCTCAGAGCATCTTTTTCCAGAAGATCCTTCAAGAAGAACATTCTTCTTTGTTAACACATTATTTTATTTCTAGGATGATTTTTATAAAAGATATAAATTAAATGTAGGCCTTGTACACAACAGCCTGTGTCTACCTTTGGTTAACAGACTGAAAATCAGCAACAGCACATCACCCACACTGGGGGGCAGCTGAGATCTGCAGCTGCAGCTCTTAAAGGCTTAATGAGGAGCCTGATTATCAGCCAGCTGTGCCCAAGTGGCTGCAGCACCTGGCAGCAATTAGTGGTGGTTGCCTGCCTTGAAATGGCTCTGAAGAAGTTGGGAAAGGAGCAGATAGGAAGTGTGAGACTTTTTGTCTTTGGGAAGAAAAGGTGAGTGTGAATTCTGTATGTTTTTACTGTTGCTGCTGTTAGCAGTGGGATGATGTCGGCTTGCTTACTTCCAATGCTCTGCTTTGAGAGATGCAGCAGCATTCTAACAGGCTGCAGGAGAAAGCTTTTGAGGCTTGTAGGGTCCCTTCAAAGCACACCAAAACTTAGCATTGACGTGACACCAGCAGTTTAATTGGATTCTGAGTGGATTGTTGGTTTGTTCATGTAGGTGGTAGTGTTCTGCTCTGGGTGCAGATGATGGTATCAGAATGCTTTCTTTTTATTGCATGTTAAACTTTTGTGGTAAGAAAACATCAATTTCTTAAAACGTCAAAGTGGTGTGAATTACAACTTATATCTTATGAGTACTGCTGTACTCTGGTTCTACTTAAGCCTTCATTTTTTATCTTTAAGGGGATTTTTAGTAGAGTTATCTTCATGTTGTTAAGGCTCAGGAATTGTTTGACTGTCCTTTGCTTCTGCTGTGACTGTACCAGAGCTGTGACCTGCACAGCTCAGTGGACCACTCTTTTATCTGTGGTTGTGATACAAAGCTGTTCTGATGCCTGAGGTGGAGGGAGGTGGAGGTTGTTTCAGGAAATATGGTCTCATGCTGGTAGGCTGCAAGTGCCTGTAACTACTTGGCTGTGTGTTTTATTGGCACTGTCTTGGGGAAGGTACATTTACTTATTGATGCAAGAGCCAGACTGGCAGTGGGGAAGAAACAAGTAATTTCTGAGCCTAAGTCCAGGGGTGCTCAGAGATCTGGGAGGGAGGTGTAGGATGCTTTCTGAAATAGAGGTGAGGATGTAAGAAAGGTGATCCTGTCATGTCTCCTTGTATGCTTTTTTTTCCCCCTCAAGCCAAGTTCTGCCAACCTTTACTAATGACATAAAATAGGAAACTGGCGTGTTCTGCCAGTAGTGAGGAGGTGATCGGTGAACGTATTCATGTAGTCCAGCAAAGCTTCTTGTAACTCCTAAGTCAAAATAGAAGACAGTAGGCAAAATTAAAATGGATTCTTCAAGCAAATGAGGATTTTACTGTTTAGCAGCATCTGTGCTCAGCTGTCTCTCATGCTTGCTGTCTGTTGTGGGCTGCAGTCATATTTGCTCTGTTACCTGTGAGTTTATCCTTTAGCTGGAGGGAAGGACTTGAGGGCTTTGAGCTTTGTGTTTGTACTTGCACTTCTCGGGTGTTATTAATGACTGTGCCCCTCCGTGCCAGACTGGGAGTTGTACTGGATCAGAATTATGCTATTCCTACTAAAATGACTTTATTCAGAGCTGAACCGTTCTTCTTCAAGTTTTCCGTGTACACTCTGTGATTCCTGGCAGCTTCTTGGATTCCTCTGCCTGTCAATTGCTCTTTGAACAGCAAAATGGAAAAAAGATCTCACATTCTAAAATAAGTGAGAGAGGTGGTTTTATTTTTTCTTTTTAAATTCTATTTTACCAGCTCTGGTCAAACCACATTTTATTTTCCTCTGTCTGTGCTTTAGCTCAAATGAACTGGGTTATAATCCCAGCTGGAGGAAGGGCCAGGTGGATGTGCTCCAGCAGCAGGGCAGGGCTACCTGTCTGTCCCTTCAGTAGCTGGGGTGCAGCAAGCTGTCACACAGCATGGAAGCTGAGAAGGGAGGGGGTTCTGTATCTCCAGATGTTAGGGTCTGTTTTGTTTTTGTTTGCTTTGTCGCAATAAGTTTCCCTCTGACTGAGATCATGTTATTTCTGTACCAGGGTACAGAGGGGCTGTATGTGTGAAGAAGTCTGAAGTGGGCTGTTGTCACAGTGTGTGCTTGTACCTGAAGGCAGAGCCTCCTTGGCTTTCTATGCTCCATGTTTCCTGTGCTGGGGACAGTTTCTTGGACAACTGTAACCAGATGCTGTAGCATTTCAGGCTGTTTTAAACACACCAGGTCAGCTTAAAGCTTTTTAACCTTGCTCCCAGGCTGCTGATTGAATGCCTGGCGTGTTGCTGTACATCAGCTCTCTCCTGTGCTCACACCAGCTTGTTTGCCTGCGGTGACAGAGTGCTGGGGCTAATTGGAAGCGAGAGGAAAAGCCACGTTTAGTGAGCAGCAACCTGCAGGTGGTGGGTAGCTGTGACCTAGTTGTCAGTGGAATCATCCTGCTCGCTGGAGCCCATGAGCTGTTTTGACAGCTGGAAGGAGCTGACCTCTGTGAGGTATCTGGGAGGAAGTGAAAGCAATGAAGCTGAGGACCTTCCCTGCTGCTGGGAGCTGGCTTTATATTGTGGGTGGAGGGTGAGCTCCCACGCTGTGCTACTGCTCCTGTGAGTGGTTTGGAAGGTAAAGGTGGTTGTACTGGATGTGCAAAGGCTGAATGTGGAAACACAGCTGTACCCTCATGGCTGAGCTGGCACTGGAGGCAGAACTGAGCTGTGTAATATTCTGTACTGCCTGTCCTGTGAGTGGTTTGTGAAGCCATGGGCTTGGACCCTTCCGACTGAGGGCAGGAATGGCTTTGAGCTGGCTTGCTTTCTAGTTATGAGCAGTAGGAAAACAGGCAGCTCTGGGACTGGAAATGGCTCTAGTTCTGAAACTGTGCCAACCCATACCAGTAAGGCCATTTTCCTTGCTTGTGCTGTGATTTTTTTTTCATCGTGCAACAGCAGCTTTGTGGGGTTTTTTTGTTTGTTTGTTTGTTTTGTCCTTCTGCATGGGCAAATAGTACTGAGAGCAGTATACTATAATCGCTGTGCACCAGTGGATCCCTTTTACTCATTACCTCTTGGGGGAGCCAAATCTACCTTTTGCATCCTCTGTCACCAGCAGTGGAGGCAGCAGCTTACAGCCCCCATTCCTCAAAGGAGTTGCCACTCTCCTCTCATGTTCCCCTGGCTGTGTCTGTTACAGCAGGTGCACGAAGCAGTATCTGGTTGCTTGCACAGTGTTTGGGGAGGGCAGAAGGCCAGTTGGTAGCAGCATTACATTAACTGGTGCTTACCTGCTGTGTAAGGGCTTATCATAAAGTAGAGAGGTTTTATTTGCCTCTCAAAGTGTTCAGGCAGGTGTATAAGTGCTATTTCCTCTGCTCTGTGAAACCGTACAACTATGACCAGCAAAGTTTTGCACCAACGTGTTCTAGGACTCCAAAGGCAGTACTACGTAAAATAGAGGTGTGTGCAACTAGTTAGATGGAAAAATTCTGTTTAATCTACTTTCTAGAGCAGAAGTGCTCCAAAGGGAATCTTAGATCTTTGCCTGCTATGACTCTTGAGAACAAGTCGGGATTTGCACTGGTTGTACTGGTACAGTACAAAAGAAAGCATCCCTTGTGCATCATTCCCAGCAGAATGCTTTTAGATCACATCAATCATATGCTTAGAACTGCTTGCGAAGCTCATTTACTGTAGAACTGGATTTCTGGTCTTGCCTCAGCAGAGAGGTGTGCTGCACAGCGCCCTTTGTTTAGGTGTGTGCTGAGAAACTGAAGGAAAGAAACAACCATTAATGGGTCCTCGACAGCTGCACACTTGTTCTGGCTGTATTAATGGCTTCAATTCTGAAGTCCTTAGAATTGGTGTTCTAAGAAGCAAAGTATTTGAGTCCTCCTGCAGGGTAATGCTAAATCCAGAGTTACAGTTCAGGCATTATCCGAACACTGCAGGGGGCTGAAAGATTTATGGGGCAGACTTAGAGAGGGAAAGAAATAGTTATTTCTGGGTCAAATTCTTGCTGTCAGCAGAAAGAAACCTCTGTACGTCTGACTTCACAGATGAGTAAATGCCCTTGCTCTTTGCAGCCTGCTTACAGCAAGCCACTATTTCTGATGAGTAGAATAAGAGGAAGACATTGTGAGTGAGTCTAGCAGCTTTCCATTCAGGTATTCTGTTCTTGGTCATTACTGAAATCGCTGGCTTTGTCATCTGATTGTTAGGGATGAAACCCATGCAGCTGTGGCTGTCTCCTTAGCCTCTGTCTCTGGGGAAAGCTGCGTGTGGGTGACACTTGTGGCCAGGGTTCAGGAGGGCTCCCTGTGCTGCTGCTTACCTGACTGCAGGTGGTTGCCTGTGTGCTCTTCAAACACTGTGCTCTGGAATGAGTCCTGCTACCACCAGAACAAAACAGCAGCCACCTACACCTGTCAGAGCAATCCCAGCCTTGTGGGTGCCAGGGACGTGACATAAGCGTTCCCTGCTCCATCACCTCTTCTTTGTTACTGTTAGAGTGGAGTGGGTCAGACCTTTAACTCCCGAGGTCTGACTGAAATGTGTAGGAGAAGAATCCCAGAATTAGGGTTTTTCTTTCACAACTGCTTCTTTTCAATGAAGGGCACCCAGGTAAACGTCTCTTGAGCAAGGAAAAATGCAAGTTTCATTTATTACACCAAAATAAAGTGTGAACCCAGGACAGGGGAATGAATGCCTCTTTATCCCTTGCTTTGAAGCAGCAAGTTAGGTACGTATACCAAAGCGATGCAAGGTGGTAGAAGTGCAACTGCCTTTTCCACAGAAGTTTTAAAATACGTTTTTGTCGTTGTTAGAGAAGCGGAATAAATAACAGCAGCTCTGTATTTTAAAATTACGTTGTTAATAAAATCCCGGTACATTTACATAAATGACAACAGGAATGTACAATTAACAAAGCATTGTAATATTACAGCAACAAAAGAGGACCTACATTTTTGTACAGATAGCTGGAGCAGCTGCTTGAAAATACCTTCCAAGATAGAGCCATTTGTGGTGGTTTTCAGGCAGAACAGTGATAATTTTGTAGCATCTTTATGGCTTTCTGGTAATAAATAGGGTTACTGAAGCTGGTGATCTTCAGAAGTGGATGTGTACACAAATTGGTGTGTGTGCTCTGACCAGCATGTCTGTCAGATGACTGATTGTAGGCTGATGGTTCTCCTTGCGTGCATTGTGCCTGTGATGCAAACCCCTCAGGAAAGCAGGGATGGCAGGCTTTGGTGAATTTAGTGATGCTATGGTTCATTCTCCATCTATTTAAACCACGTCCACACCTTGCAGTGGAGCTTGTGCCCAGTTGAGCCTACCTCTACCAGTGTGCTTAGTTACACTATAAATTGTTGGATTTTTTAAGTGGTAGTTTCCCACCTTGAAGTGTTGCTTTCTCTTCTCCTTCATCCACCTGTAGCCAATGAGCACATCTTAGTATTTACTTTTGGAGGGTGCTTACAGAGATCAGGGGAACAGCAGAAGGTTGGTGAGAGCAAGGTGTGTGGCTGTATACAACTAACCAGCTTCTTATTTAAAAGGAGGAAGATAAGTGACCTCAGACACAAAACCGCATCTTGAACTGTTTCCTTCCACTTAAGTCAACTAGGAGAATGTTTAGCGCAAGGTCTTTCTGAACAGAAACATCTATCTGCTGTGAGCAAGGAAAAAAGGTGAATCTTGAGTATTTCGGTTGAGGCATCTTGTGTAAGTGCTGCAGCCCAAATGTCAGAGCGCAGCCTACCTCGAGGCAGCAGTCAGCAGTGAGCTGTGCACGGTCTTCCCTGAGGTAGTGGAAACATCACCCCATGGATGAGGATGTGGAGGCAGAGACTTGATTTCAGAGCTTGTACCCCCAGCTTCTCTCCAGAGAGAGAACAAAGCATCAAGCTGTATGTTTCTCATGGTTCTGGGGAGAGTTTTATTGCTTATTTATGCTATCAGACAGTTTTTCAGCTTAGTGATAGCTGCTTCTACACCTGAGTCTTTTAGAAAGTATCTCTTGTGATGTCAGATCTCGCAGATAATGTTCACAAACATGTTTTTAAGGTAACAGTGAATTGGGCTATCAAACCTTTACTGTGAAAGGGTAGACAGTACTTTTTCCTCTCAAATTGGATCCAGATTAAACATTTAGCACAGTGAAACCGTATTGTAAAAGGCTTTCTTCCCTCCCTGCCCCAGCTTGGATCTTCATATTAGGTGTGAAGAGTGTAATTCCAGAGTTAGTAGTTCCTACTCAGCCTCATACATCTACACAATTTCTCCCTCAAGGTGCAAACAGTTCAGGGGAAAACTTATGCCAGAGTCTCCTGCCATGTGTGGAAACTGGTGTTTATTACTGCAGTGAAGGGGTCTGCGTACATCAGCTTCTGTGTTCAGACTGATGACTTGTTGAATGGGCAGTGGTCCATAGGTTTAGAAAACTCCTTCTATGCAGCCTTTCTACAAGTAAAATATCTACACATATGAACTCGGTGGCCATTGTGGTATGTAGACGGATGCTTAAGACTACATATTAGGTGTTAGATCTAGGTAAATTGCCTCACTTCTCTACAGGCCTGCATTGTACTTTGTTTGAATGGCAGCATTGATGTTTTCAGTTGGAGTTCTTTGCTTGCATCCCCCGTTCTTGATCACACTGTTCACACAGTGTAGCTCTGACAGTAGTAGCACAGAGAAGCCAGCTCCCCTCCTTCAGTGGGACGAGGCACCCCCCCCTTGCTGATGGGGTATCTGTTGTAGGGGACTTCCAGCAAGAACTGATGACTCCAGAAGGCAGACAGGAAAGCCTCAGCTCTGCTTGAGGTTGTGTCCCGGTGCAGTTTGAACCAGTGCTTCCGACACAGCCTTGTTCCTGCTTCACACCCTTGAGGTGACATACACAGAATGCAGGCGGCCAGCCAGGGTTGCCTGCAAGTCCCGCAGAGGGTCCAAGCCTTGCACTTTGCTGTTCCTGCTGTAGATCAGCTGTCTGAATGAGTCCTGCTCTAGAAGAGAGCTCATATGTTTGAGGAAGAAGCCTTCACAAAAAGCTGCTAGTTCAGGTGCGTTATGAATCTGCAGAAGAGTACAGTCAGTTAGCTCTTTCTCTATGTCACAGACCTACAGAACGTGCCTGGGCCTAATTTCATTTCCAGTGTTTTCTGAGATTAAAAAAGCAACAGTAATGACTATGGAAAAGAACTCTGGAAGGACCAGTGATGACTGGTGATTTCTTTTGATGCTTTTTGCAGGCACAGGTGTGAGCAGAGAGGCATTTAAGCTTTGTTTAATTTCTTCCCCTGGTGGCCTGCTGCTGGCAGAGCCACGGGGCCTGCAGACCAGTCGCTTCCTCTTAAAGGAGGAGAGCAGCTGCCTGATGAGGTGGCCAAGGTACCTGCTCTGCTGCGCAGGCAAGGAGTACGTGCCACAATGTAAAGTAATGCACTGCCAGATGGTGAGCACAACTCGTGGCAATAGGAAATATGGTTCTGCTAGAGAAAGGAGGTGACTGTAGGAAAATAGGGATTTTGCTCTTCTGAAACATGGTAGAGGGGCAGTCTGGCTGTGATCCAGTTTCCTTCAGAGCTGCTGGGGGCAGCCAGGTAACAGAAGAAAAATGAAGTGTTCAGTACTTGGAAGCACTGTGTACACACACTGGGGTTCTGGGAGCTTTGTGCAAATAGTTATTTAATGAAAAGTACTAAAGGCAAGGGAAGAATGGTCCTTTCCACCTCTCTACTGTTCCATAAAGTTAAAATTTAGGCTGTAAAATGGACCAGCCTGAGTTCCGTGGGGGTTGGAGGGGGGGAAAGGCCAAGCATGATAGCCAGGCAACAAATCAAATCCATGCACCACAATGGGCTAATAAGGGTGCACATCACTGCCCCTAATACTTCTGCTTGTCTTTTAAGGGATCTGATCCTGTGTCTGACAAACTTGTGGGAATGGCAGCTGCTTCCTCAATGATTTTATTGATAATGTAGGTTGGGTTGTTTGATATAAAGGTTTCTGCTTAATTGCAGTACCAAGTGCCTCTGCTGCTCTGAGAATGTGAATCTCTCAGGCTTTACTGGATGATGTTGCTGTTTCAGCACCCCAAGTCATCTCTACACAGCTCTGTAGGGATCTCTCATCGATTTCATACATGATTGCTTTGGATGGAAAAACATACTAGTGTTGTGTAGAACTTCACTGGCTGAAACGTAATACATCATCTCATTTGCGGTTGTGGCTGGGGCAGTTACCAGCATAGCAGGTACCTATTCTACACCCATTATATTTAGTCACTGAAATGAGACTGCTGCTTCATTGTGATTCTCAAATAAGACAGTTTGGCATGTACCTTTGCATATTTATAGATGCTAACAGAGTTTTCCATGCTGATCGTCTGGGCACAGAGGATTTCACAGTGTCTCTGGAGGCCGTCCAGTTGAAACAGGCTGGCAGCCGACAACAGCTATTAGGAGGAGAGAAGCTCGTGAGCCTTGAAAGAGTTAGGGAACGTGGACAGACAACTGACAGTCTCTTCTCTGAACAGTTTGTGACTGCCTCAGTCCTCACGAAGGAGCAGAAAGGCCACTAGCACAGGCTTGTTTCTCCTGCATTGGTGCTGCCTTTTGTCACTATGACAGACAAGACCTAGACTGCTGAACACCCCCTTTTCTCAAAACAAAGTGGAACAGCTGTGCATAGTCTTTAGCAGCGAACTTCAATCTCACCAGACCGCTTGTGACTAAACAGCATTATTGTAAGAGGGCCCGTTTGTAACGGGCAAGTGCTCTTAGTCTGATCTTTGCTGAATCATAAGTAGTGCTGCAGAAATTCCGCTTGTTTCACTTGTTTCTCTGTGATCTTTAAGCCCCTTGCTGTTTGGCTTGCTGCAGGCAGCAGAGCTGTGGCATCAGCTACGCCATCTCTGTGCCCCACCATAAATGCTGCACAGCTTTATTGCTGCCAGCTTCCTTCTCCCAGTACAGAGAAGAGGACCTGTAGAGGAAGGTTTCACCCTGCTCTAGTACCGAAAGCACTGCAGTGGTGTGTTGTTGTTTTTTTCCCCCTTGCATCTTGTGGACGTAATCTCAAATAATTGCTAATTATCATTTCCAAGCAGCTACACTGAATCTCTAAACTTCTCTACTCTTGGACTGCAAGCTTGCTGTTAGCTCCTTGTTTTTGCCTTTCAAAACCTGTTTATGTCCTGGTGCACTTAGCAAGATTAGAAGAAAATACTCTCACCTCTAAGATATCAGTGGTGGGAATTTCCATGGATTCTGTTCCTCCATAGTATAAGTACTGCATCAGCATCTGGAATGGGAAGAAGGCCAGCCGTGAAGCTGTTATCGCTGAAGTCACAGGGGGCTGTGAATGACTGCACTCCCCTTCCTGAGCAGACAGGGATCACATAATGTGCTGGCTCCAGTCTCCACTTGGCTCTTTTTCTGCTGTTGTAAGTTTGCTGCCTTCTAATACTTATTTCTTCTCAGGCTTTGAAGAGGGCCCTACTGAAGCTTTTAAGCTGAGTGATAGCATGTCTCTGATATGAACATCCTTGTACAAACGTTCTTGTTTGGTAAAGCCTCGCAGGCTGGTCACACAGCTGCCAGCTTGCTGGAGCACTGAGTCTGCCATGCCATGAGCATGTGTGTTGCAGGGACCCCCCAGCCACTTGCCTCCCCTGCTGTGCTTCTAATCAGCTTCCAGCCTCATCCCCCACCCCCATTGGGGCAGGAGGAAAATGCCTAATTGTTTGCAGCAATGGCTCTTTGATCTCCATATGCGCACCCCAGCTAAACCAGGACCGCCATATCTAGGGAACAGCTCAGTTTGGTATTGGAAAGGGAAGTCACTCCCCTGTTCTTATACTGTGCAAGCAGGTATGGATGCATGCTGTGCTTACTACTTCTGACAGCAGTGGTAACAAAATTAAGCTTGTACTTGTAAAGTTTTCTTATTTAAGCAATGCAAGCACAGGGAAGGCAAGCTGCTTTCCAGCAGAGCCCTGAACAGAAACTAGAGCTCCAGTGATCCAGTTTGCTGTCCCATCCTCTGAGTACTGTAATTGAGATTACTGTAGAATGTCAGAACCTCTTTAACTAGCCTGATTTTATTTACCATCACATCATCTAGCTTCAGGAAGTATTCACACTGTTTTACCTCTTTTTAATTAGTTGCACTCTTAAGTGAAGCAGAAGTTTCATCTTCAGAAACCTTTTGATGTAAAAATTTGTTAGGGATGTTTATTTAATTCCCTTGATTCTATTTCACTTATTGTTACTTCTGGAGCTGCATAGTTTGGTGTTGGATAGATGGCATCCAAACTTCTATAGCCCCTTTCAATTAGGACCAAGATGTTCCAACAGGCACCTTCCATTCTCTCAATGTGAGGTGATGTTACTGCTGAATCGCAGCTTTGTATTCATCATAGAAAGAGCCTCAGCTCTGTCGTGAAGCGATTTCACAACCCATTCTGCACTTTAGATTTCTCTGTTCTGTACCTTTCATCCAAATGTGAAGTGCAGACCTAGAAAGCTGGAATAACTTAACTGGCACACTTCTCTGCTTGTTTTTGTCCTTGGGTATGTGCTAAGTAACCATCTTTATCTACATCATGAATTTTAGGCCCATTAGACCCAGAAATGTCATAAAAGTGAAGTGAAATTCTTGATTTTGAGCCGTTCTTGAAAAGGATGTCACCGATTTCTGATAACGTGATTTGAATTAATATGAAGCCTGGTAGTCTGCCTGCAAGTAACCTTACCTTTTGGTTAAAAGAGCATGAGATTTGCTCAGAAGCCTTTTACAAGTAAGTGAAGAATGTTTTGCCGGCTCTATGGAAGAGCCAGTTGTCTAGTGAGACTACAAAAATGTAAGCTGTAAGTTTCTGTTTGGATTTAGTCCTAGCTGAAAAGCTTTAGACAGACATCAGACTCATGAAATACAGAGGTTGAATTTAAACCCATCTCTAGTTGTAGATTAAGTCTGGCCCTTGCAGCTTTCCTAGTATGTGAGAAGATGATGAGTAAAGAAGAGGTGGGATATGCTACATACCTTGAAAATATTGTATTTCATATCGCTAATTTCAACAGTCTTGCTTCCGTGGCTGTCATGTTCCGTTTTATTGGTCATCAGAGTCTTAAACCTGAGAAAAATTTTAACAGATTTCTGTATTATTACTTCACACACCCATTGCCTTCTGACAAACAGCATAAGCAAGGTGAAAGAGCTTCCTTTGTTACCATTTTTAAGCTGACAACTGACACATTTCTTTTAATCTAAAGATAATTGTTTTGGAACTTCAGGGGCAAATTAACCAGTAAATTGCACACATCTCCTTCAATCCCATGTCATAATAGTTGAAAACACTTATTTTGCCAGTGCGAGAGATATGTGTGCATACCAACCATGGCTGAAACGTGGAACAATTGTGGCTCTAGCTAGAAAACGGAGGGGGGTAATTAGAAAGGTGTGGAATGCCTGGGTCTGTGCACTCCCAACTACTGCACTGGTTTCTAGGGGTTATTACTGGTCAGTCCATGTCAGAGCAGCCCAGGACTTCCTTAACACGTATAGGAATGACTAGGAAAAACTGAATGGCTAGAAAAACTCATCTTTATGCTGTGTACTTAACATTAGCAAATATGTTAGAGATTGCTCCTGCAGCCCTGAATTATGTCTGCAGTCCATATCCTCAGCAGCTGCATTACTGCAGTGAGTGATTAAGAATTAGTCACAAAAAAAATAAAGAGGGGCCAGAGCTTCCTTTTATATTAAATATAGAGCTGTAGAAAGTGAGTTGTTTACCTGTTAGATGCAGTAACCAGCAGGACTTTGTGTGCATAAAACAGCTTTCCTTCCACTAAGAAAGTCACATCAGACATTTCTTTATTGTTTAGAAAGTGAGGATCTGGTAAGGTAAGAAAACAAGAATGAGGTTTTTGATGATTTTTGGTGTTTTTTTTAAACCATATGTGCTTTAAAAGAAATATTACAAAAGCTTCAGTGTTTGGGTGAGCATCTTACCGAGCCGAGCTGGCAGTGTCTTGCGGATTTCAGGAATACTGGGTATAGGACTGCTGCCATAGCAATGGGTGAAGATGGTTGCGAGCTGCTGATTGATGGAATCATTCTGTGAGGAGGATAGAACAGATAACAATCAGCACTTTGATCTGAGAAAGTTTCAAGCATTTTGTAACAGCTCTCTCAAGGCTTATAGCAACTGCTCCCCTAAGAACAGCCTCTAAACACAAGGACCAGCACATGATCTAACAGTGAACTCTGAAAGAATGCTCTCAGCAACAGTTTACAGGCCAGCCCTCTGTCATGAGATAGTGGTAGGCTATGAGAGAAAAGAAGGAAAATGTTGCTGAACAAGAGCATTGTTCAGAAAGCTCCTAGAAGACACTACTGAGGTAGCCTGAATTGCCTGGTACTGTACTGGTACTGTTACATTTGCACGGTTTCAAAATCCATTTGCTGAACTGCAGTTTTAGCAGAATAGCTTTCAATGATACAGAAATAAATGTCAGTACTGTGAGGGCTGTTTTTATGATTCCCTGTCACTTGGCTGTGTATGAATTTAGATAGATGCTGTCAGGGCCATCTTAACACTGCAGTAACAGGTACTTGGCATATGCACTGGCTCCTGTTTGATGTGTCCTGGTTTATACAATAGCAAAAGACCTGGCTCAAACACTTAATTTTGATACTGTTACAAAACTAAAGATTACTTTGCTGGTTTTGAGGATCTCAAACATAAGCTGTAACCCTTCATTAACCAGTTCCTCATTATAGTCTTCTTCCTTAATGGTGATGAATTCTCGTAAGAGGGTCTGTACAACCGAATAGCGAGATTGGTAGAAGGTTGTCCGTAGCGATTCAATCCACACGTGGAGCTTCCATGGGACTCCTGTAGCCAGACCAAAAGAAAGCTGATGAATACAGAATGAATAGTGAGTAGATACCTCTGTTAGCATGTAATAACACTGAAGTGTTAGCACTGAAGTAGATCTTTACCTATTGCAGATACATTTTTGTCTTGTCATTAAAGGTGACTGAGCTGGGTCACTGACAGATTAAGCGACTTGTCTACAGCAGCAGAGGTCTGGTAAACTGGTCCAGGGCTTTTTGTTGATTGTTAGGGTCCAAAGATTCCTTGTTGTGTGTTTCAATTCATCATTGGTCAGAACCATGGAAAAAAATCTATACTAAACTTGTTTGAATACCTGACCCTACACATAGCATGAGGTCTTTGAAGTTTGTGTGTCTACTGTCAACCACAAGAAAAGCTGCTCTTTTCTGCCTTCAGATCAAATCTGTTCTTTCACCTCTAGATGAGATCAGTGTAACCCCTGATGTTACCTTTATATTAAAGGGGCTAGCCTTATAAACAGCGTACGTGAGGGAGAGAGATGCCCCTTGCTTTTGATTATTAGGAACAGAAGTGGACATGCCAAATCGGTGGGAATTTGAAAAACTAGAGAAGCCTTAGATCTTGTTTAAAATTACATACAGCTGTTTCCCAGAAACTTAGGATAGATTTCCAGTTGGGGTTGCGGGCATTTGTCCAAATGAAATGGGGAAAAAGCTTCACTTCTGAGTGTGCACAAGACTTAAAAAATAAATGAGGATAACGCCTTACCAAGTCCTCTGAGCTCCATGGTGATGTCTACGTAGCCATGCTCAGCGCTATAATACATGGCCTCTTGCAGAGCCTTCATTCTTGTTTTACATAACTTCACCTGGCCCTCATTGGAGCTGCCCTGGCTGGAGGTGTCACTCTCCACTCCCTCAGCCAAAATCTCTTCCAATGAGAGGACATCTCCCTTCAGTTGCTGGGGCTGGGTCAGGAGCTTGCGCAGAACGTTCCTGAGGAGAAACAAGTAGTATTGCTTATTAATAAATGAAATAGCAGTAATTCAGGCAGGACTGATGTGATTTGGTTTTAGAGGTATGGCTTAGCAAATGGAAAATCTTCCCAAAGACAGAGTTGGGCTTTGACAGGCATCTCACTGATACAGAACAGCATTTAAAACTCTTTCCTTCCTCCCACCACAAGATAGAAATTGATGGCCCTATAGCCTGGACAAATTAATGCAATATGCTCTTGTACCTTAGCAGTAGCAGGGCATGCTTCAGAGGGTTGGGGCAAACTGATTTTTATTGCAGCCTATGCTTTGGCACACTTCTAGAAGCACACTTCCTTCTGCCATCTCTATCTGTGGTAATAACTTAAGCTCTCTGCTACAAGCCTTGCTGTTTCCCCAACTGACCAACTTCAGCATTGTTGTTTTAGTTAGCATTGCTTTCTGTACCAGTAAATAGAAACCATTAAAAAAAAAAGATAGTTCTGCCTCACTAAATCCAGGGAGAATCTTCTGGTTTGGAATTTCACCGAGAAGTTACAAGAAAGGTTTTACTGTGTCCAGACACCCACTTTAGGCTGCTTGCATCATTGGTCTCCCTGCAGACAGCTGCAGACAGCTGCAGCAGACATTCTCATCCCTGGGAGTCCACCCAGACACGCAGCTGTGACACCGCACTGCCACTAGCGGGTGCTCTCCTTGCACCCACACGACTCCATGTGACCAGAACTGCAGGCTTTCCATCACCCTCTCCCACCCGACTGGAGAATAAGCCTTGAATTTCAGTTTGTATGGTTGGATGTCACAGCAGGTTGTGGGAGGGGAACGGAGTTGGGATCAGATCCGTAGTTTCACACTGTAACTAACAGCATTAGGCTGTTCCAGCTCTGCTGAGTTTGGGCCTCATTTGAACTTGGGATGTTTTCCCTGGTGTAGCCAGATGTGTGGCGTGCCTGGAGGTGCGCTTTTGGCTCTGCTCTAAAGAACATCCATGTGCCAACAAGGTAGCTGCTACTGAGCATGTTGCCATAAAGGTGTGTGGTAACACTGCGGGAGCCCCCTGATTATCAACTCAGCCCCTCTCTGTGGGCGGCATGAGCCTGTTTTAATTGGCTCGTTATGCTGACATTTCTCTGGGAATTGAAGAATTTCTGGATGAGTTTGTACATAATGTCTTATTTCTAAATAACCACCCTGCAAGCAGGGTTAGAAAGCCTAGTCTAGCTATTCAGTGACTGATCTCTTGGCCGGTCATCCAGAAACCAGTGATACATTCAACTGAATTCTGTAGCTGTTTATTTTTGTCACTTCTTAATATGATCGGAATCTGTCTCAATATCATGAATATCATCTTTGCAGCTATCCCATAGGTGGAATTTAATCTGTGAAAATCTTGCATGATTTTTTTATTTTTCCTCAAAGGGCTGCAACAGAAAACAGCTACTGGTTTAAAGAATCAGTCCCCCCCAGCACTACCTACATCATAATTGGAATAATCAAAGAAACTAAGCAGAGCTAAAAAAAATGGTTGCTATCAACACAGCCTTAACACCATCTTCTGAACTGCACACCTGTGGATTTGGACATAAGATAAGCAATACACCTACAGCATGTCAGCCTTACAAGAGGTTTTTTGCCTGAACACGAATGGAGCTTTACCTGTGTCCGTGTGCAGCTGAATGACTGAAACAATTCATATCCTCATGAAGTGAAGATGACATGCCATTGACTTCCAGCATACTCAGGAGGGGATCGGCGCCTCTGCTTAGCAATAGGCTGACCAACTCGTAGTTCCCTAGGGAACAATTAACAGAAATAGCATGTCTCTTAATTTTCTGAAATGTAACTCAGGACTGTTATCAGACGAAGTATACCAGCAGCTTTTAGGCTGCCAACTAAGGCTTTCAAACCACCCCGTAAGCATGCGTTAAGCTTCATGACATCTCTGAGAAGAATGGAGTCACAAAGCAGCTAAATGACAAAAGAATGTGCAACTAGCTACAGGCAGAAACTGGTCTGGCACTTCCAGTGCACACAAGCAGCCTCAGCTGTTCAGTTGGTGGGTGAGGTTAATGGAGAAGGCCAGAAGGGGGCTGCTGACCACGGCTTCCACCTTGCAGACAGGTATACTGGTGCAGTTCACATTCACCTGGGCTCTTTTCCACTGTTTTCATAAGATACAGCATTGAGGGGTGGCAAGAGACCTTGCACAATGTGTGTCTTCCACTATGGAATGGGGGGAGGAGGCCATATTTTTTTATCATTTCAGTAAAGCTTGGAGCAGATAAGGCAGAGATTTGTGTTGATGAAGGCACAAAAATAGAGCAGAAGGAAATAAAAGGGGGAAAAAAAGCTAGAACTTGAATGCTGAAAAACAACAGGTACTTTTAGACTAGCACAGACTTGTTGATAGAATGCTAAAATCTTTACAGAGCTAGGTAGAAATGCAGAATTTTACCCATCTTTAATAAATTAATCAAACAAATGTCTTTATATAGCAGTTTTTCTTTCCTCAGGCTGAATTTAAACTTGTTAATTTTTGCATCTGGAAGTTATTTAGATCCAAGACATGCCTAGGCTAGACAGTAGCTGTTTTATGTTTCTTCACAGAGCCCTGTGCGAAGGAGGAGCTGTTTCAGCTAAGCATGGAGGCTGCAGGCAGGAGATAATAGTTGGTACTACTGGCAGAAGTGGGCTCTCATTTAGTGCCCGTCAGCTGTTGCACATGATTGCTGTCAGTCACTGCCAACTCAGGTTGAGTTCATATTAGTGGTTTAGAAATGAAAAAGAAAAAATGCTGATTAGCTCCTAGTGCTGCCCCTTTGGTATCTTTGCTGTATCTTGCAGTACCTGCAGACCACAGTGCAGGGCAAATCCTAATGCATTTTACAGATCCCTGAACCAGGCATCAATCAGTAGTGCTGGTTTTGTGACAGCAAAAGACAGAGCATGCCGTGGTTGCATGTAACTTACCTGCTGCTGAAGCCAGTTGAAGTGGGGTCTCAGCGTAGTTGTCTTCTCCACTGTTGACAGCAGAGCCCTCAACGTGGGCACCAGCATCCAAGAGTAGCTGCAATAGATGCATTAAAAACAAGGATTTGAGAAAACAGCAGTGCAGCGATGCACACCAGAAAAGGCTGTGTGCTAGGAAGGAAAACCAGAAGATTCATGATGTGTGCATGCACACAAAGGGAACATCTCAAAGGCAAAAGCCTTTTTGCAGGGCAAGTTTCTCATGTGTGTCTTTGATCATCCTAGGGCTAAAGCCTCTTCACAAATGTCAGTTCAGAGATTTCTTTTCTTTTCCTTTACTGTACTTTCAGCAGTGAGTTTATGCTTAAAAAAAAATAAAATTCTCAGCTGACATCTCTTATTATGAACTTGGTTTTACTGCTTGTAATTTCCCAACTCAAAAGAGCTCTGCAGTCAGAGTGTCTCTTGAGCATAGGGAGTTCATCTTATTTAGTCTCATGATGTGGGCAGGAAGCAGGATACACCTTCAGGGAATTAACCCTGGAGGCCAAACATAGCCCTTGGTCTCTCCCAAGCCTTGTGGAGCCTGTCTAAGAAGGCTCTAGCAGCCTTAGTGATTTGCCATGCACGGAAGTGGCTTTCTTTGAACACACCAAGCTACTCACAAGGCAACTGCAAATATCCTAGATAAAGGAGTGGTTATGCATCTCCTATGGCCAAGCAGTGCTGGCAGTCAGCAGCAGAGGGGCGCTCACTCAGAGCAGCACCACTGTAGCAACATTGATGAGCACTGTGCTCCAGCCAGCAGCAGAGGTTCTTCCTCTGAGCGTGAGTGTCCAGATGGCTGTGACGGGTAACGCTGTCACAATTAAGCAGTTTCGGCCATCCCTGATTAAAGGCACTGGCACATACATTCACATTTTTATTATAAAACTAGAAGAGTTTTGTAGGGCTTGACAATCGGTTCATTGGCTAGTTTGCCAATGAATAGCTGAGATGCCAACTATTTCAGGTAATTATCCTATGGTAGGCCTTACCTGGAACAGTGATTTCATACACAGAATCAAGAGAAATCTCTCATCAACCCTTTAAAAGATGCTTGCTGAAGGAAAGATTTTGTGTAATCCTTAAAAATTTTAAAGCAAACAATGGTGGGTATGCAGTCCTGTAGGAGCTGTGATCCATCTGGCTACAGCTCCTAGGAGAATCACACCCTTATCTCTCATGTAAATTAAGGCTGCCCAGCCCTTGCAGTACCAAAGGCTGTGTTGGCAATTTGCCACTTGAGATCAAGTATTTGTAATTATTTACAAACATATACAAAACGTGACTATACAACCCCCATTTGCTTACATCTTTTTTTCCCTTTGAGCAGAAGGCAAATTAAATTCAGCAGTCACTGTCTTGTTTTGCTATTGGTTTTGAGTTCCCCTTGAAGTCTGAGCAGAATATCAAGGATTACACTCTATTCTGCTGCCCTTGCATTTATTCCATGGAAGAGGGAGCAGGGTGTGAGGATGCTTAAGCACTTCAGTCCCTCAGTATCTTGGGCAAAGAGTCCTGACCGAAGACTTTCTTCTGCTTACCTGAACAACAGATATATGCCCATGTAACACAGCAAAGGTGAGAGCAGTCCAGTGCCGGCTGTCAGGATGGACTGAAGGGTATCGTGGAGAGGTACTGGGAACCTGGGCAAGGAAACCAGGTAGTTATTAACCACTGCAGCATCTGTCTTCCATAATCTTCAGATTTCCACATAACTGGCTCTCCCTTTGAAAATGATGGCCCCAGGGAGCAGTAACAAATACCATTTAGTAAACACTGCCAGCACAGCTCACTCTGTCCGGTCCTCTGGGCATTTTTAATGGGCTTACTGGTTTCTCCTAGTGGCAGCTCTTTAAGGAAGGAGGCCCCTTCACCCCACCATGCCTATTAGACATGCCAGTAAGTGCTCCAAGAAGTCCTGAAGGTATTTTCCCCTCTCCCAAACCTCTGAAGCAGCAACTTCTGAAAGAAGTGCCTTGCCCTCAGATTGTGGCAGAATCTTCCAGAAACGAAGACCTCAGTTAGTAGGAGAAATTTGATAGTGATTTAATTACTGCTCTCCCTAATTTACAGACTAAGGATGAATGATGATGAGGAGGAGGTGGTATGCCATTACTTACTGGTATATCTAAATTTGCTCCAGCATCTATAAGCATTTGGACCATTGCTTCATCTCCAGCAGCACACGCATACATCAGTGGGGTCATACCCTTTAGGGGAGGAAAAAAAAGTTACCTTTCTATATCAACAGCAGATCTGTCATGGATACAGAGTTTGAATGATAGGTACAGAGTGTGAGTGTGGGTGTGGGTGTGTGTGCATAGGTATACATTGAAAATGTTTTGGTTTCAGTGTAGGGCTGGCTCAACATGGAAAGGCACTGTGGTCAAAAATCAGAGGTCAAGACTGCTACAGTTACTGAGCTTCATAGGCTGCAAAAAAGAAATAGCTTTTTTTTCTTCTTCTTCTTTTTTTGTACCATTTGAGGCCATAAATAAATGACAGTAGCAAGTCCTCAACGTTTCCAAAGCTGCCTACAAAGCAGGGTCCTTACACAGAAGAAAAGCAAAACTTCTCCCAGTTTGCTGGCTGGCTGCAGAGGAGTGTCATGATACTACAGTGCTTGTTCACAGGGCAAAATATCAGAACGGGGCAGTTCTGCTCTAGAAGAATGGAAGTTCTTAGGGCTACATGAGCAGAAACTACAAAAACTTAAGGAAAAAAAAATAATGAAGGAAGTAAATGGCAGACTTTCATAATATAAATCTGCCACTTTAACAAAGTCGATGTCAAGGGCACCTGTGAAATGATACGTCTGTGATCAGAAAACTGATGTGGGATATGCAAATATAAGGTGACTGCATAGTTAAATGTAGTCTTCGGCAGGAGCAGTTCTGCCCACGTTTGTATGCATTTTCATATACCTTTTAAATTGCAGGATGCTAGAAAATACCGTGGAAGATTTACTCATTTCACAACTGGCTCTGAAAACCTTTCTACTTGCATGTAAATCCTCCCTACTGGTAAATAACGTATTGTTTTTGAGACGTGACAGGTTTTTCTCATTGCTGTGACATCTATAATGAATGTTTATTTGGGAGAGGTGGATGTTGTTTTTTTATTATTATTATTATTTTTAATTAGAAGGTAAATCAGTGCATTGAATGATGTCCCAGAGAGCAGACTGCTGTTACTTGATGGAACTGACAGCACAAACGGAGGCAGCTAAAGACTTCCCAGAGTAACAAGTTCTTATGCTTAAACACAGCTGAGGAGGGAACAGGTGAAAATAAAGCATGATGAGCTTTCAGCAAAGCTAATGCTGACTGATATCAGTGCTAGTGGGATTCTCTGTGCTGTTTCATCTATCACACTGCATTGAGAACAGACAGTTCACTTCAAACAGGCAACCTACACGGAAAGGAACACATAATTTGATGCAAAAATTGTGCGTGCGTATGTTTATATGGCACACCTGATCATCCATGGTATTAACTCCATCGGCTCCCAGTGCATCTATTGCTTGATTGATCAGATCTGTCCTTCCGCAGTTCAACATTCGGAAACCCAGATCCTGCTGGAATCTTTCAGTAGCAGCCTTAGCATCCAGTCTCCGGAAGGAACTAAAGCAGCATTCAGGTCTGTGGAGGACAAAACAACTTATGGATTTTTTGTCTTTTTTTTTTTTTAAACATCACCTCCTCCTACAGAAATCAGGCTTATGAAATGTCATGGTTTTACCTACTGCACACCATGTAATCATTTCTGAAGCAATCTGGCTAAACTTCAGTCATACTGGAAATAGAAGCTTTAGTTCTTAGGGACAAACAATAAATTCTTTTACTATTACAGGAAAAAAAATGGTGCCAAGAAGAGGAATTTCATCAGTGCTTTCTGTGGGAGGGGCAGAAAGAAATCCTTATTCCCTGTCACTCAGCCTTTCACTTCAAGGGCATCTGTGGACCAGACTACTGCAGCAGTGTGGTGGGAGGGCTCACAGGGTGCAAACCTGCAGCAACTGAGTTATCATTCATTCTGCTGCATGATAGGACGTGGCTGTAACATGATAGTGCATCATACATAGACAAGAACATATTCCAAGGAGGAGAAAGAGATGTAGAGAAGGTTACACGTATACAAAACGCCAGCCAAGTAGTAGTACTATAATGAGAACATTAGGCTGTCTGACTGCTGGATGGTTATTCTGAAGGAAGATCCTTATTTTTCAGATTGTTCTCTGAAAACAAAAAAAAAACTCAACAAATTTCAAAAAAAGCCCCCCCAAAAATATCAAATCTCATCTCTTCTCCTGTTCCTCATGGAAATGAGGTAATGTTTCTGTGAGGCTCTGTTAACTCCTTATCCTCCAGGTAACTATCAGATAGTCTTCATCTCATTTGGAAGTAGTCCAGAAATGTAAATCCCTCTGCTTGTGCTGAGAGCTGTCAGTTCCAGAGCTGGAGGCCTATCTCCCTCACTGACCAAACATTCCCAAACTGGAGGTGAGCACTGATACGCTCAGCTCTTTGATGCTATTTCAGGGTGAGTGCCTTCCCTACTAGTTGTCTGGTTTCATCACAAGCTCCTTCTGCAACCTGTCAGTGAGTGAGATAGTAGTTCGCCAAGTTCCTTTGAAAAGTGAGACTCTTTCAAGGAGGCTGACCTGGAAACTCTGTATAGGCTGCCAGATAAGTAAAACAGAAGAAAGACTTGGGATGGATCGTACCCAAGTATTAATTCAACTGCACATTTTGTATGCTTCTGAACTACATTGGGGCTGCTGACAAATAGGGCCCAGCTGCAATGTAAAATATGCTGAGTTCACAAAACACTCCTGGGCCTGGTGAGCAGTCCCATTGCATGTGGGAAAACAGCATCACTGCAGCTGCATCAGGGTGCAATTTGAGGTGCAGTCAGCAGGGAAGCAGAGTGACAGTCTCAGAGTCACCCGCTCTTTGGAGATACATCCATAAATAAAATGCAGCTCCCAGGCAGTGAGAGCAGATATCTGATCAGAAGAGAAGATCTCCCAGTTATCCAGATCCTGGGTTAGGACACATGCAGTACAGTAAGGCTTACTGTTAGACATATTTGAATCCTAAACAGAGCCTAAGTAATAAATCATCTTGCTCTAGTAAGGAAATTGGCATAGTATAATGATGCTGCAATATTATTATATAGTAATGGTAACATATTCTATATAATCACTATTATTATCCTATGCAAATAAGTGAAACAAGACATTATAAACTTGAAAGCTGTTGAACCTTACAGAATAAATTACTTTTTTTTTAAGTACAGGTATCTGTTTTTACACACTGATTCTATTTTGCTAAGAGGCACAAGCCACCCTGCGCTGTTGGAGCAAAGGGAGAGGGATGGGGGCACCATGCACTGCTGAGCCCTGCAGAGCAAAGAGCAAAGCAAGGCATTGTAGAGAGCTGTCAGAGGGACAGAGCAAAGAGGTGGGCTGCAGTTCTTGGCTTGGAAGTGCTGGGAGCACATCTGGAGTCAGCAATCTGAAGTTACTATTTATGGGCTTTGCTCCTCAGGGACCTGCAAGCTCAGCCCATGCAAAACTTCCCAATAGAAAAATACTGTATACACGCCGGTCTGTAGTAATTGCTTGACAGCATGCACTTCTGTGGTAGAGGCAAAGCAGCTTTTTCTTTTAGAGTGTGATAAAAGCTACAGCATTCTCCATGAGCCAGGGAAAGAGCTCACACACGCACAACTGCTGTGCAGCAGCTGTACCCACAGCAGGTTTTCCATGCGTGACTTGTTACCCTGTCAGAGAGAGGCAAACTCGCACGCTTCCTAGGATAAAGCTTGCACCCGTGCAATGCCCAGATGGCAGCTCCTGTGTATGCTTGGCTTCCCCCTGCCTGTGGATGGAGAGCACAGGCTGTCTCTTAAGTGTTTTGTTTTTCCTCACACTGGAAACAAAAACAAGCACCCAAATCCCTGCCTTATTATTTAAGGTATGATCTATAAAGTAAGGGACCACCTGTGTTTTGTGTGCCAATGTGTACAAAAAAAACTACCACAGAGATAGAGAGGGGTGCCTTTGAGGTGCAGAATTTGGATTCAGTTTTGAAAGAAAAAGACAGAAGTGGCATTCATCATTACTTATGTGTCCAGCCCCCTCATTTAACCCATAGTCAATATGGCAGATAAAATTCACTCAAGAAAACCTGCAGTAGTGTTCAAGATATAACTCTGGTAGCAAAAGCAGTGCTAGTGACAGCAACTTTGAAAGACAACAAACAGTGAGTAAAATACCTATGATGTGCTAATGAACCAGGCTAATTATAAATCCTTGTTCGGTGTACATGTGAGAGGAGGATATTAATAGGTACTTAGGCTTTTCGCCAGGGCATCTGAGAAAGCAAAAGATTATCTTATAATTAAGACTGAGGCATAAATGAGTGAATATTTATATTGCAATCTTTCTGTCTCATTCTTCCTGCACAACTTCTGGCAAGACAAAATCCTTCTACCCCAACTGTGGTGTTAGGCCAAAGGTTCTTTATCTCCTCCTAAAACCTTGAGCACGTATTACATATACAGTATTCTCAGATCCCACTCCTATGAAACATGCGAAGTAGAGCACTCAGTCCACCTACTTGAGCTGCCTGGGCTCACAGTCCAGCCCAGGTAAAAGCAGCCTGGCTGTCTGCCTGATGTCATCACTGTCCACTGTTAAGCTGCGCCGGTGCTCAGCATAGGTGATAGCCACTCGCATCCACTCCATCAGCGGCGGCAGAAGCATGAAGGGACTGTGTAAACAAGGAGAAAACATGCCATGGTTAATGTGGGTCTGCTGTGTTCTACTGGGACTCAGCATCAGCACATTTCATCACTTCCTCTGCCTGCATGTGAGAGGCAATCAAATAAAGCCCACCCTGCAAAGGTAGCTCTGTCCTCCTGCTCAACAAGGCAGCAGATCAGCAGGTGAGAGACTGTGCACAATTGACCCTTTAAGACCACTGCAGAACTGCTGCAGCAGCTTTGCTTTTATGTCATTTTCCCCAGCAAAACTTGCAACACTTTGGACTCAGGGACAAATGAGTAGAATCCAAGAAATAACCAACATGGAGACAACTCAGAGGAAGAAAACATGTATAAGAAACAACAAATTGTAAGCACTTGCAGAAAAAAACCCAACAATTTACTTGGTCTTAATTTGTACAGCACCCACACAGTGAGGTTTTAGTCTATATCAGGAATTGCAAGGCAATAAAGCAACATAAATATAGCATTAACAACATTTTGGGATAGCATATGAACGGCCCCCCCCCCAACTCCCATGAATGAAAACAACACTAAAATTACCCAATAATGTATGGGTATCATAACACTCATACACAACATATCTCATCTCTCCTCCCACTACACAGTCAGAGTGATCTGTTATTTGCTTGATTTCCCCCCAGGGATACCTGCCACTGTGATGTGAGGCTCAGAAGTGCCAGCTGTAATTGGAAACACCTCTCCCATTTCTAGTAATGAGTTTACTCATGCTGAAAAAAAGCCCTTTTCATTTAAGCGTTCAAAAGAAAATAACTGAGGAGATAAGGTACAAGTTCCTTTATAAAGCTGGAAGTAAAAAGATGCATACCAGAAAATATAAAATGATATTAATGAAAGCAGCTGAACCCATGAAAGGCATTTTCAAAGCAGTGCACGTATATGTGTGCGCACATCTGCCATCACAGTGAGAGAGAGCAGCGCCGATCCCATTAGAAATCATTTTATCAATAATGAGATTTGTAAGCAGAACTGCCTTTGGATGGCTTTGAACATCCTTCAGGCTGGAATGATTCTACCCCATCTAATATGTCCTAGCTCTTTCAATTTTACCAGTTGCAAAGCGCACTCTAATAAGTTGCCATTTTCTACTCCCAAACAAGCCTGCTTATTTTCCCTCTGCTCCTTTCCTTCTCAGTGGCAAAGAAATATCTACAAAATCACATGTCTGTCTAAATATCTGATCAATCCAGGACCGCCAGAGCAAGAGTGTTCTCAACGTGACTTGCTGCTTTTACCAGCGTTCTTCTACATCAATCAACTATAATATTAGGGCTCCTACATCCTTCACTATGAAAACCTTGCAGTAGCTCACCAGCTGAGAGACCTTGAAGCTCAGCTTTAATTCCCCAGCCCATTTAAGCTTACTAACTCACTCCAGATCTGTGGGATGATCACTGCAGCCAATAACCAGCTCAGAGTTGACTGACTGCCCTGAGGGAAGAGCAGCAATCCAGACAACTCGTGTTTGGGAGATGTATTCAGCAGTTGGCTCCAGAGAACTTCTTTCTGGCCTACAACAGAGCCAGCATTTACACCTTTTAGCTTCAGGCATCGAAGGGAGGAGCCTAAATTCAGTATCTAAACTGGCTCTGTGTTTAGCAGAGCCTCTAGTCTCCTCCCAGAATGGCGAGCACAGAAAGACATGCTTAAAAGGACTAGAATGAAACACTCAAGTGCAATTAATTAATCACCCAACTTACAAGTAAACATATCTGGAACCTTTTGTGGCTGTGCACAATTTTGGCCACATCACAGCATCCCTGAAGCTTTCAAATTGGGATCATCACTGGACAGAGAACCATGCTGATCCAGCAGAGACCAGATTGCCTTCCAGGTAGTGAGCCAAATCTGGGTAGCTGTTATGCTGCTGCAATAAGCTGTGCTCAGCCAGCAGAAAATACCATTGAGTCTGCACCAGAAATAACACGTACTAGGAAGAATCCTCCATTTTTTAAACACTGGCATGTGCCAGGATCCTAAATGGATTGCAGGCACAAGCAGATCTTGAACAACAAAAGCCTGGCTGGGAAGGAAAGGGAAGGAAAAGTTGTTCGTTTTAAATAACAAGAGATTTTTCCAAAGGCTTTAAAACTCACCTTAGTATGCTACTTAGTTACCCTGCATCAAAGGAGAACAGACTTCACACTGCAGTAAGTGTCAGAAAGGATGACTTTCTCTTGCTGCTGTCCTAATCTGTCCCAGTCACACCACTCACTTCACTATGCAAGCAAATAAATAATTATTCTATCAGTAATGAGCTCAATCTCTATTTTGCTTACAGGCTCTATTTCCCCAGAAAATTTCAAGCTTGAGGATGGAATTTCTGTTCTTCCTTCTGTTCCTTTCTTCACAGTATGCTTGTGGGCATGCTAGCAGCAGCACTTCTTCACTCATTTTCTCCCTGACAATACATTACGCAAGCAGCATGATCTAAGCAGGGAGAGATGCAGTTCAGCTGAAGTAAATGCCAACGCTGGGTTGCACTGCACTAAGAAAATAAATGCAATTATTCTTTTTTTCCAGAAAATAAATGCAACTGTCATCCCTATGGCTCTTAACCTGGGCTTCTGTCTGCCTCTAGGGAAACACTGATCATTTCACAGTCTGAAAAACACTGGAGGAGGATGGAGGGGTGAAAACTCCACGGAAAATTAACTGGGAAGATGCCGCAAGCTAAAAAATGAATTTCTATCTATGTATTTCTGCCTGTGCCATGTTCTGGACAGTGCATTTTCCTCATAATTTTCTGACATTTGGAAGCATTTGGCAGCTCATTAAATTCTGCACATGAAGCGATCCAGCCCTGGGAAACTGTCGTATTCCCAGCAGCAGTTCACTGGGGGCACACACTGTGTTTTCTATGAAGAATGCCATCACTGCTTTGTTCAGTTTCTTGTCATCCTGCCTTATAAGAGAGCAATTTTACATGTAAACTGAGATAGTATACAGCAGTAAAAAGTGAAATGAACACTCCTCGCTTACTACATGCCTTGTAAAGAAACACAGTAACATCTGAGAACACCACGAGCACCAATATTTTATCCATCACTTGCTTAACATTTGCTCCACTTTGAACCGGTCAGCCCTGCCATTGCCAGAGGATCAGGTTGGAGATGTGCTCTGAGAAAGAATGGAATCTATTGTTGTTGTTTTCCCCTCATTTGATCAAAAATGCATTCTTCTATGAAGACATAATCAAGAAGGATGGTGGCAGCCACACTTGGCAGAGAACTTACAGCAAGTTCATTTGTTGAAAGGGTTTGTAGCTTTTCCCTGGAAATGTGCTGCACTTAACTGATTACAATTGCCTAGGACACGACTGGCATGTGGGGATCATGGGTGGCAATCTCTGAGGATATGCTGCGGGATCACAGACTTTCAGTGTTAGGTCATTCATCACAAAGAAACTAGTCTCCAAAGCCAGCTCTAGTCAAAATTTTTAAGAACCCTAAGGCCAAGGCATTTTTGGCAGAGGGAAATTAATTGTGTGCAGAGAAGGCGAGACCTCCACAGGAGTCAGAAGATGATGCCATTGGTATGCCATTCAACACTGAATGTTAAGAAAATGCTCGTGGAGCTTCAGTTTTGGAGGTGAGGAACACCTGGCTTTTCAAATGAAAAGAGTAAGTCTCCCTACAGGGAACTTGCACAGTGCCAAATTCCTCCCTCCTGCCTGGAGGGTCCAGTGACAAGATTGATGAATAAAGGGGGAGTGGAGAAGGAGGAGATGTTTTGCCTGCTGCCACTTCTTTTCCTTCTGTTTAGCTACAGCATACGATACTGAAAAAGCTCTCAGTATTACCTGTTTCCCACTTTCTCCCCCCATCTTTGTTGCTGTTGTTGTTGTTTTTAAAAGGAATGAGCTTAAAAGTCGCTTTGCAAATGTGCAGGAAGGTAAAGGAGCAGTGTGCCAAGCAGGAATATTGGTGACTGTCCTGTGGCCAAGCAAGCTCCTAATGAGGGGTCCTGGGAGACAGACGTACAGTGAGCAGAACTATGTAGGGGTAAAAAAAGTGGGAATAAGATCGATCTACAGGTATATGGTGATTTGTGTAGGAAGGCAGCCAAGTGATGCGCTGTTTGAACTTTACACCAAGACAGAAAAAACTCAAGTATGACAACAGAGTCAAAAAGAAAAAAGAATAATGTTTAACGAGCTGGAGAAGGAAAAGACTCTGAGGCAAGACAGAGTATCCCAAACCAAACCATTTAATGTCAAAGTAGAAAACAGAGGCAAACTTAAAGCTTGGATTCTCAAACATTAAACCATTCTGCAAGTTGCAGCAAAGAAAGTTCACTGGGTATGTAATTATATGTGAATAAAGTAACAAGAAAAACACAAAATCTTTACTCCAAAACACAACCAGCTTAAGCCTGGAGCCATTCCTTTCATATTCAAGATATTTTACTGAATTTGCAAAAACCTACCACATTTACAAAGAAAAGATAGGAATTGCCATCGCCGTTCTGATCCAAAGATCATCTCAACTAATGCCACGTCTTTCAAAGCAAAGAGTCCCAGCTCTTCACAGAAATGGAAAAAGAAATCTAATAGCAGCCAACTGGCCTAAAGGGAATGTTTTCTTCTGAATTCCCTTGAAACAATGATTGGCTCATGTCTTAGAAGATAAAGAGATTTTAGTGGATCATTATCAAGCTGCTAAGGTTTGGCTTGGTTCTGCCACAACAGTAACTTCCAGAGTTTAGTGAGTTATCCTTCAGTGGGACACTAACAGAATGAAAAACATCTGGATAATATTACATTTATTGGGATCCTTTCTGCACTGAGTCTGCCTCCACAATTTCCTCTGCTGATAGAGCATAAAACGATACAAGAATAGTTTTAATCTAGAAATGGCAGTTCTGATCTTTACTAGCAACCACAGAAATCATTTTTTTCTGCTCTTGTCTGCAAGCTTCACTGAGAAATGAGACAGGTTTTATTCTACATTAGCTACAAATCACAATAAAGAACTCATTAAAAAAGCTCACTAAAAAAAAGCATTAAGTACATGGGTACTCACTAAGAATCCTAAAAAGATACTTTAGTGTATGATTTCCTTATTGTTTCTTGTTTTAGCAACAGGGAAAAACAATTTTCAGACTGAAAACAAATGCTTCTGTTGTTCTAGAATGTGCCATGTGTACTCTAGAAACACATTTGTAACATCTGTATGCTGTGGCAAAAGGAACTCAGTTTATAGGCAGATGTAAAATAATTAAAACCAACTTAAACCATACGTAGGTGATGATAAGAGTCAGATAAATACACACGATAGCTTTAAGTATAACAACATTGCCATAATGATGTAGTTAAGGATGTGACTTACTTCCATCTGCCTCAAGAGCACACAGAGCCATTTGATCCCTATCACTGCAAGTAATCACCTCAACAGAGGAGACATCATGGAGTGGAATACCACTGGATTTGCTCTTCTGCTCCTCCCCACTCTTTGACATCCTAAAGTTCTCCAAATGTTAAGGCTTACTGCAAACAATCAGGCAGGTGAACTGAGGGGCAAATTCTTGCATAACTCTGGACCTAACTGCAGTCTTAAGCCCGAACCAATAGACAGCTCTATGCTTAAATCACTTGCATGAAGGTTAGATGCAACTTTGTTGACAGATTTGCTGAATCTCATGCTTCACACTGAAAACAGCACTTGCCAATGATGCATGTGTGAGCTTGTAATACCAGACAAGCAGAGGCCAATTCTGTACATCCCTGAGGGCCCTGGGTCTCAAATGCAGCATCTGTGTGGCTGTGAGCTTCCCCAGATCTTCACACAGCAGATCAGCAGCTCTGGTCAGGTCTGGACTTTATAATGAACTGCTCATTTGCATCACATCTGTTGAGCCTTTCCCATATAAAAAGGTAACCATTCTGGCTTCCAAGCCTCTCCCATTTTGCCAGGATAAGGCCTTTCACTGTAGCTGCTCTGAAGGAAGCTTACACCCCTCTGCTGCCCCTCAGGCCTGATGTGGCCAGCAGCAAGGACACCTCACTTCTGCATGCCTCTCACACATTACTCTCTGCTGCTTGTGGTGTTACAGTTCAAGTTTCTGAAGGCCCATACAGCTTGTCTTCAGTTACACAACTGGTCACAATCTGCACCAACCTTTCAGCTGTCAGTAAAATTTATTTGTGTGCAAAATATGAAGAATTCCCTTTGTGCCCTTGTACTTGTGTTTTTAAGCCATTAGCAGACTACCATAAAAAGAGAAAAGAGAGAGTCAATTATTGTGGATTTTCTGGGTAATTCAGTCAAAAGGACCACTGAGAATCTGCAGAACAACCAGAAGAGGCCGGTGTGGTTTGTTCCAACCTGAATCGGTTTGATATTTAGGGCCCCACAATCAGGAGCCACCCAAACAGACCGACTGAAAAGATGTTGCCATGTGCTACAAGCACAATTCCTGCTGCAAAAGAAAACACCGATCCAGTTTGGAGCAAAACATGAGTGCAAACTACAAGCATTAACTGAAAGAGCCTGTAACAACATGCTATGTGATAGGCAGAAACAAACACAGGCAGAAAGCCAGAATGGGTTGTCTATTATTCTTGGATTAACCTTGATCTTGTGACCAGAAAAACCAAGAGGTATTCTTACGGTTCATTCCAGGTGCAAGGCTAGCAAATGAAAGCAAACCACAGTGCACTACCTGCAAGAAGATTTACCTGGGTTCAGTGTGATTCTTCACTATCCAGTGTTACAACTCCTCCTCCATCTTTTTTTTTTTTTTTTTTTTTTTTTTTGCCCATTATGGTTAATTCCTGCAAACACTAGTCAGATGGAGATAACAGGCCTGTTAGTTACAACTTCAGTCATGCCAATGTGCATATGTTAAAAACATATGCTGATTTCTCAAGCCAAAACCAATCTGCCAGATTCAATCACAGAACTAATTTTCAGGGCCCAGTTGTAAAATCTTGAATGCAGAGCATTGCCATGCTTACAAAAATTGCCTGAAGCTCCTGAGTCGCAATTGTGGGAACAAAGAGCCAGTAAGAGAAATATTTTTGGTGCAGTTCTGGAATACTCAGAGCTGTTTAATTATAACTGTAAAAGTTTGCTCTGCTGAACAAAGACAATCCTGAACAAAGCACAGTTTTAACAATAAATAGGGAAACATTTCCATTTATTTTACAGCACAAACTAAAATCTGATTCATATTTCATAAGACAATTTTTCAAGCATAAGATATTGGTAGATAGAAGCTAAACATTTAAAGACTAAAAGATGATTCTTTCATATTTCAGAACAGCAAAAAGGTAGATGAAACTTTTATTTCCATTGCTTGACTGATGTTATACTTCTGTGCTATGTCATGCTACTGTGTGCATGGCCTCCTTGTAAAGTAATCTCACCTGACACCAATGTCAATGTATTCCTAATGAAAACGTAAATAATCTTTAGGCTTTTTACATTCGTGCAAGTTTAGCATGAAGGCATGAGAATCACCCCAGTACGTGCAGATGAACAGAACTGATTTTGGAGCTCTCTTAGGTAAACAAAAATCAGGCATTCATTCCAGTCAGTGATGTAATTATGTAACTCAGGTTCTGGCTGCTGTACTACAATCACAGAAGATTTCACTAAATAACCAAAATTTTAGAACCCATTTTCTTGAATAAAAGGCAATCAAGCCCACAGGGTGTAGCATTTGTGAATGAATAGGCAGTACTCATCTCTCTAAGCCAGTGCCAGGTAACACATGACACACGGCATTAATGAAAGAACATGACGAGGAGTTACATCACTGCTAGCTGAAATAGATGCAACTGCAGCATTTTTAAAATTATTTTGTGAGAGAACACTGAGCCTTACTAGCAAGCTGTTCAATGAACATACTCCTCTCAGACCTACAAAGATCTTTCATTTTGTTCCTCAAGCTCCTGCTGTACAGAAATAGAGTATATACACACTTAGTGAATGTCAGTTAGAATTCTGTGTTTCAGTACCTCAATATATACCTGCCTGCTCCAGTCAGTAAGTTCAAATGCAAAGGAAGAATAAAATGCACATGGAAGGTGACAAACCAAGATCTTTCTTCCCAGAGCTTTTACCTGAAAGAAAACCAAAGCAGCAAAAATTTCTGAGGAATAAAGCAGTTTTCACTTGCCTTTCTTCACCTTTGTTACCTCTGAGCCTTGAGTACATGCTGGAACTGTACATAGTGAGAATGGCAATGCATCACTACACCTGGGTAAATGCCTTTTCTGTAGGTAGTCAACTAAGTTAGTTTGGTCACCTACCCCTGAACAAAGATTAAGCAAAATAAGCAACTCAACATAGAGATTTTTGCAGACAAAAAGAGGATCCAAAGTGAGTTAATTGAACTATTGCAACATTTCTTGTATAAGGAAGAATAGGATACCCAGATGGAAAGTCATTTAAGGAACATATGTTTCTGTGGTGTTCCAATGCATCAAAATTCTTCAGAGAGAACCTTCCCAAAAAGTTTGGCAGCCACATCAGGGAACTCAGCACAGCTACCTGGCACAGTGCAGTGCTGCATAAAGGTAACTCTTAATCGCACTTTCTGGATACTGGAAGCAATATAATTGCAGCAAGATGCATTCTGAGCAGCTTACAATAGTCCTGTTATAATTTCATGCTGAACTACTTATACTCCTCTCAAATAGCTTATCAATCTTCTCCTAGTGTTATCTTGTGGATAACTCATACTTCTGTACTGAAAAATCTTAGCAGTTCTAAAGCACTTGTATCAGAAGATCCTACAACTCTTTGGAAGTATATCTTTGAAGGGAGTTGAAGTGGTTAAGAATGGCTAAGTGAATAGTAGCAGCTTTCCAGCAAGCTTAGGAATAAATACTTACAGCCTCTGTTTCTCTGCCCTGATCTCTAGCCTTTAAGATATACTTTCTAAACCATGCAAGAAAGATCTTTAGGTACAAAGTCTTCAGTTGAACTGAAGATCCCAGCAGTTTGACTTAATGTACCTCTTTCAGCAGCACTGCTTCAGATTTACACTGATAAGCACAGAGTGTAAAATATGGTTCATCATCTTTCCTCTCTGAGCAAACACATCAGACCAGCATGCATTGTATCAGCACGTGCTTGCTTAGCCCCAGAAGAATCCACAAACCAGAGCTGAATCTGCTTAGACATGTACCTCATTTGAATAGGATTTGTATCGCAGAGCAGGCATACTTTTAAAAACAGTCAGCTCAGCATTTACCATAAGAACACTTGATGAAAACTGCACAGTTTAGCATCCTAAGTGACAACCAGGTCATGGCTGTACATGCACTTGTAGGTAGGGGACCAGGAAATGCAAACTGCCAGAGTCTCCTTTAAAAGGAGACAAAGCAGAGACATACAATCTAGGATTACCCCAGGGAAAGCTTAGTTTCTAATCCCCACAAGGTCAAAGAGAAAGAATGATTGTTGCTATTACCATAAATTATACCCAGAAACGTTTACTCTTCAGAAGAGCTTAGCTCTCAGGTCTCTGTAACAAAGACGTCAGGAGCAATAAGAGAGAAAACCCCAACAATCTGCCAACCATGGCTGCTGCACTGCAAAAACCCCAAATTGTGTCTTTATTTAGCTGATGCTTTAATAAGGGCCATGCTAACTCCTTCCTCAGGAAACAGGCAAGTTCTGCACGTCTGTAATTTAGTCCAACAGGAAATAATATTAACTTCGATTGGAAACAGCAATTACTGAAAAAGAAGAAACTTGCTGGCTTTTTCCCATCATTCTTGGCAATATTTTCAGAACTTTTCATCCACAGTCACTACTTTTTGCTTATACTGCTTACAGGAGCACTGTGGTTATCTTTGAAGAACTATCTTTAGGAAAAAATGGAGACAGATTGATATTAAATGACAAATAGAGGCTCAGTCAGTCCTCTACAACTTTAACAGGTAGCTGCTGTCCCAAAGCTGAAAAAATGAAGCCAGGAGACCTTGCTTTATTCGCCTCTGTATTTGTAAAATACCTTTTTCCTAACACTCACTATAACAGTTCTGTTCTAACTCTTCCTGCATCACTGTTCCTTCCTTTTTTCTTTTTTATTTTTATGCTACTTGGCTGCTTAATCTTCTGATGGTGGAATAGCAAACAATAAACAATACATAACATAGAGGGTCTACAGGCACTGAGCATTTGTTTGTACTAGCCTGGAAAATACAAGCAACAAATTCAACAGGCTCTTATTTTCTCCTACCTTCTTTTTGATCTGAGCAGATGGAAACTTAAGTGCAGAAGCCAAGAACTTAACACTGAAATCTTCACAGCAGTTACGGTAATTACTGTAGCTGTAGTTACAGCAATTGCAGAGTGGTAGCATACACACACACAACGGCTGTCATCTCTTTGTTACTAAAGAAATGAGCCAACAATTGGCTGTGTAGTTCTCAAACATTTTTACAAGTAAGAGACGTGCCAGAAATGGCTTTGGGTCAAAGCCTGTAAGCTCTGACATCTACTGTAACAGTGTTTTTCAGAAGAAACTTTTGTAACAGCCAGGGCAAAGACTGTCAAAAGGTGGTACTGCTTCTCCAGGTAAGTGGTAAGGAATAGTTATTACCTGCTAAGAGAACAGACAGATCTCCAGAAGTATTTATGGACACTTATCAATGACTGGGAAATTACCAGGTGACAGACACAGAGCAACTTTAAGGGACAAAAACTGCCACTAGAACCACAGAACAGCTGAGGTTGCACGGCACCCCTGGAGATGGTTTTGTTCAAAGCAGGGTCAGCGAGAGCAGATTGCTCAGGACCATGACCATTGGGCTTCTGGTTACTTCCAAGGACAGAGCCTATACAACCAACAGTGACAACTTGCTACAGTGTTCTTATCATAGCACCCCAGGGCTCACTGCTGGGGCCACTTCTGTTTAACATCTTCATTGATGATCTTGATGAGAAGATTGAGTACACCCTCAGTAAGTTTGCAGACAACACCAAGTTGGGAGGGAGTGTTGATCTGCCAGAGGGAAGAAGGTCACTACAGAGGGATCTGGATAGACTGGATTGATGAACCAAGGCTAACAGCATGAGTTTCAATGAGGCCAAGTGTCAGGTCCTGCATTTTGGTCACAGCAGCCCCAGGCAACCAACCCAGGCATGGGGAAGAGTGGCTGGAAAGCTGCCTGATGGAAAGGGACCTCAGTGTGCTGACCGACAGCAGACTGAATATGAGCCAGCAGTGTGCCCAGGTGGCCAAGAAGGCCAGTGGCATCCTGACTTGTATCTGGAATGGTGTGGTGAGCAGGACTAGGGAAGTCATCCTGCCCCTGTACTCTACATTGGTGAGGCCTCACCTTGAGTACTGTGTTCAGTTTTGGGCACCTCGGTACAGAAATGACATGGAGGTGCTGGAGCAGGTCCAAAGAAGGGCAGTGAGGCTTATGTAGGACTTGGAAAATCAGCCCTATGAGGAGAGGCTGAGGGAGCTGGGGCTATTCAGTCTGGGGAAAAGGAGGCTGAGGGGAGACATTATTGCTCTTTTCCAGTATCTGAAAGGTGCTTACAGTGAGAGTGGGACAAACCTCTTCTCACTGGTGACAGGTGACAGGACAAGGGGAAATGGCCTCAAGTTGCACCAGTGTAAGTTTAGGCTGGACGTTAGGAAACACTTCTTTACAGAAAGGGTAGTTAAACACTGGAATAGGCTCCTCAGGCAGGTGGTCAAGTCACCACCCCTGGATGTGTTTAAAAGCCATCTGGATGTGGTGCTCAGAGATATGATTTAGCAGAGTGTTGTTAGAGTTAAGGTATTATGGTTAGGCTGCAGCTGGACTTGATGATCTTAGAGGCCTTTTCCAACCTGAGTGATTCTATGATTCTATTGTGTTAGGTACAGTTTTATCACATGAAGGTAGAATTTTCTGTATTCCAGTTTGTGTCTTTGTTCTTTCACTGTGCACCAATTAGAATGGTCTGGCTTCATCTTCGTTTCCCTCCCTGCAGAAAATATTTATAGAGCCTGATAAGATCTCCCTGAGCCTTCTCTAAGCCAGACAAAGAAACCCCAGCTCTCAGTCACACCTCAAATGACAGAAACTGCATTCCATTCATCATCTCTGTGGCTCTTAGCTGGATTCTCTCCAGTATATCCACCTCTCTTCTTTACAGGGGAGCCCAGAACTGTACCTGTACAGGGCAGAGTGGAGTGGAAGGATCTCTCTCTCCACCTGCTGTAAATCCTCTAATTTAGCCCAGGATGATATCAGCCACCTTTGCAGCAAGAGCACATTGCTGACTTATGTTTGACATGCTGTGTGATAGAACCTCCAGCTCCTTTTCTGCAAAGCTACTCCAGCTTATCAGTCTCCAGCATGTACTGGTGCCTGGGGTTATTCCTTCCCAGACACAAGACTGAGCATTTCCATTTGCTTATCCTAACTGAGATTCCTGTTTGACCAGTTCTTCAGCCTACTGACGTCCCTCTGAACAGCAGCACAGTCACCACATGTAACACCAGATGTATCAAAGATTCTCCCAGTTTCATATCACCTACTAACCTGCTAGGGATGCACACTATCTCATTATCCAGGTCATTAATTAAGTTGTTAAGCAATATTGATCCCACCATTGAACCCTGGGATATATCAGTAATGAGCTGGACTTCGTGATGCTCATCACAAATGTTTGAGCCCTCCATCAGGTCTGATCAGGACCTGACCTATTGGTGTCTGTTCAGTCAGCTGATGGTCTCCCATCCGATTCTCTAGATGATTTAAACTAAGCAGTGCACACAGGAGGAGAGCATGTGGGCACAGCTCAGTCCCTTCCAGCCTTCCCCTCTTTAAGTGCACAAAGATGCCCCTTCAAGGTCTGATGTGCACGCTCCACAATAGCCTGGCTATTATATATTATATATATATATTATTATATATTAGGAGTACCTAAGGTATGCTTAATGCCCAAGCTGTTCATGTTTTCAGGTTTATAGGCACTGCAGCCTCATCTCTTTGGTATGTTATTATGTCAGTGTAATTGTTTCTCACATATGTTTAATGTTTGATTTCTTTGCAGAGTAGCCTTAGATGTGCAAATCACCTTTGGGGTAACAAGGAGTACATGTGGAAACCTTTGCAGGGGCTTTCAGATGATAAAGAGGGGGGAGATGTTGGGTATTGGGTAGGTGGTGCCTGCGTGCATCAGGGGTGGAGTCAGGGAGGTCACGAGTATCTGACAAGAGAAGTCATATGTACCAGTATATAGGGTTTGTGGCACAGCATTAAACTTGTACTTGCAGTGTTACACACTGTGTGTGAGTCCTGTCTGTTCCCTGGGCATGGAGGCATGGTACTTTCACTTGGCAGCCTTGATTTGTCCCCGGATCGGGAGGCGACAAGCCCAGCAGCTCCCTTCCCACTCATCTAGCCTATACCTCATCAAATTTGTCTATAAGAGTGTTATGGGAGACAGTGTTGACAGCCTTGCTAAGTAAAACACACAGCACCCACTGTTCTCCTCTCATTCACTAAGTTATCACAAAAGGTTTCCCCTTTGCAATCCACAACTACTCCCACCCACTCTTTTGGCATCAGCATGTTTTGAAATAGTTTCCATGATTATTTCCTCCTACCCAGGGTCTAAAATAAGGCTAATCAGAGTCTTCTCACTGAAAATCACCTAAGAAAACACAGTATAACTCTCACTGGTATTCTACCAAGCCAAGCACTATGGTCTCACAGCAAAATGGAATGACATTAAGATCCCCCAATTTTACTTTCCTTTTGTTTACCCAGTATCTTGTGGATATGCAGCATATATTTTTCCTCTAGTGCTCTATCAAACTGGTTCATTATTTCAGATCAGCAAATTGATAAGACAGGGTTTGCATTTCAGCATAAGTTATATTGGTGGAATAACTCCAGGAAGAGCTCCCAGGGATGCTAGGTCTTCATGCAAGAAACTGCTGTTTGCTTACCAGTCTGTCATCGCTGATAGTTCCATAGCACTCACTAAGCACAGGTGCTCTGTTATAGCTTCGCTGTGCTCCAAGAGAAGGAAACCATCTGGTCTGAAAGGGACCTCTGGAAACTGGCTAGTCCAACCCTGGGTATTCACAGCTCTAACATTCATTCAGTTCATATACTAATATAATATTTTAATATCACTTGCAGCTGCACAAAACAGATCAGATATTTTTATTTACATTTTAATAGGCAAGTAGGCACCTTGTTAATTTACCAACAATTTTAAGATATGATCAGCAAATGCAGTTCACATGACTCTCATGGAGTCTGTCAGTAATCCCTACTGGAGTGCTCCTTACCTCCTGCAATCCCTATTGTGTCTGATGAACTGAATCCTCTTGGGATCAAAGGAAGAGATTTGAGAACTACAGCAAACAAGCTCAGAGATGAGGTGGATTATCTATGATAAGAAATATGAACGCTTGGCTGGCATGAAACCAGCACCAGCTGTTGCTGCGGTACTTACACATTCAGACTGTCCACACACTCAGGCCTCAGAGACACAGCAGCCCTTCCAGTCAGAGGACTAGGAAAGTCAGATTATCTGCTTACAGGTGTTTAAATATCAAGTCACATATTCACACCTTCTAATCTTCTAGGTCATCCGTGCCTCTGCACATTCACATCTGAGACTTCATATACTAATCCTTAACTACTGTTCACAGAATCCAATATGTATTCACTAGTGAGGTTTCAATAGGCTGACTTTTTGATGAGTGGCTTCAGATACAGTTATTAGAACCAAATATTTGTTTCACTGTGGAAGTTACTGTTCACCTGTAACACTTTCCCTGTGTGCCAAGGCTGGCATGGGGAGGCAGTCCCTTTACTCTCTATGAAGTCTGTTCTGTGCTGCTCGATTTGGTATTACAGTGATGTTCTTCTCCTTGCAATTCTGCAGAGAATTTAAATAACCTATGTTTGTACCACACCCCTATTTCAATTCAGAAGATCAGAAGATACAGGCTACTTTAGAAACACTCTAGTTAATGTTACAAATTGCTTACAGCCAGCAATATGGGAGAAAGGCTAGTCTATTCCAGGTGCAAAGTTAAAAAATAGAATGTTTGTTTATACAGACAACATAAAAGACAGAAGAAGAATCCAGTAGACTGTGTTGCCAGTTTCAGCAGTTACACTTGGATTAATTTGATCCTCGGGGCTTGCAATTAATTCCCCTCGCTACTGGCAAGGTCACTCCTCACTTTTCCATTTTATAATCTTTGAACATGAAGAAGTGAACTACAAAAAAAAAAACAAACAAAAACAAAACAAACAAAACCAAAACAAACAAACAAGAAAAACCCAAAACAAACAAACAAACAAAAAAAACCCATGCTGATCCAGGATTTCATCCTGAATCTCTCTTCAGTCTTTCAGATAGGATGTTAGGAGCTTATATGCAGATGTCCAATCTGCACGAGATCCAATGCTCCTAAGAAGTCAGTAGTTTGAGTGTTTTGTGTTGGGGTTTCTTTTTCTGGGTAGATGTTACTACTATAGAATGTGCTGAGACGTAACCATACAAAACAGGAAGGTGAAAATTACTCACCAGAAGCACAACAAAATGACTGATTCCTCCTGATAAAATATACACATTTTTAAATCTCAAAACTGTGGAAAATGCCAAGATATATTGTGCTGCTATTTAGTGTGGGCTAGAAACAGCACTACTGATGTACAATTAAGTTTAGCCAATAGATGCATGCCGACTGTAGGTTATTAGCCTCTGAAAGATGGCCATTCACTCTGTCTTCTTTGTGAATGAATATCCCACAATCACAACTGAATCCAACATTAGCTGGTCTATGTCTCATACAGGCAGAAAATAAATACTAGCAGCATCTTTCCTGTGTAACATCAGTTTCCTTCACCATTACTCATTTATAAACTCTTATTCTTCTACTAAACCTACAAAATTAATCCCCCCCCATCAATAGCAAGTTGGGGTTTTTTTGCTATAAGGAGGAAAAATGAAACAAAACCCATCACCTTTTTGGGCTGATGCTTTTTGGGGAAGGTGACCTCTGTGTTTCTGAACAATCACAGTGACAAAGTAAACCCCAGACAGTACTGCTGACAAGGCAGACCCACACAGTTCTGCATGGCTAACAGTTTGTAGCTACAACAGACCCTGAGATGAGGACCCAAAGGAGCACAGAGCTGCTGCCCCCACTCTTAACAGAGAATACTGGACCTGACAAGTAAATGAAGGATCATTTACCAGAAAGCTGGTTTTACAGAAGAATTGCAATAAGTCTTTCATGTGTTTAGTTATGCAGCTGCAGAAAGAGCAGGAAGATACTAAGATCTCTCAGACAAGAGAACCCAGAATTTATTTCACTGCAGGCTTTTTAAAAAACACATCTCACTGAACTAAGTATATCAAGTTCTCTTCCTGATTGATCGTGGCAACAATAGGATATGGCTGTAAAAGAAAAGAATTCAGACATAAATATATAAAATTTGAATTAGGAAAGGCTAGGCCACAGATAAATCTAAAAGACAGACAATGATGTAGCCATTCCACTTAATAAAATTCCACAAACCTGCACTTTAAAAGAGCAGAGGGGAAAAAAGCCTCATGACAGACCACTCAGAGTCTGGAAACATCCATCTGGAGAAAAGATTTGTTCTTAACTAGCTCTGAAAGCAGTGATACTTCCCAGTGATGTCGATGATGCATTTCAAGCAATCACAGGTCTCAGCAGCAGGCTCTGCAGGTTATTCCTGATTTTCCTTCTTTTTCTGCTATTGGATGCCCATGCAATAGCAAGCAAGACTTTCTGGATACAATTGGCATTAACAATTGAGTTGTTAGTATGCTCTTTAATGTGAATTGATAGTTACTATAAAAATCGATCCATGTGATCAAATCACTCCTGTCTCAAGTCACTGCAGAATTAATATTTAATGTTCCAGGCCTTTTCTGAGCAGAGGGGGAGAAAGCATCTAATTGTGAGGGAAAGAGCTAAGGGCTCCAATTATTCCTAATGATGAACCTAAAGATCATCAAGAAAAAAAACATACTAAGTAAGATCAAAGCAATGCTTTTCCAAATTAAGAATATTGTTTAAAAAAAAGAAGAAAATGATATGAGGAAGCCATCTTCATCAGGTAGTCACTGAGGATTTAGAAATAGCCACAGCACAGGGTTTCTTTATCAAACACTGCCAGACTCTTGATAAGAAGCTAAACAAGAAGACACTTGAAAGGAGTGCTCTAGAAAAGCACAGATACACGCTTAGACATTTTTTTTTCCCTCAGTAGAAGTCAATGGTGTGTCTCTGATGTATGTGAAGACAGCCTGAATTTTACAAAGTGAGAAAAATAAAACAGGATTGTAAGACCACCGCTCCACTCTATCTGGTTTGAGTATGAGTGCTTGAATCTGAAAGCAGAGCAGGCTGAGATACAAACTTGAACAGGATTTTGATGTTCTATCAGGAACTCTTAACGTAGACCTATCTCTGGTTTCCATACTAGCCAGAGTAAACTCGGACTTTATGCCACAAGACAAATATCAAATGTTTTCATTTAAATCAATAGGTCAAATACTGGAAGAATATAGCCTTTGAGCAAACAGTACTCAAAAATAGCATGAAAGAACTACAGTCATTCTCCTGGCAGCATCAGATCCCTTCCCAATAAATAATGTTTTAGAGCAGGCATTTCTGGAAATACTCCACAGAACACAAATAGATAGCTCAGCTGCTTCTTTCTACCCTGCTAACACAACACAGGAGATTAGACTCTAGCCCACTGCTCCTGTTTGACCCTTCCTAAAAGATATGGTATACATGCTGCCCATGACTGCAGTTGGCTTCCTGCAGTGTCCACAACTTTTCCATCTGGAACTCCATCAAACTGGCAAACCTTGAATTTTACTGTTGGTGGCTGATCAATTCTACTTTGGCTCTGGAATTTTGCTAGTGTTTTGCTGGATTTTCACTACCAGTCTGATGGGTACTGTTTGTGTGCTTCTGCTGATGTATATTGTTTTTTGTTCACTGACTTTTGGATTAAAATAACACACTAATAAACTCAGACATGTAAAACTTGGCATGCCAGCAATTCAGAGAGCTCACAAAGCTCTGATCATAGAATCATGGTGTGGATTGGGCTGGAAGGGACTTTTAAGATCACCTAGTTCCAACTGCCCCGCTATAGGCAGGGACATCTCTCTCTAGACCAGCTTAGTCACAGCCCCATCCGGCCTGCCTTGAATGCTTACAGGGAGGGGGATTCATAGCCTCACTGGGCAACCGTGCCTGTGTCTCACCACCCTCACAGTAAAGAATTTCTTCTTAACATCTAGTCTAAAACTACCCTCTTCCAGTTTAAAGCCACTTTTCCCCAATCTGCCCTTATAAAAAGTCCCTCCTCAGCTTTCCTGTAGGCCCCTTTCAAGCACTGGAAGGCTGCTATAAGGTATCTCTGGAGCCTCCCCTTCTCCAGGCTGAAAAACCTCAGCTCTCTCAGCCTGTCCTCATAGCAGAGGCGCTCCAACCCTCCAGTCACCTTCATGGCCCTCCTCTGGAAGTGCTCCAACTGATGTGACTGATGCATGAATACTGTTAGACAAGCCTAGAATTACCTTCAGAACCTTCTGCAGACCAATAATATTGGCTATAGAAAATTGATTTATAAGACGCAGATTATCAGCTACACAATGGAATTCAGGATCCAAACTTTTCTTCGGATTCAGGTTACACTGACATTCCTACTATACATGCTGTACGCACGCAGTAATCTGTACTTCTGAGATCTCAGTTCCAAACAGAGATAGGATGAAGGCAGTCAATGGCTTCTATTTCTGGCTTTAAGTCTGCTCCACTGCCCTAGCTGTCAATTAATCCTAGGTAGGCTAGTCCATCCAGCTGTAAAATGAGACTAGAATGCTGACCTCAATTTGTGCTCTACAGGGAGCAAATACTCCACGAGATAAGTATCAATCAGAGAGTAATCTTGTCTGCACACACTGTAAAAAGTAAGACAAAAGCTTTATATTCCACACAGGGAAAAAAATAAAGAGAGAAGAAAAAACTTAGTTTACCTTTGGATGGCCCTTCTCAAATCATAGTATCCCATAAAGAATGCCAGCAAACATGCTCTACTGCTCTGGGACATGATCTCACACTGCAGAGCATTCCCAAGTTCAGCTAGCTTGACATGAGCAGTAGGGGAAAAGCAGAATAGAAACAGAGCAAGGAGAGAAGGAGTGCCACATGGCTGCTAACTCTCCATGGCCCAGAAGCACGCTGTCTGATCTCTTATACAATATACACTAAGATCCCTGAGAAACTAAAAATAAATAAATAAAGCACCACCCAGCTGAGAGACTTTTTACAGCAGCAAAGACAGATGTACTCTCTGCTGGCACAGACAAGTCCTGAGCCTTCAGGCAGTTGGGTTAGTGAATAAAGCATCTGGGTCTCAACTTTAGTGTCTAATTCATTTACCAACATATTGCACAAGTTGCACACTACTTGCAAAATGCCTCCTCAGGTAGCTTTTATTTGACACCAAACAGCAGATAGTTTACTGCTCATGCAGCAAATTCAGTCAGTTTGGGGTTCCGCATGTTCATAGAGTGAGCAGCTACATTAAGGGAAATACTTCAAAACTTTTGCTAAGCATATCTAGGTGCTTTCTGTCTAATTTTGCCTGTTCTCCTTCCACTTCAGTGCCTTCACCTGGAGGTGAAAAACCAGACATAGTGTCAGAATCAACAAACTTCCCACATCTTCAGTCTACTGGTAACCCAAATCATTCACATACTAGAGGCCAAACAAGAAAGATCCTCTATCTGCTGAGATGTAGATAGACAACTACATCTACACCATTCCTGCAGGACTCTGTAGTTTACTGTCCTCAGTATTTTAGCTGTCCCTCTCTTTGCTAAACTTCAGATTAGTATTCAACAATGAGACTTACACAGCAGGCTGCAAACTGAAGCACAAGCAAATACAGATCAGGTCAGCATTACTGGCCCTTGTTTGTGACAGAGGTTTTTTCAGTAGAAAACAAACTAGGATTGCATTGTACATCACAAGAATATTCCAGAGAGGGGGCATAATGCACAAAAGAGTTTGCAGAGTTTGCAGCTGATGTAGCTCATTGAAGAATAAAAGAACTGCACAGCTTTGCCAACCCACATTAGGTGAATCAGTGCTCTCATCTGTTAAGCCATAAGTCAGGTGTCTTACATGCAGCCTCAACTATTTTTCCTCTTAAGCTAGGGAGGAGTAAACTATCTCCTGTACAAAGTGAATCAGCAATATTTTTACCACAGGCTATATTAAACATTCACAGAGATCAATACATTAAATCACATACAAATATACCCTGAAGCACATGAAAGTTAAGGCTGAAAGTTCTTTTCTAACATACCAGGCAGCATAAACTTCATTTTCAGGTTTAACAAACTTCTCATAGCCAACTGTTTAATTCAGTGGGCCTCATATTCTGGTGGTTTTTTTCTTCCCTAATGCCATTTTTCCTCCATTTCAATATATCCCCTTTAATTTCCTTTACAGCTGGTCAGAAAAAAAATGGCAGAAATTTCCCTGACAGCAGCTGTTATAGGATCTAGTGCAGATTTTTAAATAGAATAGAGTTGCAGCTTGAATTCCAGAAAAACTCCAGTAAACCATGCAAAGAAAAATGGTTGGGAGCTGTTGGAGAAACGTCCAAAGTAGGAGACAGGACTGACCTGCAGCATCAGAAACATACTGACTGAAGACAGTGAAGTTAGACAGCAAAAACAAACTGGCTCAATAAAAATTAAAGATAATAATTAATAAACAACACCCACAGGCAACCCAGCAAGAAGCAGAGGAAAAAATATGATAATCCCCTTGTACATATAGAATAGAGCAAGAAGAAAAAGTGGTTTAATTTCTTTTAGGTTTTTAGAATAAATTTTTTTCAAGTTTTTATAATAAATTTTAAGAATGACACGTTAACATGACTTCAAATCAACTTTAGAAGCAGAGGCTGTTGGTGAAGCATAAGGTGCAAAGAAACCACGCTATTCATAAATCTTCACAGATGTTCCTCTCTATCTGCTGATCCACCCAAAAGACACCCTGCTTTCTTAGTTTGTGAATGTGGTTTCTAACCCAGGCTTCAACACATCACTATCCTACAAAACTTCACAACTGCCGGCTGCTTTTGGGATTGACCAGGAAACAACCACCTGCTTGATGTCCAGCAGGCTAAAGGAAAACCAAAAAGTAACTTAGTTTAAGTACTGGCTATTGTTCATTGGAAACAAAAAAATGCGACTTAGGTAACATTTCTGAAATAAATACATAGCTTGGTATGCATTTCAAACCAGGGAAACTTATGCCCTGAAAGACCTAGGTCTCTCTGCAGGAAACAACTGCAAGTTAACCAGTTATCTGTCTGCCTTTGAATCGAGGAGTACAAGAGCACAATCTGCCTGACCTGTCAAGGAACTTGTGGTGAGGGCTCTGAGGGCTCCTGGGCTCTGTGCTGCCACTTGCCTGTCAGGCAGTCTGCCAAGGAGCCATGCAGGAAGGAAACCGGGGAGGTTTCTAACAGAAAAAAACATCCCACTGGAAAATTTCTGACCTACTCTAATAATGAGCCTACTTTCAGAGTCAGGTATGATGCTGGCAGAAGGCATGGCAACCTACTGCATTTCCATTTAGTTTCTGGCTTCCTATATAAATTTCTTTCTCTACCGGACACACAGCATCTACTGAAGTAAATCTTTAAGTAAGGCTGGCCATAAATCCTTTTGAAATTCCACACAGCAAATGGCATTCCTTTTCCTGAGAATGATGACAATTGTTAATTGGTGCTATTCAGAAGGTAAAATTTTCTTTGGTAAGGTCTTTACTGCTTTAGGCAACCACATGTGCTTTTGGCAGTGTCTCCAGACGAGCCCTGTTGGCAGCATTCAGTATATGCCTCGCTCGGAAAGATTGCATGAAAAAACAGCTCACTTTCCAGTTCCAATTCCAAGGCTTAGTAAACTTGGCAAGGCTGACAGCATAATCTGGCCTGACTGCAGGAATAACTGATGCCTGATAGGTAGCATCCTGCAAAACTGCCAGGGCTGCTCAGGCACACACAGTTCCTCAACAAAAGGAAACCTTCCTAGTGCAACTCCTCATCTACTAACAGTTCACCAGCTTACTTACCGTTCATTGTTCAGGGTCATTCTTGGAGGATCAAGGTTGGGATTCTCCATAGACTCCATCTGAGGACAACGTAGGAAGTAATAGAGGGTGTGAAGAGCATCAGGGGACCAGGAGATGGGTTGTTGCTGCCGAGTTTGCCGAATGGGGCTCATGCCTGGGCGAATGGTGTTCAAGCACTGCATGTGGTGCATTGCCCGTGATACCAAGTCACCTGCAAAAAGAGAAAGAATGCATAAGTCTCTGTTATTCATCCACAGTCCTCTTTTAGTACTCTTTCAGCTAAGTAAAATCTCTCACTGCTGAGAGAAATGCCCTTTGTGTACAGATACTCTTTTTATTTCACTAAGCTAAAAACTGCTCTCGAGACGATGCTTCTTGCAGTTTGTTCTAAGAGGAATCTAGCTTTCTTTCAAACAAAACCTGATGAGTTAGAAAATAGAAAATGGAACTCCTCTCAGACACCATGCATTCAGCATTATAGCCTTCCAGTGATTTTTCCATCCTGTTTTAATGCTTTTCTCCTTTTCTCCACCATGTAAAAAAAAAGTTTCTTGCCTGCCTACAAAAACTGTTTATATTTTAGTAAAATCATTGTCTGAGTTGGGAGCAGAGCTTACACATGGCAAAGCCAGTGGTACCAATACGAATCCCTTTTTTTCTAATCTCCACAATCACGATTCTATGTTAAAAGATTATTTCCATTTCTTTCAGCTGGGCTCTGAGGTTCAGGCACTTATGACAAATTAATGATCTGTTCAGTAGAGAAACATCTTCTTTTAGGAGCCTAATTATCTTCTCCTCACTCTACCTCAATCTTCCTCCAGAACAATAAAACATGTTGCCCCTATTAAGAAGCTGAACTTTATCATGTTGTCTGTCACAAGCTGTACCATGAATTTGCCCCCGAGTCTTGTAAGAATTGCAATCCAGAGCTTTCTGAGCTGCTGAGTCCCCTCAGTCTTTGAATTTGAGCTAACCTGCCTCTGTACTATTGAGTACTTGAGAGGCCTTAAAGACAACCTGCATTACACAGTTTTTACTAGGAAAAGACTTCACGGCTCCAGATTTACAAAAAATTCACAGAGTAATAACCCCAAGATAGCAGCTATGCAGAAATTCTTTAGTCACATAAAGCTGACATTTGTGTAATATACTTGCTTTGGGCACACCCTGCTTACTCTCCTTTTATTGTGGTACATTACAAACAACATGAGCTTTGCAACAAAGGCTTCAGACACTACATCTTTGAGTAGTGTGACTACCATACCACTGGTCTGAGCGATTGCTATACATAGCTAGAGTCTATTTTTTCCTCGAGAGAATCCTCTGCTGCTTTACACTCTCACAGGAAATGTTACTCCATTGTGCCCTCCAGTTACAATACTGGGAAAGGATGGAATTGAAATAGTTACCCCATCTCAAAGCTAGATCCTGAGAAAATGTCTTAAACTTACCCATGTGAAATATGAATTATTCTCACCTCTCTCTGAAATTATTAGGAAGTCATTTGTTCTTTTATATCACAGCAAGACACTGAATTTGCCAACCAACCTCCAGCTGAACCCATGGAGTTCTAGTGTTGCACAGGTGAGGGGGAGACCCCCAGAAAGGTTCTATATGTCTATACAACATTATTAGTGGTTCAGATCAATGCAATACTAAAAAAAATCTCCATGTGCAGTTATGTCACTTGTTCATTGCATAGTACATTCAAGCTTAAGGACCCATTTCAGAATGCCAAAGCCTTCTAACGTCTCTGCCTTTGCACGTCAGTAGCCCCAGACTCTTTGCACTCTAATTTTACAAGAAAATCATGAATGTTCTGGCATTGGTACTAACACAGAAACCTGCACATTACAGAAGAAATGCATTTGGAATTCAAATTTTCAGTACATAATAACGTTCCTTCTCCTTTGCACACTCACTCTCTTTATTTTTTTGGCAATGTTCAGCAAAATTAAATTTAAAAAAAATCAGCAGGCAACTGTATCAGGAGATCCATTCACTGGGTGTAGTGACCAAGTTGGCCAAAGCAGGGCTGGGGGAAGAGAGAGGAAGCTGTATTCAATCATAGACCCATGCTACAAATGTTCTCTTGTGTTTCAGGATAAATAGAGGTGTGTTAAAGGAATTTCAAAACCTCAAAATTAAGGCAGGTTGCAAAATAAATGGTGAAACCCACAAACTCCTTGCTGGCCCCTGACATTCATTAGCATTCACATGGTAGAAACTAAGAAAACGATGCCATCAGAAACGTTGCAAGAGAGAAGTAGACTAGGAAAACACTAATCATTTTTGTTTACTTTAAAAGGGCTTTGTGAGTAGTCTAGGAATGGAACATTTCATTTGGTTAGCATTAAAAAAAGTTTTGAAAAAGTTTTTGTTACTGAAGTGCTCTCAGGTGCTTTTTTTCCCTCCACTTTTTGTTTTTTAATTAACCAAAAAGCTTTTCCTTGAATAACCCACACTCTTGACATTTCCACTGCATAAACAATAAGGAGAACCCTTTATGCCACAAAAGGAGGTGCTGCTGCTATGTTCCACAAAAGTACAAGAAAGTCTCTAGAGGTATCCAGGCAAAAGCATCCATCTTCTATTGGTACTAGCTGCACTAACTACCAAGAAGCTGGAAAAAACACGTCTTATGCATCTCCAAGGTGAGTTAAATACAAGGAAGCCTAATGAAATAACCTGATTTTCATAAACAGCACCACAAAAACAATTAAACCTTACACAACATTGGCCAAATACTCCTCACACTGTCAACAGTGGCATCATTCCCACTGACCACAATAGCAGAAGGACTGGCTCTCCTGCTTCATGGAAAGGAACACACACTCAGTTACAACTGAAACTTACTCAGTTCAGAGATGCTTCCAACACAAGTTGCCAACAAAGACTGCTCTAAAGTTCGGAGTTCCAGCTGGGCGTAAGCATCAGCCCGTCCATCACTGCACACAGAGCCATCATTGTATGGGCTGAAGTAAGCAGGCAGAGACAGCACACCTAAGGAAGAGAGCAAGAAACAGAGTTGTTACTAGTGAACTTCTGGGAGTAGAAAAGCCATTCCCTGTACCAATAGCAGTGATGCAGAGCTCAAACATATTTTCACCTTCTTCAGTCAGAGGACTTGAGCTCTTTAGAACAGATCAAACAAAATCCAGTAGTGCTATAAAAATCATTGAAATGGATGAAACAGAGCAACTGGGATCAGCAAGGCTGGACATTTCTACAGCTTGTAAAAACCAGAAACTGTAGTTGAGATAATGCTACATGAAAAGCTTTAGTGAAGTCCCTCATACTGTTTATACAAAAACTCAGCTGTGCACATACAAGTTGCCTTTGAACAGCTGCATGCAGATTTCTAGATATAAAGGCCTAATTTTAAAAGGTATAGGCAATAACCTCAGGTCCATCTGGGGTAAACGGTAGCTGTAATCTTTGTAACTCCAAAAATAAAGCCATAGGCCATGCCAGCTCTTTGAACCTGCGTGCAGTTTCAAATATGCAGACTGTGGTTTCAATAACCGTGAACCTTTGGCTTTGCCAAACTACACCCACAAGTTTTGAGGTTGACTATATTCTCTATGAATGACCCCTATATTAGAGAGATTAGGAAGGTAATTATACTGCACACATGCCTTCACTGCACACACACTCCTTCCATTCTGAAGTATTTCATCTTCTTCCATACATGACAGTTAATGCACAGCAACTAAATGGAACTAAAGCTTTACAAGCAGTTTTGTGTAGTTGTTACTGGGACCTCATCCTACCTGCACCATGTCTGCCCTTACAACTCATTTGAATTGTTCATAAATTAGAGATTATTTAGATGAGCAGGCTGGGAAGGGTAGTAGCAATAACCAGGGATACTTAAAACAAAACTGAGACAGTTCCATGCTAATTTGCAAGTTATCTCTAAAAGGGGCAGACATTCTCCTTCCCCCAGTCACTCTTTCTGCCCTATATCTTTGATCAAGCATGGCAAATCTGCAGCCACATTGCAAATCAGCGCTTACACAGATCCCCAAAATATAATGCCTATCCTGCTTTCCTCCTAAAAAAACCCCATCAGTTGATTGGCTTTTCTTCAAATTAGTGAGCTGAATTGCTTTGCCCTGTGGCCACAGAACTGTTCTGTGTGGTACAGAGAGAAAGGGGGACTGTGACCTCTACATCTGACGGGAGAAAGGGAGCAGGGATATGTGACCATGGCAGGATGGGAGAGGAAACCCACTTCCTCTGGAGGCACCCTGCTGTGTGATCCAATGACACCCAGCATGACACTGCATCCACACTGGAGCAAAAGCTTTTTGCTGTCAGCTCAGCCAGTGTTCTTGTAACACAGTGTGTGCAGTTGCAGCCATACTGCTAATTATGAATCAACCCACAACTCCAGCAGTAGTATATCTCCTGAGCCTAAATTTTCTGTGATTTTAGGCAAGGGGGCTTTTATAGCCACTTCTGCCTGCACTCTTACCCTGACGCATCATGTATTTTTGGGTTTTCAATTTTGATCCATGAACAGCTATACAAATATATTTCAGTTTCAATCTACATTTCCTTCCCGTCTCACCTCCTGACCCCAGCTGAGTCTTAGATGTGGAGACACTTTGCTCATACTGCAGTGACCTCCTGTCACGTAGGTGCTGAGCTTGTCAAACAAAGCTCTTGCCAGCTGAACTGCAGCGTATTGGGCAAGACCTTTGTTTCTTTGTCTTGAAGTTTTCTTTTGAAACCGTATGTATGCTGAATTGATCTCTCCTACTCTTTTCACATCCTCTTCGCATCCTGCTTGGTGCTAAAGCCAAAGTCTGCATCAAAAACTTCCTGGACAAACTGAGGATAAGGGAATGATTTATCCCGTTCTATTTCTTCACTGTGCACCACTGTTAGTTAATGGGGAAAACTCTGCCAATGCCCTCTGTAACCTGAATAATTAGGAATTCAAGGCTTTAAGAGCTAGCAGAAGCGATGCATTCAAACTAGAAGAGCTTACTAACTATGCTGTAGCCGCCTATACAGAGCCTAAGCCACTTCCTTTTCCACGCTAGAGCCATGAGAGGATGTTTTAAGACATATGGATTGGATTTATGGCAGAGGGAGAACAAAAATAGACTGATTTGTCAAAAGTTTCAAATAGAGGCATATAATTCTACAGAGGCGAAAACAGAAACTGGCAGTTACATTATTAAACCACTCTGAGCAAAAAAATGGGGTGTTATTTCCCCTGCCAGCCAGTTTCAGTTGGTTCCGTTTTCTAAAAAGGAATTTAAAATAAAGATTTGCAGAATGATTTAGATTGGCCCCAATGTGAAACTACACCCTCAGTTATTTGGTTCTTTGTTCTCCAGGTGCTGTGGGCAAGAGGAAGCAGGGATGATTTATTTACTTTTGGAGAAATTGCTCATACAAGATAGTTGCAGACAAGATTTATGCTCTCACCTGCTGTGTTACCATTGAGGAATATCCTCAGTGTACCAAGGAGAAGTAAGGAAGTTACTAAGCCTCTGGCCCTGTGATGTCACCTGGGATTTTCATAGGATTGTGGTAGAGGATGAATCAGGCCCTCCTTACAGAAGGCTTCCCAGAGGCTCACCCAGTCTGGCAGGTCTTTTTAGGTTCTGAGCAAGCCCGGGAAGTGGAAATTACATCTCAGTGCTGCATTTGAGATGGACTGAGAGCAGACACTGGATAGGCAGCAAAGCAGAAATTTAATCCACAGTTATTACTGAAGAGCTTTCTGGCCCTCACCTTGCAGTGAGGTGATCTTTATTTCTCTTTCCATATATTTCCACTAACTGCAGAGTTGGAAAAGCATCACAGTCATTCTTTGGATCAGAAATTCAGGCACAAGAACATCTGTAGTCTAGCCTGGACTACTGGTATTATAATTAGGAACACAACCTTCTCCCCCCCTCCACCCTAATTGGTATTAAAAATTATTTGATAACAGAAACAATTGCATTGCAATGCCTTCCTGTACCCCAAATGGTGGTATCAACTCTCCTCCCACTCAAACCAAACAATTTGTAGATAAAAGATATCATGAATGTAGAGACAGCTTCTATTTATACCCAGCATTCATATTTCTGTATATTTTACATTTGCAGCAACACTAATCTCAATCATGGTTAAAATAATGAAAACTATAATTGAAATAAACCCATTATTATCTAAACACTGTTTATGTTTCAAATCATGGCAGAACTGCTGATTTACATCCTGATATTCAAGAATGTTTTTATCCCCACACAACAACAGTGTGGAACAGCACCTAATTACTGTGCAGGAATGAGCCATTCATGCATGTACACCCCCCTTCTTATATTATCTGATGTGGGCTATGTTGTGCTTTATACATTTTTCTGGCTCTATCCTGGCATTCCAGACACAGTTTTCAATTACTCAAGATTTTAAATAAGAATCTAAACCCAAGCAAATTAAGTGAGAAGTATTAATTTTAAATTAATTAGGCTTAGAATAAGCCTAAAGAGCACAACGAGTTAAGAAGTCACTTCTCAGGATGGTGTGCAGCAACACCCCACAGCCCGATTGAAAGCACGTTTGCAGTGCTGTGATGAAGGCACAGCTGGCTAACAATTTGCTTCTGATATTTCCATAGCCTTTGAAATAGCAGCTGGAAATAAAGGCATACTTATTCTCCCACAGTTAATATATGAAACCTGTTCATGGGCATTTGCTGCCAATGATCTTAAAAGGCTTCACAACTGGGTGAAATTCCAGTTAAACAGTTCTTTAAACTGAAATTATTCTGCTTGCCCACAGATTTTGAAATTGTTGTCTGTAATCTGATGCTTTTTAACAGCAACTGAAAATGTTTCCAAAGTCTGAGCAAGGTCCAGGGAAAAAGTCTGATCACACCCTTGGACATCTTTCTACTTCAAGAGATGCAGCAGCTCTGCCGAGAGCTTTGGCTGTAACGTGACAGCTCATGAGATGACCAGGGTTGCACACAGTGTTGCTTGAGTTGGGCAGTTGGTCCAACCCTCAAGCAAGGAACTTTTGGTAAGGAGCCTTGCATCAAGCCCAATGCTCTCTGGTGATTAAGAAGCTGGCATTGACTTCTGCTCTTTTGATATCAAAATACAAAGAAATTCAAACACTTTTACCTTTAAAATTGGAATGTTTAAAAACCTTAATCCAATTAATTTTTAAAGTACCCATGTTATCTTCACACTTTATGCTATTTGCACATTACGCTCATGAAAAAGAACTATCCATCAGTTTTACCTTGCTGTAATCATTTTCTCCATGCTTTCTCTGCTTTAACCTAAATCCTTCATGCTGGGACACAACTTCCTAAAGATTAACACGTCAGCTGTTTGAGGACTTTCAAACACTTGCAAGATGTCTGGAGGTTAAGATGGGGCCACTCAGAAGTGGCAAAGGGCCAATGAGGCTTGTCTGGAAAGCACTCCAATTCTGCAGTCTGGGATTCCTCACGGAAATTGCCCAGGGTACTAACTCCATTATTTCAGAAATGCACAACTTAAGGTCTCAGGAGCTGGCTGTATTCATGACAGCTTAGGCAAAGAATCAGAAATATAATTAGGATGGAGCTCACACAGCAAACTACCAAGCCAGAAAAGTACACATTTTTTTGCCCTATGATAAACATAATAGAGTCTATGAGACAATACAATGTGCATTGATTTTTCCCTTTGGCCAGAACAGAAGTGAGTTCTACAGGCAAGCATTCTCTTTGTGAACTGTGTGTGCACTGCATCTAACAGTGGGAATCTTTACTGAATGCTACCACAATGCAAACGAGAACAGGAGACACAATTCTATTTGACAAAACCAATTAGAAATGAAAGTCGTTGGAACATTTGGGTTCCTCTTTAATGCTTATGGATTGTTTCTAAATGCCCCTAATGCAAAAAGTCACATACATGAAGTCAAAACTGCTGTCAATAAGAGCAGAACTGCTGTGCCACAGAAGCGTCTTAGGAACTTAAACATAAGGAAAAAAATATGGCCTCAGTTTTCAGCATCAACATATTTCTGTAACATTTGGCTTGTGATAAATTCTGTAAGAAACATTCTCAGAGGTGAGAACAATATTTGCTCCCAATGAGCTGAGCTGTGATTTGGAATTTTGAAGGCAGACAGTAATGACCTGACCACACTGAACAGCCAAATCTCACTCATTTCAATGCACTTGGTAAAAATCTCACCCAACTGCAATTGCAGTTCCCACATTGGAATTTGGCTGTGACACCAGGATGGCTGTCACCTTGCACAAAGTCCTATCATTCTTCATGGCAAGGAGTATTCAAAGCTTTTCCTCAGGTTTTTGTTTCCCATTCTACCAAGCAACACAATGCCATGCAGTTTCCTCTTGCCAATCAACTCAGTACAGACCTAGAGCACACAGTACCACCTAGAATTAATGCCAATTCCTAACACTCTGTGTTTCCTCCTTGCCAAACTACTATCACACACTGCTATGATCGACCCTCTTATTTTATGAAATAAGACAGGTTTGTTCTGACAGAAACTAAACAAACAAAAACTTTAAATAACAAGCAATAAAAGTGTTCCTGATATAGCATACTGAAAACTAAACACATCAGGCTATATAATCAAGTACAGTCATGCTACAGATTGTGAGAAATACTTCTGATCAGGAAACAATGAATATAATTACTAACATATAGGAAAATATGCTGCTATAAAGCAGGCAGGAAAGCCTTGCAGTTTGTCTCTGCCAGCAGTATGAAAAATCAAACAGTTCCTTGTATTTGCATGCACACTAAACAGCAATAATGAGTTGAAAGCAGGAGAAAAAGCGAAAGAATAGAAAACTTCTGAACATAGAAGATTTTTAAGTATCCTGCAACTGCTGAGCTGAATCTCCCTGCTGAAGAGCCGCTGTCCTAATGACATAGTTCTGGAAGGATCCAAGGGATTCATTCACACAGCCTTTAACACAAGTTCCCTGGTCTCGGTCTAACTGCCCAGAAGGACAACGTCTCCTTCAACTCCATTTTTCCACATCCTTACTCACAAACACAACTAGACAGAATTATCAGTTTACCTTGAAGGAAATCTCAGAGTTGTGATGCCATCTGTGAGGACCAGGACTTCAGGTGCACTGTAGCATAGCAAGTCATAGAATGAAACCGACTCAGCTGCCGCATATGCCTAAATACACAGCATAAGCCCAGACAGCAGCAAGCAGTTAAGAGGTAAAAAACAAAAGCTTAGATGTCAGGCAGAAGAACATACAGAAACTTGTACAACACCCTCACACAGACATTGGGCTTGAAACACAAACATGCCCACTCACTGTTTGCCTGGACATAAGGATTGTTACCAGAGATGCTCTGTCACAAAGTATAGGCTCCAATCCTCGCTGTTCCTCGGTGTCAGCAGGCACTACTTGACTGAAGTACCAAAACACTCCAAAATAGACTTTTAAGGTACCCTCACATGCCACTACCCCTTTGCTAAAGTCTAGGGCACTGCAGGACATCATGTTCCAAAAGCAGGTCAGAGCAGTGCAGTTCCCAGTACAAGAGCTAAGGAATCACTGCTCTGTACATGCCACCAGAGGAAGAGCAAAAGACTATTATTACAGTTACTACAAATCTTTAAATGCTTCGTTTCTCCTAAGTAACTGTGTATTCATAACTACATCTACAAACATGATGCAAACCTGCCTCATTTTTGCTAGGAAAATAACGGGATTGGGTTGAATGCTGGAGTGGAGAAGGTAGGAAGTATCTGTAAGAACAACTACATTTGAATTCATCTGTGTCAGACAGGACTGAAAATAAATATAAATGCAGGAGAAAGGCCTGGGTTTAGTACTGAGTCAGTACTTATTGAGTCATTAATCCCACTTCCATATCCCTGTGGTCTTCTGGACAACCACTATCCTGGCTTGGACTCAAAGTGCTTAATTGAACATGAGCTCAAGGGAATATGTCCTGGGTTTATATTCTAATGACTGCCAAAAAACATTACAATTTTTATCGTTAGAAGCAGCAGCATACTTTGCAAGATAAAAGGTATCAGTGGTTTAATGAACTGGTGATTATCCTCATTTCCATTTCTTCAATAGGGAAACAGAGACAAAAGGAGGGGAAGCAACTTTCAAAGCTCATGCATCAGAACCAAGTCTTTGCAAAAAGTCCAAATCATCCAGTTCAGAAACTTTGGCATTAGACCTTTCCTGCATGAGACTGGCCAACACTGAGCCAAAGAAGAAATACAAAACCAGAATGCTGTGCCAAAAAAATGAGCACAGTTCAACGTGCAGAGAAGACTTACCATTAACTGGCTGTGTAAACTCCAACCAACCAATTTACTCAGTGTCCTAGTTCAGTTCACTTTTCTGTAAAATGGGGATATTGCTTTATTCCCATTAAGGGCACTCTGACAGAACAACTGTATTGTTTCAGTTCTTTCTGATTTTTCTCCTTTATGCTATTTAACAGCAGCGTCCCCATTTCCTGCATGTGCCAATAGGACTTTTCTTTTTTGTCCCTTAGCAACAGTATGTCTTTTATTTATGTAGCCCTTTATACCTTCAACAATCCCTAAGTGCTTCAAGACACAACAGCTACTGAGATGAAAGAACACAGTATTACAGCAACGTGTAATCCACATCAATGGGGCTTACGATACAAGAAGAGAAGCTTTACCCAAATGATGGGGTTAAGGAAGGCAAAATAGATTCTAACCTAATAGAGATTCTGGTGTGCATACAGTGGTGGGACAGTTATTCTGACAAACATGGCAAAACATGTTGTATGAAAATGACTGAAATAAATATTTATATACACAATTGCATCTCCTCAAACACTGAATCTTTCAGCATCATTACTATGGACATCAGTGAGAAGAGTTTACTATCACTTCCTCAATCACCTTGGAATTCCTTAGATGTCTCCAATTTAGTTCTTTCTGCCATAAAAACAGCTTCACTTGGATTAACCAGGAGGAATGTAGCTTATGCCTGATAAAAGTGCAGGCACTAGCTACTGCCCCAGTATCCTCTCCTCTTACAATACTCCCTTCTAAACCACTCCTTATTGTTCACTGTCCTTCCTGAAATATGGTCTTTGAATCATGCCCAGTTCTCCAGATGTGGTCTGACTAAGCTCTTTGTACATGCCATAATGACCCCTCTTTATTTGCCTTCAATTCTTCTATTTATACATCCCATGATCTGTATGCTTGCCAAATACAAGGAAGATAGTAAACTTATATCCTCTGTCACTCTCAGTTCCTTTTCTCAGGAAATCTCTAGATAGATAATCTGTCCAGGACAGTCCTCCAGAATAACCCTTCCAGTATATCTACTACTGGCACCAAGTACTCCTTCTAGTAGGAGGATGTTTCTTCCAGAGCAGAGCACAGAGCAGATGTCAGTGCCCTAGGAGCAAAATAAAGCTCTGTGCTGTGTGAGCAGGGCACACTGCATGTGCCCAGGCCATGGTAGGCCTCCCCAGGCAGGGTAGTGAAAGGGAGGCCCTGGTGCTCCACCAGCCCACACGGCACCACACAGCTATTCCAGAGTCATCTTCTGAAAGTAGGACTCTACACATCCCCTGCCCTTAAACTTTGTATAAGCTAATAGCCCAATAAAAGTCTACCTCCATTAGACCTTCCTGTCTGTAGTAAACATGTCATTAAAATAAAATTCTAGGTACTGTGCTTGCTTACTAACATCCAGGCTGCAATTATATGAGTCAATGACTTAAAATATCAGAGACACTTATTCTACTATTCTATTCATTTTAATGAAGCCATGAGGAAACAGGAACCCAATGTAAGAAAACTACTGCTCTAAACGACAGGACTTTTTATGTGAGCCAGGAGTTGTCTCCATCAGCTGTTAGCAACAGAGATCCTCTCAGGCACATCTGAGCAGTTTTGACTTTGGCCAGGCCAAAACAGGCTTCTGTCACTCAATTCTACATTGACATTTTACCTAAGCTCAGTCCTAAGACCATAAAGTCTGACCTCCAGAGGGAATGGGTCTGGAGTATTGCTCACATACACACTATGCTTGTAGCTAAAAAATATTCAGGGTTTGACTCACTGAGCAGACAACACAGAACATCGGATGGGTAACCTTGCTATTTTGCAACAAAGTAGACCTCACCTTCAATGCTGTCATCAGCACAGCTACAATAAAGTACTGGCTACACCAATATTAACTTGCATGAATCTTTTCCCATTTTTTACCCCAATTTCTTAATCATTTTTGCCTAACATTAGCTTTGGTCAGCCTAAGTTTTTAGGACAAGTTTACACACAGTTTACAAACAATTCTTTGTGTTTGACATGTGCCTTCAGACAGGGCTTATTTTCTAAGAGTGTTTCAATAGTGTTACCAGAAATTTAGCACTTTTATAAAGACCAACAGCAGAAGTGAAATTGAGGAACTCCACTTACTCACCATTTGCTGAATTTTCTTCTCCATCTTTGCAAGACTATTTCACACATTGTCTATAGTACTCAAGAACCAGCTCCTACCATCTACATTCATGCCTGGATTTCTTCAATGCTGTATCCCACTTTCTCCAGCTTATAGCACCTGTTTTACTTTCTATTTTGCTGCTTGCATCCTTCTTTCTTGCTCATCTATCATCTATTCATCATCACCATGTTTGTAGTTTTCTACAGCTCAGAACAAGGGTAGACACAAAACTTATTTTTGAAAGCACTCTTTGGGGGTAGCAACAACACAAGAATTTGGCAACAGTTTTAAAGCCCATAGGAAAAAAAAAAGGGGGGGGGGGGAATATCTCCACTACAAGGCTCTGCCCTGTATCTCACACTGTATAAATGCCAAATGCATTTCAAAGTCTCTTGGTTGCAGCCATTTATAGTTTGTATAAAAAGCATAACTTGTACACTTCCATTAGAGCCCTAAATATAACTGCCCCAAGCAAGTATTCACTTTTCAAACAGTGCCTCTTTGAATGTTGTTTCCAACAAAATGCTGCTGCCATTATATTATTTATAGAAATTTACATTAAGATCTTGGTTAGAAAACTGCTCGGATTGATGGATCCCCAGCATTGTTTTAAAACTCGAAATAGCTCTGAAGAAAAGCAGGTTGCCTGTGTTTTTATTATAGAACAGCATCTTTTTTGCATAAGCATAAATAACAGCACAGTTTACAGTTCTCAGACGGGGTGGGCATGGTTCTCTAAAGAATCTCAAAACACTGCCACATGTTCCTTCTTTTTTTTTTTTTTAAATATGGGATCTGTGTAGAGGATTAGAGGATGACATTTAGAATCTCCATGTTCTGATGTTTTTAAATAAGGAGAATGCATTTTTGTATCTTTATTACACACATGCACCGTATCTGTAACAGATTTAGCCATGTAAAAACTCATTTTGCCGGTGTGCTATCTTCCCACAGCTTCTTGCACACAGTAATTCCAATTATGCCACTTTACACCATGCAGTATACAAAAAAGTCAAACTCAGAAACAGGGAGAATAATCGGGCCATTGCCAGCAATTATTTTCTCAACACTTAGAACAAAATGATTTGTAGAGGTGACCAGCCTCCCTCAGGATAAGATGGTAACAAACAGGGAAAATTGCCTGATTGCAGAAGTGAAAAGGAAAGTATTTTTTTAGCAGAAGACAGGTTCTCATAACCTAACACAACTGCATCCACTGGCACTGTCCCCCCAGAAGCAGAAACACCAAACAGCTCTCAGAATAAGTACACATGTGCCATAACAGCTCTGGCAAGAGTGCTGCCAGCATTCCAACACAGAAGTGGTTGTTCAAACAGACAGTAAGAAAAAATAATCCAGTGATTTCTATGAGAGAGAACCAAAATCTTATTTCCTTTAAGTGCTGTGGAATCCCTGCTGCAAGCCACAAAATAAGGTGGCATTTCTTTTGCATCTTCCACAAGAGAAGCTCAGCCCCATGCCCATAACCTGCTGGCAAATTCTGAGGGATCCACAGGGTAGGAGGCAACCTCTGGAGTGCCCACAAGCTTATCTGAGACTGTGAGACCTGTTCTTCTACACACCTTGCAATATCAGGAACACCCAATCAATCTTTTGAGTATTCTTGAAGTGTACTGTATGATAAAATAACTTGCTCACAGTCAAATGCAGAATCACAATAATAGGGGGGACGACCTGATGAAGGACACAAACTGGCTGCAACCAAAAAAGCAGGCTGATATGCTTCATTTTGCAGAGCTCTTTCCTTTTTCAATTGGCATAAGTGCTCCAACAGTGAACAGGGATGCTCCTAAATTCCTGTGGAGACATTCTATGACAGTACCTGGCATGCAGATTGCAGAGAACCTTCCTACAGTTCTTAGGAAAGTAACAGAAAACTACATCTCGGAAGATGATACTTAAGATAATTTCACTGACAAAATTATTTGACTGTGTATAAAGCTTCTATATTCATCCGACCATAAGATAAATTATTTTTTATTTTGTTGGTTCTCTGCTGAAGTCAGGACATGCTGCTCTGCAATGCAATTCTCCCTCTGACAACAATGTGCAGCATCTCTACAGCTAAGTAGCAGAGGTGTGCAGCATGGAAATACTTGAAAAGCAATGGCCCATACCACATAAATAATCCCATACTTCATAAGCATGCACTTTTTGGAACCAGCTGTTCATACGCAAACACTATGTTCTACTAACATTAATAGCTTTGACTATTGCCAAGAAAAAAGTCTTAGGATGCTTTTTAAAATAGTCATGGAGGAAAGCAAAAGCTGCAACTGTGGGAGACACATATGTTGGGAGGCTCAGCTTCCTAAGAATCTTCTCCTCAAATGTCACTCTGCTCTCTTCACCAAATTAGTAAAGCAACCATTTGAGTAAGAGACTGTTCTTTTAAAACAGGAGAAGCTAGAAAAGGCTATAACTATACTCCATTGTCATTCCATTTAGGGAACTCAAAAACACAGACCTGGAATGAGTGAAGGACAGAATGGAATGAGGAACACATCACTTGGCCCCAAAACCTTGGTGCTACACAGTGTACGTGGAGTTGATATTTTGTTTTAGACTCATCTCTCCCAGAGCAGAAATAAAACAGAGATGGGTAACATAGTAACAAAACGAAACACAAAGGAAACTCAAAGAGGCTGAGAATAGATGAGAGGAAGAAGAGTACTGAGAAAGGAACTGAGAAAAAGAACAAAAAAACCATTCCTTGATGAAAGAATTGATGAAAGAATTGATGAAAGAAGGGAGAGCACTGGAAAACAGTTCAATAACTAAGAGCCACTGCTTTCTCAGCATCTATCTTTATTATTTATTTTTTCCCCAAGTCTTTCAGGATTTTGCACAACTTAAAATGCTCTCTAACCTTTAATCATCGGTATCATTTGATTCCTTTCCACTCACATCACTCCCTGAAAAGTGACATAAGAAATAAAGGGTGATAAAGCAGTGTTTGGACTTCTGACTCTTAATACTGATGGAATCTGATAACCACTGAAGCTGTCTGCACAAATTTATTCAGTTTCCAGATGCAGCTCTTGTGGGTTAATTTCAAGATCAGCTTAAGATGACACAAAGATAAAGAAATCAATTCTGCTTTGGACCCTGAATATACATGTTTTGTTTTGTGTTTTTTTTTTCATTGTTTGTTTTGCTGGTTTTTTGGTTTGTTTTTTGTTTAATTTATTTACTGTTTTATAGTTCAGGACAAAAATAATTAGACAAACACTAACAGAAAAATGCTACAATCTCCTTACTACCTATTTTCTTTGACATTGTTGTCACCTTTCTGCCCCATTCTTGCTAATAAATCACCGATCTACTGTTACGGCCCTCCAGGCCTGATCACTGCTGCTTCATCTCAGTGGGAGCCAAATGATGATTGAGATGCCAATATATTAGGCTGCCTAGATTCAAAGAAGGATAAGGAACAAAGCATTTGTGCAGAACAGAGATGAATTAATATAAATCAAGTGCTGAGCTATTTTCTGTGATGGATTAGCACCTTTCTTTGACCTAATAAAGTCAAGAGGTCTCTGTGCTGACAGCAACTAATGTGCAAATATCTGTGCTCAGTTAAGCCAGGAGGAATGCTGATCTCCCTCTCACTGTTACTCTATCTGTATGTTGCTGGGTGCCTCACTCAGGTGTAAGCATGTAGTCTCCTACAAAAAACTGGTAAACACAGCGCAAAAATAAATCCATGTGAGTCAAGTCCAAAGCTCTACTTCTTTTGAAATATGCAGCATCCAGTACTGCATTATGTATTGCTTAAAAACCATTATTGAGCTGACAGGTGGGAAAAGCTGCAGCTTTCAGAAACAGAAAATACTTCAAAGTCTTGCTGCTATTGTATGTTCCATTATTCTTATTTCCAAAATACAAGAGTTGTCCAAAATTGTCAAGAGCAGAAAAGAGCCATGCTTTCCTTATGTTTGTGTTCGCAACATGAGCCTCTGTGTTATGTCTTGGATGAGGTGCCTGGACACTGGAGTCAGTAAAAACAAGGTTTTTATCCCTCTGCTGTTCTCACAGCCAAGTCAGGATCTGCAGTACAAACAAACAGCAAGGAAGACTCACATCACAGCTCTCACATCAACCTAACCCAAAGGTAACTGGCAATCATATAACCTGCTATCTTTGTCTGAAGACAGGATCACCTTTCACCCTTTCTGAAGAGCCAGGCCGACAAAAGATCACTGTTATAACATCCTTCAGGCCAAATTGCATCCATGTGTCACTGCATTACTCATTCCATGCAGACTGCCACAAATAAAAGGTAGCATCTCAAAGACAGCCAGGGCATGATGATGAGCCAAAAAGAGCCAAAGGCTTGGAACTCTAATTACCACCTACATTGTTTTAAACTTCCATTGAACTATCTCCAGTAATGGAGCTGCAATGCTCTCTCTCCTGACCCTGGGCTTTGTGTTCCTGCCATCCACTTTAGTTGCAATTGGCATTTGTGCAGTTGTTTCAGAAGATGCTTCATGAAACAAGAGGATGTCTCTCTTGTTATCCGCCCCTTTGCAGGAGGCTTAGCTTAAGTCATGTCAATTCCCCAGATCAGTATGGGTACTGTATAAATGCACAAATACCAGTGCAGGACCAACAAAGGCAATGGGAACACACATTTGGGGCAAAAAGGGATAGGTGAGACTGTAGCAACTCCAATTTAGTTTGTCTTCCAGCTGCTGTGAATGCACACCCCTATACTGCCACCACATCTTGCAGAAGCAATATAAAATGCCAAAACGCAGAAAAACAATCAGGGTCCTTTAACTTTATTGGTTTTGTTTTTAGAAAAGAAAATAAAAATAAAAAAAATAGGAAAAGATTTACTTCTAGAAAATAGCACAAAACTTACCCACAGTTCAGACAGTCTGAGTCAAACTGAATTTGCCAAGTACAAGAAGTTGTTTATAACAAAAGGAACAGAGCTAGAAATAGTTCCAGAAAATTTATTATGATCCACCTGACTGCAGCCAAAATATTACATCAGCCCAGATAGCCTGAGAACTGGAACAATATTACTCTCAAATTAGCAAGTTGCTTGGTATACCAGGCAGGGAGAGAGGGTTTTGCAGGAGGTTTGGGTTCCCTCCCTTGCTCTGCTATGGACCATGGGCAAGTCTGCCTCAACTTACTATCTGTAGCCAGCAAAAAAAAAAACAAAACAAAACAAAAAAAACCCCAAAAAACAAACAAAAAAAAAACCACATTTTTTTTTCTTTAACCTTTATTTATTTACTTATTTATTTATTTTAAAAGGTCTTAAAAGAGTCAGGACATACAGTATAACTTACTTCCACTTCCAAAATTTTATCTTTTTCAGGGTTCCCACTTCAACTTGCAGCAACTGCTTACAATCCCAATACTCAAAGGTGCATTATAAGCATGAAATTGGAGGTGAACTCTCTTGTTTCTTGCTTAAAGATGGATGAATGCAAGGTGTTTCCAATCCAAAAGATATTGTGGCCATTTCAGATGGCGCTGATGAGAAGTTAAACTCATAAGTGCTAGTGTGCAAAGGAATTCTATGTATGGCGCTGTGTTTATAAGGCAAGTACAACATAACTCATGCAAAAAGGGCAGTTGATGCTTGAGTATTTTAAAGACAGAGCACACTTTCTCAACATTCAGACAAAGTAACATCAAAACTAAATGCTGTGCTGAACTGACTATAATATAACAACAGCTGATGCAATAATGATCTTAGCCTGTCAGTGCAATTAAAGCATGCATGCTCTTGACTTAAGCTACAGGGTGATTTCTCTCATTTAGCACAGTTGATAGACTACCTGTTTTATGAGAGCCTAAGTTGCCAAGTATCATAACTCTCTGAAGAAGCTGGTATGAGATGATTAATTCTATAGCACCTTTACAGATACTTTTTATCTTGAATTACCTAAACACTTTTAGGCATTAAGCAAAGTAGTTCATAGGCAGTACTTCCTGGAAAAAGGAAATACAGCCCACTGCTGAGGTGAAAGAAAAAAAACAGCTAAAAAACACTACAATTATGTCTTACCAACCTAGAAGGGAAAACTGCTATCTTATAGGCATAGAAGCTGTTCTGCCTTTCTTAAGAACTGATATGGGGAAAACTGAGAAATGAGAGATTGCAAATCCAAAGAATATCCTGTGGCCACAGCTCATTAAAGCCCTAGTTCTGTTCAGGACTCCTCCTCTCCCCTTCCCCACAAAGATAATCAGAGAGATGGCAGTATGGAAGCATCTCTGTTAAATGGTCAGTCAGTGCACCTAGTAACAAGACAGACTTGGATGCTATGCATAGTCCAGCATCACAAAAATGTGTTGATGATGTTCTAAGAATCTTACAGTTGCTTGGAAGAGAGCAATTACTTCATAACCTTCAGTCAGACAGATGTTCCTACAGCACCTCAATAGCAGTTTGAAGCACATTCTCATACCATCATTTTCACACGAGTTAAAACTATCATGTAATTGCACAGACACAGGATTTACAACTGAGCTTAAATTATCTAATCACTCAAAGTTATGTTAATTAATATAGTAAATTTGCATACCACGTTCTCAAATGTCCAACTGTTCAGCTCATGTCACTTACATTACAAAAACTGAAGTTTTAATGAAGCATTTTGGTAAAGTTTAACATGAACAGTACCTTTCCAACTGCTTTAACTCACTTGTGACACATGTAGTTTACAGCTTCCATTACTTCCTGGCCTGAATGCATTTTAACAACTGCTATATTAAGCCCTGCTACTATGCAGCACATAGCAAAAAACATACCTTTCACATTACTCATATAGATGCATTCATCATCTTAAAATGTGTTGCAATACTTGGGTAAAAAGCTGTGGAAGTATAAACGCCACTGGTTACATCACAGAAACAAACAAACAAAAATCTGCAATGAAGGAAAAGGAGGTAGAAAATCCTCTGTTAACACAACAGAGGATTTTGTTTTTGTTCCTTCGCACAATGCAAATGCCAGGATAAAGGAATACCCATTTCCATGAAACTTATTGGCATCAATTGTGTGTGTTTTCCTCTCCAAAGATTTCTGTTTATCCATGTTATATTTGATAATATATCATTCTTCAGAAAGATCTCCCAGTGACAGCAAAATGAATTTTCTGATGATTTTTTTCTATCTTCCCTCTCTCTCCCCCACATTTCATGCATGCTGGTGCATTCCGATGAAAGGAGTGTTCATCTTATGAAGATTCACTCACTACAATGGTGAATCCTCTTAAAAAGCTCCAGTAATCACTCAATAATCTCCCATAAGAGCCAACATTTTGCAAAAGAATATAATCACCTCTTAATCCTTTTGGGCTGGAAGAAGATCCATCATACAACACCGAAACAAAAGCATTTAATATCTGAGCTTAAGTTTTTGTGAAATCATCAGAAATCTGCTGAGGATGAAGAGGATCCCTTCAAGCTATCACCAGGTTTTCTCTCCATCAAATACCTCCATGAATACCAGCAGTATCTCCAGATGAAAAAATACAGCTCTTAAGTATGCATGGCAGAGCATTTCAGCCAGACTTACAGAAATTGTTGGGCCTTCACCAATTACAGGTAAGCAACCTCATGCTGTGACTTGAGTCAAGAGCTGTTTAATCAACCCAGAAAGAGTTTGTCACTCACAGATTGATCACACCATCCCTAAGGTCCATGTCAAGTCTAAATCATACCACAGCTCATATTGTGTATGCGTATACATACATACACATATATATATTTGAGCCATGCAGTATATACAGGTCTCATAAACGCTACATATTTTTTAATTCAGACTTTCTGATTTATGCTGCCAGATATCTTGTCAAGAAATAGAAGTTCATTTTTTACATTAGATTTTATTCCCAAATTTGCCCATTGTATCTCATAATGAAAGGAAGCGCAGTTAGATATATTTGTATTTCCCTTCTCCCCAGTACTGAAAAAGAAAATATGTTTTTGCCCACACATGCATACTGCCTCAAATCTGAGAATGGGACCTTTGTTTTGCAGTTGTAGAAAAGGAGGCACAGGCATCAAAGACTTTGTCTGACATCACTTGTCAGGACTGAAGCAGAGCAGGAAATCCAGTACTCCGCAAGTCAGGCGTGCTCCACAAAAGAAAGTGGGAGAACAAGAGGGATTATCCAACAGCTCTTTTCCTATTTTGCAGTATTAACTGCTAGAATAGTTAACAGAACATCTATGCAGTTTCCAGGAGAAATGCATCTCTGCAGAGCAGGTCAGGTACCATGCTACATTGTACCAAGTTTACAGCCTAAAAGATCAGGACAATTCTATGCATATGTAGTTTATTTAGCATCTACAGGTAGGAGCAACAAGGAAAAACAAAGATCAACAATAATTAAAAGTGATTCAAATCTCAAGTCTCCTTTAGTATTAACTTGGTTACCTCCTGGCTTACTTTATGTTCATTTTCTCCTAAGGGACAGAGCTATCACAAACTGCCTCACTACAAGAAGAGAATGAAAGAGTTTAGAAAGAACTCAAACATGAAGTATGCCATTTCTCCTGTTCACTCCCTTTGTTTAAAGGAGCGTCACTGTTTTGCCTCATTGCTTCTGTGCACCAGACTAACAGCTTCTAAGATTTTTCCACAACAGTATCCAAACCCAGCACAGTCCTCTGGATGATTTTTCCAGTGCACACATATTCCCCCAGCTGACTTCTTTCACTTCCAAGTTATTGTACCATCAGAATGACAACATGAGATTTATTAGATTGTAAATGTATCTTAAATAACCCAGAGAGGCGCTGACATTCCCTGCTCTCAGTGGGGCCTATGCAAACCCCTCTCTCCTGCTGGAAGGACAAGCTGAGATCAGACTGACGTAGAGTTTTTCAGCAGGGGACGATGAAAAATAAAGCCTGGGGGAGGGTAGATATTTTTAAGGAAAACTTCACCATTCTCAAAGAAAAAGGAAAACTATTTTGAAGTAGCACAATAAACCATCCGGCTGTGCTGAAACAGAGGTTATAGTGGGAAAAGACTTAGTAGGCTGGAAAGGCAACAGTAGGCTTAGTACATAGCTCACGGGACGCAGCAGCAGAAACATTGAATTTATTCCAGTCTGCAGTTCAATCACATGACTAAGGCATTTCCCTCAGTTTTCTCATCTGTTAAACAGTTAACAATACTGCTTCCCACTTATGAGGCCTCAGAGATGCCTGGAAAATGCTCTAAGAGGCAGAGGAAGGAAGCAGTATGGCAGACAAAAGCTCGCAGAGCAGTCTTTACAGAGGTGAGATCCTATTGTTATAAACACCGAATTCACAGTCCACTGAGACTAAAAGCCAAGTGCCAGTTCAGTGCTTTATATAAAACACAGCATTGTGTATCAGCCTCAAAGCTACTTCATAACTCCGCTGTTTCTCCAGAAAGCATTCTTAGAAAAAACAACCCAAACAGCTAAACCACCTTCAGCAAACAGACACTGTCATCCCAGAAACCCTCTGACCAGATCCACCATGTGAGCACAGTGGCTGAACATTGCCTCTGTGCTCGTGGTAACGTTTATGGCCTGATGAAAGCACCACCTTTTCATACTGATTGAAAACGCTTCCAAAACCGCTTATTCAACAAATAAGTCATTTTACAATGAGTTGGGAGATAAGGCTAAAACCCCTCAGTGCTCTTCTGGCCTTTAGTAGGCTGACAGAAGATGAAAGGCAAGCCTGGGCAAGCAATGGGAGCAAGCAATAGATCTGTAATGTCACAGTTACACACAAGGGAAATTCTCATTGCCGGCATGTGACTAGAGAAAAAAATCCATTGTGGTTAGACTAAAAGATACAGCTTCAGCAGCCTTCATCACACCATATTTTACACAAAGCTGCACTGTGTTTCAAATGCCCAGTCCTTCAGCAGCAGGAGCACGAGGTTGGGTGTGTCACAAAGTGAGCTATGGAAGGATGTTGTTATTCCAAGCACAGCAGCAGGACATTGGACTTCTCAGATCATAACCCCAATGGGGTCTTTGGCTCAGAGGGACTTTCAGGGAGACATCCCCCCACCTCTGAAATGGGGAATACTATGGACATTTTTATTATATATTGATATTTTCAAAGGCACCTAACATGTAAGGATACACTCCATAGATTTCTGAAGCAGTTTCTGACCAAAGACTTTTCCTGCTTCATATTTGTATTACTTCGGAAACAGATGAGTCAGATTAAATAGAGAAAGGAAAACGAGTACCGTGGAAGGAGGGCCATGGGTTGATTAAGTAAAAGTCCCAGCGTGTCCCACAGTGGAGTAGGTTCCTGCAGGTACTCAGACAGCAGAGGCTCCAGAGAGGATCATTTACTGTAACTTTGTAGCAAGTAATGAACCCACAGGGCTTCCAGCTGGAAGCATGTGATCCACAGAGCTTCTTAGCAGATGAAAAGGCCTTTTTCCAGCAATGCTTCACTGGATGGCATCAACAAATACTTGGCTGAGCTATGCTCAGGTGTTCCACTGTCACCTCCTTCATGAAGCCAATCCCTATCGAAACTGCCTAGCACCACTCATTAATTATTCTACACATTACTTTATTCATGAGCTAGGTTGTCATCTTTAAATGAAAGTTATTTCTTCCCTTGCAGTTATACACCACATAATCTACCTGGCCCTGAGCAGCTTCAGCTGATGGCAGTGACATGAGGCCAGCTGGAGCCTATAGGCCTTTCCCCCTGGGGCTCTCTGGCACAGCAAGTCTGAACTGCATCCCAGTTTGTGACAGGCAGAGCCGTCTTTTCTCGAATAATAGCCGAAATAAAATGGATCGTTTCATCATGTAGGAGAGACTGATTTTTTCTTATTTATTTTTTTTAAATATTCCAAGCTCATTCCTTCCAAGAATAAAAGGCAAGCAAGTGGTCAGTACAGCCTCTCTGCGGCCTTTCACAAGGCCATGACTAAGGGCTGGCAGGCTCATGGCCAGACTCTGAAATGGACGAATTTCCCCTCCTTGCTCTTATAAAAAGCACAACATCTTGGCTCACCCTAATGCCTCTAATCTCTTTTCAACATTCATATATTCTCCCATCCAGCTTGAAAGTAATTGTGCTCTTGCAGTCATCTGTTTTGTTTTTTTTTTTTAAAAAAATAAACATCCCTTGTTCATATTCTTATTCAGCATCATCTGTCTGATCCTGCACGATGGAAACAGAGTGACTTTGGAACACCCATAAATCACACCACATAAAATAGTCTGAAATAACTTTTTCTTAGTGTTAATTTGTTTTACAGCCTATCATTGCAACCAGCTTAGCCTGCCACGTATAACATCTGGATTGCTATCTGTAAGCGAATAGAAGGAAAATAAAAGAAGCACTAGCTGCAGCTCATCCCACTGGAAGCCAAGGGTGAGGGAATGGCAAGAAGAAAGTCCTTGCAGCTATTTTCATATCTGCAGCATTTCAAAATATCAGTAACATTTTAATCATCACATTTTCTACAATATAAAGAGATCAATACTCTGTCAAGTTAAGTCTCCTTCCCACAAAATAATAACAATAATCACAACTACTTAAAAAATTGTAACACCTCCTGTACATTCCAACAATTACTGGTCACTCTTCCATAGCAAATATTTAGGAGGACAGAATAGATGTCAGTCTTCCTCAGCTTGGCACAAGGAATGTCAGTCTCTCTTTCATGATGCTTTACTTTGGAGGCTTTGCATTTAACCTGTCACTTTCTCAAGATGCCACACACTGGCAGTGCAAGTGTCACAACTATGTAAACCACTTGCTACCACACTCAACTTATTACACCAGCTCCAATAAAAAATTTCTCTGCTACACATTAAACACAGAAAAGCCAAATCATGTTCGTTAACGATCTTTCACCAACTAAGCCATAGCGGGTAGGAGTTGTGTGGTTCAGGCCTATTCATACAGAAACTAGGAGTGAAACTGTTTCTTGGAGATCTCCTTGTATCTTCTGAAAAACAAACCCCAACACGAGTGGCTCCCTTCAAGTTCCTTAAGACAACAAAAGCCTACCTGAGAGTCAGCTGGTAATACCACATCAGACTGCTAAAATAAAGTGGTACAGCTTCAAAAGCATTGAGGGAAACCCTCCTGATGAAAAAGTGCTTGCTGTATTTTGCTAAATAGATTGTATCAAGCTGAAGCCTCATAGAAAGTAGAGGAAAGTGTTATTCTTAATTCTTTCCCAGTTTTTTTGTGGCTCACCAGTCACATTTTTCTGCTAACACTTAGCTTCTCTGCACTTATACTTGGATACAGATCCTTGCAAACAATGAAAAGGTCTAAATGGGTACACGGAGTTCCATCGTAAATAATAAAACCATAAAATTGCAATGAGAGTTCACATTAGGCAAATGGTAAGGTCAGTAAATCTGTACGTGAGCTTTGTCCTAAAGTCCATTACCAGAGCTCTAAGCCTGGATCTCTTTACAGGTAGTCTCTGGCTGATGTAGCAGATGATAATGCACCCTAAGCATGCTGCTCATTTCTGATGAGGCATTCTGCTATTTACACCAATATTCTTTACATTTGACATTGAATCCAGAATTAGACATGAAAGTTGGCCAGCAGCTGAGAGACTCTTGGAGCTGTGACGAATGACACTGACTGTACCCAGAGCCCCACCAGTAGCAGACTTACGGTCCGTGGCCACGTGACTTGTGCTGATTGCACCAATATCATTCCCAAGGCTATGGCTTCAGTTTAAAGTTGCCCTAAATGACAGCCAGCTGGCTTACTGAAGATAAGAAGTAGGATCCCACCCGACAAGCAGGCAATATGTACAAGCTCAAGCTCCAAGATAACAGGGCTTGGCAGGCAATATTTGATTCAATGAAACACTGCACTTCCCTGCTGCATAGGAATGACTGAGGATAAAGCTGCTAAGCTTGGATACAAGAGTAGCACAGGCTGTTTAAACAAACAGACTACGTCACCAATTTGACATCTGCCTGCTTAGCACTGCAGTGCCAGCTATATGGCTATGTGTGCTTTTGAAGCACTGGCAATGAGGGACAGCATCTTTTGCACAAGTTTCGTAGGTGAGATTGCAGCAGGTTACAAAACACTCTCAAAACTTATATTAGTAACTGGTTTTGCATTAGCAGCTAAGAGAGAGAGAACAGAGAGAGGATACAGCATAATGAGGTCCCAACGCAGGAAGGGAAGACAAGGCTGTGTTCTCAAAGCATATGCACATGAAAGGAAGAGAGGAAGGAAAGCCAGAAAACCTTGCTGTAGTTGACCACACTTGTTTTCCACAACTGAGGTTTGCAGCCACTCTTTTCACTACAAAAGAAGCAAAGTAAATATAAGCTGAGGATTTGTATGAGCTCTGTGGGCGTGGGAGCAGGACACATGACATCAGCCAGTATCACAGCATGCCTGTGAATCATATGGTAATCAAATGAGAAGTTCCTGCCCAAACAATACACACTGTTAGACTACAGGTCTTGTAGGCAGCAGCTCTGAGCTCATAGATTGAGAGCTAGAAAAAGCCAACATTACTGGCATTATGGAAGCCCTCAGCAGACACATCTAACAACAGAACATGAAGGACATCCGGGGCTCTGCAGTAGGTCTTTAGACCCCTTCGATTCTGCAATGTTGGCCCGGACCTTATACATAATAAAGTAAATACAAAACCTTTAATGGTCTTCTTGGATACTTTTGAGCACCACCAAAAAGTTACTTATTAGGATAAGTAAAAGCCCAGACACCCTACACTTAGGCTCCTTGGAACCCAGCTCCGAACAAGACCTGCCCAACCAGGCCCATACCAAGGAAAGACAAAGACCTGGGTGTCACCTCAAAATTATCCCACAACTCGGGGAACAGAAAAGCAGTAACACTCAACAAAACACGAGGAACGTACACACTTAAACTGCAAATGCCAGAGCACAAGATTAAAATAAATCACAGCTGAAGCAAATCTAGTGAAAACCACAAGTATAATAAAAAACAGGCAGAAAAAACACAACGTAGCTGGGTCACCAGCTATGAGTTCTCTATGGTGTTTATTTTTCTCTGATAATGTTTCCAGTAAGCCCCAGAAAATAAATCTCATCGTGGAACCTATATGAACAGCCCTAAGTTACAGGAGTATATACATGGACAAATGCATGAGACACTGAAGAAGGTTTTAGTAAACAGTCCAGCCTGATTTCTGCTGCACAGTTTTTCTCTAAAATAACATCTGTATGCACTGAGGGGAGGCAGAGAGGAAATATTCTCCTAAAAACATGCTCCACTTCTTTTTACAAGCAAAACCACATACATACTCTACCACTGTTAGCCCATACTATAAGGCTAGTGTGATCAGCAGCCCCTGAGGCCTCAGGCTTTCTTATTTGAACATTCAAGAGTCACGGGGGGGTCCTACAGGAAAGGCCATATCCAGAAGCTATAAAAGCAAATAAATCCCAAATTGTTACACTTTATTCAACAGTCTGGTGAGAGCTTGCAGTGCTAGCTAGAGATTGATTAAAGTTACTGACTGAATTTCTACAATACAAGCACTGATAAGATCATGGGGCATACACCAGCTAGGGACATACCCGGGAAAAAAGCAAGACTAACTACTACTGACAATTAGTTCAGTTATTTTGCCCAAACAAGCACCCTGAATTCTGCTTTTCCATATATGCAGCCCCCCCCCCGCCCCCTCAATCTTTACTCAACCTACTTCTTTATTCATATCCTTTTCTGTGGATGTCAGAGCTGGGTATCAGAGCTCAGCTGACACCAAGAGCTCTTTGGGAGACAAAACACTGCTTTGTAATGTGGGACTTAATACATAGCAACAGAGTCATGAAGCAAGCTTTGAATTTGGTGGAGAACTTGTGGTGGTCCTGCTTACACAGTGTAGAACAGCTTTTGTTTTAACAAGGTGCTGCCACGCTCAGCAAAACCCCTGATGGTCCCTTCTCCACTGCAACAGCAGAGCACACTGCACTACTAAAGATGTTGCCTAACCTATCCAAAATGGAACCACAGATGTATTTAAGCAGCATACTAATTGCAGAGAGATCACCGCATTTAAGACAGACCACTGTAACAACAAGACTACCTAACAGCAGTGCTTGAGAAATGAAGACTCATGTTTAACATGGGAATAAAAGACCTGCTTTTCCTCATGTGTACAACAGGATACTGTGATGCCATGAACTTACACAATTTACATACCAACTTCAGAATAAGCAAAATGAGACTACGGCTCACACACTATTCTAGTAAATGAAAGGTTTTGCAAAAAAGCATAGGTAGTAGTTACACAAGGCAGTACGTTCCACTGTCTGCAAGTATGCTTGTTTAAACTTTAGCAACTTCTTACCCTAAAAATCTAAAATGAGGGTAAGTTAAAGATGCACTTTTCTTGCCTCTCAAAACTGGAGAATCTCCCTAAAAGCACTGTTAGGTGGCAGTAGGGAGGAGGTGTAAAAATACACCTGTCCATCTCTCACTCATTGGGTATTCAGTCAGTACTATGCTTCCAGACCAGCTAGGTGTGAATTAACATATCAGACTTACTTTTAATGGCTGGTGTTCCTTTCTCCCTTACTTGCATGACACAACGCAGGAAAACCCTGGTGAAACTAAGTAAATTTCCCAGTAAACTATTTGCTCCTCTTGAAGAGACTGAGAGTCTGGGTTGTATTGGCAGGAGGAAATGGTGAAAGGCTGGCAAAGTAAGCCTTGCATAACCTCAGCGACATCAAAGGCTCACCAGGGTTTTAAATCAGATCAAAATTTGACTATGCAGCACTTGCTAGAAACAATGAAAACTAAGATATCCTGAGAAGTAATTTATGATTCACACTCCAATTTTCAGCAAGAACTTTTCTTTACAGTTCTTACGCCTTTATTCTTGATAAAAATTAAATGTTTAAGGTAAGATTATTCCTATACAGTAAGTCAATGTATAGGTCTTCAAAAGCAACTGCTTAAAATGACAGAACTCATGCAGAGAGCCTGAGTATTAAAAATCTATCTGATGCTCAGTAAGCATTTGTGTACAGAATTAGGAATAGATAAAGAATGGTATAAAGAAAGAGGATAGTGTCATCAGCAGAGGGGGAAAAAAACCAAGCTTACTACTAGTTATGTTTTTGAGAGGCAAATAACTGACCTGAATGAAAACAGAAATACCATTTACCACATTACATTTGGCACCATGAATAATATATACATCTCCCTCTGTATTGAAAATAAAACTCTTAGTTGAGACTTGCATGGCTACTATGCACCTGGAGAGTGTAAAGATTAAGTAACATCCTTAGGTTACAACTGGGAAACACACACAGTTTCGTAGCTCTTAGGTGAAAACGTAATATTTTAGCTGTCTCCCAGTCTTAGAAAAGCTTGGGTTGTATCTAAAACACATTCACTCTCTGATGAGGGACGGGTTAAAGCAAGAATATATCACGTTTCTGAGAGACAACCTAATCCAAACCCCCACCTTCCAAACTCTAAGGGCCACAGTTTAGGGTCAAAGCTCCCATGTACACAGTTTGTCACTTGCTGCTCATGTGCAAGAATTACACTGCATCAGCAGACTGCATCTCACCACCAGCCCCATGCACAGGGATCTGGCATAAACTTGTGGCTGACAAGAGCACCCAATGCCCTCAGGAATAAGAGTGCTGTCCTCTGGTTTTCCAGCCTACACTGAGGATAAACCTGCAGAGGAACCCCCTAACTCCCTGCCATCACTCCAGCCAAAGGGCAGGTGACATGCCACATCCACAGCATCTGCTTTTTGCCGACACTAACATTACCTCAGCCAGGCTGCACTGAAAACAGTTGTGTAATATATGTGTAAAGATTAAGACATATTGTGGAAACATCAGTATGTATACTTCGTAGTAGCAGAAGTGTCTGACACCCAGAGGATATAAAGTATGACTTTTTTGCATAGATAGGTGCTCAGAAACACCTTGGTTCTTTAGTCAGCTTAGTGAGACCAATTTTCTCAGGAGGAACAGATATTTGAATAGCAACAAGGATGAACTATCATCTAATTAATTAATGGAAAAGACCTGGATAAAATGATAAGCCAGTGGAAAGATTAAAACCTTTTAAACTAGGTGCCTAGTAAACAGATCCATTCATTACCATTGATGCACTCAGACAGCACTGCTCTCTTTGCCATATAAAGTTATAATTAATTATGCAGTACAGCTATTGACACCTGAGATCTATTCAATATCAGCTATACTCTTACAAGACCAGGCTCTTTTGAGAAGAGAGAACTTTGTGGATATCTGATACCATCTCAACATCTGTTACCTTGGCACAGTATCTACCCAATAAAACCAAAACCTCACATGGCAAGTTACAGAAGCAGGAAAAACAACAAAAAAAAGAGGGGAGGGAAGAGTGTATTTAATCTCAAAGTCATGCATTTCATATTCTGTCACATTCATTTTATGATTAAAAACAATGAGGCACAAGAAGCTTTCTGACTTTTGGGAAAGCATTTCCAGCACCCTATTCTTAACAAGAGCTTCCTCCTGGGACTGCAAAGCCCTGGAGTTTGTCAGTGAAATGTGAGCAGCCATGCAGCATGTCACTGACACGAGACACTTTCTCTCTTCAGTAAAAGATACAGCTTTCACCTCAGAGAGTCCTAGAAAGGGGGAAAAAAAAAAAAAACAGACAAAAAATAATTAAATAAATACAAAATCCCACAAGCTTAAATCAACCCAAATTGATAATGAACTCCAGGTTTGTTTTGAACTGCGCTCACTCTCTTCAATTGCATTTTTGCACTGAATGTCCCAGGAGACTGGTTTAGAATCAGGAACGTTTTGAATTGGTACATTCTGGATTTCATTACTCCCCTCCGGACAAGATGCATTTTGAGATCCCGAAACTTTGTAGAAATCCTGCTATAGCTGGAAAAGCAGGAATTAAAGCAACCAGGACAGAATAAACAGGGATGGCTCTGAGTCAGCATTCAAATTCCTGTTTTGTTTCAGCATTCACAAAGTCTGGAACGGGTAGGGGGGAGCAGCAAGGGGAAAGAGGCTTTCCTTACTGTACCAGTAGCACACAACCAAGTGTGTGGTATGGAGAGCTCATACAGTGAAAAGGCTGACTGGATAATGCTTAAAAAAATCTATTCCCGGATTACTTTATTTCTCACCTTCCTGCCAGCTGGTGGCTGTAGCTGCCGATATCTCATGTGGAACTAGGGAGAAGTTAGTGTTCTCCCTTTTGACAGGAGACTTGTTGTTGCAAGTTGAATATATTTAAAATTCTTTCTAACTGGTTCGTTTACTAACACACAATAATTAGCTTCCAGAAGCAATTAGCATAGCTCTAAAGACTTGCTCACTGAGATTTGTAACTGAAGTGTTATGTTTTTCTTTTATTTTTTGTCCATTTTCTTCTGTTTTTCTTGTTTTTTCTTTTAGGGGTTGGAAGGCAAACCAAACAACGGGGGTGGGAGGAGACCAGAGAACACGTTCAAAATGAGACTTGAATTAAAGCCTCAGTCAGTTCCCATGCAGCACAGAAATTACAGAAATGAAGGAATGCACAAAAGCAGTAAGTCAAATTCTGCAGTAAAGGTAGACTTCAAACTTGATTGCAATAATCTGGAAGATTTATATCTGTTCCTTATAGATATTGTTTCACACATTTCACTTCCTACAATAGTCATAGAGCTGTTAGAGACATCCCACACAGAAGATGATACCAAAAATTAATGGAACTGACTGCACACATACCATACATTAAAGTAATTTGATTTTAAAGCTATTAATATTCTTATTTCTACAGCAACCTGTCTTCCCCTGATGTAGCCAGGGAGAATATTTCTAAGTATTCAAATACAGAGGCAGGAAAATAAGCTGATAAGGTGGCCTGCAGGTAGTGCTTTGCACTGTCAGAGACAGAAGCAATAAAACACAAACTGTGTCAGCTGATTGAGATCACCGTCAAGGCATATTCAATAAAGACATTTCAAAAAGTTCAAGTGAGAACAACTGTCTGATGGCAACAAGCAGCGCTGTTTGTTGACAGGCAGTGGTTTGTCTTTAAAAACAAAACTGAATATGATACCGGAGTTCAAAGAAAATATTAAGAAAAAAATCTTGGCCCTGGTTTTAGATTTATGATAAGGCTTCCTCATCACCTCAGACACAGTTTCAGCTCCCACTCCATTGCTGAATTACTACTGCAAATCACTGAAGTATTTCAAGATCCTCCTTTGTAGTGAAAACACAGAAAAATACTGTTACTATAATCTGCTATAAAATCACTAGATGGATGGGACAATCTTTCTGCTTCAGATTTGCAGCTTCTTTACAGAACATTTACTTTATTCTTCTGCCTTTACAACTGAAGCAGCTGATCACTAGCTTAGAGAAAGCAGAAATACTATTGTACTCAGAGTATTCCCACTTGAATCTCTTTCCCCATCTCAGACATATGCTAGTAGTTAGAAACAGCTAAGCAGCTGGCTGAAGCTCCAAGTTTGACTAAAGGGGTTGGGGGGGGGGGGGGAATTGTGTTCTAATGCAATGGATTACCTAAAAAGACACACCGCTCCTTCCCTGTCTACTCATGTTCTTGAGGCCAAGTAAATTGTAACCAACTAAAGCAGCATCAATAATTGAAATGTCTCATTGTATATATACACCCATGCTTAAGTAAAAATAATGGTTAAATAATGAAAGAACTCAGGTTTTGCTAAAAGATACACAGACTGTGCACTTACACAGACTAGAGAGCTTTTTTTAACTTTTAAGGACAACAACACCAACAATTAAGTTAACGTATCCTTTACTGAGATAACAATGGGAGGGAAAGGATGAGCCCTGCAAAGTGGAAACTCTCTTAGAACCACAAAGAGGAGCAGGGCATCACACACAGGACCAATAAATGGAAAGAAACATTGATAGCACCTGCTGTCAGAAACACCTGAAAGAAAAATATTTTCTGCCTTCTAATTTCTCTTATGTCAGAGCCCTGAAGTGGGCAAAAAGTAAAGACAGAGGTGGAGGTAAGAGCTGCTGATCTCTCTGGGCCAAGGCTGGGAGCACACAGCGATCAAGAACCAAATAAAAAGAGTTCAGCTGGTGGTGAATACGCTAATAGGGAAGGGAGCATCATTTGCTAATTCCGGTCATCATTGCTGTAACATGAAACAGTGCTGGCAAGCATTGAACAGGCAACCATACAGTTTTACTTTAATGTATCACTTCAGAGTTGTAAGATGATGAGAATCCCAAGAACAGATGCTAAATTGGTGCCTACTGTAAGATGGATTCATTCACTTCCTCAGAAGCATGTCTGTCACACAAACTCCCAGAAACACTGGCATTATGCCCAAACAGCACTTATTCAGCCAATTCAATTAACGTTATCATTAAGTCACAATATATCTAATGAATGAAACAGACACATTACTACTTATTATCACCGCATTTCTCCTCGGAGCCGTGTTACTGATGGGATGCAGAGAGCGCATTCTGATGCAAGGGTGGCAGTGTGTGGATAAGGAAAGCTAAAACAGTCCAGACAAACCAGGTCCCCTGCCTTGCTTCCAGAGCTGCTCCTGGAAATAGAATTTGAGTTGTCTTGAATTTGTTCAAGGTCTACACCACACCTTCTTCTTGTAAGAAGCAAGTCTGAAGTAGAGAGATCCATAAAAGAAAAATATGATAGCTTTTTCTGATCTGTTTATATTGACAGCAGTAATCGGGGAGCCTTTAGAAGGCTTAGAAATTTTTTGAGAGGGTAGAGAAAATGCACTCTACACCCCTGCATGATGAAGGCTTCATGCATTGCCATTAATTAAATATGCTGCCAAATGGATATTACCAACCAAGATGTTAAGAGCTGTTCTACTATGGCTACAGCTCATTATAGCAAAATGGTGTAGGCAAGCAATTAAATGGTGATGGAACTGAACTCTGTTGGTATCACTATATTACAGGTGGGGAATAAAATCCTACAGGGTTCATCAGTGAAGCTTGACAGAAGCATTACTTATGTGACCTCATGTATGCCTATAATCAAAGGTGTGAAAAGAATAGCCTGACAAGTCCACAGATCTCCTATGTCTGATAATTACTGAAGGAGACTGCTCCACTTCATTGAGAATGCATGTTAAAGAGGCCGCTTGTTTAGCAAAGCAGCAACTTGTCAACAAGCTACAGAACATATTCTTAACAGAATTCTGACCCCATTCAATAGAATCAGAGACTCCTAATTGTAGTTTCTAATGTGAGGTTTCTGAATGCACTGTTTTGTTTACAAAAGACAGTTGATCCAGTTCTCTAATCAAACCAAGTGCCACGATCAACTTCACTTATTCTTTAAGTTTACAGATCGGAATTCAGAATTTGCCTGATCTAAGAACGACATTATGGTTTTAGGTCTCAGTCTCAAATCACTGACAGAAATATCCATTATTTCTGCTATCTTTGCTGTTCCTGTTTTCCAGGCAAAATGCTTAGCTGACTGTTGAGCATTGTAGAGATACTTGTGGTAAGTCTAATGAGTTAGTCTGATGACTGGAAGCACAATAATTTAGCGTTGTGCTATTGCAATATGGGTTAACACATGCTGCTAAGACTACCAAGATACATTTGCCTGCAAGGAACTCCAATGTACTACAACTACTCTGCCTCAAATATTCAGATCAGCTTTGGTATGTGTTACAGCATAGGAATACCTGCAATCTAGGAGAAACAAAGAAGATTTAAGAAAGAATGTGTTCATAATTATCACATAAGTTGAACTGCTGTTTTCATTTAAGTACTGAAGTTTCACTGCAGTTGCTGAACCTTCCAGAAGTTATTCTTACAATAACGCATCAGGAGGACCTTAAAAGCCTCAGGGAGCATTTTCATGTTTGTGAACTCAAAAGGCTCATACTCTTGCATCACTGTGCAAGGAGGGTGGCCCAGTAGAAGCTGCTCACCGCTGCTTTCTTGGGTACTCCAAAGGTAGCCCTGCCACAATGGGTGCACAAGGGGCTGCCTTCACATCTCTGCTGTGTATGGAACAGAAAAAGCTAGAATATCTACAGCTGTCTTGGCTGTGGTTCCTCAGTACTCAGTTTTGAGTTGGTTTAGACCTTTCTGACTGCTCTACAGATTTAGTAAAAGATACAGAAAGCTTGTTTGTGTGTTCCTACAGCTCTCCTCTGATCTGAGTTTCTGGACAATACTGCTGTATCAGTAATGGTATCTGAATCTCTCCAATTACAAGAATTGAAACAGACATGCCTCAGTGGGTTCAATTTTTACCCCAGTTCAGCACTTCTTCCTCTCATAGCAGATTTTCATGTTCCAAGCAGTGGGGTTTTGAGCACCCCCTGCAAGCCTACTTGACTCAGCAAGAGATATACTGTCAGGAAACCCTTTTCCCTTGGTATTCAACTTGAAATTCCTTTTTGCTTCCTCTATTCTCTGCCAATTACCTCTCTGGAGCACACTAACCAAATCCATCAACATTTACATCTTTAAAATAATATGGCATAATTAGCTCCAGGGAAACAGCTTTCACCAAGCTACACATATTTATCTTTTTTAATCTTACATTGTTAATTTAATGCCTCCAGCCAGATCCTGAGTCATTTGCTACTCTCCTTGGAGCTCGTGCCAATTTGTTAGCTTTTTTTTTTCTGGCAGTTCAAATGAATAAGGCTGAGAACACAACAGGAGAGGAGGTCTTTTCTGAGCCATGGAAAATCCGTATGACTTTAGTCCATTCTGAGACATAAGAAATAAAGCACATTAAAGAACTACATAAACTAATAATAAACTACAAAACTAATTCCCACACCAGCTCTCCGACAAAGGATGGTAAGCAAATAACCTGTTTTACAGACTGGGAACAAAACATCCTACCTATGGCCACAAGGTGAGAGGGTCAGAGTGAGAATTGTGTTGAAGTTCAGCATTTACCCGAGTCTTGACTTTACTTCATTCCTGTTGCTTTATAAAATAAACTCAAGCAATTTCAGTGATTTTATTTTTTTTTAATTTTTATTTTTTTTAATTTATGAAGTAGTGACTTAATTCTAATCATCCTGTAATTCTGCACTTCCATGGGCTCTGCTACTGAGTACCATTTTGCTTCCCAGGGTTCACATGCAGTTATGACAATTGACTTCTTTCCTTCATCCTCATCCATGTGAACATGTACTCTGAATCTACAATCCTCAGGAGCCCAATCCACTTAAGCTTTAAAGCAACTGTCAAAATACAGTATATCAAAGCATAAGACTGAGAACACGCAGCATCTCTGAAAAGCCACAGTGCAAGTAAATATGTTTTTCAAAAACTGGAAATCAGAGGTGTAGATTTATAAAAAGAACCTAACATAAAGGTAAGATCCTTCCATTTCGGTAATAACAAAGTGTTGGCACTATTCAAGTAGCAGTTCATACTTTCAGCAGTGCTGTATTGTTGCTGATCTTGTCAGCCTAAGCAATAGCAAGTCCTCAGAGAGTTCTGCAGTGAAACTGTTGCATGCCTGGCTGAAGAAGTAGCAGCTGTAGCATAAAACTATGCACTAAAGAGAGCAAGTCTTAGCTTGACTTTTTTTTAAAGTCATTTCTACACCTTCTACACAGTTTGTTTCTTTCTTTTGTGCTCTCACTCTCTCAAAGAATGAATATATTCACATATGACTATTTCTGTAACGTGTCTTTTCCAAAAAATTAACAAAACTTCACAGCAACAAGAGAAATATCGCAGTTCAATATCACCATATTAGTTCCAACTGCATACTTCCTAAGTAGATGATCCTATCTGTATGCTTGGTAATTAAATAGAAACAGAATGCCCAGAAGCCCTCCATCAGCTGCAAGCGTGGCATAAGTTTCTGAAGAACTATGACAACAAACATCAAGGCTGAAGAAGATATAGTCAACCTACATATCTGATGTACCCCTGTCTGTCTAACATGTATTTCATTACTGCAAATATTGTTCACAGTCAGGAGCTGAAAAATCATGATGAAAAGAATAATACAGAATTTATTGTAATTATAAATAAGATTCAGGTTCTTGCAGGTTTCTGCATCTTTAGACTACGCTGTGTTTTTAAACTTGTTATCACTATCACAAGAACTAAAAGCCAACACATTGCTGCAATGAAAACTGAAATTGTCCTGTGACTAACTATAGCAGCAATCACTTAAATAAAAAGGAACACAACTCTCAAAGAAGCAGAGCCTAACAAAATATCACAAGAACAGCACTGTAACTTTGTACAGCTTTCTGGCCTTGAAACAGCTTGCAGGAGTCTCATCTGTCTCTTGCCACCTCAGTCTCAAGTAGTTTTCTTGACAACCCCAAGAAAGCAGCAAAATAAAATAAAATGGACTTTTCAGTCCACTTTGGTTGCTATCTGGTTCCCCTAGAAGAAAGAGAAGTACCAAGCTATGGAGACCTGCGTTTTGCAGCAACCGTGGAAAAAGCCTGCATCTTCCAAACAACATTAAGTATAAAAAGTTGGAATTGAAATAATAATAACAGAGGAGATGTTTGAGAAATCCTAGAAGAAAGTATATTCCAGAAAGACAGAAATTCCTGGTAGCACACCCCTTCCAGTATAGGTAAAATAACACCTTTAAAAACAAATAAATTAGAATAGAAGTGATAAATGCTCTGAATTCCGTTTCTTCGCAGGTTATCATCATGCCTATATCTGGATAGGGTAGAATGCAATTCAAAGGGAGATTTCATTTATCCTGGAACCTAACCTATCCCTGGGGAATCTGTTTCACTAAGTTGAATACAATACCTCTATTCATTCACCACTTTTTCCATTAGTTGCTTAGCTTTAAGGAGTCCATTCTCTGCTCAATCCTTTCCTCCACAGCCCCCTCCTCTGCCTCACACTATCACACAGCCACTCTGTGAGCCACACTACTTTCTTCCATTCTGTTATCCTTGCAATATATATTTGATGTGGTTGGCGTAGAGAGCCGATGTCTGTTTAGATTAAAACCATGTTGTAATTTGGAGTAAAAACATACAAAGCCATGGCTGAGCATGAAAGAAGAAATCTATTGCCAGTCTTGGAAGCTACAGTATGTCCCTATTGGGAATAGCCTAGTACCATGTTTAGTATGTTAGCCAGAAAGAGGGAAACAGCTGAGGTTTAGCTGGTCATTCAGCTCTATACTGTAGAGATGCCAGCATTCATTCCCCCAGCTATGCTGGGTGAGCATTTTACACATACTCTCATTTCTACTTAATGACTCTTCCACTCTTTCAAATAATTCTCTCTACTCCAGCAAGCACATGATTTATGGAACCAAAGCAGAAACAAATGGATTACACAGCTAATGAATGAATCAAACAAACCCAAGAGGCTAGATCATATGATCAACTAAACAGGATTGAGTTTGTTAAATGGAACTTCTATTACTTATGTCTTCGCACTTGGTTATACTAAAGTTTCAAAGAGCTACAATCCAGACAGATACTGCATTGTTTAAAAAACATAAGATCTTCAGAATGGATCTGTCTTCCCTGACATCTTTCAGCAGTGTTGTCTCCATCCAAATTAGCTGTGACTGATGCAGAAATCTCTCTTTGATGGCATACACAAGACTTTGGACAAAATAACTCAGTAGGGAGAATCCTCTCTCTGAAATACAGAAGTTGTTGAAAGTCCAAGATGCAAAATAATTCTCTTGGAAAATATTCAGAGCTGCACAGTTTCATCTGTTCAGTTTTTGCCCTTTGAATAATAATACCACCTTGAATGTCTAAGATGGCTGCATACAAAGCGTACCCAAAAGCACAGCTTGGAAAAGGATTACCAGGGTATTCTGGCAGAAATTACAGAGTTGGTCCAAACTGGCATTCCAACATCTGCACAATGATAAAAAATTTTTTACCCTTATATCAGCCTGAAGATGATCTTCCACAAACATACCTATTGGGCTCATCAGCTTAAAATAATAAGCTTCCCTTCAAAACGTAAGCAGTCAAACTCTTACATTACAGATACAGAATAACAGATAGTTCTGTATTGTGACAAAGAAGTATGTCAACGGAAAATGCAGTAATAGCTAAGGTTTGCTGCATCACAGCCTCCTAAGTAATTCCCAAGCTTCACATGACTCAGTCTATAGTATACAAGGCTCCCGTGTGTGCAATTTTTCCATTAACTGAGGTGACATTAGGAGCTGTGTCCCACAGCAGTTCTAATTTGATGTCTTGGGAATAAAGAAAAACTCTGATGCATACATTTGCTTATATCTCATACTTTAAGAGAAAAAAAAAAGCCTAGTATAATTTTTGAGGTTTTTTTTTTTTCCCTACAGCTTTTGACTTAAGGAAATCAGAGGTCCACAAAGCCAGTGGTTGATTATATATGTTTTGATTTTGCATAATCAAAGTCAGAGATGGTCTGGATTCAGTCCAGCTCTAGTTAAAGAGAAAAAGTGCTCCTTCTCAGAAAGGAATTCAGGGTGTTGTTTAAATACAATTCTATTTCTAACCTATTTCTGGACACCTAATTCAGATGGAACAGAACTGAAATAAATCTATTAACAGTCCTATTTTATTTTATCGTATCACGACAGTATGGAACTGTCAAATCAAGTTAGCCAATATTGGTGTTAAGATCACTTATCTGAGTTATATGCATGATTCCTTTGTCTTACTATCTTAATATTTAAAATGAAAAATCATGATTTTGATTGCAAGTTTCTTCAGCTTTTATGTTATCTGTAGTAAAATACACGAATAAAAGTGTATTTTAAATACCAAACTGAAATGCTTTACATTTTATAACTTTTTGTCCTACATATTAGGCCTATGCTTTGAATTTGATGAAAACTAATTCTAAAGCCCATTTTTGAGCTAACAAGGAATGTCAAATTTGGGGAATAAATTACTTGAAAAATATTGTTAGTTTTTCTTCCCCTCTGCCAAAGAATGGCAACCAGAGAGTGAAGAGACTGAACCAAAAATTATTTTAACTATTATATTTCAAACTCTTCCAATACAGAAGAGAAGAAACACTGTAGCAACAGAGCTTGTTCTATACACATAATTTGTCATTTTATGTTTTGTTTTAGATACATAGCTTGCAAATGTAATTTTGTAGCAGTAAAATTTCTACATAGGATGCTGCAGGTTACTCATTTTGGACACGTGGAGCAGATGCTTACAAGCTTTCACTCTTTCATCTACTTTTTAGGAGTTCTTTGCTTTAACCCATCTGGGTAACTCCAGCAGATCTAAAATCATTACATCCATTGCTTTTATATAAAGACTACTAAGACAAAAAACATCTTCCATCAGTGTAATGCATCGGTTGAAGAGAAGAGTAAGGTAATCAATTTCACACACAATACTACAGGGTCTGCACAATTAGTCACTACAAGTTTGAGCTGCAGATCATTTCAGCAACTTAGCAAGAACAGCCTTTTCACTGCCCAAACATAACTTGCTTTTACTAAACGAGTCTTATAAATATGGTTGATTTTAAAACCCTGAAACTCACTAATACCCACCAGCACTGCGATGACAAATAATACTTCTATTATTGGAGGCTAATATCATTGACTGAACCTTGCTCTGTACTTCATACCATTTGGAGAAATAAGCAGCAAACACTATTTCTCCCTTTCTTTCCCAACGAAGCCTGATGCTTTATTTCATCACACTATTTTATTGGTTCTCACATCTGGATTATATAAATTTAAAACACAGTTTTCAATATCTGCATTGCTTAAGGTTACAGTATTTGACAAATCCTATTCGCCAGGCTGTCAAATTAAATTAACACGGGCAATAGAGAAGGGACAAAAGAATAAAGAGGTGAAGGTTTACTCCCTTCTGCTCAGAAAGTGAGAAAAAATATTAACCCTCCAAGGGAGCAGCACCAGCCCTGACAGACCGGCCTGCTAGAAAGAAAACCAGCAATATGATATAAATACATAAATTGTGCTGGCTAGCACCCCAGTACATAAAGCTGAACTGTCTTTATTATGTAAGCCATCAGACTCCTGCAGACTGAAAGCCAAACATCAGATGAGGCGCTGACAGCAGCTGAAGCATTAGTACTTGCTGCTTTTATCAGAAACGAACAGTAAACACACTAGGTAGTCCACATCTAACACATCTTTCAAGGATCCAGACAGAAACTTCAGAAAGACATTGTGAACTGACCGCAAAAACTGGCTGATCCCATGCTTGCTTCGCTGATCAGGGGAGTTAGGTCTTAAGGGATGCTCTTCATAGCAAACCTTTGAAGATGCTTCCTGCCTACACAGGATTTGGGGGGTTGGGGGTGGAGTTTCTGTGTGTTTCTTTAAATCTTATCCTTCAGAGTGGCTTTTGTGCTGACACCACGTTTCAGAGATACATACTGTGGAAAACACCATCAACAAACAAAAGCGCATACACAGCTAGGAGAAATAACAAAAAAACAAAAAAAGTAGTAAAACTCAGAGTGCAGGCCTGCATGAAGCAGCTTAATTCACAACAGATGTTTAACTCTACTATAGTGCTGATTAGCCTTACAGGTGGGACAAACGCATAACAAAAATCCTGCATGTGACCAGTGCTTATTGTAACTATTAAGAACAAATCTTGACTTACAGTCTGCAACAAGATGGCATCTTAAGGGCTTTGCAGGGATGGATAATTCTTTCCTCAGGACTACATGGGGCTCTGCAATCACCACTGCATTTCTGAGAAGCAGAAACTTGGAAAACCCCAAATCTTTACTTGTTAGGTGGCCAGGCCCTATAGGTTAAGAACTGGTTCTCATCTTTTCTCCGTTATTCCTTGCAATTGTGTTTTTACTCCCAGCAGCTTTCCTGTATCCCTCCCATGTCTAGATGGATGGACTCCATACATTTCTCTTGTCCTGGGTCAAATTCTGCTATTCTCATATCAAAACAGGGACCACAACTCAAACAGACTCCATGACACTCATCGGAAAAGAACCAAATGTTCCCAGCACCTGAGTCCACAACTGCTACTGATTAAAGTTACAAGAGAGCTCTAACATTAAACCTTAGGAGAAAATGACTCTCAAGAAGAGCTCTCAGTATGTAAACGAAGGCAGTTTCAGTTTGTTCAGGAAGTTCAGCAAACAAGGCTGCAAGCCCAGCTGAGCTGTGGTGACTCTTATCATAAGACAGAGTTAACTTTTAATAACTTATAATGTAGTTGACTGTCTGACTCCCAGCATTAACTTCCATATGACCTACTTGAAGATAATAGCATATTTATAGCTATACAGCCATGTCTTTCTGTCTATCTAGAAGTGAGTCATTCCCTCAGAATTATCTGTGTAATTCTTCCTCAGCTCTAAGTCAGTATTAAAGTTAAGTAACAGTGTATCTTAAGCTTTTTCATGATCAGGTACATATGTATTATACACAAACACTATTGAGTGACCTCTTAAAATGGGAACTTAACATTTTAAAAAATTATTGTTGTCCCTGGTTTCTTTCACCCGCCAAGAAGATACTGACTATGGTGCGCTTTACTGGCACAGATTACATGCACCAACACAATTTATTAAGTATATTCTGAGCAAGCTGCTGTGCATATAATCTATAACCACATGTGTTCTGAGCAAACAACATATTAGCCTATGATTAATAAGTATTCCAAGGGGGAGGGGGAGGTGAGGGGAGATAAATTAGGATAGATAAAGGTAAATTAGGTTGGGTAATGTTATACCTTATGTATACATATATAATTTACTATTACTATATGACTATTATCAGTCATATATATATATGCCCAAGAGCGGGGGAGGGGGGGTGTCAAAGTATTCCAAGGTAAACAAAGTAAGATTTAAGCAGGGGTACAAAAAACACGTGACTTTACAGAAAACCAAAGAAACTTCTGTTGGTTCCTTAAGCCCTCATTTTCAGTTCCCAAAAATGTGAGGAGCTGTTCCTAGGTTCATTACCACAGTTTTATGGTTTTCATGTTTTCACCAAAGGCAGCACATTCTCTTTTCCTTGACAACTTTCAGTCATAGCTCAGACATCTGAAATGAGTACTAGGACATATGTTGTTAGGCATAGATAAGGCAAGTAGAGTGACAGAGCCATAGCTACAGCCTTATCCAACCTGCATGACTAGGGACAACTCTCATTATAGACCAGAGGGCAGCCACCAGTACTTTGCCCCATTCTGTTCTTTAGTCTTGCACCTCTCCTCTACTTCTTTTATCATGCTCTTTTGTTTCTGTTATCAATACAGTATATACATGCATAATTAAAACCTTCTTGCAACTTCACGGGAAGCTAAAAGAAGAAACTCGACATAATATTGTCATAGCCAATTTGATAAAATAGGACCTAACAAACTGCTGTTATGATCCACACTGCCACTGTAATGCTGAAAGACTGCTGTGATTGTTCCAAAAATCACAAGACGCGAGGAGCATTCATCTGCTGTCCCAACCATCTGCTGACAGGAAACATGCATAGATGTGAGCATCTAAACATAGACACTGTTAGAATTTTTAAAGATACCTCTTTATGGCAGAACTGAGACACTGCTAGGGAACAAAAAGAGCAGAGAAAATATTCCAACAGCAGTACTGCTACCCTGAGACATAATAAAGCAAGGCAAATCTGTTGAGAAATAAAGACTCACAAGAGAAGTTTTGAAATCACCTACATTAATATAAAAATATAAAATATATACATATATGCATATTTGCTCATATATAGATCAAAACCAATTCTATCTGTATGACAATGACATGAACCGAGAAAGGAATCATGCTTACTGTCCTTTCAACTCATCATGTCTCTGCATCTTCACAGACCTGCCTTTCATACCAAGTCATCTGAAATCACCAACAAACCAATCCTCATTAAAATCACTTTAAACATCTTTTTTTTCCTCAATTAAATGAGTAGGACATTAAAATAGCACACCACTGGACAAACAGTACAAAACCAAGCACTTGTCAGCTATGGCTGAAATCATAGAAGCATATCATCTCTACTCTTTATGCTGACAGGCACATGACATCTACCAGAAGGTGTTTTTAGAGTAAGCATGTTTCACACAAATGATCACAGAGGGCTCTTTATTGGGAAGAGAACCCACAAGGGAAGAGGCAAAGAACAAAACAAAGCAGCAATAATATGTGGAAAAGAGCTAGGAAAAGGTGAGAATTTAGTGAAGAAAGGAAGCCTACAAGAGAAGGAAAGCTGCATCCCAGCCTTAAGTCTTAAGAACAGAAGAACTTTGGTAAGGTCTCCAAGATCAGCTCAGACTAAGGGTAGACAGCTTGAAACTTCTCCAAAATGAAACAGGTTTGTACTTGTGCTGAGAGGGAAGGTACTACTGACTATTAGCAATAGAAAAAGAGATTGATATAGGAGAGGAAGGCAGGGAAACATCAACTTTTGTAGGAGGGGAATACCTTAATGTCACAAGATTGGCAAAAAGGATTAATGACTAAATCGTGTGTCTACAAGAGGCTCTCAGCCTCTTGTATATATTTAGCATCAGCTCTGCTCCTCAGATGCTGAAAGTGCAAGTAACATTTTGGGACCAGTGTATCAGATTAGATTTTTCTTTCCCAAAGGAAATAAGGAAATAAGAAGGAAAATGCTGACCTCAAAAACAGGCAAGATCAATTGTTCTTTGTCTTTGCAAGAGAGAGTAGCTCTCAGCTGTTGGTACATTCTGAACTAAGCAGCAAAGAGCCTCTACCTCAGAGATACCTTTATAATCTTTACAAAGTCTGAGAGACCTAAGTAGACACAAGGGTACAGCAAAGCAGAGGTAAACTGTTCAGCATTTACCTCGGTAAAAGACTGCTTCTGTCCAAGAATAGGAACAACTAAGTTAGGAATAAAAGAAATACTTGTCAAGCACACACACAGACCCTGGAAAACCACAGCTGATTAATCAGCATCTGAAATTGTTGAGGATGTAAAATCTCATAGAAAATGAGGCAGATCATTCAAGTCAGATAGAATCAGAAGTAATGCTCTGGTATGACAGATGATGTTACATGAGGGTTCTTCAGAACATTAATAAAGCTCAACATTATGATCATTTATCTGTTCGGATCAGCAATTCTCTGGGAGCACTGCACTCACTTAGCAAAAGGGAATCTCCATCAGATGTAGAGGAACATAAAATAAGGAGACCAACACATGGAAGTGCTCATACTTGCTTAGAAGGAAAGATTTTTAAATGTCTGTTTATTCCAAAGCAATTTCCTTTTGCATTAAAATCAGTTTTATTTTAGATTTATCAGAAAGGAAAAATAAATAAATAAATAAAAATGCCAGCTTTGCAAAGCATCTGGAAATAGCAGGAAGATAGAAAGCATAAACACAACTACAGAACTAAAAGTTTCAGAACTCAGGATCAACAGCAGTCTCAACCATTGGTTCTGGGAGCTAAAAATCTAAATGAAGAAAGTGGAGGGAGGGGGATGAGGAAACACGCCTCCACAACACCATAACCTGGCACTTATGCCCCCAAAACCTCAGCAGCAGCACAAAGCAGGGCCACATGACAAAGCAGCTACTCCCACCTGTTTCCATCCACACTGTTATCAGCCATATTGCTGTAAGATCAAAGAGAGAGGGCAAGATTTGCTTGCATAGCTACCAATACCAAATGCTGCACATAAGACAAAGTACAATTAATAAAACCTTGATCTCATCACACTCTGTTTGGAATCAGTGTTGTTTGCAAATTTGCTTTCTGTGATTTGCTCCAGTCTCGAGTGAAAGCCAGAAAAAGCTGAGCTCCACAGCAACAAAAACGAGACCATATTTGGGAGGGACTGAACCAGGAGAAGAGGCAAGGTCAAAAATGCAAAGAAATGATGGAAAATATTCCTGGTTTTGAAATGAGCCATACACCAGCTCCTTATACTACAATGCACACGTCATAAAACCTAAGTGCAACACCATTAGGCATTTCATGTTTCTCTTAGACATTTATTATTTAGACATCACTTCTCTTTTATGTCTTCCCTGGAAGGTCAAGACAAATTTTCTCCCATCATCTCCAAGGTCCAGGTTGGTAATGAAACACCTACCCCCCAAAATAATTGCTGCATCATATGCTACAGTGCTGCATGTGAAAAGGGGAATGTGAAATAGCTTTATTCTTCAGGGAGCAGGGCTTCCACACAGAACATCAATAGCTTTCATGTTTCTCTCTCTTTCTTTTTTTTTTTTAATTCCTATTTTGAAACATCATACATCTTTGAGGTTATAAATAAAAGAAATCAAAACAACTTCTGTATTTCCTACTCTTTCCATTGACCAGAATGGAAAAATAAAACCTTCCAATTGAAAGGGAAAAGACTCATGAAATAGACACAATAGGGAAAAAACACAGTTTTATGCAATTGTTATACATTTTGAATGGTAAATTTTGGCACTCCCAATATACTGGTGAGCAGAAGATTAAAAAAAAATAAAATTATCCATTTGAATTTACTATTCTCTTTCAAGAGAAAAAGCATGCATGCGGCTTCTGTTTACATTGCCATGTCTGATTCCTCTCTGTTTAAAACTATCATAAAAATGCCTGGAGTTTGGCTTTAGTATTTATATTTGTTCCCTGTGCAGCAATAATGAATGATACTACCCCACAGCATTAAAATGTAGCCTGAAAAATGTGACTATGTACATTAATAACATAAGAGGCAGTTTATTATTTTGATCCCGTGATTTTAGTGACTGGAGGAAGGGGTTACGTAGAAGGCCATGGTTTGGTTTTTTGTTGTTGTTTTAAGCCATCAGCGTAATATACTTTTGCAAAGACACACACCAAACTAGGACTGCATATTCCAATTTCCAGTGCGTAGTCAGCTCCTATTTGATATCACAATTTTGACATTTTTGACAACTCTTTTGCACAGAGATTTACGTGTCCAGGCTGGCTAAAATGAATGCTTTGGCACAGCAAATTGGAAATCTCATTTGAAAAGCAGAGTTCATGATTTACTGAAGAGCTCTCACTATATTGTTCAATGCAAACTTCAGCCTGCATGACGCATCTATATTTCTGTTGCTACACAACTGCCCTCAGCGACACACAACTGGTTTGCACTTGCAGAAAATGGGGAAACACTTAACAGGGACAGATGTAAGAACCAGCCACAAAGCAAGGTAACCTGATAAAGCTCTTTTTATTAGCTACTGTAAGAAAGAACATTGATCTGCAGAGCTCCAGCTCTTGAATGCACAAAACAGAGTGAATTTCTCTAACAGTCCTTCTGAAAAAACAAGATCTGGCAAGGACAGCTTTGCTCCTCACAGCAATAAGAATTTCCCTGGAGAGCCATACCAGCCTGGCTCTGGAAACAGGACAGCGATGGAAGTAGGGCCATTCCTCTCCTGAATGTGGAAAATGAATTTCTCTATTCTATTTTCCACTGTCAAGGGGCAGCAGAACGATGCAGAGTATTTACAATAGGCAACAATTTCAAGTACTGTAACAGGGTTGTAGCAGCATACTATTTTTGAGGTATTTCTGTTGGACACAAATACAACTCAGTCCAGCAAACCTTAGCTTTCACTGACTCCAGGTTTGAATCTGCAGTGCATATCCCAGCACGTAACCTGAAGGGTTCCATGAACAAAGCTAAAGAATAATAAACCATGTAAAATCCACACAAAGCTCTGTGCTCACTGCCAATCCCCACTCCCGCAGACACCAGCAAGCTTACATTCTCCGCCTGCAGAGACCAGTAGAAATAGATAAGGGAAGCTATGTGACAAACTCAAAGACATGGCACTCCTGGCTGATGGAGTACAGATGTCTAAAACCAATCCGCACCTGATCCTCACCACACTGGACACAAATGACCCACATTTTTTTCCAGCAAACAACTGATGCCTGTGGAATAATATCAGAGATTATCAGAAATAGTTTTAAAAGAACTGCAATTCAGAACATTAAGATACTGCTGTGGAGGAAATCACACCATCAGCTGTCAGCACTACAGTAAATGCAACTGTCTGCAAGCAAAGAAAATGACTAAGTGGAGAAACAGGAGAAGACAGAAGAGAAAGAGATGCTAGAAGCGGGAGCGAGACCAGGAAAGAGTAGGTTATTATTACACTTGGCTTGGTTGCTGAAGCCTTGTTTCATAGGACACAACACAACATAAAATATCAGATATCAGAGGTTACAACTGCCATTACTGTACAGGAATCTAGAGAACTCTAACTGGAAAAAGGGCATAAAACCCTCCTATTGAAACCCCTGCTACCCTTGCTAAGTAAAAGAGCAAAGATGGCTTTTGTAGCATCTGCATGGAAAGTACTATTTCCAAACCTGTGTAATTCTTGGAAATGGATTCTGAAGACAATAAACCACCCATTCCTTCTGACAGTATTTCAGTACTTTCTATATTCTGATGGACTTCTCATTATAACTTGTATAGGAATGATTTTCAAATCACAAGTCAATATCACATATCCCAATATAAGCAATTCCAATATATACAACATCTAGATAACGTCACACTGTAAGATGACAAGAATTTCATTTCTGCACAAGCTGACAAGACTATGTGACGTTCTTACTCAACACTGAAGAGCTGTTTATGCTGCTGACTGACCTCAAACAATAGCTTGATTAATAAATACACTATACATGTTAGTTACTCTAGTGAGAAGAAGTGGAAGCAAATCTGTTCCTTGAAGTAAGAACTAATACAAACCAATTTTTTTATTACTTTGATAAACTGGAAACGTATCCCTTAGCAACACTGTCACATCACCAACCGCCATGCAAAGACTCTACCTCCAGTTCATTCCTACTGGTTAAGTCAGTCATCAACTTGAAAAGAGAAACATTGACCCAGAACAATAACCCAGGCTATGACAGGCTTTCCTGCCTGTCTGAGTCAAACAGAAGTGTTTAAAGATGAGTTCCACACCCTCTGATAAGAGGTTAAGGGAAGTTTTGTGTTTATCTCCTCTTATTTGGGAAATACCCTTAGTATGACAGATACTCAGTACTGCAAGTAACACATCACCAATGCCTGAATCAGTGATACCAGGGATGTTACCAGGCAATTCACATTCTGCTCACTTCAATGTTTGGACAAGCAATGCTGTAAATACACAGGGTAGTTCATATCCATTAACACAAAATCAAAACCCTGTAGGTTCCAACTGACTTTTTAAAAAGATCTTAAGCATTCTGCATATTTAAGCTAGATTGTAAACTCTGATTCCATGTAAGCACACACTTTAGCACATGCTGGCTGCTGTTGGAAGGCCCTATTTTCCTTTTCCCTACCTAAGGTACATATTCTTACCCTTGGTCTTGCTCAGGATTATGCAGCCTTACATCTCAGTCAGGTCAGCAATTCACCCAATAGAAAACTATCTTTTATGACTGAAAGCAAGTTTTCCATTAAGTCAGCAAACTGATCCAACTAACCCACAATCACACCAAGTGCCAGAGCAAACATAAACAGTGGAAGCACATGGCTGGCTTGAGGAGAGGAGGATCTCATTTCACTGGCAGCACATACTTAGGCTGAATTCAGAGCAACACAAACCTGCATGTTGAATTTTCAACAGATGCCATTTCCTAGCTGTATTCTGTGAGTGGCAGAATACTGGATTATATCTCAAGACTGCTATAAAGTAGCAGCTGTTTGTATGTAGCCGATTCCTTTTCCTCTCAATTTGAATGAAGATCTAGATGCATGTGAAATAATTTGCTAGAACACTTTTGGTATGTAAGGAGTTATACACGCTGTATAAAAACCATCTTTCTCGTATAGGCTAACAATCAGTAAAACAAATAAATGAATGATGTATTATTATCAATAGGGCATGTTAACATTCTCCAAAGTCAAGATTCAGTACAGCAGTTTTCTCAGTTCTTGTCAATCTATTGTAAACAAGGAAGTTGGTGATTTTCTCAAGTTCATCTCCCATTTTGCATTAATTCAGCAGAACAATGTTCCTTAAAACAACAACAAAAAAAAACATCCTTCCATTCTTTATGTTTGAGAAAAATAACGGCACAGTGTAAGTTAAAAATATCAGAAAGCAAACACTGCTAAAACTGTTTGTTTATTTCTTTAATTATTTTACTTTAACTAACAACACAATTTTGAATAACCGGTTTAGGATTTTGGAAGATTAAAGTTGTGGAAAGAAGAGTTCTTACCCCCCAACAAATTAAAATCAAAACAAATTACAATTGGATTTTATCTAATTACTAAAATAAATAAATAATAAATATAAATAAATGGATAGAAAAAAAAAAAGAAAAAATACAGATAACTATCAAAATGTACTCCCTGCAAGAAAAACCCTTTTAAATTATCTGGGTTTGAAATGCCTCAGAGACTTGCATTAAGCCCCCTTGCATTAGTGCTCCTTTCTTCTGACTCCTATCTTCTGGGTACAGAAATCTATTTTATCCTGTCATCCATTTGTTATTTTACAGCTTTAGTTTCTGCATCATGCATCAGTTCTGCGGAGAAAACTTGGAATTCAGAAATTCACTTCGCAGTTCCCTTACTTTGGCTGGGCAGATCTTCACTTAACACTCCTCATCAGATTAATGTATTTTACTTCCGGTAAAGTAAAAAAGCTCTAGAGCTTGAGTTAAGTGATATGATGAACTTGGGCTGATCGCTTCAAAACTGAGCAATAGGTAAACTGATAGCAAACAGTAAAGACAGAAGTTTTGCAATGCTTTTGAAAGCTAGGCTGGAATATGGTAGGGATGCTACAGCAACTTTTACAAACATGAACCACTAGTCTGATGGCTACAGTCTGAACAAAATACTGTCAAGCAGGCCAACTTTAGCACTCTCTTATGGCAAAATGGGAATCTTAAACTGTAGCAGATGCTCATTACTTAAAAGCATAATTCTATTGCAATATCTGAATGTCTTTCTAAACTCAGTTTCTAAAGCTGAAGATTACTCTCAAAATTAGAAATAAATCAGCCAAAATGACAAGAAAGCCTGATTTAGCACCTAATGCCCAACATCCTGTAACAAACCTGTGAGTTTCACACAACCTTTTAAAATGGCTTTGAAATTATTATCTTCCACTACCCATCACCAGAAATAGAAAACTGTCTGCATTTAAAATATGCATTTAATTACCTCTATAATAGATTTATCTTTCTAGCAGATGTTGCTTGGAGTATCTAGAGACTGTAAAATGTACTCAACAAGAATAAAAATGTGTCTTTCTTTCTCCAGTGACATTGGTTTGTCACTATCTAGTTCCAGTCATACTGCACACTAAATGCATGGAGCCATCTGTGAGACAGCCTTAAAGCTTAAAAAGCAGCAGGAGGAAGTGTCAATGCTATTGTATATTCTAAAGTCATCCTGCTTACTCAACAGACCTTCTGATCTCTAGGCCAAGATTTCTCAGCAGATCAGGTTTCTATATTTGGAGAAATGGCTTATTTATAGTTTTATCACAATATATTCCTTCTGGAAAACAAAGAAAGCAGTCGTTTGAAAAGGAGAAACTGACCTGGACTACCTAAGTGTCAGAACAAGAATTACAGCTGCCCAATATAATTTTTACTAAGAACTACAGAGTAAATGCAAAGCCTTAGTAACTATAATTGTGCACTCTACTAACTTGTTGTCTGCTTGGTCTTTGAAAACTTCTGTTCCAGAACTGGAATGATTTGAAACTGCATGTACATATTAGCATAGTCTATCCCATTTCAACGTGGTGTGTTATTCTCACTGACTGCTCCAATAGGCTTGGACCATCCATGGTCCATGAATTACAAAAAACCTAAGGACTGAGTATCACACAATGAGGCTTTCAATAGATTTCAATAGATTTCACCTGTAGGCAGCTGCCTGCACTCAACAATCCAGAGGCTGCTTTTGTATTTATCATTTCAATCTTGATATTTTTTCCCACTCTCTCACCTGACTTAAACAATAGATAGTTACTTTTCTTATGTGTGCACAACTGTAGCTCTTTTTTCTGATCTTCACTGTAATAATTGCAAAAAAAAAAAAAAAATCATATCTGTTCTTCCTGAAAATACATACAGATTTAAAAACAGCTGAAAGACTTAATAATTTGCTTTTTCTTGATCACTGAGTTTTTTTCTGATGGGTTTTAATTGCTTTGGCTAGCAGCTATTTGATGTTCCTGTGATAATTTATCTTTGTTCAGAATTAGCTTAGCAATCCCTCTTCTTCAGACTGCAAACGCTGAAGAAAAAGTGAACTAAATCAGGCTCTTGTTCCTTAAGTTCAAAGGTACTTAAAAATCAGACTGAAATCAGCTAAAGCTATGATCAAAATTAAATTCAAGAACTTAACATCTGGATTTCAATTAAACCGGGATTTAATTGTTAACTGTCTTAACTCATAAGACATCAAGGAGTTAGAAGAGGGAAAGAAAAGTGTTTGATGTTAGTCTGAAAGTTGCTGAGCTATTAATCAGTAGTTATCAGTTTGTCTTGGATGACTAAAACTCATTAATATAAACGAGAAACCTGAAAGGATCACATTAGCATGCTATCAGTTTCATAATTTACAACACTGAAATAGCTAAAATAGTTAAGCTATCACACAATGCATAGACAGACAATTTGGCATCATTCATATTATTCCACAATTTGCCAAATATAGTTGGGAATGATAGGAGATTGTACATCTAAGTTGCAGAAGCTTTCACTCACATTTTTATTTTTCCCCTACAGCCCTGGCATTTCATGAATGAAATAGCACCAGAAGCATCCAAATATTTTAATACCTTTGAGCTTTGGCAATCCACCAGTGCCACCCATCTCTGTTCCCCTTCTGCTCATTTCCAGAGGCTTTTTTTTTTTGTGCTTAAGCCTCACGCCCACTAAACTGAGCCTGCTTTTTGCTAAGGAGATTAGAAGATAAAGGAGCTCCAGAGCAGTCAGCAAAGATACAGACTCTCATCAGTGATGACAGAAGCCATTCAGCCCAAGGAAAGTTTTATATTCCTTTTGATTTCAGAAGATACACACTTCATAAAAGCACAGAGTTTGGCACTTAATTCCAAAGCTTTTTGGTTTTGTTTCTATTGCCTTCCTGTGTGCAGCGTAAAAATTTTCCTCCCATCATCTTCATTACAGAAAACACGCAGCTTCTCAGATAAAGTCCTGTTTTAATGTTGGCCAGCTACCAGCCAGCACAAAACTTAGCCATTCACCAGACCTACAACACTGCTCACTGGCCAAACTTTCAATGTTAAAGAGCTTCTTTTGCCTAAATGGTATTATGAAAAGGAAACAGATTCTCCCAACAGAAAACAAAAAATAATAATACCCCATATTTAATCCCAGAAAAAAAAAAAAAAAGAGAGAGAAAAGAGAAAAGAACTTATGTCCCTAGTCACCGAATAGTTAATGCAACAGATCTTAAAAACAATAAAGTAATTTCTCATTTCCTGTTAGATATGCACTCAATTTGTGCATAAGTTGATAGCAAAACTGTCTTCAATTCACCTAGCCTAATATTGACGGAGCTCAGAGGAAGATGTTCCAATCCCAATAGCAGATATGCTTACTTTTGATACCTTCAAATGCAGATATATCACTTAGATCTAAAAAGCTCCGTTAATTTCAGTGAACTATACCTGATTTGAATCATTGCTGAAAGGAATAGCTTACACCTGTGCTTTCTAAAGCGACATCATTCTCTACACAGAAGAAAAGCATCCACCTTTGATGCTTTTTTTTCTCCACCAGCAGTCCCTTTAGCCTTTAGGTTTACATACTTTACAGAAATTCAAAATAAGCATTGACTTATTTCATGCTGCAGTTCTTTATATGAAGCTCTTCAAAGAAGATTCTTACTTCAGAGAGATAAGAGAGTTCTTTTGTCACACTGACATCTAGACTTTATTATCCTTTAATGGAAACTTTATCATTAATGGCAGCTCAGAACCTAAGGAGGTCATGCTATTAGACACAACAGATATGCTCCTTTTAACTGTAAAAAGTCACAATTCCATTTGCTGTTTTCACAGTTCTGGATGTACAGTGATTGCTTTCTTTTTGTACATTCCTTTCATGGCAAGAACAGCTACAACCCTCACACAGAAACCCTGTAGGGAAAAAAATATAATTTTCAAAGACAAAGGGAAGACAAGGAGTTTTTAGATATTAGCCCTGAAACTTAGTACTGCTGGCTATTATAATTATTATGTATTAATAAATCCAATTTCACAGTTTTGCAGGTGAGGAACATGAGGTAAAAATCTTTCCTTCCCTCTTCCCTTTCCCCACGGACTCAAATAGGTTACTAATCATATAAATCACTTGGGCACAAAGCTTAATTAAACTCCAGATCTTGATAACCAGAACTAAATGTACTAAAATTTCTAACCTTTCTCATATTTGATACATATTCTTAATTTAAATAACTAAGAACCACAAACTGGTTGAGGTGAGAAGGGACCCCTGGAGATAAAGTCCAATTACCTGTTCAAGTGGAGCCATTGCCCTAGGACTGCATCCAAGTGCCTTCAGGAGCATCTCTCCAAGAAGGAGATTCCACAACTACTCTGAGAAACCTATGCCAGTGCTCCAGCATGCACACAGCACTAAAAATGTTACTAATCTTCAGAAGGGAGCTGTTCTCCAGTTTGTGCCCATGGCACCTCTTGCCCTGGCACAGGGCACCACTAACAAGAGTGTGCCTCCATGCATTTTGCACCCTCTGTTTTGGTATTTATGGGCATGGATCAGAGCCCCTTAAGAGTCCTCCAGGCTGAGCAGCCCCAGCTCTCTGTCTTTCCTCACAGAACAGATGCTTCAGAACTTTCATAATCTTTGTGGACCTTTGTTGGGCTGTCCCCAGTAGTTCCACATACCTCTTTTGCTGACTAGAGAGGGACAGAATCACCTCCATCTGCTCATGACATTCCTCCCTTAATGCATACCAAGGCTCCATCAGCCTTTTTTAACTCAAGGACACATTACTGGCTCACAGTCAGCTTACAGTCCATCAGGACCACAGGTCCTTTTCTGCAAAGCTGCTTTCCAGCTGGTCACCCTTCAGCATAAACTGCGGCAGGTGCAGAACTGTGCACTTCCCTGTGCCGAACTTCATGAGGAACACAAGGTACCCAAATTGCTTTCAGAGGGGTTTTTACAGACATGAAGGAAAGAATACAGGATTTAAAACAATCCAAAAAGAGATAGTAATGATTCCATCATCTTCCAAATAAACATACCTCTGTAGCTTCCTGGACCTAAAAAAGGCCTATGAAAACAGAAGGATTTTTCCTGCAGTTACTCAGAACTACTATCCTCAACAACCACCTGTTTCCTCCACTCTGAGGGGCAGTGTTTGTTTGCTTACTAAGTTGTGCATAAAGAAAAATAGAAGACCTTTCCTGTCACTCAACAGAAAGTATTAGGACAGTAAAAGTGAAGCCAAAGCAATCACACAGACACATACGAACAAGACCATAAAAATAGGAACACCTTAAAGTGGCACCAAAACCAGTCTAATTATTACTATTTCACAGCTTTGTCAGGGCACAACACTACCCTGATGTTAATAATGAAGATCTCGTGTGGCTGCCCCAGCCCCAAATGAAAAGAGGGGGTATTCTGCAATGTGTCTTACTTCCCACAGCCCCTGCAAATGACCCAGAGAGACTCGGAGCATTGAGATCCTCAGGAGCCTTCAGGAACTGGATACTATTTTGTCAGCTGAAATTCAGAGCAACAGACTCTTGGGTGGCTAAACATTACGCTAAAGATTAGACAGCAGTTATTTTATATGTGCGCTCATGGTGAATGCTTTTAAGATAAGGTACATTTTCCTTTCTTTAAAAATACGTACTCAATGGCAATAGAAAATTTACTAGATATTTTTCTTTCAATCCATCAAGTTACAACTTTCTCCTTCAGTTGGAAGCATTAACCATTACATATATACAAATCCATTCTGGAAATATACCTGACTACAAATGATGACAGCGTCTACTTTGAATGCGATTATTCTTTGAAAGGTGCTCATTACAGCTAACTGATTCCTCTTTGATAGAAGTAGTACCTGCAACACACACTGGCATTCAGCACTTCCAGTAGCGAACAGTTCTCTACATTGCTAATTAATGTGATTACACAACCCTCTCAGATACACTGTAATTATATTCAGGTCTATGGAGAACAACCTTCACCATCTGCATATGTGGAGAGGGAAGTATTTTATTTGGATAGCAATGGGGATTTTTTTTCTCTTTAGCCAAAGGGGGAAGCCCCTATCAGGGGACTGCTTTCAAGAACTTGAACCCAACGTGTTTATGCTGACGGTGTATTATTCCCTGTCATGCTTAATGGGAAGTCTGTCAAGCTTTGTTTGCAATACTAGCAGTGGTAGGTTTTCTGCCACCATTTTTCCCCCCAGCAGTTCTGAATAATTGATGCGTTTTACAAATTTTGTAATTAAAAGGCCCACTGGAGTTACTATAGTAACAAGGGCCTTTAGAAATCAATTGAACAAAACAAAAAATAGAGTTGATTGGTTGGCTTTGATCTTTTCTCTTTGTTCACTGTTATTAAGAATATTCTGAATGACATTTCACATCCCCCACCCCCCCCCCCCCCCCCCCCAACCACAGAGTTCACTTATATTTCAGAGCTTACACTGTATAAACAGTAGTATTCATCATCAAGCCGCTGCATAAATATAGGTAACCTGTATATTATTTTATTCCTGGGGAAGGCCCTAAAATATGCCAAGCAGCATCACTTAGACTGCTTTAAGATAACCTAATGTGTTTCAGTGTCTTACTGGTGCTTACTGAAAATCTCCACATGGAAAGAACTCTGAACAACGATGAACACTGATAAAGATTTCACCAGTACTCAAAACTCAACTTTAGCTATAAGAACAAAACCTACTATTCATTAATTTCAAAGCAAGGTTCAACTTGCAGCACAGTTAACTTGCTTTATTTTTTTGGAAGTGGTTTATTTAGTTTTGTTTCCAGTGGCATTTGACTCTTGAAGTGTCAGCTGAGGAGCTTTTTACTTTGAAAGTTTACTATAAAGAAATAAGCTCTTATTCAACAGCTCTGTTCATTCTCAAACTATGTACTGAGCCAGACCATCAGTTATGACAAATCAAGCATTTCTTGCTTTTCTATTCTATTAGCAGTTCAAAGAACAAATGAATGAGAACATGTTTACACTTATCAGACTTCATACTGTTATTGTGCTCTTTATATCTGCTGTTGTTTCCACAGAAATAAACAGGACACATTACTTCCAGAGCAACCTACCTATACCATCAATTATACTGACAGACAGCATAAGTCCTTCTAAAATAACACCATGTTACATTACTTTAAAATAACTCCTCCAATACAGAAGAGGAATAGTACAACCTGTTATCCTATTACTTCAACTTCAGAAATCCTTCCTTTGTGAACAGTTGTCTCACATCCTTGCAGAACTAAAATGAAACACTGGATCTGGATGTCTGATACCACATCTACCCAAACACACATGAAGTTGTTCACTCTCCTAGTTTTGCCACTAGTCTTCTGAGTTATGGCCCAATTTGCTCTTTAAAAATAACACCCAGTCTTCAAAAGTCCACTCCACAGACTCCTGGAGTCTAATTTTCCAAATTAAAAAGGTACAATGCAACTGGAAGCTCCTGCTTTCTTAAGCAGAAAACTGAAGCACCCAGGAAACCAGGCAGAGTAGAAAGGAAAAGAAGTGCACGCTCAAGTCTCGTCCTGCCTTGCAGTAGGAACAAGAGTATGGTGTTAGATGAGACCTGCAAGGCATGGTGAGGAGTAAATCCACCACACGTCTTCTGAATAGCCAGTAAGACCAACAATTTCAAATGACAAAAGCATTTCTTTCCAGAAAGGGCAAATTCAGTAACAATTCAAGTCTGCCACTTGAAAATCAATTTGCTAGAGTTTGAGAATATTGTAATTAAAATCTGTTATTTAAAATGTCTCATATACGACTTTTGAAATAAATTTACTAAACCAGGTAAGTTTACAGTCACATATAGTGGAATCAGCCTAAATTTCCCTATTTCATAACAGGGTTCACTCCATATTCTCCATGAAGACGGTCACTTTTCTTTTTCAACTACACTTTCACCATATTAAAAGCTACAATTGCTCCACTTCTGGGAAGCAAAGCTTGTCCTTTGCCTTAAATAGCCAACTTTATTAAATAACCTTTATTAAGGTTTTGTACTGGTCTCAAGGACCATTACTTGTGTGTGCCCCGTGGCGCAGTGGTAGGAATGCCGCCTTGCAACACCGGAGGCCCTGGGTTCGAATCCCCCCTGTGGCGCAAGTGGTAGAAGTGCCGCTGTGCTACACAGGAGGCTCGAATCCCGGGGGGTTGGACTCCATGATCTCTAAGGTCCCTTCCAATCCTCACAATACTATGATATGATGATACTTAAAACAAGTTTCACCATAGACAAGAGATGTGAGTCCAGATTTTATATACACTGCTGTAACTAAGATGAAATCAGAACCTCTTCCTGAAGTTCAAGACTGATTTGTAAGTAATAAACAGCAGCTTTTCTTCTATATTTACATCATGTTAGTCAACTTCTCAGGCCTTTGGACTTTTTTATTTTTTTAATATTTGTAGTTAAAAATATATTTTAGTTTCATAATTGTTTGATTACAGAGAATGTTTTTACCTATGATAAGTGGTTCTCATTTAACATAACACTACTAAATTGCATTCTAGTCCTGGAAGAAGCTGCAAACACAACAAAGAATCATTACCATGCAATGTTCGCTTTTTCTAGAAGAAACTGAACAGAAACATATTTCCATTTTCAACACAGAATGAAGTAACCAATTTACATGTGATTAATAATTCCTTAGAACACACTCTATGAACTAGACACGACACATTCTTTTGCCATAGGTCTCAGAGAGACTACCCCCTCTAATAATTACTCAGTATTTTAAGTCATTCCAGGAAGACATCACCCCATTTCTTACTTGGAATTCTAACAAAATGCTGAAGGTGCTTTGCTACCACCCCTAACCCTCATTCACTGGGCTACAAATTCAAGCAGTCCTGGAGCTGATCTTCCCCTTTGCTACAGTTTCACACTGGCTGCTGCGCTGATCAGGAACAGAGAATAATGACACAATCAGGCTACATCTACTTCAGCTCATGACAAGCTCATGGTGAAGCCAGTCAAAAGCCCCAGACAGATAAGTGTGATACTTGTCCATTAGGGGTTATTAGCTGAGATGAGCTTTAGGATTTTTTCTGTTTTTGTTGTGACTTGAAACCCTTCACAACCTGCACAGGTTGAAAGTTATTCTTTTTCATTTGAACTGCAACATATTTTTCTGCCTTTCTAAGGTGCTACAAGACATACTAGTATTTGTAAGATATTAATAAAAAATACTTAAATAACTTGAGATTTTTATAAAGTAACAATAGACTTTGCAGCTCCTGGCTTGAGTACTTTGTAAGCAGGGTGTGAACTAGAAGCAGCATACCAAAACTCACGCATCATCTTCACAAGAACTTGTCTACCTCTTATTACACTACCTACAACACTTGGTGACCTGTACAAAAAACAGTGAACTAACACTGTTTTTCAGTAGAGCTGAAAGGGAAAAGAGAGGGGGTTTAATCATGTGTGAGGTATGTCCTAATTCTACTCAGCTGTATAATATTTAAAAAAAGAATGATGACAAGCCTTCTGACGTACCCAGCAAGAGTCATCATTATTGTGACACAAACCAAATCCAAAAATAGACATCTAAGTACTTCAGAAAGAAAGAGAAAGAGACCTTCCCATAATGTGAAATAAGGAAGCCATCTTAGTTTATCATAAAACAGAAGTCAGATTGCTGCAGGGCTGAGCAATCATTTGTCACCAGACGGGTATGTGTAAGTTGTTGCTGGATACGACCTATGGTGAGCTGCACAAACAAGTTTCTGTAATGAGTATGCACACTGGTTTGCCTTCCTGCAACATGGGAATATTACTCAAATGTGGGTGACAGCACAGTGAGAACTATTCCTCAAAACATTTCATCATGATACACAGAATTCATTTCTGACAAAATGCCACAGCTGAGTAGAACGTAAATTCTTTAGGTTTACTGTTTGCTAGCATTTGCACTGCTCCCCAAGTCCACTGTCCCAGCCCACAAGCCTAAAGAAAAAACAATCAGGTAAACCAGCAGTTAAAAGAACTTGTGGAAGATATTCCAAACATCAATGGCTTTAAACTCAGTGAAGCCCTGTAGCATCATTGAAGGCTCAAAGCTCACTGGACTGCTGAAGAAACTCAGTGCCAACTGGTGCTGTGCCAAGTGCATCTTACACTCCGTAATTGCAAAATTACAGCTGGGCAGTGAAGAACTCAGCACAAAAGCTCTAAACTTTTAAAAACAGGCAGGACATCCAGAATTCAATCCCAGCTCTAACACTGACTTGAAGAGTAGCCTTGGAAACTTTCTGTGCCACATCAATAAAACAGGCATGATGCTGTGTTATTAGCTAATATACTCCAATGAAGTCAAGACTCTCCAGAGAAAAAAAAAAAAAAGCTAACACCAACCAGCATTATCCCATTAGGTGGTCTTATTTTCACTTCCCTTTCTCTTTTAATGAGCCTCAATCAGTCTCTCAAACAAATCTTTCTATCTCATTTCTCCAACAGCACAGCCCTATCAGGGAATATGGGTCCCATATTTTCAGGTCTTGACTGTAACCTGTCACATTTATTACCACACACAGCTTTCCACATACACTGGCTTAGAAATAATGTGACCAAGCCTGGAGAGATCTGCAAATATTTTGATCGATTCCAGTGACCAGCTGGCCACTCAAACAAAAGTGGGAACAATACCTGATCCTTTACTTTGCAAAACAAGAAACAATTCAAGTCCTCTCCCTCAGTTCTGAGCTCTTCATGGAACACACCTACAGAAATCACTGCAGAGAGAACAGTACAATGCTACACAGCAAATCCTTCCAGCAGGTGGTTGCTTACTCTTGTAATAATTCTCATCCGTACTCATTCATCTCTTTTTTCTAGTGAGGAGCATGAAGGCAGAAAAGAATCCAGGGCTTTCTCCCTCTTCCTCCCCCCACCCCCCCAAATCTCTAGCTTGTTATGGGTTTCCCAGCGACAGTCTATATTCACACATCAGTTCTTCAAGAAGAGAACATGGTATCCATACTTTATTCACTAAAGAAAACTGAATTTGTTATTTGTGTTCTGAGTTTGGGTGTATTTTTTTCCTCCCTATGTGTCTACAGTAAACACAGGTTTAAAGTTAAGCAGCTCTTAGTAGACTGTTACTGGTACCAGTTAAGCAGGTTTCATACAATACACTGTGACAACCTCTCCCATTTGTGTGTGTGTGTGTGTTACCACAGAATTCTTAATTTTGCTATTTATGGTAAAAGCATCAAGATGAAACCCCTCATTTTCAAAGTCAGAGCTAAAACAGGTATCAAAGTTTGCAAGTAGTTATGCTTAAGAACTGCTGAGCTGAAAAGGAAAAAAAAATGACAACAGAATAAAAACATGCCAAGACAGATCAAAGCAGTGGGGGGAAAGCCTGGAAGGAGGCTCATTTAAATAGCAATCTAAATACCTTCTCAGACAAATACTAAGAGATCCCACTACAATCCGGAACTGTAACTGGCATGTTAGAAACAGTTCTAACATGCCAGCCATAGAGGCTAGCCACCTTCTGTCCTGACCTAAATTCACTCTAAGTGCTGACTTGCATTTGTTTGCAACCAAAACGCTTACATCTCTCAGATTAGTTTATTCTGACACCTGCACAGGGCACAACCAAATAATTTTTCTTCATAACCCAAAAGTTCAAATGGTTACACTCAAGCCCTACACAATCTCAGCTTCATCACTTCAGTGGTCGTGTTTTGAGAAAGGCAGTCTGGTACTTGTGCTCAATGGAACAGCTCAGTGGCAACAGATGCCCACAGTGAGACATGCTTCTGATTCCACAGAAGTTTAAAGTGCACAACACGCTGTGTGAACTCTGATAAGTTCCCTCTAAGTCTTAATGCTAGTGGGGGGATAGGAATTAGCACCAAGTCTCAGCTCTACAATAATAAATGTTTAATTAGTAGGTTTCAGCATAATACAAAGGTGGTTTCTCTGTAATCTCTTGGCTAAAGCCTGGAAAGACTGTGAAAAGCTTATTCCATCTGGTTTTATGAGCAATATACCTGTATAAACCAGCAACTGAGACTCAAATCACAAACATTCCACTAGCTCAACCCCAGGACACAGATGACTAGTCATTCAGGGAGACTGCATGATGTTGTATTGCTGCATAAACCTTTTACAAGCACACACTTCAGATGACTTGAAAACTCAGTAGTGGCTTCCCGAGTAATGTGGCAAGCCCGAACTCATACCAATAAAACTTATATTGGACCAAACTACCACCTAGTATTTTAGCATTAACATACTAAGCAAGGAAACTGTTTTAGCAAGCCTGAAACCGTATGCATTTGTTCTACCTCCTCAGGTCTCCTCAGTAACTCCATAATTGCCAGCAGAAATGGCACCAGCTGTACACACATGTACATGAATGTTTCTCAGGGCACTTGGAAAGAATTATCTACTAAGCATAAAAATGAGAAGCCTGCTACAACATCTTCTCCACTGATATGCGGGTACTTAGAGAAAGTGGTGGACCATTTCTTGGGCTGAAGTGCGTATGGGTTTCTCTATAGCAAATCTACACACATGGCACACCAAAAAGCCAATCCTGGCCCTCAGCCCTCTCCAGCTTCTGAATCCTCGTGAGCAAGAAATGAAAGAGCTGGTCACATCCACCAAGTGGAATGAATTAGCTGCTCACAAAAGACAGCATTTTACTCAAAAACATTATTGTGTGAATACAGAAGTGACAAAAAAGTCTGTGTTTCTGTAATGTGAGTGCGTGTTTAAGAGTCCCCTCTGGATAATCTGTATGTAAATGAGACAACATTAGTTGCAAGCATCGCTGGGAACTTAAACCGGCTACACATTCTGAGAGTTAAGTAAAAACAGAACCATGGGAGAGAACCCCTAATTACCACATAGCAAGGGAACTGATTAAAACCATCAGGGCAGGGATCCTGTGTTTTGTTAAATAAATACACCAAGTTCAGCTTTATTGTTATTTTAGCTGATGAAGGAAAAATAAATTCTACCTCTGGATTCATGAAATTACCTAAATTCAAAGACTTTCTGGCAGCAGACTTAGAATAGTGAAGGACTTTTTTTTCCCCTAATGTTTGTATTTAAGTAACCTACTGCAGTTATTTGATTAATATTGAATACTGAAACACAGTTAACCTCATAGCATTTTAATGTTCTATACAGAGCCATTTCTTTGGCCTTTGGATTGTAGGGTGCAACTAGTAAACGCAACATAAGAAATACCATTTTAATCATTTCTTGAATCAAAAGCAGAGAAAAACTAGAGAATGTTTTGGAATGACGGACAACACCACCTCATTTATTCCCTAGCTTATATGGGTTTTTTGCTGCATTCTGCCTACCACATTCAGTATTCAAAACTGACTGCCAAGAGCTTGAGCAAACAACCTCAGTGAGGTCATTTCTTGAGTAGCAACTTCACAGAGAGCTTACCTCATTTAGAGAAAGATGGCCATGAGTTTATAAGTAGGGAGCAAGATTCCTCTTGCTACCTGGAAACTCAACTTAGTTGCACTCCTCAACAGAAAAGCAGTTATTCAGTTATATCAAAGTTTGCAGTCTGTAACTTACTGATAAACAAAACGTGTTAGCCAGAATTCTCTCTGCTGACACTTCCAAGTTTTAAGTATGCTAAAAAGATGCCTACTTTTTTTTTCCCCCCACCAGTACTACCAGCCTCAGAGGAGATCCCCACATCCAGAACCAGTATTGTCAGCTAATGGGGTTCCGTGTTCTGCTCTCCACAGCACTCTCTCTCAAAAAGTTGACAACTGAGCAACAAAACAATGGAAAGACGGAAAGGGAGAGGCATGAGTACACTGTAACTTGCACAACCACAGCACTGCTGTTTCAATTGACATAATTCACTGCACCTGCCTATCCATATATTAGCAACTTCATTTCTGTGAGTGATATTCCATTCTATATTCTAGGATCATGAGAGATTAAGACAAACCATTACCTGCTTTTGTTAGCAGCTGGTATACAGAGAAGATGGCAGATATAGCAGCCTCATCTTTTAAATAAACACTGAGTGAGACTCCACTGTATGAATGCGTCACACCATAAAGCAGCAAACCAAGATTATCTGCTTCTTAGTACTTCAGTTGCATAGAATGCATTTCACCTATCTCTTAAGTTGAAAATTCTGTTTAGGTGAAATAAGGTTGTGCCTTCAACACTTGTGATGGACAGGAAGGTAAGGGAAGAGACATCAACACCTGAAACTAAATCTCAGCCCAAGGAGACCTTGTGGACAGGCTTCAAAACTATTGATTTTGAAAGCATCCAGACAGTGAAAATACCAATGCTATTGCTATGATACACTGCAATAAACTGACAATATAACTGTACTCAGCTGAAATAGGTAAAGGAGACTACAAGGAGTCTGTAATAGGATTTGACTGCCACTGAGAAAACTTTGGATTTTGAATATCAGAAATAGTTTCAATTATATGAAAGGCTACGAGAAAACTCAGGAAACACTGCTCATGGCAAATGTATGCTCACTTCAGTGATGATTTCATTTCATTTCTCTCAGGAGACTCCCTAGAGCACTGCCTCAGTTTTGTGCTCAGGCAGACAGACAGTTCTGCCTGTTTGGTTTTTGCTTTTGCCATACTGTTCACTAAGCTGTAACCTGGCCCACCGCGGCCTATCAATCCTAGGAGCTCAGCAGCACCATACAAGTGGCATCCCAGCTCTGGAGGAGGCTGTAAGTAGCAGGCATGGACCCAATCAGTCTCACCTTGCCACAGGGCTGTGACACTTCATCCTCCCACACTTGTTTCTGTCTGACTGCACTGGAAATTCTTGGGCCCTAAGATGATGCCTAATGAAAGGCTGGCGTCCAAGTCAGGGCAAGTATGCTCTGCAGCCAGGGTTACTGGGTGTTCCTCTGGTACAAACAACAGCATGCCAAATTAACAAAGATGACGTGACACTAACACATTATATGAGGCATTCAGTAAATGACTGGTTTAGACTGCCAACATCAAGAGGGATGCAGATAAACTGCAGAGAGACGAGCAGAGGGTTCTTCCTGAAGATGGCCAGGGACCTAGAGAGAAAAGCCCTCAAGGGGAGGATGAGGAAGTTGAGCTTGTATAGGATGGGTATGATGACACTAAAAGGTGATTTAGAAGCAGCCTACAGCTACCAGAAGGGTAGCTATAAAAATTAGGCAGTTAAATTCTTCTCAGGAGTGCCCAATTGTGCACTGAGGGGCATCAGCCATCATCCACAGCTTTGGAGGCTCAAGCTGAACTCAGATAAACTTCTCTAAAAAGTGAGTTGGCTGCTCAGGGCCTGTGGCATCTTCCATATGGACATTTTCAAGGTTTAGCAAGGTTAAGCCTCTGCTAAGATTGCAGCTCTGAGTATGAAGTTGGATAAGATGACCTGCAGGAGTTCCTCCTAATCAGCATTCCAGTGATTCTAATGTGACCAAGTAGTTGTCAAAGGTACTTAAAAAGATTTTCTTGCCAAGAACTGCTCGTTCATACAGCTTCTCTTATGTCTGTGGGGATGCAGGATGTAACAACATGTATCAATGACATTAAAGAGAAAAAAACCCTACAAAACATATAAATACAAAACACTTCATTCCTTCCCCAAGTGCTACTTTTGTCTTAGTTTATCACAGGCTGTGAAAAAGATAGGGATAAAGAAAGGGAGGAAGTGCAGTATTCTGAATCCATAAAAATAAACCTAATATTCATTAAAAGCCTGAACATTTGGAGCAGAAACACATACTTAAGCAACACTTAATGCCTTCAATACCACAGGCCACTCTGTTTGACTGTTGTTATCAAAAAGTGGCTGATTACTTGCATTAGGAAGTTGAATCAAAAAAAATAATGTCTCTCAAAGCAGCCAGTTGGGAAAAAAAAACAATGCTCCAACAGCTGTGTTATTGCTGCACAACAGTTGTGGGAAAGCAGAGCTATAAGGTCAGATTCTGATCTACTACATCACTGTAGAGCCAGACAACCTCTACTGCAGACAGAAGCCCAGTTCACGATGTGTAGAATAGACAGTAAACTGCAGCTCATTAGCATGGCTACACCAATGCCAATATTCAAACAAAATTATTACCATGTTGGTCTTAACTTCAGCTACTAACTGCAACAAGCCGTAAGTATTTCAAGAGAAGAAGCAATTCAGACCCCAAGAGATCTCATTCTGGCTTACTCCATATGCTTCTACTAACTGTTACATCCAATTAAGGCCATCAGTTTCATGAACTACTATATATTAAACAGCAACAGAAACCTGACTGTACCTTCCGAATAAAAAGAAAATGCTGAGTACCTTCCTTTGGAGGTGAATGAAGATTGATTGTATGGTTACCATTATGGTTTGATTTACAGGAATAGCAGACTGTATTATGCTCCTATGCAATCATAGCACAGGTTTCTGAACAAACCATTCAAACTTTTTGAAACGCTGCCCACTGACTCCTTCCCCCGTCTCAAAACTAATCTGTGCTTTAATAGTTGATCACCTAGCCTTTACCCACAGTATACAAAAAAAATCCCCACAACAAGTTAACACAATTACAAGGTAGTAAACTCTTGTGATATGTATTTACCAAGTAGACCGAGCAATAATAAAGGCGCTGCCCAGCAAAACCTGGAATCTAAATACAGAAAAAAAGTAATTTGTAAATATAAAGCAGGGGTTTTAGAGGAGATGGAAAACACAGTTAACTCCTCTTTTTTTCCACTGAAATACTTGACAGAAAGAGAAGGCTTTTGTGTTGGCATGGACTGAATAAAATGAAGCTGCTACCCCAAGACAAAAATGTATACATGACAACTCCAGAACAAGATGAGAACTCACAGCAGCTCTATTACTGCAGGTATTTACACAGCCTTCTTCTACTCCTATAAATGAGTAAAAGGAGAACAAACACTTCAAAAGGAACTCCTTTTAGGTTTGCTACCAATTGCATCCTAATTTAATGGTCTTAACCAGCAGACCTGAATACATAATGTATTAATTAGCATCCCTGGCATTCTGAACAATAGATGCAAAAAGTATTTTAAATAATAAATGAAGGTCAAACTAAGTGATTAATGGGTTCCTTAATGTGTTATGCTGATTTTCTTCCAAAGAAAGCAGCTGCTTTATATAAACAGCTTCATTTCTCTTCAACAGCAAATCCCAAGAAGTGAAAGAAATCACTCCCACACGAGTCCTTTAAAGCTCACTCTGTTCATCACTTAGCAGGCACAAAAAGTAACCTGTTGCCCCTGAGCAACAGAAAAGTGTCCTCAGATGAACCAGTTCTATACAATGAATATTATACATTTACATAGATGTTCACTGAGCGATCTCCTCACGAACATCCAGGAAAGTATTCAGGTTAGGAAAAGAAGTGATTATTAATACATATACACTCCCGGACACAAAATTCAAATCAGAATTTGTCTTGCAATCCCTAGCTATCAAGTACAGCTTCACTGTCTTCTTGTGGAAATCGCTATGGGTGACAAAGTCAGACAAAGCTAGGCCAGCTTCATGAATATTTTTAAGCAATAACTATTGTGCGCTCCCCTCCAGCTGCCTCAAGGGACATGAGAACAAAAGATCTTGCCCCCCTAAGCAAAACAGAGATTGAAAATACAAGTGACAGTAGCTTCTCACAATTGTGGAATATCAGAGGGAGCTATAATACACAACAGATTGTTCAAATCAGCCTTACTCAATCACTTGAGTACTTCTTTGTTATGTACTCTCATCAGAGAAATACTTGGCAGTATTCACATATAAATCATCAGCAGCTTTTTGGATCACTTCTGTTAATGTAGAATCAGCTCAAACTTTTCAGTATTAGGATGCTTCGCTAGAACGCTTTTCAGCAATACAATACGCTGCTGAAGGCTCAGGCAGATGGCTTGGCGGAGATAGTTTGCAATTTGAAAAAAAAAATAAAAAAATACAGTGAGCCTTTTCCAGCTTATATCACAAACACGCAAAAAAAAAAAGCCAACCAAACAAAAAATCAACACATTCATCAGCTAGAAAAAACGGGGTCATGAAGCAGACTTCTACACTGATCCCAGCCCCAGGGTTATACCCTGACTAGGTCTGCTTTTATTTCAAACAGGGATTAATTGGTAGATTCGGTTTCTTCCTTGGCAAATACATCACCAGTGCATCCAGCACTGCTTGGCAATGCTTGGCACTGTAACACGCAGAACTCACCATACTCCTGTCCTGAAGCTGAAAAGGGACTATATATTCTACCTAAGGCAAGCAGGAAGCAGTTCTTACAGACAGAGGAAAACTACTGCAGGAAATAGCCTGAAGAATGAACCAGCCTCTTGTATCATGCCCTTCTGCATGAATTATGAGATATGTATGAGCCTGTGAAAAGTTTCAGTTCAAGTTTGTATCACAAGTTTGCTGAGCTTCTATTCTGCCAATCCAGAACATGCCACTAGCACATCACTTTGTCTTATTGTTATTTTTCAGTCAAGAAACATAATACTTTCAAAAATTAAATTAAAAACTGATGAAGAAAGTATTCCTTCCCATCATCTGCTAAGGGAATACAAGTTGAAGAGTTGTGCTCTCTTCTTCAGGCATGCGGGCAGCTTTGCTATCAGTGCAGTCAATTACTTCTAGGTTTTTCTGCTGACTTTCTCAATACCAGAAAGGAAAACCACACTCTCCAAAGCAAGTAATCCCAGCTTTCAACCTGCAAAGGAAACACACTGCTATCTCTGACGCTATGATCTATCCAGATGCCTTCTTTAGGATTCCATTCAGCTAAGTTCAGATATTATCATCAATCCTATTTTATTTTAACAGGCCACAATTTAAACTATGTCTGAAACTGACACTGCAGACTATCGGGGTAGATATGAGAACACTCATTTTCCTCTACATTAAAAAGCAGTGAAATAGTCATAGAATTTTTATTAACTGTCTGTTCAGGGTTATAAGGAGGCAAAACTGGAATTAGTCAAGGTTTGTGACACTCAGGTGTCAGAGACTTATGGCCCACTGAAGACAAATGTCACATCAATTGCTCATTATATTAACTCAGACAAATTTGGAAGGATATTTAGAAGAAATAATTTAAACTTCCTTTTGTAAGTGAGGTCCAGAATCTATTTTTTGGATCTGTTCAGACTCTCATAACTCTTATCAATCTTCCCCCCAAAAATGATAACAATGCTCACTATCAGCTTCTGCTGCAGAAAGCTGCACACAACACAAAACTCAGCCTTGCTGAAACAAATCAGCAGATCTGAATTTCAAATAATCTGAAGTGGATTAAACACGGGTTTTCTCTTAAGTGTCCACTTTTATTTTCCACCTGGTAATTACTTCATAGCTACCAATAATCAAGTTTCACATGTAAGCAGTGATATTCTTGTTATATTGGCAGACATTACACACTATTCTCCTGTTTGCCGATTTTCTCCTAAGTTTTCTTTCTTTCAAGAATGTGAAATTGCCATTAAATGAGAATTATTTCTGTTGAAAGGCTCATCTTCTCCCCTGGTGACTTACACCATGAAATAAATATTTAAGAGTGATGCTAAGTGATCATCCAGACCTCCACATCCTCAAAATTATACCAGAAACTTTAAACAAGCTATAAAGTGGTCACATTATGTACAATTACAAAGTCCTCCACTTTCCTTCCACTCCTGCTACAGCAGGCCTGAGACATAGGAGAGCTTATGAGTTAGAACTCTGATCTAAAGTTCACTTTGTAAAACTATACTTTAATATCTACTATTGACTTATTCTCTGGCAAGAAACACTAGTTTTCTCCTGAAATTATGTATCTGAAACTATGCTTTGCACCGGCCTTGAACAAATTTGTTAAGAATTAAAGAGTTGGGTCCACAAATTCACATTAAATAGCTCCCCAACGAGCCACGAAAAAATGAAAATAAGGTATCTCACTTCAGGATCAGAAGATAAACCAGCCCTGAAAAGCTTTAGTTGAAATGCAGGCTCTAGAGACAGAATACTGAAAAATGTATGAAATGTGATTAATAAAATCACATTAGTATCACATACTGGAAACTACTCTCACAGGAGCCTTTCACTACTTCTTAGCTACATCTGTTGAACATAAGTATTGCCTAATATCTCCTATGCTTCCACCTTCATCTAGCAACTTTCTGTAGCAAGAGAAAGTATGCTTATGCCTGGGAAATCTTGGAAACCTAGCTATTTGTTTCCAAATACATCTACCTTGAAGACTGCTGTGCTTTTAGAAAGGTAAGGAATTATTCCTCTTCTCTCCACACATACTGCATATACAGAAGAACTGTCTAACAGAATAAAGCAACACTGCCCACTGAATTTTTGCTTATGCAGTTGTTGATGTCAAGCATGCGGAGTGACAAACTGACCAGGATACAGAAGACTTGCTGTGTATTTGAAATGCTGCTACACTGCTAAAAAATGAGATCCACATAAGAACAAAACTCTCATAATATTTGGAGTCCTCTGGGATGCTCAGCACTACTTCTTGTCCATGTTGCCACACAAATCCTGTTCAAGCATGCAAACAGAGAGTTCTGAGCTTACTCCATTACATTTGGTGAGTCCAAATACCCAACTACAACTCTTGGTGAACAGGATCCCTGGTAGAATTCACACACAGGATTTTTTCTGCACATTAAGGCTGAGGACAAACATTTGTGCAAATACCAGATGAGGCAACAAGCCTCCCTGGGCTTCCAGGGGAGCCCACATTAAGAGAGACAGCGTCAGAGAGATTGAGCTCAGCTAATACCCTCAGTGCGTCTCCACAGAGCATGTGCAAAGGGAAAGCAGTGGTGAGGGGCTGCTCTTTTGTTTGACATGCAGAGACAAACCTCCGAGGGTACTTAGTATACTTTGGAGGCCTGATTCTCCACTGCTTTACTCTTCTGTCAGGCCAATGTGGCCAATTAACTGCTGGTTGAATCAGGCCCCTCATATGTAAATGGATCATTTGAAATTATACAAGTTACTTTACATGGAAAAAATTCAAGCTTTCAAAAAATAAGCATATAAAATATAAAAGACATTTAAAGTACACATGCGCATGCACACTCAAGCCAGTTTTACTTTACCCTGCCTGTTCAGTAGAACAGATAGCCTGTTCTCTGACTCTCTTTTAACTGCAAACCTTATACTAGCTCTGTATATTTTGGACCCTTTCCCATCCTACCATGATTTCCTGTCTGAGTCTGCAGCCCATGGCAACAGCAGAAAATTGGAGGACAGGCTCTGCAGATGGTGTAGGCCCAATGCCCTATGCCAACTTAGTATCTTCTTCCATAACATGTGTTATCTAAGTCTTGGCTACAGGGAAGGGTTACCTTCCAGCTAATAAATTATATTAATTCTGATTTATAAACTGTGCTTGCCTTAGGGAAGCTCTGGCCTTTTGCAGAGCACATAAAAAAAACAAATAAATGAATAAAAACAATTCACAAGCACACAGCCTTACAAATACATCATCATGCTATAAAAAGAAAATGATATTCTGAACTGCCATCAAGGAATAAGAAAACTCATGGTTTTATCACTTCATCCCAGCAGGTGACAGCTCACTGGGACTATTTAAAAACAAAGCAAAACACCCCCCTCCCCAGATTTATTGATGTACAGCACATACATCATCCCACAAAATAACCTGTGATGAAAACTTCAATTTCATATCAGCAACAAAACTTTGAGAGCTAAGGCTATACACGCAGGGAAAAGGTGCCAGAAACAACTCCAGAGCTGCTTTCCAACAGGAAATATAGTGTTAACATGAATCTTCCTTGAGTGACTTTAATAAAAGACTCTGCATTGCCCTGCCCTGACAGAACTTAGGGGGTGTAAAGAAAACCACACACGTTTTTTAAGGAGTAATATTAGAAAAGCACACATAGTTGGAGTCATCTGCTCACTGGTGAATCTACAGAACCACACCAGCATGTAGATGCTTTAACTCCTGCCAGCCCCCGGCACAGAAGCATTACTCATAACAACCATCAAAGCTTCTCCCACTTAAAGGTGTAAAGCCCAGCAGCTTTCGATGCAAAATACTGAAACAAAACGACCTCAGGCAGACATGTGGCCTCAATCCAATTGATTCCAGTGGAAGATCCCAGGCAACTGATTAGGAAACGATCTACTCTTTTCTGATGAGTAAAACCATACCTTCACTATTACAATGAATTACAGAGTAAAACAGATGAGCTACTGCCATATTACATAATGAAAGTCTCTGGTCTCAGAACTGGTAAATAAACAAAGTAAAGAGAACCAGCTTTTACCCTGTATGATTCGGTCAAGCCTGGTTCTCAACTCTTATCCATTTTCTTGACTTCTCACCTTTTTCTACTTTCACCACTAAAGATGTAATCATTATTGAGAACCAAGAGGTTCACAAAACTATGTTCTGAGAGAAAATGCAAGGTCCACAGCACCTTCCACAAGGCCTGTTTATCCTCAGAAGTTAGACACATCCCTTGCACTGAGCAATCACAGAAGAGCAAACAAATCAACCATACTTCCTTCTTCCTTCTGCTCATGCACATGCAGTGCAGGAAACAAACTTTTCAGTGTGTCATAATGTATTTACAGTCATGAGTGCAATTATACACTCATAAATATCTTGCCAGTGTGCATGTTTGAAAACCTGTATTCGTGCAGGGAACCAGGATAATTTTATCCATGCCAAATGCTTGAACTGAAATTTCCCTGCATATTCAACACAGTACACTGAGTCACAGCAAGATCAAATAGCCTCACAAACTCAGATTCACCATTAATTTAGTTGATCATTCTTAAGAAAAAAAAAATAATAATCAGATTTCTTTTTCTGCACATCTCAATTCATTTTCACAGATAACAAGAATTAGATTTAATCATGTCCTGAATACTCACTGTTGAAGTCAAAAGAAACATGAAACTTCTTGATTAATAGAACATTTTCAGAGTAGTTGTGTTGTTTGTTTTTTCCCCTAATTGCAGATGGACTGCCTCAAAAAAAGAAAAACCTCAGTAATAATCAGGACAAAAGGGGCAGTACTTGCTACTCTGGATACTGATTAAATGCCCATTAAGGCTATAGAAAGCAATTCCTTTCTCTCTGTCAAAATTAAGCTTTAAGTTAAGTAGTACTTCTCAGACATTCTAGCTTGCTTTCAGTAGCAGTTCCTTGTGAACAATTCTGTCAGTTTTCCTACTTGCTGGTCTTACTGTCATCACCCTCAAACATCGCATCAGTTTAGACAAAACTGATACTCACTGAAGCCAAAACTTCTACGCGTACTGTCAAAACATAAGAGAACTCTGCATGACACTCCTTGAAAGAAAATCCATAAACCCATAGACAAGCTTTAGATGTCTTCATATATTGTTAATAGAAGGAAATGGTTTATCTTTATTAGTTGTTTTTAATATGACTCGGTTGCTTACTACTATAGCTTTCCATGTTCTTCCTCCCACTCTAAATTAAACAATCACTTTAGTGAAAGCATCCAAAGACACCTTATAAATCTGAAATGACAACTTACAAGTACTAGGATCCATACTAAGACCATAACAAAGCTGAACTAGTTCAAATCCGGAGAGGTTTTTATGATCCTTATCCTGGCAGTTTTGTTTAGTCTAAGCTCAGCACAAGAACAGGGCACATACATTGTGAGGAAAGACAACATTCAGAATTAAAAAGCAGAAATTCAGTATGCAATTAACCAGACATTACATCTATGCCCAAAAAGGAAATAAATTTTGTTACATAGGATCTCTTGTGTTACTGTACATCCTCAACATTTTGCTTAGATCTGTGGTATTCAGAAAATTGAAAAAAAAAAATAAAAATGAAGGAAGAAAGGAAACCTCTCAACCATTTGTGATGCATAAACAGATTAATTTTTCTGAGGACCAATTTGTGATGCACAACAGTAATGTCTCTCGTGGATCCAACTAATGATTTTTCCCAATCTCAGCATACAATAAAGCACTCCAAAATATTACCTGTGATAAAAATGAATGTAAAATCCAAATCCAATCCAACCATCTGGTATGCTCCTATTGATCTCCTCCTAAGGTTTCTTGGACAAACACTGAAGAATTAAAAGGGACAAGGAGCCAATGGAGCTTGAAATCATTTTCCCATCTTTAGAATCAAATAATCCTCTCAGAAACCTGAAAAGACTAAGCACTCCTCTCTGGCTTTAAAAAAAACAAAAACACAAAAAAAAAAAAAACAAAAAAAGCCCTTGAGAGATGGAAGCAATAAACAAAATACTCTCCTTATATTCAAGATACTTCCCCTGCTCCTACTAAAGCAGTACACACTGTACAGGCAAGGTTCCCTCTAAGAATCGAGAGAAAGTCACAAAGGCTGGGACAACACTTTCAGAAGGCAGTAAGGGGTTCCACATTAAATTCAGCAAGAATCAGACTCACAAATGACAAAAGGACATCCTCAAAGACAATGCTCCAGTGTAACAGCGTGCAGACAAGTGCTCTCAGCCTTCCTGCACTTACACATACTTATGGCAGAAACATGCTGCTTCTCCAGCCATAAGGGGTGGCTGAGTCCCACACTATTTCAAGTGGGAGAGATTAAAAGAGACTGCGGGACAGCCAGTGGCTTACTCAAGCAGAAACAAAGCTAAAGATGAGTGAACTGTCCCAAAGCAACTTGACAACTGCTGTTCTTCAGGGATTTTTTGCTTTAATCTGCTAGATTTGTCATCAGTCAGTACAGTATGGTGTATTAGATAGCCATTTAAAGAAAAAGAAAAAAAAGACCAAAAAACTGTATTTATAATAAATCCATAAACTCTATTAAAACAACAAGAAGGGGGAAAAAAAAAGAAACTTTGAAGAAAGAATAAGAGGCTAATCTGGCCCACTTCCCTGCTTCTGCAATTTGCCAATACTCAACTCTTGACCTTCAGCTGAAAGAGTAATGTGCTTTTCTCAACAGCAGTAAAATGTAAATACTAGAGGAAAAATCAATTCACTTTCATTTTGGAACTAAGAAATAAAGTAAAATAAATCCAGAGCTATACAAAGCCAAGAAAATAATAATTAAGTCTCTATATGTTTAGCTTTTTAATGTATCATAAGTTCCAGCATAAACATACCATCATATTTTCTTCTTTATTCTTCAGGTCCCAGTCAGAAGTCTGTAAATTGGGCTAAAAATGAAAGCGATAAAAGCATCCAACATGGGCTGAAAGATTATAAGCACGGCAGAAAAGGACAAGCGGATTATGTCTTTCATGGTGTTTCTTCCCTCTCATCCCTGTAATATCATAAACAATATTTACTTTGATCTTGCATAACCCCCTAGCAAATTCACCAGTTGTTATAAGTCTACATGCATGAACTGAAAAGCTCATATGAAATGTTTATTTGGCTCCAGTTCTCAGTCTTCAGCTCACAATTATACCATAGATATCCTTAACCATCACAAGCATTTTGGTGTCACTACAGGAGAGCTATAGCAATTACTTAAGCATGTTTTTATGCAGTTTCTCTTTGTTGTTGTTGTTGTTTACATCAAGAATTCTGCATTTCTGCAATGGGAGAGAGAAATGCAGCCTCCTGGCAGACTGCAGTGTTACAAAAACGTATCAGCTTTGGCTTTGTTTTTTAAGCACTCCTCTAAAAACAAACAAAAGAACCATTCCACAGAAGCAATGTCTAGACTGAAATTTCACTTCCACACACCCAGCAGAACACCTGTCAATAGCCAAGATGCATCTCCTAAGAAGACGACAGCATAGTTTGCAGAGAGGGAAAGCCTCAAAAAATATGAGCTATGTACACCAACCTAAGATGATTAGGAAGATGTTTTCCCATTTACTTACTTTCCCCATTTACATTCCTGAAAGCTCTCTGCACAACTGAATGAACAAAACCATACAGCAGGATCCAGAAGGTGGTGATGTAAACTGAGGCATGAAGAAGGTTAAGTAGCCTGGTGAACACCAAACCATTTCTAAAAAGGAATTGGTTGAGGTGAAATAATAGGACAACAAGCGCAAGACCTACATGTGCTCTGGCTTCCAACTGATCCGGAATATCTGAATTAAATGCATATACAACACCAGAATTTTAATTTATTCAATAGAAAATTAAATGCATTCACAACAATTCATGTGACCCAAGATAATTATTCTCACAGATTACAGACCACAGTCTGGGCTTTGCTGAGCATCTACTTCAAAGATAAGACCATCGTAAAGATCTATTCCAAGCAACTGCTTCCTAGAGGACCACCACAAAAACAGCTGGCCAGACTACAGCTCTGGAAATCACATAAGTAATAGGCTTCAAGCAAAGGAGTAGGATGTTAACAATTCTAAATTACTTTCATCTGCACATAACACATAAGCAAGTAGGTTTTAATAGAGAAGGACTTACTAGTTTGCAATTCCATTTAACTTGTATATAAAGGGCTGAGCCTTAGTTTCCAGTCATGAAAATGACAGCAGTTACAGCACATCCTTCCCTCAGAAGCTATTTTCAAACTATTAATTCCATTTCACATACTTCATGCCCACAAAAGGTACAACAACCCTAGCAAGCTACAGGCAGGTATAGCACAGGCAGACACTTTAATTAGAGACTCAGCCATGCCCTGCCCACAGCTGGCCAGTCCCAGTGCTGAGCTCTCCTCAGTCAGTGAGCCAGATGTACTAAATCATACCTACCGAAGCCAAAGACTTCCTAAGTACTAGGATGAGATCACAACCTCAGCTTTATTTGTGACTTAAGTCAGAAGGCAAGTCTGGGTGTGTTTGGGTGGAAAGAACAAACCTTAACTTCCTCTATCAGCATTTGTGCATCTTCTCCTCTATTGTTGCTTTCCCTTGATAAGCCCTGAACTGTCAACAAGAATTAATTTAAAAGGCTTTCCTCACTCATAAATGCACAGCTTTGTCCTTAAATTGACACCAGTGCTCCAAACTATGTCTAGCAGTAGTATTTCTTTAAGCTCATGCTGTCTACGGGAAGCAATCAGAGTCACAATGAATAAATTAAGAAATCATGAAGTCACCATAGTCCTGGCTTCACTATTATCACAAACACACTTAGATTGAAGCAGATGTCAAGTGTCAGGCACTTGTAAGTTCAAAACAACACACAAATTAATCCCATTAAAACAAGAACATAAGAAATAACCAATTGCTTATCAGCCTGCATTCAGTGTGAACTGACATTTTCTCATGTTACCTGCTGGTGGAGTAGAACTTACTACACAAAGTAGTTATCCATTCATTGCCCAGAGCATAAGACTGCAAAGCAGGATTTCTCAGCCTGTAGGGTGCAAAGGTGTTTATAAACACTGATCACATGTATTAACTTGAAAAGCTTAACATTTACTAAATAAGAGCTTGTTTCCAAACTGTAAGCTGGAATGATACAAGGGTAGTAACAAAGATGGTGACAGATATTCAAATGTTACTTACGAGGGAAAACTCAATGAAATTGATACCTTCACTGGGAAATGCTGAGGCAGTCTCCACCAGGGAGCAATCTCCAAGAGGTGCTGCCTTAGTGGAGATCAGCCCTTAAATGAAGTCTAGAGGAGATGGAGTCAAGCTCCATCCCTTCCAGGAGCACAGCTAAATTACTCTCACCTGTGCCCCCACAGCTGACCCAACACTTGTCTCAGCTGATTAATCAGAGGTTCAGGCTGTGATTACCAATTTCCCATAAACAAACATTCAAGGGAATACAGATTGCTGAGGAATTTGCTGGGCACTTCTGAGTAGCTAGAGAGTTTTTTGTTTGTTTGTTTTTATTAAGAATCTTCTTTTAAATTTCATTGGCTCAAGACAGTTGGTCAAGATAAACACCTACCGACTTTGTATTTTATATTAAAGCCATAGCAAAGCAATAATACCTTTAGCCTTATTTTTCCATTTTCTTTACACTGCCATAAGTATCTTTAAACACGAACTCACTTCTAGTTCAACCTTAAGATCTTTGGTTGAAGTTTTCAAGCGTGAGCACTTTTTGAGCCTCCCTCCCTTCAGAAGTAACATAGATACTTAATCCCTAAGCACGTGTCTCTCTGCAACTTGGTAACTGCTTAAGTGAATTCTACTCAGTCTATTATACATAAGAATTTTCAGTACTTCATTGTGTATATTCCCTATAATACAAGGCTTTATGAACTTAAACTGCCTTAAAGCGTTGCATAACCACGTGTTCCAACACCAGGCTGGTGAGAGTGACAAAAATGAGAGAGAAGAGGCAGGAAGCTCTAGATGGGCCAAATTGAATCATACCAGGGATAGGCACAGAAATCAATTATTAAAGCAGGAAAGTGTTACAACATTAAGACTGAAATCTCACCTCAATGCTATTAACATAATTTATTCAAGATGCACTACCTGCTATGGTACTACTGAAACTGGTTTAAGAAAATCTCCAAACCAAGTAGGATTAAGATTTGTGAACAATCCTAACATATATAACATCCATGCAGTGAGGGAGCACTCAAGAAGGAGGAAGAAATTTGTAATGACAGTAATTAATTAGGGAAGTTCACTTCCAATCATCTACTCTCCCTGGATTAGATAATTAAGAAAACTCTGAACTCAATTCATACTCCTTGCTTTAGCAGCAATCCAAACAGCAATACACATCAGCCTGAATACCATAGGACATAGACTTCTTTTTTTCCTCTAGAAGTTTCTTCTGCACACACCCAGCTCCTCAGTTTCATAGGAATCAGTTGTCACCAACATTGATTCCACTTGAAATCCAGATGTCAGCATTTGTAGATGGCAGTTACATACAAAGGGAATTTAAGCGCTTCATCTGCAACCAAATGAACTGAAAGGATCCAAATTTCGTTGCCACAGTGTAATATCAGCAATTTGAAAGAGTAATTTAAGCCTGCATAACTATGTTGTTTGCATAACTATGTTGTTAGTTTTACTACCTGAAAATACATACATACACATAAGCCCTCCATAAAGAAAGAAGTAATAGGTATTTTAGCTTTACTTGATCTCCCTCTTAACATAAGATTCATATCTGCAGATGCTTATGTTTTTAATTGTGCATCTAGTGGTTTGCATTTATAGCAGACACGAGCATGTGTATACAAGCACCAGCAGAGAAATTGTCCCTGTGGGTTTGCGGATACAAATCCAGGCTCTTGAACATGTAGGAGTAGAAGCACAAAAGATATGCTGAAGTATGTTTGTACAGAGGTGAATGAAGCTGTAATTCAAACAGGATCATAACTACAGCCATCTCATTTGCCATGAAAACGTGCATGAAGGTCTAACACCTGATCCAATGAGCAGAAGTTGCATGGTGAGGCCAATGCATCAGTTGTGCTGTATACAGGCTGAAAAGTAGTCAGCAGCCATTTTTAAATCACAGCACCAGCTAAGCTGGAAAAGACCTTCAAGATCACTAAGTCTTCAAGGTCACCATCAGCCTGACCAACCAAGTCCCATCACTAAAGCATACCCCTTAGTGCCACCTCCATGCCTCAAATACCTCCAGTTGCCAAGACTCCATCACTTCCATGGGCAGCTGTTCCAATGCCTGATCACCCTCTTGTGAACAAAATACTTCTACTAACAACCCAAACCTCCCCTGGTGCACCTTCAGACCATTTCCTCTCATCCTACTACTTATGACCTTTCTCTAGGTTTCTGGATTTTCAGCCAATGCACTGATGAGGCTGCCAGACAGCCAGGAACTCAAAGGACACTTTTCTGTCCATTTTAGTGGAGGAATGGAGGGTCTTTTATGCACTCTCCCACCAATGTACCAAAGCCTGCCCCTACACAGTAAGAGGCACGATCCAAGAGCATTCCAGACCAAAGACATTTACTCACATTAGCAAGGGCAGGAGGGGTTCCCCAACCCATAGCACGCTTTCACCCACTGCAGTGTTAACAGAAGATGGCTTAAGCTTGCCAGCAGGTGCAAACGAAATCCTGTCCATGACTACCAAGCATGCTGATCAGGTATTAGGGAAGGCCAAAACAGAGATTAGACACAGCTATAACCAGGGAGCTTCAAATCACTGCTTAAGATGTACGCATTTCTGTTAGAGCCTGATACGACACGAAGGACAGATGTGGTGGTTTATTGATTTTAAATGATTTCTACACAAGCTGAGGTACAGCTGTATTTCTTCTCAGCCTCGCTTGCTGACAGCAGTTGCAGCCCTCCTCCCCAAAATAACCCCCTCCCAGCATGCAGCTTTGCTCAGTTCTTGTGAAGCTGATAGCTTATTAAAATTGATGAGGCTATTTATGAGCACACCGGTTTGTTCAGTTCAGATAACAAAAGGACATGTACTGAGAAGTCACAAATTTATTCTCTCAGCGCTGGATCTCAGCACAGCACCAAGTTGACACTGAAATAAAACTTATTTCACACCAGCTACGTAACTATGAAAGTAATTTTTTAAGAACTGCATTGCTCTGAAGGAAAAAAAAAAAAAAACAACATTAAATCAGCACTAAATTTTAACCTCTGTAAGCACAATGAGATATAGAGGAGAAGATCAGGCTCATAAGTGAGACTAAACCCAACATTCATGCTTAATACTTGTTAGACAGTCCTGTGGTTTTGAGTATCACAGAATAAAAACTCATCTGTAGAATAATTCCACCAAGTCAGTTATTCTCAACAGAGACCTTAAAATGTTTCAGCTAAGAGCTATGTGAAGAAACAGCATTACTGAGTTAAATTCTTCTTTTTCATCTTTTTTTTTTTCCCCCTGCAACATCTGTCAACACTTACATCTACAGAACATCAAGATGTGCTGATGCATAAAATAGCACAGCAGGTGTATTGGCTGCCACAGGAGTGTTCAGCAATAACCAGAGACTTCAGTACAACCTAAGTGCTGTTGTTAATAGAGCAGTAATATCAAAACATATCTGAAGCACTGACAGTTCAGATCAATTCAAGTAGAAGAATCACATTTCCAAGGCCAGTTCATATTTCTCCTTGTCTCCCAGCAAATGTTTTAAATGGGTTGACTCTAATATTCCAAGTTAGAACGTGTAAAATTCCCTGTGAAACTACTGGATGCACTTCTCTACTTGTACTTTATCAACCCAGGGCTATCATACATCTCCACCTAGCTTAAAATGGAAAAAGAAACATGTATGCCAAGTTAGGAGACTTGAAGGAAAATAAAGAACCAACAACAAACATTCCAGTTGCTATGTTGCTATTCAGCAGCTGCTTATCATTTTTGTTGCCTTTAAAGATGTTTCATTTTCCTTCCAACTTCCACTGCGTTATTTTGTAACATCTCAGAGACTCCATGAACACTTAGCCCTGGGAGGTGTAAGCATACCCAGAGAACTCCACAGAGCCCCACAAGCTCAGGTGGCATTGCTCCTTCCAAGGCAAAACTTAAGCAAACAGCAGAAACTACCTCAGAGATGCTACAGATTGTTGATTAAAGAACAGCTTCACAGAAAGGCTAAAACAAATAAATAAACAAACCTTAAATTATTGTTTATTTAAAAATAAAGCTGAAATCCCCCTTAAGCATCGAGAGCGTTAAGCTTCACTCTTCACACACCAGGTGTTAATTAAAACATTTGTTATAATAAACACTAAGCTTTCAGCCTCCAAAGCCATAAGAATATCTACTGGACTACTTTATTTGATGGGAGATGAGTTGCAGAAGGAGAACAGGTCTAAATACCAGTCTCTCAGGAACTTAGAAAAATTCATGTATTCACTTACTGTTTCTTAGACTCCAAGGAAGCATGCTATCCTGATCTAATAATGAAAATCGTATTCAACAGAACTTAATGCCATAAAGGTCCATTATGATAATCCTCTGCAATCTTATGCGCGGTGCACTGCCAAGGATTTCATACAGAGATTGCAATGCTTGACTGGAGTTGGAACTCAACCTCTAAGAGCTCTTTATCTCTAGCATCAAACTCTGTACTATACAACAAAACCCAAACATGTGCCAAGTTTGGAATTTACAAGTACTCCATTAAAATGTTCTTAATGTAAAAAGAAACCAAGATGACAGTAAAGCAGTGAAGACCATTCCTTACTCTGGAACAAACCCAGTTATTTTACCACTAGATCTACCTCAGATTTAAATTAGAGACAAAATCATTTGAGAGCACCGCAGAGAGCAATGTGAATACTAGTAATTTACAATTCCTATGGGGAGAAAGAATAAGCAAGTTATTTCAAGCCTTTGACATCCACATTGTGACCTTACAATAGCAAGGAAAGCCATTTAGAAGATTCACTGACTTGCGTCAGGTAAAATAATTGTGACAGACTGTCACAGGAAATCACAGCGTACCTTCATACGCACCTTATCCAATTTTCAGATTTAAAAAATGCATTCAGTTATTGACAGAATTGATCTGAAAGACAAGAACAAAAGACAGCAGAGAATCCAATGCCCCCACGACCAGCAACTGCTTGGTATTGCACTACACAAGCGTTATCATAACTGACCAACTGCTGCTCTGAATATTTATAAGCATTCCCTGCACAGTCACTCACGCTTTCATTGAGCACCACCTTCCATTCATTCACTGCCACTTTTCCAAGATCTCTCTTATGCAGGAGGAAAAAAAACATATATAAGAAGAATAAATCTCTGCAAAGGACTGACTTCCTTTTACATACAGAACCAGGCAGGGGCACTGAATGCAGAACAGCTCGAGTGCACCTAGAGAACCACAGTATTTTACTCCACCTTACGATGAACAAGAGAGAACTGAGTCCTATTTTTGTACCTGGTGACAAACACTCCCACAGTACGCAAACAATTATGATAAGAATTTTGGCAGAAGACAAGACATTTCCATACCTTTATAGACTCATATCAAAGAATCTGTAGTTCAAAAAGTAGATGTCTGTCTGCTATGGTTACATCTTGTACCAGAACCAGGAGCGCAATCCAGGCTCTTGTCATTTATTTCACATATGTTTAACCACTGGACAGAGTGCAGATAGAGCACACGAGAGAGGGTTTGTGCAGCCATCCTCATATGCATTAAGAACTAAGCAATCTGACCTGATGCGGAGATGCTGCAGCACCAAGGAGTTGCTGCACCTCTATACCAGCGATCTGAATCACTGTTTGGACACAGGGTAACAGTGGGCGGTCAATGCACCCACAGAGCAGAAGTCAACAGAGTCAACCTTTCCCTGTCAAAGCATTTCATCAGCAACATTCACCCAACATATCTCTGCTCTGAAGAAAATCTGTTCCTTTTCTCCTGCTATGAGATTACCTTTTGAAGAGGATCGAGACACTTGGTTTTATACACAGTTAAAACAGGAAAGTATGCTGCATAGAACATCTGACCATCACAACAGAGCTAGCAGAGGTCACAAAGCTGTGTGTGGTGCACGCACTACTTGTCCAAATTAAATGCTTCTCTAAACTTTCCATGAAAAAAACACTGGCTCTCCTCAGTGTGACGACGCAAAACAAACAGAGCAGGTTCGCAACAGGACTGTCAAGACTTAAGCCTTTCAAATTGCTCCTCATTCTCACACGAGGAGGCCTCCGTCTGCTTATTTCCTCAACTGTTAAAAAAAAAAAACAACCAAAAACACAACACAAAACTGTTTTCTGGACAAGTTACAGACGTAACTTAATGCTGTGTTATTCCCATTACCAGGACACCATCCCACATACTCATTTTGGCAAGCCAAGCACAAGCTCGTTTATGACACAAGTGTAATTATAACACAGACTTCTGGTGAGCTAGAAGCAAGTCTAAGTAAGATGCAGTCAGACTTTGCTGTTCAGAAACTGAATTTCACTACCGCAAAGGGAAAAAAAAAAGGACCTCAAGGTTGTTTTCCCTCTCCAGGCCGTATGTGGGAACAGCATCTTTATAGACGAAGCTGCGAAGCTGTCAGTGTGACTTATTGCACATTGGCCGGAGACCAAAGTAAATTTAGTTCCAAACACGAACTGTATTTTTCAGAAGAGCTGGTCTCGCAACGCACATTTGGCCTCCTGAGCGCCAAGAAGCGTGTTCACATGCCAGTCTGAGCAGGAACACTCCCAGCAGCAGCTGGTAGAAAGTCAGGAGACATCTGTTAAGTCAGCAGGGCTTGGCTTCCCACCACCTCCGCACCTCATACGAACTGGTACACACTAAGAAAGCAGTGCCATTCCTTTCTGGTATGAAGTCCCACTGTACATGTGCACAGAACACGCTATTTGGACACAGTCCGGATGAAAAGCAAAACAAACAAAAAGATAAAAGAAAGAAGCCCGTGGAAAGCGCCTGCTTTCATGTGACATTTGCCGAGACAAAGGACAATCACAAAGACTGGACCTTACCATTAGCGTTCTTGCCACAGATGAGGTGCTCGTAGGGCTGCAGCACTCCCCAAAGCTCAGCATCGTTGTTGATAACCATCTCCAGGATCTCAGCCGAGATCTCCCCTCCGCCGCCGTCGGGGCTCTGACTGGCCAGCACCCTGCCCTTGATCTCTTCCACCAGGTTCTCCATGCACGCCGTCAAGGAGATGGCCGCGTACTCGTGGATCCTGACCGAGATCCTGGTGTCCACCATCCACCTGAAGAACCTCCCCACCGAGAAGGTCAGCCCGCATCTGGCCGATTTACCCTTCCTCAGCCCGTCTCCGGCGCTCATGCTATACAGGGAGAGCGCCCTGACGGTGGCCAGCACGCAGCTCTCGGCCAGCGCCCAGCTCTGGATGAGCTTGACGGCGCTCTGCACCTCGAAGCGGGTGCACTTGGAGTGCATGACGCTGAGCCGCTGGGCCTCCCTGGAGACGCGGATCAGAGCGCGTCTCAGCAGCTGCGAGAGCCGTCGGACGGCCTCGTGGGAGAAGGGCCGGCAGTTCCCGCCCCCTTTCGCCTTTCGGAGGATTCTGCCGACGTCTTCATCGGTCCAAGGGTACTCCTCGAGATCCGGCAGCCTCGGGCACTTAGAAAAGATATCCGCCACCTCGGGGTCCTCCGGCAGCACCGTGTTCACCGTATCCCAGCTGTTATTCCGACTGTTCATGGAGCCCGAGTAGTACCACCAGTTGCCCCTGTGCTGAGAAGAGGTGAAGGCTTGCGAGTTGGACTTGGACGAGGAGAGGCTGAGGGACCTGCAGGAATCCCCCGCCCCATAACCAGAGTCCAGAGTCAGATCCTCCAGGGTCTTCAGAGTCGAGCTGTGTATCCCAGCCATAGGAAAAGACGGGCCGGTCCAAACGCCGGGCGCACGAAAAGGCGAGGCCGGTTCGGATCCCTCCCGCTTTCAGCGACCCGGAGCCGCCGGCCCCTCCGCCAGCCGAGCAGCGGCGCACAGGGCAGGAGCAAGCCCGGCAAGCCGAGGGCCGGCTACCTCCATGCCGGGAGCCAGCCACGCTCGGCCATCTTCCACCACGGAGCGGACGTTGGCTGCTGACGGGGCGGCGTCGTACCGGGCGGCTCGCGGGGCTCCGTGGGTCGGGCTGCAGGGGAGGCGCGCGGCGGGACACTTGCACACTTGCGGCGGCTCACAGTCAACTTCTCCGCCGGGAGCCCCGCACGGCTGCATGCAACGAGCTGCGGGGAGAGGCACCAATCGGAGGCACCGAATGGGATGGTGTCGGCCAGTGAAATCCGAGCTGGGCGGGCAATATACAAAGCAGGAGGGTGGGCGGGGCGCAGGGGGGACGCGAGGACAGCGGGGTGCGCGACTGATGCTCTGCTGAGCTCCGGGCGGCGCGTGGCGGCTCGAGCAGCGAGAGAACAGACGCCTTTGCGACCATCCCCTCTGAAAAGCCCTCCAAAGCCCACCCCGCTTTCCTTTGGGTCCCGGAGCGAGGGTGGCGCACGCCCGGTTCTCCCCCTTCTCTCTCTCCCCCCCATCTCCTCCGCTGGGACCAGTGGCTGAATGGGGGATTGTGCGGGCTGCGGGAGAGCGGCGAGCCGGCCGTAGAAAGGAGCCTTTGTGCGGCCGTTTGCACAGCACCGACCCTCAGCCCTCTCTGCTCAGCAGAGCGGGACGAGGGCACCACCTGGCGGCTGCACCGCTTGCAGCCCCCCCCACCAAAGCAAGAACCAGCAGCCAGGCGGAACGCGATCCTTAACCTTCTTCCAGTGCCCTGAAAATAAACTACCGCAGCACCTCAGCGCTTCATCTGTGCTCCACGGATAGTTCAGATATTGGACTTTTATTTCTGCATCGTTCTGCGGTCTCAGTTAGCAATTCAAACCCTTGCTTTTTGTTGGATTTTTTTCAGGCTTGAGTGCTGTATTTAAGAGCTTCAAGCCATCACAGCTGGCCAAGCAGGTGGTGATAAGCACCGAAGTGCAAGACAAGGCATTACAAGTACACTGTTGTAAGTCCCATGCATTTGATCAGTACACTTGTTCCACAAAACACTGTCTTACCACTTTTACATCCCTATTTAATCCTGCATGTTATATACAGACTAACTGCAAAGTTCTTCCCCTTAGATTTGCTACATTCCCACACAGTGCCTGGGCCCATTCAGACCACAGCTGCTGAAGTTCTCTTGCTCCCTTCCTTTCCCCTTACATATCCCCTACCACCTGAAAGCAACAGCGCTATGCAGCAATTCCTTGCCCAGTGCATCAGATCATACACATCCTCCTTTCCCCTCCACCCCCATCTTTGCACTAAACCCTGTAGGAATAGAAATCAGACCGGGAGAACAAACTGTCATCTCTCACACTAAAAGGCCTTTGTGCTTTGTCCTGTGATGCCTGTTCACAAAGCTTGCTCTGCATTTCTAAGGCTCTGTCTGCTTCCCACCGACTCATGCTATTACAAAATCAAGCATGAATTGCTGAGAACTGCTACCTAGTTGACCGGTGGAAACTTCATTATTTGAAGAAAATGCACCTTGTATATTTGTGTACAGCTTTACATGTCTACACATTAAATCTATGGTTCTCTTTATCACACTTCCCCACTCCTCCCACACAGTTTGTTATTCCTACAATGCCAAGTAATTTAACACCACAAAAATCACCCAACTTAACGGCACTAACTGCCTTCTCCACTCCCTCATGCAGGATATCCTCTCCTTTAGAAGTTAAACTCTTTGCCATCTTGGGAATTTCACAGGCAGTAATTATAGGACAATACTCCACCTGGTAAATCCTTCTCTCCCTTCAATGAAGTGAGAGCACCAACCTTCTCCCAGAGCAAACGACAGAAGCCCCTCAAGGGCAGAAGAGATATTCCTCACTAGAGATCTGAACCTGAAAACGTCCCACGTGATAAAAACAAAACGTTCTGGGACAGGACATGGGAAGAGAGGAAATAAAGAAATGAAGATGAAATTTATTTGTATGTCTACCAGCACTTCCTAATTTCCCACTGGTTATTTATCCACAGCAGAACAAATTCATCACATTACCTATGTTCACCAGTGTTAACTCACTGCCACAGAAGAGCTAAATAAAGAACAGGGCATGGAAGGATGCAATCAAATTATTTCCTTTACATGAAGAGAAAAAGAAACAGTTTGCTTTCAGACCAGACACATGTATTTATAACTCAACTACAAACAACATTATGAAAACCAAGTTATGCATCCAGAATGCAATTATTATTCTGGCCAACCCCCAGAATATCAAAGCAATGGATTTCAAAGCACCAATAAGAACAAGTGGACATTTCTTCATTTATCAAAACAAAATAAGCACTGTGATCTCTTCATATATGCTTTTGGACTGGAGCCATCATGAATCACAGGTTTAGACACTGAGAGTCAACATTCTCTCTAGAATTGTTAGTGTTAAGAATGGAGAAGCTATCAAAAGTCTCCCAAGTACATAGACTTCAAGTACATAACAACAAAAATCCCATAATAAACAAAACCCTCACACTCTATGTAAGGGTGGCTAACATAAAGATGCTAAACAAAGATGAGGGCAAATACTCAAAGGTTATTTGTAAAGGAAAACTCACTAATGTCAATGTCTTGACCAGAAAGCTAGGGCAATATCCACTGAGGGGCAACCTCCAAGAAATGCTGCCTTGGTGGTGGTCAGCCCGTAAATGAGGTCTTAGAGAAGATGGAGTTGAGCTCCAAGCCTTCTGGGAGCACTAGATTACTCTCACCTGTGCTTCTGCAGCTGACCCAACAATTGCCTCAGCTGATTAATCAGAGGTTCAAGCTGTGATTTCCCATACACTCTAGGACCCCCATTTTCCTTCATTTAAAGGCCTCAGATATATGTGTAATCCCAAACTTGAATACGCTACAGATTGTAACAAAGTCTTAAGACTGTAATTCAGATACGCATTTGTATTAATGGTAACTATACAAGAATGGCAACTACAAGGATAATAGTAGAAGTACAGAAGGTATAAGGAAAGAAAGGGAACTCACCAGTGATGACACTAGAAGCTGAGGCAATCTTCACTGGCAAGCAATCTCTGAGAGATGCTGCCTCAGTGAGGGTCAGCCCTTAAATGAGGTCTCAGAGGAGGTGGAGTCGAACTCCACCCCTCCAGGGAGCACAGCTACATAACTTTCACCTGTGCTCCCACAGCTGACCCCACACTTGCCTCAGCTGATTAATCAGTGGTCCACACTGTGATTACCAATATCCTATACAGCATTAAAACTAATTAGAATTTAAAAGTGTCATTGTTCCATGACTTACAAATGGCAACCAAACACATGAGATATGATTTACCAGAGAGTTGTTAGAGTTAAGGTTTAATCTTCTCCCTGTCTCATTTTTATCTGTGATTTAGCAGAGACTAAAACCATATTTTGCTATCGATAACTCCACAAAACTTTTCTGCCTGCTTTTCTCTCCAGTTAATCCAATAACGAACATTTGTTACTGTATGGTAACCACTGAGTCCTGACCTGAAGCACTGATGGAGCACCTGGGGAAAGGATCCGGTCAGCCCTGGGAGCACAGGTGAAGGCAATTCAGCTCTATGACTTGAAGCGGTGCAGCCTGGTTGCATCTCTCTCAGACCTCATTTAAGGACTGACTGCCACTGGGGTAGGACTTTTTTCTGGAGCTTCCTTCTTGGTGAAGCTTTTTTCCTGCAAACCTGAGATCTTCTGATATGGGTGAGTAACCTTCTTCCTTCATAGCACCTTTTTATTGTGCTAGTACTTCCATTACCACGCTTCTGTTGTAGCACCTTTCTCATGGTATTGGTCTACCTAGTTGTGACTGTTGCCCTTACAGCTCTTGCCTCATAGATATCCATGAGATTGTCAAAGCAGTTATTTCCATTTTTATTTTTATTTTTTTCTCCCAGAAGTTGCCTTTGTTTAGGAATTAGCACTGATTAGTTTCTCTGTCTTTCCCACTTTTACCCTTAGAATCTGGGTACAACTGATAGTCCTAGAAACAACTTGCAGATGTACTAGGAAAAGGAAGTACTTTAGACTAATCAGAATTGATTCATGAAGAGGAAATGGGGCTTGGCTGACACCCTTCAGTGAGGAAACACTCTCACGATGGATGAGAGAACAGCAAATGATTTCATTTATTTTCATTTTGTCAATGCTTTTGATGGATTGTTCCATGATGTCCTCATTGGCAAACTGATGAGGTATAGCCTAGGTAGGTGGTCAGGGAGGAAGCCTGAGAGATGCCTGAGTTGCTGTACTTAAAGAGCTGTGATTAGCGTTTAAAATCTTCTGCTGACAGTTAGCGGGTGATTAAAAAGACAATTTTGTGAAAATGGATGAAAACAATGAATTACTGATTAAAAAACATCAAGGGGTTCTTGACAGGCTAAAGAAATGTTCAGAAAGGAGTCCCTTGGAGTTCATCAAAGGTAAATGCCAAGTGCTGCAGCTAGGGAAGCACCATGTAGATGGTCCCAGGCTGGGACCACCTGGGAAAGAATAACCCACATTAAAAGAGAGAGTTCCACTGGACAGCACGTTCAATGTGAGCCGGCAGTGCATCCTTGTGGCAATGAAGGCCAACAGCATCCTGAAAATGCTTGAGAGAACTGCCAGCAGGTGGAGAGAGGGAGCACTTCACATCTACTCATCACTGATAAGGCACATGTGGAGCGCTGGGTCCAGTTCTGGGCTCTCCAGTACAGCAACGACATGGATGTACGAGAGAGTCCAACCACAGGAAACACAGATGATTAAGGGAGTGAAGTTTCTGTCATATAAGAAGAGGTGAGAGAGCTGAAGCTGATCAGCCTTGGGAAGACTGGGCTGGGTCTTTGTGAATAAATATCTGATAAGAAGCAAAGTAGAAGATACAGAGCTAGGCAGGCTCTTCTCAGTAGTGCCCAGTAACAGGCACGGATTAAAATACAAATAAATCAGTTTAAATATGTGAAACTCTTTTCCTGTGAAGGCAGTCAAACTCTGGAGCAGGTTCCCTAGGTGCTTCCCAACCCTGATATATTCTAAACCAAACTGAGTGTAGTCCTGGATAATGTGCCATACCTGATCCTGCTTTGTGGGTTGGATTTGATGACCTCAAGAGATGCCTTACAAAATCCAATTAATATCTAAGAATGGAAGGAATGTTGAAGATGCTTCTTCCACCTGTAGATTTAGGAAAAGCAAATTAATCTTGGAAATAGCCAATAAGATCTCATCTAATTTAAGATGTAACCATCAACAGACAGAAACATTTTGTCCAGAAATTGTATGTTTTGCATATGGGTGAATATGGTATCTGACATTAAAAGTCTTCCACGCAGCTGAACGAGTGTTACAGTAAGAATACTGTAGATTATTCTAGGAGATGGGAAATATGAAAGCTATGGATCTGTTTCATCCTTTTGTTCCAGGAATAGCAAGGGTGGAAAAAAGCTCTTAGAGTAAGAGAGAATAGCATTTGAACAGTGTGTTATGTTCCTGGCTCATTACAATATAAACTTTCTTGTTCACTAGCAGCAAAGTCTCTTAATAGCAAGGGTTGGTGGCAGGCAATCATGCAAGGCAATTTGAAACCAGGTGAAGGGGAGGAGACAGACTATTTGCTTCACCAAAATAGATGTAAATAATGCTATTTTTCCAGCTCTTTTTCAACTATTAATACATAATACATAGCAGCTAAAAACTGACACCAGGGTAGACTTTCATAGCTACCTAGATACCTAGCTCTGCTATAACACCAGATCTTACAAACTTGCATGTGATTGTTGCCAGTGGAAATAATTCCTTTGAGGCACTTGCAGTAATAGTGGGGTCACACATCATATTTCCACTACCATTGCCTGTACATGTAGAAACCTGCTACAGTTCCGTGTGCCAAAGTACTTGTGTATTTGGAAGAACTCTGGGCACTAAAATTACAGTAATTACTGTAGCCATTCACTGCCTGTAATATTTATGTCTCACTCGACACCTGATAGAACAAATCACTTATACAGATTGGAACGGATGCGTGTCATGCTTCCTGGCACATGTTTACTGAAATAATGTTTATATCCTGACGTCTCTCTTACTAGTCAGTAATATAGTGTTGAAAATAACATTTATCAAGGGTCTGTAACTGTGATCACTGAGTCAGTGGGAAGAATAGCTGTATAGATGGTTAAATATTGTATTTGTCACTATGCCCTAGCAGGATACTTCATAATACTTCATAATACTTCATCTTCTAACTCTGCAATAAAACGGATGCCCTAGACTGTGCTAGCTAATGCTTAGAATAGTGTTCAGATATAGCGGGGGGGGGGGAAAGGACAAATGAAGGGGAAATGCAAGGGCAAAACCTTAAGAGTCTATTCTACTTTGTGTGGAACAATTTATATCCTTAGGACGATAGCTACAGTATTTTTTATGACACTGGTATATATAAATCTAACAGTAGCTTTTTAGCTGATATGGGATCTCGCTCTATGTGGGTCCTGCAAGCCCTAACAAGGATACCCATCATGGCCCACATGGACAGTCTACACAGATCCCTTTCTTTCTGGGTGGACTTAGAGCTTTATTTTTCTTGGAAGTAACAAACTTAGTATCAGAAGGGTTCACTGTATCACAGCAACCCACTTACCCCATCTTTGTTGTGTGGAAATAAGGCAACAACGGTGTTGTGCTTCAAGATGTCCACCAAATGCCTACGTATTCGCCTATAAGAAAGATGAATAGCAGGTTTCCCACTGATGTGTGAACAATTGCTGTTTGACACACCCCACATAATGGGGCTGCCCATGAACACTGATGAGATGCTGCATGTGGCACAGTTTCATATAGATCACATTCTGTGATATGGCACTATAAACACAATGTGCCCTGCCTCACGGAGTAGTCAACAAGTGTACAATACCTTGCATATGTAACTGCTTAGCACAGTTGCAAGTATTGCTTGGAATAACATTTGAACTGCATAGTAATGAAGATTCTGACTTTATAAATAGAAAGTTTGAGATAGAGGTCTGGTTTCTTTCCCTGCTCCCTACTTCTGGGTGAGGTAGCACCTCTTTTGGTTCAGGAACCAAAAAGGAAAAGCAAGCTGATGCATATTATGAAATGTACAATGTGCTAATGGGACTTTACTGCTTTAACTTATCCTCAATGAAGAGTGAATCAAAAACTTTGTGATACTTTCAGGTGTTTTGCTTTGAGTTGGAGCATGCCTTTGAGGTGGTTAGCAGCGTATGTTCTTGTCTATTGTGGATCTGGTAGTCACTACACAGTCCACTAACAATCTAATGATTAGACACAGTCTAATACTATGTCCAATGAGCCTTCCTGTGCTCACTGTTGATTAACTCATGTGTATGCAGGTACTTTGAATGTCCTCTGTAGAAGGAGTAAATCAGAATCTTCTATGGTGTGTGAGCATATCTGTCACCTGGTATATAGTATCCCAATCAGAAATGGAAATCCTGGGCTGTACAAGTGCTAAACTGTTGCATCTCTGTCTGCTTTCTGAGGCTGTCCTGCACTAAAATGTCAATAGTGCCTACTCCGTTTTACACTACATGTTTTCTAATGCCTGGATTTTTCTCTCTGCCATCCATGCTGGTATGCTGTATGTGGCTCAAAGAGTCTGTTAGAGTGACAGGACCATGAGAGTATATGTTCTGAAATTAGGAATCTTGGAAAGGGAGGGGTGGAGTTTTGATAGGAAGTGTACAGGAAAACATCAGTAGGAAAAGACAGGAGGAGCAATGACTGGCACTTCACCACACTGACGCTGTCAAATAGCTTCTATAAACTGCATTCCATGATGTTGGTGTTGGTTTCATAGGATGTGTGGGTGAAATGAGGGTTGCACCCAGGCTGCGCTGTATTTTCTGGTCTGTACAGAAAAGGTTTCAGTGAAGCTGAACATAAGTGCATGGAAATGCATGGGCACTTGGCAGAGCAGTTTCTTTACAGAATGTGCGTCCTACTGTATCTAGTGTGGTCACAATCTCTTCTTTTGGCTGATTAAAATTGTGATGTATCTTAAGAGAGCTTAGGAGTCTGCAAGGTTTTGGTCTCTCTTCCTGTGGTGCTGGTCTCCTCTATGGTAATAATAACACTTGTACTTGAAAGAGCTGTCAGCTATCAGATTTTCTCCTATACATTCCTTCCTATAGGTAATTAGTTTCCTATCTTAAGTCCGTATCAGCCAGAAAAGGAAGAGATGCCAGTTCCAGTGCCAGTTCATGAGGTGCTGTACAGTTACCTTGCAACTGATAGTCTTGACAGAAGTGCATACAGTACTCCTATATACTAAATAACATGAGTTCTTTAACTTGTGCTACAGAAAATGTACATATATGCTCCTTTAATTTTCTTAGATTTGAAATGTCACTTCTCACCACTGCTTACAGAGTAAGAGGTTGTTTCTTTCTCAAAGGTTCTGTAAGAGTTTCAGCAAATCTTTTTACTCTGTACCACTTCATAATAGCACAGGAGCATTCTCCCAACAGGGAGATCACTGGCATAGGCCATTCTGTTATTGCCACTCAGGCTGAAATATACTCTGTAGGCAATAAGTAGATAATCACCAACTCCTTTTTTTCCACCTGCGTCACTGGGAGGATATACCTGTGACACATCATCTATAATAGAAGTCTCACAGTGCTGTATATATCCTATATGTATAGCACATCTCAGTTAACCTGTCCTGAAGGGAAAAAAAAAGAAAAAACAACCAGGAGAACAGTCTCTATGATTCAGTAAGAGCAGGGCTGGTGCCAGGATTCTGAATAATGGGACCCATAAGAATTCAATGAAAGGATGAACAAGAGATGTATCAGAGGCTGGCAAAATGATGAAACTGAATGATGAATGTTGGGTGGATGTCACAGGATAAGTAATTAGAACTGGTTTACAACAAAAACCTCCTTGTTCAAATGCCTTAAAATATAGGGCTCTCCCATCCATAGGAAAATGCTTCAATATTATCAGCATGCTAGTCACCCACTGGTGTTTATTATATTATATCTTATCCACTCACAGTACTACAATGTCTTTCTTTCTGTTAAAAGCCATAAATAGGATAATTCACGTTCTTTGTGTGTGTGTTCACTGCATCACTGTAAATTTTGCTTTACTAAATAGTTCAAGTTTTTTAGTGGTGTTCATTTATTGTTAGTCCTTCTGCTTCTTTGGAATTCTTTTGGTTTCCGGCTAGAAGCCAATACTTGGTAAACTCAGTCCCTAAAGGCAGGCACTTCAGAAAATGTATGATCTGAGGGATGCTGTGGGTAAATTGAATTCACATTGGAATTCCTCCTGCAGCCTCTACTCTGGCAAGACATGTCAGAACTCGAGAGAATTTCTCTCCCCGTTTTTCAATATAATGGGAGAAAGAGAGAGATGTGCTCATGTAATTAATGATGACTGTAAGACATACTGTATATATGCATACACATATGTATGATTATCAAATATCATTACTACTATAATACATGCAAAGTACTGAATGGATGTTACACATGCATCCCCAGTGTTGCTTTTCTAAGATATTTGAGCATTTAAATTGAAGGTACTACATCCTTTTTGCTATAACTGGACACAAGCTTATTTAGCTGAAATCTAAGCTGAAAGCTGTTTTCTAATCCAGCTTTGCTTTGAGTGTGAAAAACGGACTTAGGTGGCACAACTTTAAAACTTTATTTGAGCCATTTTACACTGGAGTCTTTTTTCCGGTTGTTGTTGTGACAAAAGAAACAATGGTTTGTAACAACAGTTAATGTGCATTTCATTCACGTGTATGTTTGGTGGCCCTGCTAGGCAGGGGGGTTGGAACTACATGATCCTTGAGGTCCCTTCCAACCCGGGTCATTCTATGATTCTGTGTGATTCTGTGATTTGTATCTCTATGTGGTGATTTTCCTGGTATTGTAAATGGCTTGTAAACCTCTATTTTCTAAATGTGTTTCCATGGTGCATTAAGAGAATTAGTAGCTAGAAACTTATCAGTATAATCCAACTTGTATCTTAGATTCAACCACTGGGGGGAACAGTAAACACAACCCCACTCCAATTATTTATTATAACTACAAGGTCCTTTCCACCACTTCTTGAATGTCATGAAACAAGAAAGTTCTGTGCTTATGTGTCAAAGTAATTATTTTGCCTACCAATAACTTTTATAAAACAGATCATGCTTTTAAAACATAACTCTCCATACACTTTAAAACCTGGATGTTTTTTGGATGATCCCAATGCTTACATGAATGCTGTGAAGACTGCTGTAGTTACTGAAGCGTTTTCATTTTTTAGTTTATTAGTAATAAACTCTAATTCAACTTACCAATATGAGGCGATAAATTTTCCTTATAGAGAACCACAGAAAGCCATAGATAACTCAGGTCAGTCTTATGGAAGAGAACTAAACTCAAAGGAAAGCAAACAATGACCTCTGTTCATTTTGCATGCATTCATCTGTAGCTTGAGCAGTCAAAGGCTTTTATTCTACTTTTATTAAGCCTTTTATTCTACTTCAGCAGATATCAGAAGTAGCCCCTGGCAATTGTTAGAATCTTAAACAACAACAAAAAAAGGCTATCTTTGCAACTCATAATGATACGTAACTAGTCAATATGAAAAGCTGCTTTTATGAGAATGACTCAAACGCTGCCATTACACAAGACAGCTGGAGCAAAGGGTATCAGCAAGCTGCTGGCCATATGGCAGACACTGTGATGAACCAATTATTCCAGGCTAGAAGAGCAATTTTATTTTTATCTAATACCCTACTAACACTGCTGTGTTTCACTCTGACTTGCTTCTTTGAATCTCGTAAGAACCCTGTAATTTTTTTTGTGTTCTATTTTATTGTCAAAATTAAGATATGTAAGCAGATGGTATGCAGACTTTTTCCCAGTATTCCATCCTTAGCTTCCTCCCTCCTATTATTATGCAAAATATACTGAGAATGACAGCTACTTAAGATAGGGGAAAAGAGAAAAATTCACACCAGAATAAAAAAAGATTTTCAAAGGAACTGAGAACCTAAAACTCCTATCTCTTCAAAGAACACTAATTAGTGTGTTAGTACCCTAGGATTAATTATTCCCTTGGTTCTTATTTGCAACCATCTCAAGGGGGTAAACCTCACAATCTTACATCTATTGCTGTTAGCCCTTTTAAATAGGGTGACTAAAGAGACAGCCACCATTCTTTCTCTTCAATAAAGCAGATTTTAGAAAGTGCGTTTCTTCCACAATTCATTGAAACTACCTTAAAAAATGAGTTATGCTCAGCATCAACTGATGAGCTACTTTAAAGGCAGTGAAAATGAATCAGAGTGACCAGCTAGTTTCCATGAAATATCTTAGAGTGTATTTGTGTTTTTAGGACAAAAAGTTGAAAGAGAACAGTATAAGTAGATTATATTCATGTTAGAATTATCTGTAATGGAATCGTGACTGGTATTCTCTGCGCTAGAAATCTGCAGCAATTACCTCTGGGTGATTCCATGAGAAATGGAACCGTCAAGTCAGCACATCAGATTATTATATATGTGAAATGTTTATGTGACACTCTAGCAAACAAATCTCATATCCCTACTGTGCTAGTCATGTGCAATGGAAATCTTTTGGTGTATCTCTGCTCACAGAGACTCACAGCTTACTTAAAGAAATGAATCCAGGCTTTCTTTAGACACCTAAATGCTACTTAGATTTCTAACATAGGTCCCTACGGTATCATAATTTTGACTTGGTGACTAGATCATATAATTTCTAGTTACTTCCCTACTGGTTTTAAAGGCAGCCACATTTACTTACTCATCCCTTATAAATTCTTGGTACAGTCTTCTCAGCCCCCTCTTGTTTTCCAGTGTTGATTTGTTACAGCAAATCTGAATCATTTGCTGGCATTCCACTGGCTGGTTTATTATCTTTTTTTCCCCCATAAACTTCAGATGATCACAGTATTGTTTCTTCCAGTCATATTCATGACTATCCACAGAAAAACAATCAGAATTCACTGTCAAGGGCCATGTGACCAAATGATAAGTTTTAAAATAGTTTTAGTATGAAAATTAACTGAAAACTGACACGCTGTGACTATGCCTGCCTACAGTAATCACTACTGGTGCTATTCACCTCACAACGTGAACATCAGTCACTCAGAATACCAATAATGTGGGTTTTTCTTTCCAGATAGATAGAATGTTCAAATAATAAGTAATGTTGGCTTTATTGGGTATATATGCAGCTTCTTTCATTTGGTTCACGTCTTGCACAGCAGTACTCAGAGTCATGTAATAAAGGTAGGTAGCTATGGCTTTTAGAGTATTATAACCATTTTCCGTGTTAAATAACTATGCTTATGTAACAACATATTTGTGATGTTAAATGATGACATTCTTTGATTTTGGCCTACTCTTTTATTTTCACTTGCTAACAGGTGTAGTGTTATTCCTGGTACAAAAAATCCTGTTCTTGCTACAGAATTAAGCCATCATATAAAATTACTATTGTATCAAGGTCTCTGTTACACCAAGCATCTGTATTAATACCTGCAAACATCCAGCAAACCAATTAGGCACTTGACTAATTCAAAGCACAAGTCATTCTGGATGGGTGACCCATTTAAAAGATTAAGAGCTTCTGATTTTAACAATAGTAGAAATCATTACTGTGTTCAGCTTTAAGTCTCTTCTTACTAAGAATGAAATATGAAAGGGCTAAAGCAAGTTGCAAAATACGTTTTTCATTGATAATTAAATAGATGCTTCATACAGTCCTGCTAACAATACAGAGAATAAATGCAGGCAAACATTTGTAAGCTTACTCTTTGATGTTTAACTTGAAAATCAAAGACAAGAAAACATGTTAATACAATAAAATTGTTTTTATATGATTTACGTGATGTGGAATATGATTTTATTACGTTTCTAAGAATAAAAATAGAGTACTGAGATATCCAACTAAATATGTGTTTGAGAGCCTCAACATATTAAAAGAGCTGAGTTTCTTATTCTATGACTGCTTTTATTTTAGTTATCTCTAGAATTACACTGCAGCTTTCTTTTCAGCACTAAATGTGAAACAACTTCTTGACAGTGATGATCAGAAGTACTGCTTATGCAAATTGAGAAATTGCAAGACACAAAGATGCGTAAAGTAAGTTCAGGTGGAAAATAAAACCAAGCCTCATCTCTAGATGATGATTTGGATTCCCTATAAGATGTTAAGTTTGAGTAAGAATGTTGAGTATCATTAGGAGTTGGGAGAAGAAACTGACTATGTGATTAGCTCATTCATGCTTAAATTCCCTTTATATATAGAAAAAAATTACTAATGTTAAACTATTGTGACTGGTAATTTCAGAAAATCTCAGTTAAAAATGAAGTGTGGTTTGGATTATGTCTCAGAAAAACACAGAACAACAGAGAACCGGTCTCCCCAGGTAAACAAAGATGATTAATTTGGAATTGTTTGAAGTTTGTTTACATAATACATATATAACAGGAGGCTTTCCCAGGCAAATGAAATGCCTCGGGAATCATATATCATAATGGAAGGGGGGAGGAAATAAATTAACGTATCCACAGCAAGATACTTGTGGAATTTAAACTGGTATTCACCACTTTCCTTACTGAAAAAACAGTCTGTATTTCCATAACATTGAGATAAAAATACTTGCTTTAAGTTTAACTTAGTCTTGGATATAACCTTTCTTATAAAATGCATTTCCTTAGTTTTAATGAAACTAAAGAAGAAACATTTATGAAAATATGTGTCAGATGCTTTTTCTTGTATTTTGGCATATTTTACAAGCCAATAATTCATCTCCTCTTGTTCTTTTTGTACACATACAGGTATGCACATAGATCTATGTGTTTTTCTCTAGCATTAAAACCATAACAAGGAGGTTTTATTGGAGAGAGGAGAACTTCTTTTAAAGTTACTCTTATTCTGAAGCAGGTTTGTATCAAACAAGCTTATATACACACGTTTGTTTACAGAAAACGTTAAACTTTAAAGGAAAAGCAAACAAAAGCTTTTCATAATATCTACATTTCCCCCATTTTGCTGGTTAAGCAAAATCATATTAAAGTTGCTTGACTTTAACAAGCGCATAGATGCTCTCCTAATGTTAAGTATCCACGAGAAGAACTTTTTATTTGTTTTTATATGCAGAAGTTATCTTAAAAACATACAAGCTTTCTGAGGAGATTAGTATTTAAGTCTGAATGAGTGTCTGATAGGATCACTGTATCTTCTTGGAAATGGCTGAAAAATATTGGAAATATGGGTGTCCTTTCTGACACCCATGGGGGAGGGGTTGGGGAGGGGGGGTCCGTCTCTCCTGACTGACGTTTCTCTCAGCCATTTAGAGCTTGTTCTGCCCGCTGGATTCGGGGCTATTGGTCGGGAAGGCGAGGGGGTGGGCGCAGCGTTGGGGTAGGTACCGTGGGTGCGGTCGCTCCCGCTACTCGTTGGCACAGCGGAGTTCGGTTGGGTTGGCTCGTTGAGGTTGGCGGTTGTGAGTCTGTTCTTAGCAGCCGGTTCTGATCGTGCTTCTGTAGCTCCGCAACGCCCTTCCTGCTCGGGGGTCTCCTAAGCTTACAAAATGGCTGACGGACGGGACGTCGCGTCGGATCAGCTCAAGCAGTGGCAAAGCCAGCGAGGCTCGCAGGTATCGTTGGGGTCTATGATGGGAGAGAGCGGGGCTGCGGAGAGCTGCCAGCCGGCCCCACCGGCTGTTGTGCGCCGGGCACGGTCAGGGCGAGGTGCCCTCGGCCAGGAGGGGTGGCTGCCAGCCGGGCGCCGGTGCTGCTGGCACGGACACTGGGCACGGCTGGGGCTGATCGATGCCCAGCAATGAGCTGCTTATGCGGAGGGCTGGCTGGGATCGAGTGTCCTGTTATTACAGCGGAGAACTCGGTGAAAGAAGGGTTAGGGGGTGGATTTGGGGTGAAAGGTGGGTTGAAATCACGTAAACAACTATATAGGACTCTGCCTTCCAAAGACAGAGTGTGTGCCAGAGTGCTTGGCTGAGGTTGTAAATGTTGCACCAGTTGGCTGCCGTTCCCTTTCAGCGAACCCCTGTGCCAGTTTGCTGCTTGGTATCTGCTGACAGAAATATGTATATGGTGTTAAACACTCCTACTGATTGAATAGAACGGCTGCCTTACTAAACATGGGTGGCTGCCATAGTTCCCACTGCTCATAGTTATCTGTTGACTGTTTTCTGTTCTAAACAGCACTCTATATAGGCGACATTCCCACGATCGGTTGTTGCTTCATCATATTCCACCATGTTTTATAGTATTTTCATGTAGTGCAGCTAATGCCTTTTGTATTAGTGCCAGCTTTTCTGTAATGAAACAGCATTTAAATATAGGCCAAAGTTAATGTGAAGATTGGGAGGTAACACGGAGTCTGTGTTTCATAAGGAGTCATGAGACCTCAGGAGAGAAGGTAGGGGTGACTTATTAGAATTTTAAAGTAACATATATAAGGTGCAAAGTATCAGTAATGCCTGGAAGAACGCACTTTGATGCATAGTGTTTACAACAGCTGTGGCTAAAATCCTCCTGGCTTTGTTTCTTTCTTTTCTGTGCTTCAAATCTGCGTGTTTATCTCTTAAGGCTTTGACTTTATGCAGCTTCCAACCGTTTGAAAACACAGGCAAACTCAACTCCAGAAGTAGTCTGGGAGTTCTCTTAAAGCTAATGTGGTTTTCCTTCTCTCACCTCACAGAGATGGAAGTTGTTTTGTATGCCCTGCATGCCATTATCCAGAAACAAAGGTGACTATATATATCCTGCCAGTTGAAAGTGTTTATACTCCTAGTTGTAGGTATATGGGTTGCAGTCCTACAGCTGAGCTTCGTACAATTTGGAAAGGATAAGCAGGGCTATGCAGTCTGAACAGGTGGCTTCTCAAAGCAAGCAGTGAAACCTTTTATTTGATTGAAAACTGAGCAAGGTATAGGTATGAGAATCAGTAGAAATATTTTTTTCCCTTGACAAACTAGAGATAATGTTTTAATTAAAGCATCTATTTAATGCTCCTTTAATGCTGGTTTAATGTTCCTTTTCTTGTTGTGTTTTCTGCAGTACTCAGTAAAATAGCACTGGCATCTTTAGAGTGGTGTATTTATATGTAGTGCAGATATACACACCAGTAGGAAAAAAGCTTATATATATTTATAATGTATTTAAGGAACTGGAAGTATAGACTGAATGTGCTGCAGAATTCCAGCAGATGCAACCACTTGTTCACTCTGCAGGTGATATGGGGGAAAGAACTGGAAAGGTGAAAGTGCAAGAACTCATGGGTTGGTAAGAAGACAGATTACTGGGTAAAGCAGAAGCTGTATGTGCAAGCAAAGCAGAGCAAGGACTTCATTCCTTTGCTTCTCTTTGGCGAGCAGATGGTGTGTGACATCCTTCTGGTCAGTGTGGGTCAGCTGTCCTAGCTGTGTCTTCCCAGCTCCTGCTGTCAGGGTAACATGAGAAAGAAGAAAGTCTATGGCTCTGTGCAAGTACAGCTCTGCACTCCTTTGGTTTGAGTGATTCCTGCTGTTGGACTTAACTGTAACACAAAACTCAACCCATAGATTGCAACAATTTAAAGCTGTGTCTGTTACAGTTTCCACCTTCATTCCTTTCAAACCAGACTATACAATTTAACTTGTAATGAGCTTTTCTCCTTGCTTTTGCTCAAGCCTGGGCTTGCCTACTGTCTATTAGTCCCTTGGAGCTGTATGTGCTTCCACCTGACCTTACTGTGAGCCACAGTCCCTTCAGATGTCTGTCTGCTATGTTGTAGACTTATCCAGCACCATAGGTGCTTTGAGGTCTGCCTGTTCTGCTTTGAGCTTATTAACAGGGTGTAGCCTCTTCAGGAGCATACATCCTGTGGCACTGACTTATCCACAGTCACTTTGTACCTGCTGTGGTGTGGCCTTTTCAATGAGCCTCAGTCCCTTCAGAGATTGCTTCTGACATTGCCTGCTGTGTTGTGTACAGTTGCTTTGAGGTACTTTCACAGGGTCTTATCCACAGATGCTGCAAGGTGTATCTGCTGTGGTGCAGACTTCCCCATGGCCACAGATGCTTCAGGCTGTATGTACTCTCACGTGGGCTCATCTGCAGGGCACAGTCATAGAATCACAGGGCTGGAAAAGGCCTACAAGATAAGATCATCTAGTCCAACCATCCTTCTGTTACTATTGCTATGGCAAGCCATTAAACCATATCTTGTAGCTCTTCATCCAGATAATTCCTAAGCACTACCAGGGATGGCAATTCCACCACCTCCTTGACAATCACTCTGAGTAGAGTTCATTCTGGTGTCCTGGCCTGTCCAGCCCAGGCTGTAGCTGTTATCAGAATGTTCACAAACACAGTAAAATAAACTGATAAGGAGTAGAGCAAATGGCAGAAGCAAAAGCAACCACTAACGAGCACCAAACTCCTACCATGCAGTAAGTCAAGTAAGCCCTGTTAGCAGCTAAACAGCTGAAGCATCTATATATCTGGATCTAGTGCTGTTCCTTTCAAATCTGTCATCAGCTTGAAGCCTTTATGCCCCACTTTGGGTGGCTGAAAAGATGGAGTTATGGTATGTCACAAGTGGGCAGCCCTGCACCACAGAGCCACTTGCTTTCTCTCCCTGAATGGGATGGGAAACTGGAAAAGCGAAATTGTTGTTGGTTTGCTAGGTAAGGCAAAAGTCATGTGTGTGAGCAAAGCTAAACAAGGAATTCACTTACTACTTCCCATTGGCTATCAGATGTTCAGCTGCTTTAGGAAAGCAGAGCTCATTGCGTGTAATGGTTCTCTGGGAGGACAAACAGCTTCATTTCCACTTTTACTGTGGCTTGTATTGTAGAGCATGATGCTATGTGGTATGAGATGTCTCCTTTGTCAATCTGGATCAGCTGTACTGTCTGGATCCCTTCCCTGGTCCTTGTGCACCCCAGTCTGCTGGCAGAGCAGCATGAGAAGTTTGTTTTTAAAAGAAGTACTTGCTCTGAGTAAGCACTGCTGTACAACAACTGAAACATCAACCTGCTGTCAGTGCTTTCCTCAAAAATCCATGGCATCACATAAGCCCCTATGAAGAAAACTTAGCTGAAACCATGATACACGCTTTTTTGGGTGTCCTGTGACACAATAGTTAAACAGATACATACATTATGTGGTTTAGATAGAGGACTTTCAATTTCTAGTGTTGATAGTGATTTTCTTCCTTTCAGAAGCCAGATGCCTTGACCACTGCTGCTGGCAATCCAATAGGAGATAAGCTTAATGTTATGACAGTCGGGCCACGAGGACCTCTTCTTGTTCAAGATGTTGTTTTCACTGATGAGATGGCTCATTTTGACAGAGAGAGGATTCCTGAAAGAGTTGTACATGCAAAAGGAGCAGGTATGTTTTATAAGTGTAATTTTCTCCCTGTGGGATCATGTTTTAAGAAGCTTTTTAGTTGGTGTATCATTACAGTTGGACTGAATTGGATTATAATCTATCATTTAATTAACAACAATGAGAGCGGCAGGTAAGGCCTGGTTTAGAAAAACTATGTGTAGATTTTTGATCCAAGGTAAATGGATCAACTGTGTGAAATTTAAAAACAAACAAGAAACCACAAATACAGCCAACCACAAAAAGTACCTGTCGTAATTCAATTATAATAAATAGATAAAGTGCTATAAGTCTGCAGTACTAGATTAAATTTATACCAGTCATTATGCGAAGGGTCAAAGCTGAAATTTAAAGCACTGAAACTATTAAAAAATATAAAAATGTAATTATAGCCCTTTGATTTCTTTTATATATTGTACTATTCACTGTACTCTCTGCTTCATTTGTCTGTTCCTTCCAACTACTCTTCTCTGCAAGGATGTATTAAGCATCTGTGTTTTAGTATTTGTTTCTGTGTTTTTTTGATCAAAAACTTTTTAATACCTGACGTATCTGTCTGCCAAAGATAGTTGATCTTTAATACTTGAACTAGAAAAAAAGTCACATAGAACTGACACCACTGGTTTCTGTTGAACGTTGCTCTAAAACAATTAAATATGGGACTGAATCTTGTAATAGAAATCTGTAGAAAAGGTTCTCTTTGGTAGGGTAGAGAGAACTGTGTTGCTTTGTCTTGTTTAAAGACAGATCATTGATTCTGAAACAGTTACCAAGATCAAACAAATACTTATCTTCCTCTGAGGTGAATGTATAAAATCTTGGCAGAAGAGCACTCAAAGAGTTACTGTTTATTATTATGTAGAGTAGAAGTGAGATCTGTACTGCTGCCAGGAGCTGTTAGCAGTCTGTTAAGATGGGGGCGGGGAAGCGCACAGTGCAAAGACTGGATTTTGTGTGTTGTAAATTTTTATCTGTACAAACAAATTGGTGGTTTAGTGCATAGATTTTAAGCCATTGTATTTTCATATTTGTTTGCTTGTTTTTTACTTAATGTTGTGTGTTTAACCATAATTGAATAATATGTGGTATGAGTGGAAGGAAATTATGTAGATCTGATGTTTTGAAACTATATTTCTTCAGGTGCCTTTGGCTATTTTGAAGTGACTCATGATATTACCAAGTACTGCAAGGCAAAAGTGTTTGAACACATTGGAAAAAAAACCCCAATTGCTATAAGGTTCTCCACTGTTGGTAAGGCTTTAAAATTATGTATCTTTATTTTTATATATATGTGTGTGTATGTATGATATAAAATCTATATCTATATATCCCATAGTTAGCACTGATATCAGTGTTGGAGTTACAGAGCAATTATGTTGTCCTTAAGATATTTTAGATGTTTTGGTACCAAATCCCTCCTCTGTGAATTTTATTTAATTTTTAAGACCTTAAACAGTAGCAAACTAGTTCTACGCCTTGTAGCACCAGGCACCAGCCCACTGTGGGTACTTTTTTCCACTTGAAAGTGAAAGAAAGGGTGGTCTGTACTATTTCTGGTTCTTATGGAAAGCTTTGTTTCTGGAGGGATCATGGTCAACACTTTAAAACAGCAGCTTTACTCTTTAAATTTGAAAGCCTGAAATCTCCTAGTTCCTAATGATGGCTAACATTAATAGTTGCTGAATGCCTCCAGAACACTTGCTGACATGTGGCAGATACTGTTTCTGTGGTATAAATTCACCTGCTGAAAAGATTACTTTGGATAAAGCAAGGGGTTAATGAAGCATTACAAGTCTTCTGTAAGAAGCTGCATTTTCATTGGGTACATTACTTAGATTGCTGTTCTCCAAGTGAGAGCTTTCAAAACGGGATTTGATATAATAATGTACTTTTAGTTAATTCAGTTGCTTCAGACGCTCCCTGAAGTATTATTGCAAGTATGCAAAACATTCTTGGAATGCAATAGATTTTAGTTAGAACCAAGCAACAACAAAAACCATTTTCTTAGTATCTTAGTTTTATTCTTTGGTTACTTATCATAACAATTCCATATGTTTGTGTTTCTTCAAGCTGGGGAGTCTGGGTCAGCTGATACAGTTCGTGACCCTCGAGGCTTTGCAATGAAATTCTATACAGAAGAAGGTAACTGGGACCTTGTAGGAAATAATACTCCTATCTTCTTTATTCGGGATGCAATGTTGGTGAGTAAGCACTGAAGATGATGGTATTTTGTGGAAGAGACCCAAAGTTTTTTCATACCTTGTTCTTGCTTTACTGTGAAGCAAAAGTTGTTTTGACATACTTTTTAAGTTCTATCCATTAGGTGTTCCAAAATTGTTTTGGCTTGGTAAGGTGATGCTAAAAAAAAAAAAAAAAAAAAGCAAGTACTTTATTACTTATATTGTTACTTTAATAGCAATCATGCCTAGTTATTGCTAGTGCACATCCTACAGGATCACAGCCCGCAAGTAAACAAATAGTGGTTTTAACTTTCCAGTTTGATCAGCTTCATTAGTGTTCATATGCAAAGTTAAGAGTGTTTGCCTTTCATTGGACAGAAGTTGAAAGCATTTTCTGTCTTTGAACATTCTGTTTATTCTAATGGTAAATATTCTGCTTTCATAGTCAAATCAGTAAAATTAGAGTAACAAATCTGATTGCAGGAAGTAAAATTCAATAGAAGATTTTTCTTAAAGCTTTCTATTTCTCCAGTGTTTTGTTCCTTTCATAGCTAAAAACGTTGACTAAAGCTGCCAATCTTGTTTTATACAAGGTTTGGTTTATTATATACCATGTATTTGGGGATATGAAATAAAACTTGTTTTTTCCTCTCTTCCCTTTCTTCCCTGGGCAAATTAGTTTCCATCCTTCATCCATAGCCAGAAGAGGAACCCTCAGACTCATCTGAAGGATCCAGATATGGTATGGGACTTCTTGAGTCTTCGCCCTGAGTCTTTGCATCAAGTAAGTTTCTCTTCTTGAATTTCATATTACAGCAGCATGTTTTTAACTGAAACTTTTTTTCTGGAAGCCTACATAATATTTTAGGCACAGTAGAGTTCAAAGGCCTTTAATACCTTTGATATTGAGGTTTTTAGCACTTTCTTCTAGTTTTGCCTTTTTTCTTTAAAAGAGTATGAAAAAGTTAGATTTATCTCATTTCTGTGGTCATATTTTACATAGAGATGGAAAGAATGTTTGTATGTTTCCTTAATACTAAGCCCATGGGAGAGCTGATTAACAATGAGCCTGTATATTAGTGTCAGCATATGAAAAAGAATGCTATATGAAAAGCTAAAGAAAATTGAAATGCAGTTGTGTTTTTTAAAATGAGATGGTTTCATATAGTAGTTTTCCAGTTACTACTGCTTGGGAATAGAGATACGACAAGCATTGTTTGATTGTAAACCTGAAGAAAAACAGCATTCTGAGTAATGTTGGTGCTATGTTTGTTGCCTAAAGACACTTAGGGGTTTGTTATTTAGGACTTAAAATTTCAGATGTTCTTTATTTTATAGAAAATCTTATTTCTATTTAAATATCTATGCTTTTTTTGCTCTGTGTTATAGAGAAAATTACAGCATTATCACTAAGTTGATGTATTTTTCCTTTAATATTTAAAGTGGGTGTAACTCTTTGAATCCTTGTTGCATTCTGTATGGGAAACTGGTAATCACAGCCTGAACCTCTGATTAATCAGCTGAGGCAAGTGTAGGGTCAGTTGCGGGAGCACAGGTGAGAGTAATCTAGCTGTGCTCCCGGAAGGGGTGAACCTCAACTCCACCTCCTCTAAGACCTCATTTAAGGGCTGACCACCACTGAGGCAGCATCTTTTGGAGATTGCTCCCCAGTGGAGACTGCCTCAGCTTTCTGGTCAAGGCATTGACATTGGTGAGTTTTCCTTTGCTAACAACTTTTGAATATCTACACCATAATCTTTGTTAACATCTTTATATTAGCCACCCTTACACATGTGCAAAATCTAAGAAGTCTTAGTTTATTAGAAACATAAATTTCTCTAGGATGTTGATAGAATATTTAATACTAAATATTTACAGTGATGTATATCATATAATAAGTGACCTACTTTCAAGTGGTTGTTTAATTGAGCTGTTAAATGAGCTAATATTGTTGGATTCTTCTCTTTAGGTGTCTTTCACATATAGTGATCGTGGTATTCCTGATGGATATCGTCACATGAATGGATATGGATCTCATACTTTTAAACTTGTTAATGCTAGTGGGGGAGCTGTTTACTGCAAATTCCATGTTAAGGTGTGCTTTTTCTCCACTTAACTATTGGAAGTAGAATTTATGCTAAATTCCACTTGAAGATTGTCTGAATGCTCTGTATTTTACTTCTACTTTAATTCAGAAGATAGTTACTTAGTGCATATACTTAATATATATTGTGTGCGCGTCATTTCAAATCGATTGCATGCATTTAATATATGTAGAGGATGTTCTGTAGAACTACTACACTGACGTATGCAAGGACAAAGAGTATAATCCTCTTTCTGAGATCTCTGTGGCTGAAACTTGTAGAACTTTCCTACTTTGTTGGGAAGTAACTCAGTAGCACATCCCACTTGCAAACAACTTCCCTGTTTTAAAGACAGTGGAGCTGCCTAACTTGTTAAACTTCAGTTAGTGGAGCCTGGCTGCTTACCCCTGAAGCAAGGCTTGAGAAACCATTATTCTAAACTAAGAGGAACTGCATAGCAGCTTTTAGTCCTTGAGTTGTCAGATGATTATTAAAATGGCACTATAGTTCCTGTTGAGGATGTCAGAGAAATTTCAGAAGAAAGAAATTTCAGAAGAATATCTAAAAAGACAGATTCTATATGAATCTTGGACTTTCAGTATTTGCTAACTTTCCGTCAGTTTATTTTGGCACGTGATCTGTGGGAAGAGATGATATGATGGGGCAGTAGAGGAGCACCCCATCCTATGGGGGGAAAGGAGAAATATCTTCGCCTTATGATTGGTAGAGATCATATTTTCATGTTTGTTTGTATGTAGTATAGCATTACATTTATTTCTGTTTTATAAGAGAACTCACTTTTACCTGGTAGCCAGCTGTATTGCTACCCAGACTGGTATTACTGTAGACTGGGACAGTCATGCTTTTAGTTCTTGGGTCTTGTTAAAACACGTTGTTGTTATTATTGTTTATTTCCTTTAATTTCTGCATGTCATACCTGGTTCTACTGCTTTTGTTCCTTTTAGACCGATCAGGGCATCAAAAATCTTTCTGTTGAAGAAGCAGGGAGGCTGGCTGCTACTGATCCTGATTATGGAATTCGTGATCTTTACAACGCCATAGCCAATGGAAACTATCCTTCCTGGTCTTTCTACATTCAAGTTATGACTTTTGAAGAAGCAGAGAGGTTCCCATTTAATCCTTTTGATTTGACTAAGGTATCTCTGTTGTTCTTCCTTGCTGAAACAGTTGCATTTTGTCGTCTTGATGTTGGTCTTGTTTTATGTCAGACTTCCATTTGCTGTCCCAAAGAATGGCACTTTGGAAGGTAGCAATATACATTCACTTTTTTTTTCTCAAATATTGCTCTCCCCAGATGTCTAAATATTTCTGACCTTGAAACTGCAGCATGACGAAAGTAAGGCTAGTTTATCCAGTTGCTTTTTCTTAGTAGCAGAAAACCATCATGCTACCAGTTCCACATACAATGCTGCATTCCTAGGCATCTCTTCAAGTGCCTGTGGGTATTTCATTTAAGCAATCATGTGCTGGGATTATGCCATGAAGCAATAATTTTGCACAAATGCTCCATATGAATTTCAAAGGACAAATTCCTCAAAATGTCTGTTAGTGAAGTAAGAAATAATTCAATAATGTATTTTCTCTCAGTTGAGACTTTATTAAGCAGCAATTGCCTGTTTTGTTACTTAAGCTGCATAATACTGATTACATTTATTTTAATGCATGCATTTTCTCTTATAGATTTGGCCACATAGTGACTACCCTCTCATTCCGGTGGGCAAGATTGTCTTGAACAGGAATCCTGTCAATTACTTTACGGAGGTGGAACAGATGGCATATGATCCTAGTAACATGCCACCTGGTATTGAACCTAGTCCTGATAAGATGTTGCAGGTAATCTACTGTTTGTGCAGTACTCCTTGGGTGAAATCTCATGTTTTGTTTATGTAAGCATTGTAGTCACTTTATGTAACAGCAGTAAAATAACTTGACAGATAGAAAGCAACTGTTTTGGTTTTTTTTTTGTCTTTAAATGATCACAATTTGTTGATATGCTTATCCAGTGTTTAGATATTAACAGAATGGAAACAACTGAAGGAATGGAAAATCCAAAATTTAGAGGGCATCTGCAGTAACTTCTTGCTACAAAATCTATTGGTCTGACAAGAGGAATTGTGTAAGGCCTTAGTAACAGTGCTTGCTTACTTAAACTTTTATAGAATAGTTTGGAATTAGGAACTCTTGAGTGTGAGAAGTGGACTTCAAATGCTCTGAAATACAGAGAGAACTAATCTTAAATTTAAATCTAAACTTAAATATAAAAATTGCTTACAAGTGAGAAAATACTGATATTGTTCCTTAATGTTTAGCACCGCTGTGGTGTTTTTCAGTTTTAGACATGTAACTCCTATGTCGGTATAGTGTTAGTGTTCTGAAACAAATCTTGTTGGTAATTGGTAACAAATACCAAGTTGTGTAAACACAACTCTGCATGCTGTTTTTCCACAGGTAATTTTGTGAAGTCAGTTTCTGTCTGTTTCACTTTGAATGTGCTTTAAGTGATGTCAGGGATATATAAATATGCGTAGGAAACCATCTTCTGCCTTTTACTATTTAGTGTATCATGGTTTTAATTGGGATATACCGGGTACCTGCTACTTGCTGAAAGAGCTTTTCTTAATGTTTGTGATGCGTGTTTTAGGGTCGTCTTTTTGCATATCCTGACACTCACAGACATCGTCTGGGACCAAACTATCTGCAAATTCCTGTGAACTGCCCCTACAGGGCTCGCGTGGCCAATTACCAGAGGGACGGGCCCATGTGTGTGTCTGACAACCAAGGTACTAATAGAAATCCTTAAAATATGCTATTTTTGAAGGTACTGCAGCTTTTTATTTTCACAGGAGATTAAAGATATTTTCTAAACAGTTTTTATTTTACTTCCTTGTTTCACAGTGAGAAACATTACTATGTTAACATATGTCTTTTTTACTAATTTAAAAGTATGTGTATGTTGGTTACTACAACTTCTGGCTTGTATCAAGAAGCTGATTGTTCCAATTTAGGTTTTCAGATTTTGTGTGTATTTGTCACTTGTGAAAAATATTCATTTGCAATTTGAGTGCCCGCACACTGTACATTGTATGCATGCATACAAGCTGTATATGCATACATATAATGGCTCTATATCTCTTTCATTAATCCAGAAAACTGGACCTCATTTCAACATTTGTGTGGGAAGCGTATTTGAAGTCATGTAAGAATAGTTTTATTTAGAAGCTTTAAAACACATGTTAAGCTTCACTTGATTGAAAAGCTTACAGACAGGTCATCTACAGAAAGGGGGTTTGCAGGAGAATGTGGCCAGTCATGTGAATTCATTAATGTCCCTAATTTGTTCATTTACAGGCTTCTAGGGACAAACTTATTGAAACAGTTTGAATCGAGAAGTTCTAAAATACTAATTATTTAATATTCAATATGCCTGAGAAATGGTTTCACAAGTTAATTACTGTTTCTTTGTTTGTACTGGTAGGCAAAAATCTGCTCTAAAAATTAAAGCCCAAATCTTTTAAGAAGTCTGTATCTGCATTTTTTTTTTTCCCCCCCCTGGTTTCCATGAAACTGAAAGGCAGAAATGTAAATCCCAAGGCTAGAATTAAAGATTCACCTCTACTGTGTGATACATTGTGCTAGTGTTTGCCCACTGTTGACTGACTTGTATCTAAAAATAAGCAAGTATGTACTTGAGCTCCGATTCATGCCAAAACCACGTATTCCTCTGGGCTATGAATAAAACTTCATGAAGGAGGAAGTGAAAGTGTTGGAAAACAGGAACTTGAAAGCAGCTCCTGCTTCTAAGAAGCTTTGTAAGTTCATTGTGTTTAAAATAAACTGTGTAAGGGTCAAATTCAACAAGATTTCAAGTAAGCCGGCAGAAGTATGTTTTCATTGCACTTGGATTAAAATCTTGAATGATTCCCATGACTTTATTAAAATTCTGAGCAATGGTGTAGAGGAAGTGGCTGGGACTCCTAATTTTTGAAACAAAGCAGTTTGTTTTTTAATCCTGAGATCCATGTAAATTCTTCTTGTACTAAATGTTTTTTAAATGTTGGCTAGAAGAATGCTGCTGTTGATAACTGTATGTGGGTAACTGCTTTCAAGAAGGTGAATCAAAATTGGGTAATTGGTTTTTAGATTATTTATTTTATTTTTCTTGCTATTTTTTGTGTTCTCTCTTCAGGTGGTGCCCCAAACTATTATCCAAATAGCTTTACTGGTCCAGAAGATCAGCCTGCTTTGAAGGAGAGCCGCATGTGTGTTTCAGGAGATGTGCAGCGTTTCAGTAGCGCAGATGAAGATAATGTGTCTCAGGTATGATGCATAAAGGGACTTCTGCTTATTGCAGAAGATGAGCATATAGGCTGTATGAATGATATTAATAAGGATCAATCAAACATGAATACCTTTGATGCATTTTGGCTAACCTGAGATGAAGCGCTTATAAAATTTTGGAAGATGTCTGTACAGCTTAATAATGATTAATAACTGAGTTCTTGCTGACAGAACCACTAATGAGTTCTCGTAGAACTCTGACATCATTTTCTGAGCATTCATATGTAGTTTTTTCCTGCAACTGGTCTATGCAGATACCAAAACTAGAATGTGCACGTAATGTAATGAGCTCCAGTTTCTTAATCTGGGGTGCAACAGTACATATTTGTTTTTGTTAACTAGGTAAGCATTAGTGATTTTAAGCTAGGAATGGCAAGGGTTGTTAGCAGATTTTCTTGGGGAGGGAGGGTGGGGGGGGGGGGGGAGTAGTGGGAGCAGCAAAAATTGGTTGCATATGGAGGTGAATTTAAATATTGCTCTACTATAGGTAGGATTCTTTATTATCAAAGAAATAATAGCTAAATATCAGGCTGCTGCTGGTTGAATGACTTGCTTTTGGAAATGTCAAAATAATTTCTTTTCTAATTTTAAGGTGCGAGACTTCTATCTCAAAGTGTTGAAAGAGGATGAACGCCAAAGGCTGTGTAAAAACATCGCTGATCATCTTAAAGATGCTCAACTTTTCATTCAGAAGAGAGCTGTAAGTAGTCTGTTTTCTTTCAGTCTTCGATCTTTTTTCCACACTCTGCCAGGCAGTCTAGCAACTTTGCCAAAGTAGCACTGTGTGCCTGGAAATGAAGATAAGGAATACTGCTTCTAGATAATTTGTGGACTTTTCTTTCTTATACAGGAATTGCAAGCAGAACATTTTAATGTGTGAATATGTATAAATAATGTAGAATGTGTTAGAAGGACTTATTCCCAATGAGAAAAATTAGAAGTAAGCTGAACATCAGGGATGTTGTCTGGTTTACTTTGACACTTAAAAATCAGATGACTGTCAATGTAACGTTTTCCTCTAGTTAAGGAAGAGATGGTGAGTTTCAGGGTGGGTCTAGAGCTTTTTCCTAGTTGAGTTTTATTTAAATTCAGGACAGGCCTTTTATATATCATTATAGAAACAATGATCCATTGTGTTCATTACTCCTTTCTGGTAGCCGAGAATATGACTGTTAGTTTTGAAAATATTTTTCCATCCCTCTGTTCTTCCTTCTGTATTCAGATGATAGAGCACAGAATAGGGGAAATGTCAAAGAATGTCTCAAATGGAGAAATAAAGTTATTGCATTTTATGTTGTCTTCCTGTTTAGGTGAAAAACTTCACTGATGTTCATCCTGACTATGGTGCGCGTATTCAGGCACTGCTGGACAAATACAATGCTGAAAGTGGGAAAAAGGTGCGCTAATGACTTGTGTTGCTGAATTTTGTTGAACCAAATATTTTAGTTTTATTCATATGTTTACCAGAATGAAGAATCTATTTTAACTCGCATTTGATTTTAAATGGGAGAAGTCGGTGCTTGTGGAATTACAAAATGAGGGAACATCGTTCTACAACAAAATTATTGGTTAATCAACATTAAATTCAGTGTAGTTAGTTACTTTTCAAAGGCTTGAAAAATAAGTGTAAATGCTTTGCAAGGTGTTCAGGTTGATTCTTCATACCAAATTATTTTCTGTTTTCTGTAGTGGTATAAAAGACACTTTAATGGGACTTGTCTGACTACACAGAATAAGATATTGTTGCTCAATTGTACTTCTTTTTTCCCTGCAATTTCTGTGACTGCTTTAATGGAATTTGCTCTGAATATTTTTCTTGTATTACTTTCTAGGATGTAATTAGGACATACGCACAAGCCACTTCTCGTGTGTCTGCCAAAGAGAGATCCAACTTGTAAAGTGTGCTACAGAGAATTACCATATGAGTTTTGCGTCCATACAACTGCAGGACATCCTGTTGAAAATGTTATTGAATGTAGCAGAATTCCTCACAAATTTTTTACAGGCTTGATTTATTAAGCTTTCAAGTGCCTGTATCTGTACTGGAAACAGTAAGTAACACAAGCTAACAATCCTAGTGCCTTTCAACACTAGTGCTTTACTGCTTGCTAAAAACATGGTGTTTTCAAGGAAACTAATTACAAAGTTTTCATTTCCAAGAGAAAACATAATTTAAAGTTCTATTCCTTTTTTTTTTTTCTTTTTTTTTTTTAAATTTAAAAATTTCTCTGGTTAAATTGCACAATAGGACTTAAATACTGATACTGTGATTATCCTTATGGATAAACTTGTTCATGTTAAAAAGCTGAGATTACTTAGTATTTCTAGTAAAGTAGTTACCTGTGTGTATTTGTAGGCTCTTCCTTTTCAATTTCATTTTCGTCTTCCTGAATTAAAACAATACCTATGCACTAGTTCTGGTAAAATACTGGTTATTTCTTAATTCCTGTTGTCAAAAATGAGTCTGAATAGGAAGCTTATCTCATATATGTAATTTTCATTCCAAACGCTTATTGAAGGTAATAAATCTCTACTTATTAAAGTGGTGTCAGAGATAACTGATCTCAGGGAGACAGTGAGGGCAGTTACTTCTGTAAGGGGTGAAAAATGTTTTTTCTTATTTACAAGAATTTAAATTGATAAACATTGATTTTCCAAATGTGTGGAGTATTAACCTCTGAATACATTGACTTACAAGCTTAGGTGCTTTAAATTATTCCCAATAGCTCCTAAAGTTATTTCACTGCTGTAATCTGATGTTGTTGTTTGTTGCTTAAGCCAGAGCTGGTTTTCAGAATTAAAGTCTAATTGAAAACGGTATGTTTGTATGAATATGCATGTATCTTTACTGGAATAAAAGGGATAACACCTGATTTTAGGCATGCTGGTATGTTGTGCACTGTTTGCAATTTAGTTAATTAGTACATAAAGAAATTGAAACCATTTGGATTAAGATGTATTCTTTATTCTTATAGTTCAAAGGAGTTTCTTTAGCATATTGACATTTTATCTGCGGTTTTGGAGTATGACCTTTAATAGTACTTTATGAACTGAGACATAAGTGTTTGTATTTTAGCTATACACAGTGTGTTCATACAACAAAGCCATGGCTTAAGCTATTTTTTTTCTAGAGGCCAAAATCTCAACAAGTGTTTTTTCTTAATTAACGTGAAAGTATCACCCAGTTATGGGGTAACTAGTGTTCAAACAGATGGCTGAAATTTAGAATAAAAATTTGTCATACTTATTACACATCTAAGCTACTCCTAATAGAGTAAAAATGGTTTTCTAACTGCACACATTAAGCAATTTGCCATGCATCTATCTTTCCAGCAAGTATTAATAATTCTGCCTGTTACTTCTCCCTCTTCCCTTACCAGAGAGTAAGATCGATGCATATATGTAATCAGTCTATATCTTAGTTATGCAACATTGCCCTCAATTTGAAATATATCCTTGCCTTGTTTGCCTGCCAGTATTGCTTCACTAGCATTTGGATTGGAGGAAGCATGAATGATGATAAATGATTTCAGAGCTGAGATACTACCTTTTAAGCAAATATTATACTAGTTTCAACAGTTGGTGCATTTGCAGATCTGCTTTGAATTGTATTTAGAGTAGGTGTACTTCTGGATTTAGATTTCAAGCATGAATTGGTTTATGTGAAATGATACGGACAGATTAAAAAAAATAAATTGATAAAGTTAACTAAAAACATTGTAGAAAGCTACTCCAATTAATTTACATGCTAACCTGTTGTGAAAAAAGATCTATGTGATAAAGTAAAATGATACTGAACGACGGTCTGTTTTACCCTGGGGTTTGTCTGGGCAGTTCTGTGGTCAGGCTGGTGGGAAATGAAAGGTGCATAAATGGGCAGGAGTTTTTCTTGCTGGCACAGAGAATCTGAATGAGTTTTGGGAAAGAGTGAGCAAGACTTAGTCTGTAATTTTTTGTGATCTCTGGTAAACAGATTATGTTGCTTTTTATTTCTGAAATAAAACAATTAAAAACTTCTTAGCCACATGTTGCCTCTTTTGTGAGCATCTATTCAATCAGTTTATTTTAAATGTAAGTATGAATTTGTTAATTTGAAAAGGCAGGCTGGCAAGGTGGTGGAGTTACTCTTTACGTGAGACCTCAACTACAGCATATTAAGCGCCACTTGCAGGGGAATGGTGAACAAGTGGAGAACTTACAGGTAAGAATTGAGAGGCAAGCTAACATAGGTGATAATGTTGTGGGTGTGTAGTATAGGCTGCCTGATCAGGGGGAGCAAGTGGATGACGCCTTTTACAAGCATCTGGAAGTAGCTTCACCATGCCTGATATTTGTTGCAGTATGGCCAGGCATGCAAGGTCCAGGTGGTTCCTGCAGTGTGTTGATGATAACTTTCTGAGACAGGTGGTGAGAGGGGCTGATAAGGAGGGGTGTGCTACCTTGTTATTACTAATCAGGAAAAGCTGGTCACAGTAGTGGTGGTTGGGGGGAAGCATGGGATGCAGAGACTGCAAGATGGTGGAGTTTCAGATTTTGTGTGGAAGAAACAAAGCAGTGAATAGAATTGCTGCCCTGGACTTCAGGAGAGCCAGCTCTGACTTTTTCAAAGATGCACCTGGAGGTATCCCATGGACTAGAGTGTTAGAAGGTAAGTGGGGCCTGGGAGGACTGGTTGGCACTTAAATAGCACTTTATTCCATATTCAAGATCAGTGCATCCCTAAGAGTAAGAAATCAGGGAAATGTGGCAAGAGGCCTGCTGGGTCAGCAAGGAACTCATGGATAAACTGAAACTCTTGAGGTCTCTTCCAATCCCTGTGATTCTGTGAACTGCGTGCCTCATACATGCTGTAAGATAACCTTAGCAAAATAGTGGCTAAACACATCTATTGATCGTGAGTTAGAAAGGGCATTATGACACAGCACTCATGGTGGTTTTAATAAAATGTTTAACACAAACAGCTGTTCCTTAACCTCAGTGGCATGGACAGATAAAGGCAGTCTGAACAAATGATTGTAGTTAATAAATTGTGCTGCAGTTTGTACTATTTTAGAGTAGAGGTTAGGCTAAAACTTTGAACGGCGTCTAGTCAGAGTAAAACTAAGCTCTGGGTCGTGAGGAGGACCAAGGAAACATCTAGTAAAATGGGATTGTTAGTTAACAGTTGCAGCTATGCTTTAACTCAGAGCAGCTGTGCTTAAGATTGACCACCTTTGGTGCTACAAAGTTAACAAAGATGGGTGTTATAAAGTAAAACCTGCTTTTTTTTTTAAATTATTTATTCATTTATTTTTTTTTCCCCTTCTCTCTGATTTAAAGGCTCTAGAGTGGGATATTAGGAGGTAGGCAGCACTGAGCAAACAATAATGTTCTTTGTACAAGTAACCCAGGTGATAAATCTACACCTTGTGACAGTTTGTGGCATGACACGATCTCATTCATATTTTGACTTTGTGTTCTGCTCAAGCAAAATTAAATATTTGTTTTCTAGGTTATTGCAATACAGTTTTTGGTTGTGTTAAGAATTACTCAATTTCTTTGTAGTTTTTTAGATACTCATTGGAAACAATAGAAGGAGAAATGAGTCTGACAGTTTTAAACCTAAAGCTTCTCCAGGGTCTGTTCCCTTTGTCAGATGGGAGAGTGCTAACATTAAGGAAAACAAAGTAGCAGATTCTAGTATTGCAGAAGATAGTAGTTGAAGTGAGCTATAGCAAGAGACGACTGAGTATGTGGAATTGCTACATCTCTGGGAAAATGGTGAGGTAGATTTGGGTCGGGTAGTTATTGCTTCATGTATGTTACAAAAAGTAAGTCCTGAATTCACTTATTGAACGAACTAGAGAAGCGTCTGGTGAAAGCCACTCATGAGAATTGTCTGCTTAAGCTTGGTGTAGGTATCTATGACTTAGCATCCATAAAATCAATCTTGCTGATTTGCAAAGTAGTTTTACGCATCTGCTCATCTTAGAGAAAATGGCTGTGTACTGTTCTTTTGGAGAGCTGACACATGAGCTGATAGGCATGCAAGTCACTATTTCCCACAAAATATGCAAGAGTCTTCTCTTATGAGATGCCACAGGAGGAAATGGTTGTTGTGAGTTGAATCCACACTTCACCTGTGAGAGCTTGAGTACCCTCTGAGTGGGAGCTCTATTAATCCTTCTTTTTAATCTGTTTCATTGTTATCTGTGATTTAAAAGTTAATTGGGTGTGTGAATGTGAAGAAATATCTACTTTTACACTAAATATTATGGGTATCAGTTTGTGATACTAAGAAAATATTTTATTGACTGTAAACAATGAAGTTGTTGTGAACTTGTACCTATCTGTCTGTTTTCCATTTGCTGTGTTTCAAAGTTAAGTAATGTGCTGTATGAATAGTTAATACTAACTTTGAGACCTTAATCTAGAAGTCTGCATGAGGAAAACTTCTTCAAAGATGCACATAGCTTGACTGGGCCTTCTTGCAAAATGTGTTTTTAGGTGTGTTAAGAGCTTCTTTTTAACATCACAGATAGGAATTCCAGACAACGAATGTTTAGTCATGAAAAAAAATATTTTCACTGTGTTACAGCAAACCTTTATAGCCTACTTTGCTTGGGTGCTGAGAGGAGGGGGGAAAAGTGCCATTGATTTGTTTGTTTTTTAGTAGTATGATAAAAGCTTGAACTATGTCATGGTGAAGTTCCACCCAAAGTTGAACTTCAACTGTAGTACAATTGGAGGTCTCACTTCATTGCATGCTGAGAATAAGCAGGCTTTCAGGAGCTGTGCTGAAGCTTATTTGCAGGTGTTTTTATTCCTTAATTTTTTTACATCCTGCTTACCAGAGCAGAATAACTGTGTTTTTTTTGTTTTTTTTTTTCTCTCCTAGAAGTTACAGCCTGACCTGTTTTGTTAAGTGACAGTAGTTTACTTTGAAAGGGAACTTTATATGTGGGTTACTTCAAACTTTCCTTTAGAGGAACTTCAGGGCACAGTTTCTATTAATTTGTTAAATTTTGATAATTTATTGAAAACCTTGAAATGTTCATCTCAATCTTAGTTCAAATACTAAAAGTCAGAGCCAAATCTGCACACCCTGTTTGATAGTATGTGATAAAAACTGTTCTGTACAGATTTACTGTGGCTGTTAACATCAGTACTTATTCTTAATTTATTCCTCTCAGTTGTTACCATTTTAAAACTGCCTTTTACTGATAATTATTTTGTTTTGTTTTTTAATTTTTTTTCAATATCTTACTTCATACAATAAGCCTTTGTCTCAACTTGGGATTATTTCAGCATTGACAGAAGTTAGTATGTTTGTCTACATGTGAATGGCTGGGAAGCATTATTTCTTTTCCATTCTCTCCACTTAGATCTCAAGAACCTGTTTGACCTTGTGTAAATATTTTGTAAGGATTACTGAGGAGTGATGGCAGATAGTGTTCACAAACTAAGTTGCAACACTCCCAAACAGACTGAAAATATAAAATGCCTTAAAGCACTTTTCCCTGCCTCAGTGTTAGGGGTGGAAGGTGTGCACACTTTCAGCTTGAAGTCCATCTGTCTCTCAGCTGCAGATTCTCGTAGGGTAGTGGCCATCTGGAATGGCCACTGAAAATGTGTGGACAAAAGGATAGCTGAGCTCTTGTGGAAGCTGACTTATCACTGTCTATGTTCAGATGGCACTGATGTGTGAGACTGTATGGAAGTTTCTAGGAGATGAGTCTCCTTGTGGTCAACCCAATCCCTGATCTTCCACTTCCCCTCTGCTTGCTTTATTCAGTCCATAGCAATTACTTTACCCTCCTAGATTGTATCCAGACTTTTTTGTTGTTCATCCTTACCTACATTAAATAGCTCTCTGAAACATTTTATTTCTTCACCCTGATGCTGTCTTTACACAATAGATCAAAGGAAACAAAGCACAGTATTTGACTGCCTGACCAAACACCTTTTGTTTGACTGCTTTAGTGAAAGTCTGCCCAGATGTGGCAATAACTAACCCTCAGTCTGGGCAGAGGTCTGTACGACCTGTTCCCTGCAGGCTCTGCTGAAGCAGCAGGTGTTAGGCTCTGGCAAGTAAGCTGGCCAAACCTGCGCTGCTTTCAGTTATGCAACCATTGCTCTGACTAAAGCTGTAACCTTTGACTGAAGTCTAATATATTTTGTCTTGCGTTTGTTTTTTGTTTGTTTGTTTGTTTTTCCCTGTGATTTTTCAGTTAAATGCAGTTAAATAAGGTGGTAAGCCTGGTTAAATAAGTTGGTGGACTGAGATGAGGTAAAAATCCAAATTGGCACATCTTAAGAAATGAAGAAACCACACAGCAGCATACCTCTACCTAATTGCTCTCACACCGCATACAGTTGTTTTTTGACAGTGTTCCAAATGTTGTGGAGGGAAGTTGGGAAAGAGAATGAAGAAATGTATAGCCATTTTGCCTGCTTTACTTGTTGCTTGTTTTTGTGCAGTCAGAGGTAGTTTGGGCGCAGAGATTGTCTCAGAGGCTCATTTTTCTTGAGGTCTAAAACAAATCACAAGTTATTTTTTGCTGCTTCTCCATCTCACAGCTTTTTGCTTCAAAGCAAACGTTCAAGTATTAAAGTTGTCTGTTATTTACTGTTTAGCATTACAACAGAAGACACTGAACATGCTCATTTCATTAATTTCTAGCTGTTGATCTGGGTTGTCATTTATAAGGTAAGTTTGGCACCAACACCAGTATTTCTTAAAACATAGTATTTCTCAGAGAGACTGTATAGGAAGAAAAAAAAGTTTAAACTTTCAACGTCATTCATAATGGAAACTGTCCTTTATACCGCATTTCAAGATATGACCACTGGAAACAAGATAAACATTTTGGACTGTCCATTGACCATATTGTGTGTCCATCGTTCTCCTGACATTTAGAAAACACTATCTTGAGATGGTGCTAATTTTATCTCCACTCAGTTTTTTTCATGTACCATAACTTTGTTATGTAAGAGTCATTTTTCATGTTTTTCTGTTGAGTTGCATAACTGTAATTTGTACGTGTTTTATTGTTTGGCCCTTGCAGTGATTATCTTGTGTGTAAAATCTCACCAAGCTATTAAATTTTCTGCTGAGGTAATAGAGGCAGCCTTTTTTTTTTTCCCCAAACCTATGCTACTTATCATTTAAAAGTACTGATAAGATTGATAGGAGATAGCTGTGGAAGAATTTGGCAGCTTCTCCTGTTTGCTCTGGCTCTGATCCATATTGCTAAGGCTTTCTTCTGTGGTTATCCACAGCCCTCCATAACAGTGTTACTCAATCTTCTGTTCTTTGCAAATGGTCTTCAACGAATGGGCACTTTTTCAGCTCATTCTTTTTTTTATTGTGCCTTCACTTATTGCAAATCATTCTAGGAACCCAATAATGTCCAATGTCCAAAATCAAATGCAGTTCTTCACAATCAGAAGTTGTTTTAAATGAGTACTTCAAGTAATTTTAAAAGGCTATTAGAAGTAGTGACTTGCAGGTTAATGCTAATGTGCCTCAATAACACGATTCTATGAGTAAATGTTGGTCAACAGGGGAGAAAAGAGACAGCACTTTGAATTCTGCTCCATTCTTTTTCTTCCATGGTTTACAAGACTCACTTCCTTTACTCCCATGGTTCTGGAATAGCACTTTGTGCTGTTAACCTCTGACCATGACTGTACATTTTCCAGAGCAGAAGATAGTTTAATTAATAACAAATCTCTTCTGTTCTGACTGATGGTACTGGGTTAAAGGTTTTTAATTAAAAAGTCAGTGCTGAGTTTTCTTAGTTGGAAATGAGTGATTCAGGCAATCATTGAACAAACAATGCAAAGTCCATTCACTATCTAATCAGAGGGTTTCTTGTATCTTTTTTTCTACCAGGTGAGATTTCCATTTATTAACCTCTTCCCTGACATTATTAGGAGTAAGCAGTCTTAACTGCTGATATTCAGAGGACTTCACTGTTGTTGTTCTAGAAGTTACTTTGTTAGAAGTTACCCTTTTATTTCAGGGTCTGAGGATGCACTCACAGTGGATGCACACTTAGTAATTCATGAAAACACACCGGCTCCTCTCAACAGTGATTCAGAGTACCTAAATTAGCCCCTTTCTCTGCTTAGTTTTCTGACTGGCAGAGCCAAAGTCTGAGTCCTCTGAGCTAATTCAAGTTAATCCAGGTTCACTTTGAGCTCTAGAATCTGCCTTCATCTTGATGCTGAGACAACTCTATACCTCACTTAAAACCTTGGGTCTTGATCCTGTCCTTCTCTTCCCTTATTCTCCATGGTCAGTGATTAAGACCAAATAGTGAATGCAGACCTGGTTGCCTGTTTTCCTTTTATTGCGATTTAGTTGTGGCACATAACAATCTTTCAAAGTGGAGGAAGAAATAATTCCAAGCAAAATGTTAGGAGCATGCATGAAAATGTGAGTGCTCAGAGCTCTGGCTGAGACTGCAGTGCAAACTGTTTTAGCTCAACTGTGGCCTCTGATGGAGAATTCTGGCATTGCAAATAAGCTGTCTTAAAAGCTGTTAAGAATTTGAAATGAAGAAATGTACTTCTAGGAGCAAGTGGTCCTACTGGAATACAGGAGTAAATAAAATATAAAACAGATGCCTTCATCCTTTTAATACAAGGAATGTTCAGTACCATGTAACTCTAATAATAATAATAAAAGATTATTCTGCTTCATTTCAGTTTTGTGATGAAAATAATTCATTTCTGATGCTGTGCTGTCTATCTAGCATTGCCTTACTCACACATCTCATTCAGGAACGTCACTTTTTGCTGCAGAATATGATGGAGAAACACTTGGTGCCTTCCCCTCCACCCCTGTGGATGTGGATGGAAATAGTTTTTTCGTAGGTCTGGAAATGCGTTGAATGTCTTAGAGATCTCCAAGGGAATCTGCAGGTGCTACATGTTTGTAGGTAGGATGTTGGCATCTGTGATTACTAGTGAGCATGCTGCTGAGAAAAATAGAGTACATCTTCATTCTTTCTTCCATGCAAATGTCAACTTGATTTGCTAAAATCAACGTATGGCCCCCAAAGACATAAATCCATGTCTAAAACCTGTTCTTGGTCTGATATTCTGGTCGGCTGGATCTGCATGAAGTTCATCACTACTTTCCTTTTTTGACCTACCATATAGCACAGAAGGCTTGAGATAGAAGAGCAACCAAGAATGTGTTTGGAGCTGATAAAGAAAATTTCTTCCTGTTCCCATTATGTTTTCACTTAGCATTTCAGATGACAATTCTTCTAATATTTGCCTGGCATCAGCACCTGTGTGCAAGCTCTTTGGAATAAATAGTGCTGAAGAGGTTTCCTCAGGGTGAATGAAAATCTTCCCTTACAGGATTTTCACTGAATAAACAGCCAACTTAGTTCTGAGGCTTTTTCTTTTAATGACTTTAATGCTTTGTTTAAATAAGAAGAGATAAGTATTTGGAAAATTGTCAGTATGAAAATGTCACTCCAAGTTCAACATTCAGTCTGAATTAAATCTTGCTTAGAAATATTTATTCTAAGAAGTGACAGCACATATTCACGGTAATATAATTAGGTTGTATCCTTGCTTACTAATAATAGATCAAAGGAAAAATAATAATTATTATGAATAATAGTTTAATTAGACATTTGATTTCCCTTTTTGTTTAATGAGAACTTGTGTATCAGGGAAAACGTAGTAAGAAATGTTCCACGCAATCATTCGTAATTCTTCTGTAGCTCATCTTGAAGATGATTTAACTGGATCTTATGTTAAAAACTAGAGCATATTTGCTTCTTGCACTTTGTTCCTGCAGGACAAGGTTAAAACTTTCAAAGCACATTCTTCAAGATCAGACTGCTCAAACTTGCCATCTTCTGAACCTTTAGAGTGAACCTTCAAACATGCTACTGCTTAGTAATCTAATATTTTTCCAAGCTTGAAGCAGTAATATGCAACGCACATAATTCAATTTGCGACAGAAAGTAGCTGACTTATAATCAGGCTTCTGTTCTGTCAAGACTTTGCAGGATTTTAAGGAATGGACCATGAGAGCTAAAGCTCTTCCAATCTGCACTGGTGAGTGCTGTGGTTCATGACAAAGTCATTGTCCTCTGCATTTGCACTGTGCTAGAAGCAGGTGGAGGTGGGAATCATCATGCCTAAATGGTGAAACTGAACTCCGTCATTTATATGATGTCTAGAGGCATAATCAGCCTGAAATCCTTGCTGCAATTGTAAAATGTATGTTATTTGTTGCTGAAATAGGGTAAGGTGCTTTCTGGCATGTGGAAGGGCTGATGTATGGCTTTGATTTTTGCTCCATACCAGGTAGAATGCAGGTTTAACCCAGATGTTGCTGGAGAGTGACAAATTCTGTTATTTCATGCAGATAGTCAGGATTTCTCTTGAAAAGCTGTGATTCATCTTAAATGATGCTTTGCAAGGTAATCCCAAGTGACAAAGACGGTGTGCAGAATTACATGCTTTCTGAAGGTACCATGATCCTGTGCAGAGCTTGTGCCTGCCTTAGAGGGTGCTCCCTTTTCACAGCTTATAATGGTCCTACATAGGCATCAGGTTGTAAAAGATGGTGTATTTTTTTGTGTGAGAGCCTTAGCAGTAATGCAAGGTTTATTTCTTTCTGAATAAAATGGCTTTTGCAATCTCTCTGGGGATTTGAAAAATAGGCATTTGAATTGGCATTGTAAATGTCAATAGGTGAACAGTTTCCATGTGTGCCCATTTAGGATCTTGATTCTGTTGCCCGTTGATGCCTTCAGTGGCACAGGAAGGCAATGTATGAAAATAATGTACGTTTTTCTGTCCTGCTTTAGTTCTAGAAATAGATGTGTTATCCACCTTGGGAGAAGTGTATTAAATTGCCTTGCTGTTTGTGTACTGCATTTGTGAGCATGAGGGAATAGCTGGGAAATGTTTTTTTCCTGGATAAGTCAGTGCAGTTAGAGTTACAATGCTAACAATTTACAGTAGTTGACCCTTTTTAAGGCTTTCAGATTTTTATCAGATTGTTTCTAAACTGTGCTTAAACAGGCTGCTCCCTTCCAAACTGGTTCTGCACTGTGTGCTCAGACTTGTGGTTAACAATATCTGAAATAGCTTTTTGCTGTTTGCTGTAACTGGATTGGCTGCTCAAGGAGGAGACTGAGTTGATGGATTAAAGTTTTGGCTTAGAATTATCTTTTCTTCTGTATTTCCATTCTTATAGCAGAACTGAAGTCCGCTGTATGTTTTTGAGTTGACTGTCCCTGCCTGACTTCCCTCATGGTGATCCTGACCAAGGCCCCAGTGGCTACCCAGTCCCTGCTGGCCCTGTTCCCATAGCTATCAGGGCTGGGTCTCACCCTCGGCTTGGCCCCACGGAGGTTCCTGGCACTGCCCTGGCCCACACTTGGAAGTGATGGGTCAGGCCCAGGCTACAAGAGCCACGGAATGGTTCTGGGAACTTTTGGTATGAGTTATAGAAACCTGAAAGGAAGAAAGGCATGCATCTTCATTCAGTGTCAACATTCATTGTCAACAAGTTGAAGTGGGCAGGAAACTCTACAATCCTAAGAGGAGGTATTTAACTGTTCACATTTTAAGAACATCTCTACAGTAAATCTTATTGACTGTACTGGGTCCTAAAGGCTTGTCGATCTCCTTTGAATGTGGCACAAGAGGGCCACCTGGCTGTGTTTTGCAGGTAATGGTGGTGCAGTGTTGGTAATTCCTGCTAGCTTTAATGAATTTGAAGGCTTGATTTCTTTTTTTATTTTATTTTAATTAGAAGGCTAAACAGAATATCTGTACTTTATTTTGCTACCTAAATTACGTAGGTATTAGATATATTTGACAATCTACATCCCTCAGTTCTACATCTTGTCATGGACAATATGTCATATGTTTCTGTGTCAACTTTAGTGCCTTTCTTTGGTTGTGACTGATGGTTTTTCCTTCAGCCAAGTTGTTTTCCTGTATTATGAAACAGACAGCTGCAGTAAATGTTGAGTATTTTTCACAGCATGCCCTTTATGCTGTGTTTATATCCCTAAGGAATTTATTTCCCAGAAAGATTCTCTGTAGCTGTTATACAGATAAAAACAAACAAATGGCTGTGAAATAGGAGAAAGCGGAGCCTTTCCAAACACATATGCATAATTTCTGGAAGAAACCTCATTGGTAGTGATCTCTCCTGTGAATTTTGCTGGCTATTGGTAGTGCTGGGGCATGATCTAAGTTCTGAAGTCAGTAACCTAAATCCCAGCTGTTGCCCACTATTCCCATGTAGTGCGGTACCTATAATGGGGGTTGCTGCATCAGCACTTGGTTCAACAATTGCAATTCTTCCAACAGGCACTTGCCACAAAATCTAATTCCTATTGCAAATAATACCATGTTTTTCTGAGTTGTAAGAAAAAGGTTTTAGGGTTAAGGAAGTCCTCGGCGGACTTGGATTATGCAGAGTAATGTGTGCAGAGCTGTCCATTGGAAAACAAGATTAGAACACCACTGAAACTCCCTCAATGCCACTTAGGGTAATCCTAAAGTGGTTGATACATTTACAGTTGTAGTTTTAATTTATTATGTTGAAGAAGCAATCCTTGTAAAACTACAGAATAGTTACGATACTTTGAAAAACCGCATCTGATTTTTCATATACCGCCTTTCAGTCTAACAAATTTGCTTATTGTAGGGTTGATCTATGGAGCAGCTGAGGGCATATACCACACGTTAATTTTATTGGTACATGTACAACACTGTGTCGTAAGCTGCTCTGAAGTGTTTAACTGATGCCTGCATAGATGTGGGCAAAAGCTCTTTAGAAACCTCTCCACAAATATTCATTTACATTTCAAAACTAATCTACTTCAGCAAATTCTTGTACCCCATCCAGAACTGCTTCTTCCAAATGCAGAAGCAACTTGAATTTACCTTCATGAAAAGAAAAAAAAAACTAAAACAAAACAAATACATCAAATGTGTGTCATTCTACATCTTTGCACAGTTGGAATTAGTAGCTAAAGGTGGTGATTGCTTGATACATATACTTCAGAATTGAGTTTGATTCTTTCATTAACTAGGTTGACTGGACATATTAAATCCAGGCCCATAGAGGAGAGTAGACTGTGTTTTAGATAACACGTGGATTTCTGGCATATCTGAGAAATACAGTGGTTTAGAATGGAATGGATCAGAAGAGTGTTTTTCTCATCAAATGGAAAAGAAGCTTTTCTACATTCTTTAGAAAACCATAACATAACTGGGAAATGTCTCTAAATATTCCCCTTTAGATGGCAGCAGAACAGGGAGGAATTTCATACTGGTCAGTGACCATACTGACTGAGACAGGGAGACAGGCAGGATTTAATTGTCACTTGAGCAGCAGGTAAAGATATTCCTAAAGGCTTTGCTAGCAGACAGTGCTTGGCAGAAAGCACAAAGGCAAAAATGGCTCCAAAATTCAAGTGCTTTTTTTTGATGCTGTAGCCTGTCTCTTGAAGCAGACTCCAGTGAATTCATCCAGATGGGCTGAGGGGAAGAAGGGAGGGGAAAACCTCTCTCTTGAGTGTCCACTGCAGCTGGACCATCCAGATTATGACATGTTTTGTGCCGAGCATGTGTGGAAGCACCGAGCAGTTCATATCTTGTTCTCTTGCCACCCGTGGGCATTCTTCCCAAACTTGTACACCAGCCTTCTGTCCACTCGTTCCAAAATGCCTGTTTTATAATAGTATCTGCAGGGAAAACAAACAAAAAACAAACAATGGAGCAAGTAGTCATAGAACTCAGATTACAGGAGTGTTTTACATAGACATTGCAGCCAGAGAATAGAGTGGGAGTCAGTGTACTCTTTCCAGTCTTCCTTCCCATTAAATGGCTTTGTTGTGACTTAAAAGAGCTTTCAGCTTTCCCAAGTGCCTTGGATTATACCTCCCACTGTTGGAAAGTTACAAGGAATACTAAGCCTTTTTGTCAGTTTTATTTTTAACTAAGATTACCACAGTTCAGCAGAAACTGCCTATGTTACTAAAAAGGGTCATTTTGCAGGTATAGTCCAGGTACTCGGCCGGGTTAGTGTGATAGCTTTGTTGCAATCAGTAGAGTTGGTTGCACCACTTTACATCTAACCCTATGGTCCTATTCGAAACAAAGGAGACTGAGTGCTCTCTTGTAGCCTATAGAATAAAGAGGAAGTACCAATCCCTGTCTGCCCAATGTAAGTTTTCAGGATAGTGATAAGAAGTGGATGTTGAGGCAGAAGTCAAGTGAGGTGAGGGACCCTTCCACCAGTTAACTCACCGAAGTGCTCTGCTCAATTTTTCATATGTCATTCTGTCATTTTTCTTCCTTTGTCCCCACATCTTTGCCAGAGCTTCTGATTTGACAACCCGAAAAATGCCTTGTCCCCTGTCCTCCCATTCCAGAATGCCACTGTTTTCTTCAGGAGAAAGGAGGAGGTCTCTTACGAATTCCCACAAATGTGAACTCTGCAGGTCTTGAACAGGAAGAAGACAGCTTTGCAGCAGATGTTTTATTACTCAGGCAGAATTGTACTTATATCTTATCACCAGTTGGTTATTCTCACTGTCTGCTTACACTTATTTCAATTCAGCTTTCAAAATGTTTGTGCCTTGCTCCTCTATAAATGGAAAAGTGCTCCAGAAAATATCAGTTAAGGGCTTTACAAATATCTGTGGTGCTAGAATCTGTTTTTGATTCCAGGAATTTTACTGTAGCACAGCTTTATTTATTTCATTCATCGGTTCTGTTCCACTTATCATTGACGACTTTTTAACACTGGGTTTAAATTGGTTTTTCTGAAGAATTTTTATTGTTCTTGTCAACTGCTTCAAGGGACAAATAATAACAAAGACTGGGTTGGCTAAAAATGAGATTATCAGTGCCAGTTTCCCAGCACTGGTAGACTATTTCTTTTCCTATTGTTTAACTTAGCTCAGAGGTGTGGTTTTTTGCATCAGATGTCCAACAGATAATGGGATTCTAGTTAAAAACAAACTAACAAAAACCTACTAAATAATGTCCCTTTCTACAACATCTAAGCTTTTCTTGAACACCTCCTGGGGTGGTGACTCAGCCACCTTCCTGAGCAGTCTGTGCCACTGCCTGACGACTCTTTCAGAGAAGAAATTTGTCCTAGTATCTAATTAGTTGGATGTTAATTCACTGACATATGAATGAATGTTGAATCCCAATGTTGACCCCAAGAATTTTAAAATAATGAGTCAGCCCCCTCCAAAGTCCTAAGAGCAACATAAGAATAAGGAAAGTCATAATAATATTTGAGGTTTCTTATTTGGTTCTCTGCATTTCTAATCTTTATGTTATTTTCAGATTGTTTTCCAGCCATTGAGCTGCTAGATGGCTAGAAGCACTTTAAACATGTAAATAGAAAAAGAAACGTGGCTTTAAGAAAAATGCCAAGTACCTCAAGTCTCATGATAAAATCATGAGAGCTGGCAATGCTTAAAAGCCAAACCTCAATGAAATGTTATTTATTTGTGGTATCATTAAGGTTTCTTTTGATAACCACATTGAGCTGGATAGTTAGAACAACTCAGGCTGTGTAATCTTGAGTTTTGAGTTTCAGATACGTACTTACTTGTTCTACCATGACTGTGACATTCTTGGCTGCTGATGCCACCTGCCCTCAGGCATGCCTTATCACGCACTGGGACTGAACTGCAGAATAACGTGAGAAGTGAAGAAGGAACTCCTGAGTCTGGTGGCAACTTGGTCAAAAGGTCACCTATGCAAATGCCATGCAACATTAAGTCAAAGAGGGTATGAGCTACAACTTTATCTCTTTAATAAAACTCCTGCACGAAGTTAAGCACTAGTGAATAATTAACACAACCGTGGGGCTAGCAGAAGGGGGACTGGTAAAGCCTCATGAAAGCAATTAACAGTGAAGACCTACAAATTCATTTCATGAGGTAAATAGCAGAGGGATAAAAGTAACAAAATAGGGGAGCTTCTGTGAAATGTGTTTTCCATTGAATGCAAATTAGTGTATATGAGTATGTTTACTTACAGTCCTTGTTGGATAACTTTGTTTCTTCTAAGTCTGTAAAAAAGGATGTGCCTGTGAGGGAAAAGCACAAGCCAGCATTCAGTGCTTTTCTTCAGAAGAGTATCTACTGAAATCAGTGAAATAATTTTTCAAAGATTTCTTATTTCCACTTCTTGATCTGCTTTTATCCTCCACTTTCCTTAGCCTTTGCATCACATCTACTCATGTGTATCTGCTTCTCTCTCTAAAGCTCACTGCTTTTCTGCTTAGATCACTCCTTCCTCATTTCAGTCTCTTGAAAACTGCTCCTACTTAATGATCACCTCTACTGCTGGAAACAAGATGTGCACAGGGCTGGAACCCTGCGTTAGCAGGCTTCTGTCACCTTGGTAAAGGAGTCATTACTTTCCCAGCATATAAATGAATTCTTTGCACATACTGAGCTGCATTCAGGAAACTTAATCCATGATGAGCAGTCTGGCACACAAAGTAAGAAAATGATAGACTTGGGCCTGCTTGTAAAGGTGCAGTTGGGTGCGTTGCCTGCTGTGTAGTGGCAGCCTCGTTACTGGACTGTCTACGTTGCTTTTCCTCACAGGCCTTGGGCAATGCATAGGGTGGATGGGCATGATCTGTTGTATTTAACTTATACTCAGCTGTTGTGCGTCAGCTCTCATAACTTCATCAAACAAAACTGGTCTACTTTCTGAGAAGAAGAGCAGCCTTCACTATGTTGGGTTACAGGAATAACTGTGTGTTATGTCTCTCTGTATCTAGTCTGGATGTAACCCTGGCATTGTGCAGGTTGAGCAGTTTCAGCAGAAAGGCCAAGGATGGAGCAGCTCTGGAGCCTGCACAAAGATTTGTGTGGTCTAGGGAGGAACCTTGTGATATGTGACTGTCCCCATGGCTACATCAAGAGTGCCAGCTGTGGCTGTGTCTTCCCTTAGGGCAGCACCTAAGCAGCCCACCCGTTCTGCTGTTCTTCAGCACGAATCCCACAGTTTCCTCTAGCAAAAACTTCACACAAAAAAGCACTGCTTTCTGTTTTGCATTTGGTTTCTGGAACGCTTACCGTGCATCCTGATGTTCTGTAAGATGAAATACAAGTATTCACCACAAATGCCTGCAGCATCCAGGAACTCTTCCTGGGTCATGTTGCACAGCTGTAAGCCACTGATATTAAAATGGGAAAAGGAAATGCAGTTGGCATCTAGCTTGTACTGATCACAGCAGAACTGCAACCATTCGCAGACGTTGTGCTTACTCCAGTGCTCTGGGTGGATAGAAGTCCAGAAAGAATCAGAATCTGTAACATATTGGGCAAGAAAGAGAAACACTGTGATGCAAAGCTCATCGTGCTCTTCATTTTAATAACCACGTCCCAAGCAAAACTGATCCCTCTTCTTTCTTCTGTTATGGCTGCAGATTTCCTTCCTTATTCTTTTAGAAAACACCAGGCCCTGCCTTCTGCATTTCACTTACTGTTGTTGCCACTCAAATATGAATGCTAATTCTCTTAGACCTACTGAGAGAAACTGCTTACATGCACAAAAGACAACATATCTCTCAAAACTATAGAAATAGATTTTTAAAAAGTAAAAGAAAGTTAGAGAATGTGTACGAACTTAGCACTGTGTGGTAACAACGAGAAATGAGTTCCCAGGCTGAAATAACCTGACATACTCTCTTCCAGTTATATCTGCGGCAGTTGGGTAAATGCCATTAATTTTCATTTAAAATGATATTAGTGTTATAAATGGAAATACTTTTTGTTACATTAGAAACTTATTATATATATATATATATATATATATATATAATATTTATAATATTATATATAGAATATTTATAATAAATATTAAATTATAAATAAATTAAATATATTTAATATTAATATTAAATAATAAATTTCTTTTAATACTTATATTATTTGGCTTTGATAATCTATCTGAATCATTTATTGTATTCCTGGAGTGGCTTAAGAGTAAATAACAAAGTAGAAACATGTAACAAAGAAGCAACATTACATGATACTACCCTCATTCTCATACATGTGCAACAATCTAGCACATGAATGAGAGTAGTATCATGTAATCAGGAATGATTTCATTTATTTTCAGATCTAGCAGTGTTGTATTCTTGACTTATATTTCCCACCATCTCAGTCTGGTCATCCAATTTTTACTATTATATTTTCAAATGAATCCCAAACATCTGATTTTAGGTACTGCTTACTTTAAATGGCAATTCAAATTAGGTTATGATAGCACCATGAGCAAAGTGAATTGTAGCTGTCATTTGTCTAGACAACCAGCTCTGAGTGCAAAATGATGCAAATAGTCTGGGTGAGTTTCCACAGTAAAATGAATTCCAAGGGCTTGAAATTGTGACAGAATAACTGAAATATGGATCTCGCATTCTACGTGGGCTTCTGTTAAATAATTAATACTTCTAATTAGAAGTCCTAAAAGTTTACAGGGGAATTTGTGGTTGCTTTCATGAATCATTCCCAGGCTATAAATATCTTCATCTGTATGCACATACAGAATTAATGTAATACTGAATCTCTGCTGTGACATCCCCATAAAGCAAAGAGGTGGGCAGAAGATCTGGGTCTAGCTTTTGGGCCCCATTGCTTAAGGATATTTGAATCTGAGATTTTATTCAGCTCCTGATTTAAAAGGGAAATCTAGTGAGCCTGACATTGGGTTGGCTGCTCTCAGCCCTGCAGACGGCATACACCTGGCTATGTCAGAGTCTGGAGGTTTCCTTGGGGGGAATGGGAGTGCTTGAAACACTGGGCTCACAGGGCTTCTGCCAGGAAAAAAAAATTGCTTTAATACTAGGCTTGAGCACTACAGGAATCTCAGCTTTAGAGGCTGCTGAAGAAAAGCAGAATGCTGAATCGATCTCTTTTGGACCAGGCACACTATTTTTATTTAATCTTGTGCCAACAGCCTCCAGCCCCCTTAGGAAAGCTGGAGCATCCCCAAGTCCCCAGCTAGACAGACTGACTATGGAGGGGCCTTTCCATGGGATCGGGCATACATCCAGACCCATGTTTCCTGAGCTGCCTTGTGAGTTTTCTGTCCTTCCATGGGTACAGTGAATTATCTCATATTGTTTTGGCCCTTGGTCTTGAAAATTTGACTTGACAGTGATAAATATCAGCTTCGCAGGCACTACAAATGTCACAGCATGTTTCTTTCATGGACCAGCACTCATCCGGTCTGGTTTCCTTGTTTGCTTTGGCTTTGGAAAGGCCCAGATTTTTTTATATTTATTTTTTGAATATTCCAAGGCCCCATGTTAATGTACATGATGAGTGTTCAAAATGTGCTGACACTGAGGTGTAGCATTTGCATGTGCTCTTGCCTTTTAGTTCTTATATCTGGGTTAGACAAGCAGGGGAGCTTCCCCTTCTTCCAGGCGATAGACGTGACTGAGGTACTGTGCCACTTCAAACATGCTGCTGGAAGAAAAGATCAGCTGAAGCCAAATGCTCTGCCAAAGGATTTCAGGTCTTCTTTTAGAGAAAAAGAAAAGGTCAGGCACAATTTCAGAGCACTGTTCCAAAAGCATAAGGCAAGAAGGCACCTGGCAGGAGCTGGGGGCAGGAAGCTCCCTGTGGCAGGGCAGTAGTGTGCCTAAAGCTATGAAAAGGTCACTTGGGAGGAGGATGGTGGACAGCTGAGAGCAGAGAAGAGAGCCCCAATGGAGCTGTTGCCCCTTCCACTTGTTTTAGATGATTTCCACTACCTCTTCTATTTCACTAATTGTCTTGCTAGACCTCTCCTGAAACCTGAATATCTTAAACCCTTTTATGCCATCCAGTAGCCAGCCCTTGGGAAATGTCATTTGAAGGCATAATCCCACTGGGCTGCAACTGTTGTTTCAGTCAACAGGCCTGGTTCATGTCCTCCAGCTAATACTGCACCACGAAAATGAGCCTCCTGCTTTGCAGGGGATGCGGCTTTATCTGTAGTGAAAAGCAAAGGTGAGGAAGACATGAAGTCCCAGGTAGGGTCAGCAATGCAGGCCAAGGAAAGACAGCTGTCTAGGTTTTCCTGGGATGCACTGGTTTCTGCATGGCAATGGCAATCCAATGTTGCATATGTGCTTTCAGTTGGGGAGAATACTTCCATCAGCCATAGCAAATCTGGGTGGATGCAATATTGTCTGCTTATACATAGCCCAGCTGCATGTAATGCCAGGCAGACAGCCCATGCATGTACCTTTTGGCCAACCTCTTGTCAGTTGGAAAAGATGTATATCATCTAAACATAGTGTTTTGATTTTTAGAGACAGAATTTCCATACGTTTTCTGTATTATTTCTCCACTATTAATGCTTCTGTATTATTTTCCAGCTCTCAGTGATGGAAAATGAGGACAATAAATGAAAATGATGTAATAGTTTAGTAGTTTAGTGTCACAGATCTTAACTTCCTCCACTTTGTGTATATAAATAAAGATGCCTCCAAAATGTAAACCCTGGTATGTTCTGATTGCCAGGAAGTCGAAATGTAAGAACATGAAGATGACTGTTGTGGGAACTGTAAGGGCAGACTAACCTTGCAGTTCTGACAGGAACATGAGGATAGTCCCAGACTGAGAGCCCCACTGAGCTGCGCTCCAGTCTGTGATCAGGTTTACAGGAACAATTTCATATATTCAGGGAAACTATTGGACTTGGACTGGTACAAGTGTTAATCTGAGCTTGTACATAAAACTACTAATGCTCTGTCTGGCACAGGAGCTGAGTCTAGTAATAGCTTTAAATCAGTAATCTTCACCTGACTCTTTCCAGGCAGACTTGTTGTCTATTGTTCATCTGAATATATACATATGTTTTATATATATTTATGCATAATAATACACATTCCCATTTGGAATACCTTTGAACTTGACCTTACACTTTTCTTTTTTCTATTAAATACAAAACAAGTTTTCAGAAGGCGTTGGGATCACAGCCCTGAAGCCCGTTGCTGTGACCAGGAGAGATCTACATTCTCCTCTGTCTTCATAGCAAAGTTCTCCTTGAATTGCTGCTCTAGGACTGCTCCTGCACTGCTGCGACGGTTTTGTTTTTTCTGAGCTAGACATGTTAAATATGCTACTTGGCTACTGTGAAGGAAGGGAAGGAAATAGGAACAGAATTCACAGATTCTACCACGTTGGTTTAAATTTTGTTTGGGAAAGAAATGATTGTAACCACGAGGAGTTTACAGGAAGCCTAAAAGCATCAGAAATTGAGCTATAAAAAACTTGTGAATAAGGAAATGTAGCTTCCACAATGGTCAGAAAAGGATAATTATTTCCTCTGTTCAACTTTGCCTGGCAAGAGGGAGACTGACCTGATTGTTGCACAAAATTCTGCTTCTAGAGCGGAGAGAGCTTTGCACTTAGCTACAAGCAGAGTTTGATTCATCATCACTGCCACACTGCTGTCCACCCACTGCTGGGTTTGCTCATAGCCGTGCAACTGTTGAGTTGCAGAGCTCACGCTGATAACAAGGAACAGATGGCTGTAATGCTGGGAATTGTCAAGATGCCTCAGAAGGGCTGCTCTGCCTTCAACAAATGCTGATCTGCTGATAGCAGAACTACTTCACAGAGTCATAGAAACACAAAGGTTGGAAAAGACCTCTAAGATCATCCACCTACCACCTATATTGCTCATTGAACCATGTCCCTCAGTACCTCTGCTACAGGTTTCTTCTAAGTTGGAATGAAAAGTACTATTAAAGCTATATGTATATATATATATTTAAGTAAAAATTTAATTCCTTCAGGGCTTTAAAGAACGGCCTTTTAGTTGAAGCAAGATTTATATTCCACCTCATATATCATACAAACACTGAGCAGACAAATTCAACCATGCAGAAACAAACACTAAGTCCTCAAAGGCCATGGATTAGCACCAACGGAAGCTGTGTGGAAAGTTTTGTTCCTTATTACTCAAACCATGCCTTAGCAGGAAAGTACTTTTCCATAAGGCCAACACTGTTTTCATTTAAGAGGACAAAAATAGCTTAGTGAGAGAAAAATCATGCATGAAACCATAAATCTTCCCCAGATCTCACCACAAGTTTGGCTCAGTATTGTGACTTGGTTATGTTACCTTTCTTTACAGAAACTGGATGATTCAGAGAGAGAGAGACTGTTCAGGAATTTACACTGTTTTAAAGGGAGAAGATTTAGGATGAAATCCTCTCAGAGCTGGGATAGCCATGTGAGGTGCGCAGGGTCTCCATGTTCACAGTCAGAGAATTTCACACTTAACATCTGCAGAGGAGAATGTGATGTGTTTCTGGACCCACACAGTTCTCCACTGGCTTTAGAAATCCCAGTTTTTGGGAGCTACGTGTGTGATCTGGTCATTGATATTCATCACAAATAATTGGCCCAGTATATGGCCGAAGTTCTGTACAGTGGAAGTGATCTCAGGGACAAATTCTGCACTCTAGGCAGATGGGATAAACAAGGAGTCAAGAATCTGAGGCTACTGCTGCCTTTCTCTCTTTGTTAACTGCACTTTCCTTTGTGAGTTCGTTCTTGCATTATATGTATCACCTTGCCAAATGAGGGGAAAACACCACTCTTTCTGTGCACCTTGATAAGCTAGCAATATGCTTGAGAAAGTTAATTGGACCAGAAAAGGTCCCCTGCATATACCAAAGGGCTTGAAACTGGATGCTTATTATGGTCCTTTTCAACCCAGGCCATTCTATGATTCTAAGAAAAGACAAAGGTACAAGAGTGGGCTCAGCCTGTTTGCCACTCAGTTTATCTTGAACTAAATTAAACTGAAATTAACCTTGAGTTATTGAAAATGCACATTCTTCTTAATTTCAGTTTCTATCTACATACCTGTCTGATGGTCACAGGTGGGATAGTCATCTTCAGTTGGCCCAAATATCTCTGTCCAAGACATCAGCGGATCACAAACCATTGTGTTTGACAGCAACGTGCTGGGTGTTACTGAATCCAGCATCACCTTAAGACAGCAATACATTAGTTGAAGATAAAAAGGTAATATTAAGAGTATAATTTTTAAGTTAGACTGGCATTATTTTCTTGCTGTGAATGCATTGATCTGTGATGCACCAATGGCCACCACATAAACTTCAATTGAAGCTAATGATCTTCTTTTGAAAACTGCAGTGAAGTAAGACATTTAGGAGCAACGCAGCTGATGAAAACACCACAGGTAGACTTGCAGTCAAAATGATTGCAATGACACATTTCTAAGGATTTGAAGATGCAATGCATGCATACAAAAATAAGAGTGACAAACAAACTATTACATAAATCATAAAATAATTAAAAACATGTAGATGAGTTTGACACTGATTATATGATATAGGTGGTAAAAAAGCCCCTGTGTATGAGAAAACATCAGATGGGCCATAAGGATGTTCACCGTGTCTATGAGATACTGCCATAAATGTCAGCCAGGCTAAAAACTAAGAATTTATGTAGAGAACTGGGGAACTATTTCAGATGTTTCATGCTTCAAGGAAGAGGCTTCTTGCACCGAAAATGAGATGACTGCAGTATAAAGTAGCTGAGAACTGGTGATATTTCAATGAAACTGTAGTGGTTGGTGAAAACGTGATTTATGGTAGAAACTAAAGCTGGCACAGAGAAGAGACTTTGTGGTCCATCCCACCCTTTTCTGCCTATGCCACATACATATACATGAGTACACACACATGCAACTCACTTTTCATCATGGCCAAGGCTCACAAAATCCAAACCCCCACAGTTTCCCACATGCAGTAGGAAAGGTGATGGATTGGAAGGATTGAAGGAAGTTACAAAGAGGATTTTAAACACACAGTGCTTTATGTCCTAGTTTCCTCTTTGGGAAACACAGAAATTGTTCCATATAATAACTGCTGTGAAGACAAAAATGGACCTGATTTAAGCTCTTGCCTTCCAGATTCTAGAAACAACTGCTCCTGACAATTCAATCCTTTCCTTCAGACCTAAGCTGCCTCTGCCTTTCAGAACTAGTGATGGTCCCAACAGAGCTCTTTTATTCCTCTGACTGAGTGGCCCCTAATGTTATACTTGTTTACCAACCATTTTGAATGCCAAAACAGTGGCTTTTTTTTTCTATCTGAGTGGCTGTGCAACAAAATCCAAACAGAAATGAGCTCAAAATGCTTACTCAGATTTTTCTGAGTGGGATTATTTATTTATTTGTTTGATTGTTGTAAACTGCAGCAGAATTTCACCACTCACTTATCACCAAGGGGTGGCAGGACAGGCACACGCAGAAGAGCTGAATGGGAGCTCATGGAACAGGGAAGAAGGCAGGGAGAACTACGAGTTACTGCTAACTCACTTCAGTAATGACAGGACAGTGCTAGAGAAGTACCTCCATCTGTGCAGTAGGTGATTCCAGTTTAGTACTGCTAAACTGGAGATATAGGAAAGAAACAAGTGTACAGGACACATGCAGTGACAATGATGTTCCTGACCATTCCCTTGGCAGACAGCTCACCCTATTTTCCTGTGACAGTCATCCCCAAAAGGTACAATGATCATCTGGCTGTGAATACATTGTGGTACCAACCCGACAGGCAGGAAGAAACCCCCCAAAGCCAACTCAGTTTTGGTATAGCAAATACAATATCTCTGCAGGTAATTGGAGAAATGTGCCTTAAGAGTGATCGCTAGACTTACCTGGCAAAGCATCTCCCCCACCCTTGACACCTGTCTGCACATAAGTAAGATTTCACACAAAGACAGAAGTATCTGGAATGAAACCCCAGTCCTTCTCGAGACAATTTTCCCCTAAAATTCATCATGGAGAGCATTTCACTGTATATTTCTTTTGCTTGACAGTAGAAAATAATTTCTATCTGACAGTTTCACAAGTTTGCTAGAAATACAAATAAAAAAGATGTGAGAGGAAGGTGAGGCTGACACATCCTCTTTACAATAAAAACTATTTCTTGGTTGAATTTTTTTAGTCCAGTGCTTTTAGTAGGAAAAAAAAAACCACAAAAACAAACAAAAAAAACAGCTGAAAATAGTAATGGCTTAGACAAAAGAATATGTTACCTTTGAAGATGATAATTATTTCTCCATCTGGGTAAGACTTAACCCAGAGAGAAGGATGTGGTTATCATTTTCATCATCGCTATCCAAACATTAATGACAGATTAGTGGATTCACTGCCTGGCTTGTGAATTTTCATGATGATTTTTCCCAAGATGGAAAGTAGATTTGCACAAGGTGGAGTGATACCTGGGATGATGGATGAACTAGAGAGAGCAAAGTATGATCCAAAACAGAGCCAAAGCCATTGGTTTTAGAAAAGTTCTGAATGAGTCACATGCTTGATTTTGTAGTTCCCTGTGAAGAAAACTATTTATCCAAGCTGGGAAATTAATTCTGTGAGAGGAAGGGCAGCTTCAGCCCCTGCTGAGGACTGGGCCTCTTCTCCCAGTTATGGGGCAGAGCTGCCAGCTCCACATCCAACAGCTTGGCCGTGTGCTGTGACAGGTAGCAAAACCCATTTAGGAAGGAAAAATCCTGTTTTGCTCATACACAGCTCATACTGTCGCTCCTATACAGAGCTATGTATGCTCCATAAAATAATGTTAATTCTTAACATTACTAACAAAGGTAATCTCTTTTCAAATACATCATGCAAACAGGATGCTGGTTTGGGTCAGGTCAAACAGCATTTCACTGTTAGCCAGTGCTGCTTAGATACACACATGGGTATCCACTTAAATCCACTTTGGGGAAACAGAAAGAGGAAGAGGCAGTCACTTGTTTAAACAAAAGGAGAGCTTTACAATATTGGCTTTATCCCAGCTGGTGGCTGGTTGGAAGAAGCAATTAATTTAGCTGTCACACTGCAAACGTTCTCTTCTGATTTAATGAGACAGGCCTAGATTGTTAATTTATTAAAAAGCATTTGTTGAAGTTCTCCTCTATTAATTCATTAAACCAAAATCAATTGTTTATCATTAAAGAGAGGAGGTGATGCGCAGTAAGAGTGACAGGCACCACATCAGCTGAGTGCCTGACAAACCATCACAGCTAAAGCACCTTGGCAGCCAACAGCTCTTTCGAAAACAGCGACTTCAAGAAAGAAATGGAGCTTACTTGCAGGCGGGCTCTTAGTCCTGATGCTGCAGCTAAATCCAGAAGCAGTCTTGGGAGCCAGGGGGAGCAGGAGGCGTCAGCAGCAGCGCAACCCGGTGCTTGGAAATAAAGCCACCTGTGGGACTGTGATATACGGAACACCTTGCAGACAGGTTCGTTTGGTTTTTCAAGTTCTTACACACACCCCTTTTGATGACAGTGATAATATATAGTATAACACAGCCGAGGGAACGGGGGAGAAACATTCTCAAGTGCAGAAAGTTTACCTTTATCCTGAATTGTTTTCTTCTCCTCCTCTAAAAAGTGTTGATTTATGTAAGCCTGACTCTTGGACCACCTTAGGCAAACCCTGAGTGTTTAAGCACTTGAACTGAGGTGGCATTTTCACTCTCTCTTTTACAGCCTTAGTATTTAAGAATGGTTACTGCATTATATTCAGAGAACTCGAAGCCTAGAGAAGTGGCATTCTCACCACTTCTGACAAAGACCAGGAAAATGACTGGTGAAAATCATGGAGTAAAACACTGACAGCGTGGGAGAAAGGACAGTGCTCACGTGATGTCAAGTGACATCTCTGCTCTGTACATAGAATCATCAGGGCTGGAAAAGAGCACTAAGATCATCTAATCCAACCACCAACCCACTCCCAACATGCCTGCTGACCACATCCCTCCATGCCACATCTACACTGCTCTTGAACACTTCCAGGGATGGTGACCCTACCGCCTTCCTGGGCAGCAGTGCCACTGCATCTCCACTCCTTCTGAGAAGATGTTTTTCAAAACTGTTTTATATCTCACAGGGCCTGAGATCCCCCAGACCTGCAGGGCTGTAGCCCAGATACAACTGCCTTTACGTTGTTGCTGACTACCAAATTATGTGAATTTTAATGAGGATGATGTTTGGCATCATTAGAAGCAACAGATCAGAGACACCGGCAGTGGAGAGAATGAATTGGAAAATGAAATGAGCACATCTAATATAAAAGAACAGTTCTTAATATAAATAAGGAGGAGCTTTGGTCAGCCTAGATCAAAATATTTTTGTGCCCCAGAGCTCCACATTAATTAGTAGTCTCTGGAGGATGCCTGAGTAAATAGCACGAGTTAAAGACTTGCGCACGTATGACACCTCAGTTTTCCAAAGAGGTGCTGTTTCTAATGCTGAAGATACCTTGTCCTTTATTTGCTTAAGGGATACTTAGGAGTAAGGTTCTCCTGTCTTCAGAAATTCCACGGCCGCAATTGTCATTCAGGGAGGAGCGGGAGATATTAAATGAGGCAAACACAGAGCCATCTGCTTGTGGGATCCCTTTGACTTAGTCTTCTGCTATTATTTTAAGCCCTTGCTCCAAGCTTAGGCATTTGCTTGCCCAATTACTGCAGTGTCAGAGTGCGTCCACTCCTGTGCACATCTCACACTGCTGTGTGACCCTAAGGAGCAGAGACTGAAGCCAGGTGCTGCAGCGTGGTGTGGATACAGGAGCATTACCATCTCCCCAGTGCAGCAGGGCCATGCTCACGGCTTGTGGGGCTGTAATGGATCCACCCACAGGCACAATGCACCCGAGGCTCATCACCTCCTGCTACACAGGAACATTGCTCTGCACTTCTGAATCCCCAGGGCAGCACCAGCCTGTGCCATGTGCACTCATCTGCCTGAGCCTCAATGCTCAGCACATGAACAAAGGCTCTGCAGGTTTAAAGAAGATTGACTGGGCTCCTGAGAGTAGCAGGAAGAAGTTATTACTGGATTAGCCTGTGACATCACCTTTCACAATTTTTAATAAAAGTTCCACTCACAGAGCTTTGCAGGCTGATCAGAGAAGCATTGCTGACAAGTGCAAATGGACACTAGGGATTTCCACAGCGAGGTGGTTCTGATTCAAATGCAGCTCAGATTTCCACTGGCTACAATGAACTTCGTTCACAGTCTATTAAGGGGAGTTTGTCTCATATTCCCTCAGTTTATGGCCCATTATTATTTTTTATCTCATGTAATCATCTGAGTGACTGCAAAGAGACTTTGACTTGTACTATATGGCCCGGAGAGTGTGCTGGTGAAACCAGGTTAATAATACTTACTATAAATACTAAGTGAGGCTTTTTTTTCTTTCAGTTACAGCAATACAAACTCAAATAACTCCATTTCCTCTACTCTGAATGAATGAACACCAAAGAGCACCAGCAAGCTGCCCTGCCATAACAGAGGGTGCCATAAATATATTCCTGTGCAACATGGCCTAATTGTGTGCATCTTGGGTAACACATCTCCCAGGCACAGCCCATCCCAGTGAGCCCCACATGGCTTGTAGAAAAGGGAAATTTCCCTTCATTGGTTTTCCCTTTGGAGCACCAGTCAAAGTGTCAATGGAAGCATCAAGTACCTGTGGAAAGGCAGTATAAAGGCCCTGATCAGTGAGATCTCAGCATGTCTGAGACCATAATGTCCTCATGTTTTCTTCCAACCTGATACAAAACTAATCTGAGTGTCTTTTCCTACAGAGCACTATGTAAATGGGCAAGGTAAGAGGAAAGACCTCTAAGAAAAGAGGCAGCATTAAGGTTATATAAGAATATAACAGAGAATACACTAGAGAAAAAAAAAAAGCCCTCACATAACCAGTTTCTAAAATGAAAGATAAGTCCTAAGCATATATTTATAGTTAACACCCACAATGGATGAGATATCTTGGGACAGCTTGGAGGATTCTTTTCAAGGGGTAATACTTAGAGTACATGCAAATTGCTTTCTGCTTCCAGCTACAGCAGCAGAAAAACTGATTAACTATTATTTCTCTATTCAGAACTGACTGGCACCAAACAACTCAGTGTGTCACATCTTTATCACCGGATGTGTAGATCCTCCCCTCCAAGCAAGAATCCTTCAACTTTCCCTGGAATATGCAGAAATTTCTGGGACATCTATCTGGAAATATATTTGTTGGAAAAATACATTACAGTTAATAAAATGATGGACTGACTATGTGAATTAAACCATTTTTTCTTTCACAGATATCACTCCACAAATCCTGATATACTTCTGATGGACTGTAAAAGGAACAAACATCTGGAAGCTTAGTGACATGCACGAAATACATTCAACGAATATTGAATTACTGCCTCTTCAAGTGTGCGATCCCACTCTGTGCTGCCATCAGGGATGCCATGCTGAGCAACATTGCTCATGAAGTCTAGGCATTTAACCAGCCTGAAGTATTGCTGTGATGTGACTGTGTACAGAATTTCTTATGTACCTGGGCTAACATTTAGACCTTTGATATGGCAATGTATCTGTTCCATGTCTTTCACTGGGGAGGGCAGTTCACAGCAAGAGTTCTCCCAGACTTTTCCCAGCAAGAGAGATTCTTTCATTTCTGAACATACTTCATGCCTCAGTATCTTCCTGCAGTGATCCTGACAGTGATTCAGTAGGCCTACCCTCTGCAGCACCACAAAAAAACAGTGATCCAGGTAGACATACACAGACCATCTAATTGCTAATAGCATCACAGCTCTCAGCACCAACCAGAGGTAGGAGAAGGCAGTTTTTATTTAATGGGTTTTAAAGCTGTTGCAGAAATACTAAGTCAGGGCCTGAAGCAGTGATTGAGCACCTGGTGGGAAGGCAGGACCAACCCAGGGGTGCACAGGTGCATGCAGTGCACCTGAGTGACTGGACAGGGTGGAGCCAGGATCCATCCCTTCCCTGACCTCATTTAAGGATTGGCAGTGGAATTGGGTTGGTTTTCTTTTTTCTGGAGATCCTTGCCTCCTTGAAGCCTTCTAAGGGTGAGTGGATTTTTTCCTATGTTGCTATGTTCAAAGCTGTTGCAGCCTACAACTTTGCTTCTGTGCTGTTACTGCTATGTTTTCTATTGTATTATAGCATTACAGTAGCACTTTCCCTGGAATATGTAGAAGTTTCTGGGATGTGCATCTGGAAATTCTCTTATATCCTAGAGATTTTCTCTATCGAATGCAGTAGGGTTGTAGGACAATAGAAGTACTGACAGTTCTCCTTGGCATTAGTTGAGATTATCATAGTACGTTACATACTTGTATACTGTGCAGTTTTGGCCCAAAAAGATTTCTGTGAGGTCATAGTTGAGTGTTTTCAATATCAGAATAAAAACTGGTGGCAAAAGGAACATTGAGGAAAAGCCAGGACCGGAGCCTTGGTGGTGGAGGCTGGGTAGCACCTGGGCTTTTTGAGTTTGGCTCCAGCAATAGGTGTTTACATTTGTAGCTGTACATGGGTCAGAAAGGAGGCCCTTGTTCTTCATCCAGTTCAGAGGAATGATTTTTTTTACTTCTCTTTATCAAAGTCTGTCTTGCTGGATTCATTTTGGTGAAGAGGAGGCTTTGCGGATGTTTTAGTTGAAGCACAGGGATTTACCACCCTATGGGAGAATTTGTTGCTTTTTTTTCTGCTTGTTAGCCTCTACTGCTTGACAGAAAGGAAGCAGGCAAGGACTATCCACAGGTATTGGTCTCTTAGGTTGCAATCCAGCTTACTAGGATGATGAAACTTTTCTACTTTTTAGACCTCATTCTTATCCTGACTGCTTAACTACCTCTTGGTTTTAGATGCTATGAATGGGCAGCCCGTTCCATTTAACAACATAATGTTAATGTATTCTTCCTAAAGAATGCCGGATAGAGTGAGAGCTCTTTTCTCACATCCACCAAAGTAAGGGTCACAACACTTACTTAAAACTTTTAGTTGCTTTTATTAAGAGAAGAATAACCAAGGGTGTGTCTTTGAGCTTTAAAATATGATGGGAATTCCCCCTACAGACTTAACTTGGAGGAGTTAAGGAACAATGGCATAGATCAGAGACATCTTAGGGGTTGGAAAACAAAAGTAGCGATCAAATCAGTGCTATAAAAATAATCACCCTTTTAAAATACCTTTCACTTGTTAACAGGGTCCATAAAGCTTCTGCAAGGTGAGGGAAGAAAATATCTCTTTCTCTGAAAAGTCTCAGTGCTCAGTGTTCATGTGGAGGTCTGCACTGAAAGTGATCATGCCTCAGGATCTCAAATAATTTCTCATCTGGGAACTATTGCATGTGTATTCCCCATTGGATGCTCTCTGGAAAGTGTTTTAATCTTTAACTGTAGTAAGTAAGGAAGGTTGTTTTGAAGGCATGCTCATACACAGTAGATCCCTTTTCTTAACAAGTCTCTCTATGTCTTTGGACAATATATTCAATCGTTTTTAAGGTGGGGACAATTTTCCTTTCTTATTTACAAGAACCTAAAAGAATCTCATTCAAGAGAACTGTGCTTTAGGTATATATGAAAAGTTATACCTGTCTTCACACCTTGTAGAATCTGTGGCTTTGTTAGCTTAAGGTTTCTCCTTTATTGAAGGTCGTTGCCATAAGTATAGGGCTGCAAAGCAATCCTTATGCTTTGGCTCAGGGAATTATTGTAGCTTAATGAATTAGTGCATGCTGTTTGTAATCCCCTCAGCTAGACTGAATAAATGAACAGTGGGATACAGCATGGCTGACTCATAAGCAATGAGAAATGTGGGGCCTTTGGTCAGGGGGAGAGTGTCAGATTCTGCATCCTGGAATGAGTGGATGGAGCACAGGACTGAAAGGCAGTTCACCCTGCAGCAGGCTTGGCTAAATTCTTCTCTGAAAGCAGTTTTCTAGGGATGCTGGTGAACTTGGATTCCTCCAGCATGGTGTGTAAGGAAGGGTGATTCCCTAATTCCTACTGAAGCTAGGTGTTGCGCTGGGAGCCTGGCATTTTGATGGCTGGAAAATATAGTCATCAGAAACGAGGATTTTGGGTATCTTTTTAGTAACATCTGAGCTCTTCTCTTTTGGGCAGTGTGGTATCTGTATGATTTTTTTGGCAGTCACTTAGTGAAGTTTCTGAATGGAAGGTGCTTCATGATTAAATTATGAGTAATTTTTACAGGCAAGTACAAGGAAGCAAAACATGGCACAAAAGAGCCTTGTATAGGTCACATCTCTTATCCTGAATCTACCACAGCAGAACAAAGCAGGTGAAGGGCAGTAAATATACCTTGTGAAGGGGAAGCCCTGCAGAAAGCACCCAGATGATTCTCACAACACTTGGAATTAAGAGGGGATTTTTTTTTTCCCCGCAAGTAATCAGTTGATGCTAAGAGCCATAAGGTTCAACAGCACTTATTGCTGTCTTTCTTTGCATAATTTATCATGCTGCTGCAGCTGCTGAAGATGCCCCTTTAGCCTTGAGACAACCTCCTGTAGCAACAAATTCCACCAAAAGCCCCACTGTAGACATTGCTTCTTTTTAGGGGTCACAGCTGGTCATCCTCATTTCTAAGATACATCTTGATACATCCTATTAAAGTAGCAGCAGCGAAGCTGAGTCTTTTCCACACCTGAGTGTTTTCACACACTACTACTCATTGAAGCCAACCAAGGAATAGAGCCTTTAAAACAGCTCTTGTGGGTCAGACCCTGACCTTCTGCTGTTACCTCCAAGCATGGCAATCTGATGTAGCTATTATTTAGCCCACACGAAGAGCGTTTGCTCAGGTGTTGATCCTTCAGTGTCAGATCCTTCATTTTCTGTGACTGCTTTGCTCATGAGCATTCAGGTCCAGATACACAACCTGCAAAGCTAAAATCAGCTGCCATGGATGTGATTAGCCTTGTGCAGCCCTGGTGTGCAGGCTCCCTGCTCTCCTTGTGAGTCATGAGAAGCAGCTGGAAGAGCTGGAACAAAACTCCCAGCTGCACTATCACTCACAGCCTCAGGTTTAATCAGAAGGTCAATGTGGTTCTCAAGTGAGAAACTTTAGATTAAAATATAAACAAATGAATGAGAAACGGTGCCAAGCTTGGAGGGATTAGAGGATTCAATGAAAGATGAAACTTCAAAAACTGTTTGAGCCTGTTTCTTAATCCTTGAAACTCAAAGGCACATTAAAGTAACCTCTTGCTACACACCTGTGCACGTCTTTGTCACTGCCTGCAAAGGCAGCAGGCTTATATTTTTGCAAAGGTGGGCATCTCTCAACAAAATAGCTGTACACAGTTCCAGCTAAATGAATTCTTTCCTGGGTGAGAGAAGGGTAAATTCCTTTGATGCTAATCTAACCTTATGAAGGGTTGTTGGTGACCTGAGGCACAGGAATCATAAAAGTACTCGTGACAAATTTAGCTAGGAAATTTGGTTGTGAGAATGATTGAATCCTGCAAGATGCCATGCTGCTGTGGAGACATGTAGGTGGACAGGACTAACCAAGTAGCAAGTTGGGTTTCTGTAGATTTATAATCTTCACTGGTACACAGAAAAATATGCAGCAATCTTGATTGAAATCCTGCTTCTGCTCAAATGAGGTTTTCTAGGTGGTGGGTCACAGGAGAAGGGCTCTTTCCATGGGAGGAGTTTCTTCTGCCTAAACTGTTTTGCCAATAATATTACATGATGTTTTCATAGAGGAGAGCACTGCTTCAAAAGTCCTTTCAAGCTGTGGTCTGGAATATCAGAGGGGTGCAGAGGTCCCATGGGCCACAGCAAATTGTGTCTTGAAGCAGAGCCCAGGGACTAAAGGAAGCAGCTAGCAACAAGGACCTCTGCTTGACTTCCTGTCCTGCCTCGTATTTCTTTGGAGAAATATGTGCATCTGAACTTTTGTTTCAGTTCAGCCCTGAAAACAGGTGTAGCAGTGTGTCTTTCTGTACAGAAGTGCAGTGTGTTTCTGTCACTATTTGCAAGGACCACCTGATCCTCTTTTAGTGCTTCAGCGTGTTGAATGTCTCCTTCAAATGACCTTGTAAGCAATCGGTGCCACAGCCAGATGAAACTAACGCTTACTTAGGTGGCTTCCAGAAAGAAATGAAAACTTCTGTCTGTTGTTTTACAGGCACTTTGGGCAGAACAGAAAGCCTAATGCTGCTGATGTTGTTGGCTGGAGAAATGCTTTTGACATTTCAGGAATTAAGCTTGAAGGATTAGTGAACAAATGGTACATTGTTGTGTACAAAGAACAATCTTTAACCCTTCAGGCTTCCTGAAATGCTATGTGCCTTGTCTGGATGGTCAGTGAAGAGACTTTGGGGAAGGGGCATTTGGGCTTCCTTTCATTGTTACAAGTCTAAATTTACATTTGAACTTGGGGAAATAGAGGGGGGAAAACTGTGAATGTTATGTTAGCAAGTGCTGGAGGAAAGACTGCAGGATTGGGCAAGCTGCAGAGCTTTGTGTGCAGGACAGGGAGTGGATCAGAGGAAGTGTTAATGTGCTGAGTTTACATGCTCCACTTTACAATGGACAGGTGGGAATCTGGCTTTCTGGCCACTACTGCAACCAGAGAAACATCCTTGAAAGATTAGCACTGTGGTGCTGCTCAGGGTTTTGCAAATGCAGCTGTGAAGCCAGCCCTTGCCTTAGCTTAGGGGCTGGGCAGTGAATTTTGATGTTAAGCAAATCCTTTGTCTCTCTTTCGGTAGCATATTTCTGTTCTTGAACATAGTGTTAGTTTATCTTTTTGTTAAGAGTTCTAAACTAGAAGTTCTGCAGGTTTACTCTTTTTTTTTAAATTATTTTTTTTATTTTTTATTTTATCCCCCAGCATCAGACCAGGAACATATTCTACAATTGATTCCATATAAAACTACTTTAAATAAGTTGTTTTAAAATTGGTCAGTTGTTTTTCTCTTCCTGTTGTTTCTTCTCCATGAAGATACTTTGAAACTTTAATGAATTTAAGGGATTATTTTGCTGAGACTTGGCTGGACACTCTGTGAAATATAGCAAATGCTTACTGTCACACGCAGCTCCGAAGGAGATGAGGATAAGAAGTGAAGGTTGATAATCACAGTGTTTTAGGACTGAGAAATAATGCAGAAAATCAAATTAGCTCAATCTGTGAGGCACTGCTCGGTAATAAGGACATTGTCTTTAGAAATGGAGCCTGAGAACTGTTTTTGGTTAAAGAGGAGAGGGAGGATAGGAAAAGGATCAGGGGCTGTGGAACCATTCATGTGCAGACATAAGGAAGAAGAGAAAACAGTGACAGGAGACATAACAAGACCTGCCTGGAAACCCCAGAAACTGCAGGTCTGTCCCAGTGCTAGGTCAGTGTTTGCCAATAGCAATCACACATTTGGCCATCTCTAGTCCAATTAGTCACCAGGTTCGATCTGGTCTTGTCAGGTGTGATCTAGAAGGATCAGAATGCAACTATGTGACCACAGCATTGCAAAAAATATGGTGGCTGATGAACTGAAAGGTAGAGCAGGACAGATCGTTCTTGCTAGACTGAAAGTTGAACGTAGTTTTCTTACTGACTCTTTAGGATTAAGCTATAGTGATATAGGTCTATGTGAGAGCACTGGATTAGGAGTTTAACATGCTTCAGCATATACACATTAACTTAACCATTTCACTTCCATTTTCCTGGATAAGTAAAGATCAGTCAGGAAGCTGAACTGTGAGCTAGCAAATCTCATCTTACTTTCTGTAATTATTGCTGTATTTTTTGGCATGTAATGGCCTCGGCTAGGATCACAACATGGTACACACCTCCTGTGACTACTCCTATTAGTTTTCCATTCTGTTGACTTACAGGTCTCCAACTTTTAGCAAGGAAGTTTAGAAGGCATGTCCTTACTTTATATCCAGTTCCATTTACAACCTTGAAATATTTTCGGGTCTTAACATGCTCAGGCTGTACCAAGGCCAAGCCAGATAGTAATCGGTTGTCATGCTTTGAGAACATTTGCTTGTAATGTGTCTCTGTACGTTTCTGTGATGGAAGAGCTGCAAGTGAGATGCCTGGGGAGGGCAGACATGGGGAGCAAAGGGGAATTGATCTTGTGTGTGCATAGAAAATGAGCAAAGTGTCTATGTTGACTTTTGCTGTTGAAGTTTGTGGTGGTGTTTTCCAAGCTTCAACTTTGGCTCATCTCAGAGCCTGCCTGAGAACAGCATTAGTGGTCCTGTAGGTTAGACACAGCTTTTGGGATGAGGATACACCTGTCATCAGACAGTGCTTTTCCTGTGATCAGTAACGAAAGCTTTACAGACACAAGAACTATTCAACCTTCTTGCTTCCCTGTTTTATCATGTAATTCTTTGTGCTATTTCTTTTTCTCATATAAACCTGTGAACATTATCTCTTCGGGAGCCATCATTGTGTGGATTTCTAATAGTCATTTCAGTTTTCAAAGAGGAACAGTGCCTTTATTCATCTGGTTTGTCTGGAAGAACTCTTCAGTGCTAAAACTGATAGCAGTCCTCCCTCACCAAAGTATCTGATGAAGTAAATTTCAGAGTGTGATTTCCAGAAAAATTAAAACCATGGCTATATATAGCCATGCATCTATATATAGGAAGATAGGTAGCACTTGAATGTATCATCTCACACTGCAGTATTATTCCAGAAGGGATACAGAAGCAACCCATAGGTAAAGATATTTAGAGGAGAATGCTGAAAACCTCAGCGTAAACCATTTTTGTATAGTACAATTTGCTTGCATGGGTTAAACAAATCCTGCTAAGACTAACTTACAAAACAAGAATAAAAGATGGAGACTTTTCAATGGCAAACTACTTTTTGCTCACTTAAGCTCCTTTGAAGTATTCTAGAGCTCCAGGTGCTGCTGTGTACTTTTCAGTTTGAATATGTTTCCATTGGGTTTTAGGTTCAGGATATATACGTTTGCATTGAGTATGTCACAAAGCGGAACTCTGTTCTGGAATCTATTATGTATCTATATCAATCACTTACAAAGAGAATCAGTTGGCTGCCTGCAGTAACAATATCTAGGATATGTATGATTGTTTTGCAACCATCCTTCTTGTTAGCTCATTAGGAAAACAACAGAAGACAGCAATAAAACCCACAAACAAGACTAAAAACACAACTGAGGAAGGAATTGCATGTCATCAGTCACTGGGAAACCAAATTATCAAATTTATTTCAAGCAAAAGATGTCCAATAAAACATGTGGCTAGGAAGTAGTTCCTAGACCATAAGGTGGTTACACACAAATCTCACAGTCTTTGTAGTTTTTAGTCAGGACAGAGTTGATTTTTAACTTATGAAACTTTTTTGTGTGGCAGCAGAGTGGGGGGAAAAGAGGTTGTTTAAAGTCAAATTTCATAAATACAAACCAAAATGCAGGCTGAAACAATAAGCAGGCTGGGTTGATAAAATAGCTCCTGAGAGTCCATGCTTCCCTTAGTAGCGGGTCCAGGCCTAAGTTCATGACTCATGCTGGAAATTTCTCTGTAGAATTTGCAGTTGTTGTTTGGTGGACAAAGCAGAGACTACGTGGGCAGGCATATACTGCCTTCCCAAGCAGGTAGGTGCTGTCAGTGAGGAATGTGGCTTATGGGCTAAACCCCCTCTTTATGGCTCCTCTTTAAGAAGAAAGATCCAGGGGTTAGGAGATCTTTTTTTAAGATACTAGGCGTTGCATTTTCTGATAAGTGTTTGCATGCAGTGCTGGTGAGGAATCTGATAGGGCAGCATTTTTTTCCAACAGAATTTTCCCTTTTGTAAAAGAAAAATAATTTTAAAAATTGCAGTTCTTTTTGAAAAGACACTGACTACGTTGAACACGTATTACTGGAAATAGCATTCTTGATCAAATCATACTGTAAGGAACTGCTTGGTTCAAGTGTGAGAAGCTCAAAGCTAGGTGACAATATTGAGATAGATAAGCATTTCTTAAAGCAAACAATCATAGAATCATTAAGGTTGGAAAATACAGCTAAGATGATCAGCCATCAACATATCACCACAGTACCATTAAACCACATCCCTCAGTGCCACATCTACAGGTTTCTCAAACACCTTCTGGGGCAGAAAGTGTCTTGGATAGCACTGAAGTTATGGGACTATTCCATCCAATGAAGTGATTTTCATGTTCCATCAGTTAAAAGAATAAAGAACAGATTTTGATTCAGTAGTGAAGCAATAGTGCGAAAGAAACCTCCCTATGATGGACTGCAAGGCAGACTTCAAAAGAATGCAGGTATCTGTTGTGTGCACATTTGTTTCCTTGTGCAATTGAGCTATTGTGTAAGTGGTTCCCAGCATGGTAAACAGTTAAGGCAAGACAGTGAGATAGCTTGGCCAAGCATGTATTTATTTCAGCTGTTAATGCAGTTTTGATGACTGTATTTGCACAAAGATGTGATATTGTATGTCCAGTGTTGGATAACCTTAACATTTATCATCACATTCAACACTAAAAAGCAGCAGCAGTCATCAAAGACAAACATCATAAGCTCTGTATTTGCCCATAAATTTTCTGTGTGGCGTCTGTGACATTCCCAGAGGAATATTAATTGTCCCCTTCCAATCCTTAGCTATTTCCTGGTCTCTCTTGAATCTTGTATCTTATTTCATTAGCAAGGTGAGGAAAAGGGGAAAAAAAAAAACCCAAAAACCTTTACACAAACTTAAATAATTTCCCACTGAATTACATGATTCTTTGCTTGATTTCTTATGTGCTCCATTAGTGTGCAGCAGTGAGACACTGTTCAGATCAGATGGAAGAAAAGAATCTGAGACCCCACCAGCCAATTTTAACTGTATTTGATGTGGAAACAGCAGTTTGAACAACAATACAGGTTCTGTGGATGTGGTCAGGTGCGGATCTCTTGGTCTTGCTCCTTATAAAGACACTCCTTCTGATTTTCCCTTTTCAAGAAATTAATTGTTTTAACAAGCATGGCCCTTATGTGATGGGTTGCACAGACAGCATATGCCAAATGAGGCAGATCTGATCCTGTTGAAAAATAACTTGGGAGTGAAGAGCTGGAGACTATAGTATTCCTTCATCCTTTGCAAGAAGGTGATTGTGAAGATCAGAGCCGCTGCTTTCGGTTTGGGCTTATTCTCCACCAGATGGTGCTCTTCCCCTTGTCCTGAGGTTGTTTTCGTTCAGCCTCCGTCAATAAATAACCTCGGTGCGCTGCCCCTCTGAATCTCTTCGCCTGTCTCTTCCGCACTGCTGTCCCCCCGTATGCACCGTGCTGAGTGGCCGTCCTTAGTTCTGCTTTTGCAGTCCGACCTGCAGCTGTGCATGGCTGCCTTACAGGAAGTCTGGAGGCTGGAATTTCTTCAAAACCTTATGCCTCATTGCGAAATTACAGTATTGCAACTGAGTCTGATCACGTTGCGTCAATACCTCCCAATTCTTTCTTACTGCCATATGCGTTTACCTTTACAGCACTGCCTGAGACAAGCAAACTGAGAAACGAGGTGTTTCCACACACCTGCACGACTGTTAGAGGTCATGATGTATAATCTGAGCATAGGACGGTGACCTGTGATGGAATGCGTTAGCTCTTTGGAAATCACTTGTTGGTTTCTCCAGACTAGGTCTAGATTGCTGTAAACAAGTGGATGACATACTATATTAAAAACAAAAGCTGAATCACACAGGAAACCCATCTGATTTTAGTGTCTGTTTTCCCGTGATATCCAAAGCACTTGCTGCCTTGGCGTTGGCAGTGCTGTGGGCACTGGCAGCTCAATCACCTGCTGACGGCAAGCACTGACCTCATGCTGCCCATGGTTTTGGTCCTGCGCTTCCCAGAGACAGGGAGCTCTGGCAGCTCCTGCTTCTATCTATTGCCAGGAAGAAAGCCAGCAAAGGAAGTTGTTAAGACCTTGCTATCTCTATAAGAAGCTATAAAAAGTTAACAACATCCCATGACACTTACTCTCATGTTAGATGTATGGAATCATATTGCTCTGAAAAGTAAAGCAACAGATCTGCAAGGAAGCTGACTGAGCCTGGCACCTGACAAGCCTCAAGAGCACTGGAACATGTTAAGACCATGGAGCCAGCCACAATCCTGTCTTTCAGCTGTGAGCATCCTCAGCCCACCTATTGCCCTCCATAGCCCTCAGCCTCTTCCTTCTTTGTTAAGCTCATGTTAAGAAAACTCATGAAATAACAACGAATATATTTTTCTCCAAGGTTTTTTTCCACTATCTCTTTCTCTCTGTATGTATTTAACTGCAATCAGACTTCAGCCTACCTCCAGCCACCTGCAATAGTGTATTATTGGGGGTGTTAAAGAGATGCACCTGCTAAGTGGCTCAATGATTAACCCAGTGTCAGGAAGGGATGGGTGTAGGTTCAAACACTTTATTTAAATAGATGGTGGGCAGGGAAACTCTGTTTCCTAAAGGACTCACGTGCTTTGCTTTGCTAGCATGACCAAGCTGAGAGGGAGGCAGGTAAGAGATTGTAGCTATAGAATTAGGCTTTTTTTTTTTTTTTTTTTTTTTTTCCTGGGAGTTCTTCATAAGGCTGAGAATTATTACTCCCCTGTTCACCTCATGAAGCAAAACAGACACTTGCCCATGGCAGACAGTGAGTCAGTGGCAATGTTCAATAGGTATGCCTTGGATTCAGGTTGCAACTTTACAGTGCTAGTTTGGCATTCTGTACCAACACTAAAATTCAGAAGGGGAAAAAAAACCATGATGAGACCAAATGATTCTAACAGACCAAAGATATATAACCAAATCCTATCTTCTATCATTTTTATTATTCAGACGACACTGGAAATTTAATTTGGTTACAAAAGTTTTTTATCCTGCTTATTTTCGTCTTTGATATACCACTGAGCCCTACAAACAGCTCCTCCACAGATTGTCTGTGTGCAGGAATGGCAGACAGTTGCATGGATCTTGAAAGACATCCTGTTCTTAATATCCTTTGAAGCTTTAGAGATGCATCAATTTGTTATCTGAGATACTGTTATTCAAATGCCTGGCTGCTATAATTTTCAATTACAAATCCATTCCATAGGGAAAAAGAAGAAAAAATACATACTCTCATAGCTCTTAATATGCTGGTAGAGCCATTGCATCTTTGTGCCAAGGATTCTTAAAATGTTAATGGCAGAAAATTCAGTGGCTTAAGATCAGCCTGTTAGTATGGATTGAAAAGACAATTTCATTTTGGTTTTTTCCTACCTCTAAAAATTTGTCTTTCTATTAGAGCCAAGCTGTTGGTGTGGACTTTTCATTAGTTTCTCTCCAGCTACCTTGCAAGTAGCATGCTTTTATAAATGAAGGAAAATTATTGGAAGGGTTTAAGCATTCATTTGATCCACTAGCTAAGAGGAAAGACTTCAGAGTACTTGTGGCTAAATTGCTTCATTCTCTCTCATTCAGAGCTGCTTGGCTCAGCCCACACTGGGGATGATTTCTGGGAGGTGACACAACAGTACTTTGGAGTGTGAAAATTGATTTGGAAACAGAATTCTGATGAGGATGAGACAGTGGGGCTGTGGGAAATGCTTACTCATGATGCAGAAATGCAAATAGCTAATAAATTATGAGTGCAGGAGAATTAATCCAGCAAAGAATGCTTTTTATCTTGTCAAGAGAGACTAACAGTTTGAAACTGTGCTGCCTGGTGACAAGCTTAGGGTAATAGGCATGAACTAGAATGCATGAAGTTCCACCCAAACATGAGAAAAAACTTTACTGTGAGGCTGGCAGAGCACTGGAACAAGCTGCTCAGAAAGGCTGTGGGGTCTCCTTCCCTGGAGATATTCAAAACCTACTTGGATGCTTTCCTGTGTGATCTACTGTAGGGAACCTGCTTTAGCTGGGAGTTGGACTAGGTGGTCTCTGGTCAATTCCAAGCCCCCATGATTCTGTGATTTTCTGTTTTCCTTAGACATCTTAATTACGGGTGGATCCAGATAGGCTAGCACACAAAATGACAGCAAGCTCCTATGACAGTTTCTTTTGAGACCTAAGAAAGGAATAGCTTTCTTGTTATTGACCTCAGGCGTGGTCAGTTAAAAGCAAAGATAACATTAAGGTTTGGGAGGGATACAGAGAACCTGTCTCCTCCCTGCACCAGCTAACTGGGACAGGGGAGGGTATTTGCCTGGCTAGGGCTTCTGCAGTTGTTTAGGACTTTTGAGTTTCAGCAATAACACCAGCAATCGTTAATGGGCCAAAAGTTACTGCTCACTTAATACAATGAAGGTAACTGCAGTGGCAAAGGGAGTGGCAGGTTGATCTGATGTCTTACTTCTATATCAGCTACAAAAGCTGGAGCTCAGGTGAGGTGAGGCAGGGCCCTTGGAGCAAGGAGCAATCTGTCTCCCAAAGGTTATCCGGGGACTGCTGTGACTCAGTTTATCAGAGCCAGAGTGACAAAACAAGAACAAAGCTTCCAGACAGCCGCCAGTTGCACAGCTTAGATGGGTGCTGCTCCCAGCAGGGTTCTGATCAGGGCAGTATTGGTCACCAGGATACTGCTGTCTGCTGGTCTTGAAGTTGTTGGCACATGCCCTCTGCATTTAGATTTGGGTACTGGGTATTAGAGGAGACTTACCACCCCCTCTCCCCCCCACCCTTTTCTTCTCTCCCTGAAATGCTATAGTGAATGCTCAGTTTAATTCCCAAGGATAATGCAAGGTCTCATCCACCACTGAATTCCCGAGGAAAGGGAGGGCAGAGGAGGACTTTGTGCTGGCAGTGACACTGCCCCTTGGCACCTGCTGAGACTGCTGTGGCTGATGCACCCTTCTCAGAGGCTGTGAATGTTTCCTGGGGAAATGTATCTAGCTGAAGGTCTTTTCAGCCACATCCCTTTTTCTCTCTAGGGCATAAGAAGAACAAAACTGTACAGTACAGGTCCTGAATATTAGCGAAACAGTGATGAGTTTCTCTCTGTGCTTTTCTCAAGGGAACCTGCAAGAATGATTCAAAGGGCTTTGGGAATGTATTTTTTAATAACACCCCTGGACTGTACTTGCTGGTCTTTGTGTTTGGCTTGACATTTTGTTTACTATAGTGTTTGTGAAATAGGGACAAGCCATAAACATCCATCCAGCTGCACCTCTGCAATGACATGCTCTGACATGCACGAGTACTTTCAGTGGAAGTGTTCCTGCAGCCATCTTGAGAGATCTTTGTGGGTTTTCAAGTCATCCAGTTACAGAGAAAAACAACCATAACATGTTACTGAGGTCACAGGATGAATAAGGCATTATGAATAGTTGTGCTGGAAACAAAAGCTTTGGTGAATACTTGGTGAGAAATGTGGGGGTTGACTAAAGTTTGTAGACCAGTTCAAAATAATGAAGCACTGGGAAAAATGTTAGCTTGTGGGTAATGTCCAAGTGAAAAGAGTTTATGAATAAACAGTTCGATGTGAGGACCTCACCAGCCCTTATTTTCCATCTGAGCTGTGAATTAGTATGTCACCCTCTTGAAGGTAAATTATTAAGTAAAGAATTTAGAGCAGAGAGAAAAAAAAATAAAAATAAAAAAAATCAATATGTCAGGTTTACCCTGTGTTCCAGAGATGTGAGTAATTACTTTGTGTTGCTGTAGAAACAGATGGCTCAATCTGTTCAACTTACAGTTCTCACCAGCGGTGTCAGGTCTTCTAAGCAGATCATAAATAAATGAGATTGTATCTTCTTTGCATCAGAAACTTTGCCTACAGATAGAATACCTTTCTTTTCTATGCTCTTTAAAAGAGGGCAGATACTAACATGCCCACATCACAACTTGCTCATTTGCGACAAGGCTTTGCTCCACATTGTGTCTTACTGTTGATTCACAACTTCCTTCTCAATTAGCTGGGACTTTATGTGAAAGTTTCTATCAGATGCGTATTTATAAGCTTTTCTCAAATACAGACTGTAAACATCTGTAGAATCTCAGAAATGACAATGTGTTTTACAGGTCTGGACCTGAAACATGGCTGTTGTACTGCTTACCTACACTGTATCAGAAAGACTGTGTTGGGAAGAGAAATTTTCCCTTAGATTAACCACATAGTCTGAAATACACAATCATGCAAGCTAAGTATCATCTCTGCAAGCATCGGTCCATGCATGCTTTTCCCTGATGTGATGGTAGAAGTATACTGGCATAGAATGATAGCACGATTGATCCGAATATTTACTTTTCTCGGTGCTGTGAAATTGTAGCACACTGTGTTTTCCTCCCTCTGAGACAGATATTCAGGTTTTGAACTGGGTTGTTATTTATTTGACTGCATCCCACTTCAAGTCCACACTGGTCTTCTGGTCACTCTTTTCTTCCACAAAACAGAGAGACTTGTCACCTGTTAGGAAATGTCCTGGCAGAAAGGAGAACCGGGCTGGTAACAGTGATCAGCTGAAGGGATGAATGCTCTCATTACACAAAAGTGCATGCTTAGCAATTAAAATATTCAAAAATAACATTGTAGTTGTTTTTATGCTTTATGTACAGTATTAAAAATAAAATAGTCTACCACAGGTAATTTATGAAAGCAGGTAATAATGAGTTCATTATTGCATAGCAAGCCAACGTTGCAGTCGTGGTTATAGGCCTAGCCAAGGTCTTTGATCTTCTGGTTAATTAATGTATAAATGAAAAGACCTTGGCTTTCATCTCGCATCCATCGGCTAATTATCTCAGTAACTGGTCTCACTCAGATCTCAGTCAGTTCTTATTCAAGGACTTACCCTTTCATTTTCCATCCTCTATACAGGCAGTGAGTCACCAGAGTCATGATTTATTGTCCGTCCTTGTAAGAGATTTGTTATTTGCACAGCTCTGTCCAAGGGACTCATCTGCTTTATAGAACTTCCAGTTGAAACTATTTAAAATATGAAGTGATGTCTCTATTTATGGAGACACCACTGAAGTTAGCAGGAGCTGATTTTGAATAGGAAAGTGTAGATCTTAAGGGTTCAGCCAATCACAGAGCTGACCTGTGTATCATGAGAGTAGTACTGCACAGTGCTCTGTTGTCTTCCTATGCTGCCATACCGTCACAGCATGAAAGCCATGAGTGTGAATAAGATAAGATTCTGTGTTAAGAGGGCATCTGAAAAAGCAATGAAGTTGAACTTTGAGGTCTGACAGTATAGATGTTGGAGTTCTGTCAGAAGTGCACAGCAAATAATTTCCTCTTGCAAAAGTTTGCATCAGTTGGAAGCTTCCAATTTGCTGTAGGATCTCAACAAAATAATGTGGTGTTGTTTGGGTTCATTTCCAAATGTTGCAGATGGCCAGTTCTATTCAGTTCGTTTTTAGTCAAAATAGAATGTATGTAATACATATGTATTTATACTTTTTTGCATATCATCATTAATTAAATCCAATCTAGATTATGTTTTTAAAATGTGTATTTTGTTTTATATGTACACTGTGGTTTTTACCTTGCATCTCAAAAAAAGATTGTCCTCAAAGGAGGCCTATACAGATGATTGCAAGACTCTCACCCTCTTTCTCCCTCCTTCTCTTCATCTTTTTCATTCTATTTGTAATAATAATAATTCAATCTCAACTAGAAGAATTAAGTTCTTGATGTGGAACTTGCAGGCCAAAAATGTTATGTTAGGACACTAAGACATACATCCCATGGCTTTTATTTTTGTAAACAAAATACATTTCTTGGATAATTATGTTCCAAAATAGTCCTGGAAATACATTTGTTAGAAACTGTTATAGTCATGTTCTTGTCATAAGATGATGAATGCTCGGAATGGCAATGCTGCTGAGCTGCCTGAAAGTTTCAGTACTAATCTTTTTCACTACATCTTTCAGTGATCAGTGCTGATGCTGAGAGCAAGAATGGTTCTATGCAGATCTGTTACATGGGGGGTGTGGGGGGGGAATAGGTAAAGGTGATATTTAGCAGTTGTTTTACGGATGCACTTCTGTTATTTTCTGTTATTTTTCTCCTATTCACAGTTGCACAGGAATAGGTTGCAGCTTTCTTTTAACTTGCATCCTTATGGACAGTGGGTTTCAAGATGCCTCAGTTCCCCTACATTTAGCATTATCAGAGATATGGGTATGGATGTGATATATAGTTTGAAGATAAAAGTGACTCCAAGTAGTGTTGTAAAAGAAATACGATAGTGGATTACATTCTGAGCATTTGGATGAACATGAGCAGGGTAAAACTGTGTTAAATGAATGGGATAAACTTATTTCCAGATTATAATAAATGACTGAATACTCTCACAAACGACGAGGTACAAGTACTACCTTTGTGAATGCTTGACACTACATAATAGGCTAGTTACAATGGTAGTTTTAATTGTTTCAATTCATTAAATATATCTGATTGATCAAGGAACTGATTTAGATGGTTAAGCACAACCCTAGAACCTGTATTAGTGCAGTCTGATCTCTTAGCAGATACTGTTTTCAGAAGGAGGTTGGACTAGGGTCTTCGTAAGGTCCCTTCCAGCTTGAATTATTGTATGAAATAAATACATGCAGCGGTACAAAAGAAACATAGAAAATGACTGCATATTTTACAATCCATAAGTTGAAAAATCCAGTGTTTTCCCATTTTTTTTCACTCTTCTCTCTCTTCATCTTCTCTCCTTTTCCTTTCTCTTCATAAATATGGGGGATTTTAACAAAATTTCTCATGCTAGCTGTGTTATGACCCAAGAATATGCTTGTGCACTTTGTCCTCATTCAACAGTGTAAGCATATTATGCCAGTGACCATTCTGAATAGTTCAAGACCAATAGCCAAGTGATGTAGGTGGTAGTAATAAACAGACAATTCAGTTTAGTTGCAACAGTGCAATCTCCTAATACAGGAATCCTCATAAAGACCAGGTCCATACTTTCTTCTGGCTGTGGCTGCTCCATAGGTGTTTCTCTCAGGTACGTTCTCGAGGCATTTCTGTATGTGTGTAAATGCATGGTGAGGCCATCTGCCTGCTATATCACCCAGTTCAGTCTTTTTGGAGGATGTGTTCCCACTACTAGTGTGATTCCAGCACACATCTGCCTGTTAATATGTCCTTGCACTTACACAGATCTATTTTCAAACAAAATAGACTTGTTGAGTGTTCCTGTTGAAACTGTGTGTCAGTAGAAGGACTGGCCACAGGGCATGAGACCAGTGGTGGAGATTCCTGAAGAACAGAACTGCAGCTCCAAGGCTTTTGCTAGCTTACTAGAAGAAAAGGGAGCAGCTTAAGGAGGGACTCACTCCTTTGAAATTCAGGGCAGTGTTGCTGTGGGTCACTGAGTCTAGTTTGCAAGCCACAGAATGAGAATGAGTCCTACTAAAGTCACTCCAATTTTTCTCATTCTTTCCTCCCACAGATGCACCATGCCAGCTGCTAAAAGCCATTTCAGAAAGGGTATGAGAGAAACCTGGGAGAAGGTTTTTCTTTTTAAATAAATCAAGCAATTAATTCTGAGTAATGTAATGTAGTAACCCTGCACAGGGATGATGAAGTGCCTGCTTCATGCCAGTGTGCCTTAATGTACTACCTGGGATTCTGTTCACATGGTCATTGTTGAGGATCCATCAGCCTGGTTGGTAAAGGGCAGTGCAGCTCTTCAGTGCTTGCTGGCTAAATAGCTACATACCTGAATTAAATGGGCCTTTCTCCAGGCAAAAAGAATGTACGTGTACTTTCAGCTGAGATCATGCTATATGTCAAAATGACTTGCCAGATCTAAGCATTAGAAAAGTGAGATAGTCATATAGTGAAAGGTGTCTGGGTTATATTATAGCTTTCATACATGGGCAGCCCATTTCAAAGACTAATGCAGCAGAACCCTAAGGACAAAGGCTGAACTTGGGGCATAGAAGGATATAGCACGTATATCTATTGAAAGTTTCATGTTTCTTTTTAACTGCTTGCAAAGTTGAAGTTTAGTAAGGAATGGGTGTACTGTTTTAATTTCATTATACAAACAAATAAAAGTACTTGCAGTTCTATGGAATTTTAACACAGTTAATCATAAACCTGATATTTGCATCTCACGGGCATTGAGCACTGTGTAGATACTGGAGTTGGGATAAACTGGTTTGTAAAGGTTTGCCTGCTGTCGCTGTGTTCAAGGGTTAACCCTCACTTCTCCCATCGATGCTGGCAAAGGAAATCCTGCCATGACCGCAAGATAGGAGGATAGCCTACTAACTGCACATGTCATGCTGCCTTGCACGTGTAGCTGCCTGCTTTGAGATGTCCCCAGAAGATCTGCCATATATGATTTCTAAGGCCAACCTGAACAACAGTGACTTGGACTTTTCACATCCTTTGTAACTATGCAGGTCTTAGCCCCCTTCATTCAGTACTGTTTAGCTATTTCAGTCTTGCCCCGTGGCAGACATACCCACTCCCTGTCTGTACAGGCTGAAATCTTGGAGGCCTCTAATAGCTCTTCTTAAACAGATGAATGTTAGCAATCTGAATGCACTCAGCTCACATTTATGCACCAGGACAGACATATACATAATGAGTTTGTTACTTTATCCCCTCCTCAGTCATTCAGTCATGTAATGCTCACCCACACGCATTCAAGCATTCATGAAAATGCACTTATACAGAATATTATTACTCCTCAATGTCATGAAGTGTAGTAGTTTGGTCACCCACGTATTCATGCTGCTATGGGTCTCTGGGCGTATTCCTAGTTGAGCAACTCAAGGGAGCAGCACTGGTGCCATAAACTCTTCATAACTAATCAAATCCATAGTCTCTCAGTCAGACACCTGGCATCCCAGGCAGTCTGCTCTCTATTCTGCTGGGGCCTGCATTGTGCTGACTGTCCTTGAAGTACTTTTGCTCAAAGAATGTGCGTGGATTTTTTTGTCTAGGGATGTCCTTGACTCCTTGTCTCTATTTCATTTAGTCACTCCATGCAGCTTTTAAGGGTGGCTGCCTTGAAAAATAGTTGATTGTGGTATGAACAACTTAAATGTTCAAGTAAGTGTTGCTGCTATCACTTTTCATTCCTACGTTGTATATTTCTTTGTCTTTTCTAATGGCAGATAACTGCTCCTTTGGTGGCCTGTTGTGCTTTTTAATCTTCTGCTTTTCCAGACCATAAAGAAACAACATGTGCTACTTTCAGGTCTCTACTGGAGATTATCTCAGGTCAAATTCTCTCTTCTGAACAGCTTTTGATGTTGGGAATATTCAAACCCTATGTATTCTTCAAGGATTTACTAAGAGCATTCCTTATGAAATCTAGCTTCTTTAAATTGGGAAGTTTCACTCAAAAAGGAATAGGATTAGAATTGAAATGCTGCAGGTACGATGCTCTTTTCATTTGTAGATTTCCTAAGAGGTCTGACATATATACTGTATATGAAATGCCATCCTCAAATACTGTGAGGTAGAGTCATTGATGAGGGCCTATGCGCAAGAATGAATTTGAATTCTGTCCAACCATTCTACAGTGCTTATCCCTACTTTTTCTTCTCTATAGTTTAATAACAAGGTGTCTGATGCAAGATCTCTTTCAGAGCTCTCTAATTGTGCTCTACATCCAACGTTAGAGAAATCAATGGCTCTGACTACAGAGTTACCAATGGGTCCTAGAGCAAGCATCCTTTTGCATTCACCAGATCTGGGGAGAGTGAGGTACAACACTCATAGACTTTGCCTCTTCTGGCCCTTGTGGTTTTACCAGGTTGCAGGTTGTGAATGTACTAGGAAAAGTACCTGTGCCCAACTAAAAGTTTATCTTGCTATATTTGTACTCTTTATCTTCGTGCTTGCATTTGTGGAAAGATTGTTTTTTTGTTCTTAAAGTCAAAAGTTTGGTTTGTTTTGGTCCCAACACGATCAAAGTATTTGCTAAGAGACTGAAACCACAACAGGTAGCAGAGACCAATTAGGTCCTTTTGCTGTGCCTGTTGTTTCTTAACATTTGCTATTGCATAAAGTTGTGATGCCTTTTCTCTGAGAAAGCATTCCACAGTCTAGGCTCATAATAATCCCCATTTGGGCTTAGAAATTCTTAATGACAAAACACTCAATCAACGATTTCTCATCCCCTTTGATGCATATAGCCCTCTGATATGAATAAATGATTATATACATTCATCATTTCCTACAGAAACACCACTGAAAAGGGGACTTTATGTAACAGATAAAGAGATGTTTTCTGGCTCCTGAACAGGCAGTGCACAGAGCTACATTCAGAAATACTGTTGGATTTATACTGTTAAATTCTCACAGAAATTTATGGGACTGCATGGGTTCATATGGATGAAAAACACAGCTTTCAGGTCTTGCAAATAGTTTCTTGACAGTTGATCCTGGTGACTCCTTACAATTTTTATTTATTTATTTATTTATTTTTCCAAGTGAAAAGCAGAACAAATCAGCTGCTGCACTGGACTGAACCTCAGTGGTACATGTTTTCATTTGCCACAGCTATTGCTTATTATTTCAGATCCGTCTCTCTGCATTTCTCATACCTGTATATTCCCACCAGTGTGAGCAACAATGGAAGCTCTTGCACAAAGGAGTGGCTGGATGCCACTGTGCTGTTACACTGAGTTGGTTTGACCTGCACACTAAGGAGAATGAAACAAATACATAATTAATAATAAGCCCACATTCTCTCTTGGATTTACCTTTTTATTTCAGTGTTCAATTAAGTTATTCTAGTTGCCCTGCTGGTTCATTTTAGCCCTTTACTCCTCTTATCTTTTCCACGGAAAACTTAACGTGTTATCTGTAGTTTTATTTGGTTTCTACTCTATCCTCAGCTCAGGTTTCTATGGTTTTATCCCTGAATATTTCTTGCAGATCATGGGCAGAATTGCAGTGATCCTTGCAAAGATTCTTGCATGTTTTTCCTGCAGATTGTTTAAGTAAGAAATAACTGCTGGATTCAGCCTTGTCTTCACCTTTGGACTTGCACAATAAGATAAACTACTGTGGATTTTCTGAGAAAATGTCTATTCCTCAGTTCTTTTCTGTGAATAAGGGACCAAAGACTCCAGACAGAAGCTCTGTACCAGCAGGAGAAAAAAACAGGGCTTAGGTGGTACCTCTGGCTGGCAATTGACTTTGCTGGGAGGAACTTGAGGGGGTTTGCTTTTATCACTTTTTTTTTTCATTGGAGTGTACAGCACCCTTTCCAAGGCTTGGTTTTGGAGGACTTCCCATCATGAGAGCTTTCAAAACCGAAGAGCTTTGTTACTCAGCTACTTCTAGTTTATCAATTCCAGTTAACTGCATGTTGTTGGTCTGACAGAAGGGGGATTGTGAGGAAGAATTATTAATGAATGTAGCTGTGTAGGTTTAGAGACTGAACTTTCCTAGAATCATACACAAAGCTGATACTCTGAGGCCATTGCCTAGCTGCTCGCTGTTACTACCTTATAATTCATCCAAATGGTGACCAACAGAGCTGTAATGACTTTAGCTTTAGGTTGAATATGTTTGGAAAAATCCGGACAAAATGCTTATGCTGTTTTCTAGACCGATGTCACTGTTTGTTTATACACAGAAAAGGTTCTCCTTTCCTGGGAGAAAGGTAATTTGATGTATGAAACTGCTGAGCACTAAAATCTGAAACACAAGTGAATGGGAGAGAGCTTTCAGTACTACACCTAGCTATTGAATACCAAGTGCTCTAAATACACATTCTTAGGCATCTCAGAATGGATTCCTTGAATTATTAAACAGCTTTACCTTGTTCTTTTTTAGAATTCCCCATTAAAATAAGGATAATAAATTATTATGTTCTTACTTTACTAGGGCAGAGTAAAGATAAATAAGTGTTTTGGTGTTAATACTGCAGTGTTAGTGCTAATGCATTAGTATAATGTAATACACTGCTGTACATGCATTAAATGTGTATTTATATTATGAATAAATGTATTACTATAATACCTCAAATACCATGAGGATTAACACTATAAGAAAACTCATGAGGAAATGAATACAAGTTTTGAGAGCAACTTTGATTCATGTGCAGCAAACAGAGCTGAGGGCCACTCCCTGAATACATAATATTGGTTAGCTTAGCTTCAAATGAGTACCATTTTGTCTCTGCCTTAAGTACAGTACTGCTCAACTGTCACAATGTTAATAAGTCCTTCAACTTCTGTTTCTTCTGTATGCATTCTGCATTATTTATTTTAAATGTGAAGTGAAAGAGATGTTGTTTCAGCACTGTGAGTTAAACCCAGGAACTGTTGTCCAGCTCAGACCTCTGCCCAATGAACTTGGCTGTTGGGCCAAATAGGGTACTCACTGGAAAATGTCTTTACAGAAGCGTGGATGTGAACAGGAACACAGCCTTTGTTAGCTGTGTGTGTGTAAATGTGTGTGTGTATGTATATATATATATATGTATATATATATATATATATGCTATTAAGGATGAAAATTATCCAAATATAGTTCCCATGATGGGAAATCTCAATTTATCTAAACAGCTAAGGGAGAGTATTTAGGAACCTGTAAAGAAGAAACTGTATTGCAAGCTTAGGTAGTATGCAACTGTAGTAATAGGTGGCTTGCCTGTAACATCAAACTTGTTTAGAAATAGCTTCAGTTCTGCTCCTCGTGATTTCTCTATAGTTTTTGCAGAAATTGTATTATTTTTACAGCAAATTTTATGAATCACTTCTGATTTTGCTGTGGAAGATTTGAAGACACATTATTCACTGAATTCTGATTTGCGGACACGTCTAACCTACGTATCAGCTTCTAACACTCCATTTGTTATTCCACTGGAATTTAACAAGCGAAGCATAGAATGTCACTGGAAAAGTAGAAATTATCATACTTTTGTTCTCTGTTTTCATCAGGTGTCAGACGCCAATTTAGGAATCTAGACAGATTTAGATAATTTCCTCCATGCCTGATGGTTGCAATTAAATTAATTCTGAGAATCTGTACTGACACTACAACCATGCTGTGAATGTGTCCTCGTAGCTCCTAATTAGAGAGGTTTTCATGTTTCCTCTGCCACCTAGAATGTTGTGGGGACCAAAATCATGCTAATTTTGTGGTTCTGTTGCTGCAGAAGAATATGAAGAGGGAAAGGTCTGCCTGTCTCCAAAAGCCACCTGTAATACTCTCTGTGCTGAACCACATGTAAGTGTCAATAAGCATAATCAGGAGCATGGGGGCAGCATAGCTGGCCTGGTAGGGCAGTAAATTTAAGAAGCCACCACCCTGTGTGGCACCCTGCCTTTGAAAATAGAACACTACTAAATAATGCATGCTGGTATGCCGGCCAAGTTAGCCTCACCTTGCCCAGACCTGTTGGTACAATGTGCTTTTTTGTCTGTCTGGAAGTATTCTGGGCCTTAGCAACCAGAGCTGTCTCTGCCCTTGGGAGCTGAGACAGAAAAGGCTTGCAGCCACACACACAGAAAGTGACATACCAGTCTAAGTACCGTATTTGAATCTAAGTTCTGCCACTTTTGCTTGTGCCCTTACTTAGAGAAGGAAAAACCTGGTATCTGTAGCTATGTTGAGATCCTGTGGTCATATCTTCTGTGATACTGCTGCAGCTTGTGGTGAGACATTCATCTTCCGCGTTTACTCGGTGGGGTGGTGTAAGATATGGTGGGTTCCTTGTTAAAGGTGTCATTCCAGGGAAGGGATTGCTCTTTATTACTTTCTTATTCTTTGCTTGCTTCTTAACTTTTTCCTGTTCTCCTGCTGTGGATTGATCACTCATATGATGATACGATGATAAGACATTATTTAATGATGAAAGCTTTAGTATGAATGCTCACTCATGGGATGAACTGGTATGCAAATACTTAGACTCAGTGACATGAATGCTTAGAGAAACCTCACAGATACTTGACCTACTTGTGAAGACTTCTGAACAGTTGCCTAGCTGTTTTCATTGACATCCTTAGCCTTTGGTGTTTTAATTCCAAGATGGTACTGCTCCCCAAGATGGAAATTTACAGCTGCCTTCTTCCTCAGGGTCAGCTTTCTTTTATAAGTGAGAATCAAGAGTTGCAGCTGTGGAACTTGACTTTACCTCGGGTGAAAACCAATGGGATCTTCTCAGACATCGCTTGTGTTCAGGCATGCAGTATTAGTTTGAACAAATCCAACTTAGGTTTTAATATCATTGGTGTGGATGATAAAAGCAAAGGTGACATTCCTCAAGAATGAGATCCACTATTAATCTTCAAATCAGATTCAGAATAAGTAACATGGCTGAAATATTTCCTCTACACTGACAATGGTCCTGCTTAATAATTAATAGTATCTCTGAATGTGAAGGACTATTCACTCCCTGTGGTGTGTGAATCTAGCACCAAGAGTGCTTGTTGGTCTCTGCTCATAGGGTAATTTATGATGAGCCCTGGAACCAAAAGTGAAAAGTAGCTGGAAAATTCATTTTGTATAGACAATTGAAGAACCATGGAATAAAAATATTCAGCAATTCTTATGCATGCAAACTTTGAAACCTTGAAACTTTCCTATGTCAGTAAATTATGTTTAAAAAAAAAAAAAAGATAGATGAGGATTCATATTCTAGGTACCTCATTTCTTGCTCAGGTTGCTGATTGCAAGCTGAAGTAATTCACACGTGATCAAGACCAGATTCTCAGAAGTGTCTGTAGAGATCAGGTATTTCACAAGGAAACAGCCTTTCTGTGCTTTTCATCTCAGCCAAGAGTTGAAGTCAGGACTGGATTAGTGAAAGGCTCTAATCCAGTGCCCTCCCTGTGGCTTGTAGGAGCAAAGAAAAAGATTTTGCCTGACTCCTATGGTCTCTGGAGTGCCTTAAGAAAAGTTTTATCTCTCCCTTGCTGGTCAAAACCCTAAGAATCAAGAAGCTTAAAGCAGATAAATGTAAAACCAGACGCTCACCTGCAATTTCCCCCCCCTAGTGATCTTCATATAGTTATTTTTTTCATACTCATCCCTATTTATGCATAAAGATTTTGCTTGTAATTTTTTCTGTCCTTTCTTTTTTTTATTATTTTCCTCTTGCATACCCAGAGAAGCTGGAAGAACAAGAGACTCCCCCCGATGGAGACTCATTCATTTCACAGGAAGCTCAAAGTGTAAGAATGAATCAAGTCCATAATATTGGCTTGTCCAATCCATCTGCCCGGCGGAGCAGGGCTATTTTCTACCATGCATCTTCTAATGTTATTTCCAGACTAAGTTTAAGTTAGGACATACCTGCTTTTCACTTCTCCTCATTCTAATTATAATCTCCCTATCTACCTGAAATAACCTCCTTTAAAAAAAAAAAAAAAAAAAAAGGGATGGTCTTAAAAAAACAACTACAAAGAAATCAATCCCTCATCCATTACCAGGTTTCTCTTTTGTTCTGGAGCCACACGTGTAACCTGGTTAGACCTGTTCTCTTTGAATACTGAGGACTGAGCTGGCCTTATGCAAATGTACCCAACCTCGTCTTGGTTGTTGTCGTTGCAGACCCAATCAAATGAACAGGAAGTGACCTAAGGAATTCCCCCATTGGCTGCCTGAGTGTTCAGCAAAATGTTTTAAAATTAATATCACATCCATTTATCTTCACTCCTGGGAGTCTTTAGGAGAGATAACCTAGTAGCTGTGTTTACCCAACCTACCATTCTTCAGACTGTCTTCCCATTGCCTCAGTTAAGGATTTCCACTCCAGAATCTGCAGCTAAATGAGGTAAGGTGTTTGGGTTATTATTTTTTATATGCTTCCTTTAAATTAACACCAATGGAAGAAAAAAAAAAAAAAAAGAGCTGTCTGCTGGACTCATGCCCACCCTACCGAGCCCCTCCCTTCCCAGTCTGGAACAGGAGCTAGGCTTGTTAGATCAAAAGGCTTTTTTTTTTTTTTTTTTTTTTAACATTACAGTATATACTTCTATTTTTACCTATTTTGAACTTGCACCTTTTCTTATGTTAAAATAATCTTGTTGTGTTTATGTTTGATTGGGGACAGATCTCCTACACCTCTACTCAGGCAGAGTGTCACTGACCTCACGCTTGAGCCGCTGGTTTCCTCAGAATTACTCAAAGGTTGTGAGGACCCTTGTTACTATGATATCTCTAAGAATAATAATTCTGTGGGTCAACAGTCTGCTGCCGTTGTTCCCAGAGAGGTCATCTGTTCAGTAAGGCAAGGGGCAAATAGGTAGACATTATCACTAGTCTTAGAGAGTTATACCAGAGACACCCTTCACTGGGATGGTGTTTCTGCTGTGGTTTGGGAGGAGGTATTGATGGTGATTGTACTGATGACAGACAAATACTGAAAGAATTTATAACTTGGTCCAACTCTGTCCTCAAGGCAGTCTCTTGGCAACTCCAGCAGTGAGGGGGGGATTGTCGCTCTCAGTCCCTTCTGAGTTAAATCACCCCAGAGAAGGGAGCTCAAGTACTGAATAGGTAAATACAGTTTGAACGGAGGCCTGCAGTGTCTTTGCTTGTTTAATTTGTTTCTCTTCCAATGGTAATTTTATTTGAATAGAGCCTGAATTGGCCCCTTAAGGTATAGACACAGCAAGAAAGATACTTTAAAAATTCTGTTTAAGGAATGGTAGAAGTGCGTGTAAGGAAAGAGTTGCTCAAAATCTACAATGATTGTGTAAAATATATGTGATGGGCATTATGCTGAATATTTGTGTTTCATCCCATGAGACATTTTAAGCGGGTGCTCTTGTGTATATATATTTTAGAGTTACTTATCCGTAGTAAGATTACTGCATCTAAACATATATCACCTTTTCTTCTAAGTTACATCCAACTATCCTTTTTTTTTTTTTCATGTTCATTTCTGAAATAAAACTGGTTTGTTAAGATCGGAATGAACCTTGAGGTAAAAGTCTCACTGACTGATTTTACTTGTACTCTTGTCACTGCATTAAGCATAGCTATCTTGTACCAGCATTTCCTGTAATTTGTGAAAATTTGAGAGGGATAGTAATAATAAAAAGCACTCCTTTAAGCATTGTTTTGATAGCAAATTTGTGGGTAGCAATTTAAGCCACTTTTCTGACATCCGTTTTTGCACTGTAGAAAGTACCAGAGTTGAAAAACAGAGCAGGTTTACATTTAATGCAAATATAGAAACCAGAGAGAACAGTTGCAATTAAAACTAGAAAAACAGCAGTATTAAGGTACTTTACCAACAAATATCACAGTTAATGGCAGTTTAATTCTTAGCCCTTACGGGTTTTAAAACCAGAAGTGATTGTAGTGATAACAGCAGGATTTCCCAGAATTTTTCAGAGTTAGAGGGCTTGAAGTAGAGTTCATCTTTTTAGAAAACTTCCAAACTTAAAAAAAAAGCCCATACGTCCAACAATGGGAAATTCACCAGAACTTTTAAATTAACTGCTTAAATACTGTTCCTCTAAAAATATTTTCTCTCATTTTCAGTCTGACGTGGTCTAACTTCAACATTCAGCCACTGGGTTTTGTTATCTTCTGATAGCCAACACAGAATTCCCCTGAGTCACAAATTTCTGTTTCCTTACAGTGGTAGCTGTTTGTAGCTGTGAACAGGTCCACCATCAGTCTTGTCTTTGACAAATGTGTTGAGTTCCATAGACTCCTCCATCTCATGGAAAAATCTTGGCTAGTTCCACTGTTGGTTTTTCTGTCCTTTCATCTCTTTGCTGATTCCCTTTAATTTTTCAACTTCCTCTGTAAAAGTCGGATGTCAGGAGTGGTCACGAGCGGTAGGAGCAGCAAAGCCCAGCACATAAAAAATATGAGTCAATATATCTGTGTTTCTGCCACCGTAAGTGATTTTGTTTTTTCCCCCCCAGAAGGTGGAATTCTTAAAGTTCTGGATCAGAAGTTTATAAAGTATGATTGAGACTTTGTAGAGTCATTGTCCTCCAGGCCCCCTTCTCACCTCTGTATGTCGGTCCTACCTGCAGAGACGATGTTACCATTAATAGTGCTGATGTAGTTTGCTTGCATTTTGTTTTTATTTTTCTAGTCATAGTAGCAATTATAAATCCCACAAGAAAATAAGAGTATATTTTTCCCAACTTACAGTATTAAATAAACCCGTATCAGAGCAGAATTGTGCTTCTTCACCAGCATAAATTAGGTAACACTACTTAGCAGTTTGTAAGGCGGTAGCAATTCTTATTATCCCAGTCAGGGTGAGCTCAGTTAATAGAATGTGGTCTTTTTAACATGGGAAATATTTGCTTGTCATTGTTTGCTTGTGGTATTGCCACAACAATGTCATATTACTTCAGATATTCTCAAGTTCTTATGAGTTTTCAGACGTGGTAAAAACTGTTGGAGAGCTGGACTAAGGCAAAGTTAAATAATTTGGCTCCAACTGAACTTACTTCACTTCTTTTCATTACCAACTAGTTTTACTGTTAAAATCAGTACTTGTTCTGTCTGGGAGGTGCGAGGTAACAAATTGCGATGGAGAGAGATCAAACTAAAAAGGAAAATTCATCCGGAGACACAGATGAAGAGAGATTAGAGAGGAAAATGAAGGATTTCTATAGGTGCGTCTCTGTCCAGACAGGACTGTTGTGTTAGTCTGTAGTTGCCTCTCCCACAGCAAATCAAACAAAAATAAAAATCTAGGACGGTTAACTTGTACACCTACTGAAGAAGTATATATGATCAGCTCTTAAAAAGGAGGGTAGATGACTTCGCAGCTGTGTGCTCGGAGAACTGTTCGTGACACCTTTCCAGAATCAGTGCTTACTGTTATTCCTTTGCTCACCCCTTGCTTACTCTGTCTAACTTAATGTTGGCACCAAATCATTCAATCTTCTCCCAGCAAATTTTCCACTGATGGCAGCATTATCTGGGTTTGCTTTGTGGAGTCTAGTTACATGTTTTTTATTGCTGTTGATGTGCTTCAATTCACACAGAATTGTCTAAGCTCTATCTGCAGTACAGCCAGTGCCACCTCCATGAACTGGAGCAACAGCCCGTGGTCCCAGGACAGTGAGACAGAGCTAACTGGCTTAAAAATTGGTCAGTGTTGAGACGAAACTACAAATAGTTGGATGACCCTGTCTTGTTTTGACTGTAGTGTGACCACCCTCTATGGGATCTCCGGTGGTCTTACAGTGCTCTCTTTCTCATAAGCCTTCTTGCAGTTGTGAAGGAGGTATTCTTGCTGAGGACTAGGTGTTCCTGCGGTAAACAGCACATAAAAAGAAAAGGGTCACAAACTTAATTGTCGTCATTGCTAATGACACATGGTGTTAGCATGTGGTAGAATCAAATATAAAGGCATTGTTGCATATGAGGAAATGAACAGAAATGCTAACAATTTCTGTAGCTTGCGCAGTTTGTGATGTTTCATTGAGTCTTTTGTCCAGTCTGGCAGCTTAGATATTGCTGAACTTTTAAGCATAAACTCATGGAGTTCTCTTCCTAATGGTAAGCGCACAAAAAATGTTCAGCACTATCTTCAGCAAACCCACTGGCTTCGGTCAACCTTAAAGATTAGATAGCCAACCTTAAAGGTACCTCGGGTGTCTGCTGCTCCTTCTCCTGGTGCCGCTTTCAGCCCATGCTGCAGTTTGTGTGTACTTCAGCCTCTGATTAAGCAGGGACACTGCAAAATTCATGAGTAAAACAACTGATAGAAAGAGTAAACGATGAAGTATTTGTTCATACAGGCGGCATGTGGAAGAGTAAGGATTAATTTGGTTTCTGGAGAAGTTACCTGTCTTTTCTTAGTATGATAGATGTTTTGAGCTTTATTAGGGGTGCAGCTTACAGCAAATCCCTCACTGAATGCCGAAAATGCTTGGGACATTTGTTGGTCATTGCCCTATAGATGGGTGAGAATGAGTAAACAAGGAGTCATGTAGCCAGTGGAGCAACCAACTGGCACTTGGCACTTTGCGTGCCTCCATATCCCTCAGAGGCTCCCTTTCCAAAAGCTGACATTGCACATGGTTATCGTTAGCTATTCCTTTGGTGATCTTGTGAAATGTGCTCCATGGGGAAGAGTATGAGAGCTAGGAGAAAAAACAGCTAGCTGGGGCTGGGTAACCACTGGTCATGGACCAAAGAGATTGGGCAATGAAAAGGAATTGCTTTGCAGTGGTGAAAAGAAAGCCACTCTATTTGGAGGATCTGCAAACATGAAGAATAAAATAAAAAATCCTGCCTATCAGAGAGGGAAAAAATAGTGATGTATTCTCTTAAGTTATTTCCTATGTCCACAATCATTTGTAGCCAGAAAAGCTTCTTGAGCCGCCATAGGTCTGTAATAATTGGGCTTCTATGTGTAAAATTATACTCTGTTGACCAGATCTCTGGTGCCACCATCATAAAAAATATGTACATACATATATATGTTTCAAAGCGGTTCTGGGTTCTCTCTTTCACCTTACAGTGAGCAGTAACTAATTTATATTGTTCTATTATTAATGATCTTGTGTAAAACTGCCTGAGATGCTATGGTCAGGATTGAGACTGAATGCACAATATAGTGATTACCCCCAAATTTTCTTAATGGTTTTTACTGAAACTTGTAATTACTATTGCACAACAATGTAGAAGCGTGCATCTTGATGATGCACTTTTAAAGTATGCTTGGTTAAGCAACTGTCTCATAGATTGGCATGGCCACGAAGGGGCTTTATCAGGGAGTCAAATTCTGACACACTAAAGGTGCTGTTCTCATCTCTTTTGCAGTGGGATCTGCCACTCCACTCATGTGAAGCAGATTGCACTCATAATGTTCTCAGGCAACTGCCCCGACAGAGTAAGATGAAAAAGGTTTTAGAAGACTGATTTAATAGGTGATTAGACGAAGGAGATATCCCTAGAGACTTATCAAAAGTGTGATATACAAAGTGAAGCAGATACAGATTTTCCTTCATTTAGGGACTGGTAGATATCTTTACACTCCCTAAGACTTTTGATGGAGCTCTAATACTGTGCGAGAACAGGTAGAAACTTATCTTCCTCCTTTAAAATCTCAAATGATTAAATGTTTTTGGATGATAGTCAAATTGTAGTCAATCCAGCAAATCTTTCTCAGTCTGTCTGCAGCCACTCCCGATAGGCATACACTCAGACATGCTGCACAAAGTACGTGCACATGCACATCCCTTATCTCCTGCATGGGCTTTCTTGCCCAACTTTAAAAAGTAGATATTCAAATATTTGCCTTATATTCAGCCAGTTTTGTCCAATAGTCTGAATAATTCCTTCATTTAATCCTTTAAAATGTAAAGTAACTTGTGTTCGGTGTATTTTGTCGGCGGGCAGAAATGGGTGACTCGTGCTGTCCTGCAGTGAGTGAGGGGCTGCTTGTGCCAACAGCCCAAGCATGAGCTACCTATGTGAGACTCGGTGTTAACAATTGATGCTAATATTATGTGAAAAGCTAATGAGGTTTGTACAAATTTAGCACCAGAGTGTTAGCCTGCCTTATGATACAATGCATCTTTGATATTGAAAAACCTGGAAACAGCTTTTATAAGGATACGAGAAAGGATATATAAGGATCTCTGCTGACTCCCCCTTCCTAAAATATTCTAGTTGGTATAGCTTAGATGGTATTAAAAATGTTAAAGTTGGTAGTTTGGTGGTAGTGAGCTTCCTTTAGAAGAAAATAGTTGTTTGAAAGAACCTTGAAATATATTCATTGGTTTTCTGGGTGGAAACTGTTTCAGCTAGCTCAAGGACTAAATGAAATACAGACAGAGGGGAACAAAAAGGACTGATGGAACGGAGACAGAACGGAGCTTTTCTCCTTGCTTCTGACTCCTTCAGTCTCTGTCCTTCAGCCCAGCACACAGCTGCTGGAGGATCTGGCATTTTTGTGCCATGGATAGAGAGCTGGAGATGCTGTTTTTGTCTGTCTCACTGGCTATAGGCCTTTCGTGGTCTCCAAGAAGAAGCTTCATTAGCCATGTCAGCCAGTCTGATCAAATAGAATGCAAAAGTAAAAGAGTAAAAAGAAAGAAAATGGAAAGAAAAGAAATAAGGAGGTAGTGATATTCCAGCACTGGGTGGAAGAGCAAGACCGGGATCGCAAGCTCCACATCACAGCTTGTGTTTGAGATGTCAGATCTGGTAATTGCAGAGAATGTGCCCCACAATCACAGTGGCAAAACCCTGAGAGGTCTCCAGGTGCCCACATGGGCATGGTAGACAGGGGATAGCCTCCAGTGGAGCTGCCCTGCAGTGACATTACTGTCTGCTGCAGTGATATCGTGGTGTGGCTTTGGACATTTGCTGTCTTCTACAAACAGTTTTGCATAACAGGCTGAGTTGCGCTTTTGTTTCTTGAACAGCTTGAATATAGGTTTTTACTTGCCAGCTCATAGGGATGGGGATCCTCCCTCTTTGCTGACAGGAAACTTGCTTTTTAAAGTTCATGGTGATTCAAAAGGAAGAAAAATACAACACCTTGAAATAGCCACAGTTCCACAGAACAGGGATTTTGAATTTCAGCCAGCTCTACTCAGGAATTTCTAGCTCTTTTTCAGGATCATACGTAGGTCAAGGGCAGCTTTTTTGATTTAATATTCCAAGTGTAGATTTAATTGTTTGACTAAGTTAACATTCAAATCTCTACTAGGCGCATAATAACTATGATGCATAGAGGAGACTTGCTTCCATCTGAACAGATTTCTTTTCGACAGAAAATTGTTTCCCTTATTTTAAGTCTTCTCTTTGCCCTAGCAAAAAAGCCTATGATCATCCTAACTCATCTGTATGTTGAAATTTTTTGCTGGAAACATGATGTAATGGAGCTTGCACTGGAGGATATGAGTGGGGCTGACTCGTTCACTGACTTCTTATAAGACTTTAGCAAGTCACTTCGGCTCTGTCTCAATGTTCCTACTTGTCATAAGGAGGCAATACCAGTTCCTTCCATCACTTCTGTGCTTTGTGCTATTTACTACCCTGTTTGTGGATTCTTTTTGTGCGTGTGCTTCTGCTATAGCTATAGATGAATGCTTTTACAGATGATGAGCCCTGCAGGCTTGGTTTTCAGAAGACCTTAAAACCAGCCCATTCCTAGCTGAGTGCCTGCTTCTTGTGAATTTCATTTATTAATTTATTTTGGTAAATAGCAGCTGGAGAAGTGGAGTGTGCGTACGTGCACAGGGATAAGCAAACCTTCCCAATGTTCCAGGTTTTCTTTCTCTCTCACCAAGGGTCCTCTGCCCCTTACAGTCAATTTTCTGCTTTCTCCTGCTTACTTTCAAACCACTGCTTTTTCAGCTGATTTTGCTTTGCGTATTTTGTGCAACGCCTCTTTTGATGCCAGTCTTAGAAGAGGGTGTTACTTTGCCCTGTTGGGATTTCAGTCAATGGAAAAGTACAGTGTTGAGGCGTCCTCCTGATACCAGTCTGTTCTGTAGCAAAGGACTATTTATGAAG